>NC_136065.1:969793515-971102398 GCF_964261635.1 Lissotriton helveticus | reverse complement strand
CATGGGTCTGTGACTGGGTCTGTGGTACCTATGGTGGTCTGTGAATGGGTCTGTCTGTGCCTCCATGGGTCTGTAAGTGGATGTGTGAGTGGCTCTGTGGGTCTGTGAGTGGGTGCAAGACTGCCTGCGAGGGTTTGTTAGTGGGTGGGTGAGTGGTTGTGTCAGCCTGTCAGTAGATGTGTGAGTACTTGAGTGAATCTGTGAATAGGGGTTTGAGTGCCTGCATGGGTCTGTGAGGGGGTCTATGAGTGGCTGCATGGGTCTGTGAGTGGGTTTGTAGCTGCCTGTATGTGACTCTGAGTGGGTGTGGAAATGCCAGCATAGAACGAACTGTGAGTGGATGTGTAAGTGCCTGTGAGTGGGTATATTGTTACACCTGGCATCTTTTGGTGTGTGTCCCCTGTCTTTTTGCTTTCTGACCTGCTGTTTTTGATGGTTTGCTGGACTTAGGTTTTGCTGGTTTAGTGACTTTGTGCAATTTTTCACTGCTATTCAGTGGTAAAGTGAAAGCGCTCCTACTGTAAACTGTGTTATGATTGGTTTTCCATGATTGGCACATTTGATTTACTAGTAAGTCCCTAGTACTCTGCACTGTGTGTGAACAGGGCCTGTAAATAAAAAGCTTCTATTGGGTCTGCAGCACTGGTTGTGCCACCCACACAAGTAGCCTTTCAAGGGTCTCTCAGACCTGCCACTGCAGTGTCTGCGCCCAGTGTTAACTGTCATGTTGACATGCCAAGTGCACCCACTTGTCAGGCCCTAACCTTCCCTCTTCTTACAAGTAAGTCACTCCTAAGGTCGGCCCAAGGGAGCCTCATGAGCAGGGTGCAGTTTATGTGAAAGTTAAGACGTGCTGGAATGCTTTACATGTCCTGATAGTGAAATACTAGGCATTTTGCTATTCAATATTAAAAGGCTGCCTTGTAACATTTTACAAGTGTAACTCTCACTTGGGAAAAGATAGAGAAATGGAGTTTAGGTTGCCCGAGCTCAGAATTTAATAACACATTTTCTTTTAGTAAAGGTGGCTTTTAAAATGTGGGTTTGAAAAGCCACTTTAGAAAAGGGGCACTTTCTTACTTACCATCCTTTATGCCTCTGCCTGCCTGTGGACTTAACATCTGATTTTAGGTTGACAGCGGCTGGGTTGGGCATTCACTTAGACACTCACACAAAAGGAGATGAGGGATGCCTTGCATTTGCTGATGAGCCAACCTGGGCTTTAGTACTGGGAGGAGTTGTCACTGACACTTGAATAGGCTTTGACTGCTCTGCACAATACTCTCCCCACCTCTTGTAGTGAAGCTGGACCAGGGAGGACAGACCTGATTTTTACTGAGCAAGAGGGACTTTCTGCATAAGACATCAAAGAGAAAAGTAGTATAACTTTTGGGACCCTGACCCCAGAACTTTATAACTCTTTTGGACTATGGGACCTGCCAAGAAGAAGAGTTGGAAGAGCTGCCAGGAAGAGTACTGCCCCTTTGCTGTGTGTTGCTTTGGTGGGGTGGCCTGCAGTTCCTGCTTCTGTCTTGGGCGGTAAAAGGACTGGACTTTACTTTCTACAACTTATTTCCTGAGTTTCTCCAAGGACTTGAAGTAGAGCTTTACCACTGTACAGGAAGTCTCAATACCAGCAAAGACTTCAAGATCATCTGCTTTAAGCACTGGGAACTGTCTGGTTTGTGCTGCAAACCGAAGAAAATCAACACAACACCATCACCGACGCCACTGCTGGTCCTGTGACCTGAGGGCACAGCAGTAAGCACCGCCCCGCTTTGCACCACAACCATGGTCTCACCAACAACACCACCCGAATCCTCCACCAAGCTGCTGCTTGCACCGTGACTTGAGGGGACCGCACTTCACCATGCCTTGCTTCACGTAACTGCCCTGGTATTTCCAATGACGACGCTCAATGTCGACATCGATGCCACTCCCTGCACCATAGCCTGGGTGCACCACTCATCAGTTACTCGAAGCACTGCCCCATCACACATTGCAGCTTTGGCCCACCGACGCCAGTGCCATTGACTCCAGATCATCAATCGACACCCCTGCTTGCACCACAACTGGAAGCCTCCACATGCCACATTGCCCCATCTCTCACCGCAGCCTTCAGTCTACCGACGACAGCGCTTCAGCAATGATTACTCCGCTGCCTGTGATGAGCACCGCCCCACTTCGCACCGCAGTCCTGGTCTCCCTGCCGCCGCAGGACGCCATAACCGAGCCGCTGCCTGCAAGTGACCTGAGGGTACCGCACCTGGCACCGCTCCACTTCGCCGCAGCCCTGACACCAATGGTGCTCCTGACTTCAACCTCACAGAGTTCGATCTTCAACATATGTGACTTCAAGGGCTGGACAATGCCTGCACCGACCTCCATAGCTGACTCCAATGATGCTTCTCCAGAACTTATAACCAATTCCTCGACGTCCTGAATTTCCATGGTACTGTTTGCCGGTCTTCCTGACACCGTAGCTGGCCCATGACCTCGCGGTCAGCTTAAACTGTTGGATTTGTTTGTTCACTATGCGTGATAGCCCCGGATGGGGCTATTGACTTCACGGAACTGTATTTTAAGTCTATCCTTGCAGAATTTATTTCGTTATTACTGTATGTTGGATTTTTTTCATTTTGGTCTTGTTTTACACAGATCAATATTGGTTATTTTTCTAAAACTGGTGTGGTATCCTTTTGCAGTGTTTTCACTGTATTACAGTGTGTTATGTGGAAATGCTTTACACATTGCCTCTGAGATAAGCTCATGCCAAGCTATCAAGCAGGTAGGTCAGTGCTGCACACTAGAAATCTTCCTTCACGTATTCATTTCTCTGTAGGAGTGCAATATACAGCTAATAACGCAGATTTGTGTCTATAATTTGACAGGTTCTCATTTTTTATTTACATTTTCGAAATTCTGCTGCGGTCGTTACATCCTGTACATTTTTTTCGAATAATGTTTTAATTGTAACTGGGTTTACATCATTTCTGTGCCCTTTGACAGGACCTTGTTGTCTTGTTCTGGTGTGCTTTGGAATCGCATGAGGTGTTACAGACTGGCACTGTATGTTGTTAGTATTCTATTGGCAGTAGTGCATACGGTGAATGTAGTTGCTCGCGTGGGCGTGCATACTTTGGAACAGTGCTTCCTCATTACATGCTGTCAAACGGGTCAGTGTGCGAAAGTGATTCATAGCTGTGTGAATCGTGCGTGCTTAATTGTCTGTAATTAATGCATTCCATGTTTTAGTATTATCATCCCTGTATATTTGGCTAACGCCTGGCACTTTGCAGCTATCCAAGATAAAATATTGTCATTACATGCAATGTAAATTTGTGCTCTGCCGCAAAGACACTACGGAGGCTGGAATCTGCACTTCTGGCATTTTGTGCTGTCACATATTGATGTGCTCAATTCATCAATGACAATTTGCTGTGATTCTGCAGTGCAAGGGGGCGTAAGGCACCTGTATAAATTGACCTGCACCTCTCATGGGGACAAGGCTCTCATTTTAGTTGTCACAGATAGGTGTAATAATTTATTGTAGCCCAGTTGTTAATTCTAAATAAAAGGCAAGGTATCATTTTATAGATATTTTGTTTTCCGTTCATACTCTAATTGAATATGTAATCTTGTTTTTTTTGTCAATCAGCTATTCACGAGTCAGACGTGTATTTTCCAGTTATAGACATGCAGATGCTGTTGGTGCAATTAGAAAGGATATGCATTGGTATTAATTATTCATTGATTAAGTAGCTTATTCTGAAATGATCTACTCTGAGAATATATTTATTTAGAGTGGTTGGAGAATCCACACAAAAAAGAGACCGATTCTGCTGTCAACTCCATCCTCAATAGAACAAACCTTTTCAGAATTCCTGTGAATGGGAAAATATTCCTCTGGAAACTGTTCTGACACTGCCAAAGGTCCATTAAGATGCAGCAATAAATGGCGGGTGTAAGAATCTCACCTTTAATTTCCGCAGGAACAGCATGGATGTAAAGCAAGGTCCGCAACCTCTCCAAATCACCCTATGACACCTGAGATGAAACAAGGAGGCAAATGGTAATCCGAGGAAGAAGGGAAACAAAACAAGGAAAAAGGGGGAAACTCCATGTGGTGATTCAATCAACTTCCGGACTCACCAGGATAAAGTAAGCGACTGTAAAATAGGAAAAAGTCAAGGCATAAGTGTGAGTATAAAGATATATGCTGATAAACTTATTTTTTATTTTGTTCCTTTCCCTACCTGGTAATATCCCTTCCTCTGGAAAATAAGTGATGTATTATTTTTTGGAGCTTGTATCAGGAACAAGAAAAGAAAAATGAGGTAAGTAAAGGACCAATGTGTATGGGCCAGCACTATGTGTAGAGGTCTGAATAGTGCCTACCTGATCACCCCGTGTAATTCTTGACAATATTATTCCATAAACTAAATATAATCTAAAACATTCTCTCCTAGCTTCCAAAAAGCTAAGTGGACCCCCACAGCGCCAAGAAAACTGATCCAGGTGAGTGCCAAATGAATAATCAATATTAAATGTTGGCACAATGCACTGGAGAAGTAAACTAAAAACAATAATACATCTTATTGTATCTTTTTCTCTCCAGGAGGAATATAAGTACACTGCGACTTTCACCGACGTAGTAGAGCAGGTGCCCCAACAAAGTTAGGGCACAAGATCAGGTAAGAACAAACATATAAAATAAAAAAAGGCAGCGCAAGGCGCTGTTACCGCATTTCTTAATGCTGGGATTATATCTGGATATCTTTTCTTTTCATGCAGGTACTCGAGGGGAAAAACTGGAAGCCGAGTTGCCAGGAATGAAGACCCACCACGAGAAAACGCCGGGAGAAATGCTGAGTCCGACGCCAGGAGCCCGACGACCCGTAAGAGCTTCAGGAAAGCAGGAAACTGATGACTAGAATGCAAAGCGCAGGTGACCAGGGAGGGCTGGCTTTAGCTTGCTCAACCTGTTGTAATTTGGCAGCAATTAGGTTAAGCATTAGCAGAAGACATCCTGTATTTAGAGACTATCTTGTCCGTTTTGTAGAATCCATTTTGTATTTCTGTCAGCAATTTTGTTTGCCATGTGCTCACCATGTGCTCTGTCCTACCTTTCTGTTAACTGCTCTTGAAATCTGCCTAGAGACGAGATATATTTAGCATCTTCCACCTTCGCACATGTTCAGTTGAGCTTGCAGCTGCTGAAGTCTGTAACTGTCAATATGTGTCCACCAGAATTAGCAAACTGTTAACTCCTCCCACTTGTTGCCTGTACACTTTCTGTATTACCTTATATGAACCTAAAACCAGCATTTTGTACTTGTACCGCCTTCATTTGAGCCCCTGTGTGGGTATAAAAGGACCAAGCTCCTTCCATTCAGTGTGCTACTTCATACATTACCGAAGGGTGCTGTGTGAATGTAGTTCCACCTCATTGTAATGTGGTCGCTGGTCTTACCTGAGGGAGAATGGTGCCAAAAGGGATCGCGATGTCACAGCTGATGTATATATAGTGATTGATGTTAATTGGTTTGTTGGGGGTGGGGTTTTGCTTGACCAATAAAAGGGTCCTGGTTTGGCCAGGACGATGAACAGTCGTACCTGTGTGTTTGCAGTGATTACTTCCTACTTCCTACATAACATTACTGGCGACGAAGGTCCGGATTTCGAGGCTGTTCTCCTGCCCCTGGTTCTGGCGTGGCGGTGAAGCTGCGGTGCTTCGCTGGGGCGGTTCCTGTGCTGGCGTTTTTTTCTTGTCGTACTGGTGGCGCAGGGCTCCGGTGGATTCTTCGGAGGGCGGACGGTGACCGGCTTGAGAAATTCCTTCTCCTCTGCTCGCTCCGGCTGTGTTTGGGGGCGTGGCCGGAGCCATAACTGAGCGTGAGTCAACGGACCGGCTGGCTCGCGGCCCTGACAACGCGTATGCTGTCAGTTTCTTCACGCTGAAGGATTGGAGCTGTGAGAGCGCTCCAGTGCGATACAAGGAAAGGGGAAGGAGTGATTGTCTTTGTTCTGCTGGGCTTCTCTTGGCAGGATGGCTCAGTGGCCGCTGGTATTCTTATTGGACTTCCTTCAATTTTGACTCAATTTCATAAATAATTCAAAGGTGTTAATAATGTCAACTGTCCCCCCTGTGGAACATTTTTTGTTGGATGGCCCTCCTTCTGCCCAGGCTGCTTGGTGGAAAGAGTGGGTTGATCGCTTGGAGACCTACTTTGAGGCCATTGATCTGGATGAAGAGCGGAAGCGCCCCATGTCATTACATCTTGGAGGGGCGGCAATACATCGGCTGGGGCGGTCGGAGGTGGAAGAGACTCCGCATACTTATGATACATTGAAACAGGCTCTGGCTGCGTATTTTGAACCTCTGGCAAATCCTGATTATGAGAGGTTTTTGTTACGTCAAGCAAGGCAGATGCCTAATGAGTCTGTTGATGTTTTCTTTGCTCGTTTGCGGGTATTGTAATGATGTCTTGTAATGTAATGATGTCTTGAAAAGCGCATGAATCACCCCACATGGGGTATCTCCGCGCTGTAGACCACTGGGGAACCCGTCCTGGCTTTCCCTGTGAGATGGTCCCTACTGGGTATCTCCAAGGTGAAACCAGGCATCCCCGGCGTATGTGGGGGGCCGTTGTGGAGATGAGGCAAGCTAATACCCAGAGTTGCCGAGTGTGATCCCTGGTTAAAGTAGGCACCGAGGCGAGAATTATCGAGTCCGCTGACCCTGGTCAACGACCCTGCCGCTGTCGGGAATTGAACCCTGGTCCCGGGCCGTCCTCTGCTTCCGGGTCTGCCGCCTCTAACCAGTGAGCCACACCACTCCACTAATCTACTGGCCAGTACCTGTAGATTACCTGATGCTGCAGATGAGATAGGAGCCCAATTTATACAGGGCTGTTATTCCAGCAAGCTTCATGAAGCGATACTCCAGGTGCCTAATATGCTGATGGCGGATATGTTGACCCGTGGCCGGTCTAAAGAGCTTTCGAAGGTTAGGGCGGCCCATATGGATGCTGCTCTCCAACATTCTGTGAAGGTGGAACCAGTGAACGCTGTGATGGTTCGAGGTTTTGACAAACAGAAAATGCCTCCTCGCGAGGCCGAGCGACCTCGGACATGTTAAGGTTGTGGGGGTTTGTTTCCTCATAATGGGACTTGTCCTGCGGTTGCGACGGTGTGCTGTTCTGCTCCTGTCCGTGGGTCTGTTCCTGTGTCATCGGCCCAGGTTTATGCTGATCTTCCAGAGCTGGAAGATATGAATGACAATGAAGAGGTCGTTCATGTTCTACATGCTTTACAACCTGGGGGTATAGTATGGAGGGGCTTGCCTAAATGTGATGTCCAGGTGGATGGTCATTCAGTGCCTGCTTCAATTGACACTGGGGCGTCCATTAATGTGATGGCTGAATCCATGATGATGGGACTACCAAATATACCAGTGTTGAGTGGGACATCTATTAAGGTGTTTGCTCTTGGAGCCCGTGAACCCCTTTCATTCGCTGGTGTCTTTACTGCTGTGATTTCTCATGGTTCCCATCTAGTGAAAACGCCTGTGTATGTCACCAAGGATGGTCATGGGATGTTGCTGAGCTGCCAGACAGCTGAGAGTTTACGCCTGGTGGTTTTTGCATTGGCCATCCATCAGTGGACTGTTGATGACTTATTATTACAGTACTCACAATTGTTTAATGGTATAGGTTGTCTGAAGGATCGGATCATCAAATTACATATTGACGAGCCTGTTCAACCAGTGGCGTTTCGTCATAGGCGAGTGGCTTTTCATCTTCGGCCGAAGGTGGAGGCGGAATTAGCAAAGTTGGAGGATGCTGACATTATTGAAAAGGTGGAGGGCCCAACTCCTTGGGTGTCACCGTTTGTGGTTGCCCATAAACCTAAGCAACATGGTGAAGTTCGGATTTGTGTGGACATGCGCTTACCTAACTTGGCAATCAAACGTGAACGTCACCTTACTCCTACTGTTGATGACATTGTGGTGGAAGTTAGCGGGTCTAGGTGGTTTTCCAAAATGGATCACCGTGCTGATTACCACCATTTGATGCTTGACCCTGCTTCCCGGGGAGTCACCACTTTTTCCACACATGTCGGATGATGGCGTTATAAACGTTTGAGTTTTGGCATCTCTAGTGCTGCCGAAGTGTTTCAGAATACACTTCGTGGGGTGTTGGCAGGGTTGGATGGAGTAATAAATGTCAGTGACGACATTCTAGTTCATTCCCCCACTCTGGATGGACATCTTAGTTGCCTTAAGGGCGTATTTCAACGTTTGCTGGATCATGGTTTGACCTTACATAAAGAAAAGTGTGAATTTCTAAAAACTGACATTTCATTCTTTGGTTATCACTTTTCACAAAATGGTGTGTCTCCTGATCCATTGAAGGTGTATGATGTACAGACTGCTTCTGCCCCTGTTAATGTGTCCGGTGTGAGGAGTTTCATGGGTATGGTCAATTACTGTGGTCGCTTTATCCCTGGATTGTCTAATTTGACAGCTCCTTTGCGAGAACTTACAAAATCTAATGTTCCGTGGGATTGGGGCCCTGAACAGGAATCTGTCTTCCAAGCTACTAAAGGGGCACTTTCCGCTGACACTACCTTGGCTTACTTCAATCCGGCACTGGACTCTGAACTTGCTGTGGACGCAAGTCCAGGTGGTCTGGGGGCTGTTCTGTCCCAGCGCAGATAAATGGTGAATTGGCTCCTGTGGCATATGCCAGTCGTGCTTTGACTGCTACTGAACAGCGATATTCTCACATAGAAAAGGAGGCCATTGCTGTGCATTGGGGATGTCGTCATTTCCATTTGTACTTGTATGGTCAGCCTTTCATTGTGTATACTGACCACAAACCACTCATCCCTTTGTTTATGGGGTCTTCCTCAAAGCCTCCGCCTCGAATTGAAAAATGGATTTTGCAGCTGCAGGATTATTGTTTTACTGTGGTTTTTCGTCCTGGGGCGTTAAATCCTGCTGACTATCCATCTCGGCATTACCGTCCTGCGTCTGTTGCTGAGGAAACTGCTGCTGAGGAGATTGAGGAATATGTACGGTTGGTGGTTGAGCATTCTCGGCCTCTCCCAATTTCTATGGAGGAGGTTGTGGGCGCCACTGTTCATGATGGGTGTCTCCAGCTATGCCTGTCTGCTATTGGCACTGGGAAGTGGAGTGGACTCCTGAGTGCCGCCAAGTGTCATACTGATGTTGCTCGATCTACTTTGGCATCTCTTTTTCAGGTCCGGGATGAATTAACCTGTTCTCTGGAAGGATGTCTGCTGCGGGGATCGAGGTGGGTGATCCCTGCTTGTCTACAACAGAGGGTGGTGGCTCATGTGGTCCATCAAGGGGTTGTGAAAAACAAATCCCATTTGAGATCCAAAGTGTGGTTCCCTGGTTTGGACGCTTTGGTGGAGAGCACTGTATTGGGTTGTGCGCTGTGTCAGGCTGCTGGGGGAGGGGATGCTCCTGCTCCCATCATTACGGAAGATGTTCCCTCTTTTCCTTTGCAGAGGGCTAGTGCTGACTTTGGATGTCTACCTGATGGCCGACATATGCTGGTGGTGATCGATGACTTTTCTAAGTATCTTGAGGTGGAGATCATGGATACTACCACAGCATGTCGCACGATTCCTTTGTTTGATAAAATTATGGCGACTCATGGTTTGATTTCTGAATTACGTACTGACAATGGACTTCCTTTTTCCAGCCATGAGTTTTCATCCTATTTGCAGTCCAGGGTAAAATTATGGCGACTCATGGTTTGATTTCTGAATTACGTACTGACAATGGACCTCCTTTTTCCAGCCATGAGTTTTCATCCTATTTGCAACCCAGGGGTGTGTTTCATCGTAAAGTGACTCCTTTATGGTCTCAGGCCAATGGGGAGGTTGAACGTTTTATGCGTACCCTTAATAAGACCCTCAGGATTGCTGTCACTGATCGTCAGGATTTAGATTGTGCTATATTTTTGTTTTTGAAGGAATATCGGATGACTCCACATTCGACCACGAAAGTCAGTCCTATATCTTTGTGTATGAATCGTCCTATGGGTGATTTTGTGCCTGTACTGGGGTCCCCTCCTGAAAGTTTAGCTGTCATGGCAGGGGAGCTGAAGAGTCGGCAGTTGAAGAACGAGAAAGTGGCACTTAGCCCCGGACATTTTCTGTTGGTGATGTTGTAATGATGAGAAATAGGCATCGAAAAGGGAAGTTTAGTTTGCCATTCGAGCCTGAGCCCTGGGTGGTGAAATCTGTCCATGGAACTAAGATTACAGTGGTGAGGGGTGGGGTAACTATCTCGAGGAATGTATCTTTCTTTAAATTGTTCCATAATTCTGGTGATGCTCATGCAAGTGATTATGTGATACCATCAGACACTGTTTCAGTTTCGTCAGATTATGGGGATGTTGGCCCGGCATCATTGCCTCCTTTAGTCCCGGTAGTGGGGAATGAAGCATCTGGACAATGTGATTTGCCATCTGTGTCACCTGCGGCTGTGGGGTCTGTGTCTATTCTTATGTCTCCTGCTAGTGATCTGCTTTCAGGCCCTGAATACCAACGGAGGGGCGCGGGCCGTTATCAGTTGAGGCAATCTCCTGTTCGTTCTACACGTTTGAGAGACTATGTCACATGTTTAAGATGATTCCTTTTTGTTTTGTTTTCTTGTTGTAAATTGGGGAGGAATGTAATGTGGTCGCTGGTCTTACCTGAGGGAAAATGGCGCCAAAAGGGATCGCGATGTCACAGCGGATGTATATATAGTGATTGATGTTAATTGGTTTGTTGGTGGTGGGGTTTTGCTTGACCAATAAAAGGGTCCTGGTTTGGCCAGGACGATGAATAGTCGTACCTGTGTGTTTGCAGTGATTACTTCCTACTTCCTATATAACACTCATGAGGTTTAATAAACTCTGTCTTTTCTATTCCAGTTTCTGTGAAAATTCTTCCTATTGGTCTGTGGACTCTGTGCAGAGAAGGGAAAATCCCTTGCACTGGTAGGCCTTGCTGAGGCTCACCACCACAAAATGACGCTTCCAACGCGGGCTCATCGGCGACTCGGATGCCCGAAGGACTGGTCGAGATGAAGGATTGGAATCTCGCTTAGGGCGCGCTCGCTGCCTGAGGAGACCCGAGTCTTTGCACCCACGGCGTTTTTCCTTTCTTTCTGATCTGACCATCCAGGTGGTGCCGGTCCTCGACTGAGATCTCTTCTGTTGATCCGCCGTGCAGAGACCATTTGATCGATTTGAGAACTTGGCAATTGGAACCTGGACACCATTTGATTGGTAAGAATCGTTCCGCGGCACTTGCTGTATGCCTTGGATTGGTAAGGTAGTTTAGTAACACTTACTGTGGCTTAGATTTGCGTTGGCCAACTTTTGATTAGTATGTATGAATGAATATATAAATTGCAATTTATATAGGCAGGTAATGAGGAGATTTTTCTCTGTCTGAATTTGTTTGAACGGCTTAACGCACGAAGATTACCTTAAGCGCCACTTTGATTATAATATTGCATATTTTGCACTATTTTTGGCATGCCTGTTTTCAGCACACTTTGTAGGATGTGTTGCTTTTGTAGTGGTCCCAATTTGAGACTCGACGAAGCACAACCAGCCCCCCTCAGAGGGGACGGCTAATAGGGACATGTATATTAAGTATGGTATTTCTTCCATAATGTACAGCACATTATGGAACAAATACACTCGTAAAGATCCTGAGTTGCGTTGGCCTATGCATGGGTCATTTGACTTACGAAAGATTCAGTATGTGGAGCAACGAATGTTTAAGTGAAAGGCTAGGCAAGACATGTTTGACTGTGTACGAATGTGGGAAAAAGAAGTGCGTGAGCGAATGAAGCGTGAGCAAGCCTTGATTGAAAAAGAGCATTCATGCGAAAGCATTGGAAATAAAAAATAGGGAAATGAAAGAAATTAAAGAGTGTGAAGATAGGGAAGATAGGGAGCGTCATTTACAGGTAAATGGCCAATACGCTGTTCGTAGACCTCTTTATCCTATTCTTAATAAACCCCAAGATGATTCTCCTTTATTAGATTGTTGTCAACCTCCGTATACTCTTCCTTCTGCTCCTTATGAGTCGCATGAGGACTCTCCTACAGACCAGGACAAAGATCGAGAAACTCGTTCGATGTTATCTGCTGGGCGTGGGTCTGACATTACATCTGCTGCGTGTAAAGCCGTTCATAGTACTACTCCTGCTTCTGAACTTCTAGATAGTTTAAAAAGTTGGCAGGAAAGGGAGCAGATATATTTTACTGAGGTATTTGCTGCAGAGGTTATTGAACGGTTTAGGAAATATTCGGTAGAAATGGAGCCCGATGATGTAGCAAATGATTGTAAGGAACTGCGTGAAGGTCTTTTTGTCTTCTCCCAGGTGGCTGACACGATCAGACATTTGGTTAAACTACGTGTTGAAGCAGCCCGTTTGCGAGAGGAGAAAAAGGCAGCAGACGCAGCTGCACAACATCCCAGATCAGCATGGCATGAACTTCTACTCCTGACACAGATAAGAATATTGTAATTAATGTGAAACCCATGCGGGAAGCCGCACCTTCATATGTTCCTCCTAAGGAAACGGGTACAAGTGATGATAAGACTACAGATGCTAAAGGGTATTTTATTTATAATTGGGTTTACACTCATTGGAATAGAGCAGATGTTATGGCCCTTAAAAATGCATTGTCTGATCCACAAAAGAATCCAGTAGCCTTTTATGAGGAAGTAGAGGGTGCCATTAGCTCTTGTACTATGCCTTTGCCTGATATTGATTTGTTTTTTGGACTAATATTACCGCCTGATATGCGACATTTGGAGCATTGTGGAAAGATTTAGAGCAGTTAGATGAAGATAAAGAACCTGCACAGAAACCGTGTCAGTTAATTTTAAATCTTCCGGCAACTATATCAGTTAAGTTAAAAACGATTATTCCCCCTAAATAGATAGATTGGACAGTGTTAGCGTCTTGCAAGCAAAAGGTAGATGAATCAGTTTCTGACTTCTTCACACGCTTTGAAGAAGCATTCCCCGATTTTAGTGGCAAGTCATTGACAGATGACACGGGTAGACATCTGTTTGTTGATAAATATGTTGCAAACCTTTTTCCAGGAATAGCTAGTCGCCTGAAAGCCAGTGAGAGTTCATGGACTACCTCTTCTCCGGTTTCTCACCTAACTATGGCTCAGTATTATGAACGACAAGAATTAGAAGCTAAAAGTAATGAGGATAAAAAGACTAAAGATTTGAAAACGAAGGTTATGTTGGCCCAAGCTTATGGCCCGCCTTCTAGAGGTAATGATAGAGGTGGACGTGGATCTTATGGTTCGTCCTTTCCTTCCTATACTCGTTCGAATTTGTCTGTTGATGAGTGTGCGTACAGCAAGAAATTTGGACATTGGCTTTCTGATTGTCCAGTACTGCGTGCTCAGCAGTGTCCACGTGGTCGGGGACAAATGAGAAATCGCTCAGGATATTCAGGCCCTAGAGGAAGCATGAATGATCGCACTAGGTTTGATGCTAATACAGGTGGGCAGGATTGGTTTAACACTTTTGATAGAAGGGACCAATATCAAATGACCGACTATGTGCCGCCTGATTTACAAGATTCTGCTTATGCATAGGATTGCCTACGATGGGCTAAGGAATCAGTTGAAGTTCCAGTAGATCAGAGGGGTCCCTATGTTACAGCACATATTTTGGGTTCTACTGATCAGTTTCTGGTTGATACAGGAGCTACTCGGAGCGCCTTGTCTAAACAACTGGGTCCTAGGGCTCCCCTGTCTGGCTTAACGATTACATCGATAGGTTTCGATGGAACACCTTCCCTTAGCCCATTGTCGCAACCACTTGCATTCCATGTTGATAAGTTTATTGCTTAACAACTAACAATAGTATCTGGGAGTCTAGTGGGCCTTTTTGTTGGTTTGGGCTCTAATAATCCTTCACGATTATTGTTTGATGCACGTTTCTTTGATTGTCGAACCACTTTTTTGGGGTATCCTCTTTCTATAAGTTGTTCTTCTAGCTCAGAGGCATATTTGTTAAAGCTATGTTTATCTGAACAGTTCCGTTGGATTCTTAGAAACTGGCCGAAGGGTAAATTGTTACGCAAGGACTTGGGATGGCAACTTTCATAACTCAAAAGGGAGTTACGGGCCATAGGTTTCTTATATAGCTCTGAATGGAGTCCATCTGGTTTTGCTGTAATCAGAAGATCCAGAAAAGGTAATGCTGCCTTATTGTGTTCCACAGTGAATTTCAAATATGGATTCTGAGCATTGAGCTATTGATGAAATAGTAGAAGATTGTCCAAGGTGCCATGCCAGATCACTAGTATGTCATCAATATAACGCTTCCATACTCGAAGCGATTGATGAAAGGGATTGTCAGATGTTAACACAATATTCTGTTCAAAATTGTGGACGTACAAATTCGCCAGACTTGGCGCAAAAACGCTACCCATGCTGGTTCCAGCGATTTGAAGGTACAGGGAATCTTCAAATTTGAAAAAGTTTTCTCTCATGGCTATTTCTGCCAGAGCCATGATGAAAGAGACTGGTGTTATCGAAGATGGTTCGTTTTCTACGAGTAGTTCTCTTACCACTTCTAGTGTTTCTGTTTGTGGAATTGACGTGTATAGAGATTCCACATCAAAGGAAACCAAAATATCAGTGGATTCGTCAAATTGAATTGTTGAAGACAGAACAAAAGTGAAAGTATACAGGTGATATTTTTCCTTTTTTCAAACAGTAGCCAAGAAGAACTAGGTCCTGAAGAAAGCAGTGATAAAATACATCACATATGCTGAAACATGTTGACCATACTGAATAACAGATATTTTGTTAAATCTGTTTGTTTATTCACATTTTAACGTTGGGAACTTTGAGGGAACTGAATAAATACATGCATCCACTCAATAGTTACCTGATTTTAACATTACTTTTTCTCACATTTATTTTGGCACTGTAATTGAGTTACCCGCTCAACAATATCTTGTTAGTCCCCACAACAAACTTTTGAAATTTTCAAAAGGTTCACTACCATTATCCAACAGGTAGTAACACCTTATATATTCTCCTGGGTAAGGAGAGCCCAGATGATGTAGGGCGGACACAGGCGGTAACTGATGGGCACTTTTTTCCAAAAAAGGAGAATTAGTGCACAACAAGACACATAGTCACTTCACTCCAATTACCACACAATATGGTTTTTTGGCTATTTTCAAAGTAGACTTTAGATTGGCCCACTAGACTCCCAGATACTATTGTTAGTTGTTAAGTATCACTAGGGCATGTACCTGGCGGGTCGTTAAACGAGCCCAAGGACCCCATCCTAATGTAATTGTTTTTCTGATAAGTTTATTGCTCCATGTCCGTTTTTGCTCTCTCCAAACCCACCAGATAATATTGTGGGTCTTGATATGCTCAAATATTTCAGGGCTACGATACGATATTCTCCGGAAGGAGTACGGGTTATTTTGAATGACAACTACCCTGTGATTGAGAGATCCTGTATTGTTAAAGAGGACATTTATTTATTTATTTATTTCAATTTATATAGCGCATTATCACCCGGCGGTCTCTAAGCGCTTGTACCAGGCAAACAGACAACTCCATAGAACAGGCAGCTACCCTACAACTCTCCCCAAGCTTCTCGGAACAGTATTGTTTTTAGCATCCGTCGGAATGGCAGCAACTTTGGTTCCTTACGGAGATCTGGTGGAAGTTTATTCCATGCTGCCGGGAGCAGAGTGGAGAAAGCTCGACTGCCCTGGGTCGACAGACGATAGCGTGGGTTAGTCAGGAGCGTGGCCTCTGAAGACCTCAGTGCCCTACCTGGAATGTAGCTCGATACTCTACTTTTTATGTAGTTTGGTGCGTTGCCATAAATAGCCTTATGGGAGATACACAGGCCTTTGAACAATGCCCTCTGTCTAACAGGAAGCCAATGCAGCTGGCGCAGAAGAGGAGATGCATGCGCCTTCCTGGGCTTCCTATAGATTAGTCTTGCTGCATCGTTCATCACTGTTTGAAGCCTCGACAGTTGTTGCTGAGGCAGACCCAAATACAACGCATTCCCGTAGTCCATTCGCCCCAGAATCATGGCTGTCACTGCGCTCCTTAGAGTAGAAAAGGACAGTAGATTGGAGATTTTGCGAAGTTGCCTAAGGAGGCCTATGCATGTACCCACCACTGTGGACACCTGCTTTCTCATGGTCAAATTGCCATCAATGAGGATGCCCAGGCTTTTTACCACGGTAGCTGGAACCGGCGTCCTGCCCAACTCCCTGGGCCAAAATCCATCGTGCCAGGGACTGCCTGCGGTGGTAATTGGCAGCACCTCTGTTTTGTCAGGATTGATCTTCAGGGAGTTGGCAGTCATCCAGTTTACTGTGTATCTCAGGATGTTATGCAAGCGTGCTTGAGCTCCAGGAGTGTCCTCTATTTGAATGATGATCTGTGTGTCGTCAGCGTAATTATAGATCTGACAATCCATCTGATTGAGCGCTGAGATCAGAGGCTGGAGATAAATATTAAAAAGGAGCGGAGAGAGCGCCGACCCTTGCGGCACTCCACAGGTGATGGCCGCTGCTGCTGATACTAGGTCTGAAAGCTGTACTTTTTGCGATCTATCCTGCAGGAAAGAAGTAAGCCAACCTAGTGCGGTTCCCCCGATGCCTAGATCTCTCACACGCGACAGCAGTTGACTGTGACACACAGTGTCGAATGCCGGGGGGAGATCAAGCAGCACCAGGGCCCGGGGATCTTTTTATCAGCTCTACATCTCAATTCGTCCAAAATGGAAACCATCACCAGCTCCGTACTGTGATGTACCCTAAAACCAGCTTGATTTCGCTCTAACAGATCATTGATCTCCAGGTGCTTAGAGAGGTGTGTCAATACATGCTGTTCTAGTACCTTCGCCAAGAACGGCAACTGGGAGATGGGCCCGAAGTTCTTTAAAATCTTAGCATCCGCTCCGGGCTTCTTAAGCAATGGAATCAACTGCGCCTCTTTGAGCATGGTCGGGACCCGTCCCATTTCCAGTGACTTGTTTAGGAGGTTTAGCACATCCTCCTCCATCCCTGGCATGGCTTGCTTAAACACACTAGGGGGACAGGGGTCTACCTTGGAGCCCGACTTCGCCTTCCCCACTAAGTTAAATAGCATCTCCTTCTTAACTAGGGGTATACTATTCATGGGGTCCTGAATTTTAGGCCTGCATGGAATAATTTGCAATGGGCATTCTAACACGGGGGAGCGCAAGATTTCAAGTAAGAGCTCCTCAATTTTGTTGGTGAAAAATTCAAGGAATTTATGACAGTCCTCAAGAGAAAACTCGGGCCTCTGTTCCCTGTTCTTCCTTAGTTCAGAGAGCACTTAAAAAATTTCTTTCTGGGGGTTTTGGGCTGTTGCAATCCTTGTCTCGAAGAAGTCTGCCTTGCGAACAAGGATCGCTCTCTTATATATAGCAAGCTCCTGAACATACAATGAATGTGCCGCCGCATTGTAGTCCCTTTGCCAGGCCCTCAACGCCTTCCGAAGAACTTGCATTAGCTTCACTCCCTAGTACATTGTGGGCTACTTCAGACACCGATGTAGGGCAAATGGTTATTCCGCCAGTGCATATTAGTGTCAAGGAGGGTGCTTCTTTGCCAAGAGTGCCTCAGTATAACATTTCTAAAGAAGGAGAAAAAGCACTTACACGCATTGTTCATGATTTGATTAAAGTGGGGGTTGTGGAAGAAGTTTCTTACAATGTTTGCAATAGTCCGATTCTTCCCATTTTGAAAAAAGATACTGACACCAGGATTTATAGATCCATCATTGATTTAAGAGAAGTCAACAAGATTGTAGTACCGCAGTACCCTGTGGTTTCTGACATAACGACATTACTTACCCTAGTCCCCCCAACAGCAACTACATTTTCTGTAATCGATTTGAAGAATGCTTTCTTCTCGATTCCTATTCATGCTGATAGCCGATATTTGTTCGGTTTCACTCTGAATAATCGATCATACAGATTTTGTAAAGTTCCTCAAGGGTACGCTGAGAGTCCGAGTATTTATAGTCAAGCCTTAAAACAACAACTCGATTCCTTTACTTTGTCTGAAGGAGTGGCTCTCATACAATATGTTGATGACATCTTGTTGCCAGCTGATACGCCTGAGCAGTGTGAAAAATTTACTTTTTCTTTGCTTTCTTTTCTTGCTACACACCATCATAAAGTATCACGAAAGAAATTGCAATATTATAGACCGAAGGTAACCTACTTAGGTCACCTTCTGTCTAAGGAGGGACGTGCATTGACACCAGATCGCATTCAAGCAATTTTAGACACCCCAGTACCTTCCACACAGAAAGATGTCCATGTGTTCATTAGTTTGACTTTGTTTTGTAGGCAATGGGTGTTGGGCTTTTCATACATTGTTAAACCCCTGCTAGCGCTTTTGACTAAAAACACTCCGATCCCCCTTCCATGGACAGATGAATGCCAAAACGCTTTTCGTCAGTTAAGACAAGCTCTTTGCTCTACACCAGATTACACGAAGGCTTTTATACTCTATGTACACGAGAAAGATGGTTGTGCATTGTCAGTTTTAGTACAGACACACGGGGACAAGCAGCGTCCCTGCGCATACTTTTCAGCTGTCCTTGATCCTGTTGCTCGTGCGTTGCCTGGGTGCTTCCGTTCAGTTGCAGCTACAGCTATGTCCATACATCAGAGTGAAGGGATAGTTTTGTCACACAAACTGTTGGTGCTAGTACCCCATGCAGTAGATGCCCTTTTGAATCAGACTAAGACACAACACTTAACTAGTGCTCGTCTGACAGGATACGAACTGACATTGTTAGCACCTCATATTACCTTGAAGAGATGTGCAACACTAAACCCAGCCACTTTTTTGGCATATCCTGTGACTCAGTCTCAGGCAAAGGAGCCTCACGATTGTATATTCCTTACTGAGGTACAGACAAAGGGTTGCATCGATTTGCAAGATACGGCCCTTTCAGATGTAGATGGGGAACTGTGGATTGATGGGTCCTGCTTGAAGTTACGAGATGGCACGATCTCAGCTGCATACGCAATCACAACACTAGAGACAGTAGTGGAAACAGCTCGCATACCACAGAAGTCGGCTCAAGCAGCTGAACTAATAGCTTCGACACGAGCGCGTGAACTCAGCACTGACTTGTGTGTGAACATCTACATGGATAGCCGCTATGCTTTTGGAGTGGTTCAGGATTTTGGCCTGCTTTGGAATGAAAGAGGCTTTCTTGCATCCCAAGGGATGCAGATAATGCACGAAGAAATAGTGCATAATCTCTTGACTGCACTTACATACCCAAAGAAAATTGCTATTATGAAGTGTAGTGCACACAAGAAAGTGACTGATAAGATAGGACAAGGTAATGCCTTTGCATATTGCGTAGATCGAGAGACTGCGATGCAACGGAGCACTACTTCCATGTACCTAGTGAAGTCACAAGCTGAGCGATGGCATGATGCTAGAGAGGAAGTACTAGATGTACAGAGATCAGCTTCTGTAGCAGAACTTGAGCACTGGGCCAAAGAAGGAATATTGGACGATGAGGGTTGTTGGCAAAACAAAGACATGGATAGATGGAAAATGCCTGCAGCCCATTTACAACCTATGGTTCAAATGGCACATGGGCTGGCATATGTTGGAGCTCTAGCAATAACTAAATTGCTTACGCAAGTTTGGGAGCATCCTGAAATTGCCAGCACAGCTAAAAGAGTAGTACAGTCCTGTTTGATCTGTTGGCATTATAATCCTGGAAAAGGGGCACGGACTCCTACAGGAGGGTTTGCTACACCAACCGCACCTTTTGAAGTTTTGCAGATGGATTACATCCAACTTGAACGCTGCAATAATTTGAAATATGTTCTAGTGGTGGTATGTGCCTTCAGCAAATTGATAGAGGCATACCCTACAAAGGATAATACTGCTCTCACCACAGCAAAGGTGCTTCTAAAGAAGTTTTTCCCTAGATATGGTGTTTGTAAGCTTTTGTGGAGTGACAACGGACCTCATTTTATTGGGCAAGTTGTTGAGCATGTCCTGAAAGGATTAGGGATCAAGCAGAAATTCCATGCAGTCTTCTACCCGCAATAAGCAGGATTAGTGGAGAGGTACAACGCTACTTTGAAACTAAAGTTGGCGAAAATACTGGCTTCCACATCTTTGAAGTGGCCAGATGTACTACCCTTGCCATTGTTGTCCATGAGATCAGTCCCACATTCATGATCCGGCCTTACGCCCTATGGGGTGGTACTTGGGAGACCGATGAACATTTGGGGAGTTCCTAAGCCATACATGATGTACCTTGTGTTCTGATGAATGATTATTTGGCACAGTCAACCAACAGTTTGATCTCTATCATCAACAGGTTCGAGAAGCTCTTCCTGACAGATCTACAGGTGAGACCCACGAACTCCGACCTGGTGACCAGGTTATGATAAAGGTCTTCGACAGATCGAACAGTTTGGAGCCGAGGTGGCGAGGACCCCAGAGCAAGTGCTCCTTGCAACGAGGACTGTAGTTCGAGTGGCAAACAGAAAGAACTGGATCCACAGCACACACTGCAAACGTGTGTCGCCTACCTTGGTGGAACCTGATGTGTTGACCGACCATCGAGAGATTCTGGAAACTGAGAAAGGCCAAGCTATTTCACCTGACGAATCTGAAAGAGTCTTCCCGGACCACACAATCGGTGGAGAATCCTGATATCAACTGAGACCAAGGAAAGATTCTGCTTTGCCGAAAGAGACTGGTTGAGCTACCGCCCTGGGTTAGTGAAATGTAACGCTGATATGGCAAGGGGGGAATCAGTCCTTCGTAGTGTAGTGACACCCGTCTTGACCCTCAGTGAAGAAATCAGCGGCTGCCCAGGGATGAGAGCTCCAAGGATTGTTTCAACGAGTTTGTAGAACGATCAATTATTACTGTTGCCAAAATGCATAACAAAAGAATCATTTGTGGATAGGGTTTGTTATTGCTCTGGTGGTTATGGGAATAATCACCTGGTTTGTTGAGAAAGTTACTCCTGCTCGACAGCTTTTTGTTGCAACTACTCCAGTACCAATGGAACATCACTACTTCACGCTTCCATGCCATGAGCAGAAGCATCGACAATCCTACTTGAATAATACCTTTATCCAGATGTTGCATCATACTCATAATGCCACAAATACTACCAACTGTTGGGTGTGTGGGATGATACCTGCACATCAAAAGAAAGGAGGAACACCTTTTATACCTCTTCCATTTTCTCATAATGGTTCTTGTCAAGCTTGGTATGCGCTTTTGTTTGCATCTGGAAGACGTACAGTAGGCGGGCTTCTTTTTCGCCTCAATAAAGTATGCTACCAAGATAAAGATGGTTATCATCAAGCCAAAGGGACCAAATGGGAATGGGAAGAGTATCAACCGGACAATATTTCAACACCATATGTCTTGACAAATATGAGAACTTTTACCAGTAACGTACAATTTGTGATTTCTGTTACCAGAGCTAAAGCAGACCTATGTATAAGTAGTATTGGGAGAATTCCAGTGGGGAAAAGTGAATGTACTGTAATTCTGACTATTGAATGTGTTAATAACAGTAGTTTTATAGCCTCACATAATACTTATTTTATCTGTGATAGCCAAGGATATTATCAACTACCTGCTGGGTGGTCAGGTATGTGCTATGTTTCCTTTCTATTCCCCCCTGTGTTTCTGGCACCTGCATCATATCATCGGGACCATAAATTGTTCGACGATATCTCTAGAAATAGATACAAAAGGACAATAAGTGCTGACGAAGTAGACCAAACTGAAACTACTCTGCAACAATATGTCAATTTTAATTTAGGTGTGTTCTTCTTTGTGGGTCCTGCATTAAACAGTAGGAAAATAAGACTATTGACTAGAGTTGTGGAATCTGTTACCAATCAGACAGCTATGGCACTTGGGAACATTACAGAGGAGCTGCAAATTGCAAGAATTGTAGCTCTCCAGAACCGAATGGTGCTTGATGTGATTTTGGCTGATCGAGGTGGTGCATGTCGCACCATCGGTAGCAGTTGTTGCGTATTTATACCAGATCACTCACCTTCAGTATATGATGCTATCTCAAAACTGCATGAGATTGCTGCAGAAATTCACACACAGACTGGTACATGGACATTTTCGAACTGGATATGGACACTCTTTATTATTTGGGGCTGGAAGCTACTGACTATTCTATGTACGAATCCGCCTCCGCCCGACTCATCCTGGACATCCCTCGACGCAGCCACATCTCCGGCCACCTGCGGAACCTGTACTGGCTACCCGTCAGCAAGAGGATCACGTTCAGGCTCCTCACCCACGCACACAAGTCTCTCCACGACCTGGGCCCCAAGTACCTCAACGACCGCCTGACCTTCCACACGCCCACCCGCCAGCTACGGTCCGCTAGCCTCGCCCTCGCCGCCGTACCACGCATCCGAAGAGCCACCGCCGGAGGCAGATCCTTCTCCTACCTGGCGGCCAAGACATGGAACTCCCTTCCCATCCACCTTCGGCTTACCCAGGACCACCTCGCCTTCAGGAGACAACTCAAGACCTGGCTGTTCGAGCAGTAGCGGCCCCCTTCCCCCAAGCGCCTTGAGACCCTTCCGGGTGAGTAGCGCGCTATACAAGTGTTATGATTGATTGATTGATTGATTGACTGGTGATACTATTTACATGCTGTACTTGTATACAATGTGGTCCTATGCTTTGCTCCATGTGTATCACTGCTTGTACACCTGCCAAAAGAAATATTGCAGAAATAAAAGCACAACAAATGTTAAATAAAGAAATCACTGAGATGATGAGCATCAATGTATGGGATGCGTATCTAGATTACCCCAGATAAACGAATGTCTTCAGCTAATGCTGAAAGGGTCGTCTGTTGTAATTTGGCAGCAATTAGGTTAAGCATTAGCAGAAGACATCCTGTATTTAGGGACTATCTTGTCCGTTTTGTGGAATCCATTTTGTATTTCTGTCAGCCACTTTGCTTGCCATGTGCTCGCCATGTGCTCTGTCCTACCTTTCTGTTAACTGCTCTTGAAATCTGCCTAGAGACAAACATATTTAGCATCACAGACCAGCAGCTCTGCTCCGCTCCTGCTCAGCCCACTCAGCACCATGGAGTACAGCACGGCACACCACACATGAAGAGAACGGTCAGTGGCAAACACGGGGCCAGACAAAAGGACCAGGCGTGGGGTGAGCTTCTGCGGACTCCTGTAGGCTACGGTGGGCTTCCCATCAAAGGCTAACGGCTATCGGAGCAGGTGCGGCTCTGACTGACAGAGAGCCGGCAAGCAGGAGAGCAGGTGAGCTGGGGGCCCGTTTCTGCTCAACCCGCTCGCCGCTCGGCTTTTCAGCGGGCTTCCCGGCAGACAGGGCAGACAGGGCAGGGCAGGGCAAACACGGCTTTGGGGGTCAAATAGCCGGTGCGCCGGTAGCCCATTTCTGCAGCCCGTTTTCTGCAGCGGTGGCTCGACCCGCTCACTGTTCGGCGTTCGGCGTTCTGTTCTGTCGTAGCTGATTGCTGGCGATTGCAACCCTCTGGCTCCCTCTAGCGGCTCTGTGTGCTAAGAAAAGATTGCACTCCTTCAGCATATGTTAGGTCAGTGACAGGTCTGTGACAAGTCCGACAATTCATCTAGCTAACCCTACCTTAGTTATACTATTTCCAGGACAATGTACCACGCCCAAATGTTGCAAATATGTGTATTCCCTTCAATATGATTGGTCAGAAAGACGAGGAAAGGTCATCACACCATACTAAGATGAGGTCATTTTCATTTAATGTAATGGATCAATGTTTCCACCCATGATTTACTTTCCCATGTATTTTTATTCCACCCACAATATTATTTCAATTTAATATGCAAAGTTTAATAAAGTTGCTAGTTGTCTTCCTTTCCCAGGTTATGGGTTGTGGTTCCCAGGCGTGTTGCAGAAAAGACAGTCATTGGCAGCAATTCAATGCTACTGCTCGAGTTCTCCCAGGGTTCTTAGTACATGCACAGAGGGGATTCAGTCTGGCAGTTCATGTCACCCTCCAGGCCCAAATATGAGCTATTAATAAAGTCAAAGAAAAACACATTAGAATACAAAAATAAATGAATGCACTGTATACCACTTATTTCTACTCTAACCCCATTACTTTATTTTAACTATAGCATAAATAGTTAAGCAGTACATTACAAGTTTAGTTCATTGCGATGATGGTGTCTAGTCACTATGATATGCATGGCGATAGCATATTGCAGCGAGATATAACTTTCTGTGTGCTCATTACTACGAAGCACTCGCCAGATGTGATACCTCTTGCTCTTTTGTTACGGGCACTTGTCCGTGGCTTTGTGACTTTGCACTCTTTAGGCACAGACATCAATTGGGGTACGAACTTTTACTCATATGGCAATCACTGTTTTGCCGTCGGTGTTGTATTTATCTGTTACTAACTATATGCAGTATATGCTTCACCGCATAGGTACTCCACTCTAAGATGGCGGAATATTGCAGACGATATGTAACAGGACTTGAATGTTTTCCTTTTCCTGTGTTACCTCTTTTGTGTTTACTATTTTTGTATAACATGCCCGACTTACCAGTGTGGTTCACGTGTGATCAAGACAGAAGGAGTGTCGAAACGCGTAGCGTGTAACTGAAAATAAACCATCTTTGCTGCAAAATTTCCGAGTGCGCATTTTCTTGCTTTGAAAGGAACTATAGACTAATACTAATTTTTGGCTGTGAGAGGTCCGCCGAACCTTATGCGCCACGTGACTAGGGAGAAAGGATCCCGGAAGGACCCTGTTTTGCTTCTTTGGAATATATATATATATTCAAAGAAAAAACCATAGGTTATAGACCATATATAGTTAGGAATTAGCATTTACAAAACCTTGAGATGTCATCAGTGATGTCATCAGTGATGTCACTGACCATGTCATGAATGATGTAATATGTGACATCATCAGCAGTGGAACGCGGGTGCACGATATATAGTTAGTGCAACTAACTATATATGGAGTTTCAATGGTTTTGTGTGAGTAAAATAAGGTTTTCTAAATGCTAATTCCTAACTATATATGGTCTATAACCTGTGGTTTTTTCAGTGAATTTTCAAGGTTTTGTAAATGCTAATTCCTAACTATATATGGTCTATAACCTATGGTTTTTTCTGTGAATTTCATTGGTTTTTTAACAGCTAATATCTGTAGCTGTAAAATGTATTCTTCTTTAAATCCAAAAATATATTTTATATGTTTATGAATAATATTTTTTTTTCTTCGTTCCCGCTTCGCGAATCGGGAATTTTCCCGTTAGCTGACCTTGATGCCGCGAAATAGACCGCGAGCCGGTAAACGTTTCTTTACCGCAAGTGCCGCGTTAGAAAACAACATCGTGACGCCTCCCGTCCGCATGACGTTTCACGTTGTCGCGTGATACGTCATATGACGTGCTACGTTAGCGAACTGGTACGCGAAGCGAGTCGCAAAGCGCAGGTTTCTGGAAGCAAACCGGGAGGCCCTGCAAAGCGCTTAACGTAAACACAGCAAGTCATGTGACTTGGTAATAACACTTTTCATTGGTTCATTTCACTTTTGGTTTCCTAATGATGTAAGACTAGGTCATATAATCTAAAATGAACACTTTTGATTGGTTGAGAACTCTTGTTTTTCCCAAATGATGAAAATCCCTCCTTCTTTCCTCACTCTGACTTTCATCATTGTGAGAGAAAGACCCTTTGTGATCACTGAGCAAT
Organism: Lissotriton helveticus; assembly: GCF_964261635.1. Taxonomy (NCBI): domain Eukaryota; kingdom Metazoa; phylum Chordata; class Amphibia; order Caudata; family Salamandridae; genus Lissotriton; species Lissotriton helveticus. Next base: position 971,076,527 of record NC_136065.1, on the reverse strand, counting down.
GGCTTCTTTAGTAGCTTCAGCTGGTGCTTCCCCACCACCTCCACCACATCCAAGGAAGAGTGGACCACCTGCTCAAGTTATAATTCAACAAGAAGAAGAAGAAGAGGAACAGGACGACGAGCACGAAGAGAGGCAGTTTTTGCCTGAGCAGCCCAGGACGTCTCACCGGAAAGAAAACTTCATTTGGCAATTTTTTTAAATTCCCAAAGGTCAGAAAAAAGTAAATGCAAGATACGTAACTTGCCTTATATGTCAAGATAGACTGTCCAGAGGAACCGAGAAAAAATACAGTTTCGGAAACTACACAATGCATCGCCATATGACTAGGTGGCATCCTAACAACTACAGTGCTGCACAGTTTCGGAACGACCTAGATAATCTCCCTATTATGGCCAGAAGATCTGTTGTACCGGAAGTAACGGGACCAGAGGGCAGGGAGATGGTGCCAAATATACAAATGAAATTTGGTGAAGTAAAACACACCTGCGTATTTTGCGATGGATTCATTTCCTACGGAGAAAAAAGCATCACTCTGATCAACAGAGCTATTGACTATCATATGCAAGTTTGTACGAAACGCCCAAAATAATAAATACTTCTTTTTTTGTTTTGTTGCTCCTGTTGAGCCCTTTACAATGAATCGTTTTCATTGCCCCCTCCAAGAAAACCCCAAAAAAATATAAAACTTCAGAAAAATTCAAAAAAAGTAAAAAAATGTTCCGAAAAATAATAAAAAAAATATAAAACAACAAAAACAATTAAAAAAAAGTTATTTTCAGAACTACCTCCCCGTTAATAAAAAATTGGTACAATATTTGGAACTGTGCCAACCTCTATTTCTCTTAGTTCGCTTCCCAGTTCGCTCGCCGGTACGCGAACTAGAAGCGAACCAAAAACAGTAAGTATAAGGGAAGGAAACAGACACTTATGTTAAAAGAAAGACAGCTATAGGGGAGTAAACTAGAGATACTATTACCCGTAATCCACTGCTGATGATGTCACATATTACATCATTCATGACATGCTCAGTGACATCATCAGCAGAGGATTGCGGGTTTTTTGGCAACGTGCCTTATCCACGGTTTAATAACGCTGCCTTTTGCTTTATATAAGTTTTCAAATTGTATGAAATATATACCAATAGGTCGTTATGAACCTTTAGGTAGTGCTTTTCTTCATGAGGTCTGGTCGCTTCCATACACATACAGATGTTTCAAAGATGATCAAGAAGTTTATCTGAATGGAGAGGAATGCACTGAGACGCCAGATCATTCACTAATGTGTAGGCACATACAGTTACACGGTTCATGCAACAAACACCGACCAAATATGGCTTGCGTGTTGCAAGGCACGCCAGTTCCTGCTATCATCCCCATGTTCAAGTTGTTGGAAAATGGTAGTTATTTGATGCTCAATAATGAAGATTGTTCTGAGTTAATTGAAAAGGGTCTGCACCTCTGTACGGGTGTTCGCTATGTGAAGCACGAAAGTTTCACGGGCAGACTCAAGGCCACCTCTCTCTGAGACAAAAGAGCTCTTATTCTTGCCATGCCGTTGAAATCTGTCCCAAGGTTGGTATTTGTGGCCAGATTGAAAACTCCCTATGTTCATGTGTGGGAGGAAATAGAACATTTCTGCAGCAAATAACCCGTTCACTTACTGTTACGATAAAAGGAATACTTTTAATTCAGATTTGCCTTTCAATTTCAGCAAGATGGTTCCGACTATCTTTAACGCATCCTCCACAAAGACCCTGGCGCACTTTTTTAAAGTTGTTACCAGTGGTCTCGTGACTTCATTTGAGAAAATCTTTGGAGTCATCCCTGCTTCCTTTCATTCCATTTTCTCCACTCCGGTTCGTGGATTGGCATTTTTACTTGCATTACCAGCGGACGCTCTTGTGCTTTTTTACATTTTTAAATATGGATGTCCCTCCTATGCAACCTCCCACCCTGCAGCTGCTGACACTGTTCCGCAATCGCATGCTAGAATATTATGGCACAATGCCGTTGGCGATATTAAGCACGGCATATGGATTATCTTTTCGATTCTCCTACTTCACCTGTGTCCAGCCTGTATTTCACTGCCTGACCTGTGATTTCGATTGGGCCATTGATTTGTGTCTCTGCGGACCGGTTTCTCCTGACGTCGACTTTAATCAGCTGATGACTCCTATCATTACTCACGAGTTGGTTTGTCCTGGCGAAAGGATTATGGCTGTGGCATTGATGCATGGACTACTTGGTCCCTGGAATTTACTGGCGGCAGCACAGTCTTTCTTGGAACAGAGCTTTCTTGAAAACCCACCGAGCTGTCCTCTGATGGTGATAGAGGATCCGGTGCTGGGAGAGCACGTATGTTCTTTTCCGCTTTTAAATTGGATGGCTGAACTGTTTTCGGATGAAGACGGTGACTTCCTATTGGAGGCTGTTGCAGCTTATTTTGCATACACAGTTATGTCATAGACCTTTTTCATGTTTGATATGCTGAGTACTAGCATTTCATTGACAATTCATTGACTTATTTGTCAAGTTTTTATTATTTACCTTGCCTATTGGCTTAAGACTCGATAAAGTACTTGGCTGTTTTATTTTTCTTTAGCATTAAATTTTCCTAGTTTTTAATGCTTTACCTTGCGGACCGTCCACATATAAACTTGCAATCTGCTCTCATGAGATGGCACTTCTATTATCTTATTCAGTTCGTTTCCGGATCATGGGGAGGTGTCATCTAGGTCCTGGATATCTTTACACCGTGTTAAGTTAGCATGGGCTCATTACCGGTTTAAACGCCATTTTTCCTTTTTTGTAACTTCTGCACACGACACTTAGTTGTTGCTTTAGCTTTCCACCTAGTAGTTCATCGTGGTTTACATGAGAATAATATGTTATTGCTCTACTATCTGCTTTGCTTGTTAAACTATATCTGTACAGCGAGTGCTAAAGTTTCAAGAACAAAACGATACAGAATTGTTATGAGGTCTGATCTCCACGACTTCATACTCATAACATAAGTGCAACTTCTGCCAATTCTGGGCATGAGGCGAGTTTTATATTGCTTTGCCGAACACACATACACAACAGTTGATGCGGTTCACATGAAGAGAGAGCTGGTGTATGCTGATGTGATTCCTTCAAATCTAAGACACTAAAGTATGGGCACGCCCTAAACCAACACAAAGAGACCTTCTTAGCAAATAATATAATATGTGTATTAGGGAGGGTGAGATATAAGCAGCCGCGGGCCGTGGAGGGAGTTACGGTGAGGCAGGGAGGCGGGGAGGGGGAGAAGCAGGGTGGAGCCCTCTCTACCTTGCCCCTCCCCCTCCCCGCCTCCCTGCCCCACCGTAACTCCCTCCACGGCCCGCGGCTGCTTATAAGTGTTGCTAACTCTTATTCATTTACAGCATGTTAACATACTGTCACCATTCGCTTTTTATGTACTAGTAACTATGCTGGTAATTTTGCTACTGATAATATGTGTACTTCTATTATCTAAGATACTACGCCTGAGAAGACGGCATTAGTAAATAAACATTTCAAATACACATGTGTTCTTCTTAACTCCATGTTCTGGTTTCTAAGAACTATATAACGACCGAGTGTTCATGAGTTCCACGTATCCTGAGGTACTATAAGTTCATATTCTGGATTGTCTAAACATTGAGAGTTTGTTATATCCAATGTGACACTGTACCTAGCTTGCTAAGGAGTTTTTGATTACTAACGTGAGTTTTGGGACACCCTAATTCGCCGAGGTTCCAATCCTCTGTCCACAGTTCTGTGTGAGAACAGAAACCCTGCGACAGGGGCACCCCCGACCCTTGCTGGAGCTTCATCACACTTGCAATACAACTCCAGCAATGCGCCACCTTTACGGCACAGATACATCACGCATCTGTGCTGTTTTTGCCCCATGATGCGCCGCATTGTAAATGCAGCACACCATAGGTGACGGAACAGCGGCACAGAATGACTAACACATCCCTGGTGATGCGCCAGTCATCATAAATGTATCCCTATGCTTCTTATCTTGTTAGAGATGAACCGCCATATGTATCATCAAAGTTTTTTGCATTTCCTAAATAGCGAACTTTAAGGAATAAATAGCGATTCTTTACCATTCCTAGTTTGCGATTAGCTATTTGCTAATTACAAATTACCCATTCATTTCCTTCATTTCCATAGGGCGGTTGGACTCACTTTTAGCTCGAACGGCTGAATGGATTTCCACGAAACTTGGCAAAATTGTAGGGACTGGTAGCCCGATGTGCCTTTGCTATGTCTCAAGATATATGCTCCAGTGGTTTTTACGAAAATTAACTTTGAAAAATATATATTGGGCTACATTGGCCTATATATATGTTGGAGCCCAAATGTAGCCCAATGTAGCCCAATGAAGCCCAATGTAGCCCAATGTAGCCCAAAGATGGCCGCCAGACACACAAAAAAACAAATGTAGCCCAAATATCAGCCAGATGTAGCCCAACTATAGCCCAGTGACAGAATGACCAATCAGCTTCGCAAACCTCCGTTACGCGAAGCGGAGCGCTGTTACAGATATATATCTTTTTTTGAACGTTAATTTCTCAAAATCCACTGGAGCACATATATTGAGACCTAGCAAAGGCACATCGGGCTACCAGTCCCTAATATTTTGCCAAGTTTCGTGCAAATCCATTCAGCCGTTCGATTATTATTATTATTATTTTTTTTTGCCCCGCGGGGCCCTTTTAAAACCTCCACATCAAACCTAGGGGGTCAGCGAGGATCTACTATGCCCCCTTATAGTTATTTCCCCCTTTGTTTTGACCTCCTCTTGTCTCTCGATCCTACCGAGAGACAAGATGGCGGCCGCTACGGACTTTTTGGAATGTTGACAGACGCCGGAGAACCAATCAGCTTCGCTTCACAAAGCTCCGTTGCGCGTAAAGTACGCGAACCGGAGCGCTGCCTGGTCCGCTGTTACAGATATATATCTTTTTTTAAACGTTAATTTCTCAAAATCCACTGGAGCACATATATTGAGACCTACAAAAGGCACATCGGGCTACCAGTCCCTACAATTTTGCCAAGTTTCGTGCAAATCCATTCAGCCGTTCGGGCTAAAAGTGAGGCCAACCGCCCTATGGAAATTAACATGGGAAAAACGCGTTTTGGGACCCCCCTTTTTTCTCGCCCCCCCCTTGACGAACCCCCCCAAAATTTTCAGGGGCTGCTCAGAAACAAAATGTGCCATTTTCCTGAAAATTTCAGCCAATTCCGTCCACAAACGCCAAAGTTATTAGACATAGAATTTTCAAAAAACCCATAGAGAAAAAATCCTAACTATATATACCTACTGGCGACCGCCAGTAGGTAATATAAACATAGTATTAATAAAAAATATACAATATATTTACCATAGGATAGCGAGAGGGTTACATTTACTATTACCACTCCAGTGAGAGCAACAGTAGAAAAAACATTGGATAGCATAGCAGTAAAAATTACTATTCTCACTCCAGTGAGTGCAACAGTAAGGAAAGCATTGGATAGCGTAGGGGTAAAAATTACTATTCCCACTCCAGAGAGTGCAATAGTAGGGAAAGCGTTGGATAGCGTGGGGGTAAAAATTACTATTCCCACTCCAGAGAGTGCAACAGTAGGGAAAGCGTTGGATAGCGTAGGGGTAAAAATGACTATTCCAACTCCAGTGAGTGCAACAGTAGGGAAAACGTTGGATAGCGTAGGCATAAAATGTACTATTCCCACTCCAGTGAGTGCAACAGTAGGGAAAGCATTGGATACCGGGAAGGTAAAAATTACTATTCCCACTCCAAAGAGTGCAACAGTAGGGAAAGCGTTGGATAGCGTAGAGGTAAAAATTACTATTCCCACTCCAGAGAGTGCAACAGTAGGGAAAGCGTTGGATAGCGTAGGGGTAAAAATTACTATTCCCACTCCAGAGAGTGCAACAGTAAGGAAAGCGTTGGATAGCGTAGGGGTAAAAATTACTATTCCCACTCCAGTGAGTGCAACAGTAGGGAAAGCGTTGGATAGCGTAGGGTTAAAAATTACTATTCCCACTCCAGTGAGTGCAACAGTAGGGAAAGCGTTGGATAGCGGGAGGGTAAAAATTACTATTCCCACTCCAGAAAGTGCGACAGTAGGGAAAGCGTTGGATAGCGTAGGGGTACAAATTACTATTCCCACTCCAGTGAGTGCAACAGTAGGGAAAGCGTTGGATAGCGTGTGGGTAAAAATTACTATTCCCAATCCAAGGAGTGCAACAGTAGGGAAGCGTTGGATAGGGTAGGCATAACATTTACTATTCCCAATCCAGAGAGTGCAACAGTAGGGAAGCGTTGGATAGGGTAGGCATAACATTTACTATTCCCACTCCAGTGAGTGCAACAGTAGGGAAAGCATTGGATACCGGGAAGGTAAAAATTACTATTCCCACTCCAGAGAGTGCAACAGTAGGGAAAGCGTTGGATAGCGTAGAGGTAAAAATTACCATTCCCACTCCAGAGAGTGCAACAGTAGGGAAAGTGTAGGATAGCGTAGGGGTAAAAATTACTATTCCCACTCCAAAGAGTGCAACAGTAGGGAAAGTGTTGGATAGCGTTAGGGGTAACAATTACTATTCCCACTCCAGTGAGTAAAGTAAATACTTCATATATAAATAAAAATAAAATAAATATTAATACCAATTACAAATTAATTAAAATAATGAACACTTTTATATAATATATTAATTAATCAATTAAAAATACAAATAAAAATTAATTAATAAAAATAATTACCTACTAATACAAATTATTTACCAATTAACAATAAATTAATTAACAATTAAGAAATAATTAAAAATTAGATTGAAAAAAGAATGTAAAATGGAATTACTTACAATTAAATTACTTCCCACCCTATTCCCCTTTAAACCCACAACCCACTACAGAAAATAAATTAATAAAATTAACATAATTATCAATTAATACATTAACTAAAATTAATTACCCATTATATTTTAATTAATTACCAATACTCGTTGGACTGGATATAGCCTCGTTCCGATAATGGTCCTACAGGTGGTAACGCACCTAGATGGAGTCAGTCTGAATGCCTCGTGTTTTTGGGTTTCATCTCCCACCCAATAAAATGCTCGAGTCCTGGCAATGGATAGAGGGAACTTCTGAGTGGACCCAATGGCAATGGACTCGCTAGGTGGTTGGTATATTCCCAAACGGAGGTCAGGGCAAATGAGGACAAAAAAATAATAAAAATTAATTAACAATTAATTCAAATAAATACAAATAAATAAATTAACACATTTAATTATTTATAATTAAATAACTTCCCACCCTATTCCCCTATAAACCCACAACCCGCTACAGAAAATAAATTACTAAAATAATCAATTAATTACATTTAATTACAATTATATTTTAATTATTTACCAATTAATAATCAATTAACAATTAATTCAAAATAAATACCAATAAATAAATTAACATATTGAATTATTTATAATTAAATTACTTCACACCGTATTCCCCTATAAACCCACAACCCGCTACAGAAAATAAATTACTAGAATTAACATAATTATCAATTAATCAATTAATTAAAATTAATTACCAATTATATTTTAATTAATTAACAATTATTAATTAATTAACAATTAATTCAAAATAAATACCAATAAATAAATTAACATATTTAATGAATTATAATTAAATTACTTCCTACCCTATTCCCCTATAAAACCACAACCCGCTACAGAATTATATTACGCAAAAATTAAATACCATAAAAATAATTCATTAATATAAATAATAAAATAAATATACACTTTGCAAACATATACTAACATAAAAAACACTTTAAAAATTGATATTAACTTGCTTACCTCAAATTCGATATTTTTGTAGTCTATATTCTGTCCATTCTATATTTTTGTTGTCTATATTCTGTCCATTCTATATTTTTGTTGTCTATATTCTGTCCATTCGATATTATGTCCATTCTATACTTTTGATTCGATATTAATGCTATCCTATTCGATATTTTTGTAGTCTATATTCTGTCCAGTCGATATTGTGTCCATTCTATAGTTTTTTAATCGATAGTAATGCAAATCGATATTAAAAACTCGATATTTTGAGTGTATACCGGCCAGATGGCTTCTGTGACAATGATGGAAACAAAGGGGGTCGATAATAGAAGCACAGTGGTAAAGCACAAATCGAACCTGGACTTTGTGTGTGGTAATCCAGCCTGTGTAAACATTTGCCTACCGGGGGATTTTGAAAATGTATCACTACACAGTTTTCTCTGGAGGTCTTCGGGGAATAACCCAGCCACTGTACCATCCTAACCACCATGATATCATCTGCAAGGTTAGTGGGACAAACAGAATTTAAGTTACACCAATGAGCAGCTTTTTTCTTTAGTCTTTGCCAATTCTCGTGTCCACCCACTGGCTTGGGTGAAACACCTTCAAGAATAATGACACATGGCAAACAGTTCAAGGGAAGTTGCAAGCAATCCACACACTCCTTGGTTGTAACTGGGCTGCACCTAGAGATGGCTTTTGCATGGGAATGGTCCCCATTAGCCAGATCAGATAGACTGCAGATCTGGTAGAGTATGACCGAGGTGGGGGGGGGGGGGGGGGAGGTTGGCGGTTTGACTGGACAGAATTGGTGGGCTGCTGACTGTCACGCTCTTGAGGTGGCAGGAAATTTGTGTGTAGGGAAGACTCTGTGTGAGGCAAGGGGTGAGGCTGGAATAGTTGATAAGATGCTTTTTGAGGAGACTCACTTTGGGTTGTAAGGGCTTGCATTTTATCCCTCAATAACTCAATCTGGGAGAGGATCTCTTGCCAAAAGTCCAATATAAAGGTCTCCAGGCAAGCAAAAAAGAGTTTACAAGCCTCCATTAATGCCTCCATTAATGCAGCCTTAATATCTAAACTGATGATAGTGTTGTTAGCAGAAAGAGAGGCTTCGAACTTTGCTTGAGGCTCCTTGCTCCTACAGAATCTTTTGAGGTTGTGGCATTTGTCTTTTCCTCTTTGCCCTGTAAAGGCTTAGATGCCTGTAAAGGGACGTTGTTTGCACTAGTAATCAAGGTACTAACTGAAGATTCATGAATGATGAAGGGATTTTGAATGACCACAACAGGGTCTATTAGTCTTGCTGGGCGAGTGTTTGGTGTGACCTACTGGTTGGAGCCTAGATGATTTGGGGAGATGACCGCCTCTGCAGTGGTAGGAGACCCTGTAGGATCATTAGTTACCATTAACTTTTAAACAGCTTCTATGCGGCTTTCCACTATCTTCAATTCTGTGGAGATAGCACCCATCGCTGAAGTAAGGTATGAAGTGATTGGAGCAGTATGAATAGGACACATATGTCCAGATTTCCAGCAAATAACAAAAGTCCTTTTCCCCATTATTGAATGTAAAGGTAAGCCAGAAGAAATTAGAAGGCCTACCTTAGCCTGGGCTGCACTATAAAGAAGAGGCTAAAAATGTATTAAAGCCAAAAGCAGAGAGGGGGGCCCGCTAAGCCTCGTCCGGTTGCGAATGGGTGCAGACGGGGACACTCTTGGTCTGGTTTTTAACCAGGCGCAAGAGCGGGCACCTCCTACGCGCATCCCGTGCTGCAGGACAGCACATCACATCCCGCAGGACAGCGGGAGAGGTGTGGCTCCGCGGCCAGGGCGACTGACGCTGGAATCTGGGGATCAGGGTTCGATCCCCGGCTCCGGCGGCAGGTTAGCCCAGCACCATGTGACTCTGGGCAATAGCTCGCTTAATCTTCCCGACGGCCCCCAGCGCCTAGAGACCCTTACGGGTGATTGTGCGCTTTACAAATGTGGATTATTTGGCAGCCACATGTTGGTGAAGTTAGCAGGACTGCCTCCTGGGGCCCTGTGCATGCTGGAAGATGAGGTCCCCACAACAAGAACGATGTGTCCAGCAACCCGCGCTGTGGGACAGGAAGACGTGCTTTACATTGATTTTAGGAGGCACAGGTGGGGGAAATTAGCAGGCCTGCCTCCCGGGGCCCTGTGCACGCTGGTAGATGAGGATCCCCACAACAAGTACGATGTGTTCAGCAACCCACACTGCGGGACAGGAAGGCGCCCCTTATACAGCTTTTGGCAGCCACAGGTGGGGGTAGTTAGCAGAACCACCTCCTGGGGCCCTGTGCATGCTGGTAGAGAAAGTTCCCCACAAGAACGATGTGTCCAGCAAACAACACTGCTGGACAGGAAGACATGCTCTATAGTGCTTTTGGCAGCCCATGTGGGGGAAGTTAGCAGGGCCGCCTCCTGTGCATGCTGGTAGATGAGGTTCCTCACAACAAGAACTATGTGTGTAGCTATTTATTTAAAGTTTTTGATTAAAAAAAAAGTTAAGTGAACAAATTAAAACACCCTAGTGAAATAAGGACGAGAAAAATCAACAGACACAGCAGACACAACTTTGGGCCTCAAGACCCAACTTCCAAGCCAAATGGCTATCACGTCTGCTCATAATATTGGGGAACTGTCTACTTTACTTAGTCACCCTATTTTTCTTAGATTTGTTGAGGATGGAGTCATTTTGAGGCTTGAACAGTACCAAAGCTATAAGAATGGCTTGGGACGCAGCTATTAGTAATTTTTAATGTATAGTGAATTAATATACAACTGTTATTGTACTGAACACTAAATTTGACAAACATGGCCACCATGTGGCAGGCACATGGCAGCGTGTCATCAGTGCAGGTGTTGACAATTGCAGGTGCCGGGCACCGGAAACCACCAGCTCATATTAAGCACCGGGCTTGACCCATCTTTTATTCCAAAGTTCAACAATTCCTTTCACTCATCACAAGAGGTGGTTCTTCCTCCTATGTTGCCTTCTACGACCTCAGCGAAGGAATGTGCCTAGCATATTTTGGACGTTTAAAGAGTGATTTCTATTTATCTTAACAGATCACTGGAATTTAAGAGGTCTGCCCATCTTTTTGTGATTTTTGTTCAAGGAGAAAGAGGAAGGAAAGCCCAGAAGTTGACTTTAAGTGGGTAGATTAAATCTACAGTCATTCAGGTAACTCAGTCTGCTCAAGTTCAGGATTTGGTTCAAGCCACATCTACAACAGGCAGGAGGTCTACAGAGGTGCCATATGAGCCTCAGACAGTACTTTGGTGAGATGGTAATGTAGCTGATAATCAATCAAATGTTGGTGTCTGGGTTTTGAAGTCAGTCATTTCTTAAACATCCTTTATCATTATTAAAGACCGACTTGTCCTTCTTGGAGTCCTTGCAAACCCTCCCAACCTCCCTCATAGCCGTTGACACAGCTTGGTTATTGCAGGAGGGTTCTGGGAATGCTAGCCTATATGTAGCACTCAGGTGGGTGGGTGGGGCTTTACTTCAGAATTCTCCTGCGCTTTTTTTCTTTCTTGGTGGTAGGATAACCTAAAACGAAATGACTGTGACAAGGATGAGTAGCTAAGAGTAATAAAGGTTACCGGTAAGTAATCGTGCACTAACGTGATTGGTTTATACCACACACCTCACTGAGGGAAATCAAAAACAGCACTTTCCTGTGGCTGCTGGGCGTGTGTCGTCAGAAGGGAAGGCAAGCCTCCTTGAACGCACACTGCTACTCCGGCGGCTTCCTTCGGACGTGCCCTGTCTCTAGCGGTGCGTTCTCAAAGGGAGGGATTCGGAGCTCTCTAAGTGAGCGCTCGATGACGCGCCCGCACTCAGCTGCAAGCTGCAGTGACACCGCAATGGCCGAGGAGCGGCTCCTGGATGCGAGCGAATGAGCTCATTCTCCCCGGAGGGAGCGCGGCTTCCGCAGCATCACTGGTCCAGGGCAGCCCCGGCTCGCGCGACCCATCCCTCGCCGCCCCTCGCGGGGGCCGGCCCGCCTCGCCACTTTTGTGGGTGTGTGCATGGGGAGCCGAATGAATCCGCCGTTTGCTGGGCTATCTTCCCTATGAATGCTTGCCGGGATTGTTTTGATGAGTCATTTCTCAGCAGTTGCAGCGGCAGACTGAGGATAGACCCATAATTCTCCGCCGCCGGCATGGACTGGGGGATTTTGACAGAGCTTCGCAGAATAAATTATTGCAGCTTTTTAAAATTGTCGATGCCGTCGGACACCTTGGGACGAGCCCACAGGCTTTAGAATGAATTGCACTGCGTACAGCCACTGGTCCCACCTGCAGGTAAAGCCGGCGAGCTCTGCGCACAGTGATGGATCGAGCCTGTAAGGTCAGTCTGCCCGTATTTAGGATTTATTTCGTGTTTGCATGCTCACCTTTGCAGCAGTCTCTTTGCAGTACCTGGCACGCGCGCGTTGGGTGTGCTACATCTTTTATGTACAGTGTAGGCCGTTCACGTATTACATACAGCCTTACATTCTCTTAAGCGCACAGCTGCACCGCCCTGCTGCAGCTGTGCGCTCAATTCAGATTCCGAAGATACGATGTTGCAGCTGAAATACCTGCGCCTTTGCATTAACATGCACCACGAGATCGCGTGGGTTTTATTGCCTCTGCTGTTCAAAGAAAAAAAAACGGCTTTCGATCTCGCCTGCTCATTAAAAAGCAATGTTTAACGTTTCGCTGTGTCGCATGCGTGTGATGGATGTGCGCGTTGGTTGCAAGGTTAACTTGCGGGACTGTCTCGTTTTAACCTGTTACTGAGGGTGTGCGAAGAAGAGGCTCGTTTTGGCGCCAGGATGCTCCCTGGTTAGCCATAAATGTCATTTACAGCCATTAAAGCTCGTTTTCGGTTAATTAATGTAAGCGCCTTCTATGTTGGAGCAGCATTTAAAATGTAGATTGAAGTGGAAGGAAGAGGGCGTCAGTGGCCGGCCGCCCCTGTGCCGCACGCGCTTCTTGTGCGCTGCCTCTGAAGGGAGCAATCTTGGTCGCTGGGTAAAAGGAACCCTGCAAGTTTTGTACTGAATTAAGGTTTACTTGGTGGCTTATAATTTTTCAGAGCAACAGGGAACAGTTTGCAGTTTATATTTTTGTGTTCAACTGATGCCCCTGCCCCCCCTTGCCAAACAACCCGAAGAACCTACTATTTGATGGGTATAAAAATAGGAGATTTGCACACAATATAATACATTTTAAATAGAGTTACTCAGAATAATATAGGCCTACACACAACCCCTTGCATGCTTATTGTGTGTAGTCAGGAAGCCCGCATGCTTTATAAAACGTACATAGTGCCGGCTAACTAAACAATTCTCGTAAACTGTGGTTTTGTGGTAAATAAATCAAAGGGTTTTTGCAGCACGTAGCAAAGGGAAGGTGGAACAAGTGTTGCGTTGCTGTTTCAGGTGAAGCACAGCCGGCCTTGCATAATGCTTGAGATGCACATGTCTACAATGTGAAACGTGCCGGTGTGTAGGAAGAAGGGTGTGACTTCCTCAGAGGCATGGTTTTGGTGAAAGGTTGGTAAAGTCTTTCCGTGTAAGGCACGCCTGCTGAATGCTCCCTTGGCGATTCTTTTCATTTCAAGTGCAGAGCCACTCCCACTTTTACCCTGTACTCTACGCCTTCTGCCATGGACACAAATGCCGGGACACTGAGCGAGTGTTCTGTTAAACTTGTAGATTTATATGGCATGGATTATCACAGATGAGGAGGCTATCCAGGCGCTGTCCATAAGCACGGGGAGGAGGTTAAGTGATTTGCAGTTTGTAGAGCGACCTGCCGAGACTCGAACTCGGGTCCCCAGCCGGCAGCTTTGTCTGCTTTGCCACATCCACTGCTTGTTGAGCACATGGAGGCTGAATGAGGTGATCTTATGCAGTTGGCTTCAAAGCGAATGTCAACTTTAGGTCTCTTGTTGAAACGTGCATCTGAGGTATCTTTCAATTGTTAAGGCTCCCTTCCCTGACACTGAAATGGACATTTATTTCAGAGATCAGTCAGTGAACGTCAGCGCACAGCTGTAGTAGTGCACAGTGTGTTTTGTTCTGAGGATGGAGACCCAATGTGTCATCGATGACTTAGGAGATGGGTGTGTGCTGTGCAGCAGATGCTTCACAGGCTGCATTATTTCACATATCCTTGGCAGTCTCACCAAGCCCTCCATTTCTCATTCCACATGTAGCTGGATTTCCTTGTGTCTTGAAGAAAGTAAACACTTTACACCCCAGCCCTCCAAACAGGATCACACCTTTCTGCATAACCATACTATGCACATGGCACAATCATCATAGATATCACTCTTGATTGGCTGGCTAGAGCCACTGGGACATTTCATATTATTTTGAAATACATATACTAGCCCAAAAACGAGCATGTAGATCTTTGGAACAGTGGATATGAAGTTTGCTTGAAACACTGAAGCAATTGCTTTGGACCAGAAGTCAGATCACACTATCTCGGACCCATTTGACATACCAATAAGCTGAACTGGAAAGTATGAGTCTCAGATCATGGAAATAAAACCTGCTCTTTCACGATGGGGCTGACTATAGTGATCTGACCTTTTTTCCATGGGTGGTGAATGTGCAGCTTAGATTTGTCCAACAGTGAACACTGGGTTGGATGTCTTGCCCAAGAAATAAAGTAAATCATTTCGTTTGGATGAAGGTAACTTTGAGGGCAGTTGTAAAGACCCACATTAGTTTTAAGATAGGGGCCACCAGTAAAATTGATTTGGTTGGGCCTGAGTGCTTACTTGGTAGATCAAAACTGATCCAAGACTGGGATACATTCTTTCATAAAATGGCTCATGGCTGAATACATTTCCTCTGTGTAACCCGCAAGGCCCTGGTTGTTAAATCCAGCTCAGAGTCACAAGGTCATGGAATCCATGCAGTTGGCCCTGGCAATTCCAGACTGTGAACAACATGCACTTCCACCGCCAGAGGGTCGGTTGGGAGCACATTACTTCTGGCCCGGGATGGAAGACGCCTTGTATGAATTGCCTTGTAAACTGTCCACTGTAATTTATAACCACTTTCATGACATGGTCTCTGATAAATTGTATCTTAATGAATTTCCAAGTCCTGAATGAAAATGGAGATGTCTGATGTTCCACTTTAATATAGGTAGGTCTTGCTTTTCGGATATTGTGGAAATCTACACATGCTCCTTAAAAGTTAAATGCCTCTGTCAGCCTCGAAAAGACGGCGAACCTTTCTCCAAGGCTTATCTTCTTGCAGAGTGTTTAAGAGAAATAAGTTGCACTATTTGTTCTGCCATTTCAAACTGTGAACAATGGGCCATTGCATCTGAAATGAGCCTGTTTATAATGGCTCCCTTGAATGCAGCCCGTAGGACAGTAAAGCAGGGGTTAGATGTTTTTCTTGCTAAGTGCGCCTTGCAGATTGAATTATCTACATGTTTTATTATCAATTAGTAATGAGCCTTTTTAGGTTTCGCCCTGCGAATCGATTGCGAAGCAATCGTCGCAGCGAAACCTATTGTGATCGTTTCTGCTTTCAAGGGGTCAAGGGAGACAGGAGACAAGTGATGTGAACGCGCAACCTTCCGAACTGGGATCAGGTCGCGCGCGCTTCCTGTCTCCCATGGCTCCTTGGAAGCAGACACACACACACACACATAGAGAACCCCCCCCCCCCCCCCCCATGCACACACACATACATACAGAACCCCCAGCCCTCCGGCGCTCACACACACACACACACACATCGCCTACCTTAGCTCGGCGTGTCTTCCGGCGTGTCTTCTCATCATGCGCAGGGACAGCCAACGCGCACGAGCACGGCGACGGCGTCTCCTGCGCTACACCCGTGGTTTCGGTTAAAAAATGCCTACATAACGGTAAGGGCGTGAGCATGTATGACTTTTTCTGTATTTGTTTTTATTGCTTTAATCATGGAAATATTGCGAGCGTTCAGCAGGTAGCTGCACGCATCTCCCGCTAGGGGCACCATTGCGAGGAAAGTGAGCCTGTCTGGCGGTGTGACATCATACATCCAGGCTGGACACAAACTACGCCTCTCGCGGAAGTACGTAGAGGGCTCTCCGAAAGCTTTGCCGTTGCAGGGTTGTTCCATGTACAGCACCGGGCTGCGAGCGGAGCTGGAGGAATACCTAAAGGAGCTCAACATCGAGACCGTCTGCCTGGAACACCCCGAGGTATGTGCTCTGACCCAGGCGCTGTTGACGTGTCGGGAATCCGTCACAGGTTCCACGAAACTTATGCACAGATGTTCGTATTAAACACGTGTCCCCGAGTAATGTGCCTGGGTCTTCACGGCACTTAGAGCCTGTCGCCTTCCTTGGAGTAAGGAGCACTGCCTGCCACGCGTCTCCGTCTATGTTTTCTTTCTCTTTTGGAAGGCGCTGAATGGTTTGCTTCCTATGCTATTGTGCATGTGCTGTCCTGCACGTTTGGATTCTGGTTGAGTTACTGTTATGCTGCATTCGTGTCATGCTTCCAGTGCTATCAGCTAGGTCTTTTAAGGATAGCCCCCTGTTTCCACTAATGGAATCCCTTCTGTTTTTGTATCCGCTGACAAACAAACCACTCATGCTCTAATGGTGCCACTGCCAATCGGGGAAAGTAAAGATTACTTCGGCTGGGGACAGGCCTGCTTGATTGAGTGACAGAAAGAGCTCTAGAAAAGAGGAATGATGAGCTTATGATAATTTTACGTGTTTTTTAACTTCCCTTTTTATGGAGCTTCGTATTTATTTGATTTTATTTTATCTGCATGCTTTTATGTCAACCCTTTCTTAAAACGACTAAATATATTATACGGCTTTCAGATTCTGTTTAAATATGCCATCTACTGGTTTGTGAAACAAGCAAACTTTCAAATGAAAACCAATTATTTAACAACTACTTAAACATCTTTACACTCTGAATAACCTCTAAAAAATCAATTCGAAACGTTTCATTTTTGTTTCCCTGTATTAATATTAACTGTCCTTCAGCATGCTACAATATCCTACTATATCCTACTTCCAAATTAATTACCCTAGTGCAGTCAGTTTCCTCGTCATCAAGCCAACACATCCTTTCTCTCAGACTCCAACATGTCAAAACTTGTCTCCCTAATTCTCCCAAGCACATCTCCAACATAAAGCGTTTGTTGTTCGTCCATATGTGTTTTTGAAGCTAGACTACCCGAGGATGTATGTCGTTACCACATCTGAGGTGCTCTTCAGACCTGTAATATAAATGGCGTCATAAATATCTGTCCCTTTATTGTATTTACCAAACCTAACGGTGAGCCACCTCTGACAAGGAGATCCGTACATATATTAATTCCTATCATATTTATCATGCCCCACACATTTGTATGCAGGCTGCCACAACCAGTGTAGCAGATACCAATGTACCTTTCTACAAAACGTTAGATTGCCTTCACCTAGTCTGAGTTGTATTGCTCTAGTTGGGACTGTTGCATGTGTTTTTATGTTGATTTCCAGAGTTTTACGCCACATTATCCATCTGACTGTCTGATAATCCTGGAAAGGACAACAGGGACCCTCAATAGGCTGCCAGATTTTATTACATTCCTGAATCCATTCATTGATATCGTAATTCGATTTTTATCCTTCCAGAAAGGGGCTCCTCGTCAAACCCACATATTCAATATAACACCGTGTTATTCGCAAAAACGTAATGTCTGAAATATAAAAATAAAAAAAAATCTAGTTCATCTTTTGAACTGTAAATAAGACAGTCTTTGTTCTTCCAAGTTTACTTCTCTTTTTGCTCGTCAGTAGTATCATGTCTTTAGTACTGTGGGTCTTCTACCGCCTCTCCAAATCACTTAAGTGCTTCAGTCGGTATCAGTGGAAAGTTTATGGTGACTAGAAACAATCTTTTGACTTGCACCTCTGTCTGGCCTTTTCTCCATTTCATAAGTGTCTACAGGACAATACTCGAGGCATTTAATTATCACTGGTAACTCAAAGCCTTTACTACTTTGCACTGCTCAAAATTTCTGAAGGTTCATCGACTCTCTTCGGGTAGGGACGTCAAACCAAAAAGGCTTAAGGAGTTAAGAACTGTCGAATGACAGTCAAAAAAGGCAAATGTCCTTCCAGGGCTATAGTATGGATGTACTATAGTTTAATAAAGCATTAACATGAGGACAGAAAAGTAAACCAGATTGCTTCTGTGCCTTCTGGCACTGAAGTACAACACCAAATGTTCTCATAGTGTTACTGTCTGCGGTGGTGCAAAGTACATCTAATTTGTCCACATTAGGCTATGGGTCTGATTTATGAGTAGCTTGTTCATATATCAAACTCTTTATTTCGGTAAAATACCATAAAAGAGCCAAACATTCAGGGTAAACATCTTAAATTCCATTTTTAGACTGAACAAGCCATAATTGTTTAAAAGAGATCTAATTAAAAGGTAACACTGGGTGTCGGGCTGTGACACCGGGCAGTAGGATGCCTAAGAACAACAATTATCATATAATTCATAGCTTTCAGGCCGTCAACAAATCGAAAATAACTGGGCAAAATGGCTATGTCCCTTGTCTAAAGTGCAAATGCATTCATTCAAATGTGTGCGGTCGTCAGACTATAAAATTACATTCATGGACATTACACAGCAAGATTAAAATAGTTATTTAAAAACGTTAGTGTTCATAATAAAAACAGATTAAAAAATGGGTTTGTTATTGTTCAAAGATATAAAAAGACTATTTACATTTTGGAATTAGTGACCATTTATGACAGTTATTCTTGGTCGGGTGGGTCGTCACGTCGATAACTCTCAGGAGTGGGTCGAGAGGGTTGCAAGTGCCCTCCTTCTAATTGCCCAGGAGTGGCCCAAACATTTCGCAGTTGCGCACACGAATAAGGGTCTTCCCTCTGATTTCAGTATGTGCAGGGCCACCATAGAGTCTCGGGTTCCAAGTTGTCTGCAAACTGGGGTTAGCCATTTGCCCCTAGGCTTTGTGTATGCTGTGCAAGCAAAGAGAACATCACCTATTGATTCGTGCAGGCTGGGGCAGCAGGGGCAACCCTTCGGTTGGGCTTTATTGGTCGACCAAGAGATTGTAAATGCATTAATTGCCAGAATACCATGCCTTAATTGAAAGTAGAGCTTCCTGTCAACCAGCACCTCAATTATATATACGTAGCTTTCTAAGGAGTGGCTGACTTTGAAGTCTCTAAATTCTTCAGATAGTCTATCCTGATTGCTAATCGAGTATGTATTTTGTTCAACCCATTTCCAGTATAGTAGTTTGAGCTGTCTTCCGGTATGGTTTGGTGGACAAACAATATTATGTCCTGGTAGGCCAATGCTGGACATAAGGCTTTTAACATATTTAATCCAGCCTATTTTGTTCGTGGTGTCTAAGACACAGACCTCATTGGAAGCTGCAGCATAGGGTGTCTATTCGGTGGTTGTGACCATCCACTGCCAAAATAGCAGGAGGCGAAGGTTCGCTAGGTCACTAATAGGCTTACTATCCATATCAAGCTTTAATGGGCAGAGAGGAGTGCTTTGCAGGAGGGAGACCAGATTTTTGAGGAACTTGTTCTCCGAGACTATGAGGTCTCTTACTCTTGCCATATCCTACAACTCAGCCCCATAAAGGGCACTTCTTACAGCCTTGTAGCTATATAGTTTCAGCGCTGGTGCTATTGCTTAGTGTGAGAGAGACGATGTTCCTTCCTCAGAGCCTCGGTTACCTGGGAAAATTTGAGGTAGGCCTTATTGAGAGGATGTTTCCAGTAGCTTGTTATATTCAAACGTGCCTGAACCTCAGTTTATGCACGGGCCGAAATTAAGAGTTACAGGGTATTTAACACATCTGATAATTATTGGATGTGGTAAATACCTCAAGCTTAGTTCAATTTCGGCAAGACAACCTGCTGGAATTTAACAGGGAAAATTTGGTAATTGTGTAAGGTATTTACCGTACCATGCCGATTTTGGTGCGCTAAAACACCAAAATCTGCATGTTATTACCCCAATAACTCTTAAAGGTGCTATTTAGTGCACCTGATAAATAACGTACACCATGGTATTATTTATCAGGGGCATTAAATAGCACCTGTACTTGAAGGCCGGTTCTTAGTAGGCAGCTAGCTGTCTAAAAAGCAGTAGCATACTACCTAAAGTAGTAGCATACTCCCTTAAACAGTAGCATACAGTCGGAAGCAGTAGAAAAGGACTGCTCACAGAAACATAACATTTATTTAATTATGCAGTACAATATCCTTGGTGAAACATCAACTGTTGCAAGCCTAAACACTTATAATGTTCCAAAGGCGAGACCTATTGGCTATGCCAATGCTTGTTATATCTATGTATCCTTTTGGCAGTCGGTAAAAATGGCTATAAAAGAATGTATGCAAAAACAGGTGGCATTAAAGAGCAGATCGCACACCTCAAAAATCTAAAAGTTCTCATTAGGTAACATTCATGTGCAATAGTTTAACCATTTATGTCCACTGTACTGCCTGATGTTCAGTAATCTATTTTTGCCTCCAACACATCTCTCCAGTGCATAACAAGCTAGGCAAAGGTGTGTGCTATCTCAATTCCTGCCAGGAGGAAGCAAAAGAGGCAGATCCAGTTCCAGAGCAATCCAAAATGTGCCATGAGTAGGAAATGTGCAAAATGAACAATTGATGGACAGAATGCTGAACAATGCAAACATTCACCCCCAGTCACAAAGGTCCGGGTATAATCCATCGTTCTTTTGCTCCCCATGCCACCCCAGTTTGGACCCAGCCATATGCAAATCAGTATTGACCCTATTCCTCATGGGAAGAGTCCAGCCTGAACTGCTGAGCCGGGTCTTCCCTGGATCGGAAACAAGCATCCTGGGACCGATTTCAAGGCATCACCCCATATCAGTCAGGCTAGCTTGAATCCAGTGGTGCAGTGAGTGGCAACAGTGACACCCCCATGAATGAGAACAGTGAGATCCACATGAATGGGAACAGTGACTCCCCCAGGACTGTAAGGAGGATCCCAGAGAGGCTGATGACTTTCTTTCTTGACAGAAAAGCAGGACAAGTTGAAGGAATGGGGAGAGGAAATCATCAGACCTGCGTGTCAACACAGATCTAGTACAATGTGCTGAAGGATTAATTATTCATTGACAAGTTATCAATCCTCTCCAGACCCTCGAGCAATCACTTCATTGACAAAAACACCGCAACTAATTATATCAACCAATGTGTGAGTCATTTCGGTAATCTGATGAAAGATACCCAGGTTTATCCGAGATGTTGAAAGCCCTCTTACATAGCAAGATATCCTGAGATAGAGACATGCACTTCAGAGAAAGTACACATTGACTGTTGTTTCGACACATTTCTGACTGTTATTTTGTGTAGAAGAGTTTTTCAAACATATCAACTCTTATAAGGCATACACATTTTTGTGCTTTGATTATGTCAGATGTGGCCCCTTAAGTAATGTCTTAGCCATACCCTATATAAATGCATAGAGTTTATGGGAACACCAGAGAACATGATTCCTTTTCAGATGATCATTGAGTGAGACTGAGTTTCGTGAGTCCCCCAATTTGCCTTAAGAGGGGACCCCTACTTTGTATCTTTCTTGCACAGATTTGTGTTTCACATTCTGTCATCACTAGCCTAAGAACTCAGGAGGACCTTTGTGGCGTGAGCTACAAATATTCATTATTATTATCAGTTAAGGTCCATGTGGTCCACTAAAAACAAACAACATTACTGTTCTATTGCACATACGAAGCAGGAACGCACTCTCTCACTCGCCTTCTGTGGATTGACCACAACGGCAGAGAATTAGATGATCTTCCACACCATTGTCCTGCTGGATGGCCATCTGCAATGAGTGTATGGCTTGATATGGGATGCTGCAGAGTTTTGTGTAGTGCAACATATGTGAATTGCACAGCTTTCCTACTGTTGTTGGTGTCTTGGACTATGTCCTGGCAGTTCGTCCCCATAAATGGTGCTTCGATAAGGGCTCCGATTCAAGGTTCTTTTCTTAGAGTAATTGCTTTCCTGAACCATGTTGGATTTCTCACAGGGGTAGTGTGGTCTTTTCCATTTTGTTTGTGTATTCTTTGCATCTTTCTTGAAGAGATTTATGGCCTGTCCCATTCGCCCAGAGGCTTGCAAAATGACAAACACACTATTTTTGAGGAAAGCTGAAGTCAGTCATGGTCTCTCCAACAGCCCCCAGGCTTTTCATGGATTGTTCTAAGGGTCCATCTTTGTCTCCCACATGGTCTAGTATCAGCCATTCCCAACTTGCCTGCTGATTCACCCTGCAAGATGGAATTGTTCTTCAGCCTTTTCTTTCTTTTAGGAAGCATAGGGGAGTCAGTCAACTGACCTTTGCCGAGCGCACTCTTTCCCTTGGTGGTTTAAGTGCAAAGCTTGAGGCATCTCAGGCCTCTTCATGTGTAGATGGGGTAGGATTCTTCCTTATTCTGATTCTTCCAGGTCCAGTAGAGTTCCAGTCACCAAGTTGAGTGAAGCCAGAGATTAGTGACGTACCTTGTTGTAATCCAGTAGTACCAGCCATCTCACTTTTGCAGCATTTTCTGTCTTGCATGTCTGCAAACTACCCCAGAATCCTTTTTCCAAGATGGCTCCAATCTTTAGAGCTCCTTGTCTCATCCCATATCCCAGCCTTTGTAAATGATGAATCTCTCCTCTTCCTGAATCCCGTTACACTTCTCAAACCCTCTGCTTAGTTTCTTTTCCTTGCCTCTTAAAATACTCTTTCTCCTTGTTCTGCCTCACCGTCTGTTCCTTTCCCTCCACAACTACTTAAATCCTTACATATCTCATTGAACCTTCTTCTCAACTCAACCTTATTTCCTATCCTCTGCTTCCACTCCTTCCATTCAATGTCTCCCTTACCATCCCTATTTACAGCTCATCCTCTCCCCTGTTCTCCACCTTACACCTTTGTCGGCTCTTTTCACCCTTCACTCCTCTCTAAATGTTTCACCCATTAGTCTAATAATTTCCATCTTCCTCCGATCAATGAACTTTACTGCTGAAAATAGGATGACAGGCACAGTTAGACAACTATTCAAGATAATGGAAAGAATAACTGGATAAAATAAAGACCACAGAGTTTGCATTGATCCTGGTAACCTTAATGTTCAGATTGGTGGTTGAAACTTGTAAGCGGGCCTGAACCAAGAGCTTAAATACAAATCTCTGCTCATGAAGAATGAGGCAGGCTGATGTGAGGTGTCAGAATGAAAAAGATGACGTTATTTAGTTGTTCCTTCCTGGTTGACTAGGCCAAAGATTCAAAATGAGTTTCAAGGTTTTGCCAGTCTTCGATCAGTCTTGCAAATAATTTCCAATTGATGTACAGTTGTAGTATCCCGAAATCCCGAATATAGGCAGTCTAATTTCTTCAAAATCCAAAGGTCAGCAGGCAAGGCCCCCACATTAAAGGCCCTTTAGGGACCTTACCCTTTGTCCTCTGCACCAGCGTCAACTCGATTTTGCAAGACTCTAGCATCAGACATCAGTGGCATATGATATTGCCTCTAGGAGTCGACATCTACCTCCTCTCAGATAAGACTATATTTACTTTAATGCCGTCACCCAGGACTGCTTAGTGTCAAAGAAAATGATATTGGACTACTTCTTTAAATATCATAGTGAGAATATATTATGGATTCAACGTTAGCTGGTTGTAATTAGATTCAGGAATTGTTCTATGGTAATCATTCATCTGTCATGTTATATCAATATAAGATATTTATGGAGCTATATTGAGGTAACCAAAAAGTGATTGCAAGAATATATCATAAATTTCACTTTACTATCAGGATGCCTGTAAATGGTGTTAGTAACTAGTTTAAGGAGTGTCCTTATGTTATCGCTAATCTTCCTCACCAGATAAATATAGAACACGCATGGCCATTATAAAGGGTGGCCAAAATCTTGAGTGTTCTGACTTGTCATCCAGAAGCTGTAGCTCTCAAGTATGTGGAGCAGTTACTTAATTAATGTGGAAGGAAGTTCGTTTATTTCACTCCACCTCATTGTTATATGTCTTCCTCTCTGATTACAGATTGCAAATTCATTCTTGTTCTTTACGCAAGAGATTTTTTTTTATGTTTTGCTCATCACCTCCTTTATTTTGAAACTTTTCAGTCACTGTCAAATGCAGGTCAATAGCTGAGTGCTGCTTTTCTAAAAAGTATATGACTAGTTTTGTTGTTAGTCTATCATATTCAGTACTAAATTGGTTACAGTAATCTGTTTTACATTTTTCTTGTTTTCATTCCCACATATTTCAATTTGCAAGTACACGTCAATAAGTATGTTATGTTCTGTCTTTTGCAATAAGTGAATTATCTCTGTTCTCAAGGTCGTCTTAGTCCCATATCAAGAACTTTGGAACATATTGTAAGCATGTAAACACTGCAAAAGCCCCACAGAGACTGTCCTAACATACTGGGGAGATTCCAGAAGGTTATTTGGGATTAGGGTTCGTCCCTTTTCAGAGGTTTAATATATACCACTTCATCTCTGATATTTCTTACTGTTTCGAAGGAAAATAAAGGTTTGGGTAAGTCTGCTTCATCTATGTTAACGATGTGCCAATGTTGATGTTATTAGACAATGCAGAGAAGGTGGCGGTGTGTGCAAATCTTGATTGTGGGGCCCTCATGGGGCCTTCCTGTGACTACCTTGTAATCCTTCTGTATTACTGTTGAGACCACAAGTAGCCGTTTTCTTGAACACTTGGTGGATATCCACAGAATTCAACTTTTTTTGCGGAGGGATTCTGAATATTCGTCAGATGTGTCTAGCCAGGTCTGAGCTCCTTCTAATACCCAGGAACTGACACCCCCCCCCCCCCAGGAGATTTTCATGGAGTGATTGTGTATGGTAGCCATGGGCACTCAATAGTGGGTTATGATATGATGATTTACTGTTGACTGCTGTATGTAGTGCTTCATCTTTTGCAATGAGATTTTAGTCAAAGAATGTTAGCACCAGTCTGCTCATGTTTATTGTAAGTGGGCATTGTTGAAACTGACACTTTTTGATTTGGCTGAGGTGATGCTCTAGCCAGGCAAAACCTACCACTCCCATCAGTGGTGGGTGATTACACTCACTTTATAACCTGCACTCCCCCTTTGGTACCTTGGCACTGAACAGTCAGGCTTCTCATAGAGGCAATGTGGAAAGCACTGGCACAGCAGTTACTCACAATAAATACACCGGGAGTCACAAAAAAGACTTCAAAAGTGGTGTATGGAGGTAATGTTTGTATTTAACACATACAGTGAGTAACACAGCATGAACATTATGTCTTTCTGGGCATCAATCATACTTGTAAATATTACTAGCAGTACCAGGTCCAACTGTGTTAAAATGACATTAGTAGTATGCACACTTGGAAAAGATCCTATTTTACCCCCCAGCACTCTTATGTGGTCGAATACATTGTCAAACCTAGGCCCACCCTGGCAATTATAATAAAATGCCACAGAGTTATAGGGTGCACTCCAGATCATAATGATATCAGAAATATTTACATATAAAGAACTATAACACTTTTAAGCATCACTGCTGGCCATGGCCTCATGGGTAATGCCAATGTCAAATGCACTGTTCTTCTGGCAAGGAATCAGCTTGTAAAGCAACACTGTCGGGCAATGTCATTAATCATAGGCGGTCTGCAGGCTGTCACTCCCACACACATACACACTCACTCGGCACTGATTTGTGGTGCAAAGGATATCAGGCAGATACGTATTGAACGTACTTGCGCACACACACACACACACACGCACGCACGCACGCACACACACACACCCGTAATGCGATGCAAATGATTTCCAGCTGGTCAGTTGATAGCACACTGCTGACCCTGTGGCCTAAGTCTCCCTCCACCCTCCTATTCGCCCGACTACCTTACATTCAGAGATTGGAGATAACCAGCCTGCCCCCTGGATGCTAGGCTGCACGTTGCCTAAGTCACACTTAGTCAGGGTCCTAGGAAAGAAGGTAGTGGTAGGTAGCAGGACTAATTAGGAGGCAGCCGTCAAATGGGGGTTTAGGCACCACTCGGGAAGTTCACCCACAGTATGCAAAGTAGACCTGGGCTGAAGGCAATATTCAGTCACTCAAAAGGGTTCCACTAGGTGCCTTCTGGCACCAGCCCAGTCCCGCAAAGCACAGGGGTAGGGGGTCACACAGCCTTTTGACCCTCTTCCCATAATTCTCAGAAGCATTCCTTCAACCCAGTCAGTCACTCTCAATATCTAGGCCCGATCTAGGCAATAACACCAGGCAGCACAATGTCAGGCCTGGGTGAGGAGAGGGCAGTTGGTCCACCGCACAGAAGACCCAAAAATAACAATTGATTAATGGGGAATGGAGCAGGACAGCCTCTCGGAAGAAAGAGGCACCCTATCAGGCACAAGTAGATCAGAGTAGCACGCAGGTGATCCAGGAACAACATCTGGTGTGTGGTAAAACGAGTCACAGCAGGCAATTCTAGTTTCACACAATGAACAGTTGCAAGCTTAGTACCTCCCTAGAAATGAGGTACAAGGTCTGGTTTGTGTTGCACTGAGTCTCATCAGACAGTTCCAGTCACACCCAACGAAGAGTTGCAAATTCTGTACCTCCCTGGAAATGAGGCACAATGTCCGGTGCACATTGATATGGGTCACACCAGACAATACCGGTAACACACAACAAAGAGTTGCAAATTTCATACCTCCCTGGAAATGAGGCACTTCTGGTGCGCATTGTTACTTGTCGCACCAGACGATTACGCTCACACACCCAGGCGCAAGTTCAGCAGTGCCACACGAGATAGAATGAGGCACTACTACGGGTGCGCCCTCACCTCCAAGAGTCACAATCTGTGAATCAGATACCGCACACAATAAGCATGTAGTTGGCATTTCGTACAAGAGAGATGCGGCACGATCGATAAAGTGGGCCACGCTGGATCCCGCAACTCGCGAATCAGCCCACCATCAACAAGATGCTTATGTGGGTTGCGGTCCCCACAATGTGGGGGCCCCACTCTTTAGATTTGGTTATTGCTTTTGGGGCTCCGTACAAGGCAATCCATTCACCAGGTTCAATTCTTAGTTCCACACTCATGGAGCCCTACCAGTTGGGATCCAGTAGATAGTGGGCACTTATAAGGGCACCGCTCTCCAAAGTGTCACACATAGACAGTGTGGGTCCCTCGCGGGTGGTCTTTTATGTCTTTGAGACCTCCATAGGAGAACAGGGGCCAAGTCAGCAAGCACTTGGAGAGCACATTTCTGGGTGCCACACAGCAACAGGTAGTCAGCCAAAGCCAGCCACTATTCATGAAGGGCACAAAGTCCCTTCCAATGGCAGTAATCCTTCTTGTGCGCAACAGATTACTTTGGCAGTGTGCACCACTCAGTTCCAGGTTTCTGGTACCATGTCCCCACAAGTATATTTCTGCCCTGTTGAAGTATGGCACCAGTAGTTATACTGTAGTGTGTATCTGAAGTTAGAGATGGTTCAGAGGTTTCCCTTTGAACCACAGATGTCTCCCCTAACTTTCAGTCCTGTCTGCCATGAGGCAGTGCAATGCATATCTTAATCTTTAGTGGGGCCATGATCTGGCTCCCAGAGTCCAAGTGTCAAAGCCTCTCCCTCCAGTCTATCCAGCGAGGCCCTCAAATGGCAGACGTCAATTGTTCCAGGTGCATGCCCATTGTTTATAGCTGTCGCTGGGGAATGCATAAATGTGCTCCCCCACCTGATAGAGCATGGGCTCACCTTCTCGGGATTTTACCATACTCACCTGGGCCCATAAACACATACACACTTTGAACAGGTAAACCTATGCTAAATCAAGATTTTATTTTAACCATTTAGGACCTATACCATTGACTTACCAATCCTATTTATTTTATTAATACAGGATTTGTAATGCGCATGACTGCCTCAGCGACAAGGCGTCCCAGCGCAACCAGAAACCGGCAGAGAGAAACAGAGAGACTTACAAGTGCAGCACATTAAAGAGTATTAAAGAGTTGGGAACAACCATCAGCTAGATTCATCATAGTCACGTTTTGCGAGTCCTTAATAGCAAATATTAAGGAATCGCTATTAAGGACTTGCAAAACGGGATTCATGTAGGAATGGCACAAAATATTGCGATTCCTACATCATCCTTATTTGCGATTAGCAATTTGCTAATCGCAAATAAGGATGCGATTTCAAGGGTGCCAGGGGTGTCCAAAGGACACCCTGTAGCACCCCTGAAAAGCAAATGTACACAGGTGTTGCGCACACACATGTCCAAAGGACATGTGTGTGTGTAACATGCAACTTAGAAAAATGCACTAAAGTGCATTTTTCGAATTTTTCGCTATTTACCACGAAGTCAGACTTCGCGGTAAATAGCGGCTAAAAATTGCAAATTCGCAATTTAAAAATGGTTAATGAATTGCATTTAAGGAATCTCAAATAGAGATTCCTTAAATGCAATTCCTCGCAAATATGCGATTTCGCTATTAGCGATTTTTGCTTTTGGGATGATGAATCCCAAATGCAAAAATTGCGCTTGCAAAGGGCCAGATTCTCAGAATCTGGCCCTTTGCGAGCCGTTTTCGGCTTGATGAATCTAGCTGATAGTTTTTAGCGATTTCCGAAATGTCAGAAGATTGGGGATGGCTTAAATGCTAACTGGGAGAGAATTCTAGTCACCAGTACCTAGAGTCCTAAGAGATCAAGAGTGTTAGCATAATAGGCAGTATATATTATTTGCACTCATAAAATAACCACAGACTCGGGAAAAGGTTTAACACTTTATCTATGTAAATTCTTAAATGTCAGAGTCCATACCAATTCGATTAAAGCGCATTCAATTAGAAAGATTATAATCAAAGCAAGATGATGTGAAAATATTATAGGACCTTCTTTAAGCATTGAAACATAGGAAGGGTAAGAAAAAGGAAACAGCACAATGACATACCCACATGTATTTTATATTTACCTAGAATGGTGTGAAGACCAATCCTCGGCCACGGGCTGGGATAAAAGACAAGACTTCTTGTAGTTCAGATGCCAGTAAGACAGCACAGATGTACATCAGGACCAGTGATGACCAAATTAGGATGGATTCAGGTTGGAACCAGGTACCCTTAGCTAAGTGCAACGCCAGCGTTACACCCCTCACTGCGACTGACAGTTGGACCCCGATTGGGTTAGCGAATCTACTTCCTCAGGAACCCCGATTGGGTTATCGATTCTTCTGACAGAGTGCTCCGCCAGCACCTCTGCTCTCGAATCTTCTGACAGAGTGCTCCGCCAGCACCTCTGCTCTCGATCGCCTATTGAATGCGTTGGGTCAGTGACAGGTCAGTGACTAACTAGCTAAGCCGACCTTAGTTATACCATTTCCAGGGCAGTGTACCACCCCCCCCAATGTTGCAAATGTGTGTATTCCCTCAATTTGATTGGTCAAAGGACGAGGAGAGATCATTACACCATACCAGTTATGAGGTCACTTGATTCAATAATGCAAATTATCTTCCCGCCCATAACTTTAATTTTCGCATGCATTTTATTCCACCCAACAATGAATGCTCTGATAGTAAATACAATGTAAAACAAATTATCAACATGTCTTCCTCTAGTGAGGTCGCGGGGTGAGTTTCCCAGGCACATCTTCAGGCAAGACTGTCGTTGGCATGAATTCAATTCCATGGCTTGTGGACTCTTGAGAGCGCAAGCACATGCGCAGTCGCAGGACTCAAGATGGAGCAACATTTTACTTGATTGGTCCAAACATGACCTAATCGCAAAGTCAAAGAAGAACAGTTTTATAACAAAGAATAAATGAATGCACAGTATACCACTTTCCTCTACTCTATTCCCATTACTTTATTTTAACTACAGCTTTAAGATTTAGGCAGAACGAACAACTTAGTAAAAGCAGCAATGCAAGCGTTAGCACATGAAAACATAGAGCAGCCATCTTTAGTTCTAGTGCGCAGAAGCAAGTTTTCCCACCAAGCTAAGAATACGCCAAGTTGCGTGAGTGTGACAGACGCATGCGCAGTAAAGTTCCCGTGTTGCGGCGGCCATATTGGGTTACTTAAGTTACGATTAGTAAGAAGCACATTGTCAAGCTTCCCCGGCTTACTAGAAATGTTGTGTTCTGCATTGTTAATAAGACAAAACATGTTTTTTAGTGTATTACAATTTATTTCGAGAGGGCTGAGTACAAACAAGTTTCTTTACGAGTGAAACCTTGCTCCATCACACCCTCCAGTGTGGGATTGAGTCAAACTCAAAGGCACACAAAGAGTTTTAGAGCAGAGAGATTCCCTCTTTCTAGAAGTGGTATTTGTAAGCTAGTAATGACAAAACCACCTTTACCATCGTGAATCCAATGATAGGAAACATTAGGAGGCTGATCCACTACAATCCACTATTGCAGCCTGAAGTCATTTCAACCATTTTTCCATGTTAACATATGGGTAGAGCATAGTTCTTAGGTAGTAAAAACACACATGAGTATTCTTCACTGCCTAGGCAGGGTACACACATGAGTTCCTGCCCTGCCTTACACCTAACATGCTCTTTACTCCTCAAGACTTACTCTAGGGGTGCTCTAGTGGTAGTGAAAGGTCCCCTTGGTATGAGCTAGTGATTTAGCAAGCCAGCCTGAGCATAAGTGCAATTGAGCACACACCGGCCTGCATTGGCAGGCTAGACTTATGTTTATAACCACCATAGGTTCCAGTGCTCATACACCAGCCTGCAGTGGCAGGCTTGGCACATATTTAAAACTACCATAGGCGAAAGTGTGTCTACACTGGCCTACAATGGCAGGGCAGGACACATGGTAAAAACCACCATAGGTGTAAGGGTGAACACACTGGCCTGCAATGGCAGGCTGGTGACATGTTTTACAAACATCAGGTAAGCACCTCTCCCTAACATGTGTAGGAAGGGTGCACACACCATAACCCTGCATTTACAGTGTAAACGTGCCCAGAACCCTAAAGTCACCAACAAGAGAATCAACAAATCCCAGGAGGTTTTCTATGGGAAGAGTCAATCCCCTAGGTAGGGAAAACCCACACGGGAAGAGAACATGCCTGGGTACCTACCCGCCCTCTCACCTACCACATGCTCTTCACCCCTCTGGTCTTACCATAGGGGTGCTCTTGTAGTAGTGAAAGGAGGCCCACTCAGGGTTGATTACTGAGTGAGAAAGGCCCAGCTGAGCATGTTACATGTTTGACTGGCTATTCTGATGGGTGGCACAATCAGTGCTGCGTCCCACTACTAGTCAGTGCCCTAGGCATGTGGTGAACCTTTCTAGAGGGTACTCTCAGGTACAAGTCTTAAACCTATCAAGTAAGCACTCCTTCCTGGCATGTGTAGAAAGGGTCTATGCGCTTTCCCCCTGCAGTATAGTGGGAAAGTGCCCAGATTCCTAAGGCCAAGAAAAGAGAGTTAGCAAAAACCAGAAGGACAAAAAGCTAATGTTTTAGAGAAATCCCCTAAGAAGTACTGTGGCCAACAGGCATTCTGTGGGCTTAACCAATTGAGGAGATCAACTACCTCTTGGTCATTCCCATCTTAAATCATTAGGACATCATCAATGTATCTACATCAAATACTGATCTTGGAAGAGTATGGGTTGGATGGATGGGACACAGTATTAATTTCAAAATTATTAATTTAAATGTTGCAAAACTTCTGGTGCCAGAGCGGCCCATACTGCCCACCCCCATTTGAAAATACTAGCCTTCTTCAAACTAAAAGAGGTGCTTGTTAACATTGATGAAATGCATTGCAAAATGACTGCTACTCGTGTCTGTTATTGCCTCCTTTTAACCTCAGGAGTTCCTCAATGGTTTCCAATGTGTTAACATGAGGGATACTAGCATATAAGGTAAAGGTCTTCCAACTGGGACACCTGCATCCCTGGGGGCAGGTTTATTTCCAGGGGATTGACAGTTCCACACAAAATAATTTATTGGCTCTTACCAGTTTTTGCATTTTCTGTGAATAAACACAACTGCGTAAAGAAAGCCACAGCAAGCCTTACCTGTGCAATGGTCTGATATCTGTGCTGCTGTCAATGCGTGGGTTGTATTTATTTTGGATTTCTTTTCATAGCTGTTGTGCTTGCGCTCTGTAAAATGTCTTAGCACTCCTCGAGCACATTGCAGTGCCAGGGACTGAGTAGAAGTGAGGCCAGGGTGTAGTAGCATAGCACCTTCATACCTTGAGAATAAACAAAGACAGCACTAGGAGCTTCCGCTGGAAGCACTGTTTCTCATCTGGTGTCTAAAAGACTGTTAGCACTTGGGAAGAATCACAAACATGACAGGCTGCTTCTGCACTCACAATAATGAGTTACAAAGCCCTACCATGTTTCCAAGGTCCATGTGTTTTTATTCTGGGAGTCCCATTAGCCTTATAACGCCTGGACATCAAGTCCCAGAATGCAAAAAAAAAACCTGGGCTGCAACAGCCTGAAAAAACGTCATGCTACCAACTGATTTGCAGTGACAGTGGTGTGACACAAAAAGTGGAAGTGTGAGTGGGGTACTGATAGATAAAAACAGGAGAGGCAGTTTGTACTGTGACATACAGACAATGAAAGGAGAGAAGTGGGTAGTCATGCAACAGTAGGGCAGTGAAAGGAGAAGGGAAAGTCAGAGAAAATGGTGGTCGGTGAACGGTACTATTGACAGTGTTAGGAGCGAGGTGATATTTTAGGAGATTTGGGCAGTGACAAGAGCAGCAACAAGAAAGGGGTGCCATAATGCCAAATAAGGTTGTGTCAGTAGTCGGGTCTATTAGAGGTTTTATCAGGAGAGAAAAGTGGAAATGAGAAGAGAAGAATACAGTGGCGTGGCTAGAGCTTTTTCCCACCGGGTGGTCCTTGAGTTTCCTGCCCAGTGATAGCCGGTGCAGGTAGGAGCAGAGGGGGGGGGGGATGGGGGGATGGGGGAGTCAACAGACGATGACGAGGGAAAATAAAATGAAAAAAAGAAAAACATTTACCTTAAGCTCACCAAAATTGCTCACCTCACCTGCCGTCTCCAAAAAGTGGCGCATGGGGTGGACCGCCTCACCCCAGCTACGCCACTGGGAGAATATATAGAAAGTAAGACTGAGACACGAGGAAGTCTACATTCCTGTGCCACACATGCCCAAGTAGAGACCCGTCTGTTCAAATAATTTGTTAAACGTCCTCCCCCCTCATCATGTTCCTGAACTTTTTCTGCTCTTCCTCCTGCATGTCAAAGTTCGAGTGGGCAAAAAAATGTTTCTCAGTGGTGTGGTAAGACCCAGCAATTCCAAAGTTTGAAGACATCTTATATTAGTCCGCTACATTCAGGTATGCTACTATTTGATAGGATCAAAGTTGATATCTTTAAGAGTTTAAGGTATCTTTGTGCTTTAAAATAAGACTGCATCCTTTTCATCAGCGCTTGAGAGGAAGAAGTCTTCAAACTGAGCCAGAGGTTCCAAAAGGGACCAAATCCCTGAAACGGTTGGACTCCTGGGAGGGGGGGGGGTTGGGGGGGGGGGGGGGAGTCTTGTTCTTATGTATTTTCAGGAGGCAGTGGAAATAGGGTGTTCTAGTTTGGCAAACAATTAAGAAATTCTTATTCTTGTCGATCAGCCTGGTCAGAGATTTACACCAGCTGAGCCAGCTGAGGCTCCATTTGTATACACATAGTGCTTCCCCTGCCTCTCAATAGAGAGGGGGCATCACAAGTTGGGCAGGGCAGGCGCAATGCAAATTTTCAGCATTTGTCCCACTCAGCCAAACGCTAAATAAGATCCTTTGCTATGGAGGTAGAAGTTCCAGTATCTGCTTCTCTTACATCAATGTATTATTTGATATATCTACGTCTCACATTTTATGAGAGAAAGCTGTAATACGATTTTTGTCTTTGTCACAGAGAAACCTGTTCTCACCACAATTTTCATGAAGGATTCAAAGTATCTTTATTTCTAGTATCAACTTATACCTTAGTAACCTGTTTACTCGCTCATATATGGTAACTGTACAGTGTTTCAGTAATTCGATTTTGTCGACAATTTCAGGTGCCCGGTCCGCCAAAATTCGGTCAGTCCTATTTCACAGTACCTAAGCTGAAAGGCAGAGAAGTTACTCTTTAGAGGTGGCTTGTTTATGGTGCCTCCGATACAATATTTTCGAAACATTCGTTACAAATCCATTGTCCTGCGGTGTGAAAAAACCTCTCTGAAACTCGTAAGGCACGGATAATTTAAAAAAAAAAACACCACAAAAATGTACATAATGCACCCATCATTCCAAGCTATATACAATGTACCAAACCTACTCACACCACACATTACCACAACACACATTGCCAATAGATCCTTCTCACACCATACATCCCCCATCACCCTTGCACCTCCAACGTCTAGGAGTATGATGTGTAGATGAAAAACTCCCAGTAAAGTTACAATTTAAATGAGATACAAAATAAATACAATTTGAATTTCGGAGGAATATATTTATGTAAAGACAAGGGAACATCTATTTATGTATTTCATACTGTTGATGTAGCTTCGGATGCTTGTTCATATAACAAAAGTCATACAGTCATGTTACTCCCTTACAAATGGAGACAGGCACCATAGTCACTGATACAGTATTCGTGATTATTGAGGCCAAGAACTTTTTAGCACGTTGGAACAAAAAAGGATTCTATCTCAGTACCCTTTGTCTGCAGGCACAGTTTGAATGACAGTACATTTCTCGCCATTACAATGGGTCATAACAACATAGGGTAAACC
Organism: Lissotriton helveticus; assembly: GCF_964261635.1. Classification (NCBI taxonomy): domain Eukaryota; kingdom Metazoa; phylum Chordata; class Amphibia; order Caudata; family Salamandridae; genus Lissotriton; species Lissotriton helveticus. Next base: position 971,041,767 of record NC_136065.1, on the reverse strand, counting down.
CTATACTACTCAGGGTCGAATACTGCATCTGTCCTGGCTGCCTGAATGCATACTATTCATCTAGTGGAATCAAACAATAACATCTATGTTTCCTAGTAAACAAATCCATTAGCAACATGTACAAGGATGTCTGTGTTCCCATTCTGTAAAGCAAAGCAGTGTTATGTGTGGGTGGGATACAACAGTGAACTACCTTTCTGATAATATGTGACAGGATTAATTTGCAGCAGAGCTTTTATGTGTTGTGTGCATGCCATTAAGAAATTACCAACAGAAAAACACAAGATTATTTATTTCATGTTTTACAAGTATCTCCAGAATGTAAGCTCCAATCACAAAAATGTTTGCTAGTTCGTTCGCTTGTCAGTCATATATATTATGCCTGCAAAGATAAAATAATTATTTGGAGTTGAGTTGAGACACAGAAAATGCGACAAAAATAAGCTAAAAGTGAACCAAATACATGGCACCTTTATATATCACAATAATTCCTGTTTTATTTTGTTTTAAAACAAGAACAATATTAGGAGCAAAATAAGCTTCGAAGCATGTGGAGAAAACGGAATGTTGTAAAATGATTCTAATTTGGCCATAAGGGACAATACAGAGTCGTCTTCCTGTCATACGTAGAACCAAATCAAGCTTAGCAGGTGCCACAAGGTGACAGAGAGCGCCAGTGATCTGAGAGTCAGTACAGATAGAGTCGGCTAGGATAAAAACAGGTTTTTCCAGTTAGGGCTGCCTGTTGAAAAGTAATCTACTATTTCAGGAAGTTGATTTCACCTGATTCCCGTAGGACCTTGCCCATCTAACTCACAACCTCAAGGCGAAACTCTTGCAATGAGTGGTTGTCTCTATTCAGAGCACTTTTGTGGTGTGCACCGTCAATTAACAAGTCAGTGTTGATTGCTGTCAGAGGTAAATGCAGACAGAGGCATCTTAGACCGAGTAGACAGTCAAGCCTAGAGCAGGCATGGATTATCACAAACATTGGCTGCTTCGGCATTTGATATTTTGTGAAATATCATGGATTTTGAAAATGATGAATATTTCCAGATGGTGAATAATCAAAAAAGCAAGATAAATATAGAATAAGTATCACTCTTATTCATTATAGTGGAAAACACTTGAATAATGCAACAAGACAGGATCTCAAATTTATAGGACGACATGCTCACTCTTTTTTCACAATGGATTATCCCAAATGTATTCTATGATAAATTGGGTTGCTGGTTGAAGGGGTGAAACCCTTCTCAAGCGCCAACCACAATCCTTGACAGCGAGAGGCACAAATAAACCCCAAATTAACCTGTGCTCAACCCTATGGTAGCTGGGCACAGAGCAGTCAGGCTTAACTTAGAGGCAATGTGTAAAGTATGTTTTAAAGTGCTTAAAACTGACATAAAGTGAAAATACCACACAAGAAAAATCCCACACCAATTTACAGAAAAATAGACCAAAGTAGAACTGGAGATATGCAGGCTTGAAGATTTTAGTAAAAATAGTGCCAGAAATCACAAAGCGCCAACTGTGGCTATCTGTTATGCACCAGACAGGAACAAAGTCACGAGTTCAGGCCCACCATGATGGAGCAGAGGCCAGCTACAGGGTCCCGGGTATTCCAGCTAAATAAAAGACCTTAAATCCTGGTTGAGAAGCGTTGCGAGTCCCACGTCAAGAATGCGTTGCACAACTGAGACAATGCACCAGTACTGAGGAGCTGCGATGCGAGGTTCTGCATTGTCATCGAGGATCATGCCGATGAGGACTTGTGATGCGAAGTCCTACGTTGAGGATGTGTCGTGCAGTCAAGGTGATTTCTCAGTCCCGAAGAGCTGCATTGCGAGAAACTACATCGCTATCAAGGCTGCCATTGATGAGTGATTTGCGATGTGGGGGCCTGCATTAGTGAAGCTTCGCACAGCGATGTCTCCAATGCAGGCTGTGAGGTCAATGCTGAGTCCTTGCACTGGGAGAACCCCAGCTGAGGTGATGTGTTGGTTCTGCTGGGGATTGAGCTGTGCAGCAGAGGTGATGCATTGGTTCTGCTGGATACACGGATGGGCTGGCAGAGCACTTTCAGGTCCACTTCCAAGAGTCCATGACTAAGATGGCACCACTTGGCATGGTAGGACTCACAGACGGGAGAGTCCGAGTGCTGGGTTCAAGAACCCTGCTAACTAGACCTTTGAGTCATGTTGTGGTCCTAGGTTCAACAGATGCAGGTCCAGCCCTTCTCACCCTTCCAAGAGGGCAACAGGTTAGCACAGAAGAGCAGCAGTCCTTTAGAGCAGAAGTCTAGCTGAGTGGCAGTCCTTCCAGCCGCACACTAGTCCTAATTCCCGGTAAAGTATTCACTAGTCCGGAAGTGTACTGGTGAGTTGGTATCTGGGTTTACACTATTTTTACCTGGCCCTTCCTTTGAAGTGAGTGAAGCTTCTAGAGGTTTTCCATTGAAGTCCACAGACTTCCTGCCTTCCCTGTCCTGGCTCCAGACTAACTACAGGGTGTATGCAGCCCTTTGTGTGGAAGCAGGACACAGCCATTTAAAGTGTAAGTAGGGCTGTGTACATCTTCACCCTCCACTCCTGTCAGTGATGGCCCATCAGCCACACCTACGTTCTCTATGTTTTGTGGCTGTCAGGGAGAAATACACAAAGCACAACTGTCAGCTACACCCAGTCATGTGACCCAGAGACTGGCTGCAGGAATTAAAAGTGGCATTTTAAAAACTGGAATTTAAAATCTGGCTCACCATGTAACAGGATTTTTCATTACCATTCCAAAGACACCATACATGCACTGAATACCTGCTCCCATTTGGGAAATTATCTCTTACTAAATGATTAAATGTAATAAGGTAACTCCAATGTTATCCTATGGGAGAGATAGGCCTTGTAGTAATAAAAAACAAATTTAATATTATTTCACTTCCATGACATGTAAAACTAAAAAGTACATGTCCTACCTTTTAAATACATTGCACCCTGCACCTGGGCTGGCCAGGGCCAACCCCGGGGGTGACTTACTTGCATTAAAAAGGAAACTTTGGACTTAGCAAAATGTTTATTATACAAGGTTAAAATGGCAGTTTAAACCCTCAACACCCAGGCTGCAATGGTAGATTGCAGACATGTTTAAAGTGCTATGTATATGAGTTGCACAATCAGTGATGCAGCCCCACTAGTAGCATTTAATTTACAAGCCCTGGGCACAGGTAGTGCCACTTTACCAGGGACTTTAAAGTAAATTAAATATGCCAATTGGGTATACACCAGTTCTTCCATGTTTTAAGGAGAGAGCACATGCACTTTAGCACTAGTTAGCAGTGGTAAACTCTGCTGAGTCTTAAGCCATCAAAAACTAAGGGCCTAATTACAAGCCTGATGCTCCAAGGACTACCAGACTCACAGGGGTGCATCGGTGGTGTTCCCGCCACCCCTGCACTGGCATATCACACCTTTAGTGGTCGGACCGCTGCTGCACCACCATGCATATTACGAGTTTCAGGACCACCATCTGTTTCATGAAGGTTCTTCCTCCATGAAAAGGCTGGTGGTCCTGAAACAAAGGGGGCCCTACAGGGCTCAATGTTGCCCATTTGCATGGAGATGCATGCAGGGGGGCACAACATGTGCCCCTCTGTGTGCATGCACCCCGATTCCTGCACAGATTGGGCTTTTCGGTCCATGCCATGCAGGAACCTTTTTTTCCGTTCCCATTGCGATGCCCATTTTCAGACTCACCACCATGGGACTGCCAAAAAAAGCCTGCCAGACAGGAGGAAACTCATAATCTGGTGGGCGGTGGGCACAAGGGTTTGGCAGTGTGGGAGCAGGCCACCAGTGGCCTGCTTTCACACTGGCAAACCCGTAATCAGACCCTAAATCTTCAAAGCAGTAGGTTTGAAAGCAAAAAGTTAGGGTGAAAAGCATGCCAAGGATGGGAGGTCTAACACATTCCTAAAATGACCATGTCATGTTTTGCAGACAATATAGGATTGTTTACCATAGGCTACCTTATGTTATGTTAACAGTATTTAACAGTCAGTCAACAAGCTTTATTCGAATTCAGTAAATAATTCATAAAAGCGTACAAGATAAAAAACACAATAAAAGCAGACATCAATTATATTCATTACAAAGACACTACATATACAGAATTAGCAAAGTTATCAACAGTTCATTATACTAATAAAATCATTTTTACACTTCAACAAAAGCAGACCCTAGCAGCTTAGTTAGAGGGAATAGTCATAACATTTTCAATTGAGTCGGTCGCTAGGAAATAGGGTATATTTGCAATTTTATAATGACACATTTAAAAATAAAACAGACGAGAGCCCTCTGTAAACGGATTTAACAAGTCAGGGGACCAGGTCGGAGCCTTTAGAATAATTATAGGCGGGTAGTATGTGCTTACTAAATCCAGGACCACTCCTACCCATACCAAGGTTAATTTATTTGTATGGTTTTGCGGGGGGCAGATATGTAGTACTGGGGTAAAAGTCAAACAGTTCCCATGTTCCAATTGGGCCATCGCCCATTTGTGGCTGCCAACTTCGGAGATGTTGGATAACTCGGGAGTCCCTAAAGTTGACCAAAACCAGGTCTCCCCATATGTCCTTGGGGGTAGATCCCAACCACCCTACCCTTCTAACATTTAGAATCGTTCCATCAATATTGGGTGGTAGGGGTCGATTCTTTGTCAGCCAGAAAGACACCTTATTCAGCAAATTTGCCGGTCTTTCCGTTTTACTGTTAATAAGCTCTGGCACACCCGACAGGATACACACGAATGGAGCTGCCTCCGGCGGTAGATCTATGTGCTTAGACCTTCTTTGCGTGTTATCATGGTTGTTGGACTTCCCCGCTTTCGGTGTAAGTGGTTTGATCTGCCTTTCTCTAAGTGCAGGTTTCTGAGTTATTGGGGGGTTTGATATAGCTAATGTTTTAGATGTTTTGAGGGCAGGTGCGTGAGTTAATGTGATATTTCTTTGTACAGGGAGGATGGGAATGTCAGCAGTAATTAGGGTCTCATCTTGATTATTTCCTTCTATTCGTTTTGTGAGTGTTAGGTTTGCCCTGGTGATTTCCTCTATGGAGCAGAGCCTTTCGCCTATTGCCTCAATTCTTTTTTCCAGTGGGGAAATTAAGGACCTGATCAGGAGTTCAATCTGGGCCAATAGGTCAGGTGGTATAATAATTGCGGGCAACTCCAGATTTGAACATACCTCTGGTGTTATTAGGGTGTTGTTAATCGCCGGAGAGGGATTTTGGTGCAATCTTTGTTTTTTGGCTGATCTTCCCCTCTGATTGGGGCCTTTGCGCTTTCTATTAGGATAGGGTACCTGAGCATTTACTGGCAGTTGTATAGTATCATTAGGTGTTAACAGAGGGGGAGAATCAAGATGGCTTGAGTTTAGTTGAGGTGTGGTAATAGACTGAGGGCTAGAAATGTTCATTGCATGTGCAGAAGCATTTGTTAGGTCATTCCCATTATCAACATTGGTGTACCCGGTTTTACAGAGCATATTTAGTTCCTCCAATAAAGAAAAATTTTGAGTTCGGTACGATAACACCATAGCTGAAAGGGTACTGGATGTAAGATCTGTGGGGAGAATTTTTTCTGCTCTTTCTATGACGGACTCGATTGCCGATGTGGTCCTGATTAGGTAGTTATCCAATGTCCCCTTCCGCTGCCCCCCCGGAGGGTGTTATTTAGGTAAAGACCTTTGTCAGTCATGATTTGAATAGCTTTTCTAAAAATATATATATGATAAAACAATGACAAGGGACTGAGCAAAAGCACACGTGCACTAATTATCTGGCCACGGGAAGGTTAAAGACTAGTTCAGTGAAGGATACCGAAAATGGCAGTCACTTTGATGGAGTTAGTTAGTTCATATTACCTCCCTTTTCCAGTGAGCAAAGGGCGAAGATCGAAAGGGGGTGGCCCGTCCCGTCCTCCTCAGACCTCTGAGGGCCACAGAGGGCCCGCCCTTTGCCCGGGCTTCGCCCGGCGCTCGTCCCGCGACGCGGAGGGAGCCTCCTCTTTTTCAGCGCCTCCGGGCGCGCAGAACCAGAAAGTAGGAAGTGACCCGCTCGGCCTGCTGGGAGCTGTAGTTCTCCTCCCTGGCGGCCGTGCAGGTGGATGACAACGGCGGCGGGGGAACAGCAGCGTGTGGGCCCCAGCAGCGGCGTGTGGCGTGTGGCAGGTAAGACTGTCCCGAAGTGGCCCCCGGCTCCTCAGTGGGAGCCTCCTCTTTTTCAGCACCTCCGGGCGCGCAGAACCAGGAAGTAGGAAGTGACCCGCTCGGCCTGCTGGGAGCTGTAGTTCTCCTCCCCGGCGGCTGTGCAGGTGGATGACAACGGCGGTGGGGGGAACAGCAGCGTGTGGGCCCCAGCAGCGGCGTGTGGCGTGTGGCAGGTAAGACTGTCCCGAAGTGGCCCCCCGCTCCTCAGTGGGAGCCTCCTCTTTTTCAGCGCCTCCGGGCGCGCAGAACCAGGAAGTAGGAAGTGACCCGCTCGGCCTGCTGGGAGCTGTAGTTCTCCTCCCCGGCGGCCGTGCAGGTGGATGACAACGGCGGCGGGGGGAACAGCAGCGTGTGGGCCCCAGCAGCGGCGTGTGGCGTGTGGCAGGTAAGACTGTCCCGAAAGGGCCCCCCGCTCCTCAGTGGGAGCCTCCTCTTTTTCAGCGCCTCCAGGCGCGCAGAACCAGGAAGTAGGAAGTGACCCGCTCGGCCTGCTGGGAGCTGTAGTTCTCCTCCCCGGCGGCCGTGCAGGTGGATGACAACGGCGGCGGGGGAACAGCAGCGTGTGGGCCCCAGCAGCGGCGTGTGGCGTGTGGCAGGTAAGACTGTCCCGAAGTGGCCCCCCGCTCCTCAGTGGGAGCCTCCTCTTTTTCAGCGCCTCCGGGCGCGCAGAACCAGGAAGTAGGAAGTGACCCGCTCGGCCTGCTGGGAGCTCTAGTTCTCCTCCCCGGCGGCCGTGCAGGTGGATGACAACGGCGGTGGCGGGAACAGCAGCGTGTGGGCCCCAGCAGCGGCGTGTGGCGTGTGGCAGGTAAGACTATCCCAAAGTGGCCCCCCGCTCCTCAGGTGGGAGCCTCCTCTTTTTCAGCGCCTCCGGGCGCGCAGAACCAGGAAGTAGGAAGTGACCCGCTCGGCCTGCTGGGAGCTGTAGTTCTCCTCCCCGGCGGCCGTGCAGGTGGATGACAACGGCGGTGGGGGGAACAGCAGCGTGTGGGCCCCAGCAGCGGCGTGTGGCGTGTGGCAGGTAAGACTGTCCCGAAGTGGCCCCCCGCTCCTCAGTGGGAGCCTCCTCTTTTTCAGCGCCTCCGGGCGCGCAGAACCAGGAAGTAGGAAGTGACCCGCTCGGCCTGCTGGGAGCTGTAGTTCTCCTCCCCGGTGGCTGTGCAGGTGGATGACAACGGCGGCGGGGGGAACAGCAGCGTGTGGGCCCCAGCAGCGGCGTGTGGCGTGTGGCAGGTAAGACTGTCCCGAAGTGGCCCCCCGCTCCTCAGTCGGAGCCTCCTCTTTTTCAGCGCCTCCGGGCGCGCAGAACCAGGAAGTAGGAAGTGACCCGCTCGGCCTGCTGGGAGCTGTATTTCTCCTCCCCGGCGGCTGTGCAGGTGGATGACAATGGCGGGGGGGGGAACAGCAGCGTGTGGGCCCCAGCAGCGGCGTGTGGCGTGTGGCAGGTAAGACTGTCCCGAAGTGGCCCCCCGCTCCTCAGTGGGAGCCTCCTCTTTTTCAGCGCCTCCTGACGCGCAGAACCAGGAAGTAGGAAGTGACCCGCTCGGCCTGCTGGGAGCTGTAGTTCTCCTCCCCGGCGGCCATGCAGGTGGATGACAACGGCGGCCGGGGGAACAGCAGCGTGTGGGCCCCAGCAGCGGCGTGTGGCGTGTGGCAGGTAAGACTGTCCCGGAGTGGCCCCCCGCTCCTCAGTGGGAGCCTCCTCTTTTTCAGCGCCTCCGGGCGCGCAGAACCAGGAAGTAGGAAGTGACCCACTCGGCCTGCTGGGAGCTGTAGTTCTCCTCCCCGGCGGCCGTGCAGGTGGATGACAACGGCGGCGGGGGGAACAGCAGCGTGTGGGCCCCAGCAGCGGCGTGTGGCGTGTGGCAGGTAAGACTGTCCCGAAGTGGCCCCCCGCTCCTCAGTGGGAGCCTCCTCTTTTTCAGCGCCTCCGGGCGCGCAGAACCAGGAAGTAGGAAGTGACCCGCTCTGCCTGCTGGGAGCTGTAGTTCTCCTCCCCGGCGGCCGTGCAGGTGGATGACAACGGCGGCCGGGGGAACAGCAGCGTGTGGGCCCCAGCAGCGGCGTGTGGCGTGTGGCAGGTAAGACTGTCCTGAAGTGGCCCCCCGCTCCTCAGTGGGAGCCTCCTCTTTTTCAGCGCCTCCGGGCGCGCAGAACCAGGAAGTAGGAAGTGACCCACTCGGCCTGCTGGGAGCTGTAGTTCTCCTCCCCGGCGGCCGTGCAGGTGGATGACAACGGCGGCGGGGGGAACAGCAGCGTGTGGGCCCCAGCAGCGGCATGTGGCGTGTGGCAGGTAAGACTGTCCCGAAGTGGCCCCCCGCTCCTCAGTGGGAGCCTCCTCTTTTTCAGCGCCTCCGGGCGCGCAGAACCAGGAAGTAGGAAGTGACCTGCTCGGCCTGCTGGGAGCTGTAGTTCTCCTCCCCGGCGGCCGTGCAGGTGGATGACAACGGCGGCCGGGGGAACAGCAGCGTGTGGGCCCCAGCAGCGGCGTGTGGCGTGTGGCAGGTAAGACTGTCCTGAAGTGGCCCCCCGCTCCTCAGTGGGAGCCTCCTCTTTTTCAGCGCCTCCGGGCGCGCAGAACCAGGAAGTAGGAAGTGACCCACTCGGCCTGCTGGGAGCTGTAGTTCTCCTCCCCGGCGGCCGTGCAGGTGGATGACAACGGCGGCGGGGGGAACAGCAGCGTGTGGGCCCCAGCAGCGGCATGTGGCGTGTGGCAGGTAAGACTGTCCCGAAGTGGCCCCCCGCTCCTCAGTGGGAGCCTCCTCTTTTTCAGCGCCTCCGGGCGCGCAGAACCAGGAAGTAGGAAGTGACCTGCTCGGCCTGCTGGGAGCTGTAGTTCTCCTCCCCGGCGGCCGTGCAGGTGGATGACAACGGCGGCGGGGGGAACAGCAGTGTGTGGGCCCCAGCAGCGGCGTGTTGCGTGTGGCAGGTAAGACTGTCCCGAAGTGGCCCCCGTATTTGTATAATACATTTATACCATTTGCATGACCTCTTAGCTCTTTTGGAAGCTAGGGTCCATTTCCTCTTGGTTCTGTGATCTCTAAATTTGCAGTTCCAAAATGTTCAGAAAGCAGGAATATCTTAAACAAAATTTCCTTACTTGATAAGAATGAGTTGGAGATCTAATCGTTCTTGTGTTCTCTATGAATATCTAAAATGGGGTGTTAACATTTAGTTTTTTCCATTTTCTGTGTATTTAAATTGTTCTTTTTTGGGGCACAAAGCCATTGTTTGATCTGCAAGTGTAGTTGAAATTTAAACGTGTAATCAATCTAGGCTGAGGTCTCCAAAGTAGACAGCAGAGTTTTGTATTAATGGATTTGAAGCAGACATTCACACATGACAACAACTATTTCATTGATTGAGTGTAACCAGAGTAAGCAGCAATGCAGAAACCACTCACAGAGTACCCGACCTGGAACATCCACCAAAGGTTGTGGTTAAAGAAACTGATCAAGTGAAATCTGGAAATTGAGTTTCTAAGTGCAAGATTAAGAACTACATTCTCCTCCAAATATAAGTCCACATCAAAGGACACGCACTATTTGTTTTAGAGGTGAAAGGGGCGAAGTAATTACCTAACACTCTCAGGAGGATATGTACAATAAAGAGGCTAACGGCACGCTCCGCCACTTCGGAAACACAAGGCTGCACATTATTTAGGAGAATGTGGTGTAGCCTTGTGTTCCCCCTGTGATGGTGCTAAGTTTAACAACTTAGCGCCAACGCAAGCACCCTTGCACCAGAGTGCAAGGGTGTCTGTGTGCAGGGGAGGATTGGTTATGTGTAAGAAGGTGTCCCTTCCTGCTCATAAACAATCCTAAAATGCCATTTTGTAACTTGCATGAAGCAGCACACATGCAAGTTACAAAATGGCATTTTTTAAAAAGGTTTGTTTATGTACAGGAAGGGACACCTTCCTGTACATAAACAAACCATGGCATTTTGCTTGTTCCATGTGTGCTGCACAAGGCAGCGCACATGGAAAAAGCAAACACAAGTAGAAATAATGCATTTCTCCTCGTGTTGCCAACTTAACACCAGGATTTTCCTGGTCGCCAAAGGACCGTGAAAATCACCAAAGGAACCTCGCAAAAAGTGACGTTCCCATGGCGATAGGGGCTTGCACATATGCTCCTCAGTTCTTAGTTTACTCCACAGTTTCTCTCTTTTTTGGGCTGGAGAGGCATGCTTATGGAGGCAAAGTATATAAGCCAAAACTGGAATCTAGTGTCATTTTGATAAAAATTCTATTACATCCCAGTTTCCTATTCATTGCTATGTATTCACCAGATCACCTCATCTAGGGGCTGTGGGATTCCCGTAGGAGTGCCAGCACCAATGTTTTACCCATTCCCTGTTATATCTTGATATACTTTCATATTCCATGGACTGTAGTCTCTTGAGAAAACAAGGGAGCAATATCTTACACACTTAGTGAGCTCGATGAAATGTGGCGTGGAAATGACTATAATTCGAATCACTTGACATTATTTGTTCTCAGCATCCAATAACAAGATATGAAAAAAGGAAATTTTTCTGACACTTTCACAAGCAACTAAATAAATATGCATTTAAAAGAAAACACATTCGAAAGCAATCCACAACCGAAATATTTTCAGATGAAATGCACATTATAGTGTTAACAACCTGCCTGTTTAACCCTTCTTCTCACACAATAATCAATTATAATCAACCTGTTTAGATTGCATGTAAGAAATTGTAATTGTATGGATCATAAATTCTTCCATTTATGAGGACACATTATCCTTCCATTCATTTTACACTTTTTATTCTATGATAACCACTGGTAATTAATTGTATTCTATGTATTGACATTATTCCCTGGCACAGCTTTTCTAACAGCATCTTATGACTGTTAAATACATTTATAACAAATAGTGATTTTGTATGAGGTAAATTAAGTAAGTGCTTTAGGAAGTATTGAAAACACAAATTAACAATGCTCAGTAACATCACAGAAGCAACAGCAGTATATGTGCTTGCCTATCATAGAACCAACAGTTAACTCATGATATTATATTAGAGGACAGCAAACAAACAATGCAAAGATCACAGGCGGAAGCACACAGACCACACCATAATCCACTAGCCTTTATTCACACGCCACGCTTACATCAAATGGTATTGACAGAGATGAAATCGGCACAACTTCAAATAATACAAACGGCAACAGCAGCAACAACACAACAGACAGAGGGAACTCAAGGGCCCTTTGAATGTGCCAGTGTTGAGAAGCACATCACCACGTGTATGTCACAAGGGGAGGAATGTTGGATCACACTTAAATGAAGATGCACACAGTGACACATAACATCATTGCTTAACTTAGATAAGCGATAAGGTAGACATCCGGTCCAACTGAGCATTTTTGCATGTGCAGGGCGCGACCTGTCATCAGCAAAGCATGCCACTGGCATTCACGTAGAGATGCTGCCTATTATGCACGTGTATAAGGAGCTTTATAAGGCTTGTGCCATTTGACATGACTGAGCCCTGTTGAGTCACATTGAATGGAATTCAATTCAACCGTATAATCATTCATTGCAGACAATCTGGGCTGTCATTCATACATGAAGAGAGGTGACGACATACAGAGGTGCTTGATCGCATACAGTGAAGCGGCCTTCATCCAGCAGGAGATAGCAATGCTGCCTTAAATGCAGCCGGCCCACGGTGAAGAATGACAAGTAGGACCCCGGGGGAGAGTTTTACAACAGTAATCCCTTATATACCCGTCATATACTGGACATTCCCTGTGAGTGTGAAAAGTGAGCAATTTACACACACATCCTGTTTTAGGGAATGTAAAACCATTTTACTCTAAGCAATCGTGCCCCTGCATAAGGCTTTGAGTTTACTCCCAGATGAGTATGCGTAAGATTATAGTACTCTTGGCACCGCTGCTGCCACCAAGCTACCTTGCATAAAAAGACACTCAACATCGGTGCCTCGAAATATGGAAGATGTAAACGTGGTGTTGTTGTTTTACACAGGAGAGGACGCTTTACACATGCTCTCAAGTTTACAACCACGTGCAGTGACTCCTGTCACTGCACATGTCACATTGTGAATCATTTGTACAAAGGAGGGTTAATGTACCATCACTGTATCATTACCATCAGCAGTACATCCGGGTCCGCATGCCTCAACTTTGTTTTCACAGCCGATCCATAGTGCTATGAGGACTTTCAGTGCCAACCTAATCTTCTCTTGGATCCGAAATACTGTCCCTCTTTCCAGTATGAGGCATGTGTGCTCCAGGTTTTCTTATATCTGCAAGTATGGAAATAGATCCTTCGAGTTTGTGCTCATCCACTCTGCACAGTGACATATGTATGAATGTCAATGACTGGAGACCGGATGTCCAATAGGACTTTCTCATAATGTTGCAATAATTCCATAACTCTGACTCCATTCTTGCTTGGTGCAGTCATTAAAGCTACGAGATGAATCCTCCTCGGTCGACAGACTCCCCCTTGCTCCATTTCCTTTCCAAACTAAAAGTTTCGAAAGTTTTGATCTTTGCCCTAGCCTAATTAGGTTTCTATCACGACCACCTGACCAGCCCCCCTACTGTTTTGTTTGTCTCCTGGGCAGGCACCCCTTCTGTTGTGTCAGGACTGTGTTGTTTTCATTTTGTAATTCACAGCAGTGGTGTAACAAAACTTGAGGGGCCTCTTGCAAAGTACATGCAGCCTACCACACACATCAGACCACGTCCAGAACTCTCAGGCCAGGAACCTGCCAGTGCTGGAGCCCCCCCCCCCCCCAAAGCCTCGGGCCCCGCCACACCGCCGGGCTGTGGGGCTTTTGTTACGCCACTGATTCACAGCCCAGTGGCAAGGGTAGCTGCTTTGTTTCCCGGGCTGCCTCTCGTGTTCCACTGGGGCTTAGACCTGTGGTTGTGGTAGGTCACGGGGCACCTTCATGATAAAACAGTGAAGGAAAAAGCCAGAAGAGAAGGAAGATGCGTAAATATGCCCCATATTACGTCAGACCAGGACCAGCAGGGTGGATTGTTATTTGAGGTCAGCATGCTGAATGAATGTTCGGACTAGGTATGAATGGTGACACCGCATATCTCTGAAAAAAGTGGCCTCCTGGTGTCTGCATCTCTGTGGATGTGACAGCACGGCTGGCAGCCCGATCATGCAGTTCCTTCATTGCTGTGCCGGATCACTGCCGAGAACTTCGCTGGTTGCTTCTGTCTCTGCCCTGTCAATCTGACTTGTGACGTTTGATTGTCTCGTCGAAGCACTGAAGTAAATAATGCAGCCACATACATGTGGATGGGAGTTTCCTTTGCATGAAACTATTGCAGAGCATGCTTTCTCGTGTGTAGCTGCCTGTCACCCACCTTGACACTTTTAGTGTGCTTCTAGGCAGCACACTTGATTTGGCTCCATAAACGTTATCGATGTAAACTCAAGGCACAAGCAGGCACATGTTCTACAGGTGACAGACCACATTTAGCACATGAAGATCTCCAAGCGCGTGGTAGCGAAGTTATCGCAGCCTAGTTGCAAAGTTCCATGCTTATATTTGCCTTTTCTTAGGTCATGTCAAGCACTGTTTTAGCGATCAAAATCTGCAAAATAATCTGATTCGGAAATGCAAAATCCTATTCCCACAGTCGTACTATTTAGCTGCCCACAAACCAGCTTTTGTTTGCCCTACAGAGAAATAAGGGGCCTATTAGGATCTCAGGCGGATCTGCCCACCAAATGTTCCTGTGTCACCCCCTGCCATATTAGTATGGCGAGGGGCACCGCAACAAACGTAAAGACCGTCCGCCACCTTTCCGCCGGTTGGACTGCCAGCCAGGTGGAAAAGGCACACATTATACACCGCCATCGATATTATGATGCCTTCGGTGGAATGCCTTTCCATGGCGGAGACTCCGTCATGGAAAGGCATGCGGGAAATCACTGTGGGGGACCATTGCGGGCTCCCAGGGGGGGAGGGGGAGGTTAGGGGGTGGGTGAGTGCACTGGGGGTACCTATGGTACCCCCATCAATGCCATGCACAAGGTGGCAGGCAACGTGATGTGCCTGTCGCGTTGTGCATGGCAATGCACAACATGGACTTTAACATTGCGGCGGGTGCTGCTTATAGTACCGCCCGCCGCAATGTTAAAGTTGAGGATGCGCCCGCCAGTGTGTCGGGCGCATCCTAATTGGCCTGGAGGGACCGCCGCACCTCTAGTGGTCAGTCCCATGTTCCGTTACGGTGGCGGGCAGACAAAGTCCGCCCGCCATCATAATAGGCCCCTTAGTAATATCTCCACTTGCTGAATTGTCCACGGTGTAGTTGGGTGATTGTTGACGAAAGTCAGTTACTGTTAACCCCTTCGCTGCGGTGGCAATTCCGCCACAGCGCTAGGGGGGAGGGGGGGCCGAGTGGCGCTCGCATGCTCGTGACGGAGCCGCTCCGTCACAAGCCGTGGTTGAGCTGTGCTCATGACGGAGCGGTTCCGTCATGGCCCCGCCCGCTCAATGGAACGTCCAGCGCAGGCGCGGAATTCGCGCCGCGCAGGCGCGCCGAGCGGGCCATGACGGAACCGCTCCGTCATGAGCACAGCTCAACCGAGGCTCATGATGGAGTGGCTCCGTCTTGAGCATGGAAGCGGTTAATAAAATCCCTAACATAATGCATTTTGATTCGGGAGGTTTTTTTTTGTCTTTAAAAAACCCATAGAAGACCACACTTAAAATGCGTTTACAACCAGACAGAGAGAGACTAATTCTATATGATCAATTTAGACTATTTAGACTTTTCATGCATGTTCAATGCCGAGATCTAAGAAAACAGTCTGTTTAAATTGTATTTTACCGGTACACTGTTTTAAAGGTTTGTTGCCTACCAGTGTGAAATAGATAAAAACTCCAAATTGACTTCCACAGGGAATGAACGCAACACAACTAAACATGTCATTGCAAAAACATGTACAAATGTACATTTGCATTGTGTGCTGATAGCAAAATAGCATCAACTTTAAAATGTTATAATGACAACATTCTTCTGTTTCATTCTATAGGGATGTAGTTGTTGTGTTTGAATCAAATGTCTATAGTTTCTAAAAGAGCATGATCAGTTATCAGTTACTTACCCACCATCTAATTCTACTAAGAGGCTCTAAAATTTGAATATAACTCCTAAAGAATTGGCGAAAAAAGTTCATTTCACTTGCATAAAATACTACGCCCATTATGTTTTTTGATGCTGCAGAATTCATTTAGCCATGCCACATTATTTGTTCTTTTTTGTCACATAATTATAGTGCTCCAAATATATTGTGTCACATTGTCAGCTGCATGTCAGCAGAATGGCTGTGTGTGTGTGTGTGTGTGTGTGTGTAACCACTGTCATCGCTAATGAAGTATTACGTATTCTGTATAAATCCAAACAATAGGTCTCCTACCAACACAGTACGATTTTCTGTCTGATTGAGTTCCAACTCCCTTTTGTTTCTTCATACTCTTGCACAAACAAATAACTACACCTAAATTCCTGTATTGTATTGCAATATTTATATAGTGCCTAATATTGCAATGTGGGGCACTGAAACGCTTGCCTACATAGATAGCCCGCTACCTGCTGCGGTCCGTGCAGGTAACAGCGGTGGGGCCGTGGGGCCGTGTAAGGGGAGATTCCGAGGGAAAATTGATTATTTATTTAATTTTCCCTCTGCATCGTCCCTCGGAATCCCCCCTGACACGGCCCCATCACCCCACCGCTGTTACCTGTAGAGACCGCGGCTGCGTGGTACACCCTATAGGGTGTGTGGTTAGAAGTGTGTTGTCTTTGTTTTCATCCTGTGTGGGAAGCAGTGTCAGCCCGTACAGTTAAGTGCGGTGTGGAGGTGGGGCGGGATGGGAGTTGGGGGGTGGAGTGACAAATGACAAATAGGGAAAATAAAATAAATACATAAAAACCCACTTACCTTGCGCTCGCCACATCGCCGAGTGGTGAGCGGTTTTATTTATGTATTTATTTTATTTTCCCTATTTTGTCGTTTGTCACTTCCACCCTCCCAGCACCTGCTCCACCCCGCCCCACTGCGCTTACCTACACGGACTGCCACTGGTTGAAAGTATTTCCATGCCATGCGAGATGGCCACTGAAGTGCGCCTCCTGCACATCCTGCCCCCAGGCTGCTAGCTTTCAACCACTGTAGGTATCCAGGGTTCAGGGGCCCAGGATCCAATGCCGGAACCCAGTGGCCACAATAGATCTGCAGTTACCCTCAGCATATGTTTAGTCTCAGAACGTACTCCTGCCTGAGTAAGCTTCACTGCTCATGTACCTGTATCACATTAAACTTGGAAGGCAAGAGGCCCAGGCATCCAAGAAGATTAAGCTTTCCAATGTCCTGCAACAACCAAGAAGCTCTGTATCCAGATCTTTAGGAGATCGAGAACAAAGGCTCTGTATGAACAAGCACACAGAAATTATCAGTGAAATGTCAGATTGACGGTGACACATTCTACACACTTCCATAGGTAATTGCATAGATGAATGACAGGTAGTAGAGATGTACATTTGTCGTATCACTTTAGATATGCGAGGTTAGGCTCAAACCAAAGCTGAAACCAAAAACCAGCCTGTGTCCTCTAGCGTCCAAAACCCTGCCTGTACTTCAAGCAGGAGGATGATAAAATACAAAATTCATACAAGTTGTTTTGTTTTTCCAAGAATCTAGAGAACAATTCTCCTATATATGAACATGTACCTTTTTTCCTCAACAAATATTTTACACCGGGGGGTGGCAGTTGTGGACGCAAAAAGGTTCAAATTAGCTTCAACACTGCTAACATGCTCCATTTCCCATACCACTCACAGTAGCTGTGGACGAATTGTTGTGTATTTTAAGTGATGCGTGGCAGTGACAGTGGTCGTTGCATTAGCTGCTGTGTGTGTGATAGCTCAAATGCCTTTGTGGTCATGAATATGTGCCTTTAAGTGAAGTTCTAGTGTTTATTGCACATGGTTATGAAAAAAGCACAATGTGAGATGTGAGTGTGAGCTCCCCCATCGAATGAGTTTACAGCTGCAGAGGCCTCCACAGTCAAGTTATATACCATCCTACCAAATGTGATATTGCTCCAACCTCCATTTAGCCTCATACAATAAGTAATGGACCCACTTAAAAAGGTAAGTCTTTGGAGGAGTGCAAATATGAGGCCAATTACACAAAATACATGGCCAGGATGATAAGCACCGGCCCCAACCCTCCCCAATATCTCAGGAGTGTCAACTTGTTTAGATACCCGTTGCAGGAAGCACAACTAGTGTTGTTCAACAGTACTGCATGGTTCAGTGGGGGTGTTTTCTCTATTGGGATAACAAGCTCATTCGAGCAAGAACCTGCACTAGCCACTTTCTAAAACTATCACCTCCTACCAGCAGAAGGCACGAGTGCGATTGTCAGTGCCACTGCATTAACCTCACAAACCTCTTAGGAGAATAGGCATCACTACATAAATAAAAGGTTCCCTGGGTAGGTGTAAACTGACACTGTACAACCATGAACGACTGAACTTCCAATTTCCATTACCCTACACCTTAAAAAAGAACCTCACAGTTAATAAAGGGGAAAAAAGAAGATTGACCACAGTTTCACCATCACCATTGCAAAATTATCAGTAAAGTTGATAAATGGTAATAATGTTAATAAATTACTGCGTATGCAGTGCTTAGCAATTTGAATAAGAAGCAACTGTTACCACTCACTTTCCATCTCTGCCCCACATAAATTCTTCTGGTCCTCTACAGCTACATACATGTACCAGATAGATACCATCACAGAATATTAAACTGGTGACAGTGGCGTAGCTAGGCCGCCTTGTAGTGGCCCCTGTTTTGTGCCACCTGCGGCGTCAGAATATAAGAGCGGGAGGGTGCTGGCAGTTCCTGTGGCTCGCGCGCAGGTAAGAGTGGGTGGTGGGGAGGCCACCACACCCAAAACTCATGCCGCTCCCGCCCCTCCCTTGCCACACCACTGACTGGTGATTGGTATAGTCATTTCTCTCACATGACCTCTTTGATTGACAATTCGGAGTGACAAAAAAGAAAAAATAATGGGAGCTTGTATTAATAAGGGTGAGAGGTTAGGGTTTTATTTTGTAGGCCTTCAATATTAAGTAGTTTTGTGTTCCACACATGATCAAAGAGATTCACTTATTATTTTTGATTCCTGTCTGGATCCTGTTTGGTTCCTGCTGGAACTATGACACTAAAGTAATTTCATCACCATTTTGGGAGATGGATTTTCCTGTATACTAGATGCATCATAAATTTGGGCTTATGCTAACCTAGGTTGTGTTTACATTGTCCTCCATCTTGCATCAACGTTACCGACTGTCACTTGTTAACTGTTGCTGTTTTTCATGTTCTAAATTAAGAATTGAGAAGATTCACACTAATAAACAGAGAACGTTCCCAGAAACCTTCCTCCGCTGTACCTATCCAAGGAGATTTTAACTATCCCAGGCTAATGCAATACAATATATCAAATGAATTGCTGGATAACATTTTGAAAATGCCCCAATGCATCACTATCATGAGAGAAACTTCGAATGTACTTGGTAGTAAAATGTTTCTTCAAGCATTTTCCCATTGCTGTACATCCCGAGAACCATGCACTTGTATACAAATTTATGAATGCCTTTGGCTAAATTCCTATAAAAAGACCTGTGGATTTCTATGTACAGGAGACCCTATCGCTCACCATTAGAAGATGAATGTTTGCTGGATTTAATTCAGAACTGTAAACAGTTCTCTGTATCTATGATCTGTATGCTTTGCTACTACATTTACTCATGACATGGTGTATGTGAACTGCCTATTAATTCGCTATATAAAGCTTTGAAACAACAATCATTGTATGCCATTTCTACAAGAACGTTTATCACCTGCTACTGAGCTTAATCATTCTGATACCACATTGGCTCAAGTCTGGAGCACCAAAGTACGTATCGGGACTGCACCGCTTCCTATCCTAGCCGTCGGCGTACCCCATGAGTGGATCTTAGTACAGGTCTGCACGCTGACAGATCTGGTAGCAGAGTATGGTTCCGATTTAGCCAACTCTCAATTAACAAACTGATTGGCTGCAGAACTGAGTACAGCAACCTCATGGTCCAGAGAGTTTCCACCGAGATCTAAATTTACCCAGTCACAGTACGACCCTGGTGCGGGAGAAGATAAAGTGGCCAGGGAAGAAACAACGATTCAAGTATCAAATGGGATTGCATGCAAAATGTGGAGAAAGAAGTTACAAAATAGGTTTGAGAATAGCAGTTATGTGGCCATGATTGCTGAACTTGTCGGGACAATCAGAATTGTGATTTTTATGATATCCTTCAGTTTTTGCGAAGGATGAATGTCCGAGTTGTTATACACATATGGTATAGAGTTATAGAGAGGTACCTCACGTTGGAACATTGATTTGTTGAACTTGCCTGCTAGTTGAAGTGTGCTGTGAGGCGCTATCAGCTACACCAACAGAGAGGTATAACCTTCAAATTTGGTGGTTATTTTTCCTTAGTGCACGGGAAGAGGGCATAATGAAAATAGTGACTTTCTCAGGTCGAGGGCTCACTGTAGTATGTGAAATCGTAGCATTCATATCACCATAGAAACTTTTGTGTAGTCGAAGCAGGCAATATGTGGAAAAGTTGCAGAATCGGTTCACAAGTGGTATGGTGACATTAGAGTGTTGTGTCTTTAGGTTACCGTGCAGGCATTGGCTGGCGGATGTTGTAGCCGTGCTGTGATTGAATGATCTTTGACATAGACATGCTGGTACTCGTGAAAGCATTGTGGGGTTGTAGGTGGGGACGGAGTGAGGAATAGAAGTGAGGAGTGAGTGAGACTATGTTAGAATAGGGTGTCCTTTTCAAAGAAAAAAAAAAGACATGAATAGGGAGGAAAAGTTTCCCCCAAAAGGTACACCAGCCAGGGGAAATAATGGCAAAGAAAGTGTTACACACGTGCATGTGGCTTAGCCAAGTGCATGAATATTCATCCAAGGTTGGGGAACTTTAATTCCAATTGAGTGGCACGTTTTACATCCCTTGAATGGAGAATCTAAGGAGAAAGAAAAATGTACAATTTAAAACCACAGCCTAGGCCCACATAGTTTGAAGCTTTAAAACTTTGCAAGGAAATGGCAACCGAAAATAAATGAAAGAAATTTGAATTAAAAATCTTCAGTAGGGCTCATTCATTGAGAAGTTCGCCAGATGAGGAGAGGCAGAAGAAAAGGTGGATTGAGGAAGTAATTTAAACTGTTGGAGCCTACCCCATGCTATAGAGTGAAGAAAATGAGAAATGAAAGAGGGAAACAGACACGGATAGTGAGAAGGAGAATACCATCATAGACGAACTCCTCAGTGTAAGCATGTCCCTGTACAATGTGACAGCCGCTGATCTGAGCACCATAGCCCCAACAGTGACTGAGATCATATCATGCGAATCTTCCACAGCAGTTATTGCACCCCGAGCTATACAGAAACTACTGTCCCATCTCCTGCTCCGATCTCCATGCCCTAACTGTTAAGCAAATTCCTTTCATCAAGTACTGTAATCACTCCCTCGGTAGAAGAACTTGTCACTACCATGTTGGGTCAATCTCTCCCAAGCATACCTCAGGATATAGGACCGAAGCCTGGAGGCACTCACTTAATACCCCTGCTAGGAAGGAACTCCATCAGTGGTGGGATAGGAGGTCAAACAACTTGCACAGATTTATCAGGTGATACATCAGGCGCAGGGTAGAGCTCACAGCAGTAACACCTCTCTCAGCTGAAAAACGAGTTTGAGGAAATTGTGAAGGGAAATGTGGGGATGGATTATCTGAGACATTATGGAGAAAGTAAATTGCATTACATCAGTAAAGATGCAGAGGGAGTGGCAAGAGAGGCACACCCAAGAATGGAAAAGGTGGGGAATTGATGTGAAGTGGACATTACTTATTAATAGAAGATGCGAAATAATTCTAAGATGGTAATGGGTGAGAAGGAGCTGAGAATGTTAAAATTGAGAGGGTTGAGAACTCATGCGAGGCAGCTGATCAAAAATATTAGGGATGGAGCAATACAATAAGTTTAGAGAACTATGGTCCAAGAAGAAGAAGGTTAATATGCGCCTCCCCGAGGGGGGGGGAGGACATATGGGAATAGCCTTCACTCGACTAAATACCTCACATATTACATCACCCACGACATGCTCTATGACATAATTGATAACATCACTGCAACATCTGAAATTACCTGCATTACAACAGTACTGTGCATGGCATGGGAATGCGTTATAGTTAGTTTAGGGCACAAATTCATTGGTTTTGTTAGTTTAAAATGGTATGTGTTAATTGTCATTTTCACCTAAATGTAACTTCCCTTTATTCTTAGCATTTTGTTTAAGAATTTTGAAGGTTTTCTGTAATGTAAAGTAAAATATTATTAAAATTCCTAACTATATTGGGCAGAGGATGTGCCCTAACAGCTAGGGCGGTCGACCTCGAAGTTGGGGAACTGAGTTTGAGTGTCGGTAGGGACGCTCAACATCTTATGATTCTGGGCAAATCAATGAATCTCCCCATGCCTAGCAAAAATAAATGAATGTGTTCGTCTGTAATGTAACTGGTGCTCATGTAAAGTGCTCCGATACCTTTGGGTCTAGAGCGCACTATATAAAACTAAAGAAAATGAAATAAATAATGTCACTTTAAACCTTGTTTTTTCAGTGAATATTTACTACAGTATTTACTGTTAAAATGAGTGCTGCCAGGAAATAAAATCAGACCCATGTTTCAATTGCATTTCTGTCAAAGAGATTTCAAAACAAAACTGCTAAAATAAATGATTCTTAATTATCTACAGGGCTTCTAAGAGGTAAGAGTAATCTCTAGCCTCCCAAATCACACCCTTAAAAAAATCAATTGACCTCAATGTAGAATGTTCCAACACAGAAATTAAGCCCGGCCTGCATTGTTTTTTATCTGCACAAAAATAACAACTGAAGCCCACATTTCTTTTCTAACTTCACATACATGGAGATGAACTTGCTGCTCTATCTCAGCCCAGAAGAAGGAGGTTACATAGGCTTCTGTGACATATAGTGATGTTGCATGTTTAATACGTATTCATTAAATGGTTTGTCCAATATTTTCAAAATTTCTCACTAACAAATTCTAGGATAAAATAACATGAATAAACCCAACTCAAATCCAAATTAAACTATTTAAAAGAATGAACAAATAAAAAAGCAATTCAAATACACAATTTCAACTCTAATTCTACAAACTATGGGGAAAATTAGTACACTGTATTTGGTGGGGTCACTTTTCCTATTGTAACTTCAATTTAGCTAACATTGGGATAATATCTACATTTAATAGATCTATGACCTTAGCTCCGCTCTATCTAATACTGGGGAATATGCATTCATTGGGGGGTGGAGGCGGAGTCTGGTTCCTTATTCTAACTCTAGTCCAACAAATATTGGAGAAAGTGCATACATTGGGGTGATATTTACTATTCAAATTCTAATCTAACAAACATTAGGTCGAGTGTGTGCTTGGGGAGGGGTGCACACATTTAGTATTCTTTCTCCAGTCTGGCAAATAATGTGAAAAGTAAATACACTAGATGTCAGATGTACTATTCTTACTTCTTACTTCAGTTTAACAAACATTGAGAAAGTACATGCACTGAGGAGGGGTCTGATTTAAAATTGTAACTCTTGTCGGACAAATATTGGGAAAATGCTTACATGACTGGGTCAGATTGACTATTTTAAGGTCTTAGACAGTATTATATGTACACACACACACTATATACTTCATCCCCTCCCCTCCCAAGTGTATGCACCTCCCCTAATACATACATATATATATATGTATATACATACATATATATATGTATATACATACATATATATATATATATATATATATATATATATATATATATATATATATATATATATATATATATATATATATATATATATATATACATGGGGAAGTGCATACACATGGGAGGGGAGGGGATGAGGTTTTCTATTCTATCTGCAGTCTAGCAAACATTGGCTAAAGTGGAAATATTGAAGGAATTACATTTTGCAATTCTAACTTCATACTAACAAATATTGGGAAAGTGCATGCAGTTGGGTGTGGAGCACACTTACCTTTGTGGCACTAGTTGAACAAGTATTGCAGAAAGTACATACTTTGAGCGGGTTACCTTTTCTGTCACAACTCCAGTCCAATCAATATTAGGGAAAGTTCATACATTCGAGGAGCAGGAGAGATTTACTGATATAATTTCGATCTAACAAACTTGTGCAAAAGTGCATACATTCGATGCATTAGATTCACTAGACTCAAATAATAAAAGTACCCTTTAAAATGATTTAAATAATGAAAATAAAAACATTAATTAAAATTGAATTTTATCAAGTCACCTCAAAAATTAAAAAAGTTAATTCGGATAATTTTGCATATGTACTAATATAGCAGAAATTGTTTGAAGAATAGCTTTTTAAATGATTAAATAAACCACTTTTAAAATATATGGTAGCCCTCAACCCCCCCCCCCAAAAAAAAAAATAGACAGGCCTAAAAGAAAAGTAACATCTGTTATAGTCTGTTATACACAATTCTTTTCCATTTTAAAAAAATATATTTTTTTTTAAATGGTAAATATTTTACTTTGAAAGTAACTAGAATGCAGTTATTTATATATATATATATATATATATATATATATATATTTATATATTGTTGTCTACTACTTTGGCACAGGTCGACAAATCTTCAGGAATGTTTCCAAAAAAGGTGTCATAGTGAGTTTTGCTGTGCATGGAGTTTAGAGGTGATCCATCAAGCAAGGGCTGAGAAAAAGTGGTGTAAAAAAAAAGTCTGTTTTGCCACTCTAATTCCCATAGGACTTTTGAGCATGACTATAGCTCGAACTGCTGGACGAAATTACACCAAATTTGACAGAAAGTTAGCTTTGGTCTGCAGATTGTGTTTTTTTTATTTGGTGTAAATTCATTGAGTAGTTGTTGAGAAATGTAAGTGAGTCCAGTTAGTGATATCTAGGGCCGCGGATCTTTCGCGATTAATCGTGAAAAATTATGAGCCTGTGTGTGGAAATGCATAGCTCTGATTGGCTGCCAGCACTTCAACCAGAAAGTGTTGGTAGCCATCTTGGGACTCATCACTAAAAATAAAAAATAAAAAAAAAAACTGACAGGGTAGGAATACACTGACCCCCAAGCGTTGGTCTTGGGATCCCCCTGGAAGCCAGCAAGGCCAAAAAAGCATTAAAAAAATAACAAATTCCTGCGAAATTGTGATATCTGTGAGAAAAAAAAGAAAGCACGAGATCCCGTACGTGCTATTAAGTAATGCCCGGAAGGGCCAGTTCTGAATGCATATTATGAAAATAGGAGGGTGCACAAGGTTCCTCCCCTTCCTAGGGCATATGAAAGCCCCAGGGACCGCCACCTCCCTGAGACATTATTTGTATGTACACGGGGGTGTACTTGCAGTACCCCCTCGCGCCCCAGGGACCACCACCTTGCCCGGGCAAATGTTTTTTAAGCAATGCGGGGGGTACTTTAGAATAACTTAACAACGGGCGGGAACCATGAAATGTAGAGGAGTTCTGGGTGGATTGACTGCCTCAGCAAGGTATGCGAGGCGCTGGGCTTAATACACACATGCCTTGGAGCACTTTGAGTGATTATTATATCACGTCATCACACCCTACAATCAACTTTGACTGACATGAAAATAGTAAGGCTAAAATGCAAGAAGTACATTACTAAAAAGATAAACCTAGGAGTGATATTAAAACCATCTATCTAACGACATCTTGGAATTCACAAATGCCCTGAAGAAGTTCTGCTTACAGAACGAAAAGGGTTGGCTGGTACTTTTCTAAAAAAGAGAGAAAATAAAATCAATAAAGAAGACATCTGAACCATCTCATCAAAATGGACTGGTTATGATTTAAGTTGACTGTATGCGAATTGGAACGTGGTGCAATTTTGATATAAGTTGCATGGTACTTTAGAATATGTATGCAGAAGATTTGTGTGTGTAAAAGCAATGCTGGCTCCCGCTGCAGGCAGGGAGCCGGCAGGGACTGCAGGGCCCTTCAGGCTCCCCCAGGGTCTCAGTGCAGACTGGGGCCCTGGGGGCACCAAGAAAAACATAGCCAGGCCCTGGGGGATGGTGCCCCTGGGGCCAAAATCGGGCTGGGGAGTGGGGCTGCATGACCCCTCCTCCCCATTGCAAAAAGGCTGGACCCCAGGGGATGGGGTCCCCGGGGCTGAAATTAGGTGGGGTAGGTGCTCCACGCGGCCCCCCTCCCCTATTTTAGAAAAATAATTTAAAGGCCGATTCCAGGGGAATGTAGTCTCTGGGCCGAAATCAGCTGGTGAGGGGGGCCATGTGGCCACTCTCCCCATTGGAAGAAGGCCGGGGCACGGGTAAGGGGGTCCCCAGGGCAGATATTGGCCCGGGCAGGGGGTGCCACATTTCAATTTCTAAAGTTATCTGGTGAAGGCGCTCGAGGAACAAACACATAAGTCAGGGCGGTGATCGCAAGCAGCGGAATCTGTTAGATAAATGAAGTTTACTGTGATTTTCAGTGCCGGGTGTTTGTCCGGATTGTGCAAACATTGCAAACAGCACCATGCACGCACAAGGGGACGCTGCTTTCTTTCTGCCGCTCAAGTAGATTTTTTTACTTGAGTGGCAGCTTTCTCAACCCGAATGGATGGTTTCTCAATGTGAGCGGTTGCGAGCATGCGCGCCCACTCGCAATAAGAAATTTGACCGCCTGAGTTGAGAAATCTCAAGGGAGGTTGATTTTCCATGCTTGCGCTCGCCAACTTAATGTTGATGATCGCGAACAAGGAAAAATCTTGCCAGGAGGTGGATTTTCATCGCTCTTGTTTGAGCACTCCAACTTGACATTGACGAACTCGAGCGAGGAAAAAAACTCTGCTCCACGGCGTGGAGTTTTCAGAACCGTGCGAGCTTTGCGTAACGCCGAAATCTCCATAAACTCTGAAAACGGAACAGAGTTCACCGCCCAGGCTTAAGTTACAGACACACAAGTTCACTGGAGACATTTCATCCGCATCTTTTACCCAGCTGTAGTGAGACACACTAGACATTTACCCATCGAGTTAGCACTTACTAATTAGCCAGTAGAAAGTAGTCCACTTGGGTAGAGGTGTTGCATAAATTGGTGGCCTCTTCTTGGATAAATACGCAGGGCATGATTCATTCTGGCATTATGCTCATTCCACAGAAATTAAAACTCAGCAGGTTACAGTTAGGAAATAAAATTTGAAAAACATTTGAAATTCAGTGAAAAAAACAAAGGTTACAGGGACGTTATAGTTAGGAAATAGAATTAAAAAAAACGTAGATATTCACTGACAAAACCAAAGGTTACCGGGATGTTATAGTTATGAAATACAGTTAAAAAACCCTTAGAAATTCACTGAAAAAAACAAAGGTTACAGGGACATTGTAGTTAGGCTCACATTTCACTCGTACAAAACCAGAGAAATTCAGCAGTTTAAGTTAGCTGAGCTAACTATAATTTTTTTCATTTTTATTTTTTTGCAGTTTTTTATTGCGTGTACTCAATGTAAATATATCGGAATGCTTTACATGTGCACCAGTAACATTACAGAAGGTCACTTTTTGTTTTAAAGCAAGGTGAGATGAAGTGGTTTGCCCAGAATCACAGCATGTTGAGCTCATGCCAAGACTCGGACCTAGTTCCCCAGTTCCGAAGTCTGAAGCTGTGACTGTAATGTCACATCCTTTAATACAGTCAACAAGAAGTCAACTGATCCCATATATTGTAAAATGTACCACATCTCCATTCTATATACATGGTACAAGACGGAGATTAAATTCATAAACCCTAAACCTTCCTCTTCACCTCTAAGTTTGAACTCCTCATCTGGTGCACCTCACCTTTGTAGCACAGGGCTCTATTTTAGATTGCTATCTCTCCCATTATTGATTGTGTATTGCTTATCTTGACTACAATGTTCTATAGAAATGACAAATAGCCAAACTTTTTGTCCACAAGTTATAAGCTAATAACCGCATCAATGATCTTTATTGAAAACACACCCTAGCCGACGGGGCTGGACTAGCTATTGTGTGTTTTGATGTGCTGCCAAGCTGGGGGCTGATTTCACTGTGGTGGGGGCTGATTTCGTTGACGGGGACCTGTGTGTGCTTCTAAATAAACAAAGCAAAGCGCAGGTAGACATCAACAAAATCAGCCCCAGCTTGGCAGCACACCAAAACGCCTGGTAGCCAGTACGGCCCTGCTAGCCGATGTCAGTCTTCGATCTCTGTTTTTCCATACTGTAGAAGCTCTTGAAGGTTCGGAACACGCGTATCAAAATAACTAAATAATCTTTATTTCATCCAGCTAAACTTCAGTGTTTAGTATATAAGCTTTGTTTTAGAGATTGTAAATTTATACAGGAGTCTTATCACCGGAAACTGTGTACAATACTGCAAGGTCTTGATGTGTCCTGCTAAGTGTCTATTATTCAGTACTCTTCATTTATTCTGAGCCCACCACAGAGTCTGAAGTCTATATTTCATTTTTGGGTTTGCTCTGGGATAGATATACTATATGATGAATAATATATCAAGAGTCCATGATCCTTCTTAGTGTAAGTAGTCTTAACATTTTCATCATGGTATTAATTAACATTCTGATTGTTATATATATAGAACTATCCAACAAAACAATTTGAAACATGACAGACCATAAATCAATACCCAAAATCAAAGCATACAAAGTGATAATTTCGTATAACATCATCATTCATTGTTGGAAGTGGGGGTCCTCATCCTTCACTGCCGCCACCAAATGCTGGAGGTGGGAGTCCCTGCACCACACCGTTGTTGCCAGGTGCTAGATCCGGACCCCTTGTTTCAACATAATTCTAAGTAAGGACACATTCTTGGATAGCCCTGCTCACCCCTTAAGTAGCTTGGCACGAGCAGCCAGGCTTATCTCCAAGGCACGAGTGTACAGTATGTGCAACCACACTCATAGCAACCCAATGATGTCACCACAAATAGACTCCACACAAGTTTTTTTTAAAACAAGTATTATTATCTTTATATAAGAAGATATACAATATGACCACACAATACAAAACCAACATATAAGAAAAGGTAGTATTCCTTCCGGTGGATTGGTAGGTTCTAATCCCAACCACTGCTTTTAACTAACAGTTAAGCTCACTTCTAACCATTTCCAAAAGGTTAGGCAAGTTGTATTGCTAGAATCACACATGTTGCAAATGAAAAGAAATACTGCAATGCGCAACTATATTCACCTGTACTGTGCAATAGAGAAACAATGCCATACGTACCGCCACAGTCATGTACTTTGCAATAGAAGGAATAATGCATTGCGTATCACTACCAGCATGCCCTGTGCAAGGAAGAAACAAAGCAATGTGTCACGCTACAATCATGAACTGTGCAAGGAAGAAATAATGCACTGCACCACGCTATAATCAGATACTGTGCGATGAAGAAATAATGCATTGCGCCACGCTACAATCATGTACTCTGCAAGGGAAAAATAACTCAGTGTGTAGTGCACCCAGCATGTAGTTCATCAGGCGCAAATAAGGTCAGGCGTCATAAGACAGTTTGATAGTTCGTTAGCAGCAATAATCCAAAGTGTGATACAACAGTTTAGGTGCTCCGTTAACACTGCCCAGAATATGGATCAATGATGACACAAAAGTACCGCTACTCACTCCGGCCCCAGTACTGCCCCTCCGTGGGCCAGCACAGGCCTAGATCCAAGCCAAAGCAACAGGCTCACGCAGCTGACAGAAGCGAGAGGCAGAGAGAGTGTCCCTCCGGGCCCGCACCCCACCCCAGGTGGTGGTCCACGTTACCTGGAGGGGCGCGACCACACTCTCCTCTTCTCCTTCTCCTTCAGCAAGTCGGGTCTTGATCCAGCACTCCGTCAATGGGCATGGGAGCTCGGGCCGGCGGCTCAGCTCCTCCGGGGCTGCCGGTCCGGGCAGCTGCTGTTTCACTCCAAGGGCCCAATGACCTGGCCCTCCTTCCAGCAGTCTGAGACCTGCCCTCAGCACTGTGGAGACTTACTTCGAATTCAGTGCACACACCACCCAGGCACTCCTCACCAGCGTCTCTGGTTGCAACTCGACACGCACTCTGTGTGTCCAAGACTCACCTCTTCTCTGTGCTCATGAAGACCAGGCGCTCTTCACCAATGCCTCTGCTTGCACCACGACATGCACCCTGTGCATCTGAGACTCACCTCTTCGCTCGGTCCACACCACGACCAGGTGCTCTTCACCAATGCGCTGCGCGTCTGAGTCTCAACTTTTCTCTTGGTGCACACAACGACCAGCCGCTCTTCATCAATGCCCTGGCTTGCACCACAACACGCACCCTGCGCATCTGAGACTCACTTCTTCGCTCGGTGCACACCACGACCAGGTGCTCTTCACCAATGCCTTGGCTGCACCACGACATGCACCCTGCGCGTCCAAGTCTCACCTCGTCTCCCTGTGGACACAACAACCAGGCGCTCCCCACCAATGCCTTGGCTTGCACCATGACATGCACCCTGCACGTCCGAGACTTCTCCCGGAAACTTTTATGTTCCTGTGTTTCCAAATAGGGAGCCAGCTCACCTCGTGCCCTTGGGGTTCAAGACACAGCACAATGCACAGTCTTTTCGAGCAGGGGGACCCAGCGCCTGAAAGTACAGTCCCAACAGCCTCTTCCTTGGTTAGAACAGCAAACTGCAGACCAGCCACAGATCATGAAGCAAGGATTGGTATTTCCACAGCAATCTCTTCAGTTGCTCCATCTTTAGCAGTCTCTTCAGTTGCTCCATCTTTAGTGGTTTCTTGACCACAGAATGGGTCCAAGCCTATTCAGTCTCAATCCATTTCTGTTTCATTCCAACGTTCAGTGGTTTCAGCTCTCATAGTTATACCCCTCAATGACTTTGAAGTTCATT
Source organism: Lissotriton helveticus (assembly GCF_964261635.1). Taxonomy (NCBI): domain Eukaryota; kingdom Metazoa; phylum Chordata; class Amphibia; order Caudata; family Salamandridae; genus Lissotriton; species Lissotriton helveticus. Next base: position 971,011,400 of record NC_136065.1, on the reverse strand, counting down.
TGTGCTCAGGGGTCCCTGCCCCCTCCCTAAATCAGTTCTGGGTTTTTCCCTCCCAGTGTCACCTTTCTCCCTTTGATACTGGGGGTCTGGATCCTTAATCACTCAGCAGGATATGGGTCAATTGGTTGATAACACCAGGCCTTTTCACCTCCTGGGATTCTCACCTCCCTACTCTCCAGATGTAGGTCAGCCTGGTGCCATCTCAACCCCTCCCTGGGTCAAGACCTCCCCCAGCTCCTCTCGCCTTCCAGATCCAGACAGTCAATCCACATTTCAGCAGAGACACACAGAAATGTGTAAAGCACAAAACTCAGCTACTTTCTAAAAGAGTGGTTTCTGAACACACAGTGACAAAAGCACCTTCACAGAAAGATGTGTTATGACACTGTGTGTTCACACATACTAACCTTTAAAACGGACCAGCGGAATAGCAATCAGCCACATGCATCATCGTGAGTGTTTGCGATTCCTTATTTGCGATTTTTAGGGAATCGCAAATAAGGAATCGCAATTTAGGATGCATCATGAAATTCGCATATTTTATGCGAATCGGTAAAAATCGCAATTTTTACCGAATCGCATAAAATATGCGAATTCTCAATTGCGAATTCGCATTTTGCAATATCGCAAATTGCGATATTGCACACATGATGCATCTCAATGAAGGTGCTGCCAGTGAGCCAGGAAAACAATTAAGTACACCTGATGCACCATTTCAAATGCTTCAGAGTGTACTGGCTGTTGGAGCTGTGGTTGTTGGAGGTGGAGGAGCCTGTCTTTTTGTTCCACTGCAATGGATCCTGTGAATGCTTCTGAGGAAAGTAACTCTAGGAAAAGAAAGGTCAAATTCAGTGACCTAGAGTTGGAGATCCTAATAGAGGAGGTCACAGCTAGGCAATATCAACTTTTTGGCAAAATGTCCCTTAAAGTGCCATAAGGAGTGACAAGGAAGCTGTGGCTGGCAATCCAAGCCAAAGTCAACGCAGTAGGAGTGGCACATAGGGACATTACAAATTTGCAGAAAAGGTGGTATGATCTGCGCAGTCGCGCAAAAGAAAGACCTGCGACGCGAATGAAGACGGCCAAGAAGACTGGTGGCGGACCTCCAAAAGACAAGCCAAACACACCCCTGGATGATCTTGTGGAAGGGACACTTACTACAGAGGCAGTCATTGACTTATTAGATATTGACACTTCTGACCTACCAGGAACCTCTCAAGGTAAAAATGACTCATGTTATTTTTATTTACCTCTTTGTCCATTAAAGACAATAGTAAATAAATTACAGTTTTCCCTCCCCTAAAATCTTTCAAAGTAAAGTAAATACTGGTGTTTTTTTATAGAAGCAGCAATGCATTGTGGTACTTGTCGTTTTTGTGAATTGTTTTTTTAAAAAAGTCTCTTGTTCAAAATTCTGAAATCACCTAGTCATATAGTTTTGAAAGACACAATTTTAAAAAGTCGGAAACTTGTCTTTCTTTTTCAGGAGTTCTTTATTTAAGTAATTTAATAAATTGTTTCAAATACACAAAGTAAAGTAAATTCTCTACATTCTATTCTTAATAGATGCTGATCTGGATACCCATTTTATAGACTTTGCAGAGTCATTCACAGATGATTTACTAAATTCTATTGATAATAACTCAGAGGCATCCTCACCAACAGTGCAGAGAGTTAATGCACGTCAAAGAATACGCCAGCTGCCAGATTCAGACAGTGAAGTTTCTCAAAATGAAAATATAGTAGTCCAAGAGGCTCCCCAAAAACAACTCCACTTCAAACACAAGGTCACAGACGCCATAGACTGCAGCAGTTTTTCAGGCGCAGGAGACGTCAGGGTCAGCGTAGATCCAATAATGAGGAGGACATCAGTGCCAGTGCTGTTGAACTTAAACTCCTCAAAATTCACCGTCTACAAGGAAAGGATATTCGCGTTATCAAAAGGAAATTAAGTAGCATGACTGATGATGTGAGTGGCATTAACAGAAGTTTAATGGAGATATCTGCACACATGGATAATGCAAATGAAATGACTGCTCAAAAGTTTGACAAAATTGCAGCATCCATGGACAAAATGTGTGCAAACATGCATGCTCAATCTTTACTGCACTTAAGAAGGGCACATCAGACAGTTTTGGCTTTTCAAACTTGTAGTAGGGTGATGAATAAAATGTGCTTGCAGACTGCACAGCTGATTAGAAATGCAGTAACTATGCAGAAGGGCCTCAGAAAATGTTGTACTAACATTTCAAAAGGTATGTCATCACTCATGTCTTCAACAGAAAAACTGCAGAATGTGTCAATCTTGGACATGTCTGTTGAGGAGGACTGTACTCCAAGTAATGATGATGTACCAATGGAAGGGAGTTCTGGTAAAAATGTAGAACGCCGTAGTATGAGGAAAAATGTGAAAGGTACAATAAAGAACATGGCAAAAGAAAATGTAACAAATAAAGCCTTAAGGGTCAGAGGTAGAAAGAAGTAGGTTGCTTTTGAAATTGAGTATTGTCCTTTTCATTGAACATGTATTTGAGTTTCTGCTTATTATTAAAGTTACAATAACAAATATATTGATGCCACCATGACTTATAATGGTGTTGACATAGATGTTACTTTCACTTCATTTTAAAACATTAATAAAAGCAATTGCAAAATTATCACATTGTCTTTGGCATACCTGTATTAAAAGTAATGTTGTGTGATCTCAGCCCTCCTTCTCCTTCCCTCTGCAGCGTCTGGACCATGTACTCTGGCTTGGGGTTGTGGGGGTTGATTGTCATTTTTGGGCATTCCTTCTTCAAAATCCAATTCTAGGCCTCTCTTAGTTGCAACGTTGTGCAGCATGGCACAAGCAGCAACAATTTTACAGCAAACTTCAGGGCGATATTGTAAGGAGCCTCCTGTTTTGTGAAGTAAGCGAAATCTTGATTTCATCACTCCAAAAGTTCTTTCAATTACATTACGTGTTGATATATGGGCTTGGTTAAACAGTTGCTCTTTACGAGTAGTTGGAGTCAGATAGGGAGTAAGTATGAATGATCTTATTCCATAAGCACTGTCACCTATAGGTCATGATAAGACAGAATAGAAATTAGTACTTTAAATGTAAGAATATTCCTCAACCATTGAAAAGAATTCAATAATGAATTTCTTACCTAGCAAATAACCATCACCAAAATCTCCTGCCAACAGCCTTCCATGAATGGCACTTTGCTTGAAAATGTAGGAATCATGGGCACTACCAGGAAAGCTGGCTACCAGGTCAGTAATGATAGTTTTGGCATTACATATGGCTTGAATATTCAGGGAATGGTAACATTTTCTATTGCGAAAAATGTACTCATTGTGTGAAGGAGGACAAATAGGAATATGTGTGCCATCTATGCAGCCAATGACGTGGAAAATGTGCCAAATTATAAAAATCTAACTTGGTTTGGAGTAAATCTTGTGCAGTAGCTGGAAATGTGATGTAATGCCTTATCCTATGAAGCAAAGCATCTAGAAAATGATTGAAAAATCTAGACAGTGAACTCTGGGACACACCACCAGCAATGGCTATGACACCTTGGAATGAACCTGAGGCAAGAAGGTGAAGTGAACAAAGCACCTGAACATGTGTGGGAATGGCTTGGGTCCTACGAGTATGCTTTTGTAAATATGGGTCCAGATCAGCTATCAATTCCATGATGGAATCACCATTGAGCCTATACTTGTCATATATCTCTGGATCACTCTGCCCCAATAAAGTGATGCGCAGCCTAAATATCCTATCACTGATCATTCTCCTCCTAGCTGCAGCTCTCAATCTCCGCCCAAATATAATGACTGCAGCCATGGCAAATGCTTCTGACATCCATTGGTGTTCCCCTTATATGCCTTTGGAATCACTGTCACCTGTTGTCCTTTTGCAAAAAAAAAATACTACCACCTCAGACCACTTCTTATTTTAAGAAATGCAATTTGCGATTTTTACGAAAATTGCAAATTGCGATTTTTGATGCATGCAATTTTTTCGGAAAAAAATGCGATTTCCACTTTATGCGAAATATTTTAAGAATTTGCACATGACATAGCGATTCCTAAATTTGCGAAAATTGTAAAATGTTTGATGCATCCCAAAACACATTTTTGCATTCGCAAACGGCCGAATTCTGCGATTCGCACCGTTTGCGATTGCAAAAACCAATGATGCATGTGCACGTAAATGTTTAGGGAACTTTGGCCAAAAAGGCCAAGTCTTAAAATCATCATCTTTATTTCGGTTTACAGAACCATAAAAGCAGACAAGAACAAATACAATAATTACAGAAACGCACATTGAAGTTGCAAGCTCAATTCGCTACAATATGCTTACTGGTGTAAGTTCCAACCTAGATTAAATCCTTTAGCACAAATGGTTGATGAATCTAACAGAATACCCTCAATAACATATCTGCATAATAAAATAGAGTGTCAGGAAGCACAAACCTAAAAAGAATCCCTAAGTAGCACCAGCTGGTTCTGTAATGCCATCTGACAAACCAATAGGAGGGGACTCTTGTACATTAATTATCACCAATGAGTTACAGTGCATAGTGCAGATTGCTAAGCAACACAATAGATAAAAGAGATTTAAAAGTTTGTTAGAAATGTTATGCTAAAACAATATTTAAGATAACTAAAAGCAATATAAAACAATAGGTAAAACACCATTTATAAAAAAGAGCATAACAATCTGTTTCTCAATCCCCTGGGCTGAGCAGGTCTGGCCTTACACATTTGGAGACCTCTGGCACCCTTTAATACTTCTGCTTAGGTGTACGAACAACAGTGGCACAAATGCACTTGGACGACCATATTGTATTGTATTATATGAGACACTTATATAGCGCAGCTGCCACCCAACGGGTATCCTGGCGCTGGGATTACCATTAAGAATGCACTGTGCATAGCTGAAAGTCGAAGAATACCTCCAGGCTGCCTGGAGGTATCTTGCAAACAAAAACACCACCAGCCTAGAGCTGTCAGATCTTCAGAGCCTGGTGGCAACCAAGTAACTCCTCACACCCTGGGATCTACACAACGGTAATAGCCATTTTGTCTGCTGCGCATCATATGCTGGGCAGAAGAATAAAAAGTGAGGTAGGTCTACTATAGGCCCCTTAAATGCCAGGCATCTGTACTCTGGTAGATCACATTTGCCCACTAATACCCATAGCTGGGTGACAACTTAAACTCCAGAAAATCCAGAGTCAAAGAACCTCTACTGTTACCTATGACCGTTTGGTGCATCATCTGCCAATAGGCCGAATTAATTAATTAACATTTTGGTACCAGGAGTGAGTTCCTCTGGTGCTTCCCAGAAACTTCTGAGACTCAACTTCCGAGACAAGGACCTAATCTGCAGGAGCCACGATGTCTGATGGATGTCGGGAAGGACTAAAATATCTTGAAGGGTATATCTATAGGCATCCAAGGCAGGTGAGGTTCAAATCCTATGCCAATACAGTAATAGATGAAGATACATTTTCCAAGAAATGTTCTTGAATGCCAGATCTAAGTATAGTGGGACCAATGAAGTGCTCTTTTGGAAAGGAAATAGATTCCTGATAAACCTATTCTCGGAGTAGGAGAGGGCGCTACAGTTAGCATAGCCAAAATCTCTGCTCCGTATAAAGCTGTTTTAAGAGCTTTGCTTTATAAATCTCAATTGCTGGAACAGCTTTCTTTGAAAAAGTTTTATTGTATGTCTTTAGCAGTTGAGACGAATAATGCAATAATGAACAATCAGCTTTGTGGACCTGCATGGACCAATCTAGGTTTGACGTTAGCCTTATCCCTAACTGATCAAAGTATGATACCTGCTCTATTACAGTTGTATCAACAGAGCCTGCAGCTGTAAGATTTAGATCTAGGAGGGATAAAGACCCTACATTTTGTTTTTGCACTACTGAGTTCTAATCCCAGCTCTAGACAGAAAATGTTAAAATAATTGAGCAATTGTTGCAGAACTCGTAATGATTTGGAAATCAGGAGAGTGTTGTCTGCAAAATGCAGGGCAGGCACTCTCCTAGCCCCTACCCTAGGAGCATCACATACATCCCTGTCCAACCCAACCTTCTCACAAGATTGGTTATGTAGAGGGAGAACATGTTGGGGGCCAGTACGCATCTCTGCCTGACTCCCTTCCGGATACTTATGGGTGGGGTGACCTGTCCCCTATCCCCCATCTTACACGGGCATAGTTCTCCTCATGCAACCTTACCAAAATAGCCAGTATATTTGGTGGAATTCTCATCCTATCAAATATTGTCCAAAGCATGACCGTAGGTACTAGGGCGAAAGCTGTGTGTAGGTCAACAAAGGTGACAAACAGTCGTCCCCTGATAATCGTCACAGTCTTCCAAACAAGGCAGGTGAAGTGGTAAATCTGGTCTAATGTACTAGTTCTGCTCTTAAATCCAGCCTAGAACTCGGATAGGACATTTTTCTCCCCTCTCCATTCAAAAATATGGTTAAAAATGTGTTTACAAAAGATTTTCTGGGAGACATCAGTAAGACTAATCGGTCTATAGTTGCTAGTGACTCTATGCTGCCCCTTCTTATAGATTGGGATAATTTCTGCCTGCCTCCAAGTAGCAGGGGTTGGCATGCCTTTCAAGATGGCACTTGAGGGATGGTGCCTGTAACAGCCCCAGATACCTCAGTTTACTTTGTAGATCTCGTTAGAGATCTGGTCTGGACCATGTGTCTACCCTAATGATGTAGACCTAATAGCCTCTTCTGTCTCCACGAGGGTTACTTCTAAGTTTACTTGAACCTTCAGATTTTCCACCAGCTGGTGATGCGCCTCAACCAAGCCCTTGTCAGCCAAACAAGAATATAAGTTACTAAAATGGGTAACCCAATCCTGATATTGTGCAAAGTATTCCACATGTGTCTAATTACCATGAGAACACAAAGCTAATTTGGCCCAAAATTTAACGTTGTCCTTGGTTGTCAGAGGATGTGCCATCTCATCCCAGAGAGAGTATTCCCAGTACCTCATGGGCCTTTCCACCTCTTTCTTATAACTAGCCCTACAAGCCACAAGTTGCGACCTATACCTAGTCTTAATGGCTTGCAGTAGTAGAATTTTGGCTACCCTACATGCCTTAGTATACGAGGTGATTCTTTCTGGCTTGTGTGTGAGTAGTTAATGTCTTGGGCTAACAGCTCTCTTATGTAGTCAAAAAAAGGCTTGTGGGCATTTGCCAAAAACAACACTCTCTCCTCTGTTCAATTAGTCTACATGCTCTGTGGCCATAGAATTTACTACTTCCATGAGCCCGGAATGCCTTTCAACCCAACCCCATTTGATGGCCTTACCATCATTGGAGAGTTACACATTTCCTATTGTGGGACAACCCTGGGCTATTGGGGTGTTAGCTAGGGAGCCCAGCAGGGTCAGATTAAGAGCATTATGGTCGCTGCCCACCCTTTCAAGGGCTATCATATCTTGGACATGAAACCAACTCTTCAGGATGATTAAAAAATAATCAATGTGGCTGGTGTTGCCAGGCCTATTAAAGGTGTATTTGCCATCAATATCAGATATGGTCTGGCCATTTGAGGGTCTTAAGTCGAACATTTAGGGTAAGGGCAAATATCTTGTCTGCCATTGGGGACCACTTTACTGGGGGAAGATCTAAGGTCGGGACTGTACATTTCTGCTCTTACTCTGCCAATAGATCCTTGTCTAGTGAGAAAAGTGGTACAAAAGTAGCATTTAGACCACCTGCTAAATTGAGCTCCCTATGTTCTATAAGAAAGTCCTCCAGAGTATTCAACACTTGGGTTCCTGCATTCCTCCCTCCAACCCTATTGTAAACATTTACCAGCAACAGAGTACTGCTGCTACTAAAATCAAGTCTGACGGCCAGCATATCTGGTGAGAAAGAAGGTAGGTGCCCCACTACACATTGAAGGTGTGCAAATCCATATTGCCAGGCCCCCTGAGGGTCTGCCTCTGAAAGATTTAAGTGCATGCGTGTAAAGAGAAATATACCTATTCCTGATAGCAGACACGTTGCACCAGGTTTCCTGAAAGAGGCAGATATCATAGTTTTCGTTAACAATGTTTTCTCCCATTCTCCTTACAACACAGGCACACAACTTACATGCACTTAATATTGTCATGCTGTACAGGAAAAGAGTCTTTTTTGTAGCCCTTCACCATGTATTGACCAGCACACATTTCCTGTTGTGTTTGCTTTATCTTCTGCCTCTCCCCTTCCCACTCATTCCTGATTTCAGTCTCAAGTATGCATCTAAGGAACCTTTATTTCTCTTTAAATTAAATGAGAACATTTCTAGAGCACACACAGGTCCAGGAAGGAGTGTTATGTTACTCATTAATGTAAAGTACTATTTTGTCACATCATTAGTTACTGATGCTGACACTATAGTAATTTTGGAAAACCGGTTGGGTCCTCTTTTAAACTTCAAAAAACCTGTTGCAACCCAGAAAAGAAGAGGAATGGAGTTTTAAATCTAGGGTGCTTTACAAGACAAGGTATGGCTGCCCTTACAGCTGTATGCCTAGTGTGCACTCGGCACAGGGAAAGGTGCATGGGTTAACTGGTAATCAAGGCATGGGGGTCCTACTGTGTAATGTGTACAACAAATGTCAAACATTACAACAGAGAAACAAATGAGTCAGAGATGGGAGGAGAGCAAAGACGTGTCTCTGGACTCCAGTAAAGGAATGATGACCTTAACTAGAGATCCCAGTCTGCTTGACTGAGATCTCTAAGCCTTTAGTGCATCTGCAGGTGCAGCGGATACATGTAAGGCTTAAAATTCTCAGCATGTGCAATGTTTTAATACTCCACTAAGGACTCTTTTTTCATACACAATCCAAAAGCAGGAGTTTCTTTGAGAAAAACAAAACTAAAGCCGCCCTTGTGTCCTAATCCTACAATATGCGGATGACAGTGTAATACTGGATCATACAAGAGTGGACCTCCAGAGAGCCCTCAGTGCACTCCATGGCTTCAATCAGGGTAACCACCTGTTAGTCAACTACAATAAAAACAAGATAATTGTGGTTGGAAAATACTCAATAAAGAAGCTGCCACATTGGCAGCTGGGTGATTATCAAATTGGGACAACCATAGCTTATAATTACCTGGGGGTATGGTTTTCCCAGAATGCAAGAGGTGGCACTCATCTAAAACACCTATTGGGAAAGGCAGGCCAAACCATCCACTCATTGAGGCAACTGGAACAACGACTGTAAAGTCCAACAGCTGATCCAAAAGAGACAGTCCTGAAAGCAAAACTTACCCGGGCAATTAGCTATGGTCATCTGGCCTTCCCAGATGCGTTGAACAGTTTTATACCAGCAGTACAGGCCAACGCCTACAAATTAGTGTTGCTGGCCCTGTGGCAAGCTAGAAGAGCAAGGATAACACTGGAACCAGGCCTTGGCAGGCCTGAGTTGGAGCTCCAGGGGGATTTAATTAAGTTTGACATCAGAATTTCACGAGCTCCAGACCACTCACTCAAACATCACTTGGGAACTATCTTTAAGGAAGAACATTCCCAGTGGCATCTCAAGCAAAAAATCGGCTGCCTGAGGATACAATCTGAAAGCCTGAAATCAGCATGAAAAAAGTGGTGAAGAGTCAGGCACAGATGATTTCGGCTGAAATGGCTATGACAACAACTCAGTTCAATCCCATCACTGCAGCACTGGACACAACATATATTCCGGGGAAAGCCCAGCCCTATTTACGTGAAGCATTATCAGTTCAGGCACTCAGGAAAATTCTCTTCATGCAGATCATTGCTTTAAGAATCACAGATTTTAACGCAGCATGGGTGCATCAGGGTAAAAAATGCCTCATGCAGGTTATGCTCATACAGAAAAGAATTGTGGTTGCATTTGCTGTGTTGCTGCCCTACCCTGGCCAAGGATAGCCAATGGTTGCGTCACCCAATCTTTAAGGCCAAGGGACTAAGAACTTACAAGGAGGCCTCAGATTTCAATTTCACCGAAGCTGACACAACCAATGCAAGAATAGTAAAGTTAATGCACGTACACAAACTGGCACTTGACGAGCAGTCTTGGGCCCAATACGTTTGGGAATGGGCTAAGACACTGCATGTACTAACTAGCACCAAGCACTTTAATTTATTTGCGTATACCACGAAACATGGCAAAGCCCATAAATAAGACCTAACAATGCACCTAGAACCTGGCCACCAGTCACTACATACTCACAAAAGTCAAGGAATGAATTCTAACAATAGAGAGGTAAATCACGTATTTCAGCAATTAGGTACCATCCCAAGAAAGCTTTTAACAAACGTAGATAGGGGCATTCGCAACCATTTACCCTCCTACGTGCTTGAAGCACTTTACATTACTCTCCTGGTGTCTGTAGCATGCTTTAACAAACCAAAACTTGCGAAATTGCACTTTAGAAGTTTCCTACTTGCTTGAAGTACTTTATGTTTCCCTTTTGGTCTCAGTTGAATTCTTTTAATAAACTTGTTTTTATGGTGGGACAATTTTAATCTAAGAAAAATATTACAAGATCAATTGAGGATGAAACTAATAAGGATTTTGGAAGGTAACAAAAACCTTGTTTTTCCTTCTATGCTTGTGTTACTGTAATGATTTTAATTATTCGAACAGTTAATAACATGTACTTTACTTTGGAGACCATCACATATTATTCCGCACTTTGGGCCACTTTTTGTTTCCCTACATGAGACCATCATACTTTGTATGGCATTCTGCTTTACGCAAATCCAATAGTGTTTGACCCAAGGATTTCAACTCTGGGATCCAGTACTCCTGTGGCAGACACACCACGGGTCAAGGATTTCTCCTGGCTGAGCTGGATGAGGCTCCACTAAAAGAAATACTGTGTTTCCTCTATCCTTAAATCATACGTCCCAATTGTATTGTGGTGGACAGGCTATCCACCATTTCTGGGAGCTGCAAGCCATACGCCAGCCTTTGAATGTCCCCCGTGCCTTTCACTTGTCTGTAAGCACTCTTTTCAATGCAGTATTTGCTACTACGTTTTCTCTACCGTTAGTAGTTCGGGAATTTTGTTACCTTTACATATTTAAGACGACCTTGTTTCTGGGCTCAACATTTGCCTATTGAAATTCAGTTATTTTACATGTCGCAATGGCAAAGGTTTGCCATCAGGCCGGTTAGTTTACTTATTTATGCATTTTAATAATGTACTGTACAAACAGCATATAAAATGCAAACACCTCTCAACAGGAAGTGAGGCACACAATTCAGCAATGCACCAGGAACTAACTTGAGTCATTACAAATATGCCACAGAATACAATTATCAGTTCTGTGAAAGTTGTGAAATGAGAAATAATTAGAGAGAAAAAAGTGGTGAAGGTACAAGCGGAATTAGAAACAAGTGTCATGTGATGCATAGACTTTTGCCAAGGAAGGAGATATAATGGGAGAGGCAGTGTAGGGTGTGTAAGAGGTCAGAGGAGTGAAAGATGAAGGGAGACATATGGAGGGATGAAGGAGGTGGTATCCAAGTAGAAACCACCAAAGAGAGAAAATATCAGAGAAAGAGGTTCATACAATTTGAACAGATGTGCCATCATCAGGCAAATCTCAGGTCTACGGAGAAGGTGCTGTGCCGGAGAAGCATTGAGTTTCCAGTTAATGTGGTCTGTTTTTTTGTTTCTAGACTCAGTTGTATAAACGTCCTGGATGGTTGTTAGCCCCAGATAAATTTAAGAAGAATGCAGGCCTATCTGGACATTTTTGTGGCTATCTGAGGAAACTTTGTAACTGACAAGAAATTGCTGTAACTCATTGAGACAGAAATAAGCCTTGTCAGTGAGTAGTGAACATATTTGAATGGGGTAGTATGATCAGAGGTTCGACATGCACGGACTTGCACTTGTCTTTATATGTTCAATCATTAGATTTTCTCCACCCTTTCGTAAGACAATGGGGGTGTAGAGCGGTTTGATTGCTATTCCTAGTATTGGTTTTCTAAGCAGTGGTATTTGTTAGATATACAAGTTTTTGGGTTATGATACACTAGCTCCTTGAGGGGTCCATTTTTCAAGAAGTTTCTTCTGTGTGTACAAAGTACCTTCTTTCTCCACGCCAGTTTCTCTACTGAAGACATTGATGTTTTCACACTAAAGTTTGTGAGCTGGTCTTTCAAATTGCTTTAAGGTAACAGCATGTGAATGCACTGTGTGTCATTATCATTAATTTGATTGATCTAAATAGTTTATTGAGTGGGAAGGAGACAGACAACACGTTAAATTAGACGATGTGGAATCTTCAGCGCTGACACTGTAGGTCTGGATAATAATATTTAAATAAATACACCCCTTTGAACAGTAGGGATGTTGGTGCACATGAGGTTCATCAGACAGGTATCAAGACTGTGCGAGGCCTGCGAAGAATTCAATTCAATTATAACACCAAGAAAACGGAAAGCAGACCTCGCCATTCTTTACTATGGTCATCATGATTGGGGTTTCTAATCGGTTTGCTACAAATTAATTAAAGAAAATCAATGAAGCGTAGGTCAGAGGTTCAGATGAGTGCAGTAGAAACTCAAATAAGGTACAAATTCAATGGAAAAAAAACAGAACACATATTATGGCAGCCACTGGATCTGCTAAAATATTAACCCTGGTCTTTCCAACACAAGAATATTGCATTTCAAGACTGATATAAGTTTTTAATATTTTATTACATTATTCTTGGTTGTAAGGCCAGTTTTCAAATGCAGACAATAGACTTCTGTTATAATTAGCTCAACAGACTTTTGCTATAAGGTTAGTTACATCAATGCATATATTGAAAGACCTTTGCATAGGTAGGGTCCATTTAAATACAGCCAACTCAGGATTGATTTGATGTGTTGTTCGTACTACTCATTTTCAGAGGCAGTTGTAACAGGGGGTCCTGTTAGGTTTGATAGAATGGATAATCTCCCAGGTTGAGTCCTATACATGTGATATGAATATGTTTCTTTTTTAGAGATCGTTTTCTAACATACTTAAATTTAAAATAGACATTTCACATGACAAAATATTGCTTATTTGGTACAAATCCTGTAATGTGATGTTGGCTTTTTTCTGATATGATTAGTTTCATATTCAAATTAAACCTATTAGGTAAAGAAAATATGTAGCAACTGTTATAGTACATATGAGAATCCAGGTGTCTAATTTAATTTTTTAATGATATGTCCTCAGTCTCACTCTGAAAGAGACCAGTTACTTTTACCTGTATGCAGGAAATATGTGTCTTGCACTGAATTATGCAAAAACAATAGTTGATGGACAGAATGCAGAACAATGTCATACATTCACCCCAGTTCAGAGATCTGGGGCTAAATCCATTGTTTTTTTGCTCACCATGCCATTCCAGTTTGAACCCAGCCATATGCAAATCAGTCTTGACCCTGTGCCCCTTAGGAACAGTCCAGCCCGAATTGCCAAGCCAGGTCCTCCCTGGAACTGGAAACAAGCATCCTAGGACTGGTTTCGGGCTTTCAGCCCTGATCAGCCAGCATAGCTTGATTCCAGTGGCATGGAGAGCACGGGACTCACGTCTGAGCATACCCGTTCCCACTCCGGGTGACAAATGCAAAAACAACAGTTGATGGACAGAATGCAGAACAATGTCATACATTCACCCCAGTTCAGAGATCTAGGCCTAAATCCACCGTTTTTTGTGCTCACCATGCCATTCCAGTTTGAACCCAGCCATATGAAAATCAGTCTTGACCCTGTGCCCCATGGGAACAGTCCAGCCCGAACTGTCAAGCCAGGTCCTCCCTGGAACTGGAAACAAGCATCCTAGGACCGGTTGTGCAACATTCTGCCCATCAATTTTTGTTTTTGCATTTGTCACCCCGAGTGGGATGGGTATGCTCAGACGTGAGTCCCGTGCTCTCCATGCCACTGCAATCAAGCTATCCTGGCTGATGACGGCTGAGAGCCAGAAACCGGTCCTAGGATGCTTGATTCCGGTCCAGGGAAGACATGGCTTGGCAGTTCGGGCTGGACTGTTCCCATGAGGCACAGGGTCAAGGCTGATTTGCATATGGCCATGTCTGAACTGGGGTGGTGTGGTGAGCAAAATAACAATGGATTAAACCCAGATCTATGACTGGGGTGAATGTTTTGCCATTGTGCAACATTCTGTCCATCAATTTTTGTTTTTGCAATTGTCACCCCAAGTGGGACGGGTATGCCCAGACGTGAGTCCCGTGCTCTCCATGCCACTGGAATGAAGCTATCTTGGCTGATGGCGGCTGATAGCCAGAAATCGGTCCTAGGATGCTTGATTCCGGTCCAGGGAAGACATGGCTTGGCAGTTCGGGCTGGAGTGTTCCCATGAGGCACAGGGTCAAGGCTGATTTGCATATGGCCATGTCTGAACTGGGGTGGTGTGGTGAGCACAATAACGATGGATTAAACCCAGATCTGTGACTGGGGGTGTATGTTTTGCCATTGTGCAACATTTCGTCCATCAATTGTTGTTTTTGCATTTATAATGAAATTAGGCGGTTCAATTTTTTCTTCAGGCTGCCACATTGATCTAGAGATTCCTTTACGACTGTTACTAATGGTAGTAAATAAGTAAGGGTTAACATGTATTGTTTTACTTACATTTTATATATTATATTTATGGTAATATGTGTATATCTGTAAATATTGTTAGTGCTTTTAAATTACTAAATAAACTTCAGTCAACCCCCTCCAGCCAAGCTACTCCATACCACGTGGAGCCTGGGGCAGGCGGAAAGTTGGCGGCATGACCTGGCAGGCAGTCAGGCCCTCCGACCAACCACCCACGGGCAGCCAACCTTCACTGTTAACTGCGTTTGCCCATGATCGGTGTGCGGTTGGATGCAGGGCCTGGCCTGTGTTCCCCAGATCTGCATCAAACCCCCACAGGAAGCCATGCCCTGCTAGGGAGGGGTGTTATTAAGCTCTCCCTCCCAAAGCCACTATTGGACCCTGGGGACCCCATCTCCGTGATCTTTGTTGTTAAAGAGGGAGGGGGTGCACACAGCCTCCCCCGAGCCTCTAGCGGCTCTGGGACCCGATCCCCCAAAGCCCATTTCAGATAGAGGAAAGGGGCCACGAGCCTCCTTCCCCTAAAAGTGCCCACATTAGCCCCAGGGCATGGGTTCTCCAGGACCTCCGGTGGCTCTCAGAGAGGATCCAAGCACTCCATTCCCTTTTTAATCACATTGCCCCAGGGGATGAGGTTCTTAGGGTGTAAAAGTAATATTACATTTGTGAGTTTGGAGGGGCATTCTTAGAAGAGGCTCCGACGCCCCCAGTAGAGGCACTGTAAATGATATCCTTAGTACCTGAGGAGAGTGAGTTATGATCTATTGCAGGGCCTGACTAGTTTTGCTAGAAGGCCTGTTATTGCGGAAATGTTATTACTTTCCGGATTTCTTCATTATTCAAGTACGCCCTCAAACACACACATATTCCCCCTGGACATTGGCAGCACATTTCCTCGAACAGGTTCACTCTTTCTGAACTCTTATCGGATCTCGGAGTGGAGATAAAAAATAGAGGGGTATATTCTCAAGAACGTGTGATAACCATCGCAAAAGTAACTCAACGCAACACTCAAGTCCATCACGGGACATTTACGCTGTGTTAACCAAGTATTCACAACACGGGGGTACCATGCGATAGTCCCCAGATAATACGTTAACTGACCAAGTTAAAATCAACCCCGCACCACAAAAATGCGAAACACAAATGCAAAAAAAGTTGCGATGCCAATCGCAAAACAAAAAGCACCGAAAACCAGCGAAAGGCCTGCAAATCCCACACGTCTTGCAGGAAAATGCACCATAAAAGCAGAGGCAATAAACGGTGAGATGACATCGTGCGAGCACAACCCCACAGCTGTGACGCAGAGCAAATGACCATTGTCCAAATCAGATAGGCATTTCCCCACAAACCAGCCACAATGTACATTGATATGCATTCAGTATGTAGCCTGCGCCAATGTGGAAACAAACATGGAACACACTGTGAACCACATCCCCCCATTGCATTGCAGAGGGACAAACAACACCCCCTGCACACCGACGTGCCATGTCCATGATCAAACACGAATGAAAGCATGGTCTAATGAAGGGGCAGTGACTCCCCCTTACGTACATGTCGCCCATGTAATGGGACCTGAGTCACAGGGTGCATCCCTGCATCATGGCGGCACAAATCAGAGCGCAAAATAATCCCTGCTGTCACTTGTAGGCCACAAATGACAGACAAAAGGGAAGGAATTGGGACACATGCCGAATAGTGGGATACGTGACACCATAAAGAGCCTCGCTGCACAGAGGTGACACACCCACCATCAATTAACAAATTCCTAAATTCATAGCCCAACATGTCGCACCCACACTTGTCTGAGTGAAGTGCCTGTACAGATGAGTGACATGCACGCAAGGAATGCGTTTCGGAATGCTTTTATTAGCAATTGCTGTTCTTGTGGTCAGTCAACGTACTGTGCCGTTACTGCTAAGGGCCCACACAAGGTGACGTCAACCAGAGAAGAAATTGTCAATGATGTAGTCCCTATGGGCTATTCCTGCTGCGGCTGAAATGGGGTGTGGTCCACCTGCCTCATTTTCATCATCATCGTCTGGTGCATCTGGCACTCGTATCCATGGTGCTTTGCTGCGTACACGTATGTTGTGCAGCACAAAACATGCAACAATCATCTTGCACACGAGGTCTGGGCTGTACAGGAGCTTACCACCTATGACGCCCAGGCACCTGAAACGTTACTTCAACACGCCCAATGTGCGCTCCACGATGCCCCTGGTGCGTTTGTGGGCAAATTGTACTGCCTCCGGGCCTGTTCAGGGCTCAGAGGGGCGTCATCATCCAAGCGCAGAGTGCATATCCTTGGTCACCTGTGACAGTGCAGAGAGACATGAGTCAAGACTACGTACTGCATGATGTGTTGGCAGGCTCACTGGTTCATTGGTGTGTGATATATGTGACTTAGTGATACCTGTGTGGCATGTACTGCGTGTTGCAAATTAGCATCATCACTGTGTATTACGTAGCCTCACTGCTGCACCCCCCAGCACATTCACTAGTGTGCGCAGCACGATTTCATCACATGCACCCCTACGGCACACCATTGACATGCCTGTCTGTGCATGTCCACATGACTACGCCACAGTGATGATGCTGGGCAGAATTTGGCCAGCCACGTGTGTGTAGGCCCATTGCAAGGACAGGGCTGACACAGATGAAGACTACATGCCTGGCTGAACTCGAAATGCAGTTGAGGGTACATCTTTGGCTCATGCCTCATGCTGCGCCAATAGCTACACAAACAACAGTTGGCATGTGTGATCCCTGACCCCGAGTGGGCATGCCCTCCCCAGTGTACCCCTTCGGCCGACCAGGCACACTGGGGGCATGCCACATAGCAACTTTGTCAATTGCATGATGGGTGGCGCAGACACTACAACAGAGACACACGCATCAGCCACATCCTTGGCAAGGTCCACACTGAACCACACCCAGATTCACATGTGGAGGAGCCACTCCCCTACGCAGTACTGTCGTATGTCTGTCCACCCCGCTTACGCTCACATGGAGATATGACAGGGTTACATGTCCCAGGTCTACATCACTGCCTGCGGTGACATGGTTGCACATGCTGCATACAGCACAATTTAATGTGGAATGTCCCCTGTCCCACATGCATACATAATGACCACTCGGATACACTGAGTGAGTTTGTGGGACTGGCTACGGCCACGTGCGCCGGCCCCTTTTATTGCCACGGTCACATCTCCAGGGACTCCTGTGCTGGATGGGTGTTGGGTAGTGTAAGCCACCACTCAGGGGTTAATTGGTGCTGGCAAAAACCACAATAGTGAACAGACAATCGGCAGTACAAGGTACGGACATCAAGGGTCCCTGACTTGAGCAGCACAGAGTTTGTGGCCCCGGATGCACAGCGGCCAGCACAGGCACACCGCCATGGAACGGTGACTTGCGGTGCACTGAGGTAGGGCCACACGAGCTGAGCATGTACTCTTCAATGTCCAAGGGGAATGTTGCAAAAGGGTTGCGGGGGACAGTGGAAGGTGTCCTTCCAGGGCATGATGTAGAGGGCAGAGGCAAGCAGAAACAGGTAAATGGCGGAGTTGAATGCGACAGAGTCCACCTTGTCAGTATCAGCTACTTGTAGATAAAGACAACCTCCAGCTCAGGGGCTCAGACGCCTGAGGTACAAACAGAGATCGCCCATGAATTTCAGTACACACACTCAGGGGTAACAGAGCTGGAAGGGGAGGCAGTCTGTGATGAGGCTTGTACAATGACATGTCCTTTGCCATGTAGAGAGCAAGACTCAGTTCAAATTGTGTGACCCACTCCACCCCAGTGTGTGCCGGAGGCAGCGTTCAGCAGGGGCCCTCAGCTATGTGTGGTAGGCATGCGCTGCACAGAGTCAGTGGCACCAGTGCAGTTGTTGGTAGTGTCCCATCACCTCCGTAAAGGTGAGTCTTTTCACCTCCAGACTGTAGTGCGTCTTACTCTTACTCCTCTCCTTGCGAACTGTGAAATGTACATTGCCATGAATAAATCAAGCCTTGAATCCAAAAGTGCGACCTAGTTGGCCACAGTGTCGAACGGAGGCTGCGGTCAGCGCGGGTTAACCGCTGTCCAGCCATCTCCTCCTGGAGCTCTACCACACGGTGTTGGAATGGCATCTGGATTCGTTTTGTGGCTGACGGAGGTAGTGGCACCAGAGCTGAGCGGGTGTGCAGCCGGTGATGATGGCGTGTCCTGCCTGTGACAGACTTCATTGGATTGGTGTGAGGCCTGCAGGACCACAGTGTAGGCCGAAGTCAGCAAGGGTCCACAGACACGATTGGTGGGAGTGCTATGCACAGCCTTGGTGGCACCACATTGAAGGGAGTATAGTGACATAACCTCAGCCTTAAATAATGTACTCTGCCATGGTGTAATCAAGACTCAGTTCCAAATGTGTATCCTACTTGTCCGCTGTGTATGCCGTTGGAGTACGTCAACAAGAATGGAGTTCAGCGGGCCTGTGTTGCGGAGGCCATGATGGTCCGAGGAGGCTGCCATGGTCGTGGGCCTCGGGTTTGCAGCTTGCACCGGCACGTGGTGGGCCCTCTTCGACACACGCCGGTGTCGGCATTTGGGCATTGCGGCCTGGGTGCGCAAGGGTGGGAAAGCGGGTTTGGGACCAGTGACCCGGGATGCATCAGGCCCACAGGATCGCAGTCAACACCGCTCATGGCGACAGCACCGGCCTCGTGGCGGGATGAGAGGCGCCACCCTGGCAGAGACTTTGGGCATTCCAGAAGAGGACCACGCCCAGAGTTATGTGCCTTTTATTTGCACCCCTACGCTGGCCTGGCGTACGCCATGCCAGACCACTTTGCTCACGCTTACGGGGGATGTAAAAAGCTACATTTCCTTGATCTCCCCCACTGGCTGGGGTGACATGGTTGGATCCACTGTCTACTACACTCCAAACACCAGCGGTGTGTGTCGACATGGATATTGGTGTGGTCTGCATACTGCAGTCTGGCAAGCACATCCATGCCAAACTTGGCATTGTGGTGTACATTCTCATTCATGGGTCACTTGCCTCCTTCGCACATGCCCAGTTCCCACCTCTCCCCACAATCTGCTATTGTGTGGCTGAGGTGCCATGCGATTGATGGCTTGTGTACATGGCTAGCCCAGCTTACCACAGTAAGTTGTGATGTTGTGTCTGGTGGGTGGGCATGTTGTTTGGCATGTTGTATGTGAGTATGTAACATGTGCATTCCCAGAGTTGTAAGTTGCATGATTGTGAAGTTGAGGTGTGTGGTGTGTTCATTTGGTACTTACCAATGAACAATGCATTTCCGTAGGTGCCAGCCTCAAAATGCTGGTTGATGATGGACTGTTGAAAGATGAAGGAATCATGCACACTGCCTGGGCAGTTGGCGACGAAATTGGTGAAGAGTCCCCGGTGGTCCACTATTGCCTGCACATTGATGGAATGCGTGTGCTTTGTGTTGCGGTAATTGTGTGCAGTGTCGGCAGGGGGCTCAAGTAGGACATTCGTGCAGTCTATTTCCCCCAAGATGTGTGGGAATCCAGCTATGGCGTAGACCCCTTGCTTGGTCTCCAGCTGTTCCTCCGCAGTGTGGGGAAAGTATAGGTACGGGGGTACCAAATCTGATGATGGCATCCAGGACAGGTTTGAGGAACTTTGAAAGGGCTGGCTGTGAGGATCCTCCGACTCCGGCCGGTGTTGGTTGGAAGGTACTAGAGGCCAACAGGTGCAGCACAGCCAGAAGCTTTGTCTGAGGTGGGATGCTGGTTGTGCACTGTGTTGGTACCCTCAGCCTGTGGGCAATGATGTTCAGGATGCAGAGAATGGTTTTCCTTTTGAGCCTGTATTGGGCAATGACATTCTCTGGTGTTAAGTCTGTGAGGCTGGTGCATTTTCTGAAGGTCTGCGGTCTGTGTCTGCACTGCCTCTGTGGTGGTCTGGGGTGGTGGTGGTCAGGGAGGGCCCGGGGGTTGGTGGCGGGTCTGGGGGTGGTGGCGGTGGGTGTTGTGGTCCTTTTGGGGCTCCCAGCTGCATGATCAGTAGCTCCATGGCATCTGTTGTTCTTCTGGTGTGGTTCTGAGCTCGGCTCCCTTTTGTGGTGCAGGCTGCGGTCCAACTTTACAGCATGTCAGAGCAGGTGTTAATTTCCTGCTGCTAACACGCCTTATCACATGTTCTGTGGTCGTATCGCTGATCTGGCTGGTCGTTGAGAATGTTACGGAGTGGTGTTTTTCCGGCTTTTGGCACGGGAATGCCTACTCTGCATCTCATTAGCGATAGGTGCGGGGTTTTTGCGGCTGCTATCGCAGGTAAACTGGTGCTATGGGCTGTTAGCACCAGCTTTTGAATGGGGTGTTAGGTTTATTGCGACTTTGGCTGCAATATAGTGCAGTTAACTCAGCGATAACTCCTGGAGAATATACCCCAGAGAGTCTGACTCTACAACTCTTGAGTCAATAACATTGTGAAAAGCTTGTTTATGGAGAGACGCTGCACTGAAAGGAATAGCTTAGAATTAAATAAACCACTTGTATGGAACTATTCCCTTCTTAAAAACTAGCCCTGGTCCAGAACCTTATTTTATGTATGTAACTAATAACTGGGAAAGAGGCCTACTGTTAAAGGTTAGGGCGGGCAACATATGTTTTATGCTATGTTTTCTGCTTGGTTATTACGGGAATTTTGCAGATAAGAAATGTGCTTTTTTCAATGTTTCTTCACAATTATTCTTTTAGTTTTTGATATATTGCAAGTTGTACAAATCTTTAAGGGGGCATCATGTATTACCTTTACTTCTTATTAAAGCTTACAATTTTAAGCAGTTCCTAGGTTGCCCTCGGATTCTTACAATTTTTGCCCAGCATTGATGCATGTTTAGAGTGGGTAGTTTTCTTAAGGCATCTGTGTCATATCGTAAAAACCTTGATTTCTAAATTGTGTTATTTTTGTATTTTATAGATTTTCAAGAGTGATTCTACATTTTGATATTTATCTTTTATGATTGCAAACGACTTTCGAATAAAAAGAATTGACTGACTGAGTAAGTCAACATTGAGGGTCACATAAAACTGTTATTAACTAGAATGGCAAACACATAATACATTTGTAGAGGGCCCTGTTGAAGTTTTACAAAACTGCAACTAACATGCGGCAGGAAGTAAATAGATTATTCTTTAGGGAACTTCCTGTTACCTATTTACAAATATTATAATGGCATATAAAGAACTGCTTCAGAGAAGATTCCAGATGCATCCTGTACTGCTAATTTGTGTCAGAAGG
The DNA here is from genome assembly GCF_964261635.1 of Lissotriton helveticus. Taxonomy (NCBI): domain Eukaryota; kingdom Metazoa; phylum Chordata; class Amphibia; order Caudata; family Salamandridae; genus Lissotriton; species Lissotriton helveticus. The sequence goes on along the minus strand of NC_136065.1, from coordinate 970,989,485 downwards.
TTTCTCTGGTTTTCATTTGCTATTGTTCATTTTTTACTGGTGGGCACATATAGGGCATATGACCCAACTGGATTAGTAGAAGCAACAGGCCTACATAAAATTCCACTGACTTTTCATCTGTTTGTCATCACTAAATATTTTAATGAATGCCACTCAAGAAAGATTGCTCCCAAACAACAAACTTCATGTTTGCATTTATTTCTTCATCTAAACCTAAATTCCTACTGTGCCAATTCACTTTTAGGTGACTCACTCTTGATGTCAAAGTGCTGTACTAGGGCACGCTGGTATCTTGCCGCATTACTGGTTCAAGCACTAAATCATATATTATAAACAATATTTGTAGCGTGCGAGATCTTTACTTTATTTGCTTCCCAAATCTTAACCATGTGAACTCGGTGACGGTTCACAAACAGCCAAGTTCACATCCTTGCTGGAGTCAGTGCTTAATTCTATCTGGTGGTTGTAGGTGGGGCTGAAAAGCACTCATTTGTGGGGACCAGCACTTATGTTATTCTCATCAGACTTTGACACAGAGCAAAAAAGAGAAATACATACACGGGTGAAAGAAGGACAAAGGGACAGACAGAAAACTGTGAAAAAGGGAGAAGACTAAGATGAAAAAGAACCAGTTTAGATAAAGAGCCTGGTGGAAGGTGAAGGAGGCATGAGGTGGAATCACAATTAGGCGGCCTTGACATTCAGAAGCCTGATATTTGGTACCCCAACTGTAGACTTCCGAACAAAACGTTTGGCCCGGCATGTATTCTTTTACAAATTAAGCACAGCTGCAGCACTTGTATATAGGTCATGATGTGTGTCTAATACAGGCTTGCATATAAAATGAGCCCTCATAGAGAGTTTAAATCCAAAAGTTGTCTTGTCCTCATTGAACACGTGGGTTAAATAGCTATCAGAATGCAGATCAGAAGTCCCTAAATAGAGGATTACGAATGGCTTTCATTGTTAATTGGGAAAACATTTTGAATATTTTGTTCTGCAAAGACTGCTCATTGGAGAACATTTGCCAATATCACTGATGCCATTCAACTTTAAATCCCAATGAAATGAAATGAATGAAATGAAATTAGGATTTGTAACGCACACTAATACCCGGAGGTGTCTTGGCGTATTCTGCCTCTGCATCCGCATTTTGGGCTCTCATTCTGTTGCCCATAGAGTTAGATTATCATTAGGTTTCTCTATTGAGGGACCCTCATGAAGGAAGTCTTGCAATGTTTCAGCTGGTTTGATACCTGGTTATTCAGATTCTGGTCTCAAGCTGTTTCTCCTTTTTGTATGTGTTTATTTGAATAATTTCTGTAACCAGATGAGCTTCAAAATAGATTGGGAAACACAAGGAAGTCCATGAATACCACTGAGGATCACAGTGAAGTGGTCAAACTTCCCGGTTCTGCCAATTTTGTTGGGTACTTTATGTATTATATCATTTAATGAATGCAGAAGTGGGAATGAACTTCCTGCAAATAAGACATTTTCTGCCAATTCTGTTTGGTACTTCATGCATTATATCATTTAATGAATGCAGGAGTGGGAATGAACTTCCTGCAAATAAGACTTTTTTCCATCAAGAAGAGAAACAACCGTGAATTGGGTGAGAGTGAGACAATCTTGAGAAGCAATGTTGAATTTGAATTAATGAAGAATTGTGGGTAGTACAAGCATCTGGCAAATTTGGCAATTTACATTTTTGGGAAAATAAGAAAGTCTAAAATATACCCTAGATTTTCACTGCTAGCCCACAATTCACAGTTAAAGTATTAGAAGATTTGTGTATCATTCATGGAGAGATAAATGGGAGAATGGGAAGTAAATATTAGGAATCAGTTATTAGCAGAGCAACTACTGGGCATTTTTGATAAATGAGACATGGTGTTATGTAAAACAAACTGGTGAAAATGTTCCTAGAAACTACCTTACAGTAGATCTGATTTCAGGAACACATAAGTTGATCAAACATTAAGTGTACACATAGGGCCTCTATATGAGATTCCTGGATGCAGAGATGTTAACTTGGGATCCTGGCATTAACCATGCCAGGGTCCAGATGTTGTATTCACAGGGGTTTTGGGTTGAACCATGGGTTTTCCAAGAGGCATTAGGAACGGCTAGGAACATTGGTAATTCCAGGCCCAGTTTCTGTGCTGAATCATTATTATCTCTCCCCGCTGCCCCCACCCAGACTTTTCCCAACAGTAGAAATCTCTAGTGGAATCGAGTGTTCTGCAGTAACTCGGGAGTTCTTAATTTCAGATGGGGCCAGTACTCAGGAATTGCAGGCCTCTTGTAATAAGGGCCCAGACGAGAACTTAAGAGCCTTGAAACAGGGAAAAATTAAACACGAGACAATATAGTGTGTGAAAAATGCTAATCATGCAATTCAGATTTTTAAAATTCATTAATAGAACAATTAGTTTGTAGAATCAAGATGCATCTTATTTTTACCCAGTGACATTGCAAATCCTCAATTGATTAAATGCTTGTGTGCAACAGAAGTGCTAATTAGCGACAACAGTAAGCAAAACCAATAGGTAACCTGTCGAAATTCAGGCTGCTATTGACGCTGACATGGAGCACAGATTGACAGAATAGGGACTCGATGAGGATAATGTATGATGGATTGGCATTAGCAATGCCACAGTTAGAAGAGAGAATCTATTAAATTGTTCTACACATCACGGATGACACTTTCCTGGGACATGCAGTGAACAAGCAAGTAGAGGCTGGAGCAATACCAAATGATACAGACTGAGAAACTGAGCAGTGACGGACAGTGACATGTGCAAACAGGGCCGGTGCTAAGCATGGGCAGTGTGGGCAGCTGCTCAGGGCCTCGCACTACCAGCATGGGGCCCTGCACCAGTTCAACACACCAACAGCCCTCTTCAACTCTTGCCGATTCAGTTGAAAGAGAGGCGTCTCTTTGCAATTGGTCCCATGAGAGGGAGAGAGAGGAGGCGACCCTCCCTAGGCCTCCTAGGCATGGTGTCCCAGTTGCAAGGAGACACATTTTGAAGGTTTGTCCTGCAATAAGGCCTCCTGCCCGGCTGCCATTCAGCGACACTGCGGGACGCCAATTGTCCAGCACTTTGGCGTCCCCACAGTTTTACCTCTCAACCCCAAGCAATTCTCACACCTTCAGCCCGAAATGTGCTGTAAAAGAGGTGCTTGTAGGTGGCTAAGAGGAGGAGCTGTGGCCCAGGAGGGTCTGGACACAGCTTCCGGAGCCCTAAATGTGTCACTTATGAAAATTAGAGGGGTCTCGCACCTTCCGTTTTGGTTCAGGATCCCAGAAATCCTGGAACTGGCCCTGTGTGCAACGGTTATGTTGCTCTGGCATGAGTGCAAACTCTAGTACCCACTCTGTGTGTATGTTAAAAAAGGTACCCTCTATGTAAACTATAAGGTCCAAGAGCGAGGGGGAAATAACTATTATTAAGGGGTACTCTTGTCTGAGCAATATTGCTTTCTAAGTGGCCTCCAATAGGCTCATACTCAAGGCAGAAACACAGCACAGCACGTAAACAGACTGATTACTCAAAAATACATTTATTTTCTTTAGTGTACACAATGCTGTGAGTTATACGCCAGGTCCTAAGGGGCGTGCATGAGCATCAAAGCACGACATCAAATGTGCTGATCAGTAACTATAAAACGCATTACTAATACAGTCGCTGCAGTGCTGCTGCCAAGAAGGGGAAAGGGATCTGTGGCCTGGTAGCAAACTCTCTCGCCAGGCCACTGAACGTCTAAGACCATAAAACAATTGCCTTCTGGCTGGAGTCTGTGAACTCATTCTAATCTAGTGCAACACAATAGTTTCAGCACTTCACATTCCAATGGTTGCATCACAAGATACAGCCCTTGTATCGTCCCTGTCGCTGAGTCAAACTGATACATTCTCAGCTCTCCCGGCTTCCCTCAACATTGTAACCACTAAAAGCCTTCAAACGTTTCACTTCCCTCCCATTGTTGCAAGGTTTGGGGTCCAACCGAAGCAAAAAAAATCAAACTTGTAAAGTTCTTAAGGCGAGAAAACAGCTTTGATGACTTCTGTGACAGCCAGTGTGCGCGTGCAGTCAGATGTATGAGTGGGTACCTATACGTAATAAGTGGCATAGTTAGTAAGCTTTTTAATTGGTGAGGAGATGTGGTCTAGTGGCTAACTTGTCTGCTCCTGAACCCGGGTCCAGTGTCAAAATCCTGGCTTCGGCATTTGATCAACAATTTTGTGATTCTGTTTAAATCGCTTTGTTTCCCTCTGTTGTGGTTCTAGACATGTGTAATGTAAGACCATGTAGAGTACATTACCTACACTGCACTGTTCATGCACAGTGCCTCTCAAGGATGGCTTGAGGGAGGTATTTTAGCTCAACGCCAGGACGCCTGTTAGTTTTGGTTCTAAAAGTATAATATAGTAATGCATTAATGAAATATATCTGCAGCTATCCGTGGCTCCTTTCTGTGTAACTATTCTTCTGCAAATAACCAAATGTACCTCCATGTTACTGTGCTCATAGCTTGAATTAGAAGTGCTTTGTTTAAAGTTAAATATACGGAATAAACAACTCCATGTCCGTTCGGATGAATTTACATCAAGGCTGCAAAGGTCCAATGTAATACAGAAATGAACAAGATCAGCAGTGACAGAATGATAGAAATGTGCCTTGTCCAGTGTCTGCACAGAATGTACGTTTCCGGATTGCTGGCTTCTGGGAGTTTTAGAGAATATATCCGGAAGGTTTTTCTTTAACTAAATCAGTCCAGTGTGTGCTTTTAATCCTAGCTATATTCCTAGCTGTCCTGTTGTTTAGACTCCAGCTCACCAGCCTCGGAGCTCGTATGCAGAGCAGGGAGCGGATCCCCTCTCTACAGCCGCGGCCTGTAGTTGGAGTACTGGCCGGGCGGTGACGTGGGGAGGGGGAGGGTCAGGGTGGGGGGTAGTAATGTATGAATTACGGACTTTAAAAGGTAAATAAACATAAAAATAAATAAAACGAATTTCGTTACACACACTGCATTGCATTTGGTGATGCAGTGTGCGCAACGAAATTCGTTTTATTTATTTTTATGTTTACTTACCTTTTAAAGTCTGTAATCCATACATTACTACCCCCCACCCTGCCCCTCCCCCTCCCCACATCACTGCCCGGCCGGTACTCCCACTACCGGCCGCAGCTGCCTCTCTACATGTATTTAAGATAAAATACGTTTATTAGCCATAGCTAATATCAGTGGCGTCACTAGGGTTGGTGTCACCCGGTGCGGGTAACTCATGGTGTCACCCCCTCACGACTTACCGCATGGGGTAAGTGGGCATGTGGGCACTTGAAAGGCGCAGCATGAATGCTCTATTTTCTAACTAGTAACCCCATAACACCGATTTTACCTCCAACAGACCAGAAACCCAAAGGAGAAATGGCACAGCCAGTGTGTACCCAGAGAAGCAGGGCCCCTAACCGAGGGAATCACCAAAATAACAAATCACAAGTCAGCAGAAACACAAATCCACAGCCAAAAGCACAGGGACATAAAAGCTGCCACTGCCTGGATGGACAATAAGGCAGCAGGATGAAGACCGGCCAGCAAAGCAGGCATATTTCAGCCAAAGTAGTTCACTTCATAGTATACGTATGAAGTGAACTAACTGTGAAGTGAACCACCTGCAAGTGAAGTGACGAGTTCAAGGAAAGGCATGGCCTGCTACCTGCCTTGAGCAATGAATCATGCAGCCGGCCTTGAGCAACTGCAAGCACAATGCACTGCCTGGGTCAGGACTAGCCTAGGAGGCTGGAAGGGCGGGGCCGGACAGGGTCTTCCGGTCTTCTATTTATTTATGCGTTTTTATTTAGCGCAGACTTCACCCAAAGGCGTCAGAGCGCTTCACAATAGGAACAGTAATGAAACACGAGGAGAAAATTACGAATGAACAAATTACAAAAGCAAACGTTAAGTTACAAGAGGCAAAAGTGACAATTGTGAGCAAACAAAATACATGAGGTTGCATTACAGGAGGAAAAAGTGACATGTGTGCAGGTTACAAGTGCTTAAAAGTCTGCTCGAGATAACAATTAGAAGAGGTATAATACTGCAGTATATGGTAGACAGTAGTGACACTCAAGCACAAGAACAAACGTTACGTAGGCAATGGTGGCACACTTGTGCAAGTATGTAAAGCAAACAAAATGTAGGAGGTAGCAAACAGAGTGTTATAACAAGAGAAAAGTGACGAGTGCATGTTACAAAGGAATACCAGACGCAGGTAGAAGGAAGGATAATACTGCAATGGCAGACACACACTCAAACACAAAAACAAACGTTACGTTCGTAGGCAATGGTGGCACTTGTGCAATGATCATGTGCAAGTATTAGAGTGACCAGACGTCCCGGTTTTCCCCGGACGGTCCGGGGTTTTGGAGAAGTGTCCCGACACTTTTCTCCAACTTGGAGAAATGTCCGGGTTTTTGGGTAGTGCCTGGGTTATTAAAAGAAATGTCCCGGTTTTTAAGCAAGGGTCGGGTGAACCTGCAAGTTAATTATGTTATGCAGGCTCACATTGCGTCCCGCCCTCCAGGAAACGGCGGCAGAAGTTCAGTTCTTTACCTCTCCTGCTGTGCTGCTTCGCCTCACTTGAGCAGCACAGCAGGATTTAATGAGGTGTGAATCAGGGCTGCAGAGGCCACAGGGCAAGGCCAGGCCCAGCAGTAGCTGGACAAGGGGAGGTAATGTGAAAATACATTTCTTTAAAAGAGCACAACTACATATGTTTGTGTTCTTAAAAAAAAAAAATATATATATATATATATATATATATATATATATATATCCCCGAACTCCTTGACATGTAGGCACTGTCTCTTAACACCACTACCAGACTCCTGACGTCTCCCCGGGGAGGGTGTGACTCGGTGTGACACCTTGACATGTAGACACTGTCTCTTAACACCATTGCCAGACTCAAGACATCTCCCCGGGGAGGGTGTGACACCTTGAGATCGACTCTCTGCTAGTCGCACAGTCTCTTTTCACTGCTGACTCTCTCTGCCAGTCACAGTGCTCTTTCCTTTTGACTCCAATGGAGTTTCACATGTCAATGTTCTTTTCATTTTCCCCCAAACATTTCTCTTTTCATCATATCATATCATTTCTCTTTTCATCATATCTGTCAAATCTCTCCGTCTCACTTGACACAAAAGCCTCTGGCATGCACCTGAAGGCAGCCCCCACACTCTCAAACAACCCCTGCCTCTCTCCCACACCATCCGTGGTGTTTATTTACATAAGTGCAGTCAACGCTTGGAGCAGATGGCGGCCAGACTTTTTGATGGGCATACCCCCCCCACACACACACACACACAGGTACTCATACACACATGCACTTCACCCCCTCCCATCTGAGAGGTTTGGTGACCTTGTCACACATGTACATGGAAAAGGGGCTAGCAGAGTAGTCGGGTGACCATTCCTTTAAGGGTGAAAATTGATGTGAGAAAACACTATGTTTTCGGCTGAAGCTCCCATAAAGCATTCCACCCACTCGCCGGTAAATTGTGCTAAAATAACCCCTATACGTTTTTGTGCAATGCTCACACAAAGGGGGCTACTCAGACACGGAGACAATACAACAGCTGGGAGCGGGAGATCTAATGAGAGGTAACGAGACTCTCTCTTTATAGCGCTTAGAGTACAGTGTTCTCCTAAGCGCTGTACTTAAATTTGATGGTATTTCTACTCGACGCTACTCATTTAACCATCCCAAACGGATGACAAGCTGGCCCGTCGATGACCGACAAATCTCTGCATTTAAGCGCTTATTTGTTTATTCAGTAATGTAAATTATGTTATTTCTCTCTCACCGTCCCAAATTTGAAGGGGAGAGAGATCAAGGTGCAGACAGTCTCTGATGTCGTCGTATTAATTCACCACCGCGCACGCACTCTGGTCTCTCCGACCTCCCTGGTGGGCGCGTGACCGCGCCGTGATGCGTCAGCAGGTGCGCACAGCGCGCGGGTGCTGTCCCAGGGCCGTCATTGGTAGAGCTAAGATTGACGGCCCTGGGACCAAAGTGCTGGGTACGTCGCGGCCGCGCCCGCGCCGCACGCATTCGCATAGCACCACCAGGCAGTGACGAACACGAACATCACAATAATACATCTGGTGCGGTGCGTGCGTGCGTGGTGCGGTGGCATGCGCTTGCTCACTAAAGCAGTGAGTGCACTACACTACACTAGTGGCCAGGCAGACAGGCAGCTGAGCTAACTAACTAGATTGGTGTCACCCCGACACGGGGTGACACCCGGTGCGGTCTGCACCCCCCCGCACCCCCCTAGTGACGCCACTGGCTAATATGGCTAACATGGCTAACAATGGCTTATTATGGCTTTAGGGAGAGGAGTTGGCCTAACGGCTAGGGAGGTCGACCTCAAATATTCCTCAAACACTGTTACTAGATATACCTATTCATGTGATGTATATATTCAATTTGGGCTTCTCTTTCTTATTTGTCTTTTAGAAACTGGGGATTCACATTCACAGTTTTTTTAATCCGATTCAAGTTCTTGTGACTTTTCATTAATTATTGGCTTTAGTCTCTCATTTCTCTTGCTGACAATGCTTTCTTTTGCAGTTTTTTTTAAAATTACTTGTTTTCTTCAGCTTTTTCTTTTGTACCTGTAATCACTTCTGATTGTTCTCCTTTTACTGATGAATTTGAACTTTAGGATTCACTGTGAACTGCTTTCTTCCTCTAGGGTGTTCTTGTGACTCAAATTTTCATCAGAAGTCTTTTATTTTTAAACCAGAGACTACTTCTTGCTGCCAATCATGCCTCTGACCGCAACATTGCAACAGCTCTTCACTCGGATTCTCACTTTAAAATAGGACAACACCACTGATAGAAGTGCCAACATCTTCACCAGCACTTTCACTGATTTGGACTTTTATGACTTCATTTTCTTTCCCAGTTTCATATTCATAATTTTCACCCCTTGTGATCACACATAGCATAACAATACATTTCACAATACGAAACTCAACAGTATAATAACACTCCAGAATCACTCTAAATCATCAAAATCATTTAACCTTATCCATACTTACACTCCAAATCATTCGGGAATAGCACTGCAAATCAGTTTTCTCTGTACAGTCTCCATGATAATCCACAATGGAAAATCCACCAACTCTACGCACTGGGAAAAAGAGGTTTTGGCACTACAAGGAAACCTAGAGGTGTATTCCAACAAAAGGAGGTACTCAGTAACATACAGCCATTCCCTGCTAGCAAACTTGGTGGGATCAAAATGTTACCTGAATCAAATATCCAACATTTACTGTATTGGAAATTATGTTAAACCTCAATTTCACGAGGCAAAGCACTTCCCTAACATCAAAAAGCAGAATTAAAAAAATCATTAGATAATGTATTCCACTCAATAAATGTATTATAAATCAATGAAAAGTTATAGTGTTTTACTACAAAAAATCTAAATAAGCAGTACAGAGGCAATGCCTCGAAGACTCTCAGATGCAAAGTTATAAAGAGTATGTAAAAATCAGAAAATATTCAACGTCCCAAATGATCAACAAAATCAGAAGGAAATTGGGTAACATCCCTAGTAGAATAGGAACGTTTTGTTGTGCCTCCCCAAAATCAAGGTTTTTTTTATACAGAATTATTGCATGTTAAATCAACAGTTCTGAAGATTCATTGTGCTATGAGCAAATATATAATTTCTTCAGCAAATGAGGACACAGAAAATAAACATCATACTTCCCTAGCATCATAGTACAAAAACATTTCTTAAAAACTATTTAGCACCCTCTATGCTAATTTCATCCAGAGATGTACGAACAAAATATGACAATAAGATTTTCTTCAAGTGAATATATCCAGAGTAGGAGGGGAAGATGTGGTTACAATGATCAATTTCACATCCTTACTATGGAAAATTCATCATGAGCAAAACAATACAGGAAAAAAATAAATATGACCTCAACTTGACTGTGTGCTGCTGAGCATATGGGGAGAGGATGTGAGCGAGGGAGAAGCATAAGTGAGTGATGGAGATGTGTTCCGTCTTGTTCAAAATGGTGCTATACATAGAAATGTGGCATAACTAAGACACATTATTAAACACACATGCACATCATGGGAAACTCGTTTGAAAGGCAATTACACTTTATCATTCTGTAGATGTAAAATCATGTGTGAAAATACATGTAACACATTGTTAATGATACACAATAATATATATCCTTAAAATACTACCTCAAATGCATCCTTTAACAACCTACAGCTATATATTCTAATTCCACTTTAGGTGCAGATTGTCTAATCAAGGATAAGATTGCGTATGGTTCAAAACCTGTCCCGAAAAATGGCTCCTGTTGGGCTATGCACCGTAAAGTAGAGATGTGTACTTTGGCAACATTGTCTCAAAGGATAAAACCCATGGAGGTGATCATGGACTATACACACCTAACATTCCTCAGTTCAGCCCAGTGCCTGAGTCCTGGACTCACTTGAGTTGTAGCTCATTGACAGATTCCAATATGCAATCACTCATTGACCTGGTCCATACATTGTAAAGCAGATGCTTTATTACATTTGAAATGTAAACCCTAATACTCCAGATCCCGTATCTATGCTGGTTTCACCAAATGTTAAATCTGCTTTTCAAAACCCTTTTTGGGAAGAATATGTGAAACATTCTAGTAATTGGTTGAATATGACACAATTCGAGTGGACAACTCAAACATGTACTTAGGACCTTAGAATTTACTGAATTGACAAGAAAATTGAGGAAAACATTGTGGTCATGTTCAGCAGGGCCAGACTGGGAACCACAACCGGCCCTGGCAAAGGGCTCGGCCGGCACCCCCTCCCCACTCGGGAGGGGGGTGGGGGTTGGAGGTGGTGCCGCCGAGCTCTTTGCCGGGGCCGGTTTTCGGCCGATTTTGGTACAGGGCCGATTTTGCAAAAACTACCCTTTACCAAAAACGGCCCACAGGGGCCCAAAACCGGCCCCCCACCCGTGCGGCGCACCGAGGGGTTTGCCCGGTGCCCGCTATGGCCAGTCCGGGCCTGATGTTCAGCATTGTTTCTTCATCACATATACCAAGTCCATGGATTACCTGAGACAGACATTACAGATCGTTACCAACCCCCAAGACATCCTAGATACATATCTCTCAGCATTTAAATTTAAAATGAACGGACAGACCAAGTGACCCAACAAAATATTAGAAGCAAAGGTATCAAAACTTAGACAGATGACTGAAGATGACAGCTGAGTGAATCTACAGGATGCTGCAGCTTCCTGGCATCCAATTGAAATAAAGAACTTGTCTTGAAACCATAATTAGTCCCTGCAAAAAAAAATTCAAATCAGCTCAGTGCACGAGAACATGACTAGAATGTGGCCCTCGGGGCTTTTTTGGATGGGTCATGGCAGTCCACCCATCTCTAAAAGCAGCCCTTTAACCTGCAACTCACCGGCGAAACGCCTGTGTGCCATTCCGGCCCTGATCAAGAGAATTACAATGTATTATCATATTCTGGAGATCCAAGCCGCTGTGCAAAAGCCCCTGGCAGCACTCATGCAGTTTAATCCGCGAATTAGCTCATGCAAATCTGCTAAACTCCATGTTTGAATGCCTGCCTTGCCTTTTTCCGCTGCGAATATTCCCATTCAACACTCTTTTCGTTTTTTGTACATTTTACAAAGCACGCTCAATAAGAGGCTTATCGCGGTACCACTTTAACACTCTTTTGCAAACTGTATCCAATTCTAATTTCATACTGCAGCATGTGCAAGGGGGTGCGCAAAATATCATTTGCATTTATTTGCTTTAATTAAGAGCATCCTCATCGGTAAAAGGTCTCTGGGATACACACTTTATGGAGGTGGAGAACGACATAACAAATATGTCGAAGGTGAAATCCAAAGTCCATGAGAGGTGCCGCAAAAGAATACTTTTTAAGAATGCCTGTCACCTTTCCGCACCTCCACATGAGGCGCCTCTTTTCCTGTGTTTGTTCAGTCCGTCTTCGAAGGGTCTATTAGTGTTTCTTCTGCTAACTATCACTGCTTATCCTCAGGGCCGGACTGGGAACCACAACCGTCCCTGGCAAAGTGCTCGGCCGGCCCCCCCTCCCCACTGGGGGGGTTGAAGGGGCCGCCGAGCTCTTTGCCGGAGTCGGTTTTCGGCCGATTTTGTTGCAGGGTAAATTTTGCAGCTATGCTGCAAAAAACGGCCCTGTAACAAAAATGGGCCCCAGGGGCCCAAAACCGGCCCCCACCCGTGCGGCGCACCGGGGGATTGCCCGGTGCTCGCTATTGCCAGTCCGGGCCTGCTTATCCTGCAGGGGACAAGGATTCTTCGTGCCAGGAATGTCTTCTCATAAACTGATGCTCCCCCACTTAAAAGTTAAGTAACAACAAGACAATGTTCCACAGTTGTTGATTTTCTGCTAGTTTTGGTGTAAGAATAATCGTGATAATTTATTTATAGTACATGTGTACATAAGTAGTAGTAAAAGAATAATGAAATTGGCTACAAAATCTTAGTATGACGGAAGGGAAGAGGTAGGAGAGGAGATCCTGGTCTCTGTCCCAGTCTGAAGGCTGCAGCTTCAGTACCCAAATTCTCATAGAGTTTTGACCCTGAGAAACAGGCAGCCAACAGCTGTTCTGTATAACCCTCTAGAGCCTGGGCTACCATGAAATGTAAAATAAACCAAAGGAAGCTCTAGCTGGATGGATTATGAAACATTCATTCTCAACAATAACACTCTGTTATTGGCTTTATTGTAACCTTCAAACATATATTATTTCAACGATATTACTTTTGATGAGGATATCATGCTTCTAGGCACCCTTTAACATAAACACTAGGACACTTTTTTGTGCAGACGTAAGTCTTTTAGCATAAATACAAATCTCAAAGATCAACTAAAATTGTGCAGCATGACTCTTGTATACATGTACCTATGAATGATGATGGTAATTTGTAGAATTGTCCATTATGACCCGCTGTTAGAAATGGGGGTCTCTAGTTGGTAGAGGTAGGTACCTTTTGTCCAAATAGGGACCCCTGCTTCTAGTCAAGGTAAGGGGGAGACACACTTTCGATAACCCCTGCTCACCCCCTCGGTAGCTTGGCATGAGCAGACAGGCTTATCCCAAAGGCAATCTGTAAAGTATTTGTATCAACACTCACAGGAACACAGTGAAAACACCACAAATGGACACCACACCAGTTTAGAAAAATAAAGTATCTTTAACTAAACTAAACAAGACCAAAACGACAAAAATCCAACATACACAGTTAAAAATATGACTTTGAAAAGATTTCAAGAACTTGAACCATAGAAAACTATGGATGTGTGACATTTACACAAAGTACCTGAAGATGCGTCAAAAATCACAAGGCCAAACAGCCGCAGAGAAAGGAAGCGTTGGAAAACACAGTGATGCGTCAGTTCCTGAGTCCTTGGGGAGGAGAGCCGACAATTCTGCTGCAAAGACGAGAAGTGATTTGTCGAATCCGGACTGTTGGGGGAAGTGAGGCATCAAAATCCAAAACAGTTCTCGTCTGCAGGTGATGCGTGGAAGATTTCGTGCACAGGTACAATGTGTGACACACCGGAGGTGAGGCGTTGCTCTGCGAGGCATTCGCCGTCTGGCGTCGGTGCTGGGGACTGCGCGGCGAAACTTTGCGTCGCCCGGAGAAACTCGTCAAGGCTTCACGTCATCCGGCACTGGTTCCGATAGACTTTGCATGGCTTCGTGATGCTTCGCGCTGGTACTAGCAGAGATTAGCTGCAAAACCCACCTCTGATGTCCTATAACTGGAAAAAGGAACCTCATGCAAGGGTAGGACTCATAGATGGCAGAGTCCAGTAGCACCAGCAGATTTGCAGTAAGACTTTTGTGTCCCTGAGACTTCAGAACAGGAGGCCAGCACACTTCAGGCCCTTGGAGATCACAAATCAATATATGAGGCAATAGGCTAGAGTAGTGGTCCGCCTCCTGAAATGATGGGGCAGCCTAGAGGGCTGGGCAAACATTTGTGGATCTTTGGTAACACATAAATGACTGGACCTTGTGGGTGTTTTATTCTATGTTGCTGATCCACTCGTTTGTTAGCGCCTTTCCTGTAATAGACCAAAATGTATGTTTTAACTCCAGAGTCGGTTTAGTGGAATGTGGTCGATAGTGTTCGTTATTATTGAATTGCCTCAATACCTCTCTATCATATTTGCAGCTGTCCATTATTACAATCCCCCGCATTTGTCCGTGGGTTTGATTATGATCTGGGAGTTTTGTTATAAGGATTGTAACACTTGTAATGCGTCACTTGAGAGGTTCTGTGGAACTAACACATTTTTTTTTCTGCAACTGATCTAATTCACGGAAGAAAGTTGTTAGACCTGTCATCCTTGGCGTGGTTTGCCCCTATCTTTTTGCCTCTACCTCCTGTATTTTTGATGCTGTGCTGTTTTCGTGTTTGCTGGTTTAGATGCTTTGGGCACTCTGCCACTGCTGATCAGTGTCAGAGTGCAAGTGCTCCCTGTGTAGATTGTTATTGTGATTGGATATACATGATTGGCATATTTGTATCACCAAGAGGTCCCTAGTAAAGTGCACTGGGTGGGCCAGAGCTGGTGATTCCAATGCTACTAGTGGGCCTGCAGCACTGATTGTGCCACCCACATGAGTAGCCCTAAAACAGTGTCTTAGGCCTGCCACCGCAGTGCCTGTGTGCAGTCTGTGAACTGCCATGTCAACCTGGTCAGTGTCCCCACTGTCCAGGCCTAACCCTTCCCTTTCTGTGCACATTGGACACCCCTATGGAAGGCCCAATGTACCCCCTTGGGCAGGGTGCAGTGTATGTGAAAGGTAGAGCATGTACTTGTGCAGGTGACATGCTCTGGTAGTGAATTTCAGCCATTTTCAATTTTCACTATTGTAAGGCTATCTTGCCCCATAGGCTATCATGGGGGATGCTGGCTACAGTGGCTACCAGCATATCTTCCCATAGGAGCAAGATAGGACATAAAAGTCTGGTATCCTTGAACTCAGAATTAATAACACATCTTTTCGGAAAGGTTGTTTTTAAATCCTGTGTTTGAGAACAGCACTTTTTAGAAAGTAGCTGTTCTCTTGTCTGACCTTTCTGTGTGCCTTGGCCTGTTTGTGAATTGACTGTCTGGTTTGCGTGTGACAGGGGCTGGGGAGCCCCCAGGAGGCTGGCTGAGTCAGCCCTAGGCTGAATGACTGCATCTGCATCTTGAGTGGTGGGAGGGGATATCACCTGGGCCTGAATAGGGCTGTGCCTGCCTTCCACAATGCTGACTCCACCTCCTGCTGGGTGGCTGGCGACCCTGCCCCTCTCCCCGAAAGGAAAGGAGAGGCCAGGAAAACAAAGTGCTCAATGAACACCCAGAACTGGATCAGACCGGGCTCAGAGCCCTCCTGCACAAAGGGAACAAAGACTTTTAGGGGTATAAGTACAGGACCCCTGACTACAGAAAATTAGATCATCCTGGAACCAAGAAGGAACCTCTGCCAAGTAGAAAGCTGGAAGACTGCAGAAAGAAGGACTGTCCTGCTGTGTAATGATGGACTGACCTGCAGTTGCTTTGCTGCCAAGGAGAGGGGAAGGACTTTGCTTTGTGCTGTGTCCCCTTGCTTGAAGGAATCTCCAAGGGCCTGATAAGAGCTGGCTCCCTGTTTTGAAGTCCCAGGAACAAAAGGACTTCACCCCAGCTTCCCTGAGCTCTGCTGAGAGAGCTCTGTCCTTCCTAGAGTGCTTGGGCCAGTTGTGATGCCTCTGGAAGTTGTACCTGTGTTGGGGAGCTGGAAAATCACGCTTTTAAAGAACTTTCTGCAAGTTTGGTCACAAACCCGGCCAAGCGAGAAAATTCCCACCGCTACGAAGACCGAGATCGTCGCGGTGCCTGTCGCCGCTGCCCGAAGACGTCTCACCCTTCGTTAGCGGGAAAATTTCCGTTGCTGCGAACCTCATCGCAGAGCCTGTTTCCGCTGGGTGAGATCACCGCATCACGTCGCTGCGAGAATCATCGCAAGGCCATCGCATCGAGGAGCTGCGAGAGGAAGATCGCCACTGTACCATGCATCGTCGCCCTGGAGATCGTCGCAGCCCCCGAGAATCATCGCATCGCGCCTTTGCGGGAGAAAACTTCCTACGGAACCTACACACCGGAATCCATACAAGTCATCGCCTTCCTCCCCATACAGAACGGATTCGTCGCAACACGTCCGCTGTTGCAGCGGGGCTGTAGCTAACGCCTCCCCAGGGTCTCAGGAGCAATGCATTGCTTGTTTTCCACCACTACAGCTTCTGTGCTTGGAACTTTTTATCGCTAACAAAGGTACTGTGGCTAAACGTGATGCAACTGTGAACTTTTCACGCAACTGTGGATTATTTCAACGCTAACATTAAGAACTGTTTTGCAACCATATTCTTGAACTGTGTAGGTTGGATTTTTGTCGTTTTGGTCTTGTGTAGTTTAGATTAAATACCTTTATTTTTCTATACTGTTGTGGAGTCAGTTTGTGGTGTTTTCACTGTGTTACTGTGAGTTTTGGAACAAATACTTTACACATTGCCTTTGATAAGCCTGACTGCTTGTGCCAAGCTACCAAGGGGTGAGCAGAGGTTATCTAAAGAGTGTTTCCTCCTCATACTGACTAGAAGCAAGGGTCCCTATTTGGACAGTGGTGCCTACCTCTGCCAACTAGAGACCCCAGTTCTAACAATAGTTTATTAAAAAATTATCATGGAGGATATCTGCAGAGGGGGGAGAGTAGTTGGATTTGTTTTTGAGGCCTGTCCTACTTTCCTGGCTTCTGTCTTCCTTATTGGAAAAAAAGACAACTGTTTTTTTATCCGTCCTTCTAAAATTTATGTTGCTTTATTTTAACAGTGCAGAACTCAGCCATCGTTTTGTGAAAGGTATCTCAAGATTCAAACATACCCATCCTATTCTTTCTTAGTTACATTGGCTGCGGATTAAACAGAGGATCCAGTTTTAAGACTTCACTTCTTGTCCACAAATCTTTACATATTAATGCCCCTACCTTTATTAGGGAAAGGATGACGCATCATCTTCCTGTGTGAACATTGATACCTACAAACCTCCATTTGTTAAAGGTTCCTAGATTTTGGAAAGTTAGAGTAGGGCTGCGTTACTTTTCTGAGGGCATGCCTTAGCAATGGAATGCAGTACCTGTCCATCTACGCAGTGAACCCTCCTAGATGAGATTTAAATGGGGCAGCAAAACATGTTTGTTCAAACTGGGACACCAGTGTGGTCTAGGGGTCGGTCTCTGCCTTTCTAGAGACTGTGGTGATTGACCAATATATACATTTCAGGGAACAATAAACAAAGCATGTTCCTCCTGAAAACACAGGCATTTTTCTCAACTGCCTGTTTGTTGTTACTGGATGAGGGCGTCACTCTATACATTCAATGAAGGTCACACAACTGGCACCAGTCAAACAATGGGGAAAAACCTGCCACACACTATTAGGGATAGGTCAATAAGAAAGGAGAAAATAAAAAGGCGGCCAATTACTTGATTTAGAACATGGTCAGAAACGTAGCAGGGTGTAGCCTAGTCAGCAATGACATAATCCTAATATTTTAATGTGACCTGACACGTTCACCCTTTGCTACAAGGTCATCTTCCAAAATGTATTGAAGCATATTCATGACAGGAGTTGCATTGCACGTGCACCACGCAACATAGTGCATGCGCGAGGCAACTCCAAAATGCACTTTATGAAGCCCGCAAGGCCACTTTGCCTGGCCCTGAGTGGCTTCATAAATCTGGAGTAAGGCAACGCTGTGCAAATCGCTGATTTGCATTACTGTACCCTGGGAAGGCGTGCCATGGGCCTTGTGTGGGTGTTCCCACGCAATTCCCATGGGTTTTGATGCAGTCTCAGATTTACCATCACTGGTAGACCTGGGATTGCGCCAACAAGATACGGATGTATGTCGTTACAACGCATGCTTTTTCCACGCATGCCTTTACAACGCAGGTTTTACAACGCAAGTCGTTACAAAGACTTGCGTTGGGGGCGTTGGATAGTGAATAGTTTAATTTACTATTCCAACTCCAGTCCCCGTGGATAGTAGGAAAGGTTTTGGATAGTAAATTAAACTATTCCCTATCCTACAACGCCCTCCAGTGCAAGTCGTTGTAACGGCTTGCGTTGTAATTCCTGCGTTGTAAAGGTACTGCGTGGAGAAAGTTTTGTTGTAAAGGATGTTTACCACAAGATACGCCACCTCAGGAGGTGTTACAGGGAAGAATATATTTATATCTCAACGGAGGCACCCTTGCAGTATGGGTGCCTGCGTCGGCGCTAGGCAGCCCATTGGGCGCCAGCGCTGGGGAAAGGAATGCACTGTATTGTAATAAATACGGCACATTCCCGCCCTTTCCCTGTAACGCAGATTATTCTTTACCTTGTGGCAAAGATCACTGCAAATTCATGAACCAGGAGTCTTCCATTGTAGAAGATAGCAGCAGTCCTAAGGTAAAGATTCTAAACCATATTATACCACACCATACCATAACCCAGTTTTTAAACCACATCTATTTTCAAACTCTCGACTTTGGTTTAAAACCCCGTCTTTTGTAACCATCCTCCAGTAAGAATCTGCTTCCGATTCATGTCACGTAACTAAAGCTGACAGCGAGACTAAAGCGAGAAACCTTTCCTTGCTGTTAGCAGATTTAACACAGGGCTCCATGTAAGAAAGATGCTGACACCTTACCTCTGCCAGAGGCAAACCCCTCCAGACGTTCCCAAGTCACTGCAACTCATCTCACAGAACTCAGCACCCAGAGTCAGACAAAAGAAACAAATCATTCCTGCCATCAGGAGCACTCAGCAATGAATGGCGTGTAGCTCTTACTGGCAGAGTCTGAACGGACACGCAAGCATCATTCTTGGACAAGCCTCAGAATTCGAATAAACTACAGCAGTGCCAGTCAACCCACCAATGAACTGAAAAGATGAAAGACTTGAATGTGAATTCAAATTAAATGAAACCAACTCCAAAGACAAACAAAGCAGTGATAAAACATGGGCGTGGACAAGCACTACATAACCACGATAAAGTAAACGCATCTCCCGCTGCTTTAAATACAAATATTTAAAAAAATAAAAAATAAAAAAAGCATGTATAAAATGTATAAACAGGAAGTATGTAAATGTCTGACTCTCTTAAAAAATACCCACCAGCCCTTTTGCGGAAAAATTGTGTGCTATAAAGCAACCATCAAACTACTCGCCGATACATAATTCAATGATATTTATTCTTCAGCCTGGGAAGAAAATTGAAGCTCACACTCACGGGTCTAACAAATAATAAACAGCCAGAGTAACATTTGGGAGTCTTCATAAAGATTTGAGGCGGAAAAACCATCTGTGGAGACCTAATCAGTCATTGTCCACCTTTTCGATGACATCTAAATTAGTCTAACTTGTTTATTCCCCTTCACAATATTTCCATCACAAATACTAACATCCATAAGTGGATTTTTCTCTTACTTTCACGATACACTAATGCTGATTTTAAATCATACATGGGAACTTAACGCGCACTTGCTTAACTCAGCTCCACCTCTCTTTACTTCCGAACACATACTCGAATTTTCAACCGGTGTACAGATCTTCAGTCCAGTTATTGTTTTGATTTGTATTATTATCTGTATGTAACTGCATCATTTATTTATGGCTTCGCAATTGTTTTTATCATTTGTTCCTCGTTATAGTTGTGTAACATCACCACTCTACAAGAAAATGTGTATCTCTTATTCTTTTTTTCTGTCCACTGTTTGTTTTCTGAAAATGTATAA
Source organism: Lissotriton helveticus (assembly GCF_964261635.1). Lineage (NCBI taxonomy): Eukaryota > Metazoa > Chordata > Amphibia > Caudata > Salamandridae > Lissotriton > Lissotriton helveticus. The sequence goes on along the minus strand of NC_136065.1, from coordinate 970,969,557 downwards.
TAAAATCTTTTGACCTGGAAATCTAACTTAGAATTCAATTTGCAAAATGAGTTCCAAAGAGAACACTGGCACAAAGTACGCAGATGTAGACATTGTGCAAACCACGGACAATAATGAAGAAAGAATATTTATTGACAAAAATCATGCAATAATATTCAATTCTCAGGGTATTAATATGTGCTAGAAAATGACCGATAAAATAAATTCTCAGAAGAAACAGTATCGAAATCCTGTTTGGATTTCTTTCTATGTGAGTTAGAGAAAGAGAGTAAAAACCCTTGTCCAACACATGGTGTAGAGTAGCTTTTAATATGCTTTCCTCGAGAGGGACATTATAGAAGAGTTTTAGCAATAAGACGGCAAGGACTATGGGGCATATTTACAAGCCCTCATCGTCACCGGAGCATCACTTTTTTTTTGATGCTCCAGTGGTGCAGCCCAATTTTCCATATTTAGAAGGTAGCACTAAGCCTCTGTGTCTGGCTTAACGCCACCTTGTAAATATACCTCTTTCTACCACAATTCTCTGGGGAAAGGGGTGTTGATGTGGGCATTCCCCTGCAATACCCATTGCTTTTTGACGCTGTCCCATGTTAACAAGGCTGAGGCAGAGCCAATGCCATGTAATACCAGACATTAGAGTGGCCGAACGAGGAAAAATTATTAATTTCTCCGTATAGAAGGTGCAAATCGCCATTATTGATTGTTTATGTGCAGGAAGGTCTCCCATATGTGTGTCAACATTTCAAGACCAGACAAGCAATTGTGACTAAATTCTCTAGGCCACTGAAACCAATGCCGCATGCTCTAGGCCTCTGAGGCATAATCATGCTTCTTTATGGACTACTAGATAATCGTAAAGTATGAGAGTAAGCCAGCAGTGAGACTGCGCACCCTGGGTGTCTCTCTCTGTCAAAAGGGACTGGCAGGAGGTTCATTCATGTTGCCATTAGCTCGCCTATGTTGGAGTCAGTCAGTTATCTACTATCTTCTTTTACCCCACCTCATACTCTGTGAACATGTTTGGGGCTTTTTTGGGAAACATCCTTTACAACGAAACTTTTACAACGCACTACCATTACGACGCAACTTTTACAACGCAAACTATTACAACGCATAGCGCTTGGGGGCGCTCTAGGATAGGGAATAGGTTAATTTACTATCCAATAACCTTCCCTAGTGTCCACGGGGACTGGAGTTGAAATAGTAAATTAAACTATTCACTATCCAGCACCCAAAAGCATTATGCGTTGTAATGGTATGCGTTGTAAAACTTGCGATGTAAAGGTAGGCGTTGTAAAAGTATGCGTTGTAACGTCATACATCCGGCTTTTTTACATCACTCTGGGGCACCCTTTGTCCAACTCCAGTTTCTTTGCAGCCTATATGGGTTTCTGGCCTGACGGTGAGGGGGGGCCACAAATTAGGCTGTACCAATGGGCCCATATGGGGTGTCATATCATCTTCTGAATATTGCTCCTCTGCTTTTCTGAAAGATATTGTCGCATGCAATGAAAGTAAACAATCTTAGTGCAATTTGGCATATTGACTTTAAGTATTATATTATATTTCAAAACCCCAATAACTTCACCAGCATTATCAAGTTGCCAAATTTGAAAATATTGGGTGAGACATTTGCAAACATCTGATGAGGCAGATGAGGGTGCTGCCTATAACCAAAATCAATAACTTGCCTTAGTGAGAGAGACAGGCATTGAGTAGTACTGGCATCCGGTATGTGCTGCAACTGCTGCTGTACCTTGATGCAAGTACGTGAGAAAAGGATGTTTCGATGAGTGAACAGGAATAGAGGAGGTGGGAAAAAGTATCAGGTTGGTATGAAGGTAGATGGAACTGAATGCATGTGTGTCTCGTGTGTGTAAGAAAGTAAGATAGCGTTTTGAGATGCAGGAGGGGTAAAAGTGAGTGAATGGAACGAGCAGAGTCAGAGTGATTAGGCTTTGAGGTTGGAGAAGTTGTGGGAGAGAGAGGTCCAGTAAAAGGAGAATTTAGGTGACGATGGAGGAAAGGAGAGAGAAGATTGCATGAGAGGGAATGAGTACTGAAATAGGAAGATGTGAGTGAATACATTGCTTCTATCAAGCCATTTAAAATGTTTATTTCCTAAAAAGGACTATATACTATATGAGCTAAGAAGTCAAAGTATGTTAGAGGCAGCACTGTGTATGAAAACGACTTCCAGTCTTGCTGCCTTGGAAGCATTCTTAACTGTTTGGCTACTTAAAGGGATGCCCCTTAAATATCTCCCTGAACCGCTCCCTTAATGGCATCAGTTAATGTAGGAACTCTTCCAAATCCCATTAACTGCTTTTCTTCACTTTTCATCTCAGAATTAACAAGCATACGTGAGAAGAACGTGGTCTGACACAACACCTGACACATCAAGTCTGACCAACTTCCATTATTTGTGTCATGGAAGTCAGTTATTCCCAGGATATATGAATTGAAGTATTTCGACATCCCAAAAAGTATCCCCAACTGTAGGTATGGAACTTCATGACTTGCCTGTTTGTGTGGGGTGGGTCATGGGTTGGTTGGGGCTGTGAGAAAAATACAATCTTAGTGACAGTAAGATAAGGTATATGAAATAAATTTGTGAGAGGAGAGTATGAGAGAAGATGCTGAGAGGTGGCTGAGATATAGAGAAAGATTTGTGACGTGGGCTACAAAACGTGAGATGGGAGAGCGTGGGGAGGCAGAGAAAGAAACAGACATGAAAGATGAAGGAGTAAGGTAGGCACATAGGGGAAGATTTGTGCTCGAGAGAGAGAAAGAGAGAGAGAGGGAGACCGAGAGGCAGATAGACTGATAGAGACATTATGGAGAGTCTAGAAAGAACATAGGAGGGCGGAAAATAAGGGCGAGGAAAGCTCATTTTAATGTTTGTCTTGTGAAGCATTGTTTCCTTGAATTAACCAAGCGTGGTACAGGGCTCCCCTTTTCTGTCCCTTTCTCATCCTCTACAAGTGATGTTCTCTCCACAGGAGTAACAAAGGCTCCAGACTTTCAGATCTTATGCTAATTTTGTGTAACATTAACGTGACTGTGCTGGCCATGTGAGTCCCTGTACAGTGATAGTGTCACCATGCTTCAGGTTTGCAGTATATTGACAGAACTGTCTGGGAAACCCTTTATTGACACCCGAGATCATGGATACATTTAATCAATGTGCATCCATTCTAGCCAGCCCCATGTGCTGATCTCCTGGGGCTGAGGCGCATGATATATCTTGATACCGATATCTTAGTAGTGCGAAATTCCTAGCACTTGATTTCCACCATACACCACTATCCAACTCCTGAGACAACCACTGAGTCATGATAAGTTCTCTTAAAAAGCACCTCTACCCCAATGTCTCATACACGGCTGTCTAAGTAGTGAGGCATCCACAGAGCTGTTACAAAGAAACACCTCTGTTCTAACAGCTGGCATTAAAATAGCGTCGCGATTTAAGATCCTTCCTGCAATGGTGTGTGTTTGTCTGTGAAACCTCTAGACTTTTTGTTAATTTATGTTAATTTTTTAATAGAGTGTGAACTTTCAATGGGGTGTGAAACTAACTCGGATGAGGACTGCACGCTTTACAGGGAACATCTGTGTGTCTGAAGGAGCTTCGCATGCGTGAGATGCTATACATAGAAATCTGGTGTGTATATAGGATTATTCTCAGAGATTTCTCCAGAACACTCTTTCTTCCAAAGAAACTTTGCGCAAGTAACAGTGTAAATAATGTTTCCCCCAATTATTTCCTAAATTAACAGGGTCAGATAGGAATAGTGAGAAAAGCCTGCTGGTAATTCACCAACACACTATAATGCAGAATTGGGGTTGCAATGGTACCAAGGATTCTGCTGAAGGTGAGAAAAATGGGCCTCCTGCCCCGACTTTGTTATTAAAAGACAACCATAATCGGGGTGTGGTTGCCCCGCGTCTGTTACATCTGCAGCAGTACCGAAAGCTAAGCACTTCTAATGCAGGAAGAACCATGGGTAGCTCAAACCCATGCATTGAGGGCAGGGTCTCATGAAACAGGTTGGAGGAAGGAAGTAGTAGGTTCTCTGAGCCTGTGCCAGACATTCTTCATTCTGTGCCCTTCCTTGGTAGGACGACTGTTAAGGGGGTCCTTGGTGTCTTTCTTATATACGCTTTCTAAAATATTTGACAACTAATTTCACTAATATCTAGCATATTTAGAAATGGCACTCTATGTGTGTCTTTTCATCCATCAGTCATTGGATCTGAGTCGCCCACCTCAGAGTATAGCAGTCTCACTCTCGACTGGTCTCCGCGAAGGTTGACCTAAATGGATACTTTAAACTCTGGACTTCATTTGGTTTGTCTGATGTTGTAAATTTTGGTCTGAACTTCTGATATCTCATTGCCTTGGTCCACGAACTTAGGAGACAATTTAGTAACTTTTCACAAATCACAACACTGCATCCAAAGTTGCCGTGCTGTGGGAAAGAGAGAACACAGTTGAATGAGATATCTACTGAGATATGGAGCTACTTTGTACTACCCCTGCTCTAGTACACTTTGGGCTGCCATGCTCCATAGTGCAAGGGTGTGTACATTCTCTCACGCATCGGTGTTGTAATTGAAGGGGACACTTCCAGTACACAAACTATGTTTTTGTACATTCCCCACTTTGTTTGTGTGAGGTACAGAGCAGTACACATGCAAAAGTGGAAAAATTTAGAGAGTTTGAATACATGGTCAGTACTTATGGCTCCCTCGAGGAGGCATAAGGTGTAGGCGCAAATCCCTGTCTACAACTATTAGTAGATAGGGATTTGCCTCAAATCCCATGGTTGGTTGATCTGGAGCGTTAATTTACCCCAAATGAATCACCCCCTTGACACAAAGTGCTATTTTGTATTACTTTGACCAACTTTACAATGCAACAGAATTTGGCACAATAACTTACAAAAAAGCAGTATAACAACACACACCATAGGGGACAACATAAAATAAAATTCAGATCAGAATGCAATACAACAATGGCAGTACAACAGAATACATTCACATTGCAATAATACAGCACAAATGTGTAGTGACACAAAAACCAACATACCACGTCTCCAGCACAACAAAATGCCACACAACAAATATTTACCGACGAAGCCAAAAGCAATGATCTCCCTTTCCTGGACCTTTCATTACAGGTTCAAGATGAAAAAATGGGTACATCCCTATTTTGCAAACTCATGGAACAAAACATATTACTCCTATATACCAGCAACCACCCAATGGGAATCAGAGGCAGCCTAACCTATGGACAATTCCAGCATATTTGCAGAAATTGCAAATGGAAAAAAGATTACTATAGATAGGCAGCGATACTATAAGAGCAACTGGTCTCCCAGGGTTATCCTAGATGGTTGGAATCAAGCTCAATCAGACACACATGGTTCTGCCCCAGGGAAACACTTCTCACACTCAAAACCAGAACTGAAAACAAACAGATACCTTTTTATCCCCCTTCTGTCCTGCTAGTAACAAGATCAGTAAAATAAATAATCAATTTTTTTGGAACCACAATTATTTTCCTATAAGAGGGGCAGTATCCATAGTGACCACATGTCTCACACCTTTACATGGACACCTAAATCAAAAACTAATTGATTATGACTGCTTGGGGTCTCCTCCGCGGTGATATGTCATTTCAAATGGCAACATTGTACAGTGTGTCCATAGACTTAAAATACCAAAACAAAAAATTTGACACAGGTATTAACACATACACTTTGCAAAAATGTGAATTAAATGGCAATTTGAGAATGCTCAGCTGGTTTCCCTCTTTAAGGCACCTAACCACACAGAAAATGATTTCACAAGGTCAACTGGTGGACCAACCCACTTTACCAACCCTCATAGGTGACCGCTCACAACTGCTGTTATGCTGTGAATGCTGTTGGATCTTCTGAAGTAATTATGTGGGCAATGGTCTAAACACTACAGATGAATGAAACAGTACGGTCTCTACTTGAACCCTGGAAACTGGACTGCCCATTTTATACTGAGACGCCTGGGACCTTGATACCTCTAACCTAATGTGTGCCCCCCTCTTGGACAATATTGAATATGGTGCACATTAACTGACATATTTTGTATATAATGATTTTTGGTATCTTTTACAAGTCCCTTAAAAAATGTTGTACCGGCTTCATTCTGTACTTCAGCTTTTATATAATTTGTCCATCTCTCCCGTAAGGCAGTAATCTTCTCACCTTTGTCACCATTGCCATGATGATGACCTCAAGTCATGAAGGTTGAAATGCCGTCAACTTGTACCAGCTCAATTTGGAGTCTATACTATGACATGATTCTGCATTATTTCTGTATTGCATGCATAAGATCTAGAATATTTCCAATCGTATCGTATTTTTCATTGTTCACGTGTTTCACTTGTGCTGTTAAATTATTTCTTCATGAGCACATCGTGCTCACTTTGCACTTAGTGCACAATTGTAAAGCATTGCTGCAGCTGCCTTGTAATTTATGAAACATATTTTGTATGCCTTTACTGATAATACAGCTACATCTCATCTTCAAATTGAGACCATGTGATATTGTTTCCTTTGTAATTGATTTATTTGTAATTTTATATCCCCCCCCCTTGATTCCCATTGAGACATTGTTGCATGATACTACAAAACAAATATGGACAGACAATCCTGTAACACAATACCATCAGGGCCGGACTGGCTACCGGGCAGTTGTGTGTGCTGCCGAGCATGGGGATGATTTTGTTGATGGGGACCTGTGTGTGCAAAACGAAATTCGTTTTGCGTTTTTTATTTCAAAGCGCACGCAGGTCCCCATCAACGAAATAAGCCCACACCACGGAGAAATCATCCCCCTGCTCGGCAGCACACACAACTGCCCGGTAGCCAGTCCGGCCCTGAATACCATCCCCAGATTCATGTTTTTATAATATTGTGCTACAACTTAGCACCAAGGACATGAAACAGCACTAGTCAAAAATGTTTTGTGATCTGTCCTTAAGTTTTCAGGTGCATCATGCTGGCTGTCCCTTGTGAATTGTGTGGTCTCGCTGGATCTTGGAAGCCAGTCATTGTACCTGCTGGTTTTTCAAATGGAACATGTGTACAACATTCTCCTTCTTTGCGGCAATGACCTAGTATGGCTGTAGGAAAGTGGGTTATTAGTTGGTGGAGGTATGCACCTTCAGCTAGTAATAATAATACCACAAGCACTAAGAAGGTCCACTCAAGTTTCCATAAATGAATCTTTGCTCAACCCCTGGTAGCTTGGCCATGAGCAGTAAGGCTTAACTTAGGAAACAGGCAAGTAAAAACACAATTAATATAACCAAAATGTACATAAGTAAAAGGAACAAGACAATAAAAACCCAACACCAATTTATAAACATCAAGAATATTTATATCTTTAATATGACACCAAAACAACAGAAATTCAATGTAGGGAACCAGAGATATGAATTTTTAAAGATGACATCGAGAAATATTCATTCTAGCACCAAAAAGCTTAAATTGGCACTCATGGCTATCTGTTTGCATTGGACAGGGACAAAGTCAAAGTTTGAAGCTGACCGTGATGGAGTGCGGGTCGGATAAGTTGAGCAGTAGGTCCAGCTCAAGATTTTACCTTTTCACTTATTCTCTATTTTGAGCATTTCTCTCGACATCAAGCCCTCAGGTTCCTCGGATCTGTATTTTGCATTAACAAAGACGGCCTACCAAAGCACAGGCATTGGTGGACCCTGGAAGTCTTTGCCCTCGGCGTCAATGGCGAGGAGCTCTGGAGCTTTGAATACAAACTAGCGCGGTCAGGCCCATTCATGAATCGATGACAACGGCTGAATTCTCAGTGTTCAGACATTCTTTTTCTGGAGCTTTCCACCAAAACTTTGCAAAAAGTTTCCAAACTTTCAGAAGTTATTCTCTGATGGATCCTTTGTGCAGGAAAGTGTCCAGCAGCACCAGCAACGGTTTCAGAAGCTCTCAATTTCTTCTTGGTATCTGGGATTCAGTTTTCCGCAATGCATCTGGGCATTCCAGGAAAATTCAGTCATAGCTGGTCCGCTGGAGGAGTTCTCTCTTGGGCTGCGGCAGGTGGATTCTTCCAGCACTATTCTACCTGTTGCTGCTCAGATAGTCCAGTCCTTCTTGGGACGGCATTTGGAGGTAGTCAAGGGTCGCAGCTGTGACCTATAGCTTGCTCCCTGCTACTCCTGACATTTCCTTTCTGACCCCTGGGCTTAGAGAAGTCAAATGTTTGCCCCCTCTGAGGCCATAGTTCATAACACTCCCTTTTGTACTGTAGTTCACTGAACACATCCAATGCATAAGATCTATTCTAAGTTTGTCTAGGTATAGGAATTTGTACTGGAAGGGTATGCTTGAAAGCACAAGTATAAATGTTATGCTAGACAGCGCACGCTCACCTCTGCAATGCTGTGCTTTAGAGCAGAAGCACAGGGGAGATAGCAACAGCAAGACAATCATAATAAATATATGACTTTGCGCTGTATTTTCACCTTTGCTTAATACAGAGCAGCACATCTGGTTGCTGCATTGTATTAAAATGTGTTAACTCTGCTCCTAAGTGCATAGACCCCTGAGATGAAGTGATGAAGTGACAAAGAGAGAGGGTGCCCATTGACAATTTCCTTAAATTGTAGTGAGATGTACCAACTCAATCTGGCACATCAGTCTACACATTTCTGAAAGAACAATGAGCATCTCTTCAGAGCATCTCATTGTGTCCTGGTTGATGCAGCACAAGTTCATGGCGGTCCCACATCTACTCAACAATCATAAGTACGCAAAAAAGAACAACTGGGATGGTATGCCCTATTAACTGCTGCTCTGATGCAGGGAAGGTGCCCACCTCAAGGTGGTGGAAGCAAGGTAACCCATTCATGCTCTCAAAGTAAGGTAGTATAGTGTTCACAAAATGGAAGGATCACGTCCCAGGATGTATACCTTGCTTGCTAAAAGTGTATAATTAGCAGCATCCTATTAAGGGGATTGTGTCCGAAAAAGGCCGTTTTGTAGAAATTGTAGTATTCTGGTACAACTAGAATCTGTCATATCAGATTACAAGGAGAAGAAGAGTGCCATAGTGGGGTTGTAATTGCATGGGCAACGTTCTGCAAATGTGTTGGAGGTAAAAAAACAGTTACAACTTTTATATTAAAAAAACATATGGACAAACAGAGCAGGGAAATAATGGGTAATGCTGTTTGGTACTCTGAGTATGTGGCAAATGACTTTAGCATGGAAATGGGATCTCAGTATGGGTCTCACGTGCACTATGTGCTCTCTAATTATTTATTCCTGGAACATTTACATTTTGCAGTTGCAATAAAAAGTGACATTTACGATGTAATTACATGCCATGAACCCATTTGACCCCACTTCCTCTTTCTCACACTTACATCAGGTGACTCCACAAATACAATACTTTCTGTGGCACAAACCCCGGTAGTTGTTAATAATGCATGGCCTGCACGCAGTGCTTAAATATTAAAAAGAAGCATCTTGTAAAATTCCTCTGCTAAGCGTCCAGAGTGACCTTCATTCCATCCTGATTATGGATTCAAAACATGTAAAACTCTGACTCGTGCCTTCCAATGTTTTCACATAAATTCTCTCTGTTCCATATGAGGAGGCCAGAGATCAGTTTCAAATATAGATCTCACAGACATTGACATTACTGGAGCAAAGATCATGCAGAAGAGGGCATATGATACTCCACGGGGAGCCATTTTCACACCACCCATGTAACACTTTAAGTAAACAGTATTGGAAGCTCACATCGACTGACGGTACCAACACAGAGGCATTGATTGGGTTCTTGCTAAAGTGCCCTGGGAAATGATGTCTTTAAGACATTCTCTCTGTGAGAGAGAAACAGGACACCTGGATCAGTGAATAGACAGAGCCCATAGAGAGAATATAAGCATTAGGCATAGCAAACAGCTGGATCTAAAATGTAAAGGCCTTCAAAGGCGAGTGTAAAAAACATAAAGGTATCCAGTATTACGGAATGCATTTTTTTTTTTTTTAGTTCAGTAAGACTATATTGAAATTTTAAGAATGATGAATCACATAAATACATACAAAAAAGTGAAGAAGGATTTCATTAAAATACAAAGAAGCGAAAAGAACTAATCATAAAATATACAGTCTTCAATAAAATACATCGCAAGAAAAAATTAGACATTCTAAGGAGAAAAAAGGAGGGGAAGGGCGCAGGGAAAGGGGAAGGGAAATATATAATTCATAGCATAAATACTTATACAAGTAGAGTTACCAATACAATACAGTAGTAAGGAAGAACAACAATAGTTATAACTGTACATATGAATCTATAGGAGACCAGAACGATTGAAAAGTAGAAGAATTATGATGAATACCTTGTAGTGACAATTGAGCACCTCTTCTTGTAAAGATAATCCAAGACCACCAAGCATGGACTGAAAGGGAAGTAACATCCTTCCAACAAAATGTGATGGATTTCAATGCAGCCGATACCAAAAAGTTAAATAGTTTAGCTTCATTATCTTCAAGGGGTACACTCAAAACAACAGATTTGCATATGATTAAAGTATAAGAGGGTGAATCTGAAATAGGTAGAATTTTCTGTATTACAGTCCATACTTCAGACCAAAATTTCAAAATAAGCGGACATTCAAATAACATATGACGTAAGGAACCAGGCTGCAAATTGCAATGCCAGCATACATTAGATGGTAATAAATGAGCTTTAAATAAACGCAGTGGTGTCCATAAGGAATTAAATAAAATATAAGCATTAGTTTGATAAATTGACACTGGTAAGCAACCAGAAATAGAAAGAGTCCATATTAATGACCAAGAATCACTTGGCAAAGATAAAGATAGCTCATTGTTCCAAAAGGTAGAGAGTGTATCAATATTGGAACCTAAGGATATAGTGAGCTTCTTATAAAATACAGACACCGCTTTAGGGGATAAAGACACAGTATTAACATATAGCATAAAATCAGCTGTCATTTTAGAAGGAATGCCATGTGGGAAAGAATCTAAAATAGAATTACAAAGGAATTGATATTTAGAAAGATCAGTTAAAGGCAGATTAAATTTTGATTGGAGTTGATTAAATGGAATAAACGCTCCATCCATGAAAACATCTCCAAGATAAAAAATACCTTTAGCAATCCATGAAGACCAAAACGAAATATTCTTATTTAATTTTAACAAGGCACTATGCCATAAGGACAAATGTACCGTGGAAAGTAGAGGGGATTCAAAATTGGAGTCTAAATCGTTAAAAATTAATCTTGACGATTTAATTATGGAGGACGAGTGTACAATTTTAGATACGGGAGACATGGTTAATAGGGATAATAAAGGAAAAGGTTTAACAAGGGAAGTCTCTATATGATACCAAATAGGGGGTGTAAGCATAGGAGATATATTAAACCATAACGAACTCTGTTTAAGGATAAATGCCTTATGATATAGAAGAAAGTCAGGTAGGGCAAAACCAATATTACATTTGGGAACTTTTAATTTTTTATAAGCTATACGGGGAGGCTTGTTATTCCATAAAAATTTTGATAGAAGTTTGTCAACATCTTTATAAAATTTGAGTGGAAATTGAGTTGGGATCATTGCAAGGGAATAGAATATTTTAGGTGCAATAGTCATTTTAATAGATTCCATTCTCCCCCACCAGGAAAGATGAAGGGAGGACCATTTGGAAGTTTTTTGTTTGATATGTTCTAGAATGAAGTCAGAATTTAATTTTAGGGTAGCATGAAGGGATGATGAAAATAAAATACCAAGGTATTTCAATTTATTCTTTTGCCAAACTATATCTGGTGAGGGTAGCATATCAGGAGTACACAACATATTGAGTGGAAAAAATTCAGTTTTAGTAACATTTAACTTATAACCTGACACAATAGAGTATTTAGAGATAATATCAAGCAGAAAAGGAACAGAGGAATCAGGATTGCTAATAAATAATAACACATCATCAGCATATGCTAGAGTTTTAACAGTAATATCACAAACAGTAATCCCTTGAATGTTTTCGCATTTACGAATGTAATTAAGAAATGGTTCTATACCAAGTAAAAACAAAAGAGGGGAAAGGGGACAACCCTGTCGAGTGCCTCTGAAAAGAGAAAATTGGTTAGAAATCTGACCATTAATAAATAGTCGAGCAGTGGGAGCATAGTATAAAGCAGAAATCATACGAATAAAGGAAGGCCCAAAATTAAAGGATAACAAAGTTTTAAACAAAAATTGCCAATGGATTTTGTCAAAAGCTTTTTCAGCATCTAATGCCATAACACCAGCAGGGTTAAGGATAGAGGAGCTTTGCTCAATAACATGTAGCAACGTTCTCGTATTGTTAGCAGAATATCGATTTTTCATAAAACCAGATTGATCAGGGTGAATAATTGAATGAAGGATAGGGGCTAACCTGGAAGCGAGAATTTTAGCATATAGTTTACAATCTTGATTGATTAAGGAAATGGGACGGTAATTAGCAACAAGGGTAGGGTCCTTATCAGGTTTGGGAAGTACAACAATTAAGGCTTCAGAAAAAGAACCTGAAATAGTACCTGATGAGGAAAAATGAGAAAAAATCTGATTCAAAAAAGGTAAAAGGTGATGTTGGAACTCTTTATAAAATTCTGCGGGGATACCATCAGGACCAGGGGATTTTTTCTTCGGAAGCAATTTAATGGCTGAAAGAATTTCCTCATTAGTAATGGGTAAATCTAATTTAATTTTGTCAGAGGCAGAAATGTGAGGTAAATCAGAGTGTTGTAAAAAGGAATCAATTAAAGAAACATCACAATAATCAGGTTTATTATATAAAGTAGAATAAAAATTCAAAAACTCATTGACGATCTCATTATGAGAAAAAGCAATTTTACCTTGAGGACATTTGATAGATGTAATCTGAGTTTTATCTCGTTTAATACGCAAATAATTAGCCAGAAGTCTACCAGACCTATTGGTATTAAAACGAAATTTGGCATTGGATTTAGAGAGTTGGACTCCAGCTCTAGTACTGAGGATTGCATTGAATTCATACCGCAGCTTTTGCAATTTTACTTTATATTGGGGATCACTAGATGAAACAAATAAACGTTCAAAATGAGCAATTTGTTTTTCTAGAGATTTGATATGTGAATTAAACTTCTTATTTTCATGAGCCATAATAGAAATAGTAGTACCCCTAATATAAGCTTTAAATGCATCCCAGCGAGTGGTAATGGAGGTAGACCCTTCCGAATTAAAAGTAAAATATTCTTGAATAGCTTGGAGTAACTTAGGCTTATGAGTATCGTTAAGGACAATGTCAGAATTCATGCGCCATCTTGACTGCTTAGAAAATGAAGATGATACATTTAATACAAAGGAAATCATAGCATGATCTGAAATGTCGATGGTACCAATGATAGGATCATTAGCAAATTGAATAAGGGAAGGGGAAAGGAAAAAATAGTCTATTCTGGAATGGGAATTGTGTGGGTTGGAAAAAAAAGAAAAATCTTTACCAGTTGGATAGTGCAATCGCCAAATGTCAGCTATTTTAGTAGTTTGAAGAAAGGTCTTAAAGGCATGAAAAGTCTTGGACGGTCTAAATCGAGATGTAGACAATCTATCTAACAAGGGGTCCACAAACATATTTAGATCACCACCAAAAATCAATGGAGCATTTCCCAACTTTAAAACTTCTGACGTAACAGATGTCCAAAAAACAGGATCCTCTGACGTAGGACCATAAACATTCATCAAATAGAAAATAGAATCATGAATTTTAACTTTAGCTATAATATATCTACCATCAGAGTCGGAGATCTTATGCAAGACCTGACAATGTAACCTTTTGGCAAAGAAAATAGCGACCCCATTTTTTTTACCTGCAGCAGGTGAAGAAACAATAGAATCCACCCACTTTTTGTTCATATAACTTAAAACTTTATCATCAATATGAGTCTCTTGGACAAAACAGATGTCAGCCTTAGAATTACCTAAATAATCCAAAATTTTTAAACGTTTCACCGGATGTCGTAAACCTTTCACATTAAGAGAAACAATTTTTATATTATGAATGTTAGCCATTAGGATATAAGAGAAGAAAAAGACAGGAATAGGAACAAGAAGAAGGTAGGATAAGACAGATTAATAGAGTAACTCTGATCGAAAGATAGGAAAGGGAGAAACAAAAAAGAGAGAGTAAGGTACGAACATGCCACATAAATAAAGACAAGGAAACGCACACCCGTTCACCAAGCATGGCCAGTTACCGTTGGAGCCCATGAAGAAATTTAGTAATAGACCTGTCACAAGAAACCAGCGATATGAAGTCAAGAATTAGGGTCTTGTGTATCCATTGATGGAGGAGCCTGCTGTTCAAGGAAAAGACGAAGATCTTCAGGACGTTGAAAAGATTTAGAGACATTGTCCTTCCAGATTCGCATTGTAGAAGGATCAAATAGTCCATACTTGAAGCCAAGACTCCTCAGATGCGGACGAAGAGATGAAAATTCTTTACGAATAGCCACTGTTTCTTTCGCAAAATCCTGATGGATGAAGATTTTGGTTCCATTCACCACTAAAGATGGTATTTCACGAACAGCTTTCCGGATAAGGACCAGGTGGTGATGGCGCAGGACCTTAAATATCATCTGCCTTGGCTTAGAATGACGAGGATTACGATGTGACGGAACTCTATGAGCTTTATCAATTTCAAATTTTTCTGCAAACTTAATATTCAGGAGACCAGGCAAAAGAGATTCAAGATAAAGGCGACAATTGGTCCCTTCAATTTCTTCAGGCAAATTAAAGATGCGCAGATTGTATTGCCTATTGCGATTTTCTAAGTCCAGCAGCTGAGTATGCATTGGCATAATTCTAGTCATTAAAGGTGTAAAAGCATCCAATTTATTCTTATTATCTTGGATTTTAATGGTATTGTCTGACACCTTCATGGACATAGAAGCCATATCTTTACGAACATTTTTAACCTCTGAAGCAATGGAGTCAGTATTCAAACGCAAGGCTTTAATTTCCTCCAAAATCAAAGACAAAGAAGGCTCTGAGGATTCCACCACTTTGGATTTTGTGGGAGGAGGAGAAACCTGCTGCTTCCTTTTATTAGCGGAAGGATTTTTTGAATCCATTTTGAGGTAAAAAAAATATGACTTAATGTGAAGAAAAATAGAGTGAGACAAATAACCTCAAAATATGAGGAAAGGTATTGTAAATAACGACAATTGCTTAAATAACACTGATAAATCCCAGGTGCAGCAGCTAAACAGGACTGTAGGCGGAGCTAGGCCCAAGCCAGCCTCTTTCTTAAATGACACTCCGCCCCCAGGCTCACATTCTCGGCAGTACCTCGATGGAGAGCTTGAAGCAGAAGTCTGTGAGGTGAAGAAAAATAACTCCGTCGTCAAAAACGCTCCAAAACGGACTCACAGGTAGGTGGAAGGTTCATGAGGCAAGCGCCGGTATTTTCGCTGGGTTTTTTGCCGGTATATCGTCGTAATTAGGGCTGAAAGCTCTGGGAATCACGGAGCTCCGGTGGCGGCGGCCATCTTAGGTAACGCGCTCGCGCGTCTCCACGGAATGCATTTTTAATGCTTCACGGTCAGTGTGAAACTTCTCTCAGTAATTTAATTCTGTAGTTCACCTTCGCATCTATAATTAGATATGCATGAAATATGCTTGGGTTGTATTTTGTTTGTGTGTGACCTTCCAAGATTTCCTATGCTCACAGACGCTCTTTAATGACTGTCACTCAAGCTGCTCGCTATTTATCATTTCTCATAGAGCTTGATTGATTGATACAGGTCAACCTATGCATCACCGTACTTCTGAAGGTTTTCAATAAACCATTTGCTGAAGTTGAAGAAATTGCTGTATTCCGGGTCGTACGTTCAGGTTTGGAGGGGCGACGCGAGCAAGCGTTTAACCTCTGCTGTGAGATAGCTCACTTAGGGCCATATGTATGAAGCCAAATTGACTTCGCAAACGCCGAAATTCGCAGAATTTCGGCGTTTGCGAATGCAATTTGGCCTAATAGTATGTATCAAGGGAATTTGCTAGCAAAATAAGGAATCGCAAATTTTGCAATTCCTTATTTTGCGATTGCATTTAAGGAATCGCAAATTCTGCGATTCCATAAATGCAATGTAAGAAGCCAAAAATATTCGCAAATTGGCCTTAAGGAATCGCATATTACCACCAACTTCTAATTGGTGGTAAGTTGCGAATTCCTTACAAAATAATTTTTTTTCATTTTTCAAAGTGCCATGTGATGCACAGACATGCCCTTAGGGCATGTATGTGCGCCACATGTGCACCCATGCAGATTTCAGGGGTGCAACAGGGTGTACTTTGGACACCCCTGCACCCTTGAAAATATTCACAATTTGCGATTAGCAAATTGCGAATTGCAAATTTCCCCTTCATTCCTATGGGCCTCCTGGCCCATAGAAATGAATGGGAAATTATTCCTTAATTGCGATTAGCAATTTGCTAATCGCAATTAAGGAATTTTAAGGAATGACCAAAAAATTGCTAATTTCTTGATACATACCATTTTGCGATTTCTAAATAGCGATTCCTTAAAAATCGCTATTAAGGAATCGCAAAAGGGTATGTTGATACATATGGCCCTTAGTTTGCTATAACGACCTAGACCTTGTAAGGGGTACATGTGGGTTGTCAAAACACCAATTTCCAGCCTGGATCTTGAGATATGAGCGTCACCTGAAAGCCCGGCGCTCACATCTGGGTAGGGAATAGTTTGTCATTTATCCTTCTGAAGTGGAGAAAATTAATACGTCTAGGTTTGTTATTAGTAAGTTGAGGCATTTTAAAGGGAAGTTCAACCAACTTTGACCGTAGTCGTGCATGGATGGTTAATTGCAGCTGGAAATGTTTAAAGTGAAGTTGTAATGATAGGCTAGTAACTCTGGACGACCTGTTGGATTGGGATATATCCCTTCTCATGCCACATGTGGTTCACTCAGCCTTCCTTTCTAATGTTGATAACATGAGAGCAGTTCAGTTGGATAATTCTAAATTATGCGAGTTATTTTTCATGCAGCAGTTCATCTCTTAGTTTTTCTGTATCTCAGTGCTGTAAGAAACGTCTCTACAGAACCTGGGCCTTCGGTGGCTAGTAGAGGTCTGTACACAGAGCACAGACCAGCTAGGCGCAGCTCAGCCAAGCAAGACCCAGAAAAACCGAGCTCAACCTACCTAAAGCAAGGACAAAAACAACAAAAATCCAATAAGTAGAACTTGTGATATGATTTTTTAAAGATTAAATCAAAAACAGTGCTTAGAAGTCAATAGCGCTAAAAGATTACTTGAGGTTGTGCTAGAACGGGCAAATCCAAAATTCCAGGCTTACCACAATGAAGAGCAGGCCAACAACAGGGACCGCTGAAAAAGTACCTTGAATGGATGCGTCAGTTCCACTTCCTACCCTGCCCTCTTATGTCCTTTTTTGCTTTTATTTAGGACTTGGGATTGAGTCTCGACTCCTATGATGGCTGCCACTACTTCCTGGTTGCGGTGGTGGCAGCTAATCAGATATCACTTTGAAATCTGTAAGGATCCACTGAGCCTCCGGGTCCCTATATATACAAAGTTTTTTCCATTAATTATTCAAAAACTACTGAACAGATTTACACTAAATTCAAAGAGCACTCTTTCTGGATCTATGGGGAAAGCTTGTTTTGGATCCCCTTTCTTCTCGACCACGCTTGACTGATCATCCCGAAACCTTTCAACCACAAGATAGCCAAAACAGAGCACTTTTTTTGAAAGTTTCATGGAGATTCGTCAAATGGCACCAAAGGTATTAGCAACACAAAAAATGAATTTCATATGGAAGCACAATCTTACTATACCCATCCGGGGGCGACCGCCATAGAAATTCAGCAGTTATAGTTACAATTATCTCAAGGAACTATAACTCATGCCCTAAAGTAACCTTAACTCACGCCCCCTCCATGAACAGTTCTCTCATCAAGAATTTTGCACCAAATGTAGAAGTGATTTTATAAATGATCTCATTGGAGATGTTATGAGTGATGTAATAAGTGGGATAATTATCAGTGCATGGCGAGGGCTTGAGTTATAGTTACCTTAGGAAATGAGTTATAGTTGCTGAATATAACTGTAGCTATGAATGCTGAATTTCCATGGTTTTGTGTGTATAAAATCCAATGTCCGCTGTTGGAGTTGGAAAGTGGTGGGGTGAAAGAAAAGGCCATTGATCCAAGTTAGTGAGTGAAGTGAATAAGCCCCATGTCCTTGAAACTTGGGGCCCTTGCCAAGCCCTGACCTGTTCTCAGGCCGCACGTTCAGCAGATAGTTGCAGCTGTCAGGTCGGACCATGGGTCCCACGACCTCCTCTGCTGGGCCCTCCGTGCTGTTAGTGGACGGATGTCTGCCAGGGGCTGGAGCCCGCTTCATTACTCTGCAGGTGCAATCTCAGGAGCCCCTCCCTCTCTTTACTATTCAATGCTGTGCACCCCGCATCCTGGACCTTACCCAGCTCCTTGCCCAGGCTTCCACAGCAGCAGATATACTAGTATTAAAGAGCCCTCATTTCACTCTTGTGTGCCAACTGAGAACTGGTAGTGGGTGGGGGTTGTGGGTATTTATTTTTAGCGCAGCTCTCCAGCTGGGAACACATGTCCTGTCAGAGGAAAGCAGCCCATGTCCTCCCTGCACCTACTCACCGGTCATGATAAATACATCTAGAGGCCGGCCATTAGTAGGTCCTACACTGCACCTATTCTTAGAAGTGTCAGAAGGTTGAGTCGCGAGTCCCAAGATGTCAGCCACCTTCCTGGTTGAAGTGGAGGCAACCAATCAGATCTCGTCTTGAGATCTACCCGATCTGAAGCTCTGTGACCCTAGATATACATAAATCTTTTTCCTTTAATAACTCCAAACTATTGAACGGATTTACACCAAATTGCAAAAAGCACTCTTTCTGGATTAAGATTTAGGGGCATATTACCAAGCAATAGCGATAATTATCGCTATTGCTTGGTTAGAGACAAAATTTTAACGCTGAGCTGCGGCGATTTTTATCGCAGATAAACCTTGGCATTACCAAGGTTTATCGCGAATGCGATAAAAAACGGCCGCAATGCATGAATATCGCTGAAAAGTCAGCGATATTCATGCATTACCAAGCTAATGCTTTTAGCCATGTTATCCACCTCCCATTGGATAACATGGCTAAGAACTGCTCAGGGCAGGTGTTAGCTTGTGGAGATATTCGCGCTTAGCGTGAATATCTCCAAAAGTTGGTAATAGGAGATAGCGATGTTAGCGACTGTTTCCAGTCGCTAACATCTTGGCACGCCCACTTTGCATATCATCAGTGATAAATATCACTGACATGCAAAGTGGGGCCCAAGATGGTCGCTATCTCCTACTAGCTGTCGCTAACTGGTGTTAGCGACAGCTAGGTAATAGGGAGATAATTTTATCTCAGCTTTCTTGGCTTTTAAAGCCAAAAAAGCGGAGATAAACCCCCTTGATAATATGCCCCTTAGTTCTCTGCCAAATTAGGTAAAATTCCGTTAGGCGGTTGCATGTGATAAATGTGTTTTGCCACGCCCCCTTTTTCTTGGACCCCACTAGACGAATTACCCTGAAACTTTCTAAACAGCAGCTGAAATGAGTGTCATACTAGTTTTGAAAATTTCGTGAGGATTCATCAGACAGGGCCAAAGATGACGGGGTTTGAAAATATATTAAAAAAACACACTTACCTTTTCTTATAGCTGCATCTCTCACCTGCTTCTCTGCTCTTCCTGACTCCAGTCCGGATGAAGATGCAGGAAGCACCCGGGCACACAGGCTTATTGAGCCAATCACAATGCTGAGTGAGGGATGTAAATGTTTGTAGTAGCCAGTGACCACAAGTCTTCTATGAGTTTACATCATGGTAACATTTTTTATTCTTGTATCGATATTTCGTCTTTCATATCAAATACAGATGCATCAAAAATTAATAATTACATTTCTCGTCATTAGAAACTTGTCTCCCACTGGCGGTCGTGTAACTAGTTAGCATGGCCATTCTTAGTTGGTCGAGCGATTTGTCTGGTTAATTCCGATAACGAATGAGACTCCTCCATGCTAACTAGTTACACGACCCCCAGGGAGAGACACGTTTCTAATGACAAGAGATTTAATTATTCATTTTTGATGCATCTGTATTTGATATGAAAGACGAAATATCGATACAAGAATTAAAAATATCACCATGATGTAAAGTAAACTCACAGAAGACTTGTGGTCACTGGCTACTACAAACGTTTAGATCCCTCACTCAGCTGACTGGGGGTCCTAGGCGGTGCTCAGGGGGACGCCCCCTAATCCAGGGGACGCTACCTATACTCATAATTCATCTCATTCAATGATCAGAGGGTGATACACCTGAAGCACTCAACAACGCTTTAACTTTGAAGAACATACCTCGCTGTGCGTGTTCTACTATATTATTGCAATCACAATGCTGCAAAGTACGCATGTCTGCTTGGCCAGCCAAAATGGACAGCCAAGCAGTCATGTGCATTTAGTGTGCATAGTCCACTCCTCGTCCTTGAGCCACCATCCTGCCCTAACTCAGCCCCACAGCAACGACAAATAAAATACTAATAAGATTCAGTTATTATCATTTTATTTTTCCCTCTTTCACTGCTCTAAGAGCAGTGGGGCGACGTTCCTCCGTCTTAGCGGAGTATCCACCACTGATGTTGCTGTATTTCTATTCCTGCACTTGCGGCTCTAAGCAAGAAATTATCAATAAAACAAAGCAAAGTGTGCATTACAATAAATTACATTGATTGTGATAACATGAAAGGGTATAATTCTGTCAAAAAATTTCATTGGCTTACTAAGCCATAATTGCTATCAATTTCTCAAATAATATTAATGGAGCGGAAAGAGCTCAAGCAGCCAGGGCATTTAAAAAAAACACGTCTGCCAGACTGTTCTTCAGGAGAGACTTTGCTTCTCTCTGAAGAGAGTAGACCAGGGGCCATAGTTATCCCAGTATTGGGTAGAGAGCTCGAAAGGGGTTGTCAGTGGAAGTTGCCAGTGAGCCAAACAGCAGGACATGGCAGTCCAAAAAAGGAGGGCCACTTTCCAGGGAAGCCATCCTTCTTATGGCTCTTCTTATGGCTCTGAAAATTCTATTCATGCTAGTAGCCAATTATACCATGGATGATTCCCAGCTGTGATCAAGCTAAAGTGAAGTCTTGGAGGAGGTTGCTGTCAGAGGTAGCAAAGCAGTAAAGAACACATCTACACTAAGCTCTCGAGTTCCACTCTCATTTATAAAGAGTTGAAAGGTGATGGGAGAGCAGGAAGGAGCTTTGCTTACATACGATCAGCTCATGCCACCACACCCCCACACAAAGAAACTTGCCTTAGTTCTCGGCATATAGTCGATGTATCGGTTAATTTATACATTGGAATCCTGGTATGTGGAAAAAACTAATTATCCCTTAATTCACTCAATCAACAAGAACCACCTATCAATACTGGAATTCTTAATTCATATAAAACACATAGATAAACTAAAAAAAGATCTCACTCAAAGTCCCTGAAACACTCAAACAATGATACTACTATAAAATGCAGTGCAAACAAGTCAATTTATTTCTTTAGTACATGTAAATATTATTAAAACACAAATGTTATAAAAACACCTATATTAAAACACAATGCATCATTTCAGCATAATTCGAAACAATACAATTCATCAGATCAGGACATAACATAACATCTTATGACACTTTTACCACATAGAACCCTAAAAATTAGGGAGGACGAACAATGATAGATAGTATGCTTTGTCTTTTAGCTCAACAATTCCTTGGGAATAATTTTAGCAAGATTAGCCTGGATACATATACTCTGTTTTGTATCTACAGGTCCAACTTGTCCTCGGGATAATGTATAGAAATACGTTGATGCGTTTCGATGGGTATCTGGTTTTCCATCTTTATCAAGACAGTCATTATGTTCACTTTTCTTTGTGGTATATTTGATTTTTATACCCTGAATGAAAGGGAGTTGATATTTGCACTTATTCCTGTACTTCTTTTGCAGAGTCGAAGAATGGTTTATTTACTGGACCCCCTTCTTAAACCGACTTGAATAATCCCTGTTTCCCAACTGCTGTATATTCTTGAATGGTTCAATCCGGAACCCCAGATTTCTAGTTTTGTGACCAAGGGGTCTGCATATGAGGTCCAAGGTAGAGGGGCTTTTAGTACATGCACCTCTTCAACTGCCGATGCGCTTACGTTGTGCTCATATTAGCTCAGGGATTCCACAGGTACAATGCCTGCAAGGTCCGCAGGCTGCCAAGAAAGGCTTGCCGGGCCGCTGGCGGCCCGCGGGCCATACTAAGAGTACCCGTGCTTTAGATATATACCTCTGTTTCTCCAGTGTCCAACTAAAGATGTGCTTTTGTAACGCCAGCAGTTTATAGTAATACACATCTGATTGGTCTGGAGCAGTCTGAAAAATGGCTTTAATCTTGTTTTGTTAATCCTGATATTCAGGGTCTCTTTTATCCCAGTCATTAATCCATGGCTCGAATCGACCTGTTAGTCATAAACCCCAGCTGGAGTGCCTCAACGTCAGACTCCATATACTCCCACAGCCCTGCTACAGTTGTAAACACTGAAGATTGAAAAAGTGCCTTTTAAATGCACAACAAAGCAATGCAGAATTTGCATCTGCAGCAACTATTCATCACTTTGTTGCATGTAGCTGCATTCATTGGAATGACTTCCCTTTTCATGTTTTGCTGTGTTAGCCAAGGTAAAGTCTACGAAGGAAATCATAATAAATGGGGCACACATGTGGCGCTCTCATGTTAATGCAGTCTGACACGTGTCCGTGCATGTCAATCTATGTTTTCATGGGCATCGCTACCAAATTGGAGACTGAGATTCATTAATACCAGCGCCAAACATTGTAGCAGATGTGAAAAAGCTGAACCACTAAACACCCACTGAAAATATCCACTGTGCGGAAGCATGTCTAGGGTCTCCCACAGAGGCGCATAAGCTGCAGTGTTCAGCAGTGATCATGATGGACGGCCTCTGTCTTCAAATGTATTGATCTTTTTAAATAAATTAGATTTTGCTTTCCCTGGTTCCTGTTGAAGAAAATGAGCATAATTGTTGTTTGTCGTGAGCAATGAGGGAACAGGTTTCCTTCGTAAATAAACATAAGAATTGAATTCATCAGGAGCAGGAAGCAATGCAAAAGACTTGGGAAAAACCAGATTCTTTAGGGTGTAAGAGGACAAATCATTCTCCTGGTCATTCGAGTAGAAAAAGCATCAACATTCTAAGTATTTCATTGTACAGTGACAAAGTCGTCCTATGTTAGTGTTGACTAATTCTTGGCCTCGGTGTCCTTCCTGGATGTCTGCCATTAGCAATGCCATTGTCTATTCAGATGAAAGGAGCTTGCAGAAACAAGAACATCAGACTTGTAAAATAACACCCGGTACTTCTGTTTATTGCATCAGTTCCTTAGGAATGTGACAGGAGGGCATCTCACAATACTATGTAACACAAATCACCTCACAATCATACATATCACAAGCATAGGTTGAGTAACAAAAAAAAGTGCAATTGAAGCTGCTGTTACATCCATCATCACACTGAAAGGACAGGGTGAAAGTCAAACAGACCTACAAGGCCACATATTAGAGAATGAATGAATGAATGAAAATGCTTATAAAGTGTAACATCTACACACCTAGGGCTTCTCAGCTTGGTTGCTGCCTCCTTAAAAAGTAATTTGGAGGACCAGTCAAAAGCTGGCCTGGTATGAAAAACATAAAGGAGATGTGGAGGAAACGAGAAGGCGTGAAGAAGTCACAGGAGTGTATTGACTTTCGACTTTGAACATATGTGCTGCCTTCAGATATGCTTCCTTGTTTAGTGGGTGTGGGAAGCCTATTGATTATGTATTTTCTGAGAAATGTTGGGATTGGCTAGCCTGTGGCCTTGCCATATCATCAGAAGAGACGGTGGATTGATATTTTCTTTAAATAGAACTTGTTAGCGTCTCCCAGCAATATGGTTAAAATAATTCCTCCGATGCAACCCTCCAACTCCTCGCTGTTTAGCCTTTTTCTGATGAGCAGCATAATTTCAAAGATACAGTATAGCAGGTTATCATAGTAGGTAGTACAAGGAATAGTGTTAATCCTGGACTGAGGATGGACTGGATATTTCATCAACTTGGATTTATGCAGAAGATGGATTGTAAAGTCACGTATGTGACTATAGGGTACTAAAGAAGGATCATTCCAGGGCCAGGCTAGTTGTCATGTTACCAGTGGTTTGCAGGTCTGATCTCTAAGACTTAATAAAGTGTCTTTAGAGAGCGGGAGGACGTAGTCTAGAAGAGTGGGACAAAGTTATCATTGACAATCGGGAGTGGCCATTCTTAAGTAATAAAAGGTACAACATTGGCATTGAGACCAGAGACGTTAGTGACTGAGACTTACCACACAGATATCTGGACCTCTGTTGGAGATCCAGAATCAAGACTAGGTGCCAAACTCGTGACCTTGGACTTATATTCAATGTCTTGTAAATAGGATTTACTGAGATGAAGGGTCATGCTTTTTAATTCTTGCAGTTCCATTTTGGATCAGTTATCCATGATGTAGTTCATGAACATTCATTGCTTCATTTACAAGAGAAAGTTCTCTTTGTTTAAATATTGGTAAGTCTTAAATATTTAAATATCTTTGTGTCAGTGTTTGTGTGATACTGCAGTTTGTGATTGTTAACACTCTCTTTTTTTAGAAGCAGAGGCAAAGGTGAGCCTTGATGGAGGCCACACATCACCTAAAGTGAAGCAGAAATGAATGTGTTTAGTTTGATTTTTTGGGACTGGTTACCAGGAGTGAGGCGTACGATCATTAAGTCAACAATGTGGTGAAAAAGAGGCTCAAATGTATTCCTACATTCTAGTAGAATCATAAGTGAATTTTACTGACTTTTAGGTAGCTTTTCCTGTTCAATGATCTGAATTGAATCCTCACTTTAGGGAGTAGATTTAGGATTTACAAGTAAGTAGTATGATTTGTATTAGCCATTGGGGTGTAATGGCAAAGGAATGAGCTACAATAACATTTATCATCCTAGATCTGTAGTACCCTGGGGATTATTAATCTCTGAAAGAGTACTGTTGATCTCTTATCAAAAAATAGATTACAGATAGATATAGTCTCTTCATCAAAAGTAATTTTAGAGAAAACAATGCACAGAAAAGTGCATATCAACTGTAGAAGTATCACAAATTGGGCACATTCCAGCTCTCATAATTGATCAAGATGAAGGACAGAATACCACTCATTGTTACTCTTAAACAGTAGCTATATATGTTGGCTCTGATCTGAGAGCTGAAGCACTATTGCATATTTGAATTTTACTAAGATGTTTTAGCTCCCCTAAGAAACTATATTGAACAGGAATATGAGCATAAAACCGGCTTAATGTTGTACGGCTTTGGTTTTTGATAGACTACCACCGCGTGAAGATGTCCCGCGCTGCCTTTTCCGACGGGGCATGATTCCGCCTCGAATGCGGTGGGTGTACTCATATTTTTCTAAACTTTGTAGGGGGGTTACCTTGACTACCCATGGTGATTGATATTCTCCACTTATGAGTCTCATAAATATAAATACCATCCTAAGCACTGCAATTTGTCCAACCACATCGTTTTATAATGGTAAAACGCACTACTCGCCATGATTGACACAATCGAGGTAGTGAGATATGCTCGCCACATCGTGTGGACGGGCAGTCTATCTCATTCAGGTACAATTAAACTCTCGATTTGGGGCAACACCCCGTGTCCTGGCCCGATACTACTTAATTTTGACGCCATAAACTGTAATCAACAGTGATCAGATGTGCGTCTGACAAAAGAAAATTATTGGCTAATTTCTTTTCATGTATGTTTGTCTGTCTGTC
The DNA here is from genome assembly GCF_964261635.1 of Lissotriton helveticus. Taxonomy (NCBI): domain Eukaryota; kingdom Metazoa; phylum Chordata; class Amphibia; order Caudata; family Salamandridae; genus Lissotriton; species Lissotriton helveticus. The sequence goes on along the minus strand of NC_136065.1, from coordinate 970,943,468 downwards.
TCCTTTTCATTTACAGGTTTTTGTATTTTTCACTACTGAATTTGTAGTGAGTAAATCAAGAAAATTTCTTGATCCTCATCACTGTAAATATTTTTTCACACTTCGAGCCTGCAGGGAGGGTGCGCCTTAGCGCGCGCACACCACCGGAGGACTTTGGTTAAGGTCCTGACGAATGCTGAGCAAAAAGCAACTGACAGCAGAAACATGTTGACCATTGTTTATTATTGACCAGGATCCCGGTTCCTTAATTCAGAACCCGCTGGAATCTGCCCACTCTGTTTTTATGCGATGCAGGTTGGTCTATATTAAAGACTTTTGTAAAGGCACAACCTTGCATTTTTTAATACACTCACACCTTCACTATTAGTCACCTCCTAATTTCGGCACTGGTACACTCACCACATCCTGCTCCGCTGTAATCAGGCGTTGTAGCACGCTGGGGGGACATTCGGTCACCCCAGCGGGGACCCGATGATGAAGCATGTCACCAACTAGTGGTGAGTGAGGGTCCTTCTAAACAAATAAGGATACTCTTTGTTTTGAGCACATGGTGACTTTCAGGCCCTTTTGGTTTCTTCCTTCAAATAGGAGCCATCGGGCATACAAAGGGAGACAGCTTGTTTTCTCCTGCTGGGTGCCAGCATGCAAGTGTGAGTTTTGACCACATCTGCGACACTAAGCGAGACAACATCACTTTTATGTTTGCTATATATCTCAGTCACTCCTTTGTTGCTAATACATAAAACTGACTTGTCATGCTGATTTATAACAGGGATTTTTTTTACAGTAATTCATTGTTTGTGATGTTTACAATGTAGTACAAATATCAACATGGTTAATGTTTGTGGAAGCATGTTAACCCGTTGGCTGCTTCCGCTTTTTTGCGGCAGTGCAGCGGTCGCGTGGGCCATTGGCCGACGGCAGCAACAGCGAGGTAGTGCTGCTGTCGGCCGATGGCCAACGGCAGCAGCCAACGGGTTAAATGAGTTGATATAAATGAATACAGCAGGTAGTTCATATTGAATTATGTACATTGACAGTTCTTAATGCCAGAAAGAAATGAAATGGTGGAAGAACAATACTTGTGTTTAGCATCATGGCCAAGTGGCTGTGTGGGTGTGTGACTGTGTGTTTAAGTGGTGTACTGAGTCCCTGAGTTAGTGTGTGAGTGGCTGTGTGGGTCTGTGAGTGTGTGTGGGAATGGCTGTATGGGTGTGCACATGTGTGTGAGTGGGCTTATGAGTGCCTTTGTGGGTCTGTGAGTGGGTGGGTGAGTGGTTCTCTGGGTCTCCGAGTGGGTGTGTGAGGGGCTGTATGGGACTGTGAGTGGTTTTCTGGGTCTCAGAGTGGGTGTGTTAGTGGTTGTGTTGGTGGGTGAGTGGTCCTGTGGATGTGTGAGTGAGTGTGTGCGAGCGCATGTGCAACTGGCTGTTTGGATCTGTTAGTAGGTGTGTGAGTGGTTTTCTGGGTCTCTGAGTGGGTGTGTGAGTGGCTGTACAGGTGTGTGAATGGGCATGTGAGTGCCTGTATAAGTCTCTGAGTGGATGTGTGAGTGGTTGTATGGAAATTGCATCAGGAAAATACGTTTTGTGACCCTCCGAACTATAACTAGTCAGTAGGTAGTATATATATATATATATATATATATTACCTACTGGCGGTCGCCAGTAGGTAGTTATAGTTAGGATTGTTTTCCATAGGGAAATCGCAACATTCTATTGGGAATAACTTTGGCGCTGGTTGAGGAATCTGCCTGAAATTTTCTTCAAATTTGCCTCGCGGCTCTCCGCTCCATCCCTGAAAGTTTGGGGGGGATTCGTCCATCGGGGGCCGAGGTAAAAGGGGGGTCCCAAAACGTGTTTTCCCCATGTTAATTTCCATAGGGCGGTTGGACTCACTTTTAGCTCGAACGGCTGAATGGATTTTCACCAAACTCGGCAAAATTGTGGGGTCTGGTAGCCCGATGTGCCTTTGCTATGTCTCAAGATATATGCTCCAGAGGATTTTGAGTAATTTGGGTTTAAAAAAAAATATATATATCTATAGCCGCGCACCGGGGAGCGCATCGGGCGCGCTACGCGAGTTCGCGCGCAGAAAGCTGATTGGCTCTCGGGTGTCTGTAAACATTCCAAACAGTCCGGAGCGGCCGCCATCTTGTGTCTCGGTAGGATCGAGACACAAGAGGTGGCAAAAAACAAAGGGGGAAATGACCAAAAGGGGGCAGGGTACACCCCCCTGACCCCCTAGGTTTGATGTGGGGGCCATAAAAGGCTCCGCGGGGCAAAAAAAAAAATTCTGTTTTTTTCGATTTTCGCGGGGGGAGTGCCCGATACGCGCACCGGGGACCGTACCAAGGGGAAAACCCAGTGAAACAGTAAAATAATAATTTAAAGTGCTTAGAGGTAGGGTAGCTCTGCATAGAGTTGTTGTGTTGTTTGGGTGTTTTAAGTACCAACATGTATGTACCAATGCAGAGTCTTAAATTCAATGTAGACCGTCCCCTCTGTAGATAATTTGCATGTTGTTACAGAAGTTATTGTGGTATATAGAATCCATATCATAGTCTGTCAGGAAAGCAGAAACAACATGGAGGCAGGAGATGAAAATGAGATGTCAAATACACATTGGAGATAATAAAGTGGGAGAAAGGAAGTAACTATGAGCAAAATTACTATGTAACACAAAAAAGTTGCACAGTATACTATAAGTCTGACTTTATATTATAATCAATTTGGTACTAGTTTATGAATTACATATAAAAATGAATACTGTCTCGAACAATTTTTGATTATTAAATATACATTTATTTTTCTGATTCTTTTTCAAAATTTAATAAAACTTCTAACAATATATTGTCTGGAATGTCCTCATTTTCATTCTGTGATTCTATTGCTTCCACACACTGAACTAATTCATGGTCCAGTGACTCATCCATAAAATCAAAGTCATCATTCTCATCAATAATTTCTTCAGGGTTGTTCTCCAGAACAATTTTGAAATAAATATTCTGTTCTCCTTCCATTTTTTTGCTGTAAATTGAATAAAAAATATATATATCAGTAGAGATAGGGCACTGTTGGGTTTAAGTTCAGACAGGTAGTTTTGATTTTTTAACAGTGAAGTTATCTTTGGGCAGTATATGGTATGAGGCTGGAAGTAGAAATATAAAAAAGTGTATGTGATAAAGCCTAAGTAAATTCATAATTATACCAGAGAAGCCTAACTCCATCCATAACTATAACAGAGAAGCCTATCTCAATCTATAACAATTACAGAGGGATAGTATATAACTATCAGAACATGTTTTCCAAATTAACTTAAAGTGCACAACATACTTCACTTTCCAAAATAACAACTTACCTTTGAGAAAGCAGTTGAAGTTCTCAGTGAAAATCCTTTTCAAATGTACTTCAGGAAGTAGTAGTCAAAATGGCTGTGTTTCCCTCTCTTTTTTTTATATATATTCATGTACATAACCAATCAAATGTCAGGAAATAATAGTAGAAAATGAAAGTAACATTTTAATTGGTTGTAAATTCTAACACTTCAGATGTGTTTTTGTCATGTAATTTACCTCAGGATATTTAGACAGGGCTACAGGCCAAATGGCTCAATGGAATTCCACCAAATTTGGGAAAATGTTAGGGACTGGTATGTAGTATTGCCTATTCTATATTTGGTGAACATCTCTACAGAGGTTTTTATGTAAATTAACCTTTAAATTTTTTTGGGAGTGCTTACCGGTGCGCGCCCCGGTACGCGTACCGGCAGCGCAACGGGAGTCCTCCATTTTGTGTTTCGGTAGATTTGAGACAGAAAATGGAGGACAAACAACGTTGGGAATGGGTATAAGGGGGCACGATAGGCACCCCCTGACCCCCTAGGTTTTCTGAGGGGGTCTTAGGAGGCCCATATAGGCCAAAAAAAAAATGTTACATTTTTTGCAGGGTGAGCGCCCGGTACGCGCACTGGGAAGCGTACCGGGGAGCGTACTTTGGTGAAAAATAGTGAAAAAAGTTAGAAAAAGATAATCATTTGGAGTGATCAGAGGTAGGGTAGCCCTGAAAAGAGCTTTTGAGTTGTGTGGCTGATTTAGGCACCTACAAGTAGGTACCAATGCAGAGTCTTAAATTCAGGAGGAATATTCTATTCCCCTCATCTGAGAAGTGTACACCATCTCCTCTGTAGATATCTTGCATGTTGTAACGCAAGTTATTGTTGTATATTGAACCCATTCCATAGTCTCTCATGTAAGCAGAAACAGATTTATTCACATGTTTCCGTGCTTTCTCAAATTGTGGACAAAATTGGTTGGACCACTTCCATTTCTGTGTTTGGCATATATTGGAATATACCAAGGCAGTTTGAGGAAAAAGTGCCATCAATTGCTCAATGGTGTCCTTTAAAAGCATTTCCAGACCTACCCCAGTCAAAGTGCCTAAGTCATTTCCACCGCAGTGCAGAATTATGAGGTGAGGGTGTGGCAGATGCAAAAAGGTTTTCACCAATGGTATCAATTGATGACATCTCAATCCTCTTTGGCCAATCCATTTTATGTCTACATTTGGTAAGTCAAGGTTGTGAAAATTTTTGGTAGCTGCATACCTTTGAGCCCAGTGGATATAGCTATGTCCAATAATCCAGACAGAATACATGGTGAGAGGAGGTTCTGGTGCAGTCAGATGAAGTGTAGGAATAAAATGGCAGTTGGAACAGTAGGAGTTTGCAAAAAAAACTGTGGAGTTTCAGTGCTCTTGAATCATAAGCAATGATTGGTGGATTCAGAAAGTTGAAAACTGAAAGTTAGGGTGCATGGTTCTGTTCTGTGAAAGCAGTAATTTGAATGTTTAAGAAAAAGTCATTTAAAGAAACATTGCATCTCATAAGCTGGGGTATTGAGATGTCAAACATCCTAGCTGATTTCATTTGCAACATTGTAGAATAAACTTTTAACCCTGAGAGCTCAGTGAGGAGGGAGTTGCTATGGTAACAGGTAGAAAGGGCTGAGGGGGGGAAGGGTGTTGGTTTGAAAATAGAGAGGGAAGAGTTTTAATTGGTTAACAAAAAGGGATATGTGTGTAGAATTAGAGGTTTTCTGTGCCATTAATGGTTGCAGTGCCTGGAGAACATACCTTTTGCTCTGCTAAAGAAATATTGGTGTGTGTGTCTGACACTGTTTTCAATCTCCTAAAGCATTTGCAAAGGTAAGTAATGATTTATTTAATATAGATAGAGAGATGTATACTGTATGGAGAATGTTTGGAAGCATATTGTGGTTTTTAAATGTTGTTTGTGTCATACTTTTTCATAATGGTTGGTAAAAAGTTTGTACTGCATAGAGGAATTGTATTTTGTAAAATTGTGAAGTTTCAGTAGTGACAGTACATAGGACCTGTGCTGTGTTTCTTAAATGTGAGGTCAAAAACGATTTTGGGGAAAATGAATGGCTTTTATATTTTTGAGAAGGAATAAATAGTGTCTGCATGCTGAAAGAAATAAATTTGACCTTTTCACAATGATGTTACCTGTGTTAACTCAGTGTAGGAAGCACACTGAGTTTCTTTGCATAGAGGAATTGTATTTTGTAAAATTGTGAAGTTTTAGTACTGACATGGAATGCTTGTACATAGGACCTGTGCTGTGTTTCTTAGATGTGATGTCAAAAACGATTTTGGGGAAAATTAATGGCTTTTACATTTTTGAAAAGGAATAAAAAGTGTCTGCAGGCTTAAAGAAATACATTTGACCCTTTCACAATGATGTTACTTGTGTTAACTCAGAGTAGGAAGCACATTGAGTTTCTTTGCTGTTGGTTTGTGTCATGTTTTTGAGAATGGTTGAATTTCAGTAGTGAAATTGAATGCTTGTACATAGGACCTGTGCCCTGTTTCTTAAATGTGATGTGAAAAAAGATTTTGGGGAAAATGAATGGCTTTTACATTTTTGAGAAGGAATAAATAGTGTCTGCATGATTAAAGAAATATATTTCAACCTTTCACAATAATGTCACCTGTGTTACCTTAGATTAGGAAGTAGATTGTGCAGATGAGGTGAGGCATGTCCAGAGTGACAGAGGAGGTGAGGCCTGTGTTCAAGACTGTAGTGGGAGAGAGGCCATACCTGGGGAGCGTAGGTGGTGAGGCCTGTGTCTAAGAGTGCAGTGGACTAGGCGTCATGAATCCTATCCCCCACTGCAGTCTTAGACACAGGCCTCACCTTCTTTATACCCCTGGACAGACCTCTCTTCCACTGGACTCTTCAATATAGGCCTCATCTCTTCTGCACCCCTCATGCCTCACCTCATCTGCAACCCTGAATAGACTTCAACTAATCTGCATCCTTAGACAGGCCTCAGCTTATTTACACCCTTGGACATGCGTCACCTCCTCTGCACCTAGTTACCATCAATTATACTCAATACATTGAGGCCTGTCCAGCGGACACAGATGAGGTAAGGCTTGTCCAAGGGTGAGAGGAGGTCAGTCCTCTCCACTGTACTCATGGACACTGAATGCTTGTACATAGGACCTGCACTGTGTGTCTAAAATGTTATTTAAAAAACGATTTTGGTGAAAATTAATGACTTTTAGATTTTTGAGAAGGAATAAATAGTGTCTGCATGATTAAATACATATATTTCATCCCTTCACAATAATGTCACCTGTGTTACCTCAGATTAGGAAGTAGATTGTGCAGATGAGGTGAGGCATGTCCAGAGGGACAGAGGAGGTGAGGCCTGTGTTCAAGACTGTAGTGGGAGAGAGGCCTTTCCTGGAGAGCGTAGGTGGTGAGGCCTGTGTCTAAGAGTGCAGTGGACTAGGCTTCATGAAGCCTATCCCCCACTGCACTCTTAGACACAGGTCTCATGTTCTTTGCACCCGTGGACAGACCTTTCTTCCACTACACTCTTCAATACAGGCCATACCTCTTCTGCACCCCTAGACAATCCTCACCTCATCTGCAACCCTGAATAGACTTCAACTAATCTGCATCCTTAGACAGGCCTCAGCTTATTTACACCCTTGGACATGCGTCACCTCATCTGCACCTAGTTACCATCAATTATACTCAATACATTGAGGCCTGTCCAGAGGACACAGATGAGGTAAGGCTTGTCCAAGGGTGAGAGGAGGTCAGTCCTCTCCACTGTACTCATGGACACTGAATGCTTGTACATAGGACCTGCACTGTGTGTCTAAAATGTTATTTAAAAAACGATTTTGGTGAAAATTAATGACTTTTAGATTTTTGAGAAGGAATAAATAGTGTCTGCATGATTAAATACATATATTTCATCCTTTCACAATAATGTCACCTGTGTTACCTCAGATTAGGAAGTAGATTGTGCAGATGAGGTGAGGCATGTCCAGAGGGACAGAGGAGGTGAGGCCTGTGTTCAAGACTGTAGTGGGAGAGAGGCCTTTCCTGGAGAGCGTAGGTGGTGAGGCCTGTGTCTAAGAGTGCAGTGGACTAGGCTTCATGAAGCCTATCCCCACTGCACTCTTAGACACAGGTCTCATGTTCTTTGCACCCGTGGACAGACCTTTATTCCACTACACTCTTCAATACAGGCCATACCTCTTCTGCACCCCTAGACAATCCTCACCTCATCTGCAACCCTGAATAGACTTCAACTAATCTGCATCCTTAGACAGGCCTCAGCTCATTTACACCCTTGGACATGCATCACTTCATCTGCACCTAGTTACCATCAATTATACTCAATACATTGAGGCCTGTCCAGAGGACACAGATGAGGTAAGGCTTGTCCAAGGGTGAGAGGAGGTCAGTCCTCTCCACTGTACTCATGGACACTGAATGCTTGTACATAGGACCTGCACTGTGTGTCTAAAATGTTAGTTAAAAAACGTTTTTGGTGCAAATCAATGACTTTTATATTTTTGAGAAGGAATAAATAGTGTCTGCATGATTAAATAAATATATTTCAACCTTTTACAATAATGTCACCTGTGTTACCTTAGATTAGGAAGTAGATTGTGCAGATGAGGTGAGGCATGTCCAGAGTGACAGAGGAGGTGAGGCCTGTGTTCAAGACTGTAGTGGGAGAGAGGCCTTTCCTGGGGAGCGTCGGTGGTGAGGCCTGTGTCTAAGAGTGCAGTGGACTAGGCTTCATGAATCCTATCCCCCACTGCAGTCTTAGACACAGGCCTCACCTTCTTTATACCCCTGGACAGACCTCTCTTCCACTACACTCTTCAATACAGGCCTCATCTCTTCTGCACCCCTAGACAATCCTCACCTCATCTGCAACCCTGAATAGACTTCAACTAATCTGCATCCTTAGACAGGCCTTAGCTTATTTACACCCTTGGACATGCGTCACCTCATCTGCACCCAGTTACCATCAATTATAGTCAATACATTGAGGCCTGTCCAGAGGACACAGATGAGGTAAGGCTTGTCCAAGGGTGAGAGGAGGTCGGTCCTCTCCACTGTACTCATGGACACTGAATGCTTGTACATAGGACCTGCACTGTGTGTCAAAAATGTTATTTAAAAAACGATTTTGGTGAAAATCAATGACTTTTAGATTTTTTAGAAGGAATAAATAGTGTCTGCATGATTAAATACATATATTTCATCCTTTCACAATAATGTCACCTGTGTTACCTCAGATTAGGAAGTAGATTGTGCAGATGAGGTGAGGCATGTCCAGAGGGACAGAAGAGGTGAGGCCTGTGTTCAAGAGTGTAGTGGGAGAGAGGCCTTTCCTGGAGAGCGTAGGTGGTGAGGCCTGTGTCTAAGAGTGCAGTGGACTAGGCTTCATGAAGCCTATCCCCCACTGCACTCTTAGACACAGGTCTCATCTTCTTTGCACCTGTGGACAGACCTCTCTTCCACTACACTCTTCAATACAGGCCATACCTCTTCTGCACCCCTAGACAATCCTCACCCCATCTGCAACCCTGAATAGACTTCAACTAATCTGCATGCTTAGATAGGCCTCAGCTTATTTACACCCTTGGACATGCGTCACCTCATCTGCACCTAGTTACCATCAATTATACTCAATGCATTGAGGTCTGTCCAGAGGACAGAGATGAGGTAAGGCTTGTCCAAGGGTGAGAGGAGGTCAGTCCTCTCCACTTTAGTCATGGACACTGAATGCTTGTACATAGGACCTGCACTGTGTGTCTAAAATGTTATTTAAAAAACGATTTTGGGGCAAATTAATGACTTTTAGATTTTTGAGAAGGAATAAATAGTGTCTGCATGATTAAATAAATATATTTCATCCTTTCACAATAATGTCACCTGTGTTACCTCAGATTAGGAAGTAGATTGTGCAGATGAGGTGAGGCATGTCCAGAGGTACAGAGGAGATGAGGCCTATGTTCAAGACTATAGTGGGAGAGAGGCCTTTCCTGGGAAGCATAGGTGGTAAAGCCTGTGTGTAAGAGTGCAGTGGACTAGACTTCATGAAGCCTATCCCCTACTGCACTCTTAGACACAGGTCTCACTTTCTTTGTGCCTGTGGACAGACCTCTCTTCCACTACACTCTTCAATACAGGTCTCACCTCTTCTGCACCCCTGGAGAATCCTCACCTGATCTGTAACCCTGAATAGACCGTTTGCCATTGCTTTGTTGTTTGGTAATAGTGGTCTATAATGTGCTATTTTTTTCTTTAACACAGATTGAAATCAAGATTTCAAGAGAAAGGAAAGATGCCCTCAAGGCAAAGAAGAAGGAAAGATGATAAGCGGAAAAAATCAAAAACAGCAACGGAATTACAGCACTCCTCCACAACAAATACTTCAAAAAACAGGAAAAAAGCTCCTGGTAAGACAACTAAGTCTTTCTTACGGAACATATGTAGATAAAAAAAAATGTTGGACAGCATGTAGAAAAAGAGAAGGAGAGAGTAAATGTGAAAAGGAAGAAGAGGCCCTCAAAAAATCTTACTACTGGAGCAGGAGAGAATAATATGTATAGGAATAGAAGGCAGAATCAATTTAGGGACATTCGTAAACGAATGTTTCGCAATAGGGTGGTTTTAAATTTGTTAAAAAACATTAGGAAAGGTAAAAAGAGAGCTGCTTTTTATAAGAAAAAGAAAAGTGTAGAGAAGATTGTTGATCAGGCTTTTGAAGTTAAGAAAAAATTATTTATTTTAATAATCAATAGAATTAGGACACTTAACAAGACAATTGATGTTTTCAAATCAAACAGTAGATGGAAAAGAGTAATTAATCGGACTAATTTTTGTAAAAAATTTTCAGGAGAATGGATGCACAGTTCAAGTTGTGAGCCATTTTTTAATGAGGAGAGTTACTTCCAGGAGAGTGATTTAGTGCATGCAGTTGACACCAGGGGTCGAGCATATGAGGTGAAAGACGGTTGTCTGATTGAAAAAGAGAAACTTGTGCCTAGAGAACCAGAAGAGGTGTTAACTGATGAAGTTTTAGGGAGACGTACTAAGGGTCCAGTGTACACTTGGAAGTGCAGTAGTATTTGTACTGTGCGACAGGAATCAATTGATTTGTTTTGTAATTTCTTACGTACATATAGTAAGAAAAGTCTAAAACAAAAAATGAAGTTGTTGCAAGACTTAGATCCTTGCAGAGTGAGAGAAAACACAGGTTTTCAAGGGCATTCACTGGCTTGTCTTTCTAGAAAAGTCTGTCAGAGTGTTTTTCATCATTTTAGGATGTTAGCAGTGCATCATACCAAAATGAGAAAATTAGTGAGAATGTTGTATTATGCAAAAAGTCCAGCACTTAAGCTTAAACAATTAAACAGTGCTCTTTTGCATGGAACTGAATTAGATGTGAAGAAGATTTGTGAAGAAATTGAGATTTCTTATTTTGGTGAAAAAGAAGACAGTGTAGAAATTGACACAGAAATTCAAGGTAATGTGGAAGACAATGTACAGATTTCAAGTACAGAAAAGTTTGACCAGGAAATTACCAGGTTTAAGGTGAAATCAAGTGAAAGGCCGAATTTTACTTGTGTGTGTTGTTGATGAACTCATTATAAGCATCAAACTAGATTAGTTGATTTATACGTAAAAAGTGAAAAGATAAATAATTATGAGTGGAAGAATTTTGCAATTTATTTGTGGGTGGAGAATTGTTTTGATTTGAGTTCTGATCAGCGTATTTGTAAATATTGTTATGATAAATTAAATCAAAACTGAATGCCTGCTAGAGCTGCTCATAATAATCTGGAGTTGGTAGACATTCCTCCTGAATTGATGGATTTAAATACATATGAGTCTATTTTGATTCAATGTGTCCATCCTTTTCAGGCTATTGTTCGCATGGAGCCTAAGATAGGGAAATTGCCTCCTTCAGATTTACAGAGAGTATTAAAGGGAAGAGTTGTTTATTTGCCTCTAGATTTCAAGAAAAATATTGATACAATTGGTGTAGAGAAAGTGGAAGAGGAACCTCTGGTTATTCTAGTTAATGGGGTTCCGACAAAGAGTAAGAAAATCTGGCAAGATTTAGTGGATGTTAGGAAAGTCAAAAAGGCAATGTTGTATTTGGTCAAAAACAATGAGTACTACAAACATGTATGTGTTGAAGCAGAGGAAACAGCTGCAGATGAAGACAGTGATTGTTCAGCTGGCCAAATTGAAAAAGTTGATGTATCAAGAAGTGAAGAAATATATGAACATTATACTGTTCATCCTTTGCATTCCAAAGAAGTGATGGGGAATGCAATTGACTTGTTTCAAATGTAAGCAGCAAAAGGAAGTCCCATTAGTGTATGGGAAGAAAGTTTGGAAGCTCGTTGTTTTCCACATTTATTTCCAACAGGTCGAGGTGGACGAAATGACGATCGACCACTTCAAATTCATGCATCTGAATATCGAACTGTAAGATTATATGCTGAAGATCCAAGGTTTCGTCAATGCATTCCCTATTTGTTTCATCTACTGTATGAAAGTGACTTGTCTGGGCTTTCTTATGCAGTAAACCACATACTGAAAAGTGGAGCACATCTGCAAAATGTTTCGGCGAGGGACTTTATGGAGAAAGTGAATCTGCAAGATAATATTTTGGAATCTCATTTAATCAATCTCATGGGATGTCAGCGTGGTACAAATGAGTATTGGTACCGTCGTCATGGGGAATTGAAATGTATGCTAAGAAACTTAGGAATTCCTACATGGTTCCTCACTCTTAGCTGTGCTGAGTATGCATGGGACGACTTACTTCAATTTCTAATATACAAAATATAGAATTCAAAACTGCTGGAGAACTGTGTTCTTTGGATCCAGTGAATGTATGCAGATATTTCAATCATAGATTTGAAGCTATGATGTCTTTTATTACCAACAAAAAAAATCCTCCCCTTGGAGAGGTTTTGGATTTCTTTTGGAGAAAGGAGTATCAAACGAGAGGTGCTCCTCATATACATATGTTGTTGTGGATTAAAGATGCACCCAAATTTGGAACAGATTCGGATGAGACAGTGATGAGCTTCATTGAAGAGTATTCAACATGTGCTGTTCCGAAAACTACCGAAGAAAACAGTTTAAGGCAACAAGTTTTACGCTTTCAATCCCATCGTTGTGGAAAGTACTGTCGGCGAAAATTCAGAAACAAGGACAAGTTCTACACAAAATGTCGTTTCGGCTTTCCATGACCAGTGATTTCTAAAGGAAGAGTAAATAATTTGATGTCTTCTTTGCGACATACTGTGACGAGGAAATCACCAAAAAATACATACAATTTAAAAAGAAACGAAGAGTCCAAGTACATCAACGACTACAACCGAGTGATTTTGTCCATGTGGAATGCTAACATGGATATTCAATTCATTGCTGACAACTCTATTGCTGTGGCTCGATATGTGACGTCTTACATCACAAAAAAAGAAAAGACAGAGCTGAAGGAAATGTGGGAGGACATTTCACATGAAAAGAGTCTAAGCAAGAAATTATATAGTTACAGTCTGAAGATGTTGTCGCATCGAGAAATTGGAGCATATGAATGTTCTGATCGATTGTCATCAGCAAGTCTCTATGCCAAATCTAGAGCCAAGTCTAGGACTTGCTGCAACACGAAACCGAGTTTTGAAATCTGTACAAGAGATAGAGTATTTGGCGGAGAAAGAACCAGAAAGTACAGATATTTTGAAGACAAACATGTTGGATACATACTATCCAAATAGAAGTCCTCACCTTGAGAACGCTTGTCTCTAAGAAGTTCTGCAAAGATATATTTATAAGAGGAACATCAGAGAAGATATCAATAATGGAATATATGCTGTCATTGGATGTGAAGGATGTCTAGTGAAACAGAGAAAAGGTCATTTGATTAATCATCGAAAATTGAGTTGTGAACATCCAGACAAAAGAGAATTTTACTATTTGGCTCTTTTGCAACTCTTTAAACCATGGCGTACAGAAGAGGAACTACTTGGAGATTTTCTCTGTTATGAAGACTCTTTTAATGCAACCAAGGATACCATAGAATGTCCTGTTTTTCCAAATTATCTGCAAATGTTGAATGAAGAAATAGAGCAAGAAGCAACAATTGCTGCAGAGATTGCGAGAGACAGTTCTCAAGACAGTCAGAGTTCTGCTTCATTGAGTCAGGATCCACTAGGATGACCAATTATCCAAAATGAAGCTGCCACTGCCATGGATGAGGTGGAAAGAGCTATGGAGCAAGCTCAAGAGGATGTAATTAATTTAGAAGATTTGGTGAAACAATTAAACCTTGAGCAGAAACAGATATATGACGAAGTCACAGAACAGGTTGAACATGGATTCAGTCATGAGAAGAAAGAGTGCTCATGTACATCATTTAAGCCTGTCCAACTGTACGTGAGTGGAGAAGCGGGAACTGGAAAAAGTTTTCTGATTAAAGCAATTGCAACTTATCTGCAGAAAAGGACTGAATCACCGCTGTCTTGTGTTGTTATCGCTCCAACTGGGCTGGCAGCACATAATATTAAAGGGATTACTTTACATCGTTTACTGATGCTGCCAGTGGAGCATGATAACAAATTGCAATACCACAAGCTATCTGGAGATGCGTGTTCCGAAGTTTCCAGAGTCCTGAAGAAAATGAAACTTCTTATCATTGATGAAGTAAGCATGGTCTCAAATCTAATGCTTGCTTTTGTGCATTTGAGAATGCAAGAAATTCTTAGAACAGACTATGATGTCTTATTTGGAGGAAAACACATTATTGTTTTTGGAGATCTACTGCAGTTGACTCCAGTGAAAGGACAACCAGTGTTTAAAATGGTCACGCATGAAGATACCAGGAAGTGCCTAGGAAGCATTGGAAACGTTAATATATGGTTACATTTCAAATATGCAGAACTACTCCAAAATATGCGGCAGGCAAAGGATGAAGATTATAAAAATATTCTACAAGATGTAAGAATTGGAAAAATATGTCAGCATGGGAAAGAAGCTTTACATGGACGATTAATTTCAAATTTGTACCCAAATGAAAACATTCTTCCAGAGAATATTTTTAAGAAAATTAACGAGAAGAAATCTGGCATATGTTTGATGCCTACTCTGAAAGAATGTTCCATGTTCAACAACAAAATGTTAAAGTTAGAAAATGAAGAGCTAGTGAAACTGGAAGCTATAGATAAAATAGAGCATATGGGAGCAACAATTATTTTGTCGGAAAATTTGAAATCAAAATTGGATTCATTAGAGAAGACTATATCTAAAACTGCTGGTTTTGAAAAGACTCTGAATGTGTGTTTAAATTGTTGTATCATTTTGAGAAGGAATTTAAATGCTGAAAGAGGTCTGGTAAATGGAGCAATGGGTCATGTTGTTGGTTTTGTGAATTACAAAAATAGAGATGGAATTGAAATTTTAAAAATTAAATTTGATGGCATTGACGAAATAGAACAAATTTGTCGTTGTTCAGCTAGATTTTTGCTTGTGAAAGACTTATATGTTCGCCGAAAACAGTTTCCTGTTTGATTGGCATATGCAGTGACAATTCATAAATCTCAAGGTTTAAGTGTAGATAGGGCTTTGGTGAACATTGGAAGTTCTGTGTTTAAAGAGGGTATGGCATATGTGGCATTATCACGAGTCAGAACTTTATCAGGGTTGTACTTGATTGAGTGTGATGAAAAAAAGATTTGTGCTGATCTAGATTGTGTTAAAGAATACAATAGGTTAAGAAGAGAGTATGCTCCACATTTGCCTCAATATCCTCTGTTGGAAAAACGTGTGGTAGGCCGAAAAAGAAGAAATGAGAATAATTGCAGTGAGGTACTAGCAAAAAGACAAAAAGTAGATGAAACTGTAATTGTAAGCAGAAAGAAAAAGGATTCTGTTGAAGATGTTATTGGATTTCAGTTTGAAAACAGTTCTGGTGTCAACTGCTATGCTAATGTAGTAGTTAATGTTGTTTTTTTTCTTCAAAATTTACAAGAACAGATTGTTGAAAATCGGGATCAAACATTCTGCTGTTTATTGAATTCTGTGTTTGAGAAATGTAGCAGTGATAGAGCAAAAATAGAAAGTGTTTCAGAAATTAGAAATCTTCTAGACATATGTTCTGGTCAAAATCAATTTTCACAGATTATTCAGCAGGATTGTCAGGAATTTTTAATGTATATGTTTGATGTATTGGAAGATGAAGGAGTAGATATAAAAAATCTTTTTAGCCTTTCTTATCAATGGCAGCATGACTGTGACAACTGTACTTTATCAAGTAGTACTATAATAGACCTGAAAGATTTATATATTTGAGTTTCCCAGACTGCAAATCAGTGCCTTTTAATAATCGCGTTAAAGCAGCGGATCACAATATGGTGTGTACCCAATGTAAGTCTGCAATGCTGTCCACATTATTTTTACAAACTTATGGTAAATATGTGATTTTAATGTTCCAACGATGTAGACCTGATGGAAGTAAATTGTCAACTTCTATTAAAAATTTTGTGGCTTCTCAGTTATCAATTTCAGGAAGAACCTTTGCAATTGTAGCTATTATTTATCATGACGGTCCTTCAACAACATCAGGGCATTACACATGCTATTTAAAAAGTTGTAAAGGTTGGACCCTTTGTAACGACACTCATTTGAATTTCAAACAACGTTTACCTTTTGACTTAAAAAATTCATATCTAGTGTTTTAGAACCAAAATGTAAGTAAAGGTAATTGGCCTATGAAGACAGAAGTAGTTAATAAAGGTTAGTTTGCTGTTTAAAATTATATTTTGAGTTAAAGAGATCAAGATAATATAAAAAATTGAGTTGTCATATAGGTACTGTAAGTGGATCTCATAGTGAGTGATATCAGTATTATAGGAAATGATAAACATGAGTGAGTCCGAGATGGAATTACGAAAATTTAAATATTGTGAAAATGTTGTTTGAGCCTTTCTTTCAGAACGTCGGAAAAACGGTAATTTTAGAGTTTGTTTTAATTATTTTGAAAATATACTGATACATCTGACACTATTTGGCCTTAAGGAATAGTGAAGGAATGAGCAAAGAGTTGTGACTGAACAGAAGGAGTATATGAAAATATTTCAGATGTTCTTCAAGGTTTTCTTCTAGAAAGTCGATGAAATGGAATTTTTAGAGAACAGCAGAGTACTTTCCAACGAAAAGGACCTTCATGATATACTATTTGGCCTAAAGGAAAAGTAAGTGAATCAAAGATTAGTGTACATTTGTTATTTTTAAGTTTAGATGTTTTTTTTAAAAACACAATCTTTTTGATTGTGTTTTTTTCCCCGCTGTAATATGATGAGTAGTTTGAACTCACTTTTTTAAGTAAAATTCAATATATTCTGAGAACAGAAAAAATATACTATGTAACATGTTGTACAAGTTAATCTATAGTTTGTATTCGGTAATTAAAATATATTCCCATTGTCTCACACTCACTTTCCTTTTTCCACCCTCTTTCAGCTCTTTTTACTCACTTATAATGTCTTTCTTTCCCTCTCTTTCAACCCCGTTATTTTACTCCACTTCTTTCACAACCCCTCATTCTCATTTCAACTGTCTGCATCCCCTCTCTCCCTTGCATAACTTTTCAGCTTTCAGTCTCTCTGCTTTACTTCCCTTTTCCGTATTTTCCTCCTTTGCTCTTTTAGTAATTCCTCTTTACTCAGCAGTATTGTCGCACTCTATCACTATAAATCACCCACTCTCCCTCGCTTATCTTTGTTTGCTCCTTTCTTTTGACCTCTTCTCTCAATTTTTCGTTCACTACCTCTATGTCCTCAGTGCCTCACTCTCCTTGTGTTATGTTCACTTGTGTTTATCTACCTTCTATCATTTCTTTTACAACAACTTCACTGCTCCTCTGTCATCGCTCTTCATCCCATTTCTTTTACTCTGGTTCCATTCCTATCCCTCATTTCCTTTCTTTCAATGTCCTTCTCTTTACTTTCATCACCAAATTATTTTCTCTCAGTACCACTGTTTTAGTCGTCTTCTCCTCTCTTTCCTTTTTTTGCTCCCTTACTCATTTCCTTTGCTCACTCATTGTACTCCACCTCACTCAGTTTTTCTCTTAGTGTGTCTGTCTACTAAATTCCTCACTCCATTTCCCTCAATCGTTGTATATTATCCTCTTTCCCTTCATCCCTTCACTCTATGACTGTTCTTCACATACTCTCAGTTATCTTCTATTCCTCATTCTTCTAAATGCATCCTTAATTAGACTCTTTTCCGTCTCTGTCATTATCTTTTTACTTACTACTGTTTCCTGATTTAGTTTTGCTAACTCACATTGTTTTAGTATCTTTCTTACCTTCAGTTCATTTCTCTGTTCTTCTCTTCCTCTCTGTCAGTGAATCTATATGCCTTACTCTTAGTAATTTGCTCTCCTTCTATTTCTTTTTCTCTCTTTTTGTCCTTTTACCTTACTTTATTTCCCTTTCTGTGTCCTTCACTCTTACTTTATTTTTAAATACATTGTTATGATTTTTAACCTCTTCATTTGTATGTTTTAATTTAAAATACATATTTTACTAATTATAACTTATTTTTTCTTCTCTCTTTCACAGATACAAAGTGTAGTAAAAAAATTTAATTAAAGTTACATTTATTATATGGTAAGTGTGACTAAAAAAATGTAGTTTGTCATCACCCTTTGCTTTAACCTCACTAATATTTTCTCAACCAACCTCACTCCTGTTTCTTTACTCTGCTTCCCTCACTTATTCGTATTCTCCATGTTTACTCCCCTTTCCCTATTTCCCCTCTCATATTCAACTTCTTTCAGTCCCCATTCTTTACTTCACTTACCCTCTGTTCCCTTCCTTTGCTTCTTCACTCATTCTCTTTTTCTTAATTATTTACTTCACTCCTACACACACACCTCATCCCCCTCCCAACACATACACACACCTCTGACATACGCCCCATACACACACCACACACACACCTCATACACACACACACACACACCCCCACACACACTCCTCACACACACACACACATTCCATACACACACATACATCCCACACACATACCCCCCACACCCACACACCCCTCACACATATCTCACACACCCTCACCTCCACCCACACCGAAACACCCCACACACCCACACTCACAGACACACCTTACACACCCACACTCCGACCTACACCCACTGACTCCCTATAAGTCACACACACTGCATTACTTACCTTTCTTTGCTGTTTCACTCAGACCCATTCAGGCACTATTTCCTTTACTCTTTCTGTCCTTTCTCTTTGTCACTCCCCATATCTTATCCTAATTCAATTTTTCACCCTCTTTCACCCCTCTTTACTTACACTAACTGCTCTTTTCTCACCCTCCCTCACCGTTGTTCATTTATCCCGGTTCTGCCACTACCCTTCATTCCCCATTTTTTACTGTCCTTTCTTTTTCTTTCAACACCCACTCACATTCTCCCACTATCTCTACTTTAGTCTTCTTCCTCTCTCTTCCCTTCTTTCGCTCCCTTATTCATTTTACTTTTCTCACTTTCACCCTATTACACCTTCTCTGTTTTTTACTATGTAATAAACAATTCCTCTGTGTTTCTCCCTCTAGCTCTCTTTCTCTTAACATTACTCTCTTTGTGTTCTTCCCTCATGCTAACTCCTTCATTAATTTTTTCTTTCTTTTTTTTGGGTGCGCGTCCCGGTGCGCGTACCCTAAGGAAAAAAATTGACAGAGATTCTTTAAAAATATAGGTTTCTTTTTATAAATTGAAGGTAGTTCTAAAAAGAACTGTTTTTTTTCTTCTTTTTGTTGTTTTATATTTTTTTTAATGTTTTTTTGAACATTTTGTACTTTTTTTGGCTTTTCTGAACAGTTTTATATTTTTTTGTATTTTTTATGGGGAGAAACAAAAAAAAAAAGGGAATTGACAATGGCTCAACTGGAGCAAAAAACAAAAAACTGAAAAAATGTGGGTTTTTTGGGGCAATTGTGGTTGTCACCAGCAAGGACGATGAGCTTTACGCTCTTTTCACCATAGGAGATGAGTTTACCACAATGAATACATGTTATGTTATGTTATGTTATGTTATGTTATGTTATTTTTGTGCTTGTATAGCGCACGGCCACTCCAGTTGGAGCATCCCGGCGCTTTTTCGAAGGTACCCACTAAAAGAGGGAGAAACATAACACTGAAGGGAATTGTAACACACGCATGAAAGAAAAAAGAACAGCAGCGGTCTAAGGGAAAAGCCATGTTTTAAGGGCCTTTCGGAAGACATCAGGCTAGAAGCCTGTCTTAGAGAAATCGGAAGGTCATTCCAGGCACGAGGAGCTAGATAACGAAAGGACCGACCTCCTGCTCTGGCGCGCTTAATAATGGGAACCCTCACTTTGGATAGCGCAGCAGATCTAAGAGATCTGGAAGGCTGGTACCAAGACACACGATTGGAAATATATTTTGGACCGATGCCATGTAAGGCCTTGTAGGTCGTAGTCAAAGTTTTAAAAAGAATCCTTTTATCAACCGGGAGCCAATGTAAGGTCGAAAGAAGAGCAGTGGCTCTAGCTCTTCTTGAGAGACCAAAGACCGCTCGGGCTGCAGAATTCTGAGCGACTTGAAGACGCCTGACCAGGTATTTAGGAAGCCCCAGAAATAAGACATTGGCGTAATCCAGTCTGGATCCCACCAGTGCCTGGACAATAATTTTCCTGTGCTCAATGGATACTAAAGGTAGAAATTTACGTAGCATCCGTAGGATGCCAAAACATTTCCCAGTGAGAGAGGAAATATGTGGTCCAAAAGAAAGATCATTGTCAATGATCACTCCCAAATTTTTGGCCTTCTGGGATGAGCTAACTGGGGGAGACATCTCCTGCGGCCACCAGGGTTTCCAGTCCGGCTCGGAGGTGCACCCGAAAAAGAGCAGCTCCGACTTGTCGGAGTTGCATTTCAGTCCATGGTGTCCTAACCACTCGAAAACCGCACTCAGACAACCTCTGATCTGCTCGTCGTTAAACAGACCGTTCCTGTTGCTCACAAACAGGAGCTGGGTATCGTCAGCGTAGGTGACAATCCGGGCACCAAAAGACTCCGCGACCGCTGCCAGAGGAGCCATAAAGATGTTGAAAAGGAGGGGGCTCAAGATGGACCCTTGAGGAACCCCCACTTCTAGCAGCGGCATCTCAGCGGAGTACGGAGGAGCCCAGATTGTCTGTCGGCGGTCGGCTAAGAAGGATTGAAGCCACCTCCACACCGTTCCCTGCAAGCCAAAATCCCAGAGTCTAGCAAGGAGAAGCGCATGGGGAACGGTGTCGAATGCCGCCGACAGATCAAGCATGACCAATACCGCCTTTCTTCCAGCATCCAGCTCCTCCCGGATAGCGTCTGTGACTTCGAGGAGCGCAGTTTCCGTGCTGAAATTCGCACGGAAACCGGATTGGGTGTTATGTAACAGATCGTTTTCCTCGATGAAGTTAGATATCGATCTGTGAACAAACCTCTCAGTCACTTTCGCTAGAGCCGGGAGTAAGGAGATAGGTCTGTAGTTGGCATGGACCAGAGGGTCGAGTGCTGGTTTTTTCAGGAGTGGCAGGATCATGGCGCTCTTCCAAGCCTTAGGAACTACCCCAGATAGGAGTGACATGTTTAAAATGGGGTTGACCAAGTCATTTAGCACAGGTGCCAAGTTCGCTAAACACTTGGCCGGGCACGGATCCTGTGGAGATCCAGATTTAAGGTTGGACAGAATGGCAAGAGAACTTGCATTGTCCAATGGAGGAAACTCACACAACAGAGGACCATGATCGGACATGGGACACCCCAGACTCACCGGTTGCTGCTGGAAAGAGGAAGAGAGGGAGTCTTGAATAGTAATAATTTTCTGTACAAAGTATACAGCCAGATCCCTCAACCAGGATTCAGAGTGCGTGTGGATGGGGGTGTACGCAGAGGGAGAAGTAAAGTCTTTTACCACCCTAAAAAGTTCTTTACTGGAATGCTCCGCCTCATTTATTCTGGATTCTAAATAGGCTTTTTTCCCCGCCCAGATTGACTTATGGTAAACTCTCGTCAGAGTCTTAAAATTCTGTTTTTCCGAAAGATCATAAGATCGTCTCCAAGCTCTTTCAGCTTTTTGATGTAATTCGGAAATCCTCAAACCGTGGTTGAATGCAAGGGATCGCCTCCCTTGTCTCTGGTCCCGATGGAGTGGGTTGCTTTCTTTTGGAGGTGGTACTTGAAGATTGGGGGAGGTTACTGGCCAGTTCCCTCATCTCTGCAGCAGAATAATTATTCGGATGTTTGCGGTTCATGTGTCTAATCATGGTATTATTACCAAAATAATATTTCTTGTTAGGGTTCCCCCTTGAAAGTTCCATGCCACAGATTAGGCAAGTCACCTTGGACGCGTTGACTTTTTTCTTGCCCTCTGGGATAGAAAAAAACTCCCATACAATGTGTGGCCTTGGCTTGTATGGGGTATTGTCTTCATGCAGCCATCTTCTTCCCTCCTCCTCTTCCTCTTCCTCCTTCTCCTCTTCTTGACCACCAATGTAATGTTGTGGTGGTCCTCTTGGTGGAGGTGGTGGTGGTGGTGGTGCAGATGTTCCAGCTGCTGCTGCTACTGTAGCCATTTTAAAGTACAAAATATTTCTCTAAGTTGTTCAAACAGGTCTTCCTCAGTCAAAGGACAAAGTCAGAATAAGGAAAAAAGGTGGGGTCTTTCATCATTTGGAAAAAAAAACTGTCCTGAACCAATGAAAAGTGTTATTTTCAGGTCACATAACCCGGGCTTTCATCATTTGGAAACCAAAACTGTTCTGCACCAATAGAAAGTGTTATTTTCAGGTCACATGACCCGTCGCACTTACGCTACGCGCCCCGGGGCGCGCCCGTAGTCTCGTACCGGGGCGCGCCCTGGGGCGCGTAGCGTAAGCGCATCAGGACGTCGCGCGATCGTATGCGCTCGCGTGCTTCCGGGTGCGCTTGCGCTGTGCGTCATATGACGCATCACCCGGCTACGCGATACGTCACGATGTTGTTTTCGTTCGCGGGAATAGCGCTACCGGGACGCTCACCGGTACGCGCCCCGGGGCGCGCCGTATTATTGCGCTTACCTGTGCGTTCACCGGTACGTGCCCCGGTAGTGCCCCGGGGCAAAAAAATAAATAAATAAATAATAATAATATTTTACATAATTATAAAATATAAAATTGGTTTTAAATTTTTTTACTTTTTATACCTACAGAGATTTGCTATTAAAAAACCATTGAAATTCACTGAAAAAACCATAGGTTTTACACCAGTTATAGTTAGGAATTAGCATTTAAAAAACCTATTAAATTCACTGAAAAAACCATAGTTTTCACACCAGTTATAGTTAGCTGGAAGTTTTACTCGCATAAAACCATTGAAATTCCCACGTTATAGTTAGTTGGACTCCCTATAACTTGTGCGTGCAATGCACTGCTGATGACGTCACATATTACATCACTCATGACGCAATTTCTTTTCAAAATGAATCCTGGGTAAGTATAGCATTAGAGTTAAACTGTTACATTATTAAATTTTGAAAATTAGCATTTCTAGATATTGCAATACGGCCCATGTGGGCTTTCTCTTGCAAACATAATAATCGCAGTTATAAGCAATTGTCACTCGAAACAACTCATCAAAGTGATAATCATAATTCCTCAAGCGAATTTCATTTGCCCTCTCAAACCGCACTAGATAAATGTCTACATGATTCCAAAAAGTCTCAAGTGAGTAGTATATACAGTGCATAAACTCAGACCGCTCCAGGTTTAAATATCTCAGTAGAATTTCTTCCTGTGCACCATAAACCTTTCAATACCTTCAAGTGAGACATAAAAGACAGAGAAAGTGGACTAATCAAAATACTGATAAATTAAAGCATACCAAGCTGCCACCATCATTGAAATGAGTCAAAAATTGAGTCAAAAAATGAGTGAATTAAACAGTGAAACATACAATTAAGATATTGGTTAAAATCACAGACTGCGCTACGAAGACTAAGGGTCCTAATACATATCTCAATGGGTAGGATTATCTCCTGAGGAACTCAGTGTATGCAGGTTGCCTATACCCTAATCCCCCAGGTGCCATTTCATCTCTTCTTCAGAGTTCAGGCCTCTGGGTATACCGAGGAAAAGGCAGAGGAAGAGGCAATCCTGGAGGAAATACACCAAAAAACAACAACCAGTCAGGAGGGGTGGCTGGAATAAGCGGAAGCACGACAACCCCAGTGGGGGTGGAAACACGGGGTCAAAAGAAAATACGAGGAAAATGAATCAAAGTAACGTGGTAAATCTTTCCTCTCATATTTTGTCTAAAATAGAATATGATGTATTGCAATTTGGCCTCTCCTTCTGCCCTTCGGCAAACTTTAATTATTCCCAGGAACGAGTAAACTTGTTCAAATTTACTAGAAAATTGCGGCTGCAAAAATGGAATAAACTTAAGGTGAAAAATACAGCCAACATTGCTCCTAGTGTCATACCAGCTAAAGAGACCATTGAGGAAGTAGAAACATTAATTGCCATGAAAGACTTAGAGTTTGGTACTCCTGACAATACTCCCAATGATGCCACTTCATTGGGTTATAGAACGGATCTCAATTGTCCTAATCATTTTAAATCCAAATCTACATTTAACCCGACATTACCTGCTTGCAGCATTGATACCTTTGAGACATTGGTTATAAATGACTTTAAAGATCTTGCTAAAAGAAAATGTTGGTCTAATGATAACTTAACTAAAGCAGAAAGATCAGCTATTAAGTCCCTGGAAAACGACCCCTCTATTGTTATTCGACAGTCGGACAAAGGGGGGAACGTGGTATTAATGGATGCTGGTAACTATATCAATGAGGGCATGAAGCAATTAAATGTAAAGGAATGTTATGAACTTTCCTCCTTACAGGCGATTGAACAAAGTAACATTACCTATTATGAAATGCTAAAAAATTGGCGTGAAAGTGGCATCATTGAATGGGATGAGTACTCTTTCTTATTAAATCGGAACCCAAGAGTAGCTGTCCTATACTTACTACCTAAGTTACACAAAGACCCAGTAACTCCTCCTGGGAGGCCAATAGTATCTTCTATTGGGTCTCTTCTGGAAAATACATCGAGGTACATCGATTTCTTTTTGAGATCCTTTGTTGAGAATGTTCCCTCATATCTCAGGGACAGCAGAGACTTCATTAATAAAATCTCCAATTTTGAGTGGAAGGAAGGTTACCTACTTATCACGTTAGACGTGTGCAGTTTGTACACGTCTATCAAACATGAAGACGGCATAAGAGCTTGTCGGAAATTTTTGAGCTCCAGATCAATCTCTTATCTAAAGCATTCTGATATGATTGTTCAGATGATGAGATTTTGTTTGGAAAATAACTTCTTTGTCTTTAATGATGTTTATTACAAACAACGACAAGGGACGGCGATGGGAACTTGTTTTGCTCCCAGCTTTGCAAATTTATTCATGGCAAGCTGGGAGCAGCAAGTGGAGAAGACTCACGAGATGTACCGTAGCCATGTGAAACTATGGCTACGATACATCGACGATCTGTTCATTATATGGGAGGGTACACAATGAGAAGCAGAAAGTTTCTTAGTGGGCCTTAACAATAATGACCAGAACATCAAACTGGAGGGCCACATGGATACTCAGAGTATGGTGTTTTTGGATCTGCATGTGAAGGTGTCAAAAAAGAAGTTAGTGACCAGTCTATACCGCAAAGAAACTGCGGGGAACACCTTACTACACGCGGAAAGTGGACATCCGAGGGCCCTGATCAAAAGCATTCCCTGTGGTGAATTTCTCCGGGCTCGGAGAAATTGTAGCACTGAAGAGGACTTTGTGGCTGAGAGTGCATGCATGGAAAAACGCTTTGTTGATAGAGGGTATCAACCTTCAATCATAGAAGCTGCACGGACTAAGGCCAGTGAAATCAGTCACCAATCTCTGCTAGTTTCCAGTGAAGTCCTAAAACCAGGAAATACTAAAGAGGTAGTTAGATTCATCTCTACTTACCATTCCAGATCTTGGCAAGTGTTTAACATTTTCAAATGTCACTGGAATGTGTTGAAAACTGAACCTACCCTGATTGAGGTGTTGCCTGAAAACCCTAAGGTAACTTATAGGAAAGCTCATTCTCTGAAGGACAGGTTAAGTAAGAATGAAGTAAGTCTGACTGCAACGAAAACGAGTGACATCAAAGGTTTTTACACCTGCATGAAATGCAAAGCCTGCAGGCATAGTCACAACATTAAGAGAGTCTTCTTCCCTGTCGAAGCAACCGAAAAGACAATCAATAAACACCTTACATGTCTTTCAGAGTACTGTGTGTACGTCTTGACGTGCCCATGTGCTAAAAAATATGTGGGAAGCACTATGTTTCCTGCGAAAAAACGTGTTTTAGAACACATGAGATCTGTTGAGAATAAAGACCAAACCTCACCAATCGCACGTCATTTCGAAGAATTTCATAAAAGCAACAGGAATCTGTTGAAATTCTTTGTAATCGACAAACTGCCTGACATGAAAAGAGGAGGCGATAAAATTCGCAAATTAAGACAAATGGAGAACAGGTACATTCTGGAGCTAGATACCCTAATACCCAGAGGCCTGAACTCTGAAGAAGAGATGAAATGGCACCTGGGGGATTAGGGTATAGGCAACCTGCATACACTGAGTTCCTCAGGAGATAATCCTACCCATTGAGATATGTATTAGGACCCTTAGTCTTCGTAGCGCAGTCTGTGATTTTAACCAATATCTTAATTGTATGTTTCACTGTTTAATTCACTCATTTTTTGACTCAATTTTTGACTCATTTCAATGATGGTGGCAGCTTGGTATGCTTTAATTTATCAGTATTTTGATTAGTCCACTTTCTCTGTCTTTTATGTCTCACTTGAAGGTATTGAAAGGTTTATGGTGCACAGGAAGAAATTCTACTGAGATACTTAAACCTGGAGCGGTCTGAGTTTATGCACTGTATATACTACTCACTTGAGACTTTTTGGAATCATGTAGACATTTATCTAGTGCGGTTTGAGAGGGCAAATGAAATTCGCTTGAGGAATTATGATTATCACTTTGATGAGTTGTTTCGAGTGACAATTGCTTATAACTGCGATTATTATGTTTGCAAGAGAAAGCCCACATGGGCCGTATTGCAATATCTAGAAATGCTAATTTTCAAAATTTAATAATGTAACAGTTTAACTCTAATGCTATACTTACCCAGGATTCATTTTGAAAAGAAATTGCGTTTCAAATTTCAGTATGATTTTGTTTAATAACTGGGGTTATTATTTCTTCATTATTTAACAATACTGTTTCTAGTAACAATGAAGTGAATTATTACCAGAATCGCACTTGATTGCATCAAGTTGAGTAATGGCAAATTGATGCTTTAGGAAAGTTATGTGGAAGGCATAAGGCAGAGATTTATTGTCTGTGGACTATCTGATTTATGAGAAACATACTCCTTTCCAAGATGGCCACGTTATTGATGCAATGTTTTGAGTCCTTTTTTGATTTTCGTTACACTCAATCACGTGAAACTTTATTTAATGTTTGTTCACTGTTTTGAAACTACCCGTGACCAAGGCGAGTTGTCTCGCCGAAACGCGTTGGGCTGTTTTCATTGTTTCATCACGTTGCTGCTTTGAAATAAACCAATGAATCTGGAAGAGCGCACTTGATATTGAATCATTTCGGGAGTTTCTCAAGGGGAGTGCAGGACCGTAGCGTTGCTACGTTTGTGGACCTGAGTATTGTACAGGGTTTCCTTTGCCCCTGAGCTGCACCGCTGTCTTGGTGTCCTGGCGCCGCGAAGGATGTGGACCCGAAGAATATATATATATATATATATATATATATATATATATATATATATATATATTTGCTCCTTCTGCACCTTTCTCAGCAACGGGGCACTCCCAGGCGGGTGCCGAGAACACGGTGGTGCTCCGTGTCAATATTACTGCTCCAAAAGTCCCCTCTCCCAGCCGGGAAAGAAGCACGGCACTCGCGGGGTGATTGTCAGTTACTTCTTTATTTACAACGCTTGCACAGACGCGTTTCGGGAAACTCCCTTCCTCAGTGTGTTCACAGAATGTGAACCGAGGAAGCATGTATTTATAAAACACTGTCAATCAGGAAGTCACAAAAATAGAGGCAGGACTGGTCACCATTGATGTTTGGTGAGCGCCATCTTGAAATGTGCAAATTTGACATTATAGATTCTAAAACAATGTCCAATTCTCATCAAAAATTATTAATTCCAATAATATTATTATATACACAAGGATTATAATCAATCATTACATTGCACATAAATAAAAACACAACTTGCCGTGGATCGGCGTTTGGCGGTTCCATGTTTTGGAGCCGCCATATACCCTCTACCATTAAGCCGTGTATCGGCATGTTCTAAAATACTTCACAATTGATTACTGTTAAACATTTAATTTACAGGTTCTCAATCTAAAAGGATGGACTAGTTTCCTAGGTGGACTGCGAGTTCTTCTCCACTATTCAGACCCCTAGGATTTTTTGTTTGCAAGTCAATAATGAACCTGGATTCCAGCCTTCTGAGTTTTAATGTCATATCCCCACCTCTTATATGTGCCGGGATGTGGTCCAGTCCAAAGTATTGGAGCAGATCTCTGTTACTTTGATGTTTAATTGCGAAGTGCCTCGCCACTGGGTATGTTAGATCTTTATTGGCAATGGCACGCATATGCTCCAAAATTCTCAATTTGACAGCATTTATCGTGCTCCCTATATATTTTAACTTGCAGGGACACAGTAGACAGTAAACCACGTGTGTTGTTTGGCATGTTATAAATTTGTTTATTGGCCTTCTATCTTTTAGGCCTGGAACCTCGTAACCCAATACTCTTTTGCTACATGTACATGCTTTGCATCTTCCACAAGGGAAGAAGCCTTTCATTGCCGCAAGTGAGTTTGATTTAGCTGGGAGAGTGTCTAGATGGCTATGGACCAACTTGTCTTTAAGGGATTTTGCTCTCTTGAAGGTCACTAAGGGTCCTGATGGAATGTCCATACCGATAATGGGGACAGTCTTCAGTATGTGCCAGTTTTTGCGTAATGTATTTTTCAAAAAATTAGTGTCTTGATTACTGTTAAACATACTGTTAAACATTTACGCGACGCGAGTGCCGTGCTTCTTTCCCGGCTGGAAGATGGGACTTTTGGAGCGGTAATATATATATATATATATCTATATATAGCGTGATCAAGGCTTAATCGCCGAAACGTGTTGTTGTTGCCAATAAACTACTATTTGTAATTGCACAAGAAAGGTGTCCGAGCAGTCTGTCTTGAGAAACGAAGCTGAGTGTGGAAATTGTGTTCGGGACTTCCGGTGCCCTTGCTCGGACCGCCCGCCGACAGCAAGTCCGACCTTACGGGTAATCGCGGAGAGAATATATATATATATATATATATATATTCTCACAAGAATTGACCTCTTCAAGTTGATCCGCAAACTAAAGTTCCAGAAGATATTTGCAATGAAACCGGCAATGACTACAAACATAAGTCCTACTAACAGTAACAACGAGGAGACGGAACTCAGAGATAATGATCTAGAAACTCTCATGACGACGCACAATCTAGCTGGCATATTGATATCCCTAATTTTATGAATACTCTGAGGAGGGAAGAAATAAACCAGAAACGCGATGCAAGCAACTTACAGAGGAAGTCACGGGTCCTTCCACATGCCACATATGGTGCAGTAGATGTATTCAACGATGCAGTTCTACAAGATCTTCAGAGAATGGCAAATAACACTGTGGACATAACTAGGAAAAACTCTAATATTTCAAGGAAGGAGTGGGAAGCTATACAAATCGGACACCACAATCGAAATAAAACCCTCCAATAAGGGTGGCAACGTGGAGATTTTCAATAAGCAGAAATATAAAAGGGAAGCCATGAACCAACTGATGAACAGAGACTGCTACATGACGATTACGAAAACTGACTATATACAATGCACCCTTGAGTACCAATCACTACTAGAAGGTTGGAGAGATGAGGGAATGATAAATACAAATGAATTTGATTACCTACAGTGTGAGAATCCTGTCATCCCCACTTTCTATCACCTTCCCAAGGTGCATAAGGACATCAAAAATCCTCCTGGGAGACCAATAGTCTCTTCCATTGGCAGCCAGCCAGAAAACACTTCCAGATTCATCGATACCTTTTTAGCTCCCTTTGTTAGAGACCTTTCATCTTATGTAAAGGATACCCAGGACTTTCTTAGGCGAATTGACGGCATCGAGTGGCGAGCAGATATGCTCCTGATCACACTCGATGTTTCCCCAATTTGTACACTTGTATAAATCACGAGGATGGCATCCACGCAGTACAATGGTTTCTAGGCAAGAAGCCGTTGAAATTTCACCAACACAATCGCATGCTTTTGTAAATGACTAGATTCTGTCTCGAGAATAATATCTTCCTATTTGCGGGTACATTGTACCGTCAGATTAGAGGGACAGCGATGGGCACGTGCTTCGCCCCCAGCTATGCGAACTTATTCATTGGCTGGTGGGAGAAGCACGTGGCCTGTGGCGGGAACAATGAAAAGTGGCTTGACCAGATCATGATCTGGGCCAGATACATCGATGACCTGTTTATTGTCTGGCGCGGCGACAGGACCTTGGCTGAGGACTATGTGGCCGCCCTAAACAGTAACGGTCTAAATCTAAGATTCACCAGTACCATCAGTGAGAGCTCAGTACATTATCTGGACCTAGAGGTTTATGTAGTTGGAAATACTCTACAGATGAAACTCTACGGAAAGCCCACAGCAGACAATACTGTGCTGCATGCAGCCAGCCATCACCCTAAAAGCATGATCCGCAACATTCCGTTCGGAGAGCTGCTTCGCCTGAAGAGGAACTGCTCAGACATGATAGATTTCGTACAAGCAAGAGATGACGCAATAGGTAGATTTCAAATAAGAGGCTATTCCAGATCTTTGCTTACCAGTACAGCAAGCAGAGTACACCTGATTGACAGGAAGGACCTCCTGAAAGAGAAACAGAAAAAAGACTCAGGGGGGGTCACACGGATGATCACCAGATACAATATGAGATCGAACAAACTGATTCAGATATTTAACAACAACTGGCACATCTTACAAACTGATGCCGTTCTGAAAAATATCATACCACCACGCCCATCTATAACCTACAGGCGCTGTCAATCATTGAATGATCATTTATTGCAGAGCCACTTCAAGGACCAGCCCAAACCAACTAAGACCAATCCCATCAAAGGCTTCTTTCCCTGCATGCATTGCAAAGTTTGCAAGTATAGCAGGAAAAGAACGAAATATGAAGGAAGGCCTAATGATCCCCACCCATCTAGAGAAATTCTGAAATTCCTAAACTGTAATTCTGATTTTGCAATCTATTGTTTAGAATGCCCATGCCATAAACGATACATTGGCAGTACAATCATCCCGGCGAAAAAAACGCATATTGGAACATATGCGGGCGATAACGAACCACGATATGAGTTACCCAGTGGCACGCCACTTTGAGACCCACCACAATAGTAATCGTGATCTACTTACCTTCTTCTGCCTAGACCAGAGAGATAGAAAGGAGAGGGGTGGAGACCGGGTTAAGGCGCTTAGAGTGCTGGAATCAAAATACATTATCGACCTGCAGAGCAAACATCCTATAGGGTTGAATAATGACGAGGAACTATGGGTTCATCAAGAATGAGTCAAGGAGACAGGGTCAAATAAGAGTAAGCTATCCGGTACCCCTCTCAGACATCCAGATACTAAAGTAGGACATGAGATATAGGCCCATAGAGGGCACAATGAGTAACACTCATAAACACAAAAGATAGTTAGGAAAGGAGTCGAAATTGCCCATTCAGGGCCTAATTAGTTCAAATATACCATTACACTAAAAAGTTATTGATGGAACGAAAGGGCGATGAAAATAACAGCGCAAACCATAGACTGCACAAATAATGACAGTGCACCACACAACCAATAAGGTACACATAAGGACAAGATGTGTCCGGTATTAAGGTACAACCTCTCATGGCCTTCAATGTTCATTGCAGTGGAAAATGTTGAATTGTAAATATTTTTCATAACCGAAAAGGGTAACAACACTGCTTTAAATAATGGATATGGTATACACAAAAATAATTGTATGAAATGATTTGCGAAATGCTTTTAACCATGCACTTGCACTTTTCGAAGCCATAGTTTTTAATGAAAATGCTATTTGTAAATTTCTACCCACCGCTCCATTGTAAGATGGCCACTGCTAAAACGTACGGTGGGTCAGTCCATTC
Source organism: Lissotriton helveticus (assembly GCF_964261635.1). NCBI lineage: Eukaryota > Metazoa > Chordata > Amphibia > Caudata > Salamandridae > Lissotriton > Lissotriton helveticus. The sequence continues at coordinate 970,911,673 of NC_136065.1, read as the reverse complement.
TCACTTTCTATGGATAATGTCGACGTTATAATGGTTTCCTTTTCACACACTCACTGACACTGACGAAGCCCAAAGGCGAAACACGTCTGTCGGATGGGGCAGGGGGCCTGCCAATAAATCTTTTCCACGAACACGACCTTGGTGTGCTGTCTGTTTTCGTTTGGAGGAACGGAAGTGTGGAAGAATATATATATATATATATATATATATATACATATATATACATATATATACATATATATATATATATATATATATATATATATATATATATATATATATATATATATATATATATATATATATATATATATATATATATATTCACTGAAAAAACCATAGGTTATAGACCATATATAGTTAGGAATTAGCATTTACAAAACCTTGAAAATTCACTGAAAAAACCATAGGTTATAGACCATATATAGTTAGGAATTAGCATTTAAAAAACCTTATTTTACTCACACAAAACCATTGAAATTCCATATATAGTTAGTTGCACTAACTATATATCGCGCACCCGCAATCCACTGCTGATCATGTCACATATTACATCATTCATGACATGGTCAGTGACATCACTGATGACACCACTGATGACATCTCAAATGACATCACTGATGACATCTCACATGACATCACTGATGACATCATCTAGTGTCTGTGTGTTTTTGTAAAGTTTAAATATGTTTTACATATTGAAGAATGAGTGGATGTATAAGTGTCTGGATGAAGGATTTAGTAGGTGCGTGACTGACTGTATGAGTGAGTGATTAAATGTGTCTCACTGAATGCATGGGTTAGTGACTAAACTGTCTTAATTTGTGCATCATTATGTCTGTTGTTCTGTAAACTGCTGCATGTGTTGATCATTAGCTATACGAGAGGCTATATGTGTTATTAATTGGTTGCCCAAGTATTTCTATGGGAGATTGAGTTTGTGTAGGGGTGGCTGGAAGGTGTGTGACTCTATGCATAGATGTGTGAGCAGTTTATTCACTAGGTGTATGAGTTCAAGAGTGCATGTGGAAACAGCTACATGGGCAGTTGACTGTGTGCATGAGTGTATTGATGAGTGAATGGATATCTCAATGCTACATGTCATAGTAAGTACATATGTAAAACACAGTACATGTGAGAGTTGGCATATATAAATAACTGTGCATGAGAGCCACTGAATGAGTGAGTAGTTGTATCGATCATTGTGAACTTGTATCAGGGATTGTATAAGAGAGTAAATATGTGTTAGTATATGTTTCAATAAGTAAGGTGTGTTTAACTGTATAGTTGAAGAAATGGAGGTGAGATTGTTTCTTTGCATGACTGACTGGGTGTGTGAGTAACTCCATGGATGAGTGGCAGTGTGTGAGTGTCTGTATACACTGAGTGTATCTAAGGTTATATTAGAGTCTGAAGAGGTTTATCGTATTAGCACAAGAATGATGTCAAATGAGATGTCATCAGTGATGTCATCAGTGATGTCATTTGAGATGTCATCAGTGATGTCATCAGTGATGTCACTGACCATGTCATGAATGATGTAATATGTGACATGATCAGCAGTGGATTGCGGGGGCGCGATATATAGTTAGTGCAACTAACTATATATGGAATTTCAATGGTTTTGTGTGAGTAAAATAAGGTTTTTTAAATGCTAATTCCTAACTATATATGGTCTATAACCTATGGTTTTTTCAGTGAATTTTCAAGGTTTTGTAAATGCTAATTCCTAACTATATATGGTCTATAACCTATGGTTTTTTCAGTGAATTTCAATGGTTTTTTAATAGCAAATATCATAAGCTGTCGAATGTCAAGTACGTGGTAAGTGAAAACATTTTCGTGTTTATGCACACTGATCTGCTTTGAATGGTGCCCCCCCCCCTCATTTCTATTAGGAGTACTCTCTCTTTGCAGATAGTGAAAGGTAGTTAACGCAGGCCTTTGCCCCCATTGTAATCCGTCGTGCCTGCTTCTCTCTCCATTTGATTGATTGTTATCCAAGTATTTACTGTTTTAGAATTAGTTCTCTTTGGTTCATTCTCTATTTACAAACAAACACAGAGTCGCAATACTCTGTTTAGTCTTTGCAGATAACGAAAAATCGTGTAAAAAAAAAGAAAAGGAATCGAGCAAAATCAGTAGGCCACTAATGGGATCTCTTTTTGACCTCGCTAAAATAGAAACATTAGGAACAACCCCTCATGACAAATACAAAACTAGTGAGATGAACTGAACTCCACACAATGATGGCTGCAAAACAGCTCGGCTCCGCCACCCACCCCGCCCAAAATAACGATAAAGAACGGCTGCCATGATTGGTTGCGGAATGACCACGACGGAGCTACGAAATTGTGCTGCTCTCATGCTAACCCCAGCTTCAGTCTGAAACATCCAGAAACACTGTAGACTACCAATTCGATCAGTTCCGGTAGCGCCCCAATGTAACCCGGTAGAGAAGAACTAGCCCTCCCCTCTTTGACTGATGGTTCTTGTTGCCTGTCCCTTCTGTTGTCATTTAACAGAACTATTTAGCCTGCTGAAAGGGGTTGTGTTCCGACCGCTGGTTGGTGGAGACATTTTGACTATATTCTGTACCTGCGTTGTCGCGTAATGCGTCATATGACGCGCCGCGTTAGCGCATCCGGAAGTCATCCGGGGCGCGCAGCGCGTAACGTAAGCATAACAAGTCATGTGACTTGTTAATAAAACTTTTCATTGGTTCATTTTACTTTTCTTATTGTAATGATGAAAGGCTTGGTCATATGACCTAAAAATTACGCTTTTCATTACTTCCGAACATTATTTTTTCTTAAATATATGTTATAATGTTCCAGGCTAATGTACTTTCCCAGAAATTTTACAACTGTCCTGCAAGTAAAATATATTCTTTTTTCGAGAAAAAGAGCGTTTCTTCGTCCCATGACGGAGCCGTTGAGCAAAAGAGGGTCGACCTGCTGTCTTAGTCGCCGATACGCCTGAATATGAGATTCTTATCGATCACTTTATGTTGCAGGAATAGAAAACACAACAGCCCTTGACCATTTATCTTTACTGCGTTCCTTCGTATTATACCTTTTACCCTTCATGTAATTGGTCTGCTTTATTTCACTTGCCTTTTAATGATTCTAAAACAGTCACTATTATTAAAAACTTTACCAATGTATATACTACTACCATGTTTTCTTTTAAAAACCTTTATTGTGAAAATTTCATTATACAAATACGAGCCTATAACCACGTGGGCCTGCCACAGAGCAAACTGTAATCGTATATGATGAATAGACATTTACACTGTAGAGGAACGTAACGGGCGGGCCATTAGGTTGCAAGAACTAAGGTGTCTAACAGTTACGGAATCGGTGGACGTACATTTTATAATTAAAATACGACAGGGCCAGTTACAATAAAATTATCTAGATATACATTTGCGGGCAAGTACCATGGGTGACGTTAATTCGAACTTTCAATAGTACAGTAATCAATAACACATCAGAACTTAATATCAATAGGGATGTCGAAATATTCAATCAATTCTCGTCCCCGCCCGCCATGTGCTTCAAAACTGCATACGTATCTCGTGATTTCAAGGTTCTGCAACCAGTACACAACAAGGAGTTACGAGTCCCATTTATTCCGGCGCCATTTTGGGCGAGGACGGGCAGGTCCAGGATATAGTCAAAATGTCTCTACCAACCATCGACTATGATGATGTTCATATGCTGTATTTATTAGAGTAACACTCATCTGTCCACATGAAATTAATTTGCCACAATCTAAACATGTCATTTTAATCTTTCCAAAGTTCTTCTAAATATTTGGGACCGTTTCCCTTGCCTCTGAAGCTCTCAGTGCCACTTCTTTGATGAATGTACTAGCAGGTCAGGGGTTCTCCTCCAAATCTCTCTTTTATGCAGCACTATAATTAATTGGTGCCACCTCTCCATATGACGATGCATGGTATAGTTACCACAACTATATTTTTTTTCGGTTCCTCTGGAGAGTTCATCGTGGCAGATGAAGCGTGTAACGTACCGGGCATTTACCTTTTTTTGCATGTACAGGAAAGGAAAAAAAAATCGAGCGTCCGAGTTCTAAGGTGTCCCAGGGCCATTTTAGTGGACCAGGCCCAAATCCAAAGAACAGGCCGCCATTTTGAGAGTCCTCTTGCAGCCGCCTGTTGCTGTAGCATCAAGAGCAGCCGAAACTCAGCTGAATGGCAACTGAAACGGTAAAGGGGCGCCCCACTACAGCAGACGAGCCTCCACCTAGGAAGGCCCATTCACGCCGGCTCCCCCCCCCTTCGGGCACCCCACGCCGTTATTCGGAGCAGTATTGTAGGATGGCCACACCAGTGCGGCAACTTGCTAGACATCACCTCGGTGGTAACCGAATCTCAACGCCTTGTGGTGTCTCCTATTCAGAAAACATTGTTATGCTGCCTTCGACCTATTCGCCGCAAGTGCGCACACAACTCAACTGCATAGCTTGCTAGACACCACCTCGGTGCCATCCGGATCTTGGAATGTCAGCACCTTTTGGTGTCTTCTCTTCAGAAAATATTGTTGCGCTGCCTTTGGCCCCATTCGCACATCGGTCCGCTACTGACGCCATCTCACAGGCTAATGGGGCGCCCCACGCCGAGTTTCAGCATTGTAGAATAACCACACCAGTACAGCAACTTGCTAGACATCACCTCGGTGCCATCCGGATCTCGGCGCCCCACTGCAGATGAAGTGCCTCTCAACTATGAAACCACCACGGTGACATCCGGATCTTGGCGCGTTGTGCTGCCTTCGGCCTATTCGCACATCGGTCCGCTACTGACGCCATCTCACAGGCTAATGGGGCGACCCACGCCGAGGTTCAGCATTGTAGGATGACCACACCAGTACAGCAACTTGCTAGACATCACCTCGGTGCCATCCGGATCTCGGCGCCCCACTGCAGATGAAGTGCCTCTCAACTATGAAACCACCACGGTGACATCCGGATCTTGGCGCGTTGTGCTGCCTTCGGCCTATTCGCACATCGGTCCGCTACTGACGCCATCTCACAGGCTAATGGGGCGACCCACGCCGAGTTTCAGCATTGTAGGATGACCACACCAACTTGCTAGACATCACCTCAGTGCCATCCGAATCTTGGCATCTCAACGCCTAGTGGTATCTTCCATACAAAAAATATTGTTACGCTGCCTTTGGCCCCATTCGCACATCAGTCCGCAACTTAGACATCACCTCGGTGCCATCCGGATCTTGGCATCTCAGCGCCTTGTGGTGTCAGTCAGAAAATATTGTTGCGCTGCCTTTGGCCCCATTCGCACATCGGTCCGCTACTGACGCCATCTCACAGGCCAACGGGGCGCCCCACGCCGACTTTCAACATTGTAGGATGGCCACAGAAGTGCGACAACTTACTAGACACCACCTCGGTGCCATCCGGATCTTGGCGCGTTGTGCTGCCTTCGGCCTATTCGCACATCGGTCCGCTACTGACGCAAACTCACAGGCCAACGGGGCGCCCCACGCCGACTTTCAGCATTGTAGGATGGCCACACCAGTGCTGCAACTTGCTGGACACCACCTCGGTGCCATCCGGATCTTGGCGCGTTGTATTGCCTTCGGCCTATTCGCACATCGGTCCGCTACTGACGCCGCCTCACGTGCCAACGTATTTTCTCCGCATTTTATACCCTATGCCGCATAACAGGTCATGTGACTTGTTTATAAAACTTTTCATTGGTTCATTTTACTTTTGGTTTCCTAATGATGGAAGGCTTGATCATATGACCTAAAAACAACACTTTTCATTGGATGAAAACTTTTTTTTTCCCCCAAACGATGAAAGCCCCACCTCGTTTCTGGATGTTTCAGACTAAACTGGCGTCAGCATGAGAGCACCACCATCTCGTAGCTCCGTCGTGGTCATTCCGCGAGCAATCATGGCAGCCGCTCCCCACCAGAAGCCTGCAGGAGTCGGGGCCCCCAAAACTTTTGATGAATTCTCAAGGCGGAGGGGACGCTTTCGAGAATGGGGTCCAAGACCTAGCAGACAAGCGTCCGATTTCCAAGGTGTCCCAGGGCCATTTCAGTGGACCACGCCCAAAAAGGAAAGAGCCTGCCGCCATTTTGAGAGTCCTGTGGCAGCCGCCTATCGCTGCACCACAAGAGTGGGCGCAACTCAGCTGAATGGCGGATTTTGACACAGTGGACCAAAAGCGGACGGAATGGCAACTGAAACGGTAAAGGGGCGCCCCACTAAAACAGATGAGACTCCACCTGGAGAGGCCCGTTCACGCCGCCTCCCCCGGGGCGCCCCACGCCGTTATTCGGAGCAGCATTGTAGGATACCAAAACCAGTGCGGCAACTTACTGGACATCACCTTGGTGCCATCGTTCTGCTGCCTTGGAACTATTCGCACAACAGTTTGCTACTGATGACCCACCCCCCGCGACGCCCCACGCCGTGATTTGCTGGGTGGCAACTTACTAGACATCACTTTCGTGTCATCTAGATTTCGGCGCGTTCTGCTGCCTTGGAACTATTCGCACAACAGTTTGCTACTGATGACCCACCCCCCGCGACGCCCCACGCCGGAAATCTGGACGTTGTGCTGCGTTGGGACTATTCGCACAGCCGACCGCTACTTCGTTGTTTTTCCCTAAAAATGTTTATATGTTATTACTATTTTTGTTTTCTTGTATATATTTATAAATTATTAAAGTTTTATAATCTTACTACTTTGTCGGAGTGCTATATATTTTTAATGTGACACATAATTGTAAAAACTTTGATGTACAAAGAGTCATCCCTGGAATCTTCCGCTTCACGCTCGGTCCCCTCCCCAATCACAATACAGGATGGTTTTCAGATAATAGCAACGCTTCTGCTGTGACGGATCTCATCGAGTGTGGGCCTTGATCTACTATAACTCCTTTGAAGAGGGGTGATTCTTTACAGCTGTGGCCATAAACTACATCTGCAGGGCTAGCTGATAGCCTAGGACCGGCCTGGACAATCGGACACAGAGGAAAAGGAGTGTCAGAGGGTGCGGTAGTGAATAGGGCGAAAGGGAGGTGTCGGGCGGGCACAGGGTGTGATTCTCAGGGAAGAGCAGCGCAGATGGGGGGAGGTTTATTACCCATGCATAAGACAGAGAGCGGGGGTGACCACTGCCTGGGTGAGATGCTTGCGAGGGTGGGGAGCCATGCTAAGGATCGACAGCGTGCACAGAGTGGGTCTGGTCAAGGCATCTAAAATGGCTGCCGTGCACGACAAAAGTGTGGCATTTGAAAAAAGACAAGATGGCGCACACAATGTTTTTCAACAATTCCTGATTTCCTTCGAATCGAACATTAACAGACGTTGGGGCATATTACCAAAGTTAAGCGATATTTATCCCTAACGATGCATTGCAAAGATTTTTTTACCGTCAGAAATTATCGCAGATAAACCTTGCTATTATCAAGGTTTATCGCAAATACGATAAAAAACGACCGCAATGCATTAATATCGCTGAAAACTCAGCGATATTCATGCATTACCGAGCTAATGCTCTTAGCCATGTTATCCACCTCCCATTGGATAACATGGCTAAGAACTGCTCAGGGCAGCTGTTACTTTTTGGAGATATTCGCGCTTATCTCGAATATTTCCAAAAGTTGATAATAGGAGATAGCGATGTTAGCGACTGTTTCCAGTCGCTAACATCTTGGCATGCCCACTTTGCATGTCATTAGTGATAAATATCACTCACATGGAAAGTGGGACCCAAGATGGTCGCTATCTCCTACTAGCCGTCGCTAACTGGTGTTAGCAACAGCTAGGTAATACAGATATAATTTTATCTCCGCGAAGCGGAGCGCTGTTACAGATATATATCTTGTTTTTGAACGTTAATTTCTCAAAATGCACTGAAGCACATATATTGAGACATAGCAAAGGCACATCGGGCTACCAGTCCCTAGGAGATAGCGATGTTAGCGACTGTTTCCAGTCGCTAACATCTTGGCATGCCCACTTTGCATGTCATTAGTGATAAATATCACTCACATGCAAAGTGGGACCCAAGATGGTCGCTATCTCCTACTAGCCGTCGCTAACTGGTGTTAGCAACAGCTAGGTAATACAGATATAATTTTATCTCCGCGAAGCGGAGCGCTGTTACAGATATATATCTTGTTTTTGAACGTTAATTTCTCAAAATGCACTGAAGCACATATATTGAGACATAGCAAAGGCACATCGGGCTACCAGTCCCTAATATTTTACCAAGTTTCGTGCAAATCCATTCAGCCGTTCGATTATTATTATTATTTTTTTTTTTTGCCCCGCGGGGCCCTTTTAAAACCTCCACATCAAACCTAGGGGGTCAGCGAGGATCTACTATGCCCCCTTATGGTCATTTGCCCCTTCGCTTTGGCCTCCTCTTGTCTCTCGATCCTACCGAGAGACAAGATGGCGGCCGCTACGTACTGTTTGGAATGTTTACAGACACCGGAGAGCCAATCAGCTTCGCTTCGCAAAGCTCCGTAACGCGAAAAGTACGCGAAGCGGTGCGCTGTTACAGATATATATCTTTTTTTGAACGTTAATTTCTCAAAATCCACTGAAGCACATATATTGAGACCTAGCAAAGGCACATCGGGCTACCAGTCCCTACAATTTTGCCAAGTTTCGTGCAAATCCATTCAGCCGTTCGATTATTATTATTATTTTTTTTTTTTGCCCCGCGGGGCCCTTTTAAAACCTCCACATCAAACCTAGGGGGTCAGCGAGGATCTACTATGCCCCCTTATAGTTATTTCCCCCTTTGTTTTGACCTCCTCTTGTCTCTCGATCCTACCGAGAGACAATATGGCGGCCGCTACGGACTGTTTGGAATGTTGACAGACGCCGGAGAACCAATCAGCTTCGCTTCACAAAGCTCCGTTGCGCGAAAAGTACGCGTCCTGGGCCGCTGCCCAGTCCGCTGTTACAGATATATATCTTTTTTTAAACGTTAATTTCTCAAAATCCACTGGAGCACATATATTGAGACCTACAAAAGGCACATCGGGCTACCAGTCCCTACAATTTTGCCAAGTTTCGTGCAAATCCATTCAGCCGTTCGGGCTAAAAGTGAGGCCAACCGCCCTATGGAAATTAACATGGGAAAAACGCGTTTTGGGACCCCCTTTTTTCTCGGCCCCCACTGGACGAACCCCCCCCAAATTTTCAAGGGCTGCTCAGAAACAAAATGTGCCATTTTCCTGAAAATTTCAGCCAATTCCGTCCACAAACGCCAAAGTTATTAGACATAGAATTTTCAAAAAACCCATAGAGAAAAAATCCTAACTATATATACCTACTGGCGACCGCCAGTAGGTAATATATATATATATATATATATATTACAATCCAGCCGGTAACCGCGCCAACGTTCCAAGCGCAGAATCCAGCGCGTGGACACAGAAATACGCCAAAGCCAGTCTTTAGATGTTTGCTGCTTTTATTAAATCATAAAGTGCAGGGTGAAAAATGCCGAACAGACGCGTTTCTTTCCCCCGTGGGGCGTGTTTTCCTCGCGCACTCTCCAGTAAATAATAAAACGATGTCCAAATAATATATCCAGTTTCAATTTCACTCTTTATTAACAGCGACCAGCAACAACCCTACGCGTTTCGGTCTGTACGGAGACCTTGCTCACGGAACTGGTTATCATCAGTCCCGTGAGCAAGGTTGAGTAGTGTAGGGGGTCATGCTAGTGGTAGTGTTTTAGGTTTTAGGGTAGTGCAGTGGTGTTTGGGTAGTGTAGGCGGTCGTGCTAGGGTAGATTTAGGGTGTAAGGTAGTGCAGTGGTGTTTGGGTAGTGTAGGGAGTCGTGCTGGGGTAGTGTTTTAAGGTTTAAGGGAGTCGCTACGGTTGGGAGGGGTAAGGGGTAGTGCTGGGGATAGTGTTTTAGGGTTTAGTGTAGTGCAGTGGTGTATAATATTTACAATAGAGCGATGAGAAGCACTAGGGAAACCCCTACCCTGAAGCAGTTTATGTCACACCAAGGATACTTCGACACACACGATCCCCTGATTGTTGCAGGGTATTTTAACACAACGTTTGCACCACTAGACTCTAATGGTGAGTCCCCTAAGGAGGCAGAGAATGGTGACTGGGGTATCCCTGCCATAGCCATCCCTCCAGTGAAGCAGCGCACCGATACGGCATACCAATTGATGTCCTTGTCTTTGCTTTATGAGCTTAGGGCCTGCAATGGCTACATGAGATCTGACCCCCAAGCCATACATTTAACCGCCCAGGACACTCTAATAGAATAGATTATGTCTTTGTCGCTTTGCCCTTGTGGAGGTTTGTAAAAGATATGACGGTGATTGAAATGCAATATTGTGACCATAATGCCTTACACTGTTCAGTGGGGGATTTTATAGCACGCTTGGAAGCTGCCCCAAAATCATTAAGTAGGGATATAAGGTCAGACAACAATTGGGGCACTCTGAACTGGGGTAGAGTGCCCTTTAAACCTGATAACCTGACGTCTACAAAAAGGGCACTAAACATTTCCCTAGAGAACATAGACGGTCTAGACAATATCGAGACCAGAAACCTTGTCATCCCTGATATCCATAGTGCTCTTTTCCATGAAGTGAGCGAATGTTTTCACCAAGATGCCAGGAAGGCCCATTCCTATACCAAACAAAGTTCCTCATGGTGCAATAAAGAGTGCAGGGATGTAATAACCAAAGTGCTTAATGCGCTTAAAACCCCACATAGGTGATCTTAGAAGGCTAAATAGGGCACAATAGAAAACAACCTAGGTGTAGGCTTGCCAGGCCTGGGATTCCAAACATTGGTATCAAATATCTGACAACATAAAGAAATAAGAATGCGAAAAAAATTCTGGATGTTAGTGGCCGATGGAGGCCAGTGTAGAAATACAATTTTAAACAATTTTATTCAGCCCAATGTATGGTGGAAACACGTCTCTGACCTATACGACACAGCAGGAGAGGATCCCTCTGACACTCATGGCTGGATAGAGATAAGGTGCTCCCAACCAAACCTGAAATATTTATAGACCTTGCAGCCACTAGGACCGCCATCAATAATATCATGCCAAACAAAGTGGTAGGACCGGAAGGGATACCAGGGGATCTCTTTAAAGCTGACATAGCTAGATGGACCTTATATTTTAACAAACTTGAAAATTCAATAGCAGAAGGTGCTCAGATCCCCTCCTCCTGGAAAGCAGTGGAAATCATACCTATCCACAAAAAGGACCCAAAAGACTCACTTCTGAACTATAGACCAATCAGTATTATAGATGTATCACAAAAGATGTCCTGTAGGCGGATTCTAATCGCCCTAGAAACTTGGATCGAAGATGTAGCTGTTTTGTCGGACCTGCAAGCTGGGTTCAGAAAACGTGACAGCACCATAGACCAGGTGTTCATATCTCTGTCTATACTCTGGAAAACTATGGTCATCCAGAAAGCCCACTTACATGTAATCTTTGTGGATTTGAAAACTGCTGTTGGCTTAGTCCCCCGTTGCAAGCTCTGAGAGACGCTAAGTCAGATGTGGACCCCCCCCTATCAATACTTGACATTTTAATCCACCTACATTTAGACATATGCACAAGTGAGCTAGGGGCAGCAAGGTGAGCTCACAGAGTGCATTAGAGTTGAGAGGGAGGTGAGACAGGGGTGTGTGCTTGCGCCTATCCTGTTTGCCTTGTACCTGAATGAAGTAGCGGCAGAAATGGTATAGAGCAGGATTGATGGTCCAGTGATCGCAGGTTATAAAACATCAATACTCCTTTTTGCGTATGACACTCTGTTAGTCTCCAAGACTATGTTAGGTCTTCAGACCCTGAGGGATAAATTTGCTGCTTTTTGTTAAGATGGGGGAAAACTAAGTTAATGTGTATAAACCCAACCAAACAATTCAGAGGATCTATCAAAATCATTGGTCAGTGCCTGTAGAGGGTGGACGATTTCAATTGTCTGGGCATTAGATTGACTTCCAACATGTTAAGGTCTCCCCAAATTAGGAAGAGTGGCCTAAACATGTATTAAGCCCTCCCATGCTGGTGACGGAACCGCTCCGTCACCAGCCACGGACGCGCTGTGCTGATGACGGAGCGGTCCCGTCACGGCCCGCTCGGCGCACCTGCGCGGCTAGGATTCCATGCCTGCGTTGGACGTTCTGTTGAGCGGGCGGGGCCGTGACGGAACCGCTCCGTCATCAGCACAGCGCACCCGAGGCTCGTGACAGAGCAGTTGCATCACGAGCACGGGAGCGCCGCGCGGCCCCCCACCCCCCTAGCACTGCGGCGGAATTGCCGCCGCAGCGAAAGGGTTAACATGCATCTTGTTTGTGCAACCTTTCTAACTCCTCATACACTAGACAGATATCCCCAGCCCTCAATATCTAGCTGATAAAGGCAGTAGCAAGCATTCTACATGGAGCCGAGCTTTGGGGTTCCACTGGGATCACACCATTGGCAACTGCTGAAAATAAATTCTTAAGATTCCCTACTGGAGCTCTCCCTGAGTATCCCCACGCTGCTTTTTATGTAAGACATGGGCATGAACCCAATCATGAACAGGGTCAAGTTACATCCCATCTTATACTGGCGGAGACTGAAGAAACGCCCCAGCCCTGGAATACTACCTATGTGCCTTTAGGAAAATTGTTGATTTGGACAAGGGCAGGAAAATTAAGTGGGTAGCGAGCCTAAAGGCCTCTCTTATATCTCTGGCTCTTGATGAGTACTGCGGCACAGAGCCCCAATCAGTTCCTTTAAGCAGAGCACAACTGAAAGAAGCCTAATGGGAGCACACTTGGACTTCGGAAGTGAGAAGACCAAATTTGGTTTCTATTACCTCAGGTTTTATAGATATTAAAAAATGTAGCAGATTTGAGGATTTTCTGGACTATATTACGGTCCCTTTAGCCAAACAGCTATACATAAAGTTTCACTATGAAATCCTTCCTGTCAAGAGTTCCACCAAAAAATGGAAGGGCACTAATGAGCATAGCATTGATTCCCCAGTTTGCCTCAAAGCTGATGAATCCCTTACACACTTATTTTTCTTTTGCCCGGGTTATGATGAACCAAGCAAATGATGAATAATTCCAGTTTGTAGGCACACAGGTTTCTGCATGCAGATACCACTGAAATGTATGGTTGTGTGGTTACTACATTTTTACATCAAAGCTGGTTTATAAGATCAAATGCTATGACCCAATCATAACAGGCCTTGTGGCCCTATGTGGTGATTTACTTAGCATACAAACCCAAATAGGTCCTTTTGCCATTTGGCCCGCTTCCTTTGCGCTTCCTCCTGTACACCACTATGGGTAGCTACTGATAAAGGTCTCGACTGGCTATGCAGGCCATGATGAGGGGTATATTATATCCCTAAACACTCTACAGCCTTGGTAGTCCCTCCGCTAGTATTCCATTCATTGTGTGTCTGTATAATGAAACTTTCATTACGCACATTTATTTACTGCTAGATGTTGCATGCACATCAAAAAATTACATGTATTGGACTTATTTTATCAGTACTTTTATGTTTTTGCGGACTCAAGTCTATTATGATGAAACCATACCCAAACAAGAACAGTAGGAGATTCTGGGACCATGGGGGTAGTCTGACCCCTTAAACATCACAACCGCCTTGCCGGGTGGCTACGAGATCATTCACAAGGACCACATCAACAAATCGGGTGGAGGCATCACCATGGTACACAAAAGAATCCTCCGCCTCACCACCCACACGGACGACCACTTGACCAACAAGGAGAACCTCCACTTCGAGGTCCAGACCACCCCAAACACCACCCTCCATGTCACCCTCATCTACAGACCCCCGGACCCTGTCCACCCTTCAGCGACTCCATCATCAACTTCATCACACCCCATGCTTTCGCCTCCACAGACTACATCCTCCTCTGCGACCTCAACTTTCACCTGGACAACCCCATTGACAAGAACACCTCATCCCTGCTGGAGACTCCTCCGTTGAACTCAAGCAACTGGTCACCCACTCAGCAGGACACACAGTCCACCCCATCTCTCTACCAGTGACAACATCACCTTCAGCCACATCTCCAAGCTCCTTTGGACAGACCACTGCTGCGTCTACTTCTCCTTCACCAAACGCACCATACAGCACCATGTCCACTGCTATCCTCAGAGAAGTTAGAACAAGATCACAGAAGAACAGCTCACCAACTCTCTCAGCAAAATCCCACCATGACTTCTGCAGATGCTAATACCTCAGCATGCAACTTCCACCGATGGATCTCCAACTGCCCTGACACACTGGCTCCCCTCAAGAAAGTCCCGGGCAAGTTACACTCCATGAAAGCCAGCTGGTTCTTCCCCCGTCCTTCATGAGTCCAGATGCACCTGTAGACAGCTTGATAAGAGATGGAGGAGAAGCAAGACCCCGGGAGACCACTCAGCCTTCAAAACCAATGTCACCACACACCACAAACACATTAGAACAACAAAGAAAGTGGCCCTACAAGAAAGGATCAGCATCAATACATTCATTAGCAAAGACATTTTACCATGGTCAAAGAATTCACAAAACCCAGCACAGCAACAGCAGGCATCCCACCCTCCCAAGACCTCTGCAACAACCTCAGCACCTTCTTGCAAAGCAAGATTAAGGAGATCTGTGATTGCTTTGACTGCCTTGATACGAAGACCCTCTTACCCTACCGCAAACCACTGCACCCAATAACACTGGATGCCAGCAGACCCTACTCAGCTGGACTCCTCTTACCGCTGATGACAACCTCAAGGTAATGAAGAGCATCTACTCCAGAGCATCCTCTGACTCATGGCAGCACCACATATTCACATAACATAACCTCCATCACCCCCGAACTCCGCCGCATCATCAACTGATCCATCAACTGCACCACCTTCCCAGAAGACTGGAAACACGCAGAGATCAACGCCTTGTTGAAGAAACCCTCTGTCAACCCAACAGACCTTAAGAACTTCAGAACTATTTCTCTGCTCCCCCCCCCCAGGCCAAGGTCATTGAGAAGGCCATCAACCCCCAACTTTCCAAATTCATTGAAGTGAACCACATCTTGGATCTCTCCCAATCCGGCTTCCGAAGCAACCACAGCACTGCGACTGGCCTCTTCTCTGCCACAGATGACATCTGCACCCTCCACCACCGAGGCGAAACTGCAGCCCTCATCCTCCTGGAACTCTTGGCTGACTTCAGTACCATCTCCCACCGCAACCTATGCACAGGACTCCATGCCGCCGGTATCTGCGACAAAGCCCTGAAATGGATCTGCTCCTTCCTCACTAGCTGAACACAGACAGTCGGACTTCCACCATTCTACACCAAACCCACTGAGATGAGCTGTAGAGTGCCTCGGCTCCTCCCTGATCCCCACTCTATTCAATATCTACATGGCCCGCTCACTGCCAACCACAGACTCAACGTCGTCTCCTACGCCAACAACTCCAGGCTGATTCTCTCCCTCACCCACGAACCCACAGTAGTCAAGAACAACTTTCATGACGGGATGAAGGCTGTAACTACCTGGATAAAGGACAGCTGCCTCAAGCTTAACTCAGACAAGACCAAAGTGATCATCCTGGACTCCATCCTCTCTGCCTGGGATGCCTCTCCATGGCCTGCAGCACTTGGAACCCCCCCACACCCACAGACCATGCATAATACCTCAGCATCATCCTGGACTCCTCGCTCACCATGAACTGACAGATCAATGCCGCCTTATCATCCTGCTTCTACATGCTACGTCTGCTCCGAAAGACCTTCAGGTGGATCCCCACCGACTCCAGAAAGATGGTCACCCATGCACTCATCAGCAGCAGACTAGACTACGGCAATGCAATCTGCGCCGGCATCACCCAGAAACTCCTCAAGAAACTGCAGAACATTCAGAACGCCTCTGCCAGACTCATCCTCAATATACCCTGCCACAGTCACATCACCCGCTACTTGAAAGACTTTCACTGGCTTCCAGTCAATGAAAGAATCAACTTCAAGCTCCTCACACATTTCTACAAAGCCCTACATGAGGTGGGACCTGCGTACCTCAACCACGGCCTCTCATTTCACTCAGCCACCAGAGACCTCTTCTTCGACCTGCTGGCCTTGGCCACCATCCCACGAACCCACAAGACCACGCCGGAGGAAGAACCTTCTCCTGCCTCAGATCAAAAGCCTGCAACACCCTGCGTCTCCACCTCAGACAATCACCGTCACTGCCCCAATTCAGGCAGGACCTCCAGACCTGGCTCTTCAACTGAACCACAGTGCCTTCAACAGATCAGCATGTTACCCCTCCCCCAGCGCCTTGAGTCCCTTACGAGTGAGTAGTCGCACTGTACGAGACACTTGATTGATTGATTCATTGGACCATGTGGGGCAGGCCCAGAGGGCCCCCTCATTTTTCAAATACAAAAAAAAATTGGATAACCGCGATAGTGGGAGCTTCATGGGACCTGTGCATAGCACTTTACAGAAAGTGCACTCCCAATATATTGAGCAGCTCCGTTACCTGTGCAAGCCTCTACTACATACAGCCTGTGACCAAAACTTTTTTTTTTTAATTGCCACGAATTTGGGTGCATTTCCAGCCCCCCCACCAGCAATCTATTGAGCTGTACATTTGTCATTATTCATATTTTGATTCTGCCCACTCCTTGCAGCAGATTGCGCAAGGGGGCAGCCAACTTTGCCATTAGTTCTCTCGTATCTCTTGTACTGTGAGCGATGAAACCTTCTCTTTTCACAGGTGTAAATCTGACTAAAAAACTGCCCTTAACGGCCAGGCCTGGGTGGCCATAGTTCGCTTTGTCAATGTTCCTTTTCTTTAACCTTTTGTATTTTTTCTGTAAATGCTTTTGTGATTAAGCCATGTCTTTAGGTAGAACAAAGTTATCAACGTATTGAGCCCATAAGAATCACATTTTATAGTGCCAGACGTTAAATCTAAAAAGGGACTTACTATTTCCAAGAATACCTGCCTGCTTGTAATCTTTAAACCTCTGAATTAACATAATATGCAATGGTTGTTTTTTAAATTTTACCTTTCCATTGCAAGGATGTGGCCACAAGGTTTAGGCTGCATGCTTTCTTATTTTCTTCTTTTTATTTTTGTGGCCTTTACTTGCAATAAAAAACAAAGACCACATGGATTTCTGATTGATTGTTTAGAGAGTATTTATAATATTTTATGTAGTGTTTTAAGCTTATGTCCCTTTGGATATGACATTTTGTATAAGGTAAAAGTATTTTGTAAACTCTTACCTTCTTGTCTTGACTTTGCCTGCAATGCAAGTATTTATAGGGAATGAGCAGGTCTTCAATCTATTAAGGGGAACGCAGCGCAGCCCCCCGCGAGACTGTGCTGCATTGCACTACAGGAAGGGAGCAGGGGCGCTCCATATCTTCAAAGATATGACTCTCTCCTCCCCTTTCCCTTGCGCCAGCGCTGATTTCAACTGCCGTAGCGCTAGGGTGTGTGCATGAGTGTAGCATAGGTTTTGTACAGAAAGGGTACCCTTTCTGTACAAAATACTATGCTAGACACGAGAGAAAGATTTTCCCACTTTGTATGCGTACTGCACAGTTTAGCACGTATGCAAAGTCGGAAAAGGAAGGAGAAGCATTTCTCCTTCCTTGCTCCTAGTTGAAAAGAATGCAGTTTTCTCACACTAAACTCAATCTACTGTTTTTAGTAATTTGGGTTTAGCGTGAAAACCTTGGGTGGTTGCATGGGGACGCCCATACACCACCCTTGGCACGCCCCATTGAGCAAAGTAATGCGACGCAGCGCAATGCATTGCTTTGCATTACTTTTACGTTATTTCCAGCGCTAAAGTTAATTAGGAAAAAAAAGAATTTGCGCCGTTTTGCGTCACTTTTGTGACGCAAACACAGTGCAACATCTTAGTAAATCTCCCCCTAGTGTTCCTTTATCAGAGATTGCTGGGTGCAATGAAATCAGGAATATGCACCCTAACAAAAGCATATTGATAACAGTTCAGGTTCACCTTCAGCTACTTTTAAGATCAAACTTTCACCCATATACATGTACTGCACAGTGGCGAGCGCTTTCCATAACAGCGTCAGCATGACATGAAAGACAGGGACAAGGGCACAATGAGGAACACATTAACCAGACTACTACTATGTGGAGTGGTGTGGCTCACTGGTTAGAGGCGGCAGACCCGTAAGCAGAAAACGGCCCGGGACCAGGGTTCAATTCCCGACGTGGCAGGGTTGTGGACCAGGGTCAAAACGGACTCGATAATTCTCGCCTCGGTGCCTACTCTAACCAGGGAACACACTTGGCAACTCTGGGCATTAAGCTTGCCTCATCTCTACAACGGCCCCCCACAGACGCCGGGGATCCCTGGTTTCACCTTGGAGATACCCAGAAAGGCAACATCTCACAGGGAAAACCAGGACGGGTTCCGCAGTGGTCTTCAGCGCCAGGATACTACATGGAGTCGCAGTGCGCTTTACAAGTACACCCACATTTACATTTACATCACAGGTGAGCTGCTATTCTTGGTAGCAATATGGATGTCGTTTATCATTTCAAAGATTTTATCGAATGCCACATGTTTTGTTCTACTTTTTTTTTTGTACTACAGATGTTTTAGTGTTGCTTGAAATGGAC
Organism: Lissotriton helveticus; assembly: GCF_964261635.1. Taxonomy (NCBI): domain Eukaryota; kingdom Metazoa; phylum Chordata; class Amphibia; order Caudata; family Salamandridae; genus Lissotriton; species Lissotriton helveticus. Next base: position 970,892,977 of record NC_136065.1, on the reverse strand, counting down.
ATAAAGCTCACAAAAGAATCTTTTGCAATAATATTAGTTGCTAGGCGACATTCAGATATCTTGAATTGGGGCGTCATTGACTTCGTTATGTGCAAGTTAGTGCTCTCTAGTCTGGAAGGGCTACGGCTACAGATATTTAAAGGGCTATCCGTGAATTATATCATAATAGTTTTCCAAGAATAAGCTGACATCAAACAATGCAACAATCTAGAACTCCTGTTGTTGGTGATTATTAGTGATGAACGACTTGATAAAGAGAAATTTTCTACACCAGATGGCTTCTTTAAACCACATATTTGTATGAGGTGGCAAAGATTCTTTGTTGGGCCGAAACGTTAGGTCTCTGCCACAACGGCGTTCCCTAAAATGGGACATTAACCTCTTTAAGAAGTTCTTAAAACATGGGTGGATCACAAGGTATTTAAGTTACAAATTGATATTTTAATACAAACTGTACGAACCTTTTTGATAATTATTACAAAATAAAATAGTCTATAAAAAATATAAAACGACGTGTGCAGTCTCTGTGATTTGTTGTTTGATTTGACATAGGTGCAATTGCACATTAAACTCATATGATCCTTAGAGTAGAAAAGGGTATTTCCTGCACAAGGTGGCCATATTTGAAACAGTAAATAGGTGCAAACTCACATAGAGGACGCCTGTTTTCTCCTTCAAGCATTCCTTGCATTTCCCACGCTGTTAATAATCCGGAGATGCATTTGGAGAAAACACTTTTAAATAACATCAGAAATGCCCATTTGGCATGCCTTTTTAAGATAAAGCAGCAGGCATTAAATTGTTTCTTCAAATACATGTGATCCAATTAATTTTGAATCCACTCAAAATATCTCCCTTTTCAGACGACTGTAGTGTAAGCATTCAAAGGATGGAGCCAACGCAATCCGTTGATAACCAGCTTAGCATCTCATTTGCATGAACGGAAGGCCTGGGTCACAAATGAGACTTCCTTAATGACGCTGCCACGTGCTCCAATTCGGAGCATGTCGCGCGGCACAGGGCCTTCCCATCTCTGCCGCGTTGCTTCCTAATATGTAGGATTAAGGAGCGGGATTTACAGTGGAGACAAATGCGTGCACAGATGACATTTGGTTTTGTGAAATATTCATGACCTCTAATGTGGCCTGCTGCTGGGGGAACAGCTGGCGAAGGCTTAAGCAGGCGATTATGATCTCACACTGAAATGTCAAGTCACCCTCAGCAGTGGTGTGCTCCGTGTCGAGACCTCAGCGGCCTCGAACTGGGCGTTTACCTGTGCGACTCGAGAGTGAAAAGGATCAAGGATTCAATATGAAATTCGACAATTGCTTCTGATAGAAGAGTGTTTAAGGGAGGGATGACCTGGCGTTCTGATTTAGCTGGGACAGTCTCAAGATTTTTTTTACCATACGTCACAGCTGAACATAGAGCAAGCTAGGTTTTCATTTATTCCAGTAGAGGGTTAGCCCTTAGAAAACAATTTAGTTAGGCACAGATTGGATGTATGTCACTACAACGCACACTTTTACAACGCATACCTTTACAACGCATTTTTTAGAATGCAACATTCATTACAACGCATTCCATTACAATGCATGCCATTACAACTAAAATGTAAAAACTACATTTACAACGCATTCCATTACAACACACAATACCTTTACAACACATACCATTACAACGCATAACATTACATTGCATGATTTGGTAAGTTTTGGATAGTGTAGGGGTAAAATTTACTATTCTAACTCCAGGGGTGCAACAGTAGGGTAAGTGTTGGATAGTGTAGGGGTAAAAATTACTATTCTAACTCCAGGGGGTGCAACAGTAGGGTAAGTGTTGGATAGTGTAGGGGTAAAAATTACTATTCTAACTCCAGGGGGTGCAACAGTAGGTTAAGTGTTGGATGGTAATGGTATGCGTTGTAATGGTATGCGTTGTAATGACTGCGTTGTAAAGACATGCGTTGTAGTGTCATGCGTTGTAATGGTTGCATTGTAATGGCATGCGTTGTAATGGATGTTGCGTTGTAAAAGTTTCGTTGTAATGGTAGTGCGTTGTAAAAGTTGCGTTGTAAAGGTTGTTTCCCCACAGATTATATTGTTTGTTCTCAATATAGGTGAGAGTTTTCTATTGTCATTATGTGCCCCAAGGTAAACATTTTAGTCCAACTTCTATGTGTGTGGAATGTCCTGGGCCGCTCATTGTGACAACCACTAAAATAGCCTTTTAAAACATGTCTTAGGGCTTCCATTACAGACTGTAGAGCAGTTTTAATGTATAATTTTGACCTGGCAAAATAACCTTTTGTCAGGCCTAAATCTTTCTTTTTAATACTTATAATTCACACTTAAGGTAGGCCTTAAAGGCTCATATGGCAGTGAGCAATGTATTTCAAAAATAGGCAATGGGTGGTTATGTTCCACATGCCCTGGAAGTGAAACACTTGTAAACTCGTTTTTCACTGTTGCCAGGCCTATCTCTCCCAGTGACTAACAGTGGGTTGCCCTATAACATTTAATAGGTGATAACTTTAGATTGGGAGCAGTTAGAAATATACAGTTTACACTCAAATGAACTGTAACTTAAAACCATCTTTAATGGTGAAGCCAGATTTTAAGTCACATTTCTAGAAAGTTTGTATTTTCTTGTCTTAACAATGCGTGCCTTCTGCCAGTGTCCTGGGTCACATGACTCTCAATGACTCTACTGTTGGGGTTTATGTATTGCTCTCAGACAGTAACACAAAGGTGTGGACAGCATGGGACATCCTGCCAGGATGACTGGGAGAGGTTGTACCCAACCCCACTTTCATTTCAAGGGCTTTGCCTCCTACCTACTCAAAGAAATATGACACAAGGCATGCCTGCCTTTTGTCACCTCAGACAGTTTGGAGCCTTGAGAGGGGAAAGGGAAGAACTTTCTAGGACCAGATGTGGGAGTAGGACAGGTGTACCCCAACCCAAATGCTGGTACCTGTTATAAATAATGGACCTCCAAAGCCACTCATCAGAGGTTGTATGACGTTATAACACATTCTGTTGCAACGCATGCCTTTACTACGCATGTGTTACAACGCAAATGCTTTTACCACGCATAACCTTGACCACGAATATGCCTTAACCATGCATGCCTTTACAACAATTTTCATTGTAAAATCATGAATGTTATAGGCATATTCGTAGTAAACGTTTTCCCTGCCCTCTGTTCTAAAAACAGACCCAGTCCTTCTAAAAACTACCCCTGCCCCAAGCCCTAAAAGCGGACCCCTGCACGAAGCACCCAGCCCTTCTAAAAACGACCCCTGCCCTAAGCCCTAAACGAGGACCCCTGCACAACACCCTCAGCCCTTCTAAAAGGATTCCTCTCCAGCTCTAAACTGTAAACCCATAGCCCCTGTGTGGAGGACCAGGACATCACCCTGCCGGTAGCCCATTCCAAACCCCTTAACGTATCAAGAATGCCTGTTGCTAGCGCAGGTGCAGTTCGGAAAAGGTTAACTCCTCTCGACTCCTCTTGTGTACAGGACCAGGAACGCCCCTTTCGATACGACGCCCAATCACAGCAGACTCCAGAGGTGGAGACTCGCTGAAAACCCGGAAGATGACGAAAGGAGGGCGCGCGAAGGAAGAACGCCGTAGGAAGGAGTTTGGGGTTTTGCTGACAGGACGGAAAGCCGTGGCTAGCCAGGACGAGAAGCAGACGCGGAAAGCCATGTCCAGCCAGGACGAGAAGCAGACGTGGAACACATTGGCCTGCCAGGACGAGAAGCAGACGTGGACTTCTCGCTGAATGGAGAGAGAGACAACGTAGAACAGGAGGAGTGGTCCGAAGAGTGGTGGACACCCCCGGAGCACGCCTCAATGCCGCCGCAGCTCAGGAGAACTGCGGCCACTGCGGTACGTATACAGGGTAGGGGACGTTGCGATCAGGGGAGGGGGAGGTGAGTCGGAGAGACTCAGGGGACACGGGGTAGTGCGTCTGACACAATCTTTCACGGACCCTTCACCAAACCCTCACACCCCTTTCACTACTCCACACTCAACATAGAATTGTATAGCACTTGCACTGGCCTATTAAAAGGACAATACTTGCTACGCGTCAGTGGTACGAGACTATGTCAGTAACCTTTTTGGACATTGACGTGCTCCTACTTCATTAAGGAGGCTTGAGATAAGGAAGACCCGGATAAAAAGAGGTCACTCCCTTTTGTTTTGCCGTATCATAGAAATCCTTCTTTTCCTATAAGTTTCACCTGTTCTCCATGATCTTCCTCCAATTCACTCCCTTCGTGGTTCCATTAGACTAAGGTGGTTGAATGTGCGTTGTCTCACGTTAGTCTTTGCTCAGGGGACAGATTCATTGACTGCCTTTTCTCCTTTTTGTTCCCACCGAACACTCCGGGGTTGTGCCATATCATCGCCCTGCAAAGAAGAGAGAATCCCCCATCACATCAAGGAAAGAGGAAGTTGTCAGAATCCCATCATACTGGACTTTTCTGTTGAATTGTTTTCTGTCTTTGGATATATTCTAATAAATGAAGTCATCATTCAGCCACAAATAAGACCTCCTCGCTTTATTTTCCGCCCATCCCTCTCACAGCCCCCACCCCAGGCCCAATTCACCTTACCTCTCAATGATTATACCTCCTCTGCAGCTCTTCTTTGGCACGTCGTACGTTGCAAAGAGGAAGGGCTAGGGTTTCCTCTAACGATGCCGAGTGGCGGATGGGGGACTGGAATTCCACTCCAAGGTAAGATTTCCCATTTCATGTGCTTTAAGCATACATGCTGCCACACATATACCTTTCCCATACATACCTTTAGAACATAATTCGATGTAAAGACATGCGTGGTAAAGGCTACTCGTGGTAACGATGTTTGGTTTGTAAAGCATGAAGCAGTGCCATTGTAATGGCTGTTTCCCCTCATCAGAACACTCCTGGACATGTGGACTTTGACAAAGAACGACTGCTCTGTTGCCAGAGGACTGCCCTGCCTTGCTGTCTGAGAAGGAAGACTGGACGTGCTTGCCTTCATTCCTATCTAATTTGAGTGACTACAAGGTTCAGTTGGTTGACCTTATGTGTGAGCTACAGGGACATAACAGGCTCAAGGGACCTATCTGCAACTGCCCACCTGACCTGTTGCAATTAAACCAGCTGGACCTGCAGCTTGACCTGCCTGAGCCCTGCTGTCCTCTGCTGCAGTGAGTTCCATGATCACCAAGAGGTGCCACCCCAAATCCTGAACCCTTGGCAGCCATCAGATGGAGCTCCTCTAAAAAGAAAAGGTGAATTCCTGAAGTTTGGGCTCTGGCAACAGCAAATATACATCTTCTCTTCGAGACTCTGCCACCCACGATGGCCGCCAACCTGAAGCTCCATTAAGACCTGCTCTTCACTGACAGCGACAGCCAGCCACATAAGGCAATGCAACATCTGGACTCTGCACTACAGCAACACCTGTCCGCAGTGACCACCAACATGAAACTCCAGAAAAACCAGTCAGGATGCCTGACAGGCTACTCCACAGCAAGCTGAACTCTTCACGACAGACTCAGAAGGCAACTCTTCAGGGAAACTGACTTTGTCCCTGTTCTAACCTGCAGTCAGCTTCAACTTGTGACTTTTCCAGGTCTAGCATGGCTAGATTACCGCAGGTGGCGCTTGTTTTTAGGTGCTATTTTCACTAAAAACATTAAAATTGAATATCTTCGGTTCTACTGATTGGAGGTTTGTCATTCTGGTATCTGCTATAATCTGCTATGTTTGTGATGCATTTTGTGCACACTTCCATTGTTCTCTGCTATGCTAAGCCAGTGCATGATGTCATGGAATGTTGGCACATGACTGGAGGTTGGTTGGCAGTTATATAGAGTGGGCTCAGCAGAGAGGATGCTGCACCTGCTGGAGTACAATACTATGTAACCTGTATGCTTTTCAATAAACTTGCAACCTGTTAACTTCCATGAACAGGCTACCTGACTCCTAATTACAAAGAGAGATCCTTTAATTACAACAGTATAATTTTAGTTCTTAAAATGTATGCTACTTTTCAAAATTGGTTTGGGAATTTTCTTGTGTTGCGTTTTCACTTGATTATGGATTGTGTGCTGCTTAAATACTTTACACATTGCCCCAAAGGTAAGCCTGATTGCTTTGGTGCAAGCTAGCAAAGGGTTAAATATAGGTTAATTTAACGAAGTTTGTGGCTCACCCTGCCAAAGGTGGGGTTATTGCCTGAGTGAGACATCCAACCCCCCAACCAATAACGAAATTTCTTACCTTAGTAAGCAGAAAACAACTGACTACAGCTCAACTCTAGATTATATTTAACGGCATAACTCATTACTATGAATGGCCTCTGAATGTCAGCAGTGAGGCATAGTATGATGTAAAAGGTTTTGGTACATCATTGTCTCTAGGTTCAATGGCAAAGCACTCTACTTTGCTCCCTTTTCTTACCCTGAAAATCTGCTTTGAAAATTATTTGGAATGTATACAATCTGGGATTTACAACAGTGAGCTGTGAAATGTCAATAAGGTAGGAATAAATCGTACAGCTGCAGCTAGCATGAAACAACAAGGAGCTGAAAATCAATATAAAAGTCTTGCTATGAGAAAAAGGAAAAACAGCAAAAGGAGAGAATTGTACTCTGTGGAGCCCAGCCTATTTAAAAAAGGTTAAGAAAAAACGCTGCCGGACATTCAATCCTGTCCCCACTTGTGTAATTTCAACATTTTATGTTTCATTTCATCATATGGAGGTCAAAAAAGATTTATAAGAAAAATATTCCCTTTCCCATTTGTATGTGCCCTCAGATTATCTTCCCTATTTATTTTCCCTCATGGTTAAACTGTTGAAATTGTAGTCTAAAGATAAATGTTATTTATTAAATAGGCTTTTATTGCTCCCCTTCCACTGCAAGTTATTGGCATTTTGCTTTCAGTATTAAAATATTTCCCATGTTGTCTGACACAAAATGATTTTCCTTGTCACAAGTACACCACTGCACATGCTTGACAGAACAGTTTACTTGTATTCATTTATTTTTCATTCATGTATTAATTTATTATTGAGTATTATAATGCACTGTGTGGCTCCTTATGGTCGGCCCATAGCACTGAAGCTTTGGTGAAAGGTCTTCTTTGAATGAGATGGTAGAAGTTACAGTACCATCAGGTAAGGTGCCTTTATCACATCACGCAATGCCTTTACCACACCTTGCCTTTACCATACACACCTTTATAACAAAAAAGTAAGTATATGACATAAGTGAAAAAGTGAAATCCATATATATATATATTTTCCCCTATTGACCCCTAACCCATAAACTCACTCACCCCTAAACCCTAAAAAACCCTTACCACCCAAATACCCTTACCCGCCCTAAACTCTAAAAACACCCTTATCTCTCAAATACCCTCTACCACCCTAAAGCCTAAAACACAGTTAATACCCAAATACCTTTATCCATCCTAAAAACACCTTTACCACCCATATACCCTTATCCACCCATAACCCAAAACAGCCTTACCACTTAATACCCTTACCCACCCTAAGCCCTAAAAACATCCTTGCCTCCAAAAATTACCTTACCCACCCAATACCCTTAAAAATACTCTAACCCACCCTAACCCTAAAAGTACACTGACTACTCAAATACTCTTACCGACCCTAAACCCTAAAAATACCCTTACCACCCTAATACCCTTATATACAAACTGGTGTTGGGCATAATAAATCTTTAGAAACACCACGAATTGGGTCTCGTCTCGTCCTTGTCAGAATTTGGCTGTTGGCGCTACGTACCGCATATATATATATATATATATATATATATATATATATATATATATATATATATATATATATATATATATATATATATATATTCACTGAAAAAACCATAGGTTATAGACCATATATAGTTAGGAATTAGCATTTAAAAAACCTTATTTTACTCACACAAAACCATTGAAATTCCATATATAGTTAGTTGCACTAACTATATATCGCGCACCCGCAATCCACTGCTGATCATGTCACATATTACATCATTCATGACATGGTCAGTGACATCACTGATGACATCACTGATGACATCTCAAATGACATCACTGATGACATCACTGATGACAACATCCAGTGACTGTATGTTCCTGTAAAGTTAAAATATGTCTTACATATTGAAGAATGAGTGGATGTATAAGTGTCTGGATGAAGGATTTAGTAGGTGCGTGACTGACTGTATGAGTGAGTGATTAAATGTGTCTCACTGAATGCATGGGTCAGTGACTAAACTGTCTTAATTTGTGCATCATTATGTCTGTTGTTCTGTAAACTGCTGCATGTGTTGATCATTAGCTATACGAGAGGCTATATGTGTTATTAATTGGTTGCCCAAGTATTTCTATGGGAGATTGAGTTTGTGTGGGGGTGGCTGGAAGGTGTGTGACTCTATGCATAGATGTGTGAGCAGTTTATTCACTAGGTGTATGAGTTCAAGAGTGCATGTGGAAACAGCTACATGGGCAGTTGACTGTGTGCATGAGTGTATTGATGAGTGAATGGATATCTCAATGCTACATGTCATAGTAAGTACATATGTAAAACACAGTACATGTGAGAGTTGGCATATATAAATAACTGTGCATGAGAGCCACTGAATGAGTGAGTGGTTGTATCGATCATTGTGAACTTGTATCAGGGATTGTATAAGAGAGTAAATATGTGTTAGTGTTTCAATAAGTAAGGTGTGTTTAACTGTATAGTTGAAGAAATGGAGGTGAGATTGTTTCTTTGCATGACTGACTGGGTGTGTGAGTAACTCCATGGATGAGTGGCAGTGTGTGAGTGTCTGTATACACTGAGTGTATCTAAGGTTATATTAGAGTCTGAAGAGATTTATCGTATTAGCACAAGAATGATGTCAAATGAGATGTCATCAGTGATGTCATCAGTGATGTCATTTGAGATGTCATCAGTGATGTCATCAGTGATGTCACTGACCATGTCATGAATGATGTAATATGTGACATGATCAGCAGTGGATTGCGGGTGCGCGATATATAGTTAGTGCAACTAACTATATATGGAATTTCAATGGTTTTGTGTGAGTAAAATAAGGTTTTTTAAATGCTAATTCCTAACTATATATGGTCTATAACCTATGGTTTTTTCAGTGAATTTTCAAGGTTTTGTAAATGCTAATTCCTAACTATCTATGGTCTATAACCTATGGTTTTTTCAGTGAATTTCAATGGTTTTTTAATAGCAAATATCATAAGCTGTCGAATGTCAAGTACGTGGTAAGTGAAAACATTTTCGTGTTTATGCACACTGATCTGCTTTGAATGGTGCCCCCCCCCTCATTTCTATTAGGAGTACTCTCTCTTTGCAGATAGTGAAAGGTAGTTAACGCAGGCCTTTGCCCCCGTTGTAATCCGTCGTGCCTGCTTCTCTCTCCATTTGATTGATTGTTATCCAAGTATTTACTGTTTTAGAATTAGTTCTCTTTGGTTCATTCTCTATTTACAAACAAACACAGAGTCGCAATACTCTGTTTAGTCTTTGCAGATAACGAAAAATCGTGTAAAAAAAAAGAAAAGGAATCGAGCAAAATCAGTAGGCCACTAATGGGATCTCTTTTTGACCTCGCTAAAATAGAAACATTAGGAACAACCCCTCATTACAAATACAAAACTAGTGAGATGAACTGAACTCCACACAATGATGGCTGCAAAACAGCTCGGCTCCGCCACCCACCCCGCCCAAAATAACGATAAAGAACGGCTGCCATGATTGGTTGCGGAATGACCACGACGGAGCTACGAAATGGTGCTGCTCTCATGCTAACCCCAGCTTCAGTCTGAAACATCCAGAAACACTGTAGACTACCAATTCGACCAGTTCCGGTAGCGCCCCAATGTAACCCGGTAGAGAAGAACTAGCCCTCCCCTCTTTGACTGATGGTTCTTGTTGCCTGTCCCTTCTGTTGTCATTTAACAGAACTATTTAGCCTGCTGAAAGGGGTTGTGTTCCGACCGCTGGTTGGTGGAGACATTTTGACTATATTCTGTACCTGCGTTGTCGCGTAATGCGTCATATGACGTGCCGCGTTAGCGCATCCGGAAGTCATCCGGGGCGCGCAGCGCGTAACGTAAGCATAACAAGTCATGTGACTTGTTAATAAAACTTTTCATTGGTTCATTTTACTTTTCTTATTGTAATGATGAAAGGCTTGGTCATATGACCTAAAAATTACGCTTTTCATTACTTCCGAACATTATTTTTTCTTAAATATATGTTATAATGTTCCAGGCTAATGTACTTTCCCGGAAATTTTACAACTGTCCTGCAAGTAAAATATATTCTTTTTTCGAGAAAAAGAGCGTTTCTTCGTCCCATGACGGAGCCGTTGAGCAAAAGAGGGTCGACCTGCTGTCTTAGTCGCCGATACGCCTGAATATGAGATTCTTATCGATCACTTTATGTTGCAGGAATAGAAAACACAACAGCCCTTGACCATTTATCTTTACTGCGTTCCTTCGTATTATACCTTTTACCCTTCATGTAATTGGTCTGCTTTATTTCACTTGCCTTTTAATGATTCTAAAACAGTCACTATTATTAAAAACTTTACCAATGTATATACTACTACCATGTTTTCTTTTAAAAACCTTTATTGTGAAAATTTCATTATACAAATACGAGCCTATAACCACGTGGGCCTGCCACAGAGCAAACTGTAATCGTATATGATGAGTAGACATTTACACTGTAGAGGAACGTAACGGGCGGGCCATTAGGTTGCAAGAACTAAGGTGTCTAACAGTTACTGAATCGGTGGACGTACATTTTATAATTAAAATACGACAGGGCCAGTTACAATAAAATTATCTAGATATACATTTGCGGGCAAGTACCATGGGTGACGTTAATTCGAACTTTCAATAGTACAGTAATCAATAACACATCAGAACTTAATATCAATAGGGATGTCGAAATATTCAATCAATTCTCGTCCCCGCCCGCCATGTGCTTCAAAACTGCATACGTATCTCGTGATTTCAAGGTTCTGCAACCAGTACACAACAAGGAGTTACGAGTCCCATTTATTCCGGCGCCATTTTGGGCGAGGACGGGCAGGTCCAGGATATAGTCAAAATGTCTCTACCAACCATCGACTATGATGATGTTCATATGCTGTATTTATTAGAGTAACACTCATCTGTCCACATGAAATTAATTTGCCACAATCTAAACATGTCATTTTAATCTTTCCAAAGTTCTTCTAAATATTTGGGACCGTTTCCCTTGCCTCTGAAGCTCTCAGTGCCACTTCTTTGATGAATGTACTAGCAGGTCAGGGGTTCTCCTCCAAATCTCTCTTTTATGCAGCACTATAATTAATTGGTGCCACCTCTCCATATGACGATGCATGGTATAGTTACCACAACTATATTTTTTTTCGGTTCCTCTGGAGAGTTCATCGTGGCAGATGAAGCGTGTAACGTACCGGGCATTTACCTTTTTTTGCATGTACAGGAAAGGAAAAAAAAATCGAGCGTCCGAGTTCTAAGGTGTCCCAGGGCCATTTTAGTGGACCAGGCCCAAATCCAAAGAACAGCCATCTCACAGGCTAATGGGGCGACCCACGCCGACTTTCAGCATTGTAGAATGACCACACCAGTACAGCAACTTGCTAGACATCACCTCGGTGCCATCCGGATCTCGGCGCCCCACTGCAGATGAAGTGCCTCTCAACTATGAAACCACCACGGTGACATCCGGATCTTGGCGCGTTGTGCTGCCTTCGGCCTATTCGCACATCGGTCCGCTACTGACGCCATCTCACAGGCTAATGGGGCGACCCACGCCGAGTTTCAGCATTGTAGGATGACCACACCAGTACAGCAACTTGCTAGACATCACCTCGGTGCCATCCGAATCTTGGCATCTCAACGCCTAGTGGTATCTTCCATACAAAAAATATTGTTACGCTGCCTTTGGCCCCATTCGCACATCAGTCCGCAACTTAGACATCACCTCGGTGCCATCCGGATCTTGGCATCTCAGCGCCTTGTGGTGTCAGTCAGAAAATATTGTTGCGCTGCCTTTGGCCCCATTCGCACATCGGTCCGCTACTGACGCCATCTCACAGGCCAACGGGGCGCCCCACGCCGACTTTCAACATTGTAGGATGGCCACAGAAGTGCGACAACTTACTAGACACCACCTCGGTGCCATCCGGATCTTGGCGCGTTGTGCTGCCTTCGGCCTATTCGCACATCGGTCCGCTACTGACGCCATCTCACAGGCCAACGGGGCGCCCCACGCCGACTTTCAGCATTGTTGGATGGCCACACCAGTGCGGCAACTTACTAGACACCACCTCGGTGCCATCCGGATCTTGGCGCGTAGTGAAGCTGCAGCAGCTGCAAATAAGCTTCAGACAGTGTTACAACCGCTGCTCAGAACTCTCAACTATGACACCACCTCGGTGCCATCCGGATCTTGGCGCGTTGTGCTGCCTTCGGCCTATTCGCACATCGGTCCGCTACTGACGCCATCTCACAGGCCAACGGGGCGCCCCACGCCGACTTTCAGCATTGTTGGATGGCCACACCAGTGCGGCAACTTACTAGACACCACCTCGGTGCCATCCGGATCTTGGCGCGTTGTGCTGCCTTCGGCCTATTCGCACATCGGTCCGCTACTGACGCAAACTCACAGGCCAACGGGGCGCCCCACGCCGACTTTCAGCATTGTAGGATGGCCACACCAGTGCTGCAACTTGCTGGACACCACCTCGGTGCCATCCGGATCTTGGCGCGTTGTATTGCCTTCGGCCTATTCGCACATCGGTCCGCTACTGACGCCGCCTCACGTGCCAACGTATTTTCTCCGCATTTTATACCCTATGCCGCATAACAGGCCATGTGACTTGTTTATAAAACTTTTCATTGGTTCATTTTACTTTTGGTTTCCTAATGATGGAAGGCTTGATCATATGACCTAAAAACAACACTTTTCATTGGATGAAAACTTTTTTTTTTCCCAAACGATGAAAGCCCCACCTTGTTTCTGGATGTTTCAGACTAAACTGGCGTCAGCATGAGAGCACCACCATCTCGTAGCTCCATCGTGGTCATTCCGCGAGCAATCATGGCAGCCGCTCCCCACCAGAAGCCTGCAGGAGTCGGGGCCCCCAAAACTTTTGATGAATTCTCAAGGCGGAGGGGACGCTTTCGAGAATGGGGTCCAAGACCTAGCAGACAAGCGTCCGATTTCCAAGGTGTCCCAGGGCCATTTCAGTGGACCAGGCCCAAAAAGGAAAGAGCCTGCCGCCATTTTGAGAGTCCTGTGACAGCCGCCTATCGCTGCACCGCAAGAGTGGGCGCAACTCAGCTGAATTGCGGCTTTTGACACAGTGGACCAAAAACGGACGGAATGGCAACTGAAACGGTAAAGGGGCGCCCCACTACAACAGATGACACTCCACCTGGAGAGGCCCGTTCACGCCGCCTCCCCCGGGGCGCCCCACGCCGTTATTCGGAGCAGCATTGTAGGATACCAAAACCAGTGCGGCAACTTACTGGACATCACCTTGGTGCCATCGTTCTGCTGCCTTGGAACTATTCGCACAACAGTTTGCTACTGATGACCCACCCCCCGCGACGCCCCACGCCGTTATTTGCTGGGTGGCAACTTACTAGACATCACTTTCGTGTCATCTAGATTTCGGCGCGTTCTGCTGCCTTGGAACTATTCGCACAACAGTTTGCTACTGATGACCCACCCCCCGCGACGCCCCACGCCGGAAATCTGGACGTTGTGCTGCGTTGGGACTATTCGCACAGCCGACCGCTACTTCGTTGTTTTTCCCTAAAAATGTTTATATGTTATTACTATTTTTGTTTTCTTGTATATATTTATAAATTATTAAAGTTTTATAATCTTACTACTTTGTCGGAGTGCTATATATTTTTAATATGACACATAATTGTAAAAACTTTGATGTACAAAGAGTCATCCCTGGAATCTTCCGCTTCACGCTCGGTCCCCTCCCCAATCACAATACAGGATGGTTTTCAGATAATAGCAACGCTTCTGCTGTGACGGATCTCATCGAGTGTGGGCCTTGATCTACTATAACTCCTTTGAAGAGGGGTGATTCTTTACAGCTGTGGCCATAAACTACATCTGCAGGGCTAGCTGATAGCCTAGGACCGGCCTGGACAATCGGACACAGAGGAAAAGGAGTGTCAGAGGGTGCGGTAGTGAATAGGGCGAAAGGGAGGTGTCGGGCGGGCACAGGGTGTGATTCTCAGGGAAGAGCAGCGCAGATGGGGGGAGGTTTATTACCCATGCATAAGACAGAGAGCGGGGGTGACCACTGCCTGGGTGAGATGCTTGCGAGGGTGGGGAGCCATGCTAAGGATCGACAGCGTGCACAGAGTGGGTCTGGTCAAGGCATCTAAAATGGCTGCCGTGCACGACAAAAGTGTGGCATTTGAAAAAAGACAAGATGGCGCAGACAATGTTTTTCAACACTTCCTGATTTCCTTCGAATCGAACGTTAACAGACGTTGGGGCATATTACCAAAGTTAAGCGATATTTATCCCTAACGATGCATTGCAAAGATTTTTTTACCGTCAGAAATTATCGCAGATAAACCTTGCTATTATCAAGGTTTATCGCAAATACGATAAAAAACGACCGCAATGCATTAATATCGCTGAAAACTCAGCGATATTCATGCATTACCGAGCTAATGCTCTTAGCCATGTTATCCACCTCCCATTGGATAACATGGCTAAGAACTGCTCAGGGCAGCTGTTACTTTTTGGAGATATTCGCGCTTATCTCGAATATTTCCAAAAGTTGATAATAGGAGATAGCGATGTTAGCGACTGTTTCCAGTCGCTAACATCTTGGCATGCCCACTTTGCATGTCATTAGTGATAAATATCACTCACATGCAAAGTGGGGCCCAAGATGGTCGCTATCTCCTACTAGCCGTCGCTAACTGGTGTTAGCAACAGCTAGGTAATACAGATATAATTTTATCTCCGCGAAGCGGAGCGCTGTTACAGATATATATCTTGTTTTTGAACGTTAATTTCTCAAAATGCACTGAAGCACATATATTGAGACCTAGCAAAGGCACATCGGGCTACCAGTCCCTAATATTTTACCAAGTTTCGTGCAAATCCATTCAGCCGTTCGATTATTATTATGATTTTTTTTTTTTGCCCCGCGGGGCCCTTTTAAAACCTCCACATCAAACCTAGGGGGTCAGCGAGGATCTACTATGCCCCCTTATGGTCATTTGCCCCTTCGCTTTGGCCTCCTCTTGTCTCTCGATCCTACCGACAGACAAGATGGCGGCCGCTACGTACTGTTTGGAATGTTTACAGACACCGGAGAGCCAATCAGCTTCGCTTCGCAAAGCTCCGTAACGCGAAAAGTACGCGAAGCGGAGCGCTGTTACAGATATATATCTTTTTTTGAACGTTAATTTCTCAAAATCCACTGGAGCACATATATTGAGACCTAGCAAAGGCACATCGGGCTACCAGTCCCTAATATTTTGCCAAGTTTCGTGCAAATCCATTCAGCCGTTCGATTATTATTATTATTTTTTTTTTTTGCCCCGCGGGGCCCTTTTAAAACCTCCACATCAAACCTAGGGGGTCAGCGAGGATCTACTATTCCCCCTTATGGTCATTTGCCCCTTTGCTTTGGCCTCCTCTTGTCTCTCGATCCTACCGAGAGACAAGATGGCGGCCGCTACGGACTGTTTGGAATGTTGACAGACGCCGGAGAACCAATCAGCTTCGCTTCACAAAGCTCCGTTGCGCGAAAAGTACGCGTCCTGGAGCGCTGCCCGGTCCGCTGTTACAGATATATATCTTTTTTTAAACGTTAATTTCTCAAAATCCACTGTAGCACATATATTGAGACCTACAAAAGGCACATCGGGCTACCAGTCCCTACAATTTTGCCAAGTTTCGTGCAAATCCATTCAGCCGTTCGGGCTAAAAGTGAGGCCAACCGCCCTATGGAAAACTCAATGTTAAAAACACGTTTTGGGACCCCCCTTTTTTCTCGACCCCCCCTGGACGAACCCCCCCCCAATTTTCAGGGGCTGCTCAGAAACAAAATGTGCCATTTTCCTGAAAATTTCAGCCAATTCCGTCCACAAACGCCAAAGTTATTAGACATAGAATTTTCAAAAAACCCATAGAGAAAAAATCCTAACTATATATACCTACTGGCGACCGCCAGTAGGTAATATATATATATATATATATATCCAGTAGGAAAGCGTTTTTTGACTTGTCTATATGTTTGGCACATTTTGAAGAATCTTCACAAAATTTTGCAAAAGAAAGTGTGCTGGTTATTTTTTTTGCATATGGAAGGTTTCGGGGCAATCCATCAAACAGGGGTCGAGCAAAAGGGGGGGCAAAAAAAGTGTTTTCCCCATGTTAATTCCCATAGAGACTTATGTGGTAACTACAGCCTGACCCTTTGAACGGGATTACACCACATTTGGAAAAAAGGTTGCTCTTGGTCCAGAAAGAACCCTTTTTATTATTTGGTGTAAATCCATTCAGTACTTTTTCAGAGATAGAAGAAAAACCCAGGGCTAGATATAGGTAATTGAAATTTACCGAATTTTACCGATTCGGTATTTTAGAATCGGTAAATGCAATGTAGCTAAAAATTCTGTATTTTTTATCGATTCGGTAAAATTCGGAATCTGCCATTCGGAATTTACCGAATCGGTAATGATTGAATCGGTATTTACCGAATCGCTATTTACCGAATCCGTATTTCTCATTCATTCCTATTTTGGCCCATAGGAATGAATGGTAAATACCGATTCGGTAAATACCGAATCGATAAATACCGAATCGGTAAATACTAAATCGGAAAGCAAATAAAAGTGAAACTGAATCTGGCAGCCAATCAGGTGCTACCACCCTCCCCCTCTCTACCAGGAAGTGGCTACACAGGCAGCTGCAAGTAAGTAGAAGCTTCTGGAGAGGCAGTTGGAGCTGAGCTGAGTCCCAGAGCCACAGAAAAAGTTTTGTGCTTTTAAACTGTGAAAATGGCAAGCAGCAGTGAAAAGGAACAGCCAGAGAGGAAGAGTAAAATAAAATTTAGCACCATGGAGCTGCAGGTCCTTGTGGAGGAGGTTGTGAAGGAACACCAGAAATTGTTTAGCAAGCTGTCCCTGACTGTGGCTGAATCTGCCAAAAGGAAGAGTTGGCTGGACATTCAAGCAAAGGTGAATGCTGTAGGAGTGACTCCAAGGGACATAGATGACCCGAAAAGGAGGTGATATGACCTCAGGAGCCTGACCAAGAAAGAAATTGCTGAGCAACACAAACAGGCATACAAAACTGGAGGAGGGAAGAACCGTGCACCCCCCTGACTGACCTGGAGGAGCTGGTGGGATCCACCATTGAACCAGAGAGCCCCTGTGGACTGGGAGATGCAGACAGCTCAGCCAGAGCTGCCGCCAGAAAAGGTAAGATGCATGCACAGCATTCATCCCCACCCCATCAGCCTTCCCTTTTCCCTATGTGGCAAATTTAACCCCAGTCCAGTAGAGGTAGCACTATACAAGAGCAATGCATTATGGAACATGTAGTAAGTAAATGAAAGACCATGTCATACAGCACAGCAAGCAACAAGTTCGGCAAATCATGTCAGACATAATCAAGCCCAGGCGACATGTACAGTGTTTGAGTGAGAATTATTTAATTGTAGTGGCTGTGAGGCAGTAGCACCGAGCTAATGTACGCTTATATGTCCACAGGCAAGACATCTTGCAGGCGTACCAGGGAGATGGAAGGCACTGCACCAAAGAGGGATGACAGCCAGGAGCCAGGAGCCAGGCCCAAGTGCAGAAAATGTCACAGAGGACACAGGTGCACCAACTACACAGCCACCATCCCAAGACCCAGAAATGTCTCCACATCTGCAGGCATCCCCAGAACGTTCAGGATCCCCTCTGCTACTGTCCTCACCTGAACTGCCTGCATCACTGCCTTTAACAACACCTGCATCACAAAAGAGCAGGAGGCATGTAGTTGCCCCACTAGTCCAAATGGAGTCATCAGCAGGTGACATGGAGGGGGATGACACACAAACCTTGGCTGGGGAAGGTAGCTCTGCCACACAAGCAGTCCAGTGCAGAGGTTGGCCGTACAGGTACCAGATGCCGCAGGCACAGAGAAAGCATTGTAGCAGCACGTGTGGAGGGTCCCAGTGTCTTCTGTGGGCTTGAGGGTAGCATGGTGAAAATCCAAAGGATGCAAGGGAAGGCCATCCAGTCTGTGCAACGCCAGATGAGTAATCTAAACACAAACATGGAAGATATAGGGAAGGGCATCAGAGAACTGGTTGATGTGAACAAGGAGATGGCTGCAGGGATGCGGGACATGACACAATCGTTGCAGCTTCTGTGCAGCAAACTTGACCAGGACATGTTAGCAAGGCGCAAGGAGAGGCAGCGTGCACAGCAGCAAAGTAAAGCAATAAACCGCCTGCCGCAGCCACTTCCCTGCTATGCAGACGATGCATTAACATGCAAGAGGGACTCACACACAACACCATTGAGGTGTCTAGTGGCATTGCTAGGATGACCAGTGCTGTAGAGGTGCTGATAAATGCACAGACAGCACAAACTGCGGTCCTCGATGTACCAGAAAGTGAGGAAAGCACCAGTAAGAGCAGCATGACAAGCCCCCTTGTTGTTGAGACACAGAGGAGCAGCAGGCGCCATGGTGAGCCAACAGCCCAAACGCACAGTGAAGAAAACCAGCCATTTACATCTGGCACTGGTAGGCATGGGCGGAAATGACTTGTTCAGTAAGTGGGGAAGTGACCCAGGACTACCATTATTAGATGGATGACATTTGTTTTGCACATTTGTGCTTTTGAATACCTGCGTAGTGCCAAATATTAAACTATGTTGGGTGCAAACTCCACCTGTCTGTGTCTCTTTACTTACTTAAAGGTAGTTGCGTGTGATCTCTGCCCGTCTGTGTCTGCCATCTGTTGGTGTCACAACTCCTGCTGTGTTGGGTTCAGGCAGTGCATGTTCATCATCATGGTCCTCATAGTCGCTCAATTCCACCTCGGTGCCCTTCTTAGTGGCAAGGTTGTGCAACATTGCACAAGTTGCAATTATCTTACAGCAGGTGATTGGTGTATACTGGCGTGCCCCTCCACTTTTGTGTAGGCAGCGGAACCTGCTTTTTAATAGCCCAAAGGTGCGCTCCACAATGTTTCTAGTAGATTTGTGTGCCTTGTTGTATCGCCTCTGGCTGGGGGTTGAAGGGTTGAGGTAGGGTGTCAGGATGAAAGAGCAGACGGCATATGCACTATCCCCTATTTGAAAAGGAGAAAGACATTACTCACATGCACACATACACATACATCTGCAATATCTATGAAGGCAGTGTCACAAAGTGTTTTACATAGCAGGTACCCTTCGCCAAATTCCCCAGCTATCAGGCGTGTGTAGATCCCACTGTTCTGAAAGATGTAGGAGTTGTGGGTACTTCCTGGGAGCTTGGCCACTATGTCCGTGATAATGTAGTTTGCATCACAGATTACCTGTACATTGATTGTGTGAGTTGACTTCCTGTTTCTGTAAATGTATTCTGTGGCAGCAGGTGGGCATATTGGGATGTGGGTGGCATCAATACAGCCGATGACGAGTGGGAAATGTGCAATTTGATAAAAGTCAGTCTTGGTCTTGAGCAGTTCTGCGTGAGCTTCAGGGAAGCTGATGTAATGATGCATTCTCTGCATCATGGCCTCTAGGAACTTCCTCAAGAAACGGGACAGGCAGCTCTGGGACACCCCACCTATCACAGCAATCACACTCTGCTAGCTCCCAGAGGCAAGCAGGTGTAGGCTACACAGCACCTGTACATGGGGTGGGATGGCGTGCGCCCTTGGGGTTGGGTGCTCCAAAAGTGGGTGGAGGTCCCTGATCAAGTCCAGGATGGTGTGGGGGTGTAGCCTGTACCTTTGCAGGATCTCTGCCTC
Organism: Lissotriton helveticus; assembly: GCF_964261635.1. NCBI lineage: Eukaryota > Metazoa > Chordata > Amphibia > Caudata > Salamandridae > Lissotriton > Lissotriton helveticus. The sequence continues at coordinate 970,872,892 of NC_136065.1, read as the reverse complement.
AGTTAGTTGAAATAGCGTGATCCTCTGCCTGTACACTTGCTCCTCCCTTCTCCAGACCCTCTCTCCTGCTGCCTGTAGCCGTAGCCGCCCCGCTATCACGTAGAATGCTGCCATTCTGCTCACACTGTTGCATTTTGGGCCCTTTTTTATAGCCTGCACCTGGTTACCACCTGCTTTCAATCCGTGGTAAATACCGACTCTAAAAATACCGAATTTCATGCAAATTTGGTATTTTAGAGGTTACCTACATCTCAAAAGTAATTTTTTTCCATTTCTTATTTACCGAATCTGTAAATTTACCGATTCGGTATATTTACCGATTCAGTAAATTTACCATTCAGTAGTTTTTTTGGCCCCTACCTCTCAATATCCAAATACCGGTATTTTTGGCTGTTACCGACCGGTATTTGGCTACCTACATCTGCCCCCAAATTTGTACATATAGGGGCTCACAGGCTTCGCAAACTCTCCTGATCTAGTGCTGACATCTGATTGGCTGCCAACACTTCAACCAGGAGGTATATCCCTGGCAATGTTCATCTGTGATGTAATATGTGATGCCATAGGCAGTGCATTGTGGGGGGCGTAAGGTATAGTTAGCTCAGGTAACTATAACTTCTGAATTTCACTGGTTTTGTACGAATGAAATCTTAGCCTACCTATAACATCACTGTAACCTTTTTTTCAGTGAATTTAAATGTTTTTTTCAATTATATTTCCTAATTATAACATCCCTCTAACCTTCGGGTTTTTTCACAGCCAGTCCATGCCGGGTTTAGTGCAGTCCGCTGCGAGAGTGAATTAAGTAATTAAACATGTGTACACCATGTGACATCCCAACACTGCTGGCTATGATAATTACACTTACAAGGCAACTCACTATGGGAAACCTTGCTGGTAAGTGTCTGTTCACCTTTCGCAGTAAAATACTGTGACCTCTCTTCCCAAGTCACAGTAAGATCACAGTGAGCATTCCATCATGTCATGGGAGGGGCGACACGCTCTATTTCCATACACAGTCTAAAAAAGTACAGCCCAACCGCGCGTTGCTCCAGACAGAGAGTGTGTGCCGGTAAACAGTGTCTGCCACCGGTAACACATCAGGTCCAGCACAGCCAGGTGAAGAAAACAGACTTTATTGCCATAATGACAGGCATATTACATGCAGATGATACAACGGTGAAACGCCAGGCAGATGCGTTTCAGCCTTACGGCTTTCCTCAGGGCCGGTTCCACCTTGCGCCAAGATGTTATCACCCGGAGAAAGGGTTAAATCCAGAAGGATCCACTCCCATTGGAGTACGTTGTTCTGCCCATCCTCCAAACTCGTGGGTTGGCGCTCCTCCCACAGCCAGTCCATGCTGGGTTTAGTGCAGTCCGGTGCGAGTGTGAATGAAGTAATTAAACACTCGTACGCCATGTGACAACCCAACATTGCTGGCTACGGTAATTACACTTACACGATAACTCGCTATGGGGAACCTTGCTGGTAAGTCTCTGTTTGTTCACCTTTCACGGTATATATATATATTTATGTATGTATTTATTTATTTATATTCACTACCTACTGGCAGTCACCAGAAGGTTCCCCATCAATTTCCAATATGGATTTTAGGCATGATTACATCTTGAACCGCTGAACAGAATGACACCAAATTTGGAAGAAATCTAGAGCTTGGCCCAGAAAGAGTGCTTTTTGTAATTTGGTTTAATCTGTTCAGTAGTTTTGGAGTTATTAAGGAAAAAATATTTAGTATACAGATCCATCTCAGTGGATATTCTGATCCACACGCCAACAGCAATGTTGTGATTGACTGCCACCACTTCATCCAGGAAATGGTGGCAGCCATCTTGGGACTCAGACAAAGTTGAGTCCCAAGAAAAAAGGGGAAAAAACCACAAGGGAGCAGGGTAGGAATACCTGATCCTCTATGCCTGGTGGTGGGTCCCCACCCTATTTGGGGCTAAAGACCTTTTTTTAATTAAAAGAAATTCTGTGAATTCACAGAAAATCTGTGACAAAATAAAACAAGCATTGGCATAGCCAATAGGTCTCGCTTTTGGGACCTTAAAGTATTTAGTTATGCAGCACAATATCCTTGGTGCAACAACATCAACTGTTGCATGGCTAAACACTTATAAGGTCCCAACGGCGAGACCTATTGGCTATGCCAATGGTTGTTTGCTATCTAATTCACTACTGGAGGCCACGTTATTTTGGTGGACTGGTCTATTTTCTATCCGAGACCATCCCTGAAAGCAAATCTTAGGGTACTATCTAAATATCACTCTTTCTGAGACAAGTACGCACTTATTCAGTAACTGCTGACATTAAGGTATCATAGGATCATAGACTTTAAAAACCTTTCCCAAAACTATCTCTTGCTAACATGCCCTAATTTCCTTATAACAATGTTCATCCCATCTGAATACTGTTCTTTTATGCAATAACTTTGTTATTACCAGGTTTACACATGATTCCCTTTAAAGAGCCTTGAGCAAAGCACTGGCACACCTGTTTCTCAGCCTTTAAAGGAATAGCTGGCTTTGCTATTACAAAGCCTCTTGGAGGTCGAAGCCTTTTATGAGTTATGCAGAGAGTACTAAAGATGCCTTAGGAAGTGCTACCACTGTCCTGTTCAGGAATGGCAATGAAGTACTAGTGTTACCTTGTACAACGTTTGCAGTGACGTCAATGAAGTGCAGGCACTGCTCCTTAAAGTTCCTGCAAGTGCAGCTCTGTCCTTTACTTTTCATGCAATTATGTCACTGAACTGCCTTTCAAAAGTCATATCTGGCGCTGCCTTTATAAAATTCCTTCAGTGTAGGAACTGCCCTATAAAGAGTTTACGTTGAAGTGCTGGCACTTTCTAAAAGAGACTCCTGAGAGGGTTTCTAGTGATACTCTTTAAAAGCCCCCAGAACTATACTGACATTGGCTCTTCAAGAATGGGGTAGGAGTGGGGAGGGAGGCACGCCTCTCTTCATTATGTCAATTATAGAGCAAAAGAGGCAAATATGTTTATTTAAACTAATTGTGCAAGACCGCTTATTTTCAAACCATACAATGAGGCAAAAAACAAGAGGAAAAAATGTAAGTTAGAAACACAGAAAATAAACACAAGAAATTAAAAATTGAATCGGATATGATGCAGTATCGATTATCAGTATAAGAAATAGTGTAATTAAAACACATTTCAAAACATTTTGCGTAAACTGGGTGCCAAAGAAAATGTTGCATGCTTTGTGTGTGTTTTCGGGGAAACCCATATTTTCTTTATGGTGCACTTTCACCAGCGGCTTTAATGGAGATAAACCACCGGCCCTATTTAGAGGCTGAAAATGCGAAAGGGCTTGTAAATTTCTAAAATCAGTTCCTCGCGCAAGTATGTGAAGTGATGTTTTACGGCGGCGGTGACCTCAGAGATGTCAGCATAATTCCGGGCTTGACTGAACCACCGCAGACGGAGGGAGGGTGGAGACGCTTCATATATGGCTTCAAAAGGCGCTCGGGTGGTGGACAGTAGGAAGGGAAGCAAAGCTTTGACGTGCCCCAGCGACAGCTTAGAAAGTAGAAAGGGACCTATAAGAGAATCAGGAGAGGGACACTAACCAAAAGGAGCTATGTATTCACTACGTACATCAATGAGGAGAGCTGAGGGGCTCAACTCCACTAATATCTGGCATTTCAGCGAGCGACCTCTGTTTATGTCCTGGGAAGCTGTAAAACGGGACGATCACTCAGGGGCAAGTATGTGTCTTAATATCGTTTTTGTCTAGCGTGCACAGTAAACCTAGAGCCCAGTGTAATCTATTCTAAGCCTAGTTGCGCTTATGTCAGGCAGCCAATGCGCACGTGCTTTTATGTGACAAAACTCGTCTGGGGTTGTTTGTGTTCAGCGGCCGAAGTGCGTAAAAAGTTTTGCCATGGCACTGTGATCCTGTGTGCAGGGAGGGCAGGGTCACTGAGTGTCGGGTGGGACCTGGCAGGACAGGGGACTAAAAAGAAAGTAATATTCTGTAACTATTATGTTGGCCTGCTTTCACCTACAGGGAACTTTATATAAAATGTAATACCCAGATCTTGCATTTAACAAGCGCGTTTCCTTGCGGGAGCAAGCAGGGGCACCAACTGTTTCACGATAATTGCAAACAGATGGTGCTGCTGCTCGCTCCTTCAAGGGAAACGCCAAACGTGCATGAGTGGCAATAGAAACCAATGAAAAACATGCATGAGATTCAAGCAAAGTCCTGAGCGATTCCAAAAGGTCCCCTCCTAAACAGCGCTTGCGCGCTGCGTAAGCGAGGCCAAAAAAAGCAAGCACTGTCTCCTGTGCTTGTTTTTTTAAATACTTTTTTTCGCCCCTTGTTGGGTCAGGTCCCAGGAGGAAAATAGATATATTTGGGGTAGGGGGCATGTGTGGTCCCCCTACTCAGGCTGATTTGGGCCCGGGGACCCATTCTCTGGTGCCTGGCTGATTTTCAGAAGGGGTGAATTTGGCCTCAGGGCCCAACCTTATTAAAAATGGGGATGGGGCATGTGTCCCCCTCCCCGGGCCAATTTTGGCCCCAGGGACAGCATCCTCTGAGTCCCAGATGCTAAATAATGGGGGAGGGGGGCACATGGCCCCCCTCCCCAGGCCACTGTCAGCCCCAGAGATCCCTGCCCCGGGGTCCAGCTGCACTAAGAAAGGGGGGCACATGGCCCCCTTCCTCAGGCCAATTTTGTCCCTGGGGTCCCCATCTCTCAGAGCCCAGCCATGCATTAAATGGGGAAGGTGCCGTGCAGCCACCTAGCTATTAATAGCCCTGAGAATCCCATCCCCCATGTATTGGTCAGGCTAAGTCCCGGGAAGTCCACCCCGCGACATAGTAATTTTACTGCCGGCTCTGTCATGGGTATGGAAACCTGTGCTTACTCTCCCTTGGTGGAAGCAATTTTAAAATTCCTGCCAAGCGGGAGCAAACACTGTGTCAGCTCCCAGCGGGTTGAGCATGAAAATTGCTCCAACCTACAGGGAGTGGACTTTTCATCTGTTTCCCTGCCCACAGTGAAGTTGGCAAGGAAAAAGATTAAGCAATTACTCCTGCTTGAGGCAGGGACTGGCTGGGGCTGAGGGGCCTTGGAGCTCCCCCCATGGTTCCCAAACATAATGGGTGGGTGCCATGGGTGGGCACTAGAGTACCCACCTTTGTTGGCCAGTCCGGGGATGATGGGTCCCTGAGGGCATAATCAGCCTTTTATCGGGGGTTGCGTGTCCCCCCCCCCTTTCTTATTGCGGCTAAGCCCCAGATGATGGGGTCCCCGGGGCCCCCACCCCTTTTTCAGCAGCCCTGGCACTGGGGGATGGGGTCGATGGGACCGAATTCGGCCCGCAGATGGCAGCCATCTGCCCACACCCCCTTTCATATTATAGCCAGGCCTGGGGAAAATTCACAAGGCTGCAGATTATGGAGTCCCCGGGGTCAAAAGAGGCCCAGGGAGGGGACCTGCGAGTGGGCTGCTTATGATAGGTTGGCCATAGGTGTGGCTCTCCCCACACTTATGCACTCCCAAAGGATTGGCTGCCAACGGACGTGCATGGCATGAGGTTGGCTGCATGTGGGGTATTAACTGCTGGGTAGGCTCAGTGGCCAACCCCCTGTGGCAGCAGTTGGATTAGCTTATGGTATTTAATTACTTTCCTTTAAAAATAACCTAGCAATTCACTGAAAAATCCATGGTTACAGGGACATTATAATTAGGAAACAGAATTAAAGAAAACATGGAAATTTACTAAAAACAAAGTTTACAGCGAGGTTATATAAAATTTCAGATTTTACACACACAAAACCATAAACATTCAGCAGTTATAGTTATCTCAAGTAACTATAACTCATGCCCTAATGTGACTATAATTTGCACCCTCGCCATGCACTGCTAATTACCCTACATATTAAATTACTCATGACATTTTCTATGAAACCATTGCTAATATCACTGCAACATTGACAGGGAAATTATTGATGAGACAACTGCATGGCGGGGGCGCGAGTTATAGTTACTTGAGATAACTATAACAATAACTGCTGATTTTCTATGGTTTTGTGTGTGTGAAACCTGAACCTAACTATAACATCCCTGTAAGCTTAGTTTCAGCAGTTTTAGTTACTTGAGCTAACTATAAGTTATGCCTCCGCAATGCACTGCCTATGACCTCACATATTACATCACCATTATATTGTCTGACTATTGCATTGCCCAGCATGGTCAGGAGGACCTCCATAGGGGACTTGTGGACACTGTTCCCGAAGGCAGTCAGATGGCTGATCATGAGACGATGCTCCCACCATGCTGGGTGGAGGAGCCACTGAGCATTGGTGATATTGCAGGGGATGAAGCCCCACAGTCACAAAGGTTCATTTGGCGATGCAGTCTGGCACACTCAAAGACAGTATTTGCCCTGGGAGTCAACTCATCTTTCATTTAGCCACTGGTGAGAGGCTGATGGGTACTTTGGAACCACTATAGTTGTCTACTTGGGCTGAATAGACTCCTAGACAAAACTTCAAGACTGTTAGTTCCAGCTGTTCTATTAACACATTTTTTGCTTTTACTTACTGAAGTTCTACTGTACTTTTTAGGTTTTGTTGTGTTTGAATGACTCTTTCTTCCAAGAGCCACCTCCTGCGCTTTCCAGTGGCATACTTGGTGCCCATTGGAACATTTTGACCCCCAAAAGAATTCCAGCCATTTGCTCTCAAAGGGAGTACCTTTTAGGACACCTTTGTTGCAAAATATTGCTAACATGTAGCCTCTGATAATAAAGTCCAGTGAATTCCAAGATTGCTGGCCCCTGCACTCTTCACCCCGAATGCATGGCATTAGCACAACTTTGTGTGTGTAAAATGGAAGATGGCTGAATACCCACAGAAATGACAAGCACAAAACATCCTTCGAAGATGCTGTCTGTGTTGAATACAGAAATTGCCCTGCTACAGTAGCTTGCTGAAAATGTTGCCTGCATAAATGCACATAGCTACGGGAATAGCAATAAATGTTGGGAGCAGGACAGGCTTGCTTGCCTGTCAGCAACTCTGCACTTTCAACTTTCTGGGTGGCAGCTGAGAATCCACATTTCAATATTTTTGGCTTTTAGGCGGCAATGGCAATTTTAGGGTTTAGGGTGGGTTTGGGTTTTTGGGTGGCAAGGGTAATTTTAGGGTTTAGGGTGGTTAAGACTTTTGTGTGGCAAGGGAATTTTAAGGAATAAGGGTGGGTTTTGGTTTTTGGGGGGCAAGGGTACATTTTTTGTGTAGGGTGAGTACGGGTTTTTGGGTTGCAAGGGTAATTTTAAGGTGGGTTTGAATTTATTGCTGGCAAGGGTAATTTTGGGGTAAGAGGTCCACCGCAATGCACAGAGGGGGGATATGGATGCAGGTCACGGCCTGGCATTGTGCTGACTCCACCCAATCTTTCTGCTCCTGCCCCCCTCCTTTTCATCTATTGTCCAAGTCTATGCCCTTGCTTCCTGTATAGGCCATTGTTCAGACAGCCCTAAACTGTTAGCTTGCTGCCCCATTCACCTCCTCCCTACCCTCTGTTGTCTGAGTCATGCACCAGCCCCCTCCTTGCTGCCCTGCATGGTCTGAAGTGCTGCTACTGCCCTCCATTTAACTTGATATCCCTGCCCACTCTTCCTGCCCTCCATTGCCCAATTCTATACCCGATCATTGCCCGCCTGCTTAGCCTCTGTGTTTAGCTTCCTGCCCAAACTCTACCCCCTTCTCTCCGATGTCTGTGTGCATGTCCCTGCGTTCTCCTTTATGACCACCATGTTACATGGCCCTGCCACTGCCCCTTCTATCTACTATGAGTGTTCTATTGAGCTGCCACTGTCCCTCCCACATGCCTAGCATGGGCAGATGGCCCCAACCTTCCATTGGCACTTCCACCCTACCTCTCCAAGTTCCATGCCCTTAACTCCTCCCTCCTGTCCTTCATGGTTCATTTTGCTCCCACTCCCATCTGTCCTTCATGCTCTGTTGTGCTGCAACTGCTCCTCCTGCCTGCCCTGCGTGGTCTATTGTGAAGCCCCTTTCCCTGCCCACTCTCATTAGTGTCCAGCCTCTACCCCTCCCTTGTGTCCTCCTTGGTCCTTTATGCATGCTGCTGCCCCTCCCTCTTTCCCACCATGGCCATTGTGCTGCCACTAACCCTCCCACTGCATGCTCTTCTATGATGCCACAGCCCCTCCCATCTAAACTGTGTAGTCAGCTTGCTGTCTCTGGCCTCTCCCACCTTTCCTCCGTTGTCTATGTATATGCCATTATAGCCTCACAGTTGCCCTCCATGGTATATTGTGCTTCCAGTGCCCATCCCACCTGCCCTCCATTGTCAGATTGCTGCTACTGCCCTCTTGCCCCCTGCCCTCCGTTATCCAGGTGCAGGACCCTATCCACTCCCTCTTATCTTTTCTGGTCCATTGTCGTGCCCCTCCCCCTTTTCTCCAACCCTTCACGGTCCATTATGCTGCAACTGTCCCGCTGGTCTGTCCGGTAAGGTCAGCTTGCTGCCCTTGCCTATTTCCCCCCTGCTCTGTGTTGTCCATGTGCATGGTCCTATCCCCTCCCTATTGCTTCCCATGGTCCATTATGCTGTACTGCCATCCTGCTTGCCCAGTGTGGTGTATTGTGTTGCTGAAACCCCTGGGAACTGTCCTGTAAGGTCAGTTTGGTGCCCCTGCCCATCTCCCTCCTGTCCTCTGTTATTCAAGTCCATGTCCTAACCCCATTCCTCCCGCCCTCTGTTATCCAGTATACCATACGTGCCAACATTTTGAACTTGGTAAGAGGGAGTTTCTGAAAAAAAAATCTGGGGAATTAATTTTCCCCTTTGATTTGCATTTAAAAAGAGGGGGAGATTTTAGGCAGAAGAAAGATAAAATAAAACCCTTTTGGGTTTAAAAACCTCCTGCCTGAATCGGTGTTGTTGGTATGTATGTTTGCACTGACACTTTCTCTTCTTTCTGCCCTCAATGATCTGTTATGCTGCCACAACCTCTCTTGCCTGTCCTGTGTGGTTGGTTTGCTGCCCCTGTACCCTTTTCCTCTGCCCTTCATGGTCCGTTGTGCTGCCACTGCCCCTCACGCCTGCTCAGTGTGGTTAACTTATTGCCTTTGCACCCTCCTCCCTGCCCTCAATTATCCAAGTCTATGGCCCTAATCTCTGCCTCCCCAGAGTATTCGCATGAACAACTAGATTGCTAGCATTCAACGTTTATTACAAAAGTGCTGCATGCCTGATGTCATCTCTAAAGCATTTGCTTTAGAAATAGTAAACATGAGAGGGTCTTATTCCTATAGAAATTATGGTAAGTGCTCTAAAAACGCTAAAATTAGGACATATTTTCTGAGTTCTCAAACAGCGACAATGGACTTTTAAATCATTTGCTATCTTCATGTTTTTTATCCACGTGATCACTTGATTATATGTTACACAGAGAATGTGGCGTTCCGGCAAGAGCTGCAGACTTTGGAGCCTGGGAACCGGCTTCAAGTTTCGGCTTCAGCTCAACATCCTGCAATTCTGGGCAAATCACTTAATCTCCCCATGCCTAAAACCAAAATGAATGTGTCCTTGTGTAATGTAACTGTTGCTCATGCAAAGCACTCCAATACCTTTGGCTCAAGTATGCACCATATAAAACTGCAAAAAAAACAATGAAGTGGGCTATACTTGTGCTACATTTGAGTTACATTTGGATTACATTTGTGCTACATTTAGTCTCTTTTTTCTCTGGTGACAACCTTGGGAGACTTATTTGTTATGAAACTCCCTAATTTTCTCATTTATTTCAGTATCCTCAGTAGAAAATGCTTTCAGTTTTCTACTTCGATTCGATCAAGATGGCGTTCAGATGTGCCACACTTTTGGCAGTAATTCAGAATACAAGCATTCTAGTTGCTCATTAGAACACAGTTGTAAAGCTGTTGATCACCAGGGGAATTACTGACAGTCTGCTGCTGGTGTTTAAATTGCATGTTTGAAATAGAAGAGGAAGATATTTGAGAACTCAAGATGTGTCCCAATTTTTCTTTCTACATCACCGATCATAATTACTATGACAAAATGTACCCCCTTGTTTTGTTACTTTCTAAATTAAATGTTCTTTCCAGTTTGATTCAATCAACATGGCTTCAGGTATGTAATGCTTTTATCATACGGAAAACTACTCTAGTTGTTCTTTAGAGCACTATGGGAGTTGGCAGTAGAACACAAGGGAATCAACTGACAGACTACTCCTGTTGGAAGTGCATGTTTTAATGAGAATGTCAGACTTAATTTTCATATGGCTGGGAAAGATAGTGGAATTCACAGAAAATATGCTCTCAATTTAGCTTCTGGAGCACCTTCCATAACCTCTATGGGAAAAGCATGATTAAACAGTTTTCTTTCAAACATGATTCATGAAATCCCAGTAGAAGGTTTTTACAGAATATAGGTAATTCTATTTTACCGACTCATAAATACCGAATTTTACCGATTCGGTATTTATGAATCGGTAAAATAGAAGGAGGGAGATTTAGGTAAATTCGGTAATTGAATTACCGAATCTGTAAAAATCGGTATTTACCGAAAATGCCCATTGATTCCTTTGGGCCTTGAAGCCCATAGGAATCAATGGGCAATACCGAATCGGTATTTACTGATTCGGTAAATACCGAATCCTGCAAGATTGCAGGGGGTGTCACTTTGACACCCTCTAGCACCCCAAATACAGGCATGTGTGCCATGTGGCACACAAACATGCCCTAAGGGCATGTCTGTCTGTCACATGGCATAGGTGTGCATGCACACATGTGCATGCACACCTGGTTTCGGTATTTCACCACCCAATTGGATTGGGTGGTAAAATACCGAATCTGTAAGGCCTTTGGGACTCAGAAGGGTCCCACCTACATCTTGAAGTTACCGAATCGATAAAAATAGCGATTCGGTATTTTGCCGAATCGTTAAAATAGGGCCCCTACATGCCAATTCCTAAATACCGGTCGGTAACGGCCTAAATCGGCTGTTACCGACTGGTATTTGGGCTCCTACATCTGGCCCAAAATCACCTCAGCATGCACCACAATTCCTGAAATTAGTATGATACCATCAACAAATGATTTGTATTGTAACTAAAATCAGTTTTCTCCTCTTTTTTGTGGCCCTCAAAACCTGCCCTTCACTATAATGCAATTCTAAGGGTTGCTATCACTTATTTTGCTCCCAAGATGGCTGCCTGCACTTCCTGGTTGAAGTTCTGACAGACAATTAGATCTCAGCATGAGATCTGTTCTTAGGCTCTGTCCACATATACAAATTTAGATTTCCTTTATTATCTTGAAAACTACTGAACAACCTTTCTGCCAAATTTGGTGTAATTCCATCCAGCGGTTCGGGCTGTAGTGGTGTCCAAACTCTCTATTAGAATTAACATGAGAAACACAGTTTTTTCCCCCCATGTTCTCTTGGCCCTTGCTTGCCGGTCACCCTGAAACTTTCTATGTACTTCTAGAGTCACTGGCACACTTTTTTTTTTAGAAAACTTCGTAAGGATTTGTCAAACCGCGACAAAGATATAAGCAAGTCCAGAAATGCTTTTCCTCTGGAAACACAGTCCTCACTATGACTGCTACTGATGACTGCCAGTAGGTAATATATATATGGCATATACTATACTTATAATATACTTACTTTTTCATTGTAAACGCATGTGCTGTAAAGCTTATGCATGGTAAAGGCTTGTGTGGTAAAGGCTAAGCGTGGTAAAGGCATTTCGTAGAAATGGATGCATGGCCAAGGCCTTGCATAGTAAACACCTCATAGTAAATGTTGTTTCCCGTCATGAGTGATGTCATTAGTGATGTCATCAATGACGTCATTTGAGATATTATCAGTGATGTCATAAATTATGTCATAGAACATGGCATGAGTGATATCATATGTGAGGTCATAAGCAGTGCATGGCGGGACACATGTTATAGGTAATGCTGCTAACTATAACTAGTGAATTTTTGTGTTTTTTGAATATATGAGATATCTACGCAAACCATTTCTTAGCATGTTTTTAGTGCGATGTTTTTACATCGCAATACCATTACTTCGCATGTTTTTACTGCAAATGCTTTTACGTCGCAATTGTATAGTAATCTGATGAAAATGTTTTTTTCCACAGAAGATTAATACGCATACCACTACAACTACTTCCTTTCACGTGTTTATTTAACTTATTTTTTAAACTATACCTGATGCTAAATTCACATGTACGTACTTCTTTTTGCAACCTTACTTTTTTCTTTTTTTCTCTAATTACAATATGCTACTTTTCAAATCTACACTTATGAAAATATCCTCGCATTACTCTTCATCTACTGATAAGTACCTCTACCAACAAATAATATACACATCTTAAACGTCTTACCTGTAGAACGTTCCTTCCATACTTCTCGTCCATTGCCCCTCTATTCTCTAAATGACGTAATTACATTTCACATCACATATTGACGTTGATGCTTGTACGCATGTACATTTGGATCTTTCCCAGAAATTCAAAACTGACAATTGTTTCCATTTTAAGGCGGTGAGTCTGCCTCACATTGTATGCTCGCATAGCGGGGCTGTGGCAGCTAGCCATGTCCGCCTAGTAGAGCTGGGGAAAAGTCCGTCACCTCCATAGCGCTGGAAAGCCACATCCTGTCATTTGTAAGTCCGATCGCCAGGCCTGGTGCTTCCTCAGACAATAGCAACAGGCGATATTGGTATATTGTACGTTTATTTATATAGCTGTTTCCATAGCGCAAGTTACTGTGAAGCCTCGATATTGTATGTTTATTTATATAGCTGTTCCGTAGCGCAAGTTACCGTGAAGCCTCCCTCTCAATTAATACTCACACATTTGTAAGTAATACTCCATTACTTACAATGTATTTGCGAAGTAACGGTAAGCGTACTAGAAGCATGCGAAGTAAAAGCATGCATTATAATAGTTCCTGCGAAGTAAACCTATGTGTTATAAAAGTTAATGCGCTGTAAAAGATGCGTAGAAATGTAAATTCGTTGAAGTGGGCGCGTAGTAATGGTAGATTATCGCTTTTTTAGTTCAAAACCTTAATGTTGTAATTGACAAATTCACCCAACTGTAACATTACTTTAACCTTTGGTTTTTCAGTGTATTTCTACATTAAAAAAATTAAAAAAGATCTTTTATCACACCTAACTTTAACATTACTTTAACCTTTGTTTTTTCCAGTGAATTTCTAGTTTTTTTAACGAAAAGTAATATTTTATTGCAGAGGTTGGCAACAACAGGTTGAAAACAAAATAACACACTGCATTTGATCATGCAAGTAATACTGAGAAGAATAACAAATGTGTTGTGCTAATTGGTGTAAAACAAGATCACATTTAAAGCAAAAATAATTTATTAATTTCAAAATCCTTATCCATAACAATAATGAGGAGGCTGCAAAGGGTGGCGAGGTCAATAAAATGTTCATTGGCTTATAACTTTGGCATTGTTTGGTGAATCTGCATCATTGTTACAACCAGTTAACAAGCTACCCCCCAGAGAAGGTATGTCATGGTTTGTGAAGTTCCAATGGGGAGGTAAAGTTAAAGGGAGGGAATCAAAATAGTTTGATTCACTAAAACCTTTGCTCCTTTTTAATGGATTTGCATGAAATATGGCAGAGACTTACTACATTTAATCTCTTGCTATTGTTAATTGGCTAATAACATTGTGTGAAGAATCTGTAAACAATTTGACAGAAGTTGCAAAGGACTGGTTTTTATGACTGTGTTTTATTGTTATGTCAAGTTTGATGTCAGTCCATCAAGGTGGGGGGCAAAGCTAAAGAGGTTAAACTAAATGTTCAATTGTGTATAACTGTAGTGCTCTTTGATGATTCTGCACCAAATGTGGCTGGCAGTGAGGAAGGCACACCCATTGTAGGTAGTTTAGGTTTTCTGCTTATCAAATGAGTGGGTGAGTTCATCTTTGATTTATAAATAACTTTGGCACTGTTTGCTGGAAATGGCACCTATCAATTAAGCCCAGTTCAAGTCCAGTCAGGTTCTGTGACTAACCCTTGCTGCACACTGCAAAATGATGGATAAGTGCTGGGCCTAGCTGAAGTTGATACACAGCATATAAAGGGTACATAGTAGGTGACTATGGTATATCATAAAAAGTCCAGGAAATCTATTGAAATAGACCTATACTAAAAGTTAAGTTAAGGCTCAGAGAATGCAAAACAGAAAAAGCCCTAACATGTGATAATTATGGTATGCAATGCACTATGCACAGCATACGTTACACCTCCACCATACTCAATACCCCTTAGCTGATGGCAAGTTATAAAAAAGCTGTTGACAAAGAGCAAAACACAAGGCAGGGGCATGAGTCATGGTGTGCTTTTCTGAAGATATTGCCCTTAGACCGTTACTCCACTGGCGCCGCTCATGGGCAACCCCGGAATTGGCTGTCTACTGGGATGAGTTAAAGGCGGTTCTGACAAGGTGTTGGGAAAATGCTATGGTTAGCTTATATTAGGGACATCCTCCAGAATATACTCAGATCGAGCCTATGGCACAGCCCAGAGGAAGCACGTGTCTTAGTTTCTCGCAAGGAACTGGCGCATGGATACAGGGAAGATAGACTAGCCAAAACACGGGGGTGTTCGGTGGCAGGCTCCTTGGCAACCTCGTTCATGAGGGTCAAAGATCAATATAGCCTAGAACCTGCCCTGGATGAGATACAACCTGCGCTAGCGAGAAAACTCTATGTCCAATTTAGGCATGGGTCCCTCCCACTTCACGCCTTCAAAAACAAATAGGCAGGTGAACCTGTTCCAGGCAGTGCTGCCTGTGACCATGCAGAGAAATCAGAGCTACATGTCTTCTTTTTTTGCCCTGGTTATAGTAATTCCAGGCGCCGGTGGCTGATCCAATTATGCAGAAATTTGGGCACCAGACGTTGTGTGGAGGCTTTTATACTGTTGAAGAACAATACTCGAACTCCCATTGTATTTGGGGTATCACGCTTTTTTATTATGTATGTGGTGTGTGCGCAGGTCGCTTTTAAAATAATTTCATCACCCCTCTTTCCTCTCTGAGTTGCCCCCCAGGTGGTTTTTATTTATGTTCATTTCATGTTGTAGATTGTGAAACTTACCTACACTGTAGTGTACATACTTTTTATATAGTTTTATCTACAAGCTTTACTGAATTTTGCTGTTGTATTTGGGGAGTGGATAACTGCAGAATTTCGGAGTTGTAACCATTGGGCCTTCGGGGTTTTAAGATTATCTATCTGGGAATATTTTTTTTATCAACATGTTGCTTATTTTGCACTTTTATGGTCTATTGACCACAATAAAGTTGTCTTTGATTAATTGATTGGTGTGCTTTATAGGTTTATTTTATTCATGGAACCACTGATCAATAACCATGGTTTTTCCGGTGAAGGAATATCTCTTATACAAGATATTTTAAAGTCAGAAAAATACTGAAATTCAAAAGCTATAGTTAACTGTAGTAACTATAAATTGCACCCTCATCATCAACAGTAAAGTCATTAACAATGTCCATTCATATTAATGTAATCCATTAAATCATATAACATATCATAGGTGATCTACTATATGAGTTCAAAAGCAGAGCGTGGACAGGGCACAAGTTATAGTTACTTCAGTTAAATATAACTGGTGATGTTTGCTTTTGGAGTTTAAAATGTTATGTTTTAACTGACATTTTCACCTAACTATAATGTCACTTTAACCTGTGTTTTTTTCTGTGAATTTTCGAGGTTTTTAATAAATGTTAAGAAAGATATTAATACCAGACCTAACTATAATGACACTTTAAGTGTTGTTTTTTTCAGTGAATTCCAAAGGTTTTTATAATGTACAGTTAGGTATTATTACCAGAGCTAACAAAAACATTGCTTTAACCTTCAGTGAATTTCTGAGGTCTTTTTTCGAGAATGCAAACATATAACAGGTGTTATTTTAAGTAGCACAGACCTCATGGCTTTGTCAAAGGGTCAGAACACCTTAATATAAAAGGCAGACCTACTGGCTTTATCAGGGGGTCAGCACAACAACAACCAAACCACAAAGGATCTATGCACTCCTGAGCTGTAGATAAAAAGCTCCAACTTTTGAGTGCTTTGAAAATAATTAAGAACTCTCGTGGGTCATGAATTTAGTGACCAAGAATACTTTTCAGTAGTTTCTTAATGAGGTGGCTGCTGGGCCATCTGTAGCCTGAACAACACTTCAGAGGTACCTTTGTAATGCCTTTGTCACTCCATGGGGTACCACAACAAGATAGAAATTAACCAACAAGCCCTTGCAGGGCTTTTTGGGGCACTCCCTCATCACAGCAGTGAATTTTAGAGCAGCGGGCTTGTCCTGTTGCTCTTTACAAATGCGGCTTTGTCCAGTATGCACTTTTTAATTTTTTTTATTGGGGTGCTCTGCACCCACACTAGCACAAAGTCCTCATGTTGGGGCACCGTGGGGAGCCCACTCTTGTGCTACTTTGCTGGCTTCCAGCCTGACTGGCAATGCTGTTTGCTGGCCCAGGAGCCAACAAGTCCATTCAATCTGCCAACTACATATGGGCAGGGTTTCTTTATTACTGTAAGATATTACGTTACTAGTTGAGGGAGGGTGCAGCCCTACTCAAGAAGGAACCACATACCTTATCAGGGTGAAGTTACTGGCAACCCTACATTAACCTGTTGTCAACTATCTGGTGACTTGACACAGAGCATACAGGTTAGGCAATGTGTAATGTATTGGTGCAACATTTCAAACAGTAACGCAGTGAAAGTACAACACAAAGGATGCCACACCAGTTTAGAAAAATAGAGTAATGTTTAATAAATAAAGCAGCGCCAAAACCAACAAAAATCCAATCAGTAAAACCAGAGATATACAGGTTTGAAAAGTGGTGAAAATATCACCAAAAAGCACAAAGGATCAGCTATAGAGATCGGTTTGCACCAGACCAGGGCAAAGTCACAATTTCAGGCCAGCCATGATGGAGTGTGGGTCGGATTCAGGAAACCAGTCACGCCGCAGAACAATAGTACCTTAAATCTTGGTTTGCAGAGCGTTGTGAGGTGATGCAGAGCTGCAGTACAAGGTCCTGTATCATTATCAAGGATCCTGTCAATGAGAGCTTGCAATGTGGAGCACGGTGTCGAAGATTTATCAATATACTGAGGAGCTGTGAGGCTGTGGTGCAAGAATCAATCAATCAATCAATCAATCAGGAAACTTGTAAAGGGAACTACATACCCGTGAGGGTCTCAAGGCGCTGGGGGGGGGGTGGAGCAAATCAAATATGCCAATCATGGAATCACCAATCCATAAACACAAGTTACAGGGAGAGCATATGCAATTTAGCACTGATCAGCAGTGGTAAAGTGCCCAGAGTCCTAAAACCAACAAAACAAGGTCCAAAGCAGGAGTCAAAAAGCAAAAAGTCTGGGGATAAACCCGCTGAAATGCCAGGTCCACCACACACATATATATATAGTTTTAATAGTGCATACAGTTAAGACTAGTAAATCTGTATTACCTATACATCTATATATGATTACTGTTATGATATTCTGGTACTCAATATACTGTGCACAATATTTTGGCAGGTTGATATGTTTGTGTTATTCTCCATATTCTGACATACATTTTGACACACAACCAAATGCACATATCTGGTGGCCATTATTGCCAAGTCCCGCAGCAGGCCTAAAGAACCTCACCTTTTCAAGTAATCCCCTCTTTCTCAAGAATATTGCTCAAGTATTACCCAGAATATAAAATTGTGAAAAGCATGTCATTGGTTAAAATAAATTATGGTAAATGCTACATTACTAGAACGAACGCAGATAAATTGGCTTAACAATAACCAGTTGGGCTCCCTTGCAGATCTGAGAATGTAGCATTCTGTTCAAATACTAGAGGTTGAATGCGCCCCTCAAGCGTGGTAAGTATGTTTTAAACTCAGAAAGTATCAGCTCGCATCCGGAAGAATGTCTGGGGAGGAGATGACTCCAATACTGCTTACCACTCTGCAAAGCCCAAGTGCATAAAAGCGCAAAAAAAGCCACATTTTTGCAAAAATCGTATAGTGAAACCTTACTGAATATTAAAGACTAATATTGGTTGGTTTTCTTGTCAATCTCACTTTATTGTGTCTTATTTAGTGGCTTTCCTTCTTCATAATGTGGTTGCCCATCTCCTGGGGCACAACGTCTTTACTGTCCTTTCGATAGAATGACTTGCATCCTTTTATTACTTACATGTGAGGACATACTTTTATCTTCCAGATCTCCATGGCAGTTTATGTGTATCATTGCTCTCTCCCTCTTGTACTGTTTCCACCCTTAAATATCCTTAACCCACACATAGTCTGTTTTGCTTCCTCCACCACCTCCATAGCTCATCCGTTGTATCCCCAATCTGCTGGGCATATTTATTGGTACATAATATTTTTATTTTTCTCCCTCCCAGCATAAGCTCCTCTGTTGTTCCCTCGACCACCCCACTTCTTTTTTCTCCCCGAGCATTGACTTCTTCCAAACCTGCCTCTCCTCTGTTGCCCTCTTTTCTCTCCTGTAGAGGTTGTCTAAAACAAATATATGAGAGCCAAAACATCAAAAATTGGCTGACAATTAATACAGCATTATTTCTTCTAGTTACACTCATGCCCACCTCAGGCTGGCTGCAAAGTGTTGACGTCTGAATGGGAGTCCATGTATGGTACTTTAATTTTTAAAGAATACTGCAATCTACCCGAAGTACTTTACTTCAGGGTGTACCTCTTGTTCATTTAAAGTCACACAAAGGGCATCATCTACTTCACCTTAAGGTGTGAAATCTGGGAGTCCCTCTCAGTAATTAGCTGAAAGGAGTGCATGATTCCTTTGCAATAATGAATCTGCATCTTCAGCATCTTTTCAATTTTCAGCCTCAGGAAATGGGATCTTGTGAAATCCAACTGCAGCTGATCTGCATCTACCTTTTCTTCCAGCTCACTAATGCAACACTTTCAACCAAAGAGCATTAAGCATAACCATAACATAATCTACCTGAGCCCTCGGAGATGACACATGCTCAACTGATTGATTTAACCTAGCCTTCATAACTTGAACACTGTCCTGCTATTAAAATAAAGAATATTCAGCAATTAGTCCTCCTTAGTAGGGTAATGCTCAATTAAACCACAAAAGCTATTTGGTAGTAGTCACCATGTCATATCAGCAGACTTTATGTATATGGTTACTGTATTCTGGCTGAAAGGCTGGGAAAAAATCATTTTGATTTTGAGTTTATCAATTTAACATGCAAACCTCATATAAGGGTCAAGGAGTTAGCTTGATATATGCTTAACTCTAAGCAATTCTTTTAACCCCAAAACTCTAAATGATTCCTATAAAATCAATTAGCAATGAAGAACATCAGACAGATATCTTCAAGGAAAACTCACTCCTGGAATTTACTGTGGTAATCGAGAAGTAACTGTGTAACTTTTTTTTAATTTCTGTATTGATTTGGCATTTGAACAAAGCTTGGACAAGCCAAAAGGTGTCAGTGTGCTTTACATTGGAGTGTTTTCCCATGTTAACATTGAAAGTTACTAATCTCACAAAGGATTAGACAACTTTGTCCACGGTTAATGGGAAATAAAATGTAACACATAGGATTGTGCTGGTCTTTAACCATGCAGATGATTTGCAATTAATTTTCAATCTACACTCCTCCAGTTCATCTGAATCCCACCTATGTGATACCATGACTTATATTAGCAACTGGATGAACCTGAACCATCTCAAGCTAAACCCGAACAAAACAGAGTTGATTTTGACTGGTGGTAACAACAGTCCTTGGAACTCCAACTTTTGGCCTTTCCACCTGGGATATCCCCCCGCCCCGGCATCAGCGGCGAAGAGCTTGGGGACCACGATAGGCAAGGATTTATCTATGAACCCTCAAATCAACTCAGTGGTTTCGGCTTGCTTCTTTACGCTGCGGAAAATAAAGAAGATGATAAGATTCCTCTCGAAAGAAGCAGCCACTTTGGTAGTTTAGGCGCTAATTATTTCCAGACTGGATTATGCAAATTCCCTGTATGCCGGCTTCCCAGCCTATCAAGTGCAACGCTTACAACTGATACAGAATCATGCAGCCAGGCTTATCTTCCAACTTTCTTCTCGCCACCATGTCAAACCCCTGCTGCAACAATTACACTGGCTCCCTGTGAGCCAACGTTGTGCATTTAAATTAGGCTGTATTGTCCACAAAGCTTTGATGGTCACCGGCCCGGCATTCATATCCAGCAAAATTAAGAAATACAGTCCCTCCCGCACCCTTCGATCGTCCTGCCACTGCCTCCTGAGCGCCCCAGGATATAAACGAAACAAACATGGCGGGCTGTGTTTCTCAACGCTGGCTCTCCAGTTCTGGAACTTTCTTCCTATTTCCTTACGTCTAATTGACGAATGTCTGACAAAATATCGAGATTCACAATATCGACGTACAAAAATATCGGAGCAAAAATATAGAAATCAAAAATATCGGGTTCCTATACTTAACTAGATATATACACAAATATCGATTTTTTAATATCGATATACAAAAACATCGTTTACTTTTATATCGACTACATTAACATCGGAAAACAAAAATATCGCTATCTACAAAAAATAATGACATTAACTATAATATCGACATTAAAAATATCGTGCACTTCAATATCGGATTATCAGCTATATCGACTTTTTATATGCATCTGTTTGCATAATTAATTAACGTTTTATATGTTTTCACATCTAAATAAACACACAATACTTAAATTAATACTATAGACACACTATTAATTTGTCAAAAATATCCTATTGGTATAATTATATCACCTACACATATAAAAATATTCTATACTACTTTGTATAATTTTATACTTTGTTTTTGTTTTTCACTTCTATTACAAAGTAATCACAACTGAAATTCAAATATACTAACTAACCAATCACAAACCTAATTTTTTAAATGAACCAATAGCAAAGTAATTACTACTGACACTCCCCTATATAAACAATTAAAATCTAAGCACAAACTACTTGCCAAAAGTCACTGAAGGAGATTCATCTCTATCCGAATTGCTGCACAACAACTAGAAGAACCAGACTATCAACCTACTATCACATCTTCTAAGTAAGTAAATAAAATAGAAAGTGCATTATTTGCTAATACTACTTACTTACCTGCTAAATACGCAGTGCCCCTTTGCTATTCATACTACTTAACATGCTAAATAATTATATGAAACTATTTTTTTTAGATACAACGAGTACTGAATATTCTACTCAAAATAACTGTGAACAAACCCTAGGAATACAGATTCTAATAACTATGTAAGTAATTTCACATTGTTTCATTATGTGCACATAAATCTAAACACACAGAAATAATGACTTTTGCCCCACATATTTCTTTTTTTCTGTAGATTATACTACTGAAAACTGCACTACTAATGAACTAAGGACATCAGTACTATTTCTCCAATACATTTTACTAAGTAAGTATTATGCAACTGAAATAAATGTGGAAAAACAATACAAACATTTAGAACTGTTCTAATTATGTTCTATTATATATTGTTTATTTACAGAGCAAACACAACGAATAGATATACAGACATAATACAGAACTCCACATTCTGAATAATACAGATAATAATCACAAAGTAAGTATATTAAAGAACATAATTACCAGATAATCTATTAAAAAACATACCAACATGGTGATTATTCTAATACATATGTTCCTTTTTTATTTAAGATAACACTACAAACTACTCTCCAGAAGCTGAAGAAACAACTATACTGGCAAAGACCAACCTAAAAAAATATGTAAGTATCTTCACAATGTGAATCATGAAGATACACTTTTGTAGTAGAAATGAGCTCTAACATTGCAAATGTACCGAAACATTAATTAATAATATACTACTTTCATGTTTTTCATAACAGCTACAACAACATCACAAACAATTATCCCCAACTAAAGAAGCAAGCAGCTCCTAATTTTGCTGTAAATTCTAAAACACGTAAGTATAAACATTCCTACTTATCACTAACATAGATTATTTATCACATTTAATTTGACATTAACTATTATATATACATTTTATAGATATACAAAGTACAAAATGACCGAAGGAGCCGAATTTGTGACCAGCCAGAAAGGAAAACTATTACTATGCTACATGGGTTACACTTATACACAAGAAAAGCAATATGGCATGCAAGTTAATTGGAAATGTTGTAAATATTATTCTAACAAGTGCTATGGCAGAGCAACAACTAAAGAAGCTACAGTACTGTATACTAGGGAACACAATCATCCACCTAATGTTACTGAAATAGAAGTTAGAACAGCTTTGGAAAATATAAAAGAAGCTAGTACAGGTTCCCAAAAGCAAACAAATGTCATTTTAAAAGAAGCCATTCCTAAAATCCCAAAAACTGCCACAACTCAAATGCCAAATATCCTCTCCTTAAAAAGAACTATAGCACGAACTAAAAAAGCTACTACTTCTACAACACCATCTCCCAGAACATATAAGGATATAAATTTAACTGCTAACCAAATAATAACTTTAAATAAACAACCATTTATAGTTTACGACAACGAAAACAATGACAAAAGGCTTATAATTTTTGGTACCAGTATGAATTTAGTTAAACTGCAGCAAAGCCAATATTGGATGATGGATGGAACATTTAACATCTGTCCCAAACCATTTTTCCAATTATACACAATACATGGCCTCTACCACAACTGCAACATACCTTTGCTATATGCACTATTACCAAACAAAAATAATTCCACATATATGGAATTAATAAATATAATTAAACAAAAAACTAATGATTTTTCTCCTGAAAGTATCATTCTTGATTTTGAGCAAGCAATGCTCTCAACTATCATAAAAATCCACCCCCATACCTGCATTCAAGGCTGCTATTATCATTTAAACCAGTGTTTATGGAGACACCTTCAAAAAACTACCCTAAGTGTCGAATATGCTACAAACTCATCTTTTGCTTTCCAAATTAAAAAACTCATTGCACTTGCTTATGTACCTGAAACAGACGTAGCTGAACACTACAACATTCTTATAGACAGCCCCTTCTACAAACAAAATGAAGCTAAATTAAGTCCATTTCTCGACTACTTTGAAGACACCTGGGTAGGCAGACTCCACAGATCTGGCCACAGACGAAATCCCAAATTCCTCATACCCTGGTGGAACATTTACAGAAGTACCCTTAACGGAGATTCAAAAACTAACAATGCAGTGGAAGGTTGGCACAATGCATTTGTACAATCAACTGGCAGAACCAAACCTACTCTAGAACATTTCATTAAACGCCTACAGAAAGAACAGAGCTACCAGGAATTTAGAATGGACCAATCTGTAACTGAACTTGTCCCTAAAACATCAAAGCAAAATAAACAAATGCACAAGTACCTGGAAGAACAAGTTAAACTTTACCCTAGTACAAAAGGCATAGATTACCTAAATATCATTGCCAAAACACTACTCTAATTAATTCCCAAAATGTTATAAAACACTAAAAGTATCACCTAAGTATGGAAAAATATGTAACGTGAGCTTCTAAAGTATTTAATGTATGCAATATATAGAGATATTATTATAATATATGCACACATTAAAACTAAATAACAAGTAAAAAACTATTCCATAATAAAAATAACATTACCCACCCACACAAAATAAGAAAGCAAGGACTTACCAATCATGTTGTCAATCCAATAACCTCCTTGTCCACCAAAGTAATCCAGGTAGTGCAAAATTAACCCAAAAACAAATGTAAAAATACAACTGTTCCAAAATTAAGACATCCACGTTGTCCAGAGCCATCGAATAAGCATAAAAAACCCGAAAAATTGGAAAAATAGAAAGAATCGCTCCAGCAAAACCGAAAAATGTAAAGAAGTGTTTGTAAAGCAGTGTTGAATTAAACAAACAAACACTTCCTTTAAAAAAAAACGGAACTTCCGATGTAGCGTACACTTATGATAAAAACATAGAAAACAGACATTCCCACCCACATTAATTAGCTAGTAATTAGGTACAGACATATTAAAATAGATGATTTCACTTGTAGATATACCGTAAAAGACTAAAATTCACTCTATATATAATGAGTTAACTAACTAACACTACGTGTATATAACATAAGTAATTATCTGTTTTCGAAATCTAAAACATACCTCCCTCACATTCAACAACACAAAATATAAGGTCAGTAGTCTCAAAACGACCTAACCCGGTTACAAAATAAAGCACCCAAATGCAATAAAATAGTCCCAAGTATAAAATATAATATATATACTTCACTAAATATGCAAAAATTAACATTAAGTTTCTATTATTGTAAAGAAATATTTACTTTAATCCTACAGTGATTTGATTAACAAATATGTAAATGAATGCAATAAATACATATTATGAAAAGAATAAAATTTATATTAACAATGTCTAGAAATATAAGTACATTGTCAAAAATTATAATAATAGAAAAATGTGTTAAAAATATGTGACTTATATAATAAATATTTTATGTGTTGAACTATTTGTATCATTATCTTACTATAATGTAACAATCTTATCAGAAATTTTGCACTGTATATTAAATGTGAGTATATGTTGGTCTCTAATAATTTAATTATTACTATACCAAATCCAGCGTACATTAAATTAAAACTGACCCTGAACCCAAAAAATACCCCTTTACCCAAAAAACTGAAAACTGACCCTGAACCCTAAAAATACCCCTTTACCCAAAAACCCAAAACTGACCCTGAACCCTAAAAATACCCCTTAACCCAAAAACAGAAAACTGACCCTGAACCCAAAAAATACCCCTTTACCCAAAAACTGAAAACTGACCCTGAACCCTAAAAATACCCCTTTACCCAAAAACTAAAAACTGAGGTCCCTGACAGCCGACTTGGGCGCTGCCTTGGGGAATCCTCCCTCGCTGCCGCCATCCATCGCGAGCGAGTAAGCTCCGCCCACCTTGCAGGCCACGCCCCCCCCTTTTTTTCTCCCCTCTTTCCCTTGGATCCTTGTATAAAAATATGTGTTTAGGCCGGAGGCGCAGCGGACGGGCGCAGCGGGCGCGACGATGGCGCGCCGAAGGCGCGCCAAAGGCAAGCCCGTCTGCGCCCGTCCGCGACAGTCCGGGGCTAGGGGCATGTCACTCTGCCCCCCACATCATCTATACCCCTGACCAACTCTACCACCTTCAGGGACCGTGGCCCATCCCAGCCCTCACCTATTCTCATATTTCCCTTCTTGGTCTTTCCCTAGCTTCTGCCCCTCTTATTTCCTCATCCACAGTTGACCCCCTATACTCGCTTGAAGATACGAACCCATCGACAACTCCCAAAGCCCTTACGGCACTCTATCTTAATACCAGATCCGCTGTCGCCCATGCGCATGAACTCTCGGTCCTGTTGGACCTCCATGCCCCAGATCTCCTTTTTCTAACGGAGACCTGGTTTTGTGATGACTCTCTCCCCGCCCTTTTAGCCACCCTACCGGCCCAATATTATGCCTTACGAGCAGACCGCTCTACTGGCAGAGCCGGGGGCGGCGTAGCGGTCATCGCTCGTACTGACCTCCCCTTCCAAATTTTATCTCTTCCTGGCATCACGACCTCTGAATACTTGATCATTCGCACTACCGCTACTACTCCCTCTTTGACTTGTTTCCTTACTTATCGCCCTCCCCAATCCCCGCTACAGTTTCTTCCTGATTTCTTGGAAGTGCTGGCCACCATCACTGTTAATAATTCCTCTATTTTACTCCTTGGTGACTTTAATTTTTGGCCTTCTGACCCTGCCGAGTGCCCTTCCTCAAAAGAGTTTTCTGAAACCCTTCAATCCCTTAGTTTCGTTTCACATGTTCATTCCCCCACCCACATTAAAGGTCATGTACTTGACCAGATCTGGTCATTGAACTGCCCTGTGGAATCTCTCTTAATCTCCCCTTGCACTTGGTCCGATCACTATATTGTTTCATTCTCTCTCCCTGTGCACCCCCCTGCCAAACCCCCTCGCCCTAAAAACATCTGGGTTCGAGCTTGGGGCCGAGCCAACCTGGAAGATCTCTCCTCCTTGCTTACCGCCTCCCTCCCCTCGTTGCAGGGTTTATCCACCTTCTCACAGGTTAAGGCCATAGAACAGTGGCTGTCTTCAGGTTGTGACTCTGTGGCACCGCTCAAATGTATCACTTCTAAGCGCGACAAAGACGCTAACCGTTGGTTCAGTAAAGAGCTTAAGGCCACCAAGTTAGCGGTACGGCGCGCCGAGCGGACCTGGAGGAGAAACTACAGCCCCACTTTTCGTCTGGAGTATGTTACCATCTTGACCCAGTACAAAAAAGACATCCTGGAGGCCAAAACCACCTATTTCTCCTCCAAAATACTGGCTGCTGAAAATCAGTCTAAAGAAATATTTGCCATTGTTCACAACCTGGCGTTCTCGGACAGATCCTCCCTTAAGCCTGCCCCGTCCGAGGAACTCTGTCGTTCCCTTAACAATTACTTTATTCATAAAATTGTGACCATCAAGGCCAATATTCCCCCTCCTTCCCCCTCTTTTGTTGACCCCCAATGTCCCCTTCCCAAGGGCAAACTTACTTCTTTCCCCCTCATGACTAGGGAAACCTTGTCCGCCGTAGTTCCCTTGGTTAAGTCCGGCTCTCCACGGGATCCTTGTCCCGCCCATGTTCTCCGTCACATTTTCACCTCCTGCCCTGATCCTCCACTTCACCTCCTAAATAGTTCACTTGCTCAAGGTGTGGTACCTGACCCTTTGAAATCTGCGGTTATCGTGCCTATCTTGAAAAAACCTGGCTCGGACCCCTCTGTGCCTGCCAATTTCCGCCCCATCTCCCTCTTGCCATTTTTGGCAAAGGTGCTCGAGCGCCACGTCACCTGCGCTCTGAGCTCCTTTGTGGAGATGCATGGAGCCCTTGCCCCCCGTCAGGCCGGTTTTCGCCCCGCACACTCTACGGAGTCCGTTGTCATTTCGGTCTTGGACAGCCTCAGGGAGGGTATGGATACTAACCAACGCCAGGCCCTGGTGCTCCTCGATCTCTCAGCCGCTTTTGACACGGTGGATCATACCATCTTACTCTCCCGTGTCAGGGCGGCGGGGATCGGGGGGACGGCCTTGGTCTGGCTTTCCTCCTTCCTGAGTGACCGCACCCAGGCTGTTCGCCTGGGTGAATTTACAGCGGACGTCCGGAAAGTTCAGTGCGGGGTCCCACAGGGCTCTTCCCTTTCTCCCCTTTTATTTAACCTTTATATTGCTCCCCTTATTTTCTCCCTGCAACAAATGGAGGTCGCCGTGTTTAATTACGCGGACGATCTCCAGCTGGTTTTTGATTTGTCTTCTTCTCCCTCCTCTGCTCTCAACTTTCAATCTATCATGCTTCATATCCGGGACTGGATGAGCCACAACCACCTTAAACTCAACCCTGACAAGACCGAGTTGGTGTTGACAGGTGGTTCATCCAGCCCCTGGACTCCTCTGTTTTGTCCCCCTTCTCTTGGTCCCTCTCCGACTCCTGCTACCTCAGTCAAAACCCTTGGCATAAAAATTAATTCCCAATTGTCCCTTCACTCCCAAGTTAGCTCTGTGGTTTCTGCTTCCTTTCTTGCACTGCGTATTATACGCAGGGTGTCCCGTTTTGTTTCCTTTTCTGCCCTCAAACTTATCATCCTGGCCATGGTGGTGTCCCGCCTGGACTACGGTAACGCCCTATATGCGGGCATCCCTGAATATAGTTTACGGCGTCTCCAACTCATACAGAACCAGGCGGCCCGCCTGGTCTTTAATCTCCCGAAGTTTCACCACTCCACCCCCCTCCTGAAGTCTCTACACTGGCTGCCTGTACGAGCCCGGGTCCAATTTAAGATCGCTTCTATCGCCTTCCTTGCTCGCCTAGGTTCAGCCCCAGCTTTCATCTCTTCTGAGATTACCTCTTATGTTCCGTGTAGAGAACTCCGTTCATCCTCCCAGGCCCTTCTCATGATTCCACGTTTCCGAAGAAAGAAGTGGGGAGGCTCTAAATTTGCCACTCTGGCCCCGTCCCGGTGGAACTCTCTTCCTCTGGAAATTCGATCCCTCACTTTGTACCCACAATTCCGGAAACAACTCAAGGCCCATTTATTCAAGAAGTCCTTTGAATAATCCCCCACGGCCCCCTGCCTCCTTTCTTCCTCGGTAGTTTGTTAGTTGTAGCGCCAAGAAACCGCTGGTGTACGAGCGCTTTTACAAATAATTTTAAACTCAAACTCAAACTCAAACCCAAAAAATACCCCTTTACCTAAAAACTGAAAAACTGACCCTGAACCCTAAAAATACCCCTTTACCCAAAAACTGAAAACTGACCCTGAACCCTAAAAATACCCCTTTACCCAAAAACTGAAAACTGACCCTGAACCCAAAAAATACCCCTTTACCCAAAAACTGAAAACTGACCCTGAACCCAAAAAATACCCCTTTACCCAAAAACTGAAAACTGTCCCTGAACCCAAGAAATACCCCTTTAACCAAGAACTGAAAACTGACCCTGAACTCTAACAATACTCCTTTACCCAAAAATAATTATTATTATGTAATTACAAATTAATTATTAATTAACAATAAAGTTAATATATTAGCACATTAGCTGTAAAGAAATAAATTTAATTATTAATATTATTTTTTCCAAATTAATTTACAATAAGTAAAAAATATATATTAAACTAAATGAAGCTAATTAATATAATTAACTAATTTATATTAATTAATTACCAATTAATTATTATTTAAAAATATGTAAAAAATTATATTAATTAATTAACTAATTAATAATAATTAATTAACAATTATTTATTATTTAAAAATATATACAAAATTATATTAATTAATTAACTAGTTAATATTAATTAATTACCAATTAATTATTATTTAATTACCAATTATTTATTATTTAAAATTATGTCCAAAATTATATTAATTAATTAACTAATTAATAATAATTAATTACCAATTATTAATTTTGTACAATTATGTACGATATTATATTAATTAATTAACTAATTAATATTCATTAATTACCAATTAATTATTATATGAAATAATGTACATAATTATATTAATTAATTAACTAATTAATATTAATTATTTACCAATTAATTATTAATAATTTTTTTTTACAAATATATATTAATTTATTAATTATTTTTAAATTACTTCCCACCCTTATCCCCTATAAACCCAATAACCCGCTCCTAAAACTATATATGTTTTTTTAAAATATTTTTATATTAAATATATTGTAATTTTTTAATATAGACCTTTTTATCAAATTTTTATTTACAATTATTATATTTTTTCCTATACTATTTATTTTTTCCATTACTACACGATATTTTGTATTGTCGATATTTTGTCATACGATATTATTTTTTTCGATATTTCTACTTACTTACCTATTACGATATTTTTGTATCCGATATATTTGCTTCCCAATATTTTTTACCTTCGATATTTTAACTTCGATATTTTGTCTTTCCGATATTTTATTTTCGATATTTTGTCTGTGTACCCTAATGGACAACCATCTTCAATTTAGGAAGCAGCTTAAAACCTGGCTTTTCACGTCTGCCTACTCCATCTAAACCGCCTTTGTGCTGCGCCCTGTCCCTTAGCGCCAAGAAACCTATCCGGTGTATGTTGCCCTATAGAAATAATTTTTAACATAACATAACATAACATCGTACAGGAACAGTACCAGTTACAAAGTAAGGATTCTAAAAGTTTGTGTGTACTGTATAGACTTAGAACACTGTATAGACTTAGAACCTATCAAAGTGATCAGTCTGGAACACCGTTTTTGAAGAATTGAGATAGCTATATGTATAGGTGGTGTTGGAAGAACAGGTGTTTCAATTCCAATTGAAATGGCTCTAATATTGTGTGCAAATCTCATTTGTACCCTGAAAAAGCCCCATTGAAATGAGAAGCTAGATTTTTGTCAAACGATTTAGCAGAGTAATGTTAATGAAACCTTAGAATCTTATGCTACCCTAAAATAGAATAAAATAGCCATGTATAATTTAACCGAGCAAAAGCTGATAATCGCACCTAGGGTTATGACTTATCTTTTCAGTTCAAAATAAGCTTTATTGAAAGTTTTGAAAAAGTCATATACACAATTTAAATACACGAAAGCATGAACTTGATACAGAAAGAATAAATGAAACACATGAGAACAAGAATCAAAAATCAAAAATAGATAAGAAAAAACAGTTCATATGAGATAAGTACAAAAAGAAAAAAGAAAAATACCAGCTACGAGATAAAGAGTAATACATTACTTTTAATGTTTAGAGACCCCCGGGTTATAACGCGCTATATTAAATCGAAATAAATAAATAAATAAATAAATAAATACTTTGATATATAATAAGAAACAACATAGCAATATGACTTATCTTTAGTTCATTACGAACACTGCCTCTAGTTCTGAAATTTGATGTGATAAAGTAGTGAATTATGGACTTTTGGTTGTTTTAGTCTTGTTTTGTTTCCTTTGAATTTATTAGATTACCACACCTGAAACCCATGGTTTGCAGGTGAAAAGTTCAGGACTGAAGACAGTGTCTCTAAAAACCCTGAGTGTAATGATTACCTTAATTGTGCCTGATGCTATTTTCTATACAGTATTCAAAGGCAAAGTGGCCTATATAATATTTAAACACTGACATGTGTTTATTGTTAATAAGGAATACAGTGGGTGCCATGATTGCTTATATTCTTAAACCAGACATGTATCACTATTTTTACAGTTACACACCCACCCCATTGATAAACATATATTGTAAATTCCTTGTAAAACTTGTAGCACAACACATTGACCATTTTCCTCACTCTGTAATAAGGTCAGGTAGGCCTACTTTCATGAAGACTGAGGTCTTCCCGTCCTAACACTCCAACATATTTGTCAAAATCCTGTAATATTTTTCTGAGTTAGTAGTCACTTCTACTATGTTTCAGTTTAATGCTTCAAAAGGTAATATTTTGCAAATTAAATAATTACTCCTTCGATGTTCTTGTTTAGTGCTTCAAAAAGGACATTGTCACAATTCTTAAATTCACAAATATTTCCTATGGACTGACTCTTCCAACCACAATATGGAAAATACGTTTGGTAGGACTTCATCTTTGGTGTCCTGCCAAAATTGAGATCTTGTTCAAGCCTCACTCAAACTAATTTTGTATTTTGGCAAACAATAAGAGCTGTGCTTTCTGTGTACTCATTTGACAGCGAGAAAAGTATGTCTGCCCTTCACTCTGATACATATACTATCATGAAGCCTCACAATCTAAATATGTTAAAACTGACTGCATAGTATTGTCTAAAACATGTTCCACCAATTTTCCTCACCCAGTCATGGTTTCTATAACCCTCTGTCAACTTGGGCACCCACTATCTAAAACTCATGTTCAACATGCTATAACAATATTGTTCTCTGTAATGTGCTTCACAGCTCTTTGAGCTAGGCCTTAAGAGCTAAATATTCAAATAAACTGAGATCAATAGCTGAATAAAAATCTTCAATGGAAGATCCATTAGTGCAACTATTTCTAGGAGACTTGCATTAGATGAACTAAAATGAAAATATTTAAGTTTGGTTAGCGATGACTTTAGCTGTCAGGCTTATGCAAGCACAAAACGCAATTAAATGCAGTAAACAGATTTGAGCTTTGTATCCTTTTTTTGTTCATTTTCTTATTTATTGACACTTGTTTGGGTAACAGTTATGTTAGACCAGCTATGAAATTGATTCTTTCTTCATAACTGATAGAGACATTGGGAAAACAGACCTATGTTAAATATAGTAGGAAGGGGCTTGGCAATCCACAGATGTGTCGTATGCTTAGGAGTATATTTACAAGAAGATTGCACCACTTTTTTTGATGCACCAGGGGCGCTTTCTTTGCTCCATATTTTCAAATTGACGCATCTAGGCAGATGCTTCACTTTTCGTCAGAATGCTTAGTTTTTTCCTTCATCGGAATCGGCAGCATCATGTTAGAATTAAAATATGAAGGTAGGCGTTCCTTCATAAAATCCCCCGTAAAACTGACGCAGTGGTATTTATGGCTTTGTCCAAAAGTTGCGCATAGTTGGGAAGTGGGCTGCTGCACTTGAGATGCGTCAAAATTCCTACTCCTCTAAAACCCCGGCGTAGGTATGAGGCATTGGCTGTTGCAGAGAAATTTGACCAGCTGAATTGACTTGAAACAGTGTAATCTACAAGCAAGTCACATCCCCTCAACAGATAAGTGCACACATTAGGTAGGTAACACAGTAAATCACACATTACACACCATTAATGACTTATGCTACACATACGTAGGCATAGTGAGTGGTACACATAAGTAAAGTAAGCCCACTTATATGCATGACATGCAGGACCAATGTAATAGGTGCAAGTGAGTCACTTTTTGACACTCTATTACAAGGATCTATACTAGCATTACTGAAGTCACAGTAATTCCTATTTACCAA
The DNA here is from genome assembly GCF_964261635.1 of Lissotriton helveticus. Taxonomy (NCBI): domain Eukaryota; kingdom Metazoa; phylum Chordata; class Amphibia; order Caudata; family Salamandridae; genus Lissotriton; species Lissotriton helveticus. Next base: position 970,840,185 of record NC_136065.1, on the reverse strand, counting down.
ATGACAAGTAACGAAAATGCTCACTTTATTTTCTATTGATGCCATCTCATCAAATTAAATACTCACTGCTGATCTTGGTGTACTCTTCGGTCTGAGTGTGAATCCTCATAAATCCGAGCTATCCTTTTATCCAACGATAACACGATTATCATTAAATTGAGTAATACTCACACGTTATGTACAAAGCTTAGAAATGGCTGAACTATGATGTATCCTTACCTAAAAATAAAATAATAATTTAATTTTTAATTGATGGCTCCGACTACTACAAGTTATGAATAAATTAGATGCATTTCTTTTAATTTACAGGTCATGACAGAAACGATATTTGACACAGTAACTTTAATCAAAGATAATATAAATTTTCCTTTTGGATCAAGCAGAGGCAATTAAATCCTAACCGGCTACTTTTTAAAGGTACTTTGTCAATGTTTGAAAGCCAGATTTGATCAATAATGCAGTCATCAACTGTTGTGCTGTTTCATGTCAACCACACTTTCAGTTTGTTGTGGCAACAGTTGGGGCACTAGGCAGTACTCTCTCTATGGATCTTCGTAATTGATTATGGTTTAGAATGTTTGTAGGTTTAAAATGCCTCAGCTACTTTCTTTTTCAGCGGTGTTCACTCCTAAAAACAGAGAGGCTTTTTGAAGAGTGACTGCGTGGTACTTGCATTGGTTAGTAGTGCCCTGTTTTCTGATATGTAATATTATACAACGTTGAGGGGACAACTAGGTGATTCTTATTGTGGAGGATCCAAGGGGTCCAAGTCGAAACAAAGGACCTTTTCCATCTCTTGCATTGGAAATGTTGTTATTGTAAATCAGAACTTTTAAATTTGATAGTAATCCAAAATAATTTGTGTAGCCTATTTTTTTCATTGATCTATTCAGCAGGAAGGATATATAAGGGTACCTGCATATTTACTAGTGATAAAGCATTACATTTTTCCTGGAGAAACATGAACTTTTCTTTGAAATCCATTGGAGTGGATAACTATTTTTAAGGGTCATAAAAAGATGAAGTATATAATGTCGCAATTGTGATATGTATGCACAATACGAATAATTTCTGGTGGTGTTACAATGATTTTAGGTATATTAGATATTTTGAATTTTAAAGTGATTTCATTATGTCAAAAATTTTGATCTCCATCATGGATTCATGCGTGAACATTCCTTTGTGAAAAACATATTTCTTGCAATATAGTTTTATTGAAAGTACGAATTGTGGTCCAGTAGGTGGATGCTTATTCAATTTAATAATTTCAGTTTTATTTGTGCAGTATTTTCTAGAACATTTTATTATTTTCGCTTTTAGGCTAGGATGTGCAGGTAAAGGAAAACACAATTTTTTAATACATTTTAATACTAGACTATAACGCAACAAACGACTGCTCTGAGCCTTGTAGCAGCAAAACCAGAAGACCAGACATATCATTGACTTCACTAGATTGTTCATTGTGATATAGGTCATATCGCTGTAAAGGATGAATGTTTTGCTTATGCATTAAAAAATATTTCAAATGTACAGAAGTAACAAGACAATATGTTGTAATTTTATGGAAGCATTGCTTGGAAATTAAAATTGGTTCCCTCATCCGAATTCTTATCTATCAGCCACTCAAACAGAAACTCTCCCCATGCTTTGAAATGGATCTACTGAATTTGGGTTTATCTCTATCGTATGAATTTTCTTTGCTTGAGGGTGTTAGTTTTGGGCATGGCATATGAGAAAAAAGGGGGCAGAAAGTCTGAGTGCTTCATGGTACGCACTCCACCCTACACACTTTTGAGTGGACCGACAGCAAAGGTTATCATTTAGACTGTATTTATTTCATAGTACACCATCTCACTGCATATCACAATTTAATTATGTCCACAATACATTTATGACTCTAAATAGTTTTTGTCTCTAATAAATACCCTTGTTCTTACAGCATTCGTGTTAAATGATATCTACTAAAGCTACCTTCGAGGTCATCATAATGATCTTTTATTCAGCTCCATTCTTCCAGTTCATAACGTTGTGATATTTCTTATAGTGCAACCTTTTGATACCTCAGACTCCTGCCACCTCTTTCTTGCTATTTTAGAGCAAAACAAAATAGAGAATTGTTTACTATGGAATATCCGACCCTTCATGAGGGACCACTGCATGCTTCCTTTAGAAATCACAGCTAAGGGTAAGGTTCTCTCTAGAGGTGACATTCTGGGCTCTAATAAAGTAATCCTTTGGAGCATTATTCTTGATTCAGATATTCACACAAAAAGAAGTCTTTGACTTACTGAAATGAATACAAAGTCAGAACTAAGCATTGCACCACCCACTAAAGATCAATGAAGCAAGCTTCACACATTTTACATTATCAAAAATTACGTTTAGAAACGTTAGCCTTCAAGTGCTTGAGTGCTAGTTAACAAGCCTTCGATAGGCCACTACACTTTCAGTTTTCTAGCAAAATACAATGTAGCTGAGTGGCAGCAAGAACCTCACCAGTTGCTCATACGTTCAAGTTTTTATAACTTCCTGTGTTGAGCATTTTATCTCCTATTCTTTTAGGAAATTCTGCATGTTTCTATTAAAGTGGGCATGCCAAAAGTATAATTCCAATAATCCAGTCATAATTAGGTCTTGGAGAACTTTGGAAGATTAATATCTGAACAGCGTGAGACTATAAATCTATGGGCCCGATTCACAAAGGTAAAGTGAGATGAAAGTTTAACTTTACGAATTTCGGTATTCACAAAGGACATTTACTACTCGTAAATGCCCTTTGTGAATACTGAAAAACGTAAAGATAGACCTTTGGTATTCACAAAGGGCATTTATGAGTAGTAAATGCCCTTTGTGAACAGTGAAAGTCGTAATGTAAGACTTTCATCTAATTTTACCTTTGTGAATTTATACTGATGTAATCAAACCTTGGAAGACTGGCTGCCATATATTTTAACTGGAAATAATGAAGAAAGTTTAACCAGCCAAGTTGGTCTGTCTAGAGCAGGCTTTTCAAACAAATAGCTACTTGTAAGTGGCTCTCCTGTGTGCATTCCAGTCTACTATATAGGAACCTTTTCTTTGTTGAATTAATGTATGTATGCCAAACTTGTGTATTCAAGACAAACATGTATTTTCAGAGCTCATAAGCTGATGTTTGGAGAAAAATGGGTAGATTCCAAAAATATATTTAAATCTGATTTGGTTGGGATAAATCATATGAGACTACTTTCATTACTTTCATGCCAGTGGCTCTGCATCTCTGGCAGTTCTGTATTACCCTTGTAGAGGCATTCCAAATTGACAACGTTTTTTTACGTTGCTGCTGGCAACCCTCCTGATGGACTGAGGTGATCAATGCTAGTACGTTTACGTATTGTAGCCACTAACGCAAGATTGTCTGTTGTGGTCACTATTACAACATTAAAAATATTAGTAGCTCACAATAATTTTTATTTAACAGAAGTAGCTGTTATTACACAAAAGGTTGGATACTTCTGTTCTAGACATTTTGAAATCCCTCTGCAATTGGAATTATAGACCATACAAATGGGGTAAGATTTTGGGTCAGACATCACTTATTTCCTTAGTGAAAACATTCCCTTACCAAGTATGACATTGACTGATTCAGTGGCCTGTAGTCCATATCATAAAATAATTACAGCAATTGATTTTTATGAAAAAGAGACACTGCATTTGTTAAACAAGTTCTAACAATGTAGTTATTCCAGTTGTTTCAAGATCTCTCCTAAGAGCAATATCACACATCTCTTTGCTATTAATCTCATTCACTTCCTAGTGTAAGAACATTTACAGGACTCCTCTACATTAATCACCCACTACCTTTAGTACTTAGAATGGTCTTGGGTATTCATATAAATGGAGACCAAAAAGGTTGATGCACATTCCACTACTCATGTATAGATTAATCATCATTGGGACATACCCTATACTACAGGAATATGTTCTATAGAATGTTCCTTGTTTTAAGAGTGCATTATACACTTCTGTCACAGTGATTCTATGTATGAAATATGTTCACAAGATATGCTGGGTAGATATATGTTGTTCATAGAGGCCCTTAATAGCTCATTTTAATACAAGTCAACTGTTTGCAATTACATTGCTGGTACAACTGTTTCTTCATTACTGCTTATTTGTCTGTGAAGATCCGTAACATTAAAGATTTGATTGATACTTATTAATGCCAATAATTGCAATATAGGTCACTAAATGCATAGAGATTCAAATTATAGTATTTTGCTATGTAAATAATCCTCTTTCTGTCCATTTACTCTAGTCTTTGCCAGTAACGCAGGCTCACGAGGATTATTTGGTTGCCCTCCTCTTTCCTTATTAACATCCCCTATGGGGTCCCTAGAAAAACATATACTGTGTAGTAGAAATGGGGTTTCCCCGGTGTATGCTGCCAAGACCACAGCACAATTGACAAATTGTCCAATAAAATAATCTACATTCAAATAATGACTAGAGAGAAACAAGATATTCAAAGTTGAGGCCAGGCTACACAAAAACACGCTCATATAGTGTCCTATGACATGCATATTGGAGGGTAAGTTATACATTGGAGTGTTTGGCAAGAAGTATGGATGAATACTATTAGTCAAATAATTACAGACTAGAGCCCTGAACCTATCCCCTTTGCAAGAGGAATTTTAATTGCAGGAGTCTCAGAGGCAGAAATGCAGGCAGCTAAGTCATTGCCTCTGCTATAGATTCCGCACACCTCCCTGGGAGGTACTAGATTCTCTAGTCCCACACTGCACAATGCACAATAAGTACCTTCAGGGAGTTATGTTAGGCTTTTTCAGTGTTTAGTGAGTCTCTCCTGCTCAAGAACACTACAGGAACATTTGTGGATCAAATAGCTGACAAAGCTTAATCATGATTATGGAAATGATAATTGGTCACAGGTACTGGAGTTACATGACATGAGTATTAGAGAAGGTCAATTAAAATGTATTAATCTTATTATACTCAAAGACTAGTATTGATCCGTGCATAAACTGAAATAGGGGTGTCTCCTGACACACTCTATGTGCTGGCAATGGACCTATGGACCTGCCAAAAGGTGTCTGACATTTGAGCAGTTGTTTGGGCTGCATTGAGTGAGTCAACTTGGTGTCTTGTCATACCATCTAATGGGCCGGAAATCTTGCACATCACTAGAGACATACCTGTTAACTCATGACATAGCACATGCTGGCTTTCAATAGCATTAGCAACAGCTAACATATGCATCTTGAGACATTGGCATGCACTACTCCTCTCTTAGTAGAGGAATGAATAAAAGAAATGTACAAGGTGCACATTGTCTACAGATTTCAGGACCAGGTGACTGTGTTTCTGGAGTTAATATCCCTATCTCTTGATTGTGAGCAGAACAATGACAACATCCACTGATTTGGGCCCACCTGGTTGGAGTATGCACACATGATCAAGAGTCATGATCTAGTTTACAGCTTTATTGAGATAACTGCACTTGTTGGGATAAATCCAAGTTCTAATTTTCCTACTCCCACTACACTCCTCACCCTCCTGATACTACATTTCCCTTAATACGCTGCCTTAGCCCATCTGCAGTCATTCTGATGGGTCTATCCTTTTATGTTGGGAGTTGCACTTTATGAGATGACAGACAACGTTTTCCTGTTTTCAAACATTCACAACTTGAATCTATAAGTTCTTGATTATCCATATCTACTTAGCATAGAATTAGGCAAAGTTGTACAGGTTGAAAATGGCTACTTCATGAGACTTGCTTGATCCTATATGATGTGTGTTGATATGCTTTCTTTCTCTTCCTTGTGTTCTATGTACTTTAATCTTTTTAATTTGTCTTTGTCCTTTTGCTTTTTTCCATGTTATGAAGGCATTTCTGTTTTGATGTAATTTACACTGATTTATGACGGAGCACATGTTGGTGCCAGTAGCCAATTCTGTGTAGTGGACTGTTAGAATGATGTTGGTGTTGTAATGTGTATGAAATGTTGTCAGTGACCAAGATAAAATGTCATAAAGTTTTGAATCCCAAAGAAAATGTTTATGTTACACATACCGAATGGCAACTTGGAGGAACTCAAAAGGTTTATCCCTGGCAAAATGCAAATCAGAATGCAATGTATCAATGGGTTGTGTCCCCAATTCCATGGTGCAGTTACAGACACCTCAAAGGTGGTAGTTAATGATTCAGAAGAGAAGTAGGAATTCCTTAGGGTCCCAACAAACAATTACCATTTATATTCAAACTAGACTTGGTCCTGCTTCAATAGGAACAGTCGAGCTTGAAATCCTAGACCAAATGTCCTTTCAATGTGAACACAAGATCCCCAGACCAGTTTTAGGTATTTTTGGATCTCGTGAGTGAGGTACAACTTAAACCCATTGTCACAGTAAGTATGGGGTCTATGTCAGGGCATATTATTCACACTTTAGACATCTCACTGGAGTAGTGATGACTGTAATACTTGTATTTATGTAGCTGACTAGTAATTCCTCTGGCTGAATTTTCTTTTGACTTTTTTGCTCATTGTGTCACTACAGGTAAGAATCGACCATATACAAATAAGTCTTGGTCCTACCCAAGCTCCTTGGCCACATGACCACTGAATGGGAACATAAGTAGTACTGGACTCGGGAAACAAAAGCAGCCATGGCACAAATACTCAACCCATCCTCTCTGACGTTCTCTCCTTATGCAGACTCTCTCTTTCCATCCATTCTATCACTCTCTTTCTCTTCTGTCGCCCTTCTCCCTCTCTGATTGCTTTCTCTTTACCTTCCCCCTCCCTGTTTCTCTTCTTCTCTCCTGAAGCCTCCCTGTTTCTGTTGTATTTAACATTGGGGAGTTGGGGAAAGTGTCAGAAGCACCAGGATTGAACCTCAGCTTTAAAAATTAACCTCCAAGGGCTCCATCCCACTGGGAAAATGTCCAGTGGAATAAATGGCCTGTCTGGCATTGGAAAAAAAACATCTATGGACAATGTTGGCCTTGTTTACCTAATCAGTGAGGTGCAGCTTGAGTCCTGTGGAACAATGAGCATGAGACCCACATGTGGGTAAAGCCTTTGCACCTAGTGCATCATACAAAGTAGAATGCTTGAATCAGTCTCAGCCACAAGTAATTAGTCTGATCCATATTTCAGTCCGTCACTTTTTTGTCCATTGTGAAACAGAGATACTTGAGAACACTCTAATATAAAATTGTGCGTCTTTTGGGAACCATATCAGGGTTTGACCTTGCTAAAGCTGCAGTAAGCACTCTTGTCACTGAGTTTAATAATATTTAAGATGTGTAGCTAGGAGGTGAGAAGAGACACTATTCTCACAAGAGCCAGATTAGCAACAGCACATGATCATATGTTTAACATTTGAAAAAGTAGTGTAGTTTATGTAAGTGTGTCTACTGAAGCTCAACAACATATGGGGCATATTACTATCTTCTAAACCCCATTGGTCCAGTCACTTTCCCATTTATCCTTGTGGGTATACACCACCTGATGTCATTCAAAGGTATGTTTGGTTTGGGATTCTCCACATTTATCAGACCCATCACGAACCACTCAAAGTGAAAAACTCTTACATTCGTTTTTCACTACTGCAAGGCCTGCTTTACCCCATTGGATAACATTTGGTTAACTTCTTACTGCATTTTATAAGTGATAACTTTCAATTGGGAGCAGGTAGGAATATTGAGTTTGGCGTCTAAGGAATTAAAATGTAAATCCCTCCTTAATAGGAAAGTCAGAATTAAAGCCACACATCTGAAAATGCCACTATTAGAAAGCTGACATTTTCTTGCTCTAACATGGGGTGCCTACAGCCTGTATCCTTGGTCACATGACTAGGTGTATCTGGCAGTTGGTCTTTGTGCATTGCTCCCAAACAGTGAGACAAGGGGGGGATAGCTGTTGGCAGGATGGGCCATCGTTGAATTGATAGGGGGTGGAGCTGTCACCACCATGCTTACATAACACAAAAGCTCTGCCTCAGAATACTCACAAAGGATTTCACACTAGTCATTTGTGCCCCCAGACAAGCTTAGGAAGGGCAAGGAGGCAGAAAATTCCAGACACCTCTGGGGGGGGGGGCAACTCCAGATCCATTCCTTCTTCAAAGTGGGCTCGAGGTATAAATAGTGGACCTTCAGCCCCAATTCTTCAGTACACCTCTGGACCTGTGTAAGACTCAGAAGGACTGCTGCACTGCTTCCGGAGTGAGAAGGACTGGACCTGCATGTTGAACCCAGGACCAGTTGGCTGGCCTTCTGATCTGAGATTCAGGGACAGAAAAGGCTCCAACCGTCTTGAGTCCACACCTGGGCTCTGCCTGAGTCTTGCCCCCAAGTGAGATCATCCCAGTTCAGCACCCTTGAAAGTGGGCCTGAAGTGCTTATCCACCCAATGACACAGTGCAATGCACTGCCCTGCAGCTCCTCATAACTGCCTCTGTGGCACGCATCTTATTGCAGGACCTTGCAGCCCAGCCACGCAGCTCCTCGCAACTATCACTGCCCAGCATATCTTGACACAGGGCCTCACATTACAGCCCTTTGCCCATTGGAACCACCGGGGCAGGACACATCCTTTGCGCAGGACCTCACAACGCTCCACAAACCAGATTTAAGGTACTTTGTTCAGCTGGCCTAAAGGGGTCCCTGTCCCTGGCCTATGCTCCATAATGGTCAGCCAAAACGTGTGAATTTTCTCTGGTCTTGATTGACCAGATAACCATTAACCATTTGTGCTTCTAAGCACTGCTTTCACTTACATCTTTAAAACTGCATAACTCCGGTTCTTCTAATTGGAATTTTGTCATTTTGGTCTGAAATAATTTATTACATTTTACTCTATTTTTCTAAACTGGTGTTGACTTTTTCTTGTGTTGTGTTTTCACTTCATTACTGTTTGAAGTGCTACATAAATACTTTACACAGTGCCTCTAAATTAAGCCTGCCTGATTTTGAGGCAAGCTACAGCGGATTAAGCACAGGTTTATTTGAGGTTTGCTTGTATTTCACCTTTCTAATTGTGGTTGCTGCTTGAGTAGGTTTTCACACTGGCACACTGAACTTCCTTTTTATTCTCAGTTATTAGTGAAATAGTGCGCTATACTTGCCACTGTCTGATATGTTGGCTAATCTATCCTACACTTTGAATGCTGTTAGATTATGTATGTAACCATGTTCTTAGAAGAAAGTCAGTACCCTTGTACCTAAAATGGAAAGGACAGGTATTGTTTTTGGACTTCCTTGATCTTGACTCAGGATGATAGGACTAATATAGAGTTTTCTGTCGGGTAAAGGGGTACTTTTGTTTGCTGTTCTATTGTTATAAAGGTACCTTTATAATCCGTGCTTAGTTTGAGCCAGTGGTTTTGTGGCACACATTTTTGGGGACGGGCACTTATTTTATACATTTACCGGGTACAAGAGAGGAAAAACCATACAAAAAAAGAAAGTAGGAGAAAGCGAAAGACGGAAAACCCGTCACACTGGCAGAATGGAGTCAGCTGCCCCGGCTAGATACAGTGGCAGGCAGTGTCTGGTAGTGGTTTATAGAGGCCTGAGGTGGATTGGTGATTATACAGCCTAGGTATTCTGCATGATAATGTTTAATAGTACGCCAGCGGGATTCTGGGAGAACGTTTCGGTCACTGCCACTCATTCTTTCACAAATTAAGCACCGTTAACTAATCCCAACTCGTCAATGGTACCATTTGCTTGTTATTTATTGTGGATTTACCTATTGCAATTTGCCTTTCAGGTTTCACATGCTCACTGCTAGATGCAGACATACAACCTCCAATTTTGCTAGAGATCCATATGAAACGCCTCTCTACATACTATTGGGCCCTTTGAAAGATCGGCTCCTCAGTGTGTTACAGACAGTTTTTAGATGGCGAACACAGCATCAAGTAACTTAGCACCGGGATTACTTTTTGTTGTTGGGGCAGCCCGAGGTATCCTGTCAGTATTTTGGTCACGAGGCATTTCCATGTACTTGTTGGGATGTTACCTAATATGCTTTCAAGTCCGTGCATTGATGAAATTAGTTTTTACATCTCTTCTGGGGCTGGCTTGGGAATGTTACCAGAGCGGTTCTGTTTGTAACTGGGCGTTAATTTTGCTGTAATTTATTATTTTCAGCAATACTCTTTCAGAGTTACACATGTTACCAGAAATGTGCTTTCACACACTGCATTGTGTGAGCTACTAAACAGCGTGGCAGTTGTATTTTTAGTTTGTTGGCACTCCTTCCCGAGTTCTTCTGCCATGTACAAGGGTAGGGTGGCTCACTAGGAGGTCTTCTGCCTTAGTGCAGCTGTCCTAAGCACTCCTGGTTGCTGTCTCCCCAGCATGAGCTGAAGTACGAACGCAAAGCACTGCCAGAGGGAATATACACTGTACCTCCCCAACACCCCTAAATCAACACCTACTGACCCCTTCTGCTATTGCATGTCAACTTTTAAGGTACTACAGTCAGATATGTGTAAACAACATTTTCTGGGGGCGTTCTATTCCAACCCAAAACCTGTGTTAGTGTGGAGGTTATGACGAGCATTGAAAATTTGCTAATCCCTTTCAGGCAAATAAGTGGAAATTGTTAGCACGCCTGTGGCTCACATATTTGCAATCTGAGTAAGTGCAGAAAATGGCATAAATGTAGAACATATTCGGAACGTACCTTCATAAAAAGCCACATAGGAGCAGCCTTTAACATTTTCATAGCAACCATTTTCTATATTTTCCTTTTGACATTTTAAGTTGCCAGGGTTTCTTTACTGCCATTTCCTCTTAGAATGATTACTCACATCTTCCCCGCGGTGGTGGTCCTTGGTTCTGAAAGGGTGTATAACAGCTGGATTCCCGGCACCAGGTTGCTCCCTGCACATAACCCATTTATGAAGTGGTGTGTGACACAGTTATTATGGTCTGCGCGACCTACTTTGCACGTTTCAAATGGGCACATGGAAATTAGCGTAGAAAAGTTAGTATTCACATATCTCTATGACATTCTATGAACATCTGCTTTGTTCAGAAAATTTAAGGTCTCTTAAGCACACAATACCATTGTTTTTAACAAAGTCACTAATGTTAAAGCAAATTTAATAATTTCCAATTTTAATCTGGAAAATACATTTCAACTGTGAGGTGCAGCTGACTATGCATTTTCCATGGAACCTTAGCTCCATGGTATAACTTAGTTGCATATGCTTAGTTCTTAACTGAATATTTTATTTTCTTTATTACATTTTATCGAGTTGCATTTATATACCAAAAGATACATCACTATAATCTTACATACGTATATATAAGGTAACGAACACTATATGGTCATCATCATCATAAATAACTTTATTCGATTCGAAAAGAATCATAAAAGTATACATTTTTAACATACAAATTCACAGATGGTATTTCATATCCAAAGGTTCAGACGTACAACATACAGGGAATCATAAGCACATTATCAATAAACATTATATTCTGTGTAGAAAAGCAAAAAACTCTTAAAAATCATTGCAATAGATCTGAAGATAAAATTACATTAAAAAAGGGAAAAGACAATTTATGATTATCTATTACTCCAAATTTACTGAGATCTTCAAATATCAAATATACCTCCAGAAACATTTAAAAGTTCTGTTAGACATAATCTAACAAATATAGAGTGTGCTGTGCAATTTCAGACTGTAATATTGCATATATAAGTTGGTTAGCCTCTCACGCCAACCAGCTTAATTTTCATATGGATTATCAGTTCCATAGATTTCAGTAGCTTTCACTAGAATAGGCAAAAATATCAGGAAAAGGGTACATACTAATAAAAAGCATCTAAAAACACAATCTAACAGGTATAAAGTGCACTGTGCATTTCTAAATTACAATATCACATATATAAGTTGGTTAGCCTCTCACACCAACCTACTTAGTTTTACAAACTTTAGTTGCATATTTGCCAATTTTGTGAACTAAAGAGACTGATGTAAAACGTAATATTCATTATCAAACTACGGCATTACATATGTCAGAGGGTTAGCCTCTCACACCAACCCACTTAGTTTTTGTAAAGTAGCTGCCAAAGCTGAGTGCAAATAGAGTAAATGTATTCATATAAATTATCAATTTCATGAATTTCAATTTCTTTCAGTTTAAGACACAGGGTATCAAAATAGATAACATACTATCAGTAATGATTCCTAATTAAAAGTGCCAATCTAATGAAACTAAGCATAGCGCTACATATGGCAGAAGTTTGTAACAGTCTTAAATACTCAAAACCTTCATTAAAATTACAAGGTCTAATTTCCCTTAGAATGGGTTTAATAAATCGATCTCTTGGAGTTTTATAAAGAGTGCAAAAAAGCACAAAGTGCAAAGTGCATTGTTGGGCTTCATTATCACATGGGCAGGGGGGTAGCCTCTCACACCAACGCCCTTGCTTTGGGAAAGCAACTAGAAAGTGCAGTGCCTTTAATCGAAATCTGGTCAAATAAAAACGCCATTGCGTATGTGTAGTAAACAATAAATAAAATTGGTGCTGTGATTTAACTGCCTGGTGAAATGGTTGTTCATCATTTTTTGGCGATCCCAAGATATTACGGTATGCATTCTTAATCACCATCTTTGTATCTAAATTAATAGAGTCTGGGTTATCATAAAAATTTCCAAGGCCAATTTCACAAAAAGTTTCCTTCACATAACGCAACCATGGGATCTGCATAGCATGATCCAAATGTACACAATCTTTTCGGATTTATTTTGAAAGCTGCAAATCCTCTGAGGACCACATTTTTCCCCATAGGAGTAATGGGGACACATGAATGATGTCACTCACGAAATCTAAACCCAACTCGGTGTGACAAAAAATGTTTGGAGAGCTATTCGGAACTGATAAAATACGCTTTAAAAACTTGTTCTCCATAGCTTGTAATTGAGCGCATTTATGGTATCCCCATACCCCCGCTCCATAGGTCACGACAGGGAGGCACATGGATTTATACAATGTCTTCAGTTCGGCAATAGGTTTTTGGCCTAGTTTACTTGCAAAACGAAAAAGGGCCTCTATTGATCTTGTGGTCTTCTGTACTTGTGTTGTTATTAGTGGATCCCAACTCAGAGTTTTGTTAAAAAGATTTCCCAAGTAATTAAAATTAGGGACTTTTTTTCAATGATCAAATTATCTACAACAAATCTACGAGTTTTTGTCCCACTTGGACCGCAGGCCATTGTGAATGATTTTGTAAAATTGACCTTAAGGTCTAAACCCAGCATAAATTCATTAAAAGCATTCAAACATATTTGCATACTGTTCGCAGTTAGGGTCATTAACACAGTATCGTCAGCATAGGACAATAAAGGTATTTGTTTGCCGTTTATTTTGGGAAAGTCTGAACCTTTTTCCAATAAAAAAAATTCTAAACCATTTGTGTAAACTAAAAACAAAAAAGGGACCAGGATACAGCCTTGACGGACACCTTTGGTTGATGAGATAGGCCTTGTCTTTTCGCCCCCAGGGCCATATCTAATGGCCACAGAAGTAGCAGCATGTAGTCTGCGCAGCAGGGTGACCAAGGATTCCTCAAACCCCATAGCCTCCATTAGCAACCACAGTTTCCCCCTACACACAGTGTCGAAGGCACTGGATAAGTCCATGAAGGCCAGGTGTATAGAAACACCCCTGGCCTTCATGTACTTACCCATAATCAGGGCCAAATTGAGACATTGCTCCGTTGTCCCCCTACCCTTTCTAAACCCATACTGTGAGTTCACTATAAGGCCAGAGGAATTTGCCCATGTCTCCAGACGGGCCAATATTACTCTCCCCATTAACTTGCAATAGGAGTCTATTAAGGAAATTGGCCTATAACAGCTAGGGTCGCTTTTTCCACCTTTTTTGAAAATTGACACAACTACTGCCTCTTTCCAGGATGACGGGATACACCCAACAATAATTGCCTTAAAGACATTAAGCAGCAATGGTGCCCATACATCCAAATTATTTTTAAAAAGATCCAATGGTACAGCATCAGAACCTGATGCCTTAAGGGGAATACCTTTTCTCAGTGCCTCCTCCACTTCACCCAGAGAAAGTGAGAGACTGAGTTGTTGTGCAGTTTCAATATTAAAATCAATTTCATCCTCACCTTCATTTGTCATAGTGGCTCCCGTTGGGTTAAAAATCCTAGAGTAGTGGGTCTTCCAAGTCTCCCCGGTTATATGGGCAATCATGTTTCTTTTTTCATTACTAAGAAAAGGACGATTTATTACTTCCCAAAATAATCTACTATCCCTCAAATCAGAGGCTTTCTCAAGGTCATCCCAGGCTTGCTTTTTTTATTCCAATTTCCGTTTATCAATGGTTTCCTTATAAGTTCTTCTTGCCTTTTTAACCAATTCTTTATCCCGAGGGACTCGGTGTAGTACCTTCTTCAATAATGTTTGTGCGGCGGAGCATTCAGCATCAAACCATTTGTGCTCCCGGGTGTCGCCCTTCCCAGCAGGTTTAAGAAGGTATGTAGCCACATTCTCACAAAGGGCTTCAAAATTCTGAACTATCAGTTCAGTCTCACAGGTACTCGTTAGGCAAGTATCCACTTGTAAATGATTAGCACTAAGAATGGTTTCCTCCAATTTTTTGGAATCAACCCTATCCCATTTTAATCTAATACCATGGTTTTGACTGTATTTCATCGATTGTTCAGAGGACTGCTTCCTGTCAACAACAGAACTCAACATTAAAACAAGAGGATTATGATCACTAGCAGGATTTACTTCTATTCTGAAGTCATCAATAAGATGAACATACCTACTAGAAATCAGTACAAAATCAATTACACTCATTTGACCCCCAGTCCCTTGGAAAGTTGGTATCGGCACCGATGGGGTACTAGTCGACATATCTAGCATACAAAGATTGTTTATCACGATATTGTTATTCAGTGCGTCTCCCTGTGTGGTGTGCTTAAAATGTGCGAGTGGTTGCTCATTTGTATCTAGTAAGCCACATGCCTTAGTACCACTTTGATGGCATGAGGTGCAGTTAAAGTCCCCTAACCACATAATACACAGGGGTGAAAAGCTTTCGGTCACTTTGGCTTTATGAACCTGTAAACCGTCCATAACAGATGTAGTATGAGTGTCAAAAATGTTATAATACCAATTTATTAAAATCAGAGGGACAGGAAGCAAGTTTGCGATCAAGATCAATTGATACCATGGGGAGACCACTATTTTATGTGTTTTCAGTAAATTATATTTTACTGAAATAGAGGTAATTAGGCCACCTTTTGCCCTCCCTGCCAATGAAGGTTCAGCATAAACAGGAAATGAATAGTATCCATCCAAATTTTGGTCATTTCTGCTCCAGGTTTCTTGGAGGCAGATGATGTCAAAAGTTTTTATATATTTCATCCATACCTCAACCCGCAATCTTCGTGAGATGCCTGCCACATTCCACGAGATTAGACGGAAAGTACATCTATCAGGTTTATTGCTTATTATTTCTGGATATTTACTTTGTTTACTTATGCTAAACCCTTCCCCCAGTTGATCAACATCTATCATATTATGATTATCCTTAGAAACAACAGTCAATACCCGCATATTGTCTATATTATGGGACAACTGTAGATCTCCATCTTCCCCCAAAGTGTCAGTAAATAGTGTGCACTCCTTAATGTCCTCATGATGTACTGTCATGTCTTTTACATCATTTCTTATTGGGGTCCCAATTTGTAGTCAGTCAACCTCAGCTAATGTGCTCAGAGGGCCAAAACGATTTACGTGATACCATGATGGACACTCTGGTTGCTGGTTTACTTTATTTTGGCA
The DNA here is from genome assembly GCF_964261635.1 of Lissotriton helveticus. Classification (NCBI taxonomy): domain Eukaryota; kingdom Metazoa; phylum Chordata; class Amphibia; order Caudata; family Salamandridae; genus Lissotriton; species Lissotriton helveticus. Next base: position 970,824,332 of record NC_136065.1, on the reverse strand, counting down.
CTCTGTTCTTATTGGGTTGGATTGCCAGTTGGGGGGCTGAAAAAAGAATCCCAATGGTAGGATCATAGCTTTTGATTTCTCCATGATTTGACCGTACATTCTGTCAATTATGGCTCTCACTAACCCTGGGGTTCTAAAAGTTAGAACTATGCAATCCCCCTCCAATGATTTCTTACTTGGTCCAACCCATCCGACCCTTCGAGCCATGATAAGTTCAGGAAACAAGACGTTACAATTTATTCCTGTCTTGGCAATAATGAGGTGCAACTGTTTTTCAAGGACAGCCAGTCTTCCCCTTCCCCTGATGTTAATGGGCATACGTTTGCTAAGACAACAATATAGGGTGTAGTTTGGGGTGGCACTATATGGTCCAATCTGACAGCATTACAATCCCAGACTTTCGTACCTTAGCTTGATCAACAAATCCCTGTACTGTCATATCCTTCCCCCGCCTCTTTTGTCGTGGCTTGGCGAATAAGGTACGTCTGGTATGGACCCCAGATGTTTTTGGGCTTGCAATGTGTAGGTATCAGAGCATTAAAATGATCTGATTGTGTATTGCAATAGGACAAATCAGTGCACCATTCCTTTATTGTGAGTGTAGGGCCCTTCATCCACTTAAAGCAATCCTCTGTTTTGCTAGCAATATGCCCAGTGCTAATAACTTACATGTTCCTTCTTTAACATATCCCAGAAGGGCCACTAAAGGGGTCATAGTCAGCCTCACTCCTTCAATATCCTGTAGCGCAGCATTTACAGCATTTCAAAATTTCTGGATTCCAGGGCAGTCCCACGCAAGATGTATAAAGTTTGCCTCAGTAGCCACACATCTTACGCATCTATCATCTTCCCTAAGCCCACATCTATATAAGCGAGCAGGGGTGTAGTACACTTTTTGTTGAAATTTAAAATGTGTCAGACGAGGCCTGCCATTTTGTGAGATGGATTTCATGCCTGCACAGCAGTATATCCATTGTTCTTCTGTGATGTCTATATCTAATTCAGTGCACCATTCTTGCAATACTTTCTTATTAAGGGAGCTAATGCCCGCTTTTGAAAGCGTGCACAATATCGAGATTACACGCTGTGGGAATTGGGCACGTAGTAAGTACGTTAAGGGAGTGTATTCGCGTGGTTCAAGTATTTCCTCTTCCAGAGTCACTCGTAACGCTTGCCTAGCACGATGAAAATGGAATTTTGCAAGCATGGGAGCCTCTAATGAATCTGTTTGCACCAGGTCCCACTGCTTGACCACCCCCTCATGGAATTAATTACCCATAGTGCTAATACCCAGTGAATGCATAGTGAGGACAAATGCCTTCTCGGTTACATTGTCAACCACAGTTCTAGTGGTAATTTTGGGAATTAGAGTTGGGTAATTCCCTGCATACCAGCGTCCCTCCAAAGCAGGCTTCCAATGCTCCAGACTGGATCTATTGTGTGGTATCGTCTCTAGATTACTGAGGAGGTACAGCGACAGAGATGAGGGACACACTGACTCGCTTTCAATGTGCAAGTGTGGGAAACCCTGAGCACCATGTAGCCAATAGTATGCATACATCTATTGCTTTGTTTAATAGTACATCTCAAAAGACCCCCTGAGAAATATGGTTTGGTCAATGTTTCCCATTGAACACAAGATTGTTTCCCGGCCCAAGCGAGCCGGATCAGAAGGGACCTCAATGTGCGAAAGAATGATTTTGGTAATAATATGGGTATATTAACAAACAGAAAGAGAAAGCGTGGGGGCACTATCATCTTCATGAAAGAAATACGCCCCAGCAATGGTAACTGCAGACAGATCCATTTCTCAATGGTCTTCGAGAGCTTCTGTATAGCACTCCTGTAGTTCTTGCAGACCACCACGTCGGGATCAATATGTATCTGCACACCCAAATAGTGCGCGGGATCTGTTGTCCATGCAATAGCGTAATCTATCTTGAATGGGACGGTATTGGAGGTGAGGGGGAATGCGAGCGATTTACACTAGTTGATACGCAAGCCAGAGTGTCGTCCGAAACGCACTACCTCCTGTAGAATTGGCGTTAGATTGTGCGCTGGGTCATGGACATATAATAGCGTGTGATCTGCATATGCCCTAATTATCAGATTATACTGGGTGAAACATATTCCACGATGCCCATGATATTCCCACAGAGTGTACACCAGAGGTTCAGCAGACAGCGCTTACAACAAGGGGGACAGATGGTACCCCTGCCTTGTACCTCTCGTGATCGGAATTGGTTATGATAACCACCCATTCATGCAATATACCCACCAACTTAATGAAAATCTCCCCAACCCCCACACGTCTCAACACTGCCCTCTAAAAACGCCACTCAACAGAATCAAAATCCTTTTTGGCATCAAGAAAGATTGCCGTGGCACACACCTCTGGGTCGATTCCGGCGCTCATACCGAAAAGCGTACGGAGGTTATATGCCAGTGAGCGGGTGGGCACGATTCCAGACCGCTTTCGGGGCCACCACTATCGGGAGTAAGGGAGTGAGCCGATTCACCAGAATTTTGGCAAATATCTTGTGGGGGCTTATCCATCTTTAGCAGAGTAATCAGAGTGGCCTCACGCATACTGGGAGCATTATGCCATCTGTTGCCATTTCCTCAAATAGGTTGACTAGATGCAGAACTAGCTGATGCTGATAGGCTTTATAGAATGCTACAGTTAACCCATCAGATTCAGAGGCTTTGTGATTGGACATGGTTTTCAAAGCTGCAAATGTCTCAGTAGGGCACAGGTGCACCATCAAGTGCTCCCTATGGGAGTTTGACAGTCACTTCATTGCTATTTATGCTAGATAGTCTTCATCAGATTCCTCTGAATCCGAAGACCATGAGGTATAGAGCTCTGTGCAATAATTACAAAATCTGTCTGCTATCTGCACTGCACCATTTAGTATGGTACAGTCATCGTCACACAGCTCCAGCACTTCACTTGACCCTCCCGCCGGCTGGGTCAATGCAGCCAACGTAGCCCTGGGTCCAGTGGTGGCTGGTGACATATGAAAGTAGTGAGGCGTAACACAATTGTCGCACTTCACTGCGGCAAGCTGAACCTCCTATGGGGGGTTCAGGGGGTTCGACCCCCGAGAACATTTTTAAAAAAAAGAATAGGCAAATGGTGCATTTTCAAGCAAATCAGAAGGTGTGATAACACACATACATTACCGATTTTTCTTTGGAATACTTGAAATACGAGGTATTTGTCACACTCACCCTACAAAAAGGCTAAAAATATTTTCCAGGTGCAATATATAACTCACACCATCACCCCATCAGCCCTCAAAGTCTCATGATTATAAAGGATAAGCTATACTGCAAGCACAGGAAGACAAAAAATGACCAAGGACTGGATCAACTGCTCATGTTTGGAACAGGACTGGGCATTCAAGATTACACATACTCCAGCACCTGAACCCCCAACACTCTTACTCAATAGAGCTATCCAATACCTATGAAAAACACCCAGAATGGACATAGACAAAACAATGAAATGGACAAACCCACCCTGCATTAAAAAACAGAATCAATGCAGGTATGGATTGCACATTTGATTTTTGTATATTAGTAGTTCTCATTATGAATGCGTAACTTGTTTTAATTTTAAATGTAGTAATAAAAAAAGGAGATTGCAAAGGACTAAAAAACCAGGGTGGCCTCACACCTGACAGCAGCATCAAACATCAACATTTTGAAAGCAACATTGATTTCCCTCTTTGCCAAGAAGGTATACTTGTACTTTTTAATGTTGTTAAGACAACGCAAACGTCAGTAGTATAAATAGTTCTCCCAACACCTCGGCCCCTAGTATCTGTACTCAAGCGCCTTAGCTTAGGCCAGCAGTGTATTTAATGCTGCCCGTTCCCTCAGTTTCCTTCCGGAGCATCCCATCACTCAGCATTACAGCACCTCATCCCCTTAGCATTGATAACTCCACTATCGCCCCCTAGGCCTACCGCAACCTCCATATTAGAAGCAGCTTCTTATTTTTTGCCTCCCCCCCCCCACACACACACATGCATACATACAAGCAACGGTGTTCTCACACTTATAATCTGCAGTCTGGTATTAGTCACACACCATGCAGACTTGCATTTCTTACATAGGACTGCCCCATAACACAGGCATGCAGACTGACCCAGTCGTCATGCTTATATAGTATGCATTCCGGTATTCGTCACTCAGCCGTGCAGGCTAACAGCACTTACTCCCATAACATGCAGTCTAGATCCTACCTATAATATGCTAGCGCGCGATGCCCAGTCCCACATATCATGCGAGGTTGCTTTCTTTATTCACAAAAATATAACACGCAGGCCGGTTTATTTTACACAGGCTGGCACTACCATTAGGGTGACCAACTGGCATGAGTGCAAATTCAGGACAGTGAGTGTAAAAATTCAGGACAAAGGGTCAAAATTCAGGACAAAAATTCAGGACAGATGGTCAGAATTCAGAACAAAAATTCGGGACAAAGGGTACGTTTTGCAGACACATCAGAGGAGGTCGCGCAATAATACATAAGTAAATAGACAACCAACACAAGTACAAGTCAAAATAAGTTTATATTAGGCTGAGAGAACTTTGGACTGCTTCTGTAGTGTGCTGGAGTGAAACTTAAATACCAGAGCTTGCATATTCAAAACAAAAAAATGAAGAAAGCGATCAAAGCTGAAGGCTTCTCAGATCTTACATGCCCCCTCTTCCCCACTGGAAAAAAAACACCTGATCTGATCAATGATCCCAGGGAAATGTGATGTGTAAACGCTAAAAGGGCTCGGAGGGCCGGGGTAAACATGAAAATAATAACAGCACAAAAGCAGAAACTTTGCACTGTTGGAGAAAAATAAATAAATAATAAAGGACAATTGTATTTGTACCATTATCATTGCTTGTGTGACAGTTTAAGAGGGTAACAGTGGATGCACCTGGGTAACATGCACCTAAATGAAACCTCCACCTTCCCAGAGCTTGGGCCCTAGTGAGGTGACAGGAGCCCCTAAACCAAAGCAGTTTGCCATGCTCTGGGCTCTGGCAGGAGGAGGCCCAGCAAATGCTGTCACTGATATGGCTCGCACAACACGTGCACACTCTCATCACAATGCTTCCCCCTTTCCAGGGTGTCTAACCTCATACCAGCGCCAGCCTTCTGCGGCCCCGCAGAGATGCTTGTACCAACAGATGCCACCAGGACTGTACTGCATGTGTGATCTTCGGCACCAGGCGCTCACGATCCCAGGCTGGTTCTCTCCATTGTTGTGTTTCAGAGCTGCGAGATAACAATGTCCTCCCAAACCACCCGCCCTGTCAGGTGACCTCTGACCTTAAGCTCCTCTGTGTAGGAGTAGGCCCGGCTCCAAGGTTCTGACTCTGGGAGGGCCATGAAGAAACATGGGTGAGCCAAGATGATGGATGTGGTGCAGGCAAAAAATAAAAGCATTCAGGAAGATTGTGAGCATTGGGGAGAGAATGTAGCCAAACGGCTAGGGTGGTCGACCTCTGAGCTGGGTAACCGGTTTCGAGTTTCTGCAGGGACGCTCAACACTCTGGGCAAATCACTTAATTTCCCTGTGCCTACTAAAATGAATGTGTTCATCTGTAACATAACTGGCGCTCATGTAAAGCGCTCTGATACCTCCAAGGCGTAGTTCGCGCTATATAAAACTCCATACAAAAAAAGATCTGCTGTTTTAGACACTGACAACCTAGGCCCACTTTTCACAAGTCTGCAAAGTGAAAGATGCATATGTTTACTAATGTTTGGCCTAATTGAACAGAACATTGGCCCTTCTCAGTACCCAAATTGTACTGTTTGCAGCGGTACTGGGCATAAGGCATGGCTGCAAACCATACCCTCTGAGCACTGCTGCAGGAAGTACCAGTTTGGATGCTCATGACACTTGTTAGAGGGCAAGGGTAGTGACCATGCTCAAGGTCAACTAAGCATAGCCAAGCCTAGACATAATAGTAGGGAACATATTTTTGGCTACATTGCATGACTAAAATGTATGGGTTGCAAAGGTGGAGGTTCTCTGTTACCATAACTGACCATACTCTTTGTGAAAGGCAATGTTTTTAGATTGTGGATCATTAGTTGAATATCCTTTTAGCAGCAATTTCAAAACTCATATTTCACAGAAATAATGTCATAGTGATTAATTAATTATTTTATTATCTATATTATTATTTATTACAGTATCAACCAATAATAAGACCAGAAATGAGTGTAATGTGGTATACTAAAGTGGTGAAATGTAGTGTTTTCTAGGCATATTTTAATGTTTTAAAAACATGTGATGTTAAAAGTACATAACGTAAATTTATAGAGTTCTAGTGAGATTTACAAATCACTCTTTCATAGTTGAATATCATGTAAGTATGTATAAAAATGCAGCAATACAAATTATGATCTTGCTGTTCCTTTTGCATCACACCCATCCTTTGCCCGAAGATGTGCAGGGAACGGTTTTTCCTGCGGCCATTAAGTGCTGAGAGCCAGCAGGGAAATGAATAGCATATCTCACCTTAACTTACACTGCACGGCAAGGCCTGCCCTGGACCACCAGTACTCAGGAAAGGGAAGTAAGCATCTCATCAGAACCAGTTAGATAGGGTTGCCTAATGATATGATTACGGCCCCGTACAACAAAGGGATCATTTTGAAATGCTTTGTCAGCTTCATACTTCACAAATCTCGAGAAGTTTAAAAAACATATATGCAAAGGACTGAGATTTCCAACTCTATGGATCCCTTTATGGAACCATAATACCTAATTGTTGAGTATTTATACTCTATATATAAACTTATAGGGCTGTATTCTCAAAAGATACATTCTGTCATAAACATAGGTTTATGACTAAATGTACCTTTTTTACACCTGCAAGGAATTCATAAAGGAACTCCTGACAGGTGGCTATGCATTTAATACTGTGGATTATTTCTCCACCAAGAGTGCATAGAAATCCCTTATAGTAAATCTCACTTAAGGTGTGAGAATTGAGTGTTGTAAGGTGTGATTCACCTTAGTACTTTTGCTCCAATATTAGCTGGTGCTCGCGTGCCCGTCCTCATGTTTGCGGATGACACGCTAATACTTTCACGCACCCCGTGTGGTTTACAAAAGGCAGTCAATGCATTTGGCGAATTCTGTGAGATGCGTGGACTAGAATTGAATGCTTCCAAGACAAAATTTATGTGCATGAACCAACGGACTATATTTAAAGGTGTAATTACTTATAATGGCACTCCCTTGGAACAAGTAGAAGCTTTTACCTATCTAGGTGTGACTCTGCAGGGCAACATGAGATGGAATACCCATATTGATATGGCAGTTCTAAAGTTTAATCAGTTAGCAGGCGTAGTAGCACTTAAACATCGTGCCTCTCTGACTAAACCAGTAAATTGTGCCCTGGAGATTTACAACATGAAGGTAATTAGCGCATCCCTTTATGGCTCAGAACTATGGGGGTTTTCAAAACTAAAGGATCTTTCACTAGCGGAGAATAGATTTCTACGGCGGCTAGTGATGGTACCCAAAAGTACTCCTATAGTCCCTTTACTGCTTGACCTGGGAAGGAAAAGTATAGAGGACCTGGCTCGACTGCTTCCTCTGTTATATTGGAGACGTTTAATGGTGACTCCTGAACTAGCCCATTATGCTGCAGCACTGTTTGATGTCATCACTATGGACCGATTTCATACAATCCCGTGGTTAAAAGAACTTCGGGGCTTGCTGGTTAAGCTGAAGTTAGATCACCTTTGGGGAAATCTGGATATGTCATGCTTTCCCACAAAGGCAATTTTGAAGAAAATATATTGGGAGATGGTCTATTCCACAGCTTTTCATTCTGGATGCAGTTCCAACCTAACTGGTCGCTTTTTAGATACAAAAATGGTCCCACTGTGTGAAACATATTGGGACATTATTGAGAAGCCACACGACAGAAAATTATATTTCCAATTTAGGATTGGAACGCTTCCAGTTAATGCATTCACGAAACATTGGTCAGTTACAAGGGATGAATATTGTCATCATTGTAAAGATCAAACTGAGAATGTCTCTCATTTGTTGTTTGTTTGCCCCATATATGCAGGCCCACGCCGGAAATGGCTAAAACCAGTGTGTCGTAATCTTGGGACTCGTAGGCAAATAGTTGCAGTTAGAATATTAGAATCAGATTGTACACCCTATTTTGCAATTGCAGTTGCAAAATTTCTTGGCTGGGCATGGTCAATTCGTACACGCACGCTATTGGGCAAAGCAACTTAATGATTTATGATAACCAGGCTTCTGTTTTTTGCTAAGATTTTTCTACAGATTATAAAGGAATGTTTTTATATTCACATATGAAATTCGTCAGCATCAATTGTTTAATACTTGTCTTATCAAAAATTCATGGATTGTAAAGGAGTGTTTTTAAATCCTTATATCAATCGCGTAGCGCTAATTGTTTGAAATTGTTTTTTATGTAACCATTTTAGATCTAGTATTTATTGTATAGGGTTAGGGTGAAAATGCTTTTATGACTGCTGTCGAATAAAGCTTTGAAAAATGAAAAAAAAAAAAAAGAAATGCCTTGTCAGCTTCATACTTCACAAATCTCGAGAAGTTTAAAAAACATATATGCAAAGGACTGAGATTTCCAACTCTATGGATTCCTTTATGGAACCATAATACCTAATTGTTGAGTATTTGTACTCTATATATAAACTTATAGGGCTGTATTCTCAAAAGATACATTCTGTCATAAACATAGGTTTATGACTAAATGTACCTTTTTTACACCTGCAAGGAATTCATAAAGGAACTCCTGACAGGTGGCTATGCATTTATTACTGTGGATTATTTCTCCACCAAGAGTGCATAGAAATCCCTTATAGTAAATCTCACTTAAGATGTGAGAATTGAGTGTTGTAAGGTGTGATTCACCTTAGTACTTTTTAGGTACACCCACAAGCATATACATTTGTGGGCACCTTCAAATTCTTCTTGGTAGCAATTCCACTCTGAAGATATTGTGAGTAACAGTACTTCCAGGAAATGATGGGAAACAGATCCTCTGAAATTTTCTCCTCACAGTAATAAAGGTGAAAACAGTGCATTTGCACAGGAGCCTCCATCCCCCCTCCTCTGATAGCATTCCTCTCGTCCACCTGAAAACCTCTGCCTGGTTCACTATCAGCCATACTATTGGGATTGTTTATTAATTGATTTGGGAATCAATGGCTGATAAACTTGACTAAGGCAATCAGGATTTAAGATTTAGCAGCTGATTCTGTCAACGGGGAAAATTCCAAGCCTGTACCTCATGCTATTAGCATGGGTAAAAATGACTGCCCCATTCTGTTTTTCAAAGGCTAAAGTAAGGATCTGTATTGTTCAGGCTTGTGCACAGTATTAATCTTTGGACTGTGGTATTACCATTTTACTCGGATTACCAAGATCAGGCGCATTGTTCAAGGTCAACTACTTACAAGGGCCTTGGTCACTGGGATAATTCAATGCATAGTTTTTAACAGGAGTTCAGGGTGAAATCTGTGCAGGCTACAACACAAAAATGTACCTCAAAGGAATTGGCATACATACATTGTATAGTGACAAAAACACACAGTGATATACAGAAGTACTCATCAATAAGCAGAGACTTCCTGCAATAATCACAAATAGATACAATAGTTGTTTATACTAAGATGTTTTAAATCTTCAATTATGTGATTTAGTACTTTTGAGACTTGTTCTTTTTTGTGTTGCAGTTTACATTAAATTTTACCTTCAACTCACACTGAAACTTTTATTTTTTTATTGAACAAATATACAAATGTGTCTGATAGTGCTTGATATAATATATTCCGTCATAAAATATATTTAGCCACATTGTACCATTATAAAGCATCCTAAATAGCAAGAATTTGTATTTGTCTAACCAGTGACTTCCATTTCATCAACTTCAGAAGGATGAAATGCTGAGAAATCCATATTGGTATTCAAAACAGAGTCCCGCAGGTTACACATGACTTCAGCAAAAGTCACAAAAATGCACTTATAACTATCTAAATTCACATGCATATTATGTGCACTACGCGGAATGGTCCATAAAATGTTCTTTTATTAACTGTCACAAAGCAACATTTTTCTCATTTTGGAAAGGCCCTACTATAGAAAAAAAAAGAAAACAAACCACTACTAAAATATATATTCTCTAAGTTTTTTCCCTGAGAGAGTGTGTGTGTTTGTGTGTGTATACACTTGTGACATTTCGCTGCCTCATTCCCAGTTGCTATGACCGCTTCCAATCTCTGTATTTTGCTGTTGTGGGAGTGTCAGACACTCTTGTGTTCTTTTGTGTGTGGGAGACTTCGACATCCATGCCTGCTGACTTTCACACCTTTGCATGCTGATACTTTTAGGAGCCTAAATCACCATCATACAAGTGAGGTGATTAAATAAAGTGTAAGGGCACACAGACACCTGGGGGGGGGACGAATTGACACTATTTGCTTGAGTACAGACCTAGAAAAAACACAAAAACACCTGATCTGATCAATCATCCCCTGGGAATGTGATGTGTAAACGCTAAGGGGGCATAAACAAAAGCAGTTTGCCATGCCCTGGTCTCTGACAGGAGGTGGCCCAGCAAATGATGTCACTGTGCAGAGGCCCATTATCATTCTGTATGTGATAATTAGTCCGACATACAGAATGATAATGGGCCTGATAGCAGTCTTTTACTACGTCAGGGAGGGGCGGTTACAGCCCATTGATCACAGGAGAAGCCGAGCTGGACCCTGCAGTGAGAGTTACAGAACTCTCAGACTGCTTGCAGGGGGCAGCTCACTTCAATGCCTGAAATTACGGACAAAAGTCGTCCGTGAAAGAAACCCTCACAGACAACGGACAAGAGGCCCAAATTACAGGCAGTCCGTGTAATTTTCGGACGCTTGATCACCCTAACTACCATCACAAGCACACAAACCCCGTACTGCATACTTTCTGGTACTGCCATTCACACACAACAGGTAACATGTTGGTTGGCACTTCCCCAAAAAATTATGGACTTCCCCCTCATACGGACATGCCATCAAGTCTGCCACGAAGCTGCATTTACACAATAAAATGCAGGAGGTACCCTTTCACACACTAACACCATGAATGCTGCCGCCTAGTACGCTCACTTATGCTATACGTGGTACCACCCTACAAAACATACACCCGCTACAGAAGACAAGCAAACTCATCTTTCGACCAGTCACAGCTCGCAATACTCGAGGATGGGTCGCACTGTTTGTTTTTTTTAAAGTTTAAAAAAGAAAACGTACGTCATCGCCCGGGTCCGCATGGTTTCTAGTATGCGGCGCAACATGGTCTTGGACTGCCGGCCACCTCCCCCCTTAAACACTGACTGAATTACCCAATTCAACCAGTCAACACATGGGGGTCTTTGGAAGTCAAGGGGGGGTACGGGCCCCCCCCCCCGGCCGTATTTATTAAAATATAAAACAAATCAAAAATTTTAATCAAATAAACATTTCTGACAATTATTAAAATGCACACTTTTCAGAAGATTAGATTGACATCCGTTTCGACATGGTATGATGGGCTAACCTTAACAAATAGCTAGTACAGCGTGTTTCCTAACGTAATCTAATCATCCTGAAAATTAAACTGCATTCTAATATTTTTTAATAAAGTCCTACGGCAAGGTCGCCAACCGGTGTCAGATCCTTTTACAGCTGCGCTCTCACGTTGAAGATGCGCATGCGCAACCCAGGGCACGTTACACCCACGTGCGCTCCCTGAACTCCATTTAACCATAACAGGAGGGCCCAGACACTCGCGCACCTTAGTGACGTCATAGTGTTGTGAGGGGTGGCTACCAGCCTGAGGAAAGCGTAGACTCCCTCCCCCGCACCCTTTAAATTACTGGATATCATATCCTGCCCCTGAAGTTCTGAGAGAGACCAATGGCCCCTCCCGCGGGCGGCCCCTTTCGTGAATGGGTCCGCCCCCCCGTAAGGACCTTAAAATGCTGCTCACCGATTAATGACCTTACCGCCAGACACACATAATAAATACGACATTGCTATTCTAAAAGGAAAAAAGGCCTAAGGAGAAAATTGTTAATACACAGCAAAGCACAAAACATATACATATACAGATACTCCTGTAAGCGGGAAAAAAGGCCTAAGGAGAGAATTAGTTAAATATCACGGCACTGCACAAAATGTTTACATCTGTTCTACCTTCCAGTAAACGGGAAATTCAGGGCCTACTGGATCAAGCACCCTAAACCTATAGTCCGGCACATTGACAAACCTGATACTTACCATTTGCCAGGCCCCAAAGTCTGCTAACAAGGGATGGAGGGTGGGGAAAATTACACGGCCCCACGGTGGGGCGAGGAGCGAGCCTGGGAGCGCGGGCACAAAGAGGCCGCTTCCCGCGCTCCCCAGGCTTTTAACCCTTTCGCCGCCGCGACCCCGCCCCCTCGCCCCGGAAGCACACCAGTACTTCCGGGGCGAGGGCGCGGTGCAAGCGGCCCCGAAAGGGGACGGGGTGTGGGAGGGGCCGGGCCCCGCCATGCTTGCGTGGGGGCCTATTGGCCCCCCCTTGTATCATGGTCTTGGACTGCCGGCCACCTCCCCCCTTAAACACTGACTGAATTACCCAATTCAACCAGTCAACACATGGGGGTCTTTGGAAGTCAAGGGGGGTACGGGGCCCCCCCCCTGGCCGTATTTATTAAAATATAAAACAAATCAAAAATTTTAATCAAATAAACATTTCTGACAATTATTAAAATGCACACTTTTCAGAAGATTAGATTGACATCCGTTTCGACATGGTATGATGGGCTAACCTTAACAAATAGCTAGTACAGCGTGTTTCCTAACGTAATCTAATCATTCTGAAAATTAAACTGCATTCTAATATTTTTTAATGAAGTCCTACGGCAAGGTCGCCAACCGGTGTCAGATCCTTTTACAGCTGCGCTCTCACGTTGAAGATGCGCATGCGCAACCCAGGGCACGTTACACCCACGTGCGCTCCCTGAACTCCATTTAACCATAACAGGAGGGCCCAGACACTCGCGCACCTTAGTGACGTCATAGTGTTGTGAGGGGTGGCTACCAGCCTGAGGAAAGCGTAGACTCCCTCCCCCGCACCCTTTAAATTACTGGATATCATATCCTGCCCCTGAAGTTCTGAGAGAGACCAATGGCCCCTCCCGCGGGCGGCCCCTTTCGTGAATGGGTCCGCCCCCCCGTAAGGACCTTAAAATGCTGCTCACCGATTAATGACCTTACCGCCACAGGCCAGGTAGTTAACCGACTATCTGGCCCCCCCCCAGAACACCCCCTTCTAGAAAGATCATACTCTCCCTGCAAAAACTTCCACCCATGCCAGGATGTTTCTTATAAACAGGGCATTCCCCTCCTCTGTTAAGTGAACCCCGTCCCGCAGGTAGAAGTGCTCCCCCCAGATGCAACCATGAGGAATGGTCTGTAAGACCGGAGTTCTAAATAACTTGTCCAGCTTGTTGTTGACCCTCTTTAACGAGCTATTCAACGCGCTGACTGAGATTCCCCCTCTCAATTGCATTCTTGGTATCAGTTGTGACCATACTACAACACTACCTGGTAACCGCTTCGCTAGCCAACCCGCTGCTGATATAATTTCTTCCAGGAGGACCCTTCTACCCAGACCTGCCAGATCATTCCCCCCTAAATGAAGGATCACCGCCGAGGGAGGTGTAGTATGTCGTGCTAGTAAGTCCGACATATAGTCCCTGAACTGATTGAGGCGGAGCCCCCCCCTGCCATGGAAGGAGACCGTGCACCCCCTACTCTCCACCCTCTGTTTGCCTGATCCTGCAAGAAAAATTTGGTTAGCACGCTTGACATATGAATGCCCCACTACCCAGATGACCACTGTCTTCTGTCTGTCCTCCTGGTTCCTCCATGATGTCGATAAGTTGCCTTGATGATCCATGGGTAGTTTCCGTCCTGCGTCACAGGCCCGTGAAACTGTAAATAACCAGAAAAGCAGCAGGTATTAGCAATACTCAACATGGCGGCAGCTCTCACAACATGTGCAACCGCACGTAGCGTTTATAAGCGCTTGAGGACCATCTCCCAATCCTTTGCACACTAGTTGTGGTCAAACCCCTGGCTGTTGCTTCCGTGGCTGCCCCTATCCGGAAGGAGTGCGTCCCAAACTCTTTGTGGTTATAACCAGCTCTTGCCATACTCATGGCTAGTACCCTCTGGAACTTAAATCTGGTCAAAGGAGTCCCATCCCCATGCCTTAGCAGTGACCCCACAGACTCCTGCGCCCGCTGTCTTATCAGTTCCTCAACATGGGTCACCGGGCAGCAGGGATTGTTCCTCGCCCGATGTAACGCCAGGCTTTGGCCCCTAGCTTCCTGATCAGTTTTAGATTTCCTGATGGTGATCCACATAGTGTCGCCCTTTATGCTGATATCCCGCAGCTGAAGGCCGCCTATCCTATCACCTTTGTTGGCCGCCACGAGTTCACCTACCCTGAATGCCCCATAAAAAGCTAAAGAGAAAGCAGCTTTAAAGAGGCCCACCTCAGACGTCGAGCTGCATGTGTCCGGTAGCGCGAGGAGAACAGCTGATAGACGTTCAAAACCTATAGGTTTCCTAGAATCTGTGGAGGGGGGCTGCATGCGCCGCCATCCTTTTAATGCCTTCTGGGCCTGGAAGCTGTTCGTAGGGTCCCTGCCCCCTTTTGCACGTGCGAAAAGGGAGATAGCGGCCTTGTGCCTGTTGGCTGTCGCCACCGTGCGCCCTTCCCTGTGTAAGTTGCCTAAGTACCCATTGAAGCTAGCCTCCATAGTCCACCTACTCTCCCAGCCCTGTCCCAGAAAGTGACAGTAAGACCTGAACGCCCCTTCGTATGCCGTCCTGGTCTTGGGTGCTAGGCTGGCTGCCACGAGGTCATGTAGTTGGGGGCACCAATTTGCCAAAGAGTCGCCGGGAAGTGGGCCGGCGTTGTCTCCGCCTCCGGCAAGTGATCCCTGAACACCTGCATCTTAAAGCGAGAAAGGGCATCAGCTGCATTGTTTAACACCCCTGGGACATGTTTTGCTCTGAAAAGTACATTCCCTGTCATGCAACACAGCACAATCTCTTTGATCAGGCGTAAAATGAATGGACACCTTGCAGCTTGCTGGTTGATGCATTCAACCACTGTCATATTGTCTGACCAGAATATTACCGATCTGTTGGCCAACTCCTCGGGCCAGACTTTCAGTGCCACCCAGATTGGGAAGAGCTCGAGGAAACCAATGTTCACCGTCAGCCCGCTCTCCTCCCACCAGGCGGGCCACTTCTGTGCCACCCATTTCTTGCCAAGGATGGCACCAAACCCAACACTGCCTGCCGCATCAGTCCATAAACCAATGTCCTCCGAGGACACCGTGGGTGCACCCCACAGCACTCTGCCATTGAAATCCGCCAGGAATGCAATCCATATCCGCATGTCCTGGCGCACCTCAGCAGATAGCCGTGTCCGGTGATGTTTTTCACGAAGACCCCTCATGGCCTGTGCAATTGAGCGTGAAAAGGGGCGTGCCACGGGAATTACTCTTAATGCAAAATTCAACTGCCCCACTGTCTGCTGCAACAGTCCTAAATTCACTTTCTTCGCTTGCAAGCACAGTTCTAGTGTCTGTTTGAATTTCTGGATCTTTTCCACTGGTAACCTAAAACAACCCTCAACAGAATCCAGCTCAATGCCTAAGAATTCGAGGCATGTTACAGGTCCAACTGTCTTCCCCTGCGCCAACGGGACCCCGAAAGAGCGCATGAGCACGCAAAATTCCTGCAATGCTGACGCACACTCCCGTGAACCTGCCGGACCCAGAAAAAGAAAATCATCCAGGTAGTGCATAACCCACTGGTGACCCGTACGCTGTCTTAATGCCCATTCCAGAAAAGAGCTGAACTGTTCAAAATATGCACATGAAATTGAACAACCCATGGGCATACACTTATCCATGTAGTACTTCCCCTTGAAGGAGAAACCTAGAAGGTGCTGGTCCTCTGGGTGAACCGGGAGTAGTCTAAAGGCTGACTCAATGTCTGACTTAGCCATCAGTGTTCCCACGCCCAACCTCCTCAGCATGTCCGCTGCCTGATCGAAGGACGCATACTTCACACTGCAAACTGCATCATCAATAGCATCATTCAATGATGTACCCCTAGGTGCAGACAAGTTGTGGATGAGCCTAAATTCCCCTTGTTCCTTCTTAGGCACCACCCCCAGAGGAGAGCACACAAACTTCTGCGTGGGAATAACATGAAATGGTCCCGCTACCCTACCCAAACGCACCTCTTTACCTATTTTTGTCGCCACCAGTGTCGGATTGGCAAGAACTGATAGCTGATTTCTGCACTGTGGTCTCCCGACATACCCCCCAGCAGGAATTCTGAAACCATGTGTGAAACCCTCTTGCAATAACCTAGCAGAAGTGTGATTAGGGTACCTGTTCAGCCAGGGGATCATAGCTGACAACTGAATGGGTGAATGCGCTATTATGGGGTGGATCTTACTATTCAGGTTTCTTCCTACCCCTGTTTCCTGAACCACTGTTCTTATTGCGGCATGTTGTTTCTGGGTGGGAAGGGTGCCCACATATGTTGCACGCGTGCCTGAACTTACAGGTACCTGGTGCCCTGTGGCATGTCCGCCTGTTGAAGTCCCAGCATACCCCCTTCGCCCCTCCATTTGTTCTCTGTTTTTGGGCCGTCTCCCCACCTGGTGCTGATCGAAAGGGCTGTTGGAACGGCTGTTGCGGCCTGGGGGAATAACTTTTATTCGCAGTAGCGCTAGTGCTTGCTCCCTGACCCTTCTCAAATTGATTGTGCCATGAGATAGAATCCACCTTGTCCCATGACAAAGTCTTATCAAATTCTTTGGATTTTCTGAAAGCGACATCATATTCCTTCCATACATCCCCTGCATGATTCTCATGGTACATTGTTATTCTACTCTGATAGCAGTTCATGGCAGGTTGCATTCCCTTAAAGCGTTCGCCCATTACTGCGCCGTACACTGCAAAAGCCCTCACCCAGTTGATGATGTTTTCCTCCACCCTAAATTTGTACAACTTCGCTCTCCATTCGCTGGGCAACAACATATCCTTCTGTGATTTTGCATATTCCCATTCCCTGTTATCTATCAGCAATGAAAAAATATTCACATACTTGTCAGCCCATATCATTTCCTTCACACTTTGTGACACATGCTGTGCTAAGCACTCTCCCCTAGAGGGCAATGTTCCCTCGCCCAGCAGTGGCTGGGCAATCTCCTTACCATTGTTGTTGGGTAACGTTGCTTCCGCGGTCTTGGCACCGCCTCCATCATTCGCTGGACCTGTTTGGGGAGAAACTGGTGCAGGCGGCGTGGCGCCCCTACCACTAGCCAACAATATCTGAGTCACTAATGTTTGCTGCTCCGTTGTAAGGGCCGTATTGACCGGCAACGCACCCCCCCCTAACCACGGGAGGACAGCCGCCACCTGAGCTGCCAGGTCTATGGGCATTGGCCCCGACGCGGGGATGGGAGTAGGGGCCGCACCCAGGGGCACCGGAGCATTTGGTGGCACGGCGGGTGGCGCCGGTGCTGCCACCGGAATTACTGGCACAATTGGTACTGCCACTGGCATCTGGGGCACCGGGCCTGGGACGGCCAACGGGACCTGGGGTGGCGGGATTGGGGCAGCAGGGGGTACCTGGGGTGGCGGGATTGGTGCAGCAGGAGGTAAACTGGGGGTAGTACTCTGTGGCTGACCCCCCACCCTCTTATTTCTTGCCCGCCTGGGTGGTGTCACAAAGACGCCCCTTGGCTTGGGCGGTACTATCGTCCGCTTAGGTCTTCCAGATGGGCCGGCCTGGGCATCCACCTTAGCCCCCAACTCCGCTACAGTCTTATTCAATTTATCAAACTTCCCCCATCGCTTATCCATTGCAGACATTCTGCGCATCATTTTTTGGAACATTAACCCCACATTCGCATGGCCCCTTCTTTGAGACATATTGATGAGCACACCGTGCTCCGTACCTGACCCAGTTGAAGGTGCCCGAGCTGGATCACACGGACCTAGGTCCTAGGCTTGCTTCCCTGAAATTAGAAAGTACGTTATATCCTAGTCAAGCAAGCAATACAAGCAATCAGATCACCCTTGTCAGCAGCACAACCAAACTTAACTGCTTTGCTTAAGGACACTTTGTAATGAGAAAGGTAAACACAAAATACCTCAGAAGTGCCTCTTTTTCTATGATACTTCACCCCTCAGAGTATCTTACTATTTGATCACAAACAATAAACTTGCAATTACCTGTTTAAGCTGTCCCTGAGACTTACAGATCACTTATAGATCAAATTGCCACATTCCCCCCGCACTCAAAGAGGTGTATACTTCTTTCACATGTAACTCAGTAGAATGCCACTACAACAGTTAAATATCACCAAAACAATTTAAATATTGCTCGTTGTAACATTTGTTAATATTGAAACATTTCCCGCCACACTGAAAGGGGTATCTCCTCCTTTCACCTGTAATTCATTAGCATGCCACTAAACAGTTGAATAGCTCTAAAGTAACACTTTCGATATATGTCAGTTATAACCCTCTCAATCTCGCCTATTGTCAGAGTGAAGACCATTCAGTGTTTTTTATCTTAAACATACGCTTTATTAGCCCGAAAAACGTCTCCCTTTAGCCAGACCCTCTTTGGTCTCCCATCCACCCTGTGCCCCAGCTGTCCCTGCTTCGCTTCGCGTTAGACCCAGCGTCAGCTTCACACAAAGCAGGTTATGAAAATCGATCGCGTTTCCACACAATCACACAGCGCTTCACTAACGATCTAAACGGCACAAAGCAGGTTATGAAAATCGATCGCGTTTACCCACAATTACACAGCGCTTCACTAACAATTTAAACGGCAGGCAATATATACGGGCTCACGTCCACGCTACCTGAAGCGCTCCTCCTTGCTGCCTTACCTAGCTTACTATCACCGATCGTAGGTGACTGGCCGCCCGCCCGCCCCGAAAAATACCTTGTGCTCCGGTGCCTCACTCGAGCGCAGCAACTGTCGGTCGGCGGTCTGATGCTTTCCCGGGTCCGCTTCTATCGCGTTACCGCTCTCCCTGTGCCGGCTCCGTTATGCGTTGTCCAGGGATCCCCGAGCTCGCCGAGAGCAGTCCTCTACCGCGATCCGTCCTCCGCAGCTAGGGCTCCACAGCGCGTCGGGGTCAGCAAAACGCAGGCAATCCGTTCTCCGCAGCTAGGGATCCACAGCGCGTCGAGGTCAGCTACACCGCTACCGCAACCACACCTGAAATAAAAACAAAGAGAAAATTACACGGCCCCACGGTGGGGCGAGGAGCGAGCCTGGGAGCGCGGGCACAAAGAGGCCGCTTCCCGCGCTCCCCAGGCTTTTAACCCTTTCGCCGCCGCGACCCCGCCCCCTCGCCCCGGAAGCACACCAGTACTTCCGGGGCGAGGGCGCGGTGCAAGCGGCCCCGAAAGGGGACGGGGTGTGGGAGGGGCCGGGCCCCGCCATGCTTGCGTGGGGGCCTATTGGCCCCCCCTTGTATGTCTCCTCCCAGCTCTGTCCCAGAGGCGCCCGCCTCCCCCGGATCAGTATTTGCCCCATCCTCCCTCAACCTGGATGATTTGCTCTGGTCAAAGTGCAATTCTGATTGCGTTTTATCTGGCTTTCCCATGGTGTTGTCGTAGGCAACTTGTTTGCTCAGCACCTGGAATTGGCAGACTTCTAGGTCGTGCTTAAAGGAAAGTCTTTGCCCCAAGCGCCTCAATCGATCACTCTTAGCTATGAGCCACTGGGGTTGGTGCCGCCACCACTCAGAACCACAGTCCTTGAATTGATGCCAGCAGAGCTGCCCCCCCCCCCACCTAACAGGCTCCGGTGGCGCTACACATGTCTTGATATTGCTCAAATGGCTCCACTCACCTGTTCCAATGTGCAAATTCGGAGCTCCCCGTACTTTGTGCAGGTAAATCACCACAGGGGCACCAATGGCATCAGACCAGCTGCCCAGCCAAGGCCCCTCGCATTGCAGCCAGCCCCCCCCCCCCCAGTAGCATGGATGCCAACAGCAGATTGAAGCAAATCAGGTGCATTCGACCAGTGCCTGCCCGCCAAGATTGAGCTATTCCGGCAAGACCCAGTGTTTCAATGCTTAAACATCACTGGCCAGGTGACGGGCCAAGTAATCTCCCCCCGTGCCCCTGGGTACAGTAATTGGGGAGAAAGCCCCATGCAGGCTGGCTTCATCCCGCCGATGCAGCTCGACTCAGCCCCTCGATCTGGTGAAGCTCGGGCGCAGTCAGGCAACGGGCCTCCGCTCACTCACCGCGATCTCCCTCGCACATGTATGTGGTCCAGGCCCGCCTTCGTCCGGGAGGCAGTCTCCTCCAGCAATGCAGCAGCGCTGCAGTACCCCAGGACCCGACAAAAAGGGGCCGCCCGCCCCCAGGGCCACCGCTGAAACAGAGACCTCCGCACGCCGAGCTCACTCCAACGGGGCCTTTCAAGAGATGACGGACACTCCAGACGCCAAGCAGGCCTCACCACCACCTCCAGATCGAGTCCACGATCCGCACCGTCTGTGTGCCCACCACGGATTTACAGATATCGTTCGGATGCTGGTGCCCAGTGCTGTCTGTTACACCCTTGCAACGCCGTCTACAGCCACGGATTCAGCAAGAATATTCAGGATTGCCACAATGTCGGCGGGAACACTATTACATTGTGGCCATCTTGAGGCCAGACAAGCTCCACCCTCTCCTGTGGAGGCAAGTTCCATTGGTACTCTCTGCCAGTACTCATGATTATGTGATGTTGGGTTGGGGGTGTTAGTGCTTGGCATCTGACAGCTGGGACCCTTGGGGGCATAGGTTCCAATGGGTAGGAGGACAGAGCCAATTAAAAAACTAAAGGGAGGAAGGGCTAGATCCAAATGATATTCAAGGGCAACAAGTTTTGACACAGTTGTGAAACAGAGGAGTATCTGTCTCGATGTGTGGGTCTATTCACACATGTAAGGACAGGGACGAGCTAAATGGAACAAGGGGCATTGTGATGCCAGGCTTTGGGACAGTTTCCTGCTGGAATGTGCCATCCGCGTTGGCTTCAGTGCAGGGACCAGGCCCTGTTTCGAACCCTCTGTTGCACATAGCTGAAGGCCGTTAGGTGATGAAAATAGATAAAAAAATACCATTTAAAACACAAATAAACACTCAAATGTAGTGACAACAGTAGTACTGAGCTAACTATACCGTTGATCCCCACCATGCACTGCTTATGACATCACATATTACATCACACATGATATGTTAAATGGCATCATTAATGACAAGCATGCAATTTGTGGATTTGGTAAAAATAAATCTGATTAATAAATATGCCCAGAATCATCACATTTGAGTTGACTGCTGCTCTTGCTTTCCTCTCTTGTTATTTCCATGCAAAATATGGGAACAGGACTGGCAAACAATTCCAGATCCTCTTTTTATTTCCACATTATTTTAGAGGCACTCCTGTTTGCAAATCAGAATAAATACCGGTGTGCCAGCTCTACTTCACATTTCTCTGGCATTGTGGGTATTCCATAACTGTACGCACTTTTCAGAAAGGTGTTTTCTTATTCCTGTCAAGGTAGTTTTTTAAAATAATTTCTCACCATGACAGTCAAAGGATTTCATCCAAACCATCAGCCACACAAGCTATGCGTGGAAGCCATAGAAAAACATTCATAGGTTATGATCACATGTGCAAGCAAAGGTTTACCACTTAATTGATCTATGTCCCCCGTAGATAATTATTTTGAGCAACTTCAGTGGGAGGAGTATGACAATTAAGTCTTCCCCTCCGCTAAGATCTAAATTAAGCTCCAAGTTACTCTAGTTCAATATGTTCATTAGGTGTGACCTCAGACACATCATGGATCTACAAAGAAATCTTAACCCTCAGTTCTCAAGAACCCAGTGTTATGGAGATTAAGGGATCAATGTACACAGCTATTTTCAGGTTGTAAATAATGTGATTTGAAAAATCATGTGCTTTGCGACTCGGAATGAGATTTTTTGGGAAGTGTACCAAGTTACTCTGATCTGGCAAACTCATTTTTGTAACCACTTCACAATTGCAAATATGAGCGGGCATGAAAGGAGCGATCTCCTCTGATTTTCAAAGGAGTATGTCATTGTATGTGCTTTGTTAGCACAATTATGGCCGCAAACCATTGATCAGTTACAGGCCCCTGAGTTGGAGTGGCAACTGATTCACAAAGGAGACGTGTCCCCTTGTGATAGCTTCCCCTTTGAGAATAGTATCGTACAGGGTTGTACGGCTTTACACCGCGTGCTTTTACACCGCGTGCCGTTACAACGTGTTTTTTTCAACGCAATTCGTTACCACGACTTGCGTTGGAGGGGTGCGGACGTAGGAATTTTTTTATTTACTATTTTAATACCAGCCTACGTACAGTAGGGAAGGTGTTGGATAGTAAACTAAAAAATTCCTTGTCCTGCAGCGCCCTCCAGCGCAAGTCGTTGTAACGGCACGCGGTGTAATAGCCGCGTCGTAAAGGCTGTTCCCCATCGTAGAGCCTCGTTAGGAGCAGAGATCCACAAGATGACTTTGTGTTCCCCAAAGTCAATCATTCCAAGCGAATTTAAAACCTGGCTGTTATTTGAAGGGATATGGAATGAGGTAAAACAAAGGTTCACATGGAATGAATGGAAATGTAGAAAGGGACATCTGCTGTCCTTTACAGGCTTGCTTGCCTGCATTCACAGTTATTTGCAGGGATTCTTAACCTGAGTTCGTTTTCCATTTTAATAAGGCATACATAGCATCTCAGAGTATTTTGACTATTTTGATATTTAACCTGTCAATCAACAGATTGCCCTTTTAATAGGCAGTTACTGAGATAATGAACTATTTGTCATTTCACCTTCAGTGCTACACTGCATGAGATGCCCTTTCTTATATCTGTCTCTTTTCTGAGGAGATGCTCTCTGCTTGGTCTACTATCATGAGCAGACCTTCTTGGTACCTGTAAAGGTGCATCGGTTACACATGCTTCTGATCTGCCTGCATCAGATCACGTCATATGTCCTTCATAGAGCAGACCCTCAATCCTGTACAGTTCTTTTTCATGTGGATGAAACAAATCATCACATCAGTTACAAGATTTAAATAACAGCGGCATTGCAATAAAAAAAATCATTGTCCATTTCATATGAAAACGAGACCCCAAAAACTCACCATCCCTTATCTGCCCATCTTATGCTGACAAGATCGTAGAGTGTGTCTGCTTATTATTTATAAAACTCATTACTGATGTTTGAATATTGATATGAAAAGTGTGTTGTAAGCGGTTGTCATTCTGTGGAGGTGGGGGGAAGGGAAAGCTGACCTATTAGGGTTTTACCCAAAAGTGTTTTTTTTTGCAGTTGCCACATAATGCTCATGCTCATCCAGGTCATTCTGAAGAATAAAACATAAGAAACCAAACTGGACAAAATAGTTATTTTAATGGCGTTGGAGAGAATAGATCTGAATAGCTCTCCAAAGAGCCATCAGCTCCCTCCAAGTGGATGGCCGTTTCATCTCTAGCATAGTAAAGCTCTGTCGGTCCTTCTCCCTCAGCTCTGGAATGAGCTTCCCGCCTTCCTGCAAGGAGACCCAGGGCTCTTGTCTTTCAGAAAACAGTTGAAAACTCATCTGTTTAGAAAGACATTCCCCGCAATATAATGGTCAGGCGGTGAGGAGCTCTTAGTGGCAGGGTGTTCTGTTCCCTCTGGAATGCGCTTAGAGACCAGTGATGATTTGCGCTATACAAAAACAAGGTAACATAACATAACATACACCACATTCCTTGAATAGCTTGACTTTCCATACCAGACCCTCACCCTACACTGATGGCATCTGCATTAACACTGGATTGGTATAATTGAGCATAGTCCCATTTATTAGAGAAGATAGAGGTATCCACCACTGTAGACTGTCATTGACAGTGGATTACAGGAATTAGGTGTTCATGGTCCTGTAGGTGAGGGTCCCAATAGTTCAGAATATGATGAAGCATGTTTCCCAGGTACCGGTGTGCCCAGGTAATGATGTTGAAAGTTGTTGCCTAGAACAAAGAAGTAAAGTAGACAGAACTCAGTACAATAAAAGGGCTCCTGAGATCTAGGTAGTTAGAAGAGCACAAGGAAAACAATGAGGACAATATTTGCCTTGTCCCCCTGGACTCATAACCATTCACTCGCTGGAGTCTCCTAACTGGACAGCATATCTGCTAGTTAAATCTGTAACTTCATCCTTTTGACTTTTGGCAAAAGGGGTGTTGAATACTTCTCCTATGTCCTCCGGGTTCTGGCATGGCACTAAATGGGACTGAGTCCAGTTGAAAACCCAAAACTCTGGAGTGTTTGATATGTAGTATCTATATCCTTCAACACATGCTCCAGAGTTGGAGCCTAGGTGAATAGGTTGTCGAGGTAAGGATGGACCATGATCCCCTGAGAATGTAACACTCTTGGTACTGCAACCAGAACCTTTGTAAAGACCCTTGAAGATGTGTCAGGCCAAATGGTAGAAGCTGGAATTACCAATTCTGGTGATTGAGAGAGAATCTGAGACCCCTTTGATTTAAGGACATGATAGAGATGTGAAGATGCACACACTGGAGGTCTATCTTTCACACATAGTCCCCTTTGAAAAATAGTGGAACTACATGTTGGAGGGTATTCATCTTGAAGTGAATCTTTGAAATAAAGGTATTGAGGAACCTCAGATCTATTATCTTCCTATAGTCCACGGTGGCCTTTTGGATTAGAAAGGCACAAGAGTAGCATCCCTTCCTACTCTCCTTTGTGGGAACTGGAATGATGGAAATGTTTCTGGCTAGAAAAGAGAGAGTGCTGGAAAGATATTTTGTCTCTTCCATGTTCTGATGCCACCGAGTCCTTACAAAAGGCTGTTCCTGGAAGAGGGGTAATACTTTCATGAAATAACGTTCTGAAATAATTTTCCCATTTATCCAAGATCAACTCTTTCTTTCTGCCTTGTAAACAAAATTGCGACCTCCAACCAAGATTGTGGTCATCTAGGCAGAGTCAGGAACCCTGCTTATGTGTATCCTTGCCTCCTGACTGATGAGAAGAGGTATTCGAATGATCTCTTCTGGGTTGAAATCTTTAACGATGGTGATCAAAATTAGTTTTCTCACTGTTGTAATTGACATACTTCTTTTTGCCCCCTCGTCTGTTTTGGGGATTTTAAAGACTTTTCTAATACTTCTTTCAATTCTTCCCCAAACACTCTATTATCAGAGTAAGGTATATATAAAAGGCAATTTGATGCCTCTGCCTTCCAGCTCCTCAGATATAAATGATGCCTGGCAGCCACTGCTCCCACAGATGATTTAACATTAACTCAGAAAGGTTTTGACCTGAATCTCCATTCTTCGCAGGAGCTGAGAGAAATCATCTTCGTGGATGGTTAAAGAGAGAGTCTGAAAAGCCCTTAACACGAGATTGAGAGGTATACACTGCATATATCTCAGATCTCATGGCAAAGCCTAAGCTGGCATTTGATCTTCTGAGTGCATTCTCAATCTTCTTGTCTACTGGTTCCAACAAGGCTAAGTCTTCTGACAATGGAGAAGGTTTGCCATTCAGGCTTGGTAATAGACGGTCAACTGTTATATTTGAAGGCAGCTCAGTTTCATCCTTAGCTAATGTATAAAGACTACCAATGAACCTTGGAATGGAGACTCGATGCTTTCACTCTCTCCTTAAAAGTTGGAATAAAAGGGACCTTGGGAACAAGAGGTTTATTGAATTGAAGAAATCAGTCACTGCAAGTTCCCTGTTGATCTTCCTCCATGGGCAATTGGAAATTAGATGATATGTAAGTTGTTATTGGTTTAAGATCCTCCTTTCGTATATACTTTCCCCTAGGAGTCGGAGGATTGGCCACAAACTCTGCCTCTTCATCATAGTAAGTAGAAGCCCAGGAAGAGGCAGATGTTGGAGAGGAAACTAAAAACATTGACCCTCAAGACGAAGCATGAGAAATGGGAAAAGAAGGAGAGAATCTGTGCCAATTATATGCCTCAGTAACACATTCATAAACACCCATAAACCAGCGGAAGAGTCATTGTAGCTCTTCAGGAAAGCCCAGACACTCGATGGGCACAAAGAAAAACAGGAAGCGGGCTAGTGTATGTGGAGTATTTAGAGCAAAGCCTCTATGAGGCTATAGAAAGTGAAGAAAGCTTTGGACGCGGTGAGCAAGTGTCAGTAATACTCCAATATGTGAGGAATGGGTGAGGAAGGTGATGAGAAGGTAATGCAGAGTTCGCTTTGTAAGTCAGGATTTTTATTTTCAGTGCCTTCACATTTACAATCACAAATGGGATTAAAGTTATTTTAATGTTGTGGAATCAAAGATCTCTATCATGGTGTATTTTGTTACTGATTTTGTCCACCTGGGAGACACATAATAGCTCGGGACTATTTCCCTAATTCACTCCTCCCAAAGGTCTGCTTTCAGAATTAGTTATTTTCATGCTTACTTTTTAGCTCTACTAATAACGTGCCCATAATCTGATTGTGGAAGAATATGAAACAAACACATATACCGGTTACGTTTTTCAGTGTTCAGAAAACGCTGCTTACTTTATTTAAAAAAAACGAATACTGAGAGCACTCAAAAACAGTTTCTTTTATATCCCTAAACACCATATGTTGCACAGTTCCAAACCATTCCCTCGTTGAACAGTTGATAGAAAATATGCTTGACTTTCATTTTTAATTCCTACAGCACTGAATGTTCAGGTCAAAAGAACGTGTCTTCTTTATGACATGCCCTTGATCTACTGACAACTACATTTCTACAGAACAATTGCATGACATATATAGGCTTGAAATGCCTTTCTGATCAGATCTTCAAAATGGTGCCTACATTTAATATCCCAAGGTTGTGTGGAAGAGTTTAACTTATGTAATTATTATTCAGGAAAGCTAGACGTGTTGTTGACAGATGCTATATTTTTGTCTGTTTTTGGTAGATTTAAAAGACCTATCCCCCATTTGATTGGATTCAGAATCTCATCCTTGTTTATTGCGTTTCTTATGCGAATCAATAATATGTAATCTTCCGTGAACAGAATTAACGGTCTGCCCATAAAAAGCTGACATGAAATTATGTTAGAGTTATCGTTTTCCATTGGTTATTATAGTCACATCAATTTAGGGACATCTATATTTACGTGATTATCACTGTGAAAATCGAAATGCTTCAATTAGATTTGTGTCTGTGAAATTAATTGCCCTCGGATTAATTGCAATCTGCATGTGTGACCATGCTTAAAATAAATAGTGTGACTGGAAGAGCACTCCTCTTTTCAAATTTAGAGAATCACGGCCACTAGCTATCTATCTAGAAGAAAGTACCAGAATATGGTAGGTTAAGCATCAGATTTTTATCGATCCCATTTCTATCTTCAATGGCTTATGGCGCTGCCTGTATAAGCAAATAAGATCCAAATTACTTACTTCCATAAAATCAGGAGTAAATCACACTCACAGTGGAACAAGCTTTTGAATGGTGCCTTGTGTGGTTAGGGTTGACTAGGTTATTTGGGGATCAGCGATTTTTTAAGCTGCTTTTTATCCTGGTTTAGGGAGGTAGAGAGTCCCACTGGGCAATGGGGAGCACAGTGACAAGCAGCATCCATGCCAATCGGGTTTTAGGAATTGTCAGAAGCAAAGCGCTCCAAGATCACAGGAGCAACCTGAGGAGACAGGTAAAGAGTTTAATATAGTGGTGTGAAGAAATTGAAGGCTTACTATGCTAAAAAAGAGAGTGTACCCGGAAGCCAATGCAGAGAGTTAGGGTCCCGATGATGTTCATCCATCACAAAGCATGGTGTTGAAAATGGTAGCTTCTGTATAAAGCGGAATAGATCTTTAGGAAGCCCATACAGTCCAAAAGGTCATAAGGCATTATTGCGAAGTTAGGAGATATGGGCACTGCCTATCAATGACAACTGCTCTAACTGCCAATCGTGTGGTTCCTTTTTCTCATTTAGAGATGGAAGACCAGCAATTTTTTTTCTGGTGAAGCTTCAGCTGCTTTATCTATAGAAACTCTTGACATGGCACGCCACCATCACTGGCTTACCAAGGCACAGTAATGCGGCCCTATTCTACTTAGGGCTGGACAACCATAACAGATTTTCCCAGCCCAGGTCGGCCATCGGAAGCATGGCTCTTCCTGGTAGTGATAACTAACAATGACCCTGAAACAAAGGAAGAAACCCCCTTGAACATCTCACTTTTTTGTTTTAATGAAACAAGTTCCCCTTTTGGGAGTTTGCTTGAATAGCACAAAAAATATGCCTAGCAGGTCAAAAAACGTGCTGCTTGTTAAGCATACATCTCTATCTGCAGTGCATTCACCACAAATTAGCAAATGCCTGGGAGTCAGCGTGATCCCCGCAAAGCACATAGGGAATTGAAAATGCAGTAGACGATAGTCAGGGTGGCTGTAGCCAGGGGCTTTGTCAGCCTGCAGGGGGGTGGGATGGCAGTCCACCTGCCAGGATCTAAAACGGGCCCACCGTAATTATACCTGTTATGTCATGCAAGGAGTTGCTTTCATCAAATTCAGCAGCAGGGACATCTTAAGGATTTTGGGGGTTCTAGGCCGAAGGTATTTTGTAGGCCCCTCCAGAACAGCTTTGAAATTATGATCACATTTCTGCTCTTTCATGTCTTCTTTGGTCAGGTCACTGACTGTGCACAGACATACTCTCCAAATGCTAAGTGTGTTTACGCCTAATATTCAGGGATAGCGAAGTGTGTTTTCAATATTGTACCACAGCGGCAGCTCACTAATATTATTGCAAATAATCTATGTGAGACCTCCCATTTCTCATATCTGAGGTTCTGTTTTTTTCTAAAAGAACCTTTTTTTATAAATGTTACATGAAACATAAACACAACACTTCTCTACAAAATGTATGCAATAGACTTTCAAATATAACCCACATTAAAAATAAAATGAAAGGAAAACAGTATTTAAAAAATCTGTTCAAGAATCATTCAAGATCATCAGGGCAAGACACTGCAGACCAGAGCTGGTGGGGGTGGGGGGGTGGGGGGGCAGGGGGCTGAAAGACTGGGGCCCTGGGCCAGAGTCCACTTTGCCCATGCATTAACACATCTCGGCTACTCAACGTGGGCTGACCTGTGCTGTGGGTCGTTTCTCTTGCCTCGGCTTCTGCTGCCGAGGCGCTGGGACTTTGTTTGCTGTGCTGCCTTGGGACGCGGCTCTTGACCCCGAGCTGCCATCGTTTCCATCAGGACCCGCCCTCCGCCCACACCGCTGCGGGACTGCGAGGCACTCCAACACCTGAAGCCTCTTCCCACAGCGGCTCCGCCCCCCGCCCGGTGTGTCTGTATAATTTTCGCAGCACCCGCTGCGCGGGTGCTACTCAACGTGGGCTGACCTGTGCTGTGGGTCGTTTCTCTTGCCTCGGCTTCTGCTGCCGAGGCGCTGGGACTTTGTTTGCTGTGCTGCCTTGGGACGCGGCTCTTGACCCCGAGCTGCCATCGTTTCCATCAGGACCCACCCTCCGCCCACACCGCTGCGGGACTGCGAGGCACTCCAACACCTGAAGCCTCTTCCCGCAGCGGCTCCGCCCCCGCCCGGTGTGTCTGTATAATTTTCGCAGCACCCGCTGCGTGGGTGCTACTCAACGTGGGCTGACCTGTGCTGTGGGTCGTTTCTCTTGCCTCGGCTTCTGCTGCCGAGGCGCTGGGACTTTGTTTGCTGTGCTGCCTTGGGACGCGGCTCTTGACCCCGAGCTGCCATCGTTTCCATCAGGACCCGCCCTCCGCCCACACCGCTGCGGGACTGCGAGGCACTCCAACACCTGAAGCCTCTTCCCGCAGCGGCTCCGCCCCCCGCCCGGTGTGTCTGTATAATTTTCGCAGCACCCGCTGCGCGGGTGCTACTCAACGTGGGCTGACTTGTGCTGTGGGTCGTTTCTCTTGCCTCGGCTTCTGCTGCCGAGGCGCTGGGACTTTGTTTGCTGTGCTGCCTTGGGACGCGGCTCTTGACCCCAAGCTGCCATCGTTTCCATCAGGACCCGCCCACACCGCTGCGGGACTGCGAGGCACTCCAACACCTGAAGCCTCTTCCCGCAGCGGCTCCGCCCCCCGCCCGGTGTGTCTGTATAATTTTCGCAGCACCCGCTGTGCGGGTGCTACTCAACGTGGGCTGACCTGTGCTGTGGGTCGTTTCTCTTGCCTCGGCTTCTGCTGCCGAGGCGCTGGGACTTTGTTTGCTGTGCTGCCTTGGGACGCGGCTCTTGACCCTGAGCTGCCATCGTTTCCATCAGGACCCGCCCTCCGCCCACACCGCTGCGGGACTGCGAGGCACTCCAACACCTGAAGCCTCTTCCCGCAGCGGCTCCGCCCCCCTCGTCTAGGAGGTTATAATCAGTCTACTTGTCTCGCGCAGCGGGACGCGCGCGGGACGTAGCTCGGAGCGAAGCCCGGGCAAAGGGTGGGCCCTCTGAGGCCCTCGTAGGCCAGAGCAGGCTGGGCTGGGCCCACCCCCTAATATCTGCTGTTTAGTAGCCTGTGCCCTGCCACGTAGAATATGTCTACAGAAGAGGAAACCCCTGGAAAAAAAGGAAGGTTACGCAATGGGTCATTGGATAATTATTTCTCCAAGGTTCAGAGTGAGGGTGAAAAGGACTCTATTTTAGCCGAGCGTAGGGCCGAGCGGCGCCGCTCAATTGAGAGCATGAAACACACACCCCTTAGTGACAGCTCCCTGATTGTTGTGACCCGGGAGGAAGGCTCTGTAGATTTGAGTGGGGACAATGCTAGTCAGGAAGGTGTTCCTCTTTTGTTTCGTGATTTTGTATCCACACCTTGCTTGCCCTCGGATAACATCATAACTGTTTCTCCTACCCCTAGTCCTAGTCGCATCACTGCCATAACTAAGCCTAGGAAACAGAAACCTAAGCATTTAGTTGCTGCCCAGATTCATTGCCCGCCACCTAGTAAAAAAAGGAGGAAACTAAGGGTGGCACCAGGTAAAGCTAAAATCTCGCATACTGAATTTGGTAAAGGGGCAAAAACCCTCAATACAACTAAGATTACCCTAGCAGAGGAGTCGGACTCTACACCAGCAGTAGTTCCACCACTTGTAAATAGTTCACTAGAAACAGTTGCACAGGCTGTGGTTCCTGTCAGCAATGCTGGAGCCACAGTACCAGCTACTCCCCCTCCCCAAACATTAATAGGGAATTTGGAGTTTTTGCTGAGATCACTCCTATTACCTATTAACCCCTTCGCTGCTAGGCCTTTTCCCCCTCCTGTGCTAAGGCTTTTTTTGGTGTTTTGGGGTAGTGCGCGCTTAGGCCCTTGTAACTTTTTGACCACATAAGGGATCCGCGCCAAATTTGCGTCCTTTTCTTCCAACATCATGGGGATTCTAAAGGCGCCCAGGGTTTGTGGATTCCCTTGGAGGGGTCCCAGAAATTAACCAAAATATAGTGTTTTTTTTGTTTTTTTCAGAAAAATGGGAAAAACGGGCTGCAAATGAAAGCCTCTGGCTTTTTCCCTGAATATGGTATCAAAAAAGGGTTTGTGGGGCTGAATTCTCCATTTTCTCAGCTTTTAGGGAATGACAGTGTTTTGTCAGAGAACCGAAATTTTTCACTCAGTTTTGGCATTTTTCTGGGACAAAGCCTATTTTTGCTATTTTTGGAGCTTTCCACCTCCTTCCAGTTAATGGTAGAAATGAGTTTGAAAGCAATAATGGATCCTGGAAAGCTTTACATTTCCGAAAAATAGACAAAATTCTGAATTCAGAAAGGGGTCATTTGTCTAAATCCATGAAGGTTTCGTTATAGAAACTAACAGTTAGATATTGGAATATTTGAAAATGTGTTGAAAACAACGGCCTTTTGTCTCAACGTTTTCACCTATAACTTTCTCTAATTTTGACAGCTCTTGGAAAGCAATATACCGTTACATCCGTTAGACCTTCCTGGTTGTGGGGATATATGGGACTTGTAGTTTCACCAAGAACCCGACGAACCCAGATCCAAAAACTGAGCAGCAACTTGCAATGGTATTTTTTCATTTACTGGGTATAGTGCACTTTGTCTTGGAAAATGTACACATGGAATAATCTGCATGAAAGACACCTATGTATGTATGAATTGGGTACAAATTATAGAGTTCAGAAACAGTATATAATTGCACATTTTCAAAGTTGGGAATACTCATACTAGCATGAGAATTATTGGTCATTTTTCATAAAGTTTTTTTTTCTACACAATATCTTTCATTCAAAGGGAGAAATGCAAGAAAGCTCAATTGGTAATAACAGTTGATTTACAAATCTGAATTACCCCAAGTGTCCCGATAAAAACGGTACCTCACTTGTGTGGGTCGGCCTTGTGCCTGCGACAGGAAACGGCGCAAAATGCAACGTGCTCACACCTAAATTTTGCAGTTACAAATTGACCCTTTTTTGGCAAAGTGCCTACCTGTAGTTTTTGCACCCTAGTTCTTCCGGCACCTAGGGAAACCTAGCAAACCTATACATTTTTGAAAAGTAGACACCCAGGGGAATTCAGGATGGGATGACTCGACTGCCTACCACCAGGTTTTGTTACCCAGAATCCCTTGCAAAGCTCAGATTTTGACAAAAAAACCACATTTTCCTCACATTTCTGTGGTGGAAAGTTCTGGAATCTGCGTGGATCAACAAATTTCCACCCACCCAGCGTGCCCCCAGGTCTCCCGAAAAAAATGGTACCTCACTTGTGTGGGTCGGCCTTGTGCCTACGACGGGAAACGGCACAAAATGCAACGTGGTCGCTCCTCAATTTCCCAGTGAAATCTTAAGCTCTTTGGACAAAGAGACTACCTTTTGTTTTTGAGCCGTAGCTCAACCAGCACCTAGGGAAACCTAGCAAACCTATACATTTTTGAAAACTAGACACCCAGGGCAATTCAGGATGGGGTGACTCGTCTGCCTACCCCCAGGTTTTGTTACCCAGAATCCCTTGCAAACATAAATATTTGACCAAAAAAACACATTTTCCTCACATTTCTGTGGTGGAAAGTTCTGGAATCTGCGTGGATCAACAAATTTCCACCCACCCAGCGTGCCCCTAGGTCTCCCGAAAAAAATGGTACCTCACTTGCGTGGGTAGGCATAGTGGCTGCGACATGAAACCGCGCAAAACGCAGCATGGTCGCATCTCAATTTCCCAGTGAAATTTAGCACGATTCGGACAAAAAGACTACCTTTTGTTTTTGCGCCGTAGCTCTGCCAGCACCTAGGGAAACCTAGCAACCCTATACATTTTTGAAAACTAGACAACCAGGGCAATTCAGGATGGGGTGACTCGTCTGCCTACCCCCAGGTTTTGTTACCCAGAATCCCTTTCAAACAAAAAAATTTGACCAAAAAAACACATTTTCCTCACATTTCTGTGGGGGAAAGTTCTGGAATCTGCGTGGATCAACAAATTTCCACCCACCCTGCGTGCCCCCAGGTCTCCCGAAAAAAATGGTACCCCACTTGCGTGGGTAGGCATAGTGGCTGCGACATGAAACAGCGCAAAACGCAGCATGGTCGCACCTCAATTTCCCAGTGAAATTTTGCACAATTTGGACAAAAAGACTACCTTTTGTTTTTGCGCCGTAGCTCTGCCAGCACCTAGGGAAACCTAGCAAACCTATACATTTCTGAAAACTAGACACCCAGGGCAATTCAGGATGGGGTGACTCGTCTGCCTACCCCCAGGTTTTGTTACCCAGAATCCCTTTCAAACAAAAAAATTTGACCAAAAAAACACATTTTCCTCACATTTCTGTGGTGGAAAGTTCTGGAATCTACGTGGATCAACAAATTTCCATCCATCCAGTGTGCCCCCAGGTCTCCCGAAAAAAATGGTACCTCACTTGCGTGGGTAGGCATAGTGGCTGCGACATGAAACAGCGCAAAACGCAGCATGGTCGCACCTCAATTTCCCAGTGAAATTTAGCACGATTCGGACAAAAAGACTACCTTTTGTTTTTGCGCCGTAGCTCTGCCAGCACCTAGGGAAACCTAGCAAACCTATACATTTCTGAAAACTAGACACCCAGGGCAATTCAGGATGGGGTGACTCGTCTGCCTACCCCCAGGTTTTGTTACCCAGAATCCCTTTCAAACAAAAAAATTTAACCAAAAAAACACATTTTCCTCACATTTCTGTGGTGGAAAGTTCTGGAATCTGCGTGGATCAACAAATTTCCATCCACCCAGTGTGCCCCCAGGTCTCCCGAAAAAAATGGTACCTCACTTGCGTGGGTAGGCATAGTGGCTGCGACATGAAACAGCGCAAAACGCAGCATGGTCGCACCTCAATTTCCCAGTGAAATTTTGCATGATTCGGACAAAAAGACAACCTTTTGTTTTTGCGCCGTAGCTCTGCCAGCACCTAGGGAAACCTAGCAAACCTATACATTTCTGAAAACTAGACACCCAGGGCAATTCAGGATGGGGTGACTCGTCTGCCTACCCCCAGGTTTTGTTACCCAGAATCCCTTTCAAACAAAAAAATTTGACCAAAAAAACACATTTTCCTCACATTTCTGTGGTGGAAAGTTCTGGAATCTGCGTGGATCAACAAATTTCCATGCACCCAGTGTGCCCCCAGGTCTCCCGAAAAAAATGGTACCTCACTTGCGTGGGTAGGCATAGTGGCTGCGACATGAAACAGCGCAAAACGCAGCATGGTCGCACCTCAATTTCCCAGTGAAATTTAGCACGATTCGGACAAAAAGACTACCTTTTGTTTTTACGCCGTAGCTCTGCCAGCACCTAGGGAAACCTAGCAAACCTATACATTTCTGAAAACTAGACACCCAGGGCAATTCAGGATGGGGTGACTCGTCTGCCTACCCCCAGGTTTTGTTACCCAGAATCCCTTACAAACATAAAAATTTGACCAAAAAAACACATTTTCCTCACATTTCTGTGGTGGAAAGTTCTGGAATCTGCGTGGATCAACAAATTTCCACCCACCCAGCGTGCCCCCAGGTCTACCGAAAAAAATGGTACCTCACTTGCGTGGGTAGGCATAGTGGCTGCGACATGAAACAGCGCAAAACGCAGCATGGTCGCACCTCAATTTCCCAGTGAAATTTAGCACGATTCGGACAAAAAGACTACCTTTTGTTTTTGCGCCGTAGCTCTGCCAGCACCTAGGGAAACCTAGCAAACCTATACATTTCTGAAAACTAGACACCCAGGGCAATTCAGGATGGGGTGACTCGTCTGCCTACCCCCAGGTTTTGTTACCCAGAATCCCTTACAAACATAAAAATTTGACCAAAAAAACACATTTTCCTCACATTTCTGTGGTGGAAAGTTCTGGAATCTGCGTGGATCAACAAATTACCACCCACCCAGCGTGCCCCCAGGTCTCCCGAAAAAAATGGTACCTCACTTGCGTGGGTAGGCATAGTGGCTGCGACATGAAACAGCGCAAAACGCAGCATGGTCGCACCTCAATTTCCCAGTGAAATTTTGCACGATTCGGACAAAAAGACTACCTTTTGTTTTTGCGCCGTAGCTCTGCCAGCACCGAGGGAAACCTAGCAAACCTATACATTTCTGAAAACTAGACACCCAGGGCAATTCAGGATGGGGTGACTCGTCTGCCTACCCCCAGGTTTTGTTACCCAGAATCCCTTACAAACATAAAAAGTTGACCAAAAAAACACATTTTCCTCACATTTCTGTGGTGGAAAGTTCTGGAATCTGCGTGGATCAACAAATTTCCACCCACCCAGCGTGCCCCCAGGTCTCCCGAAAAAAATGGTACCTCACTTGCGTGGGTAGGCATAGTGGCTGCGACATGAAACAGCGCAAAACGCAGCATGGTCGCACCTCAATTTCCCAGTGAAATTTTGCACGATTCGGACAAAAAGACTACCTTTTGTTTTTGCGCCGTAGTTCTGCCAGCACCTAAGGAAACCTAGCAAACCTATACATTTTTGAAAACTAGACACCCAGGGGAATTCAGGATGGGGTGACTCGTCTGCCTACCCCCAGGTTTTGTTACCCAGAATCCCTTACAAACATAAAAATTTGACCAAAAAAACACATTTTTCTCACATTTCTGTGGTGGAAAGTTCTGGAATCTGCGTGGATCAACAAATTTCCACTCACCCAGCGTGCCCCCAGGTCTCCCGAAAAAAATGGTACCTCACTTGCGTGGGTAGGCATAGTGGCTGCGACATGAAACAGCGCAAAACGCAGCATGGTCGCACCTCAATTTCCCAGTGAAATTTAGCACGATTCGGACAAAAAGACTACCTTTTGTTTTTGCGCCGTAGCTCTGCCAGCACCTAGGGAAACCTAGCAAACCTATACATTTTTAAAAACTAGACACCCAGGGGAATTCAGGATGGGGTGACTCGTCTGCCTACCCCCAGGTTTTGTTACCCAGAATCCCTTACAAACATAAAAATTTGACCAAAAAAACACATTTTCCTCACATTTCTGTGGTGGAAAGTTCTGGAATCTGCGTGGAGCATCAAATTTCCACCCACCCAACGTGCCCCCAGGTCTCCCAAAAAAAATGGTACCTCACTTGCGTGGGTAGGCATAGTGGCTGCGACATGAAACAGCGCAAAACGCAGCATGGTCGCACCTCAATTTCCCAGTGAAATTTAGCACGATTCGGACAAAAAGACTACCTTTTGTTTTTGCGCCGTAGCTCTGCCAGCACCTAGGGAAACCTAGCAAACCTATACATTTCTGAAAACTAGACAACCAGGGCAATTCAGGATGGGGTGACTCGTCTGCCTACCCCCAGGTTTTGGTACCCAGAATCCCTTTCAAACAAAAAAATGTGACCAAAAAAACACATTTTCCTCACATTTCTGTGGGGGAAAGTTCTGGAATCTGCGTGGATCAACAAATTTCCACCCACCCTGCGTGCCCCCAGGTCTCCCGAAAAAAATGGTACCCCACTTGCGTGGGTAGGCATAGTGGCTGCGACATGAAACAGCGCAAAACGCAGCATGGTCGCACCTCAATTTCCCAGTGAAATTTTGCACAATTTGGACAAAAAGACTACCTTTTGTTTTTGCGCCGTAGCTCTGCCAGCACCTAGGGAAACCTAGCAAACCTATACATTTCTGAAAACTAGACACCCAGGGCAATTCAGGATGGGGTGACTCGTCTGCCTACCCCCAGGTTTTGTTACCCAGAATCCCTTTCAAACAAAAAAATTTGACCAAAAAAACACATTTTCCTCACATTTCTGTGGTGGAAAGTTCTGGAATCTACGTGGATCAACAAATTTCCATCCATCCAGTGTGCCCCCAGGTCTCCCGAAAAAAATGGTACCTCACTTGCGTGGGTAGGCATAGTGGCTGCGACATGAAACAGCGCAAAACGCAGCATGGTCGCACCTCAATTTCCCAGTGAAATTTAGCACGATTCGGACAAAAAGACTACCTTTTGTTTTTGCGCCGTAGCTCTGCCAGCACCTAGGGAAACCTAGCAAACCTATACATTTCTGAAAACTAGACACCCAGGGCAATTCAGGATGGGGTGACTCGTCTGCCTACCCCCAGGTTTTGTTACCCAGAATCCCTTTCAAACAAAAAAATTTGACCAAAAAAACACATTTTTCTCACATTTCTGTGGTGAAAAGTTCTGGAATCTGCGTGGATCAACAAATTACCACCCACCCAGCGTGCCCCCAGGTCTCCCGAAAAAAATGGTACCTCACTTGCGTGGGTAGGCATAGTGGCTGCGACATGAAACAGCGCAAAACGCAGCATGGTCGCACCTCAATTTCCCAGTGAAATTTTGCACGATTCGGACAAAAAGACTACCTTTTGTTTTTGCGCCGTAGCTCTGCCAGCACCTAGGGAAACCTAGCAAACCTATACATTTCTGAAAACTAGACACCCAGGGCAATTCAGGATGGGGTGACTCGTCTGCCTACCCCCAGGTTTTGTTACCCAGAATCCCTTACAAACATAAAAAGTTGACCAAAAAAACACATTTTCCTCACATTTCTGTGGTGGAAAGTTCTGGAATCTGCGTGGATCAACAAATTTCCACCCACCCAGCGTGCCCCCAGGTCTCCCGAAAAAAATGGTACCTCACTTGCGTGGGTAGGCATAGTGGCTGCGACATGAAACAGCGCAAAACGCAGCATGGTCGCACCTCAATTTCCCAGTGAAATTTTGCACGATTCGGACAAAAAGACTACCTTTTGTTTTTGCGCCGTAGCTCTGCCAGCACCTAAGGAAACCTAGCAAACCTATACATTTTTGAAAACTAGACACCCAGGGAAATTCAGGATGGGGTGACTCGTCTGCCTACCCCCAGGTTTTGTTACCCAGAATCCCTTACAAACATAAAAATTTGACCAAAAAAACACATTTTCCTCACATTTCTGTGGTGGAAAGTTCTGGAATCTGCGTGGAGCAACAAATTTCCACTCACCCAGCGTGCCCCCAGGTCTCCCGAAAAAAATGGTACCTCACTTGCGTGGGTAGGCATAGTGGCTGCGACATGAAACAGCGCAAAACGCAGCATGGGCGCACCTCAATTTCCCAGTGAAATTTAGCACGATTCGGACAAAAAGACTACCTTTTGTTTTTGCGCCGTAGCTCTGCCAGCACCTAGGGAAACCTAGCAAACCTATACATTTTTAAAAACTAGACACCCAGGGGAATTCAGGATGGGGTGACTCGTCTGCCTACCCCCAGGTTTTGTTACCCAGAATCCCTTACAAACATAAAAATTTGACCAAAAAAACACATTTTCCTCACATTTCTGTGGTGGAAAGTTCTGGAATCTGCGTGGAGCATCAAATTTCCACCCACCCAACGTGCCCCCAGGTCTCCCAAAAAAAATGGTACCTCACTTGCGTGGGTAGGCATAGTGGCTGCGACATGAAACAGCGCAAAACGCAGCATGGTCGCACCTCAATTTCCCAGTGAAATTTAGCACGATTCGGACAAAAAGACTACCTTTTGTTTTTGCGCCGTAGCTCTGCCAGCACCTAGGGAAACCTAGCAAACCTATACATTTCTGAAAACTAGACACCCAGGGCAATTCAGGATGGGGTGACTCGTCTGCCTACCCCCAGGTTTTGTTACCCAGAATCCCTTACAAACATAAAAATTTGACCAAAAAAACACATTTTTCTCACATTTCTGTGGTGGAAAGTTCTGGAATCTGCGTGGATCAACAAATTTCCACCCACCCAGCGTGCCCCCAGGTCTCCCGAAAAAAATGGTACCTCACTTGCGTGGGTAGGCATAGTGGCTGCGACATGAAACAGCGCAAAACGCAGCATGGTCGCACCTCAATTTCCCAGTGAAATTTAGCACGATTCGGACAAAAAGACTACCTTTTGTTTTTGCGCCGTAGCTCTGCCAGCACCTAGGGAAACCTAGCAAACATATACATTTTTGAAAACTAGACACCCAGGGGAATTCAGGATGGGGTGACTCGTCTGCCTACCCCCAGGTTTTGTTACCCAGAATCCCTTACAAACATAAAATTTTGACCAAAAAAACACATTTTCCTCACATTTCTGTGGTGGAAAGTTCTGGAATCTGCGTGGAGCAACAAATTTCCACTCACCCAGCGTGCCCCCAGGTCTCCCGAAAAAAAACGGTACCTCACTTGCGTGGATAGACATAGTGGCTGCAACAGGAAACGGTTCAAATCGTACGGTGGTGAATTTACATTACCTTATTGCAAAACTACCTTGATTTTGGGGGGGGGGATCTGAATTTGTGGCCCGGGGCTCGGTGGTATTCTTTGCAAAGTAGCAAACCCAAACAGTTCTGAAAACTAGACACCTGGGGGAGTCCAGGGAGGTATGGCATGCATGGGTCCCCCAATGTTTTCCTACCCAGAACTCTCTGCAAACCTTAAAATTAGGTAAAAATTGCCCTTTTCCAAACTTTTTGGCGTGGGATCGCCGTGCCGGCAAAAAAGTCGTACCACCCTGCGTTCCCCTTGTTCTCCCGAGTAAAAGGATACCTCACTTGTGTGGGTGCCCCAAAGCAGAACACCCCAAAAATGAATTGTGAAAAAAGTAGTTTTTACTCACATTTACGTTTTACAAATTAAGCACCCCAGCCTAAGTCACTTGCCTTTGGCCCACCCACACAAGTGAGGTATCATTTTACTCGGGAGAACAAGGGAAACGCTGGGTGGTAGGACATTTGTTCCGGCAGCGAGATCCCACCCAAAAAAGTATGGAAAAGTGGGTTTTTGGACCAAAATTTCAGGTTTGCAGGGGTTTCTGGGTAGCAAAACATTGGGGGACCCACGCATGCCATACCACCCTGGACTCC
The DNA here is from genome assembly GCF_964261635.1 of Lissotriton helveticus. Lineage (NCBI taxonomy): Eukaryota > Metazoa > Chordata > Amphibia > Caudata > Salamandridae > Lissotriton > Lissotriton helveticus. Next base: position 970,783,811 of record NC_136065.1, on the reverse strand, counting down.
CCCGGGTGTCTAGTTCTCAGAACTGTTTGGGTTTGGTAGTTTCCAAAGATGCCTGCCAAGCCCCGGGCCAAAAGCTCAGGTAACCCCCTCAAAAAATAAGATTATTTGGCTAAAGGTAATGTTTTCGTCTCCACAGTATGAATTGGGCCTTTTCCTAAAGCAGCCGCTATGCCTAACCACGCAAGTGAGGTACCATTTTTATCGGGAGACCTTGGGGAACGCTGGGTGGGAGGTAATTTGTGTGAGCCCAGTGATGCCACGCTTGCCCACACTAAAACGTGTGAAAAAACTGATTTTTTCCAAGCAAAAAATGAGGTTTGCAAGGGATTCTGTGTAAAGGAACGTTGGAGGATCCACGCAAGCCATACCTCCTTGGAAGCCCCCGGGTGTCTACTTTTCAGAAATGTGTGGGTTTGGTAGGTTTCCCTAGATGGCTGTCTCGCACGGGGCCAAAAACCCGGGTAACCCCTCTTGCAAAAGCTGGTGGACATGAATTCTCCAGCTTTTGCAAGAGGGGTTACCTGGGTTTCTGGCCCCGTGCGAGACAGCCATCTAGGGAAACCTACCAAACCCACACATTTCTGAAAAGTAGACACCCGGGGGAGTCCAGGGAGGTATGGCATGCATGGGTCCCCCAATGTTTTCCTACCCAGAACTCCTTGCAAACCTTAATTAGGTAAAAATAGCACTTTTCCAAAAATTTTGCCGTGGGATCGCCGTGCCGGCAAAAATGTCCTACCACCCAGCGTTCCCCTTGTTCTCCCGAGTAAAAGGGTACCTCACCTTAACAGAGTTACTCAAAAGTCAAACATTCAAGCACGGCTATCTATTCCTCAAAGACACACACATACAGGTTGGATTTGGCACGAGGGCGAGTGATGGTTCAGTATATAAAATTTTATTAACAAGATATTTCAAAAAAATGAAATGCTCTGTCAATAAATAAATGCATAAAAACCGAACCAGTGACTCGCAACTCGTGAGCTGTAAAGCCACGACAAGGCACCAACCGTTTTACAGGCCATTCACGCACCTTTCATACCTGATACAAACAAGACCACTGACACCATCTGGAATAAAAGCAACACATTACAACAATCACAATAAGGGACAAGGTACACCCTAATGCAGAAAGAGAAAAAAAAACAATTATTACTGCACACCCATCTAATCCGCAAGCACACACACATACTGGTTGGATTTGGCACGAGGGTGAGTGATGATTCAGTACATACAATTGTATACGCAAGTAATTTCACAAAAATGAAATACACTGTGTATAATTGCAAGTATGATAAACTGAACCACTGACTCACAGCTCGTGAGCTGTAAAGCCACGTCAAGGCACCAACCTCTTTACAGGCCATTCATACACCTTTCGTACGTGTGACACATTCAAAACATTCACAACGCCAGCCGCGGACCCATCACATTTCAACACTCACACCAGCAAACAGCGCCATTCAAGGGCCCATCACTTTCACACGCCCACATTTCTGACACTGGAACTACACAAATTGATGGACTGCGTGGAGTGTCACTCAACAAGCAGTGTGTGCAGTGACCAACAGAAAGTAACTACTCACACACCGCCAGCCGAGCGCCAGTCCACCCACACCAACAGCCAAGCACCAGACCATGCACACCGCCAGCCAAACACTCAGCGCACACCACCAGCCAAGCGCCTCTCCACGCACACCGCCAGCCAAGCACCACTCCGTGCACAGACAGCTAAACACCGCTCCACGCACACCCTCCAGCCAAGTACCACTCCACAAACACCACCAGCCAAGCGCCACTCCACACACACTGCCAGCCAAGCACCATTCCACACACACTGCCAGCCAAGCACCACTCCACACACACCGCCAGCCAAGCAGCACTCCACACACACCGCCAGCCAAGCACCACTCCATGCACACCGCCAGCCAAGCACCACTCCATGCACAGACAGCCAAGCACCACTCCACGAACACCACCAGCCAAGCGCCACTCCACACACACCGCCAGCAAAGCACCACTCCACACACACCGCCAGCCAAGCACCACTCCACACACACCGCCAGCCAAGCACCACTCCACACACACCGCCAGCCAAGCACCACTCCACACACACCGCCAGCCAAGCACCACTCCATGCACAGACAGCCAAGTACCACTCCACGAACACCACCAGCCAAGCGCCACTCCACACACACCGCCAGCCAAGCACCAGCCGGCACAAACCACAAACACATTTAGAATTCTTTTTTTGAAAATAACACTAAACAAATGGAAATACCTACAAATCAGGTAACACAAATTCTTAAAATAAAAACTTTGCACTAATGCCAATCCTTGAAACAAACTAAAAATGTTTTACAGAATGCAGACCAAGCAATTCACTTTACAGCTCAATCAAACTCCCAATAGTTCTTTTGCGTGTGGTACGATTTAAAACAAGCTGACATACACAATGCAGGCTTAGAAGGACAGTCAGGACAGTATATACGAGACTCCTTCCGCACGCCTCTTCGCCAACAGACTCTGCATCTTCTAGTCGGAAAGTCTCTAGCAGTAGTGGAAGGAATAGATTCAGGAAAGTGGCGATCTTGCAATCTAGCCACTTCCTCCACCACTCCAAATCTAGGAACACTTGCCTGCTGCACAAGTACAAGGCTGCCTATTATAGACTCCTGAAACTTAAGAAAAGTCATCTTCGTCCCAGGACAAGACTTCTGGTACACAACGAAAGCATTAAATGATGCCAAGTGGAACAGATGGATAGCCAACTTCTTGTACCAAACGTAAGCCTTTCGAAGAGCAGCATAAGGTTCCAACCTCTGATCTACTCTGTCAACACCACCCATGAACTTATTGTAAGCTACAATGCACACAGGTTTGCGCACTTCAGCACCCTGACCCCAAACAGGCACAGGTACAGTACTTTCATCGTGGATAGTAGTCAGCATGTACACATCTCTCTTGTCTGAATACTTCACAGCTAAAAGCTCCCCACATCGCAATGCCGTAGACTGTCCCCGCACAAGCCTTTTGCAAACAAGTTCCTTTGGGAAACCTTTACGGTTACTGCGCATTGTGCCACAAGCAACAGTGCCCACTTTGGCCAACTCCTTGAACAACTGCACACCAGTGTAGAAGTTATCTACATATAAATGATGGCCTTTGTTAAATAATCCTCTACCTAGTTCCCACACAATTTTCTCAGTTACTCCAAAAGTAGAAGGACAACCAGGAGGGTTAATGCGGGACTCCTTACCAGTGTACACCCTGAAATTGTAGACATATCCAGTCTCACTGTCACACAGCATATACAGTTTGATTCCATAGCGTGACCTCTTACTAGGAATGTATTGCCTAAAAACCAAGCGGCCCTTGAACAACACCAAAGACTCATCCACTGCAATTTCTTTACCAGGGACAAAAATCTCAGAAAAACGATCAACAAAGTGATCAAGGACAGGCCGAATTTTAAACAAACGGTCACAATCAGGGTGATCGCGTGACAACGCTAAACTATTATCAGCAAAATGCATCATCCGAAGAAGAAGCGTATACCGATCACGACTTATGACTGCTGGAAATACAGCTGTTACCATCAAGGGACTAGTGGACCAATATGAAGTAATTGATGACTTCCTTATCAAGCCCATCAAAAAAGTTAATCCCAGAAACTTCTTCATCTCTTCAACATTGGTGGGAGTCCACCGGATTGCTCTACAATAGGGCTTAAGGCTGGCACTGTTGGCCCTCAAATATTGTTCTGCATATAAATTGGTTTGCTCAACAATCTTTTGCAAAAACACATCGTCAAAAAACAACTGAAAAAAATTAATTGGCAGAAAATTCTCTGTATTCACTCTACACCCAGGAACACCAGTGAACTCTGGCAATGCCGGCTGCACCAAGCCAGGGGGAACCCAGAGGCCATCCCTATCAACGGGGGGAGCAGCCACCCCAGCCTGCAGCACCGAAACATCTTGCTGCTGTTCTCCAACAGGAAGCCTAACAGCCACAGATACTTCTGGCTGCACAACACCAACAGAAGACGTAGCATCCCCAGAGGGCTCTTCCTGCACTACACCAACGGGAAGCCCAGCAGCCTGAGATGCTTCTTGCTGCACTACACCACCGGGAAACCCAGCAGGCCCAGATGCCTCTTGCCGCTCTACACCAATGGGAAGCCTAACAGCCCCAGATGCCTCTTGCTGCACTACACGAGCAGGAAGACGAAAAGCACCAGATGCCCCTTTGCGCACCACAGCAATGTGAAGCCTTTTGGGTGCAGGCTCCAGCCCACATGCCTCTTGCCGATGTAAAAAGAAAGGAAACCTTGCGGCCCTAGGCAGCAGCACAGGTGCCTCTTGGCCCACTACCGGCAACACAATGTCCTCCTGTACCATAGGCCCTTCATCAGCACTAGAAGAAGAGTCATCATCCGATGATGATGATTCCATGCGAAGAGAAAACTCACTGCCTGAATCTTCTGCCACTTCCTGGGAGTCCGAATCGGACTCAGACTCTGAACCATGGTCCGAGGAAGACTCAAAAAGCAAACCAAGAACCTGCTGAGCAGTAATCCTGCGACTAGCCATTATCCTTACAAAGCAAGAAGACTGCACACACAAGTGAACAACAACCTACACTGTGCAAAGTAAGAAGTAAACAAGGTAAGGCTTTCACTAAAAGATAAATACAATCCAAAACAATTTCACTCTTACAAAATATAGCTACACTCACCAGCACCTACTCTGTTGAGACACAGCGAAAAGAAATGAAATCCCACTAGAAAGAAAAAAAGAAATGACATTAGAAAACAAAGTGCACATCAAACACTAATGCTGAAAAAAAAACACAGAGCCACACAAACTGCTAGAAGTACAACCTTTTTCAAAAAGACAAACATCAAGGAGAAGTAGTACAAAATACATTCACTTACCAAGCACAAGCAACTACACAAGCTGCAAACAGACACGCAACCTACAACAATCCAAACAGCAAAAGCCTGGAACAAGACAAAAATAGAGAAGAAAAAAAAATTACTACCACATTTCACAAACAATATAACAATTAAAAAAACAACACACAAATTTGCCCCCCAAATTAAAATTCGGCCAGATGGGCCATCAATTAGGGCTTAGACCAAATGAGATTAGATGAGGTTTAACATCAAGACACTGGATAATTTTTTGAATTTTTGTAAAGTGCCTGACCACTTTGGTGCCAGTCAGTCTTTTGCTACTACCAGTACCCATATCACACAGGGGCAGTAAGGACATTCATACACCTTTTGTACGTGTGACACATACAAAACATTCACACCGCCAGCCGCCCATCACTTTCACACGCCCACATATCTGACATAGCAACTACAGAAAATGATGGACTGCGTAGAGTGTCACTCAACTAGCAGTGTGTGTAGTGACCAACAGAAAGTAACTACTCACACACCGCCAGCAGAGTTCCAGTCCACCCACACCACCATCCAAGCACCAGACCATGCACACCGCCAGCCAAACCCCACTCAGCGCACACCGACAGCCAAGTACCACTCCACGCACACCATCCAGCCAAGTACCACTCCCCACACACCGCCAGCCAAACACCACTCCCCACACACCGCCAGCCAAACACCACTCCACACACACCGCCAGCCAAGCAGCACTCCGTTCACAGACAGCAAAGTAGCACTCCAGCACACCACCAGCCAAGCGCCACTCCACACACACCGCCAGCCAAGCAGCACTCCGTGCACAGACAGCAAAGTAGCACTCCACGCACACCACCAGCCAAGCGCCACTCCACACACACCGCCAGCCAAGCAGCACTCCGTGCACAGACAGCAAAGTAGCACTCCACGCACACCACCAGCCAAGCGCCACTCAACACACACCTCCAGCCAAGCAGCACTCCACGCACACCACCAGCCAAGCGCCACTCAACACACACCTCCAGCCAAGCAGCACTCCGTGCACAGACAGCAAAGTAGCACTCCACGCACACCACCAGCCAAGCGCCACTCCACACACACCGCCAGCCAAGCAGCACTCCGTGCACAGACAGCAAAGTAGCACTCCACGCACACCACCAGCCAAGCGCCACTCCACACACACCGCCAGCCAAGCAGCACTCCACACACACCGCCAGCCAAGCAGCACTCCGTGCAGACAGCAAAGTAGCACTCCACGCACACCACCAGCCAAGCGCCACTCCACACACACCGCCAGCCAAGCAGCACTCCGTGCACAGACAGCAAAGTAGCACTCCACGCACACCACCAGCCAAGCGCCACTCCACACACACCGCCAGCCAAGCAGCACTCCGTGCACAGACAGCAAAGTAGCACTCCACGCACACCACCAGCCAAGCGCCACTCCACACACACCGCCAGCCAAGCAGCACTCCGTGCACAGACAGCAAAGTAGCACTCCACGCACACCACCAGCCAAGCGCCACTCCACACACACCGCCAGCCAAGCAGCACTCCGTGCACAGACAGCAAAGTAGCACTCCACGCACACCACCAGCCAAGCGCCACTCCACACACACCGCCAGCCAAGCAGCACTCCGTGCACAGACAGCAAAGTAGCACTCCACGCACACTAACAGCCAAGCGCCACTCCACACACACCGCCAGCCAAGCACCACTCCGTGCACAGACAGCAAAGTAGCACTCCACGCACACCACCTGCCAGGCGCCACTCCACAAGCACCACCAGCCAAGCACCACTCACCGCCAGCCAAGCACCATCCAGCCAAGCGCCACTCCACACACACCGCCAGCCAAGCAGCACTCCGTGCACAGACAGCAAAGTAGCACTCCACGCACACCACCAGCCAAGCGCCACTCCACACACACCGCCAGCCAAGCAGCACTCCGTGCACAGACAGCAAAGTAGCACTCCACGCACACCACCAGCCAAGCGCCACTCCACACACACCGCCAGCCAAGCAGCACTCCGTGCACAGACAGCAAAGTAGCACTCCACGCACACTAACAGCCAAGCGCCACTCCACACACACCGCCAGCAAAGCACCACTCCGTGCACAGACAGCAAAGTAGCACTCCACGCACACCACCTGCCAAGCGCCACTCCACAAGCACCACCAGCCAAGCACCACTCACCGCCAGCCAAGCACCATCCAGCCAAGCGCCACTCCACACACACCGCCAGCCAAGCGCCACTCCACACACACCGCCAGCCAAGCAGCACTCCGTGCACAGACAGCAAAGTAGCACTCCACGCACACCACCAGCCAAGCGCCACTCCACACACACCGCCAGCCAAGCAGCACTCCGTGCACAGACAGCAAAGTAGCACTCCACGCACACCACCAGCCAAGCGCCACTCCACACACACCGCCAGCCAAGCAGCACTCCGTGCACAGACAGCAAAGTAGCACTCCACGCACAACACCAGCCAAGCGCCACTCCACACACACCACCAGCCAAGCAGCACTCCGTGCACAGACAGCAAAGTAGCACTCCACGCACACCACCAGCCAAGCGCCACTCCACACACACCGCCAGCCAAGCACCACTCCGTGCACAGACAGCCAAGTACCACTCTACACACACCACCAGCCAAGCGCCACTCCACACACACCGCCAGCCAAGCACCACTCTGTGCATAGATAGCCAAGTACCCCTCCACGCACACCGCCAGCCAAACACCACTCAGCGCACACCGACAGCCAAGTACCACTCCACACACACCGCCAGCCAAGCACCGCTCCACGCACACCATCCAGCCAAGTACCACTCCCCACACACACCACCAGCAAACATGCCCAAGGGGTCGCTTCCTAAAAACTTTGTGTTAGTGGGCATTTTCCGCCCCCCCTGGGGGCAAAACGGCAAAAAAAACAGGCCGATTTGCCCCCAGGGTGGACAGAAAAACAAAAACACAATCATGTCCACCTGGAAGCGACCCTTACCCAAGGGGTCGCTTCCCAAAACAAACACATTGCCCCAACAAAAATCCCTGGTTCTAGTGGGTAATTTCTGCCCCCCCTGGGGGCAAAACGGCCGAAAAACGGGCCGATTTCCCCCCAGGGGGGGCAGAAAAACGAAAACATACTCAGACCCCACCTGGAAGCGACCCTTGCCCAAGGGGTCGCTTCCTAAAAACTAAAATTACATCCCTGGTGTCTAGTGGGCATTTTCTGTCCCCCCTGGGGGCAAAACGGCAAAAAAAAAACGGGCCGATTTGCCCCCAGGGGGGACAGAAAAACGTAAACAAAATCAATGGCCGCCATCTTTGTAGAAATCTATATCCCTGGTGCTAGTGGGGAATTTCTGCCCCCCCTGGGGGCAAAACGGCCGAAAAAACGGGCCGATTTCCCCCCAGGGGGGGCAGAAAAACGAAAACATATTGCCAGCCAGCCTGGAAGCGACCCTTGCCCAAGGGGTCACTTCCTAAAAACTAAAAGTATATCCCTGGTGTCTAGTGGGGGCATTTCCGCCGCACAATCGCGACGCTGTGCGCGATCGTGAGGCAGAAATGCCCTGCAAAGAGACATCAGGGGAAAGGAAAATCTCTTTCCTCTCCCCTGATGCCTCTTCGCTGCCCCCAAACCCCCGCCAGCCTCGAGAAACCTACCTTCTTTCCCAGCGCGCAGGAAGCAAATGGCTTCCCGAGCGCTGGGAATCCCTGATGATGTCAGCGCGCGCTGTGCGCGCTGACGTCATCAGGGATTACCATGGGGGGGGCGGGGGCGGCAGCGGAAGCTCTTCCACTGCCGCCCCCAGCAAAACAACGACGATCAGAGAGCCTCGGGGGGAGCGCCAGCGCTTCCCCCGAGGGTGGGGCTGATGACGAGCTGGCCTTGTCATCCGCGCAGGACAGGTAAGCGCGATGACGAGCCCAGCTCGTCATTAGCCCCGAAGGGGTTAATGAGTCCATTAAAAAGGTGGAAATCAGACTGACCATACTGGAAACTGCCATATCTAGTATGGTTACTATGACTAAAACTCAGGGGAATGGGAATGGGGTGGAACACCCTACACCTATAGCCAGGCCCCCTTCTACCACCGTTCCAAAAAATCCAACTGTATCAGCTCAGGCGGCCAAAAACACCACGCATCAACAGGGTAGGGTTGATTCCCCCTCTCAAAACCCATTTCCTCCAAAACAGTTAAATGCACCTGTAATTGAAAAGGGAGGTGACCCAAAAAAACCAGGCCTAAAGGCCCCGTTAACTAAAAACAACCAGAACGACCATGGGGTAGGTAGCTTTAATAGAATACCACGGAAAAAGGTGCCACAAGTGGAGATTCCCCCAGAAGCAGTGCCCTATGTGGTAGTTTTGACTGGGGTCCCGCCGTTAGCAGAAAACAAGAAGGAGGGATACGCAGAACTCAAAAATAAAATTATCCATTGGTTGAGGACTTACAGGCCGATAGCGCCCAATATAGATGGGGATATAGTGCACGTCAGACGGCTTAACTGGCTGGGGAGTAGAATTAAAGATATAGAGGGAGACCTAGTGGTGGTCACACTTCAGAGACCCCAGAGCATCAGACTATATCTTAAACTGGCCACCTGGAAATGGGGAAACTTGTATTATCCCTCGGGCCCTAACTTATTTCTATCCCAGGACTGAGGCTATTCCTCCCAAATATCCAATTAAGTTTCAAACATACAGGCCACCCCTCACCGTGCCATACAGCAACAATTATCCCCAGTATGGCCAACATTTTGCTCCGGTGCCTGAACAGCACTCCGCCTGGTCTACGGTGCCTTATAGACACAGGTTGAACCATGACAGCAGGATGGAACATCTAAGACCCTTCACTCCCCTGGACACTTACAATCGGTTTTCGCAGCTCTCAGGGCTGGAAAATTGCGATTGAAGTTTAGTGCCCATGGGGGTGATTTGCGAACATCTTGGGGAGGAGGCCCCACGTCTTTGTGGCAGTATAGATGCAGGGCAAGTTAGTCCACCTCTAGTACAATTTGCCATTACTAACAACATTACTGAGGCTCCCATGATAGTCGAGTCTATGGCCAGCACTTCTAGCTGTCCTGTAGACCCTACTCCTTTGGCCCAAGACGGGGACTGCTGTATGACCATGGTGGACAATGAGGGTGCGAATAAGGGGGAACACACCATAATGCCCAAGAGTCGGCGGGTAATAAACCTCCTATCCTGGAATGTTGCGGGGTTAAAAAGGAAGTTAGACTTACCAGAGTGGCACACGTTCATTGAGAGGTTCGATGTGTGCCTATTTCAGGAAACCTGGAGCCTATTACCCTTATATAAATCAGGGTATAACACCTACTTTTTACCTGCAGTAAGTAAAGGAAAGGGTAGACCAGCGGGTGGCCTCATGGTTTGGATTAAAATAGAGCTGGACTGGGCGGTAACACACCACAACTTGGAGTGTAGGGACATACTCCACCTCTCTTCTAGAGGGAATGCGGAGAGTGGTAGGCTAGACCTCTTTAATGTTTATGCCAGAGGGTCATCAGGGGACATCGCCTCCTTAACTTTAACAGCTCTGGACTCTGCCCTAGCTAACTGCCCCCTCTCTGCAAAAATTATCGTGGGGGGAGACTTCAATTGTACGTTTGAACCTCTCCTCGGGGACGACCCCCTGGGTATTGAAGATGAAGATTCAAACTGGTCCATCCCAACTCTATCCCTGCCCCCCATCAGGAAATGGTCAGCTAGGGCAATTCAAATTAATGCATTAACTAGGGACCACAAGTTAAGAGCCCTTAATGGCAGGACTATATCTGACCAGGCAGGTGCACTGACCTTCAACAGACTTACTGGGCCATCCCGAATTGACTACATCCTAATGGATGTTAGTTTTTGGGCAGACCTTATTGATATGGAAGTGCTACCAAGTCAGGATAGTGACCATAATCCCCTGTGTTGCAAGTTTAATTGGGGCATCCTTAAAGATAGTGGTGTGAATGCCCCACTAAAAACAACTAAAGAGTTTATCCCATATAACAACAATCGTAGATTGAAATGGGATAAGGCTAACCTGAAGGAGGATGACCTAGGGGCAATTAAATTCCTGGTAGAGGGCCTGTCCTCTGATCTGGAAGCCTGGGTCTGTGAAAATGAGATTAGTACGTCGCCGCACTCTTCCCTCGACTCAGCTTACAAGGCTACAATAGATCATGTCAGCCAATTCTTTATCGCGAATGGTAAAAGTCACAGGAAACTGATTACACCTCCCACTTCTAAAAAACCCTGGTATACATATCAATGTAAGGGCAAGAGGAAAAATCTGACAAAAGCCCTGCTTTCTGGGGATCCTTTGCTGGTTAGAGCGGCCAGGAAGGAATACCTAAAAGTACTATCGCTGGCTAAACGTGAGTGGGAGGAACAGCATTGGCAGGACCTAGCCAACGCCGTGAACAGAAGGAACCCGAATCTTTTTTGGGATCTGATTAATAGAACAAGGCAGAGGAAAATGCAACCATTAGCAGCACACATAACCAGCCAGCAATGGTTTAATCATTTTTCATCCCTATATGGAGGCAATGATGAACTAATCAGCCCCGGGGTAACTGGCTTTGGAGCTGGGGATATCCTAGGGGTGGATGCCCCCGATTTTTCGACCACCGAGGTAGAGAGGGCGATTAAACATCTAACCCCAAAGAAGGCGGCCGGGCCGGACGGGATCCCTGGGGACCTGTTGATCGCTGAGCCGCAGGCTTGGGCCAAGCTAATTGCCACAATTATGAATTTGATAACTAGGGGTCATCAGGTGCCAGACTCATGGAAGGGGGCTGAGGTGGTAACCGTTTTCAAGAAGGGGGCTAGAGATGATCCTGCGAACTATAGACCTATCAGTTTGATAGATATAATTCAGAAAGTGGTCGGCAGGGTCATCATCTTAAGGGTAGGCGATTGGATGGAGGAAGCCAGCATTCTCTCCCATCTTCAAGCTGGCTTTAGAAGGAAGGTAGGCACGATGGGCCAGGTCTTTCGCTTTTTTGTCATCTATTGGAAGGCAGTTACCATCAAGAAAGGCAGTTTATACTTGGCCTTCATAGATCTCAAAACGGCTTTTGACCTGGTCCCTCGGGCAAAAGTATGGGAGATCTTAGGTGAGATGGGATTTCCCAGTAGGCTCCTGAGTCTGATCGTAAAGCTCCATGAGGGGAATTATGCGAGGGTCAGATGGGGATCCCAGGGACAGTTAACAGATAGGGTCCCTGTGAGGAGAGGAGTACGCTAGGGCTGTGTTATGGCTCCGACCCTTTTCTCCCTATTCGTGAATGGAGTGGTGGACCATCTGAAAGGGGAGGAGACGGATGCCCCATCCCTGGCGGGGGAAAGAGTTCCGACTCTACTCTTCGCCGACGACACCTTACTGATCTCCAAATCCCCAGCGGGACTGCAAAAACTCTTGAACCGGTTTAGTTCTTTTTGTACCAACCGAGGCTTAATCATCAACACCTCGAAAACTAAACTGATGGCATTTTCCCCCTCTAAAAGATTTAAAAACAACTTTTTGCTTAATGGTGCGCCCCTGGAGATGGTCAACTCATTTGATTATCTTGGTGTCCGGGTAAATAGTCGAATGACATGGAAGGACCACTTGGCCAAAATGTTACTCAGTCACCAAAGAGCATCCGGGGTGACTCTGAGAGAGCTCCGTGAGTCAAGCAGCAAACCAGTTTCCCCTGTTATGGCGATTTATGAGGGCCAGATTCTCCCGTCGGCACTATATGGCTCCGAACTCTGGGGGTTTGAAAACGTCTCAGATCTATCGTCAGCGGAAAATATTTTCTTAAGGAAGGTGGTGGCCCTTCCTGCTTCCACCCCGCTGATCCCCCTGAGATTAGATCTGGGCAGAAGATCTCTAAAGGACTTGGTAAGGTTACGCCCATTGCTCTTTTGGACTCGTCTAAGAAGAACTGAGGAGCTCGCAAAATATGCTGAAGGGTTGGACGATCTTCTTTTGATGGACACGGGGGGAAAAATAGGATGGTTGAAGAAATTGAGAGACCTGGTTCTTAACTTGGGTCTAAGGGATGCTTGGGAGTCACAAACGCCGCCACCCAAGGAAGTGTTTAAAAAGTTATATTGGGATTGGGTTCAGAGTATTGCACTGAGGGTCTTGGATGGGGGTTCACTCACGGACCAATTTCTGTTAATCAAATGGGTAAAAAAACTGGAACCCTTCCTTGACCTGATAACCAAACCCTTAGATCGAGCGCTATATCTAAAATTGAGATATGGGACGCTTCCGGTGCATGACTTCACGGCGAGGTGGTCTAACTCTGGTGCCGCCCAGTATTCGTGCCCTGGATGTGCAGCTCCAAAGGAATCTGTGGCCCACCTATTCTTTGCCTGCCCCGCATACAAAGTGGCGCGGAAAGTCTGGCTGAAACCAGTGTGTAGGGAATTGGGGCTGAGGTGTCATAGCCAGGCATTACGTATACTCTCTACTGACTCTTCTTCCTCCTTCATGATTTGCGGGGTGGCAAAATTTCTGGGCAGTGCGTGGGTGACGCGCTCCCGTCTACTGAAATTGCACATGAGGGGACCGACGGCCTGATGCTTGAACAGCCTGTAGTAAATTATTACTGCGGAGTATTTCTTCCTTTTTATCTGTATTTTTAAAGTTTTACCGGTGAATTAAAATGTTATGTATATGTATGCTTTTATGGTGATCAAATTGCCGAATAAAGATATTTACTACATCTCTGCAGCAGTGATCCTCAAGTAAGGTACAGTGCAATAAACACTGAATCCAGCATTGATTTCAGGTTCCGTAAAAGTGGTATCCATAGTTGATCTGCACATTGCTATAGGCCTGATTCACATTTCTTGTTAGTAACTTTTGATTTATGTGTGATTTATTTCTCAATTTCTGGGAGTAAGCCAAGGAAAAAAGCGTTGTGACTCTTGTAGCAATCTGTGTGAAGTATACTAAAATATCCAGATCTCTTCATCATTTCTCTGCCGCATGTATATACCATATTAACGATTATAAAGAGCACCCATGAGGGTGTTACTGGAACTGTGTCTCGTTTCCACAGGGCACCTAAATGCTTCATGTACATCATTTAGGCTGATGGCCAAATGGGTCTGATCTTGGCTGTAGTAAGCCATAAATGTACAAAAAAGCAAATATTTTCCTAAACCAGCTCTTCCTGACACTAGTGCCAAGCACTAAGGACTCTGTTCTGATTCTCAGTTTATTTTATGAGTTCCTAGTGAGTGTGGACATGATGGTCAAAGAGAAACATATATGTACATTTCTATGTTGTAGTGCATCGTATCATATAAAAAGGAATTGCCATATAAAGCTTATGGTTAAAATTACATGACTGATAGTGGAAAAGAGGTATCTCTGCTGTGTATATCTGCTGTGAACCGCACACAGTTGTCATTGACAGTGATTACGTCACCACTCACTGAATATACAAGTAGCTCCTATGTATTTAAGAGTTGACCAACAACATTTTTCAAAACTACGTACATTTTCTGTCCAGGATCTGATTTACTTTCTGTCAATCTCTTTTACACTTTTTTTTTTAAATGTTAAAACGTACAAACCAATGGTATAGGTATTTAGCATGTATTTGAAAAAGCTGATCTCAGACACTCAGGTCTCAAAGGAAATGTCATTTACCTCTTTTTCAGATGAGCAAGAAAATGTAGCAGGAAGGTGCCCGCCAGGAGGAGCCTTGAACCGGGAGGATCTCTCTGCTTGGGAGTCTGCTCTGCCAGCCTCACCTTCTCACAATGTCCAAGAAGGGTGCCAGCAGCCGAGCCAAGGGAGACAAACCTGATGCTTTAGCTTCTCTGCAGGCCGCCAACGAGGAGCTCAGGGCGAAACTAACAGACATTCAAATTGAGCTGCAGCAGGAAAAGAGTAAGGTGGGAACCCTTCCTTTCATATATTTAAAATGTTATTAGTGCTATAATCAAGCCCTGAGTGTTGTCATATATTATTGCCTTATGGCCCACTACCCAGGGCTACATTGGTTGTTATGGCTCTAAAACTGAGTTATGGGCCTGCGGTGCAGGCAAGGGCCTAGAACCAAGGAGATAGCATTTAACGACCAGTATATGACATTCGTCCCACGAAGGACAAGATGTACAATATTAAAAATGGAGAAACAGATTGACAAATATTGGAATTTTGGTGAAGAAGGAATGTTCCAGACATTATTAGCCCTGAGCAACTCCATTGTCTTCAGCAAAACTCCTAACATGCGAATGTTCTAATAAATGTGATTGCTTGGATGTGGATGCTCATAAATTAAAATGCGAGGGTTAGTGGAAGTGACACCATGCACCACCCTTGACCCCAGAGGGTTGACTCCTTACACTGCTCTTCATCCCCTACTCTCTCTTATCTGCTACCGAGGGGCTATGATTGGGGCAAGGAGTGTAAACTATAGAAGTTAACATGGCTCCATGGACACTGTGTATCTTAGGGTCCTATGACTTCCTTCATGCCCCCCTGAGACCAGGGGGAGCGGCTGCTACTCCTGGCTACGCTTAAAAGGCATGTGTGTGTTTATGGTCAGCCTTGACAGTGCAGTTTTCACCAGACAATTATGTGAGCATCACCAGAGAGGGGCTTTGGCTCTGCCCTCATGTTGAGGGCCATAAGTACATAATATTATTGGGCAGAAGCTGTGTGCTTCCACAAAAAAAGTGCTTTCCCTCCACGCAACTGTGATCATTTGTTTATTTATCCTGCTGCTCAGCGTACACTTTTAGGGGCACACGCATGCATTTGTAATGCTATTAAAGTGTCCTAGATAACCAGATATTTTTGTTGCTTTTCTCTAGCAGCAGCACAGATGGGAGGAGGGCAGTCATGAACCTACATAGATTTTTAGGTGTGGCTTGACAGTGCAACTATTACCTGACCTTTTAACCTACACCAATCTTGTTCTAAGTTATTTGTTTCCACACACATACATATCCAATCCTTTGCTATCTATGTGTAACGTTTCACGTTACTATATAACATTCCTTTAAGCCAGACCTCTTGACATTACCAATGGTTGTTGTAATTTTTAAATTAATTGGCAAAGAAATCCAATGAAATTGTTAAAAATGTCAAATTTCGTATTTAGATGCATACATATTATTTTGCTATGAACAGCTTATGGGCCTGTCTTTATGCATAGTACAAGAAAGGATCATAACTCTAAAAGACAACTAAATCTTCCTCGTGGCTTCTGTGTTTCATTGGCCATCGGGGATCACAGACAGGTCTGTCTGCCTTAACTACCATTGCAGAAATTGCTTCTTAGCCCCAGCCATGCTCATTGGCTAAAGAGGTGCAGCAGCTTCAACAGGTATGGTGATATAGACCAGTAGCAGTAACAAGTGACATGCATGTTACATAACCCTCCCGCAGAGCATACAATGTGAATGGATGTATGACGTTTCAACACATGCTTTTACAACGCATGCCATTACGACGCAGGTTTTACAACGCAAGTCGTTACAACGACTTGCGTTGGGGGGCGTTGGATAGTGAATAGTTTCATTTACTATTCCAACTCTAGTCCCCGTGGATAGTAGGGAAGGTGTTGGATAGTATATTAAACTATTCCCTATCCTAGAGCGCCCCCCAGCGCAATGCGTTGTTATAACTTGTGTTGTAAAAGTTGCGTCGTAATGGTAGTGCGTTGTAAAAGTTGCGTTGTAAAGGATGTTCCCCAATGTGCATGCCTACTTATGGCACTTTGCTTGACCATTTAGAGCTTTTTCATCCCACCGAATCGAACATTTTGCAATCAATACAACACTCTTTCGCTTTCCTTTTATAATGAATTACCAGAGCCCATTACTGGCACTGTTCAGATCCGTGGGTTAGGTTTTCATTTTTATGTTCTTTCAGTTGTTTAACATAAAGAAAACGTTATGCTCATTTTAACTCAAATGGTTCATTATTCCATGTTCACCCAGGTAATATATTTGTCCATAGATTTTGTTCTTTTGAATGAGATGCCCTCAAAAGAGGAAATTGGCAATAAAACATGAAACACAAACCAGGGTATTTATGGCCTGACCTTCAGAGCAGAATTGTTTTGCTGGAATTAGGAAGATGGAAAGCTACACATCAGTTTTTAAAATTAGAACAGTATTTTCAAAGCCTCAGCCAGGCCGGAGGAAACAAGATTCTTGTCGAGGGTGACTCAGTCCAGCTCTCACAGTTCATTTTGTGAGGCGTGATGGAGAAAGAGGGACGAATGAAGCAGGGTCAGCATCACTTAGAGCAGATCAGCATTGACAAAATGTTATATAATGTAAATGGTATATGGTTTCAAAAGTTGGAGCAGTAAATATTTTTAAAATTCAAATGTGCCTGCAGCAAGGGTGCCATGAGGTCTGATGAAAGCAAGAATACTGTTCTGTCTCAGTTGGATGGACAATTCATCAACCATTAGGGTCCAGAGTGCCTGTCACACCCTTGGGGACTGATGCCATACCAATTTCTGCGCTATATCCCTATAGCTGAGTTTTATTAAATGAGTCGAGCACCAGGCAAAATTTGGTGAGAACCCAATCCAGAAAATTATATAGGCTCGCACCACCACAAAACCTCACAGAAATGCAAAGCACCGTGGACCTCTGAAGAGTTGGGACCTGCCCTGCACAGTATATGTTATGTCCCTGCCCGCATTTCACAGGGACCCAGCTCGAAAGCTCCCCTGGTTCCTTAACTGACTAAAGATATTGGCAGCAGGCTATCAGGCCACTGCAATTAAAAAGCAACGAGGGCCCAATTCACAAAGGTAAACATAGACCTGAAGTCTAAGGGCCCAATTCACAAAGGTAAACTTAATCTGATGTTTAAGGTCCCAATTCACAAAGGTAAACGTAGACCTGAAGTATAAGTTTTCCTTTGTGAATAGGAGAGACCAGTTGCAAGATGCAAGCCAGTGCTACACTCATGTTTTGGGATAGTGATGTGTGGTTGAGCAGTTATGCCACGCTTGGCTGCAATCTCAAGGGCCATGTCCATTTTTCATAAATGAGTGAGGCCACTATCAGCCCTAAGCACTAGCTAATGTTAATGAGACGGCCTGTAGTGTAGTTCCTATATTCCCAATAGGCTCTGCACATTGGAATAATATAAACAGCAGTGTAGACGTAGGACTGAGGTCATCTAGGTCTCTACTGACTATATTAGACTTAATTAGTTTTGCCAGCTAGCTCAGAGGTCACTAGAAACTTTCTCGAATGTTCAGAAAAGAGTTAACTCTCCTGATTTAGACAAGAAGGGATTAGCTTCTGACAACCGCATAAACATGACAACATTGCTCCCTCAGAATAAAGAGTATATCTCTAGAGTCGTTTGAAAACAATAGACAACTATTTCACTCAGTCAATCGTGCATAGTTAGTTTCACCAGAGTGCAGAGAAATAGAGAGACAGGTGTTTTCAATAAAAGGTGTTATTTATTGAGCAGTCTTCTTTCTCATGCGAGAGAAATGAATTGCCACATTTGCAATACTTATCCTGAAGTAAAGTGCGTACAGTAAAAGGAGTATTATGAAATACTACTGTAAAAGCATTGATATGGTTTCTTAGCCATATGAAACTTTAAAATGGATAAAATATATACATACATAAAAACATTGACTAACGTACTCAACTGGTGCTTCTAAGATACGCCTACCAAGGTGTACCTGACCTAAGCCTAATACGTGGGAAGGAGTAAGTAAGTTGCAGTTTAAGTTAAGTTGTTTTTTTGCCAAGAATCTGAATCAAGAAATCTCTTAAGGGTTTAGTCAGCTCCGTACCTTGGTTCTAGAATGAAGGAGGTCTTGTATCTCGTGTCTCAGGACTCGATCTCCCAGCAACCCGCAAGGGTGACTGGAAACACCGGAGCTGGATTTCTCGGCAAGAGAAAAGACAGCGTCTCTCTCAGTGCGTCAAGGGTGAGTCGGCTTCCTTCGGCTCCCGCATCAGCTGGGCTTCGGGCAAGTAGATAGCCGCTCTGCTCCAAACCACCACTGTGTGTTTGCTTAAGGCAACGTTGGTATATTTATACCTGAAAAGTGCCGTGTTTGACGTAAGGTTGGACATAAGACACCAGGACTCCAGGAGTTCTTGTGCAAATCAAAACAAAAGCAGGGGGAATTCCCGGAATGCTGGAGCTTGGTTTGTTTAAAGAACGCGTTGTACTTTCTAGGAGTCTATGGGAGTAGCCTTGCCGTATTTGGACTGCATGGGCTATGACTAGATATGGGCATGATTCCTATGCCTTTATAAGGATATGTTTTATTATAACCACATAAGGGCATGAATCTGGGATATCTAATTAGGGTCCTAGATAGATTCACAACAAGCCAGCTTGTCACCATATTTTTCCAGTGTTGGAACACTGGAAAAATATGGTGACAAGCTGTCGGGAGGCGGGAAAGCAATGAGGATGTAACAAGGTCCTAGGAATGATGATAGTTGCATTTTTAAATAGTTTGGAATAATCATGCCTAGACTGATAGTGACTGGATCTGCTACCACACACTTCATAGTTCATGCTTGAATCCTTGAGATAGGATTCCAACGAAGCTCGATAATTTTTTTCAAGAGATCTTTTGATCAGATTAAAGAAAGAAATATTAATCTTGGAGCCTTGAGGAAGCGCTGCTGGGCGAAACACGCGTCGGCTGCTGTGTGAATCTGGAATAAAGCTTAACTATTGAAATCTAGACGTGGATTTGGACCATTGCTTGGAGCTCTCTATTATTTGGCACAGTTGTTGAATGGACGCAATAACATTGAACAAAAAATGTCTTCATATTGATCAAGATCTAAATATTTGAATAACTCCGATGGTGACTTTGCTCTGGTGTGCTACAGTGCTTATTAGGTAACTATGTTGAATGTTGGGTGGCAGCAGAATCTCTGTAAAAAGATGAAGGTTACTTTGTAGGGGATCCAGTACATCTTCTGCTTTGGCCCCTGATGATGCTGGGTACATCTGCCTTTAGCAAAAACTGGGACTCTTCAAATGCCCCACTGACTAAAAAGAATTCCCTCTCTCTTGTTTCCCCTCCTCTGCATTCATGAGTGTACACGTTGATGTAACAAAATTTGACTTTGTCACGGATCTATCCATATTTTTGGGTCAATAGTGGCAGAAAACCGTAAAGATGAAAATCTGAAAACTATCAATTCTCCTGAATGTTTTTCAGATTAGTAGACAACCCTCTCTACACTCATTGGGCTTTATTATGCAAACATTGCTATCTAATTATTAATAAATGCCTGAGCTGTGACTTATGTGATCGCTGCTGAGATCTTATGCCACAAGTTGGATTCCAATCGCATTAGACTTTAATCAAACTACTTTCAATAAATCCATTATCAATAAATTGTGGAATTTTACAAAATGTGATTTAAAGTAATTATAAATGACAAAACTGTGGTGTTAAGGACTAACTAAATAGATTATTTTTTATAAATGATTAAACAATTTATTGGAAATAATGAATTACCTGCAACCATTTAAATTCAAAGCATCATTAACGTTTAACAGTACATCAGGAGAAAAGTTGTGAAAAGTGACTTTCAATGCAATTGCGAACCATATTTCTATGCCAAGCACCATTTGTTGGACGTGGATCTCTGTAAATGAAGAAAATTATATGGATGGAGCATCGACTTATAGGAATGTCCCTACTCCATTATGGCTATTGATGTCCTTTATTTATGATATCTATTTCTTTTTGTGTAAATTGGTCTGAGGAACTTCTCAGCTACTTCTAACTGCTTAGAAAGTGGCAGGGTAAGAGGACAAGCTAAACAAGAGAAATATGAGAGATGTGAAGAAAAATGACTCTACACTTCATCAGTGATGACTGGACTGTCTGAATATCCAAACTTAGAGGTAGACTCCATTTCAAATTCATAAGGTACGCTGGGTGTTAAATATAACAGCCCTTATGATAGTCTTCTCCCAAATGTGTTGCTTTCTCTCCTCCTGTTCAATTAAATTTGCTTTTGTTAGCCTTGGGGCTTTGTGCACTTTACCACTAGTAACCAGTGCTAAAGTGCTCATGTTCATGCTCAGTCCTCTACACATGGTAAAATTGGCTTATAACCAATTTGCACAATTAATTTACTTATAGGTCCCTAGTAAAGAGATACAACATGTACCCAGGGCTTGTACATTAAAAAATTACTAGTGGGTCCGCAGCACTTGTTGTAACACCAATTTAATTAGCCTTTTAACCACATCGATGCTATGCATTTTCCCCTCCTGTGCTGAGATTTACTTATTCCCATGTTTCATGACGAGCTGGGCTCGTCATGAGCGTGCGAGGAGGCTACCTCATGACGAGCCCAGCTCGTCATGAGCGTGGAAGGGGTTAAAACGTACCTCAGGACTGCCATCATAGCCTGTGTGCAGTTTTAAACTTGAAATTCGACCTAGCAAAATAATCCTTTTTCCAGGCCTAAACCTCCTTTTTTATTACCCCTAGGGTAGGAGGGTAGGCTCTAAACAGCCCATTAGACAGGGTGCCTTGTATTTAAAAAGTTGGGCATGTACTTTTAAGTTGTAAATGTCCTGGTAGTGAAAAGCTACTAAATTAATTTGTTCACAATTGTTATGTTAAGCAGATTTGTAGAGCACACTATCACCTGGGAGGGTATACTAGTTCTGCACATGTGTAAGTCTGGCAACACCTAGGGCCTTGTGGGACTACTTCAAAAGCGAGGTCTTCAGCTTCTTGCAGAATTCAAGAAGAGCGAAGGAGGCTTTTATGTGCACGTGCACGTCATTCCACGCCTGAGGAGCAATGTAGGAGAAGGCTTGACCGATGGATCTCCTTTTCCAAAGCAGATGTGATTGCTGAGGTATGCTGGGCCAGTGTTCTATGGTGGCTTGAATATGTGGATGAGGAGTTTTTAATTTTGATAGTTTGTGAACGGAAAGCCGGTGAAGCTACTTCAGGTGTGGTGTGAGTATGGCGTGGGAGGCTGAAAATGATTCTGGCCTCGGAGTTCTGAATGGTCTGCATGCTTCCGGTGAGTTTTTTGGGGCTCACTGCATAGAGGGTGTTCTAGTAGTCCAGCTTGCTTGTGACCTGAACATGCATGATGGTTTTCTGGGTGCTGATTAGGAGGCATTTGAAAATCTTCCTAAGCATCTTTAGGGTATGGAAGTATGAGGCGGTGATAGCATTGACTTGAGCGGTCATGTCAAGTTTGCTGTTGATGATGATTGCGAGGTTCTTCGCATTGACGGTGGCTGTTGGCCACCAGGTGGAGTCCCACGGTGATGCGCTTTTCGCAAAGGTCACAATTTTGGTTTTGTAAGTGTTCTGCTTGAGACAGTTGGTCTTCATCAAGTGGGTGATTTCAGTTATGCAGGCATTGAATTTGATCCTACCCCTGCTCATCTTGTCCATGAGGGAGAGAATGAGTTGTCGGTCATTGACATAGGAGTGGACTCTAATATTGTGAGAGTAGATAATGCTGGCTAGAGGGATCATGTATGCTTTGAAAAGGGTCAGGCTCAGGGAGGATCCTAGAGAAACGCCGGCGATGAGGTTGCAATTGCCTGAGGTATATGGTGCCAGGTTGACTGACTGGGTCCTTACTGTCAGGAGAGAAACAGATCCATCAGAATGTGTGACCTTGGATTCCAATGTTGTGTAGGCATTGAAAGAGGATGGGGTTGGAGACTGTGTCAATGCTGCAGAGAGGTCCAGGAGACTATGAGGCCTACTTGTCCCATAGGATAACATTGGGTTACCTTATTACATTTAATAAGTGATAACCTTTGTTTGGGAACAGGGAGAAATATCATGTTTACCCCCAAAATAATTGCAGGTTATAATCTCTTTAATGGTAAAGTTGGATTTTAAGTCACTCTTCTCAAAATGCAACTCTGGCATTTTCTTATCCTAACCATTTGGTGCCTGCATCCCGTGTCCTGGGTCACATGACTGTGATTTGCATGGTAGTTGGCCTTTGTGTATTCCTCTCAGACAGTGAGACAAAGGGGGACGAGGTGTGGGAAAGATGGGCCACCCTGTCAGAATGTGGTGCAGAGCTGTTCCCATTCCCACTAACATTTCAAAGGAGCTGCCTTAGCACACTTGTAAAGAACTTGATACTAGCCTTTTGTCACCCTTGACCTCTTGGAGCTTGGGCAGGAAGGCAGGAAATTCCAAAACCATATGGGAGGAAAACTATAAAAGTTTTTCGGACTTCAAAGCAGGCAAAAAGTATAAAAATAGGATCCTCAGACAGACTCTCCAGAACACTCCTTAAAGACCGCCTGGTACTTCAGAGGATTGCCCTGCTGCTACCAGCTGACTTCCCTGCTGCATGAAGCCCACCTTGCACCCTCAGAGGGCTGCTCTGCTGCTTCGGCCTGCCTTGCTGCTTGCTGCCAGGGTTAGTAGAGTGACACCAAAGGCTAGTTGGCTAGCCTCCTGATCTGAGCTACCTGGTCATAAAAAGCTCCAAAAACATTGAGCCTGTCTTTAGACCCTGCCTAAATTGAGTCCTAACATCCAAGTGGTGCTCACCCCATCCTGGACCTCTGGAAGTTGTACTAACTGTGCAAAAACAGCCTAAAAACAAAACTTTGAAATTAGAAAATTTTCCATCAGAAGTGCGCTGAGAACCGACAGGAGACAGGGATCTACTTGCTTCCCTATCTGTGAAAGCTGCATGGCCGGTGAGCCTAACTTTGCAGTGGCTCCAACTGTGTTCTAGACAGCAGCAAATCTTGCTCTCAGCTCCTTCTTTTTTGAAAGAACATCAGGCCTTGTTGAGCCCTCAGTGGCTGCAGCCTGCAGCTTCATCCTGCTGAAGATTTTCAACTTCCAAAAAAGTGAAGCCCAAACGTAGAAATCTTTACCACAAATTCATTGAGTGGTTTCCCGACGATGACGCCTCCTCCTCAAATACTGTCAGCTGCCTTCCTCTGCTGAACTTTACCTTCTCAGACTTTTTCTCTGAATTTTCTTCTAAGTAAGTGGAACCCAGGCACAATCCACCTTGTGTAATCCAACCGCGCTCTATGGCCTTTGTCCATAACTTTCGGCTTTTCCCCTGTCTCGCGTGACTAGATGTCCGTAGTTGGCACATTGATCATTTTTACTGAACTCTAATTACCTCCAGTTCTACTGATTGCATTTTTGTCATTCTGGTATCAAATATTTTATTAAAAATGTCTCTATTTTTAAATTGATGTGTTTTTTTTTGTGATGTGTGTTCACTTTATTGCTGTTTGAGTACTGCATAAAAACTTAACACATTGCCTTTAAGTTAAGCCTGAATGCTTTTGTGCCAAGCTACCAGAGAGTTATGCACAGGATTGTGGTTTCTGCTTGAGGGGTTCTCATCTCCTTAACAAAAAATCAAATTTCCTTCACTAGAGAAGCATCACTCTTGTGGAAGGAGGCTCCTATCCAGTGGTGTCACACTAGGGATAGATTGGGTCTGGTCAAAAGCATTTGCCAGGCACCAATTTATGATGTAGGCCTATTAAGATAAATATTATTCTACCGTCAAACCATGAATGATCCAAAAAAGTTGGTCATTAGTGGCCTACAATATCTAAGGATTTGTGCTCTACTTTTACTTTCTCTTTATAGGATCTTCTGATATTTTAAGCCTTGTAAGAGAGTAATCTATCTCTAGATTGCCTGCATTTGATCATGAAATTTAATAGGAGAGTGGGGCTAAAAAACATTGGATAAGAGTTTTAAGAACAACCTACAGACTACTTTCAGTTACACACATGGAATTGCCACCATAGTTTTATACTGTATGGTGAAGGTAATTCTACTCTAGCATCAGCTTTAGAAACACTCTAAAAACACAAAACATTTTTGTTCCCAAGCATTAGCTTTATGTTAGTTGAACTCACTTGTATTTTGGTCATGTAATACGGAGCTCCAGCTGGCCGAGAACTCCAAGATGGGCCCCAATGTACGCCCGGCAGCTGTAGCGGTCGGCGAACGAGATGTGCCATCTCCGTCAGCAATGATATCAGACGTGGAGCAGGCCGATGGGGAGAAAAGGGAAGCTAGGAAAAGCGAGGGGGTTGAAGACGGAGAATGAGACCGGCGAGGAATCCGAAGGAGCAGCAAAGAAGAGGAAATGGAGAAGGTGAAGCGGACCAGCTGAAAAGTCGGAGAAACATGGAGAGGAGGCGAGACTGGTTACAGGGAAGACGCTCAAGTATCCAGACGTCCCAGAGGAACTCAGGACGCCACGATACCCCTTGCTGCGGTCCTGGAGGACCGTGGCTCCAGGCAAGTGCCTTAGTTGCAATATTTTAAGAGGTTGGCAGGGAGGGGGGAAAGGGGGACACAGTGTGACCGAGGGCACGGGCAATAGACACGAAGGTCCTCACCCCCTTTCCCTCACCTTTGGTGCCATGTAGCATGTTGGTGATGGGTAGCACACTGGCGAAGTGAAACAGGAGACTGGCCACATTTTTGTTCTTACTTTCTTTCAACCCCACCCCGCTCCCTGGACGACTGGAGTATCCCTGGAGCCCAGAATGTGAGATGCCCCAGGAGAACAGAAGGACCTGACAAGGCCCCCTCAGCAGGAACTGGGGCCCCTAAAGACTTTTATGATAACCCTGACACTCCGCAGAGACTAAGACCGCAGGGACCCTTATCCCTTGTCTTTTCCCTTTTTTGCCAGTAGTTGTGTTGATGTGAACCAGCAGGAAAGACTGACTGTTCTGTCAACATTCCAATTAAACAAGTTAGACCTGAAAAAGCCTCTTATCCCTAACCTCGGGTTTCATTGTGTCTTCATACTGAGACTTGTAAGTCCCTTGCAAAACCCCCTCTCTCAAGGGCCGGAACTTACAACAGGTCACAAATAGTTGCTTTTCATTTTGATAAAGTAAATGTAATTCATCCAAATTCGTGCCATTTTTGGAAAATATTGTCCAAATTTTTTATTTTTTATTTTGATAAAAAAGACACATTTGCTGTCTAAACATCTCTTTGCCAATGTCATCAAGTAATTATGTACAACTTCCCTACATGGGCAGAATCTGCCAATTTTATAATATGATTGGCCACTATATTTAAAATCAAGTCCCTCAGTATGCCAGGCATGGACACCTTAAACAAGGGTATACAAAAATGTGATGGATAGAAGGCTTGAATTAATCTCAGCCACTGGTAATTACTCGCACTTCATCCTAGGCCATCATTATTTTGCACACCATGCCAACTCAGTTTGGACCCAGCCACATGCAAGTTAGTCTTGACCCTTCTCGAATGGGAACAATCCTGCCCATACTGCCAGGCCAAGTACTCCCAGAATCAGAACAGAAACAACCCAGGACCAGTATCACCCTAGTTAGGGCTCACCTATAACTTGGTTAAAGTGTCACAGTGACCACAGAACGTCTGGGCATATCCGTCTCACTTAGGGGGACACACTAAAGTATATAAAAAAGTGATGGATAGCCTGCATGAATTAATCTGAGCCACTGGTAATTACTCAGGCCGAATCCCAGTCTATCATTATTTTGTACACCTCAATTTGGCCCAGTCTTTTGCAAATCAGTCTTGATAGTGGGCCAATGGAAACAGTCCAGCACCTTGCGCTAAGGCCACCACTGTGCCTCAGACCAATGGTTGCACAAAATAGTTCAAAGAGGGCCGTATTATATAAGAACCTGCCTTATTCCAGGTATATCTCAAAAGGAGAGAGAGGGGCCACAATAATTCAAAAAATGCCCACAACATGACTCGGAGGCCCCAATGATGTCAATGACATACACCTAACCTTTACAGAGAGCCATCTATTGCCAAGCATGTCTACAATATGTTAAGGAGGGCTATCAATTTGCCAAGAATACTCAACATAAGGTCTGGGAGACTTACGTCATGGTAGAGAAGGGCATCTTATGACAGGGCCACATGATATTAGATGAATAAGGCAAAATGGTCTGCCTTATGCTAGGGAAAGTATTATGGCAGGGATGACAATACATTTAAGGCAATGTAGAGGAGTCCCCCACGTGCATACATTACACAAATATATGCAAATACGCACACAGAGACAGTTGCTTGTGCACACAGACATGCACAAACAAATTTGCCCCCATTAGGATTGAAGAAAACAGATATTCAGTTTTTACTTTCTGTTATTGTTTCTAGTAGTACCATATATAATCAAGGGGTGCACTCAATCAGTGGAAATTCTGTGTTCATTATGATAGGTGTGTGTGTGTGTGCCTGTGTGTCCGTGTGTGTGTGTCACGGACAGTGTGGATGGAGCCTGAAGTGCCAACCACACACACAGTGTGAGTAAATTCTTACCAACCTCCCAATCTTGCTGGCCTTTTGTGCATGACAGGTCAATCTCATGCTACTGAATCACTGCCTGTGATACCACTCCCACCTTTCTGACAGAGCCTGAGTGGCCCCACCTCCAAAAAGAATAATCTGCATATATGTGACAGTAGTGTCAGCATTAAGACTGGCACTGTCAGTCAGAGGTGTTTGAGCTGCATTTCATCGCTTTCACCACTGTTCTGAAGGCATTTGAAGCACCCCTTATTGACACCATTCTGCGTCAAGTGGAGCTCCACGCAAATGCACTCAATCAGGAGCTTCCAGTTATGAGCAGTCATTGTGCCATTGACAGACGCCATTTTGGTGTATCCAGTCTGGAATGGGCTTCAGACATACCACCACTTGATGAATCTGTTTTCTTCAGAGATGCAATATCCGATGAGATATGTACAGTTTAGACTTTAGATGCCTCTCTGTCTTTCACTCATAAAATTAACCTTTCTCTCTCACCTCTATCTATTCCTAACTCTAAGTCCCAATCTCAAGCGACCCCCCATTCTGCACCTATTCTATTAGTACTAATGCAACTTGACAAACTATTTGGCTACATATAATACTACTGTGCTTGCAGACAGAGTACAGTAGACGTTGTATCAAAAACATATGGTACTTGAATAGGTGTTGGCTCTATAGGGCCATATGTATGAACACATTTTCCCATAGACACAGAATGGGTAAAACTCTTTGATACATCTGGCCCATATGTCTTAGCTGATGGCTGATTTACTTAAACATACCCACACATGTATATGCCACCACGTTGCCACTCTGCACATCACATTCTTCGGAAATTGGTCACATAAGGAAGGCAACAAGTTAGAGCTGGCAGCAAGTTGTGTGTGTGTTCATTGGTGACGACACTTGGTGAAATGATCAGAGATCTGATAGGCCGTGTAGCCTGTTTCTGCTGTCACATCCTATATATCTCTGGTCTCAATAAGTGGGCGCATATCAGATTTGGAACATGCTTGGTACGGATGTGCAACCTGTGCTGTCACATTCATTTTACTGACAGTACTGTGGGTGCCTTAGACCCTGGATGCATCCGAGTGGAGCAGAGAGAGGCTGTCATGAGTGATTCCCATCTGTGTACCGAGCAGGGAGGGCACATGTACCGACCTGAAATAGCTCAGCACATTTTCCTCCGAGTGTTTCAAATGTTCTTTTTTTGTTATTTATCCATTTAGTGCATTTAGGGCTAGAAACATAATGTCAATCTCTGAAGAATGTTCAAATCACATTCACAATTTGTTTTATATATTACTTAATACAGTGGTTTTCTCAGTCTTCTCAATGCTGATGCTATTACGTGTCAGTATACCCAATTCAGTGGAGATTAGTATATTCACCTCTTAAAAATGAAAGGCCTAGATTCAAAGTCACGACATCTCTCTGGTGCGGTAGCAATACTGCCACGGGGTTAAAATGGGTGATCCTTTCCAAATGAACAATTCCGTTTCCAAATGCACAAGAGTGTTCTAAAGTAGCCACTAGGTGATGTGTAGAAAATGCTTGAAATAAATAAACATCATTAAAGTTCACGTCATTAACCACTGCATTTCAGTTTAACACTTATTACATAACAATGTATGAAGAAAACCCTAACAAGATGTAGTGTAATAATACAAATATTAACAAATAGCGCAAAGCTTGATAAAGGTTCACCAAGATAAGTCTACTTTCAATTGAGAAAAATTGAATAAATGAGCTCGTGATCAGTCGTAGGTGGATGGAAATCATTTCCCCTTTGAGTGGGTGCAAGCACGCTTCACAATTAGGGGTGACTATTTGAAAAATGTTTACCATGTTCACATTTGTGTTCCACTTCTTTCACAGCAAAACGAGTCACCTAGGAAAAATGTATTACATATGAATAACCCCAAACAGAGGATTTATTAACCCTTGGATTAAAGAAAACGAGGTTATGTAAACACATTGGGCCCGATTCACAAAGGTAAAGTGAGACGAAAGTCTAACTTTTCGACTATCGGAGCGCGGTTCACAGAACTAACTTAAGACAAAATCCTAAACTTACTACCATTTTGGTATTCACAGAAGACACTCCTTTTGGTATTCACAAAAGGCACTTACTCATTTTGATATTCACAGA
This sequence comes from Lissotriton helveticus, assembly GCF_964261635.1. Taxonomy (NCBI): domain Eukaryota; kingdom Metazoa; phylum Chordata; class Amphibia; order Caudata; family Salamandridae; genus Lissotriton; species Lissotriton helveticus. The sequence goes on along the minus strand of NC_136065.1, from coordinate 970,754,387 downwards.
AGGCACTTACTCATTGATGAGTAAGTGCCTTCTGTGAATACCAAAATGAGTAACTTACTCATTTTGGGTAACTTACTCATTTTGGTATTCACAGAAGCACAATGAGTAAGTGCCTTCTGTGAATACCAAAATGAGTAAGTGCCTTCTGTGAATGCCAAAATGGTAGTAAGTTTAGGATTTTGTCTTAAGATATTTCTGTGAATCGGGCCCTCGGTATTCACAAATGGCATTTACTACTCGTAAGCGTCCTTTGTGAACACTGAAAGTCGTAAAGTTCGACTTTCGTCTCACTTTACCTTTGTGAATCGAGCCCTTAAACTGCTGCTGAACTCAGACTCAACGGGTCACCGGCAAAGATGAAACCACAACCTCTTCAGTTTTCATATCTCATAATTTTGGTAAAAGATGGAGTGCAGTAGGTTAAGAGGCCCATACAAAAAGTATTTTTAGACAATGCCCTTATTTTAAGATATGATCTGTGCTACGGGTTGGGCTGATTAACATATAAAGTTGTAGAACTAGATTGGTGGTATTTTGGCATCCTTGGGGCAGGGGGTGATAATTGTTTGCTTGCACTGCCTTTCAAATGTTTGTAAGGAAAACTTGATAACACAACGTAGTAGAACACAACAGCACAGTAACACGACACAAAACACAACAAAAGAAAAAGGCACAAGTTCGTAGCACAATACAAAAACAATGCAGCAGAAACCCACCACACTACACCGTAAAAAAATAACAGAATAGGGATGAACTATTTGAACCCTAATTTTGAAAAAGTTCACAGTCTCTTTGCAAGGAATTCAATGGGAGGAGCTTTGGGATCCGGGCCGCATAGACAGGAGTGTCTTTTTGTAAGAATCAATTATTTCTCCCCTGGAAAAGAAATACCTTTGTATTTGGATACCTAGGTATTATGAGCTGTCTTCCAAAATGCTACTCACACAAGATTTAGCAAGAACACAGGCGTAATATTGCAGACTGAATCAATCACGGGAAATTTGGTCGGGAGACAAGTTCTGTTTTCACTCGACCTAGTTGGCAACTTGGCTTGGTCTTCAGAAAAAAAAACACCTACCTCAGGAGCTGCTCTTCAAAACTTTCTGTTTAATTTTTTGAGCTACCATTCGCAGGATGACATGGACATGTTGAGAAGGATTGCTTCTTTGAGCCATGCTTTGAGAAACTGGCCTCTTGAGGCATCTATCACATTTCAGTCCTGAGAGGTAAAGAGGTGGGATAATCTTTGGTATAAATCCTCAGAGAATATGCCTGTGGTGCTGCGTGTAACAATACAACCAAACAGAAATGCAATTAGGATATATACAATGTAAAGGCCCAAACAATCTTTAGGTAAATGGACAAGAATTTACAAAATGGTTGGATGGCACCCAACAACCAGCCAACCTTGAAACACAGAAGGACTTCCCTTATCATCATCTGACTCTTTGGATCCAAGTCCACAGCTCTTTTTAAGACTACATTTTCATCAGGTGGTCCACTAAGTGAAGCATTCTCTGGTTTAGCACCCATTATTATCTCAAGAACCTTTACACAGCTCCTTGAAGCAGAGTCCTTTTAGAGAGTAGGTTTGCCAGAGGAGAAAGGTCCAAATTGACACATAGATAACTTCAGGAAACTACTTTTTACAATCCTGTAAACACATTTTTTGCCAATAGAGGTAATGCATAGATCCACTTTTTCTCTAGTCTCCTGTTAAACATTTGAGGGTCCCTAAGTAGTCAGCTGGTGGATGTGGATTCAGTACAAATGGTATGTTTAGCCAGGAAATCCATAGCCATTGATTTTGTATATTTAATATTTAGAAAATGATATTATTAGCAGTTCCCCTCGCACAGGATGTTAACACATGGGAACAAGGACCCAGAATGACAAATGCTGTTATCCTGTACTCCTCCTGCTAGCCTTTCTATGCTTTTTTTTATTACTCTCACATTCAGATTTCCCCTCCAGACAAATCTTGCCAGCTGCTAGCTTTCCCTAATACCATGCAAATATGTCCAGATTTCTATAGGGTGGGCTATTCTACAACTAGTCAACAGAAGATACATATTGCCGTCTGGGGAGCGGACCCATTATTTCCAGTTGTCACGTATATCACAACAGATTGTTTACAAATTTTCTCAGTTGGGTCAAAGGAGCAGGCTAATGCAGATTTAATAAAAACAGGGACACCGTTAGTAAGTCAGCCACTCAGACATTTTGCCACATTAGTTGTAAACGCAGCAAAACCAGGAAAGGACATGGGTTCAACCAGCCAAGTCTATAGGAACATTAGAATTGAGTAAGCTGCCACACTTTCATCCACTGGATTCAAGCAAGCCAGGCTGAAGACGGCTGGAATGCCAGAAACCGGTCCTCGGAAGCTTGTTTCCGGTCCAGGGAAGGCATGGCTTGGCAGTTCGGGCTGGACTATTCCCATGAGGCACAGAGTCAGACTGATTTGCATATGGCCATGTCTGAACTGGGGTGGCAGAGTGGGCTAAAGAACGGTGATGGATTATACCCAGATCTGTTGACTGAGTGTGAGTATTTGATTGGTTCAGATGCTCCGTCCATCACCACCCCCTTTTGTAACACTTTCATCAAAGCACAATATTTTATCCAAAGAGCTAATGTTCCAGTAGACCATACTCCAGCTTCCAATCCCCACATTCTTTCTAGGAATAATATGGAATGCCCAAGGGGAAATAAACATCTGTCACCTCCCCAACTGCTACCCTCAGCTGGGCCCTAAAAGTGAGCTAAAAGTAACTTGGTTGATTTTAACTTCACCAGAAATTTTTGAAAACACAACAGGTTCTAGATCAACTATTGACTGGGCGGGCGTAAGGAGTGTGCGCTGGGGAGTGGCGTGCATTTTCTGGGAGCATTTTCTGGGAGCATTTTCTGATTTTAATAACAGTAACCATGCGAGGAGACATATTGGCAGAAAAGAGCTTTGCTTTTGGTCTGGCACTTGGGTATCTCCATTTTCTGAAACTAGCTTTTTTTTTTAGGTATGGCAAATTAAGGAAGTGCTTGAATGTGAATGTGAGTATGCACCATTCAAAATTTGCATAAACCCTGTTCTGGTCCAATCTGGGGTTAATATCCTCAAGAAAGAACTATACCTGGGCAAGGATTAGGTTTTCATAAGAAGTTTTAGAGGTGACATATTTTCGGAATATATTCAACTGCTGCTCGTCATAAAATATATAACTGTGCTATATTGGTTCATGCGAAAATGGTGTAACTTCATTCTCAGGAAAATATTAGAAAAAAGGAGAAACTGATTTATTGAGCATGCTTGCAGTTGTGTCTTACTTTTAAAACATGATTAACCTTTGATTCACACTCTTCCAATAATGTAACATTATCATTCAAGTCGTAGCTCCTAGGTCAATATTACGCCCATGTGCTAGTGCTAAAATCGTGCAAACACAAAGTTTGGACCATTTTTAGCTAGTGCAAGCAATGTTTGTTTACATTTGCATCTATCAGAAATTGAGTGCACATCGTATTTACTCCTCTATCTGCATAGCCCTCCAATGCAAACAATGGCAGTTGAAATGGGGTATAAACAGCTGCAGGCAGTGCAGGTAAGGGTCGTGGGACGGGGTTGGAGGAGGCGACAGATGACAGAATATAGGAATTTAAATAAATATTTCAATCCTATTCCGTCGCCTGTCGACTGCCCCCCCGCCTCACCGCGCTTACCTGCACCGGCCGCGGCTGGGTACAAAGCAAACTTCTACTAATTACATTGGTGCCTGTTGCTCCCAATGTTATCTCACACAAATTACAAATCATGGCTCATAATCGGCAATATCAAATGAATACAATAAATATGTCTCACCTTGTAGACATTATTCATTAAGATTTTTTCTGAAGCCCTAAACTCCAATTTTACGATAACTTTGAGACACCATGATGTTCAACAATAAGAGAGCAAGGCATATATTGGAAGACATTTATAGACAGGTAGTTAGAATCTAGTCAGTAAGAGTTTTCTGTTTCTACGTTTTTCACTGAGGCATTAGAAATGTGATTTGCTCGTGAGTGTACCCCCAGGGAGGACTGGGTGATACCTAGCCGCACAAACACAAGTATAAGTTTGGTTGGTTCTCAACTCCTCATAGGCTCTTGTTCTAAAAGGGACACAGATCACCTTTTCACCTAGTTTGTTATGAGTATGTGCATCTACATGACCTTATAATCTGGTATTAGTAAAACCTAACAAGGCTTAATCCTACCTTACGAAATACTTTATTACATACCAGTCGCGGTCGGCACAGGTAAGAGTGGTGGGGCAGGGTGGAGTGGGGGTCGAGGAAGTCAACATATGACAGGATAAGTTAAATTAAATTTAAAAAAGAAATAAAACCACTTACCTTGCGCTCGCCGTATCGCTGAATTGGCAATGCGGCGAGCACAAGGTAAGTGGCTTTATATAAAAAAAAAACATTTAACTTATCCTGTCGTATGTTGACTTCTCTGATCCCCACCCCGCCCCACCGCTCTTAGTTGTGCTGGCCATCATTGTTACATACAAGCTGGACCACTGGAGTTATGTGACAAGGGAGGGCCAAATTATGTGACAGGGCTGACTAAATTTTGTGTCAAAAAAGGGCATTTTATGCAGTTTAACGCAGCACATTTTGCGATAGTCTTACTTCAATACTTTGTCAGTTTCCCCAAAAATGTAAATACATTCTGGGTAAATATTTCACCTCATAAGTACCCGTTTAGCACCTAAATCCAGCATTAATCGAAAGAAAATTGAGCAGTCAACATTTGCACAGGGACTTCCACAATGCGGCAACACGAGTTTCTAGTAAGTTTTGATCCGTTTGCGCTAGAAACATTATTATTGGAAATAATCTGCAGATTATGCAGAAAGTGGTGGATTATGTGGCAAACGTGACAAATCCACAGTTATGTGGAGAGTGCTGCAGCCGCAAAATTGCATTATTCCAGTGACCCTGCATATGTTACTGTTATGATACTAGGCTTTGTGTTTCATATTTTTCCCAGATGCCATTCTCAATGTTATTTCTCATATATACTTGCCACTCATTTGTGTAATGCATGTTGTTTTGGCTTGTTAGATACATTCAGAATTAATATCCCTAACTACACCAGTGTGTGGGTCACCTCACATCAGTACTGTGGTACTGAGCGTCTTCTAAATCTACCCATTGGTGTGCTTGTCTCTTTGTCATCAGATGGACTGTTTCTGCCTGCAGATGTAGCCGTGCTCTGTTAAACGTGCTGACGTTAAAGAGGCTCATTGGTTGTGCATAATGCAATCACCACCTCAATTAAATATTGGAAACCACAGGAGTGTTCACAAGAGAGAGCACTTTACCCTTTGTTAGTAACAGTAGCAAGATATTGCGTTGATATAATGGGATAGTTTGCATAGAAATTATAATTTACGCCTTTGTAGCTCAAATAATAGGGTATTGCTTCATCAGCCACTATCCAATGCTAAGATTGTACGCGGGAAGAGTATTTAATTTTACTTAGACATGTGTGAAGCACGTTGACCCAAATGAAGCGCATTGTGAATTCTGAACTTTAATTAAATGTCTTTTTCACATATAGATGTACCAAATTTGAGGCTGGGGATTTGGGTAATAGTATTCTCTAAATATTATAGGCCGGGCACAAGATGGGGGTAAACGCAGGTAGACACCGACTACCCACTATTTTTACAGGGTGGATGCTATCCTCCTGGTAAGAAGTTGGGCCTCAGTGAAGTAAGCCGAATTTGTCGACGGGACACATTCAGTTGTGCCTGCACTGTTGGCTGCCGCTGACCAACAACCTTCAGTCGGTGGAGGAGCTGTTTTATTTTCCCCTCAAGCTGGGCCCAAGACAAAGGGCTGATTTAGAGGCCATCTACTCACCTTTTGTGCGAGTACAATCCTTTCTGGGAACTATCTGCAGCCTCACACCTAGGTGCTAGAGCAGTGGAGGGGAAACAAAGGCACACTGCTTGTTATCACTTAACCAGCAATTAAGAAAAAATATGATTTGGAAGCAAGCTTTGACTTTGTTCAATTCTCATACAGTGCGATATTTACAAGAATGGCCAATTAAATACCTATTTTTTATTTTATTCTTTTACAGATGTCACGTATTGTGATGCTACGTGCAATGTCATTGGTAGTGATGTCACGCATCGTGATTTCACTTGCATACTGTCTAACTTAGTTAGCCCCCTGCTTCTGATTTATTGGGGACTTGTCCTCTGATTATAGGTTTTAGTTCCTCACAAACAGGATGGCATATATGCTCTTGCAATACCTGCCACCTTGAACAAACATCTCACTCTGTGAGGAGGGGGCAGGGCCTTGGAGGTGGCGGGGCCTTGTGCAGTGAAGTATCTAAGCGATACAAAAGGGGGTGATGATGGACGGAGCATCTGTATCTAAGAGCCCTTTTGATCCCACCCTGCCTCAAGCCCCTTCTCCCCCCCAAAAAAAGCAAAGCTTGCTAAAGCTGGTGCCGATGTCCTGGGCTGTTTTCATACCCCTTAATGGATGTCGGCAGTTTGAAGCCTTGGGAGATGAGCTGGAAATTCAGTAATTACAGTGGTTTTCAGCTCGCTTTTCCTACCAACGTGTGATATCGGCTCCTCACCAGATGACTGTGTGGTGGGAAAAATATTTTGTGTCATACGGTGACACCTTGTGAGTTGGCAGGTCTGTCTTCTTTTATCTTTGAGGTGAATATGAGAGTTGCCACAAGGTTTTATGCAGTGTGGCATTGTATCCTCCCACCATCCAGCAAAGGCTGTAGTGAGCATGCAGTGTATCATCTGCACAAATCACGAGGTAACAAGCTGTTCTCTATTTTGTGTACTTTGCTCATTGGTGGCTCCTCCCTTAAGGTGGAGAGGAGTCGCCTCACTGCTCTCTGATAATAACACACTGGTATTATCATTTTATTTTTCAGTGCTGAGCAAGGACGGGGCTGGGCTGTGCTATTCTGATGAACAGCAGCAGCCAGCAGGGAGGAAGAGTGGCGAGCACCATAAGCATGCATGATTGTTTTGGCTGCTGTCTTGGGACGGCCAAACCATCATGCGCACTTAGCATTTCTCCACAACACTGTGTGGCACAGCCGGTTGGAGAACAGTCCCAGGCTCTCAGGCTCCTGAGTGGCAAACCAGGCCACTCGGGTCAATCACAACTGCTGTCATGCTGGTAATAGAGAGGAGAGGCTGCGGCCGTACTCAAGTAGGGGGACTTTTATTTTTTACTCCCCCCACTCCCCGCTGCCTCACCACTTCTGGTCGCCAGCAGCCGCCACTGACTCTACTGTCTCCTCTCCTGTACTCTGGTGTGCGGCTAAACACAGTGACAGCACCCACCTTTAAAGCAGACTGTTACTTTGCAATATGGTGCATGACAAGGTATCACAAACTGTGGAGCCTTGTGCCATGTGCACACCGATCCTGTATGTCAGCTTGCGGATTCAGGTTTCTGGCAGGTATTTTGTGCATCTAATGTAAAACCCACTTTTTTCTCATTAGTACCAGTCCTAGCAAATATATCCTAATAATTATGCCTATGGTTTTTGTTAAAGACAAACAGATGATGGGAGGAATGCAGAGCAAATCAAACATGCACCCCCAGTCAATAGAACTGAGTTAAATCCATTGTTCTTTTGCTCACCGTGCCACCCCAGTTTAGACCAAGCCATATGCAAATCAGTCTCGACTCTGTGCCTCATGGGAACAGTCCAGCCCAAACTACCAAGCCAGGTCCTCCCTGGACCGGAAACAAGCATCCTGCAACCGGTTTTGGGCTATCACCCCATATCAGCCAGGCCAGCTTGGTTTTTGTTAGGCTCTCTAATGCACTTTAGAGCACTGGCAAACGTTCCAATGAAATAAGATACATTTTTGACACATAGGCAAGGGCGATCTCTCCTCTCTCCCTGCCCGTCCCTTTCCTTATCAGCCTTATCATCTGCTTTCCTTACCAACCCTTGCTAACAAATATCTAAACCAGAGAAACATCAAATTTAGAAAAAAAGTTAAAGGGGGAGAACAACCAGGTGACAGTGATCCCTAGGGCCTCTTAGAAGGTCATGGCAATAGATCAGCATTCACAGGGATGATTAAACACAGGCATTTATTTCCAGCAGTAAGCGTCTGCAATAAAGCACAGCGCCGCATCTGCCAATACTTATTGGCAGGTGTATCCGATCTCAGTGCAGAGTTTACTGCTAAATATAAAACTGTACATGAAAGCACCCTGATGCTCGTGAAGTGATGAGATTGTGATCCTAGTAGCCTCAGGGGGGGCATGACTACTCTATTTTTAATTCGCATAATTGTCCTAGGAGGAAAGTGTCTTGAAGCTGATTTTCTCTTTTGACATGTGTGCTTGACGGGTGTTATTTGTGGAAATTTTTGTACGATGCATAAAATATTAAGGTGTTATTGTGTACCTTTTTAGTACTGCAAAATAATTAATTCAACTGTTAGCGGGATTAAAATACATTAGAAAACAGATTTTGGGCATCCGATAACTAATTACAGAAATGACATGCTCGGCATCGGACTGAATGTAAATAAAGAACGTGTTTGTGGCATTCCGACTAATTATGTAAAACATATATATATATATTTCCCTTAGTGCTCTTTTGTTTGGGTACATTCCTCTGAACACACCAGTATTTTTCCTTGAAGTATTTCTTACAACTAAGAACACGTGTTACCCATACTTTAGAGAGGCACACCTACCTCGTGGGGTATACTTATCTCTATATAAAAAAGAATGTATTATTGACATGCTGCTCCAAAACATGAACCCCTGATTGGATAAAAACATAAATGGATATTAAAAAAGGACTCAGTGTCTGAGTCTGAAGGATTTTAGTGAAGTTCATAGCAATGCTGGCTGTCTGAGCCAAGACCACCTGAATTTTTCACTCGGAACTGGGATCACAACACCTTCCATTGTGACTTCCCTAAAATTTGAAGCATCTTTTTCATTTTCATGTTCACAAGAGTTCAGTTTCATACAGGACTCCGTATCCTGACAGGCCACAGATTCTCCCATCTAACTATTTGTAAGCCTTGCTCTTAGCAAGGCCGGATGCAACACCTAAGGAATGCACACTGTAAGTTGTGTTTGATTATCAATGAGTCCTCCTTGTGGCCCAAACCCTTTTAGATCCACAGTGAGTACAGCAATGAAGCTCGATTTGTGCGCTGCGAGCAAACAAGAAAACATTGGGATTTATTTCTGAACCATCCAATAATACTTTAGCCGTCTCCAACAGCATACCTTCTTTTCCTACCACATAATCGCAGGGTATTAGGAGCATTATGATGGTGTCACCTGTAAATATTTACGTATTTATTCATGAAGTGATTTTTATAGCACGTGGGCGTCACCAACGTCACTTCAGAGTGTTAGCCTATTTGCACAAAATGATCTGGTGTGAAAGAAGTCTAGAATGGGCTTAGTAGTAAGGCCCAGAGTAGAGGTGCTGCTGGCATTGCTGTATAAATAACATCCACTGACTTTAAAAAACTTTTGCTACATAATTGAGACCTATCCTCACTCACCTCTACAATTCCCTTGGTGAAACTGGCACATTTACTGATACCATGCGGGAGGCCACTGCCACAGTAATCCCTAAGACTGGAAAGGACCCCACCCTTTGCTCCTCGTACAAGCCTATCTTGCTTCTTAATATTGAAGCTAAGATCTTTACCTGCATCCTAGAGGCCTTCCTGAGCCCCTATATGCAAGGGTTGGTTGATCCAGACCAGGCACGATTCATTCCTGAAAGGGGCTTAAGCAACAATACAACACAAATTCTGCATTGCACTGATAAGATGCGATACTCTTGGATTCTAGCCATTCTTCTATTGATATACTCTGAGAAAACATTTTACCGTGTACATTGGTCCTTCCTCCAACTTGTATTAACTAAAGCAGGATTTGGCACCTGTTTCCGAAAATAGATATGGTGTAACTACGCAAACTTCATAGGCACAGTATGGGATAATAGAAAACCTCACAAGCCCTCCAGATTGCACAGGGGACAACACAGGGCTGCTCCTTATCTCCACTCTTATTTGCCCAGTATATGAAACTCATTGCTGAACAGGTCTGCCTGCATTCCCACATTACTGATATCACCATGGGTAGCCAGGAAAATAAAATTGCATTGCACGCAGATGATGTAATGCTTGCACTCACGCAACTCCAAACCTCCATACCCCCCTACACACTTTAGGAGCTATAGGCCTTTGTCACAGCTTCAGGCTTCAAGGTTAATTTACACAACTCCCAGGCCCTTAATCTTAACATCCCTCAAAATGATAAGTGTTAGATCTGGCATCTTTGGCATGGTTTCCCCTGTTTTTTGGCCTCTGCCTCCTGTATTCTTGACGCTGTGCTGGATTTCGTTGTTGCTGGTTTAGATGCTTTGGGCACTTTGCCACTGCTGATCAGTGTCACAAGTGCAAGTGTTCCCTGTGTAAATTGTTATTGTAATTGGGTATCCATGATTGGCATATTTTTATCACCAAGAAGTCCCTAGTAAAGTGCACTGAGTGTGCCACTGGTGATCCAAATGCTACTAGTGGGCCTGCAGCACTGATTGTGCCACCCACAATTGTAGCCCTAAAATGGTGTCTCAGGCCTGCCACCGCAGTGCCTGTGTGCAGTCTGTGAACTGTCATGTCCTCCTGGTCAGTGTCCCCACTGACCAGGCCTAACACTTCCCTTTTTGTGCACATTGGTCACCCCTATGGAAGGCCCAAGGTACCCCCTTGGGCAGGGTGCAGTGTATGTGAAAGGTAGAGCATGTATTAGGGCAGGTGACATGCTCTGGTAGTGAATGACAGCCATTTTCGTTTTTCACTATTGTAAGGCTACCTTGCCAATAGGCTATCATGGGGAATGCTGGCTACAGTGGCTACCATCATATCTTCCCATAGGAGCAAGGTAGGACATAAAAGTCTGGTATCCATGAACTCAGAATTTAATAACACATCTTTTAGGAAAGGTGTTTTTTAAATCATGTGTTTGAGAACAACACTTTTAGAAAGTTGCTGTTCTCTTGTCTGACCTTTCTGTGTGCCTTGGCCTGTTTGTGAATTGACTGTCTAGTTTGAGAGTGACAGAGCCTGGGGAGCCCCCAGGAGGCTGGCTGGGTCAGCCCTAGGCTGAATGACTGCATCTGCATCTTGAGTGGTGGGAGGGAATAGCACCTGGGCCTGAATAGGGGTGTGCCTGCCTCCCACAATGCTGGCTCCACCTCCTGCTGGGCGGCTGACGACCCTGCCCCTCTCTCTGAAAGGAAAAGTGAAGCCAGGAAAACAAAGTGCTCAGGGAACACCCAGACCTGATTCAGACCGGGCTGAGAGCTCTCCTGCACAAAGGGAACAAAGACTTTTAGGGGTATAAGTACAGGACCCCTGACTACAGAAAATTTGATTATCCTGGAATCAATAAGGAACCTCTGCCAAGGAGAAAGCTGAAACTGAAGAAGGAAGACTGTCCTGCTGTTGCTCTTCTGTACTGACCTGCTGTTGCTTTGCTGCCAAGGAGAGGGGAATGACTTTGCTTTGTGATGTGTCCCCTTGCTGGCAGGAATCTCCAAAGGCCTCAGAAGAGCTGGCTCCCTGTTAAGAAGTCCCAGGAACAAAAGAACTTCACCCCCAGCTTCGCTGAACTCTGCTGAGAGAGTTCTGTCCTTCCGAGAGTGCTTGGGTCAGTTGTGGGGGGGGGGAACATGCTTTACAACGCAACTTTTACCACGCAGTGCCTTTACGACGCAACTTTTACAACGCAAACCATTACAACGCATTGCACTGAGGGGCGCTCTAGGATAGGGAATACGTTTAATTTACTATCCAACACCTTCCCTAGTGTCCACGGGGACTGGAGTTGGAATAGTAAATTAAACTATTCACTATCCAGCACCCCAAAGCGCTATGCGTTGTAAAGGTTTGTGTTGTAAAAACTGCGTTGTAAAGGCATGCGATGTAAAAGCATGCGTTGTAATGTCATACATCCGTTGTGGGGCCTCTGGAAGTTGTACCTGTGTTGGGAAGCTGGAAACCAAGATTTTAAAGACTTTCTGCAAGTTCTATCGCATCGTTCGCTTGCGGAGCGCATCCCCGTCATTGTGAGGAAATTTCCGCCGCTACGAAGGCCGAGATCATCACAGCGCCTGTTGCCGCTACCAGAGTCGTCGCATCCTTCATTTGAGGGACGGATCAGTCCGGTGTGGGAAGTTTACCATCACTGCGAGTATCGTCGCAGAGCCTTTCGTCACTGGGTGAGATCGTCACACCGCTTGCTTGCGGGCCGCATCACGTCGCTGCGAGAGTCGTCGCAGAGCCATCGCATCGAGGGGCTGTGAGAGGAGAAGATCGACGCTGAGCTGCGCATCGTTGCCGCATCGGAGATCGTCGCCGCCCCGAAGATCATCGGATCGTACCTTTTGCGAGCCGCTTTCACCTAAAGCTGTGCACCGGAATCCACCCAAGGTATTGCATCCCTCCCCATATAGAGCGGAGTCACCACAACATGCCCGCTGCGTCCAGAGGGGTTGTCACATCGCCTCCCCAGGGTCTCAGGAGTGACGCATCGCTTGCTTTTCAACGCTAAGCTTTCACTTGGAACTTTTGTCGCATCTAAAGGTACTGTTGGCTAAAATGTGACACAACTGTGGATTATTTTAACGCAACCTTAAGAACTCATTTGAAACCATATTCTTGAACTGTGTATGTTGGATTTTTGTTGTTTTGGTCTTGTGTAGTTTAGATTAAAATACCTTTATTTTTCTAAACTGTTGTGGAGTCAGTTTGTGGTGTTTTCACTGTGTTACTGTGAGTGTTGGCACAAATACTTTACACATTGCCTTTGATAAGCCTGACTGCTCGTGCCAAGCTACCAAGGGGGTTTGCAGGGGTTATTTAAAGAGTGTATCCTCCTTACCCTGACTAGAAGCAGAAATCCCTATTTGGACAGTGGTACCTACCTCTGCCAACTAGAGAGTTCTAAAAATAAGCATCAGCTAGAGCATCTCATCCCCTTCCCATGGTCTATGCTGGGGGTCCAAAACCTAGGGCTTCACATCTACACTACAGTAGAAAATACTGCAGAGCCCAATTATGCTGCCTGCTGACACCAACTTGCTCTGACATACAATCCTTTTTTTTTTTTTATTATATTTTATTTTAGATTTCAAAAGAAAGCACACATTACAAAACAATGCAAATACCAAATATTGCCTCCTACATATGTTTGCCCAAATATTGCCGGAAGCTTTAAATCAACTACACTTAAGCATCATATTATAACATTTCTAAGAAACACAATCATGAAAAATAAAGAAAAACCCCAGCAAAAAAGAAAAGACAAATTAGCAAATTGGCAAAATGGATCATCCTATTCCTGTTCTCCATTTCTCCAAAGGTCCCCATATCTTAATACCTCGAGCTCTCCCTACCCTACCCTTCCTTGCATATATATATTTCTCTAAGTTATGTATAGCAATAAGATTTGATAACCACACTTGCAAGGTTGGGGGATTCTTATCTAACCATACCCTTGCTAACATTAATCTGAAGACAGCTGCTGCCATAAACATAAACATTACATCACCTGAATCCATTTGGACATTTCCTGCGTCTACTCCCAACATAATTAAGCTTACTGTAAAGGTTGTCCTTATCTTTAATGAGTTGACTAAAAATTGTTCGATGTCCTTAATTAACGTATAAAGTTGGGGACATGTAGCAAACATGTGAACGATATCTGCCTCTGTAGAATTGCATCTCAATCAATCAATCAATCAATCAGGTCATTTGTAGAGCGCACTACTCACCCGTAGGGTCTCAAGGCGCTGGGAGGGGGGGGGTGCCGCTACTGCTCGAACAGCCAGGTCTTGAGCTTCTTCCTGAAGGAGAGGTGGTCTTGGGTCAGGCGCAGATTGGTCGGAAGTGAGTTCCAGGTCTTGGCGGCCAGGTAGGAGAAGGATCTTCCTCCTGTTGTCGCTCTTCGGATGCGGGGGACGGCGGCGAGGGCGTGGTTGGTTGATCTGAGGAGGCGCTTGGGAGTGTAGAAGTTGATCCGGTTGTTGAGGTAGCTCGGGCCTTGGTCGTGTAGGGCTTTGTGCGCGTGGGTGAGGAGCCGGAAGGTGATTCTCTTGTTGACCGGGAGCCAGTGCAGATCTCTCAGGTGTCCGGAGATGTGGCTGCGTCGGGGGACGTCGAGGATGAGTCTCGCCGAGGCGTTCTGGATCCGCTGGAGTCTCTTCTGGAGTTTGGCAGTGGTTCCGGCGTAGAGGGCGTTGCCGTAGTCCAGTCGGCTGGTGACGAGGGCTTGGGTGACCGTCTTCCTCGTCTCGGTGGGGATCCACCGGAAGATCTTACGTAGCATGCGCAGGATGTTGAAGCATGACGAGGAGACGGCGTTGACTTGTCTGGTCATGGAGAGGGAGGAGTCCAGGATGAAGCCCAGGTTGCGTGCGTGGTCCGTCGGTTTGGGTGCGGTGCCCAGGGCGGGGGGCCACCAGGAGTCGTCCCAGGCGGAGGGCGTGGAGCCCAGGATGAGGACCTCCGTCTTGTCTGAGTTCAGTTTCAGGCGGCTGGTCGTCATCCATTCGGCTACGTCTCTCATCCCTTCGTGCAGGTTGGCTCTGGCGGTGGCGGGGTCGTTGGTCAGGGAGAGGATCAGCTGGGTGTCGTCGGCGTAGGAGATGATGTTCAGGTTGTGTTGGCGTGCGATGGCCGCGAGGGGGCTCATGTAGACGTTGAAGAGGGTTGGGCTCAGCGAGGATCCTTGGGGTACGCCGCAGATGACTTTGGTGGCCTCTGACTTGTACGGTGGTAGGCGGACTCTTTGTGTTCTTCCGTCGAGGAAGGAGGTGATCCATTCCAGTGCCTTCTCCTGGATTCCGATGTTGCTGAGGCGCTGTACTAGGGTGCGGTGGCAGACAGTGTCGAAAGCCGCGGAGAGGTCCAGGAGGATGAGGGCCGCTGTTTCTCCGTTGTCCATCAGAGTTCGAAGGTCGTCGGTGGCGGCGATGAGGGCGGTCTCGGTGCTGTGGTTCGCTCGG
Source organism: Lissotriton helveticus (assembly GCF_964261635.1). NCBI lineage: Eukaryota > Metazoa > Chordata > Amphibia > Caudata > Salamandridae > Lissotriton > Lissotriton helveticus. The sequence continues at coordinate 970,739,276 of NC_136065.1, read as the reverse complement.
AAGCCGGACTGTGAGGGGTCGAGGGATCCATTCGTCTCGAGGAAGGCGGCCAGCTGTTTGTTGACGGTCTTCTCGATGACTTTGGCCGGGAACGGGAGGAGCGAGATGGGACGGTAGTTCTTGAGGTCGGTGGGGTCTGCTGTGGGTTTCTTGAGGAGAGCGCTGAGTTCGGCGTGCTTCCAGCTCTCAGGGAAGGTGGCGGAGTCGAAGGAGGTGTTGATGATGTCCCGCAGGTGGGGTGCGAGGACAGCGTCGGCCTTGTTGAAGACGTGGTGAGGGCAGGGGTCAGTCGGAGATCCGGAGTGGATGGAGTTCATGGTGCGGATGGTGTCTTCGGTGCTGATCGGGGTCCAGGTGCGGAGGGTGGTGGATGGTGGCGTCGTTGCGGTTGTGGCTTGCGTTGGTTGGTTGTTGAAGCTGTTGTGTATGTCCGTGATCTTGTTGTGGAAGTAGGACGCGAGGGAGTTGCAGAGGTCTTGCGACGGTGTGATGTCGTTGTTTCCGGCGTTGGGGTTGGAGAGCTCTTTCACGATGTTGAAGAGTTCCTTGCAGTTGTGTGCGTTGTTGTCCAGCCGGTCCTTGTATGCATTTTTCTTGGTGGCGCGGATCAGTTGGTGGTGTTTCCGGGTGGCGAGCTTGAGGGTGGTCATGTTGTCCATCTGGGACATATAATACCCTCTGTACCCCCCCATTTCGCAATCCTGGCTGGAGTATGGTACAGCGAGAATAATGTTTTGTAGTGCTGGGATTGCAAGGGGGCAGAACATAGCATGGACCGCCCTAATTCCATTGATTCGTTGAATGATTCAGGAGCAGCCTCTATCCTATCCTCCCATTTGGCCCTATGCTTATCCAAATCATCTGCACTAGTTTTTGTCAGTGCAGCATATATTAGCCTAATGGAGTATTCCTCCCCAGTACTTAGCCCTTCCATCAAGTCATTTGTGTGAAAGCCCAACGGCCCCCCTTGTTTATTCCTAAGAAAACTCCTAATCTGAAGGTATTTGAAGAAGTCCCTTCTATTTATTTTATATTTTCTAACCAGTTCCTCAAATTGTACAATCCCCTCTGAGTTTAATAAATCCCCAATTTGATGTATCCCTTTATTTTCCCAGCTCGCCATCACTGAATCCGCAAAAATCTCTTCCGGGAAGGATTTATTTTTATAAACTTTCGTGTACCTGTTGAATCTACCCATACCTATCTTTTTCTGAAAAGTACTCCAGATTTTAAGTGCGGCCCTAAGAGTCTTATATGCCTGCCTTCTAAGATAGCCCAAATCCGTAAAGTACAGGAAGCAGTTTGCGGAATTTGGTCCTAGTACCACTGAGTAGGCTTCGATTGACATAGTGACGGCCTTTGATGACCCCACACCTCCTCCTATTATTCCCTGCATATACTGGAGAGCGGCAGCCAAATAATATAATCTGAAATCTGGAGCACCCCAGCCCCCTCTATCCCTTGGCAGAGAGATAAATTTGTAAGCCCTACGGGTTTTTCCTCGTGCCCAGATAAATCTATTAGCTACGCTCTCCAGCCTATTGAACCATTTGTTCTCAAAACTTAAAGGTATTGATCTGAATAAGTACAAAAATTTAGGCAAAACCATCATCTTCAACACATTTGTGCAACCGACCAAAGACAGATGTAGATTGTTTATCCTTTCCAGATCGCTATTAACCTTTGCTACCAGTGGTTCCATATTGCGCTCAACTAACTCCTCCAGTTTTACAGATATATCAATCCCTAGGTATGTTGCATTGTTAACCACCCTACTATCTGAGCTTGTAGCAAACCTATTAATGATAATCTGGGTTTTAGTTTTATTCAAACAATATCCTGAAATCAGCCCGAATGCCTGTGCTTCTGCTTCTACTCCCACCATGGCTATATCCGGATTTGGGGTCAATATAGCGACATCGTCCGCATAGGCGAGAGTTTTCACAGTACAATTGTTTAGTACCATAGGTTGGATATCCCGGTTTCCCTCTAACTTGCGTAATAGTGGCTCTATATACAGGGCAAATAGCAGTGGGGAGGACGGGCAGCCCTGGCGAGTCCCCCTTTGTATATGTATTAACTCAGTATGCCCTCCATTTACTCTAATTTTAACAACCGGGTCTCTATACAGGGCTTGTATTGCTCCTATATACCCTGGACCAATACCACACCACTTCATAACTTCCCATAGATATTCCCAGGCGACCCTATCAAAGGCTTTCTCAGCGTCTAGAAACAGTGCTGAAATAGGGTCGCCTGTGACTTCTGCCGCATCAATCATGGTGATCAGAGTTCTGACGTGCTGTGCCGTGCCCTTCCCAGGTATGAAACCATGCTGAGATGGACTCACCAAGTGTTCTATACAGCCTGTTAATCTCTTTGCCAACATCCTAGAATAAACCTTGCTGTCTGAATTCATTAGTGTAATGGGTCTGTAGGAACCAGGAAGGGTTGCGGGCTTCCCTTTTTTAGCTATAACAATTATATCAGCCCCACGCCATGAATCTGGTGACTGCCCCCCTTGTTGTACAAATAACATAACCTCAAACATATAAATTAACAGATAATCACGAAACACTTTATAAAATTCAACCGGAATTTGATCGGGTCCGGTCGCCTTCCCTGATGGTAAACTATTTAGTGCATCGATACATTCCTCCAGCCTTAAGGTAGATTCTAACATTTCTCCTTCTTCCCTTGTGACAGAGGGTGAGCACATACCTCTAAGGTAATTCCTTATTTCAACTATTCCCTCTGTATCTTCCTGTGTATACAATTTCTCATAAAAACTTCTAAAGACATCTCTGATCTTATCTGAGTCTGTGACAATGACACCCATTGGATCCATTATCTCTTTTATCTCCGCAGCTGCCCTCTGTTGTCTAACTTTAACCGCAAGTATGTGGCCCACTTTCTCACTACACTCAAAGGCCTCTTCCTTCTTAGCCAGGTATTTTTCTGCGAGTTTTTTCGAGAAACTTTCTACTGCGTCTGCCCTCAATGCTACTAGTGCTAATAGTATGTTTTCCAAGCTAGATTTGGATTGTACTGCAGTAACTAGTTTTGCTTCCTCAGTAATTATCCTTTGTCGGATAGCTTCATTCTTTACCCTCTCTTTCTTGTGTCTGGTCAGCACATAACTCAATGTCTCCCCTCTGACACCTGCTTTAAAGCAATCCCAGGTTTGCCCTACAGAGGCAGTTCCGTGATTGATCTCCCAATAGGACCTGATCCACCCTTCCATGTATTTCCTATACTCGAGGTCTTGAAGAAGACTCCTCTCAAATGTCCAAGTGGGCCTCTTACTCTGTACTTGTGGGACCTTAACTGTCAGAATTAGTGGACTGTGGTCAGAGATAATCCTTGGCTGTTTTTCAATCTGTGTCCCCAGAATCAAAGACCTTGAAACTAAAAAATAATCTAATCTCACCAACACCCGATGAGGTGCCGAAAAGAAAGTGCTTCCATCTAACAGTGGGTGCTGCATTATCCAAGGGTCTTCCAGGAGATTGTTTTTAACCATGTTTGCAATAGCCCTATTTACTTTTCTTTTTCTACCATTATATGCCACTCCTATACCCGTAAATGAGCTTGTAGGGTCATGCATGTTAAAATCACCACAACATATTACTGATTCGGGCCATTGTGGTAGTTCAGTATCTAAAAACTGCCATATCTCTGGATCATCCTCGGTGGAACCATATACATTTACTAATGTTACATTGAGGCCTTTAATGCTTAACTCCACAATAGCCCACCTCCCCCACCGGTCTTCTTTCTTTCTTCTAACCCTCACATCCCTTCTCCTCCCCAGTATCGCAACACCTCTTGTCCTAGATCCTTGCCTGCTGGCAGCAAGTACATCAAACCCTAACTGATTCATCAGATAAATCTGCTTTTCCTCTATATGGGTTTCTTGTAGGCATACTAGGTCCACTTGTAGGGTTTTTATATAAGCTGCTACATTCGCCCTTTTCCTTGAATCATTCAGCCCACATACATTTATAGAGACTAACCTACATGACATTGTGTATTAAAGAAAACAAAACCATCCCTTCCTAACCCAGCTGTTCCTTCGCTCCTTCTCTCCCCCGCTCCAAACTTTCTCCCTCTCCCTCTTCCTTTACTCAAAAATGTAGTCAATGAAAAAAATAGATAATCAATGTGTGCTATCTGCCATATCCAAACCATGCATTTCAGCTGCTTTTTGGTTCCCCCCTTCCCCCTCTCCCCCCTCCCCTGTCTCCCCTCCCCCCCCCTTCCCCCTGCAGGCAAATAGGTCAGCAATGACCTATGTGTGGACGCTTCCTGGTTGTGTTAGCCGCACCCCTCTCCCATCATCTCCAGTGTGCCCCCCCTCTCTACAGTCTAATAACTATCAAGTCCCAAAGTCCCATAGCGATGCCTTTCCCCTCAGTGCCCCTCTTTCTTCGCCCTTCTTAATTCCTGAATAAACTCCTGTGCTTTCACTTCTGACATAAACATCCTGACCCTGCCCTTTGTAACAACCTTCAGCCTGGCTGGGAATAGCAAATACGCCTCAGATCCTAAAGCCTGAAACTCTGAAATCATTTTCCTCAGCCTCCACCTCCTTTCTACTGTAACGTGGCAAAAGTCAGGCCTTGTAAAGAAAGTAACACCCTCCGCCGTTCTTCTGCTGTCTGGTCTGGCTTTCTGGATAAGTTCCTCTCGGAGTAGAAAGTTGCCAACGTTCACTAATATTGCGCGGGGGAGTGGCGCTTTTGACCCTCCTTCAGCTCCATATGGTTTTCGCTGGACAAAGGGGAACCTATGTGCCCTCTGTACCTCTGCCTCCCACTGCCACTGGGACTCCGGGAAAGCACCCCTTAGTAGCTTGACCACAAAACCCCTTGGATCTTGCCCCTCCAGCCCTTCTGCCACACCCAAAATTCGAACGTTATTGCGCCGCTGGCGGTTTTCAAAATCCTCCATCTTCCAGAGGATATCATCCGCCTTTTTTTCCTGTTGTATTTTGAATTCGCTAAAACTGCGAAAGTCATCCTCGATCTTGCCTGTTCTCTCCTCCACCTCAGAAACTCTCCCAGCCAGCCCTTCATACAGTTTATTTGTCTTCCTAAGCGTCGTTTGAATTTTCTTGAAGTCTTGTCTCGTTTTACGACTTGTGGATCTTGCTTCGGATTGTATTTGTTTCAGCATACTAAATACTTTCCCCAAAGCATCATCCTGATCTAGACCTGGTTCTGACTCCTCTTGATATGTCTGTGATGTCGCCGAATAATCCCAGTCCAGCTTCCTCTCAGCACCTCTTTCGTGCCTTCGTCGCAGAGACTGCTTCTTTTTTAATGTAGATTCTTTGTCTTTGTCTATGTCGGTCTCAGAAGAGGTAGAGGCCACCCAGGATTCATCCTCCTCCTCTTCTTCAACCTCCTCCTTCTCCACCTCTCCTTCCTCCTCTGAATCTGACATCTCCCTCTCCTGCTGAGTGGAGTCAGAGTCCTCGCCCACTGAAAAGAAGTGTTCCCCCTCCACCGAGCATAGATCCTCCCTCTCTTTCTCCGTGTGGTGTCCAAATGTTAGGTTGTCAGCCACCAAGCTAACCGAGCTCCCCCATGTGGGATTAGGGTTTTTAGCACTTAGTTCTGCCTCCACCTGCATTATAGCCTGTAGCATGTCGGCGTTTTCCTGCCCTTTCACACCACTTGCTTTTTGCACATTCTTACCGTTTTCACTGTCCGCGGTAGTCTTTTCTGTGGGGAGACCCCTCATGGACATTTCCTTTAATCCCCTCTTTCCAGCGCCCATCTCCGCTCCGTCTGCTGCCTCCTGGTTGCTCCTGCTGGCGTCCTGCATGGGGCTCGTGGGAAGCGGAGAAGTCAGCCCAGCCGGTCGCTTGGCAACCGATGCCTCAGCGTCTCTCGCGCTCTCAGCTCCTGTCTCCGCTGCTGGCGCTGCTGTTGCGTCCACGAGGACGTTCTGCTGCCATCCTACACCCTCGGGCTCCCCCTCTGCTCCTGTAACACCGCGGGCACCGGAGACGCATAGACTTCTGCTGGCGGATCCTTCTGGGTTGCCTGGATTACCCGGGCGGGCGAAAGATTCTGGTAAGGTGGGCTGTCTAGAAGGGGTCCCTTTGTTTTTATTCATCCCAGGCTTTTCGTTCCTTTTGGTGCGCTCTCTCGCCGTAGCGCTCTCCACTCTGCCGAGCTGATCTCCTTTTAGATCCGTCTTTTTTCTGACAGCGGGCTCGATCACCTTCCTTATGGCACCAGGGTTCTTTGCCGGTAACTGTGATTTCTGCATGTTAGAAGTCGCTGCAGCGGCGGGAGTTAGATTGCTCGCCTCGCTGGGATCTTTCGCTTTCTTCTTATCAGACTTTACAGGTTTTACAGGTTTTGGCGGCATTGTGTACCAAACGTTCCGCTCTTTAACTGTCAGTGCTGCTCTGTTCACCGCACTATTCACTGCACTGTTCACTGCTCGCTTGAGCAGGCTGGCTGCGAAAACTCTCAATCTCCACGTTAATCTCCTGGCCAACCTCCCAAGCTCAGCAACCACCAGGTCTCCGAGGTCATCCGAGTACCTGATATCTGTCCATGCCGTCTCTAGCATCTCATCGCCTTGATTAATGGGACCCAGTCTTGCATTCCTGTCCGTGCAGAGTTAGGAGCAAAGTCTAAGAATCAGAGCCATCCGAGGGGGCTAATACTGTCGTTCCAGCGCCAGCTTTCTCAAGCTAGCATGTCAGATAGGAGAGAGGTTCTGGTGCGACTGCTCACCACAACTCACCCGCGGCCATCTTGCCTCCCGGGAATCGTTCTCTGACATACAATCCTAGTGGAGAGGCACCATCTCATGAATGGGAAGGATGATGGCTATTAAGATGACATTTCTTCCAAAGATTTTTGACATTATGCAAACGCTTCCCCTCCCATCCCACTAGTTATCATTGAGACACTCCAGACACTGAATGAAACTTATATTTGGGATGGTAGAAATGCTCAAATGGCCAAGAAGCAGGCTTATTTATCAAGAGGATGGTCTAGGTGTTCCCCATCTGATCTGTTTTTCCTAAGCAGCCCAACTTAGATATATGGTGGAATGGAGCAGGATACGCAGCGAAAAACAATGGTGCTTTATTGACCAAACGATTGCTGGCATACATGTATAGAAAACCCCCAGGCAGCTTAAAAAACACATTCCGCCTGGGATCTATTTTTCTCCAGTAGTTTAGGCAACCATAGGGTTTAATTGGCAAAGAAGCTCTCATACCCATGTTAGAAATTGGGTCTGAAGTTGGCAAAGGTGTGCACCCTGTACAAGGAGGGACCACAAACCTAGTCAAGGTAAGCTAGATACACCCTAAAAGATAACCTGTGCTCACCCTCTGGTAGCTTGGCACAGAGCAGTCAGGCGTATCTAAAGAGGCATTGTCTAAAGTACCGGTGAGCTCCTGTCCAAGCACCATAGGTTCTAGCGGAAGCTATCCTAGACGAAGGTCTGATTACGGCCACTCCCTCTTTTGGCAGGATCAGTAGGTCCACATGCCTCTGAGTTAAAATGCTCACTGTGAAGGGTCAGTAAGTAAACGATCCCACCACACTCACAGCGCACTTTAGGACGTGCACTGATACTTATACCTTGAGCGGCCGCTCCACTTTTTAGCAACTTTCACATTCTTGGTCCTGAAGAAAGCCTCACAAATAGGGTAGAAGGATGAAACCAGTTGACCTACACTTTGTAGGGATATTGAGGCACAACTTTTCACCTCTATTGTATACCGCCTATGTTTTTAATCAAGTCCTAAGACCCTTTCATTAAAACTCATTCAAGGGCATTTCTTAGAGACATTTTTATCATTTAGTCACATCTCACATAGCACTTCACGTCATCACAAAAAACCTGCTCCGCTGTAAATCAGGCGTTGAAGGACAGCTGGATTGCATTCAGCAATCAAGCTGGGACACCAATGATGAAGCATGCCACCAACTAAATAGGTGGTCGAGGGGGTCTTCTAAAACAACCACTGGCTGTCTGTGGTCCTTCTCAAAAAGGGCACAGATCATTAACTATGACTATACCCCTCTACGGATTTGTCCTTGTTGTTTATTGCATAAAGTATTTGTGCAACACACACACACAATGAAATTGCCACAAACATACTCTGCACATGTTTAGAAAAATAGAGATTAATGTTATGAGTAAAACAAGACCAAAATGCCAAAAATCCAATAGGTAGAACCTGAGTTATGAATTTTTGGAGATCAAACCAGATTGGTGCTTAGAAGTCAATAGCGCTAAGCGGTTATTTGAGGTTGTGCTAGACCGGGGTAAATCCAAAATTCATGCCCACCATGATGGAGTGCAGGTCACAGGACTCACGCAGGTCCAGTGGACAAAGTACCTTGGATGGAGCTAGCGTCAATATTGATGACTGCTGAAGTCGAGGAGGTGCTGCATTGTTGGCGATTCCATGGATGGAGGCGAAGTGTCTGCGTCTATCCACAGACTCGATGAAGACTTCAATGTCGAACCCTTTTACGATGTAGGTGCTGCGTCGATGATGAGCTGTGCTGGCCCTTGGCGTCGACCCGCGCAGTCCGTCGAGGCAATATCGTCGATCGGCTACTACATCGACGTCAAAGGGCAATCTGTCAGTTCTGATCAATGCAAAGTTGTCACTGCATCGATTTTGATGGTTCTGGACAACAGAAATAAACTTTAAAGGCCTAGGACTGGATTGGAATCAACTGGCAGGGTAGGACTCAAAGATGGGAGAGTCCAGGTGTGGTTGTAAAACTGAAGGAAGTATTTGATGGCCCTGATACTTCAGAACAGGGGGCAAGCCAGTAAGCGCTTTGGTCACTCACGGTTCAAGGAAGATGGGTCCAGTCCTTGTCTTCAGCAGAGAAGAGATCAGCAGAAAGCAGTTTTTTAAGAGCAGCAGTCAGGCAAAGTTTCAATCCTTGAAGCACAGCAGTCTTTACTCCTGGCAGGGTTCTTCACAGGTCCAGTAATGTGCTGTCTTGGTTGGGTCAGAGCCCCAGTACGTATACCCAAATGTGCCTTTGAAATGGGGGTGATTTAAATTTCTGGCACTTGAGGTGCACAGGTCCCCTTACATACCATTCCTGTCTGTCAGGCTATTTGTGTGTGTGTGTGTGTGTGTGGGGGGATGGGTAATCAGATCTTTGTGTAGGAACATGACAATGCCTATTTAGGTGTAAGGGTCAACTCCCACGCCCTCTTCCTGCCCAGCAAGATCTATCAGAATGTACATGAATGCAGATGAGTTCTCTGTCACATCCACCCTTCCTGTGTTTGTTGCTGTTTATATGGAATGCACAAAGTGTAGCTGTCACCAACTACAGGCGTGCATTGGAGACAGGCTGCAGGCACACAAAGCTAAGTTAAGAGTAGGGTAATGTCGACTTTCTAAAAGTGTCATTTCTAAAATAGTAATGTTAAATCCATATTTACCACTAAAGAGGATTTCTCATTACTGTTCCAAAGATGTGACACATGATGTAGCTACTCCTATCTAATCAGGAATTATGGCATAAAAGTGTTTTAAGGATGTCCCAGTGCTAGACTATGAGACGAGTAGGCATCACAGTAATGAAAAACGAATTTGGATGTTTGTCACTACCAGAAAATATAAAACTTAACAGAATATGGCCTACCTTTTAGTTATTAACTAAAATACAGTGAGAGGAGCCCCCCGGAATCAAAAAGTGACAGGGCGTCGCATATGACTCAATGTCAAGTGTATAATTCCCTTTGGGTGCATAAATTAACAAACACTCCACATCTAGTAACATACATCCAACTAGAAGCAACAGGTGCAGAAATTGAAACACTTATAGATTCAATTTAATAAACAAAGTTCTTTATCACAAGTACATCAAATTAAGAAGTGCTAAAGACATGGATCTTACATGTTTCATAGTATAAAAATGTAAAAATCGGAAAGGACTACTAAGAGACAATCACATTTGTCATCAATGCATTAATTTGTAAAAATACATAAACTCAACATAATGCAAACAACCAATTCTTTGTCAGAATGTAGTTCCATACAATACAAATTTAACAACAACAGAAGGCATCAACGCGTTTTGGTGGGTTTCAAACAATGGAACCACCTTCCTCAGGACAAACACTTATATCTTGTCCTCTCCTATTTTAATCATAAAACCGGTCAACCACTCATTGAGGTACCGTTTTTCGTCATGCGTGAATTGGCCGCAAAGTCATCTATGACCTGTTTCGTAAGTTTCTAGAGGACGATTTTTATTGCGTGCAATACGATATGTATAGATGCCAAATGTCATCAGCCCCTTATCCTACAGTTCTCAGTAGTCTTGTTCTTTTTAATCAAGGCCTGCTGTTAAAGTAGATCAACATGGACTTGTTCAGGGAGTTAAACAACTTCCCAGAATTATTTCAAGTTCGGCAGGGGACTTGTGACCGTTAGTCATTTAGAATGGCCCTTCGCTTCTGGGTCAGGCGTGTATGCGGTTGTCGGGATTCTGCAAACCTTTATATTTTTATACTATGAATTATGTATGATACATGTTTTTAACAATTCTTAATTTGATGTACTTGTGATAAAGAACGTTTTTATTAAATTGAATCTATGAATGTTTCGATATCCTGTCAATTTCTGCACCTGTTGCTTCTACCTTTTAGTTACACAGCACCCTGCCCTTAGGGCTACTTAGGGCCTACCATAGGGGGTGACTTATGTGTAATAAAGGGGGGGTTTAAGGCTTGGCAAGTGGTTTTAACTGCTAAGTCGATGTGGCAATAAACTGCACATACAGGCCTTGTAATGACAGGTCTGAGACAGGTTTGAAAGTCTACTTGTGTGAGTGGCCCAACCAGTGCAGCAGGCCCACTAGTAGCATTCAGATTACATCCTAACAGACAGGGGCAACTCCCCCGCTAACATAAAGGAGCGTCTCCCCACTGCTCTGTGAGCAGGTGAAAAGAAAAAAAGAAAATGATAATAACGCATTGTTATTATCATTTTATTTTCCCGTCTTTGCTCTGCTGGATAGGGGCTGGGTGGGGCCGGCCTGTGTCAGAGGAACGGGAGAGGAGTGGTGGAACTCTCCTAAGTGCGCATGAATGTCTGGCCGGCCACCTCTGGCTCGTCAAACAGTCATGCGCACTTTGCATGTTCTCCATCCAGGCTGCATTACACACTGGAGAAAATGCCCAGGCTCCCACTCCCTCTCTGAGCACCGAACCACGGTGCTCAGACCAATCACGACGCTGATATTGGCAGCGTCGTGATTGGCTAGGGAAGTCTGGAAGCCTAGGTGTTTCCTGTTCCTGCTTCCTGCCCCTAGAGTCCTCGAAGTGGGTGAAGAGGACCGAGAGGCAGATGCGGCACACAGGTAGTGTTTTTCATTTTTTCCTTTCATTCCCTCCCCCACCAGTGTTAACAGACCACTTAAACCATTTAAAAATGTCTCCTCAGCCGCCGCAATGACAAGAGCATTCTCTTTGATATCTATAACTTTCTGAATAGCACTGTGGCCACCAATAAATTCCTGCCCAGAGGAGATTGGAGTATGAATATAAGTGCAGATTTACTCCCAAAGAATGGTCCAACTTTTTACGCAGAACCAGCACTTCCACCACTAGTGCTACTGGGAAAGAGAGTCTTCTTAAATTGACACATTATTGATACTACACCCCAGCAAGGGTTGTCAAATGGAAACATAGTGCGACTGATAACTGTTGGTGCAATTGCGGCCACCCAGACATGTTAACCCACTTTCTCTGTCACTGCCCTAAACTACTCCTCTATTGGACAGGGGTACTAGCTGATATTAAATATATGTACGACACAGACTTCCCTATGTTTTCCCAGCTACATCCTGTTAGGGGACCCTAATGCCTAACTTACCCTCTGCGATCACTGACAGGGAGAGCGATAACCTTAGCCCTCTGTGTGACTAAGCAAGTCCTCTTGTCCAAGTGGGCACAGAGACAGTACATATGCACACCGATTGGCAGCATAATCTATAGGACTTATTAGGTATGGAAAAACTGTCAGCAGTGGTGGTTCACAAACTTCCACAATTTGACAAGATATGGGGCCCATGGATATTATTCCTTTCCGGAGTTCACCTCTCTGGCACACCTCCACATACTTTGACTCATGACGACAGAGACTCTCCATGCGTGACTGAGAAAGAGCGCACTGAAACTACTAAGATCTCCCTGCCACCTAATGCTGTTGTCTACTCAAACCAGCTTGTCCTTTCAGCTTTTTTCCCTCTCTTCCACTGTTTCACAGTCCAATGTCCTTTTCCCTTCCCCATTACAATGGACTGTACTCACCTGTTTCCACTAAGGTTTTTCCCATCCTCTGCCCCTCCCTGATTTATCGCTTTGTCCTCACCTTCAAATAATCCTCATTGGCCGATGGATGTAGATGAGGTATATGTTTGATTTTCTACACTTCTTTGGAATCAATTAAAGAGATTTCAACCTAAATTGCATCCAAAAGGTCTGGACCCAAGCTTGGATGTGCCCATCAGAAATACCTACAATGCCTTGCTTGCACAGAATGGCCAGCCACTGGATTTCTTTTCTGTCAGCTGTTCATATGCCAGAAGCGAGCTAACACCTTAGCCTTGGGGATCACCTAGACTTTGTCCCAGAGCGATATGGTAGCAACCAGAAGTGATGGTGTCATATGCTGCAAAGTCTATCATCGACGTTCAGCCTGTGAAGGCCTGCGGAGTAGCCTGAAGGGAGGCTGTGAGGGTGTAGTCACTTTTTTCCCTAACCGCGTTCTGGTTTCAAATACCTCACTTCATCGATTTTTTTTGTCAGTGTTGCGATATGTCTGACAGAATGTATTGGAAGTCACATAGATGGATGAAGCCACACCTTGCCTTCAGACTCAGCAGCACAGCAGGTAGACAGATATATACAAGATGCACCTTGTGAGTCACTTGTCAAGTTGGCCAAGAGATGAACAAAGATGTGAAATGTCTTACTTGATAAAGTGCACAGTGGAAACGGAATTCATTTTTAATATTAGGTACTCAAAGGTGATGATTTTTGTTCATCAAACTTTGAAAAACAAAGACATAAAACATGTCTTGGAAGTTACATGCACATAGCCCACTGACCCGTTTTCCTAGGAGTGGAACTTGCATTTTCTGAATGAATAAAGTTAGAATTATTTTGATGGTGTTGTAATGGAGAAGGAAGTGCAAGTTGTAGTTTTCAATGAAGACTTATTCAAATGTTGTCATAACCTGAGAGCCACAGCAACTGCCATGACAGCAATCACATTTCAACCGTTCTGGCTATGGAATGTTCTAAACCCACAAAGAGGGAGGGGGAATATGAGGGGAAGAACCAAGTGAAACATTTGATACAACAATGAATTGATCGCGCATTGTTTTCTGATACAGATATAATAAATACAGGTGCAAGAATATGCCATATAATATAAGCATACAAAGATAATCATAGCAGATGTCAAGCTATGCTTTTTGCTGCCTGTCAATTTAGGCATCGTTATTTCCCTTTTCCTCGTTTAAAATGTATTTTTTGTCCTGAAAAGCATATAGGAATTTTTACTCTGTACTTTAAATGATCCTGGAATATGCCCCGAGGCTCACATAAGGACTTCAGTTGCTTTCAAATGACTGCGGTGTTTTTTTAGCTGCAGCAGCAGTGTTTGTGCCACTTGCAGTGAGAAATTAATCAAAAGAGGCTCAGCAGTTTCTACCAACTGCAAAGCAAATAATTAGCGTGGATCTATCTAGGCCACACCGCTGCACTACAACAGACTCGGAGCACCGTCTGAGACAAGCCCTGTTACGTAACTCACCCTGTAAAATCAACGCTTCCGGGGAAACGGAAACAACACTTACCAATTAGAGACTCTGCCTTCTGGCTTACAATACATGGCACTCCATATCAGAAAAAGTACCAAGAAAATTGAATGATCTTTCTAGAGAACGGCCTTCTTACTGAAAAGGAAACTGCATGCAAGGAGTTCTCAGCAATACAAGATTTATTTCAGTAGGTTGAAATAAGTCGTGGGAGTCTGGTTCCAAACAAAACCCATCTGTCAGTTTAGGTGTCTCATCCTGGTCTCTTTTCTTTATTTCTTTATTTACAGTCTTGGATCTTTGAGTGTAGCAGGTAACCTTGACATGACTTTGGTCCACTAGTTGTGTGTACAGGGAGCGTAGGTCCAACACAATTTACCAATACGAGCCGAGGGAAAAGAGGTAGCATGGCCTACTTTCTGGAACGTTTGAAGGCTAGAAGGAGAGCTCTAGATGATTTGTAATCCTGCCAGTAGTAGTTGGTGAGCTTGTGGGACAGGCAGGGCCTGGTGTATTCCCATGAAGCAAGGTGGCAGAGCCTGAACTTTAGATCTAGGCACCCGCAGGTTATCTCAAAAGAAAGTATTTCAGTTCCTTCCTGGTTGCTCAGGGCCGGTCAGGTCTTTTATTGGAATGGGTCGGCTTTCCCCCGGTGGGCTAGGGCCCTTGGAAACCGATTTCGAAAGCCCAAGGGTGCTCTTGGTGTCTATATACCTTTCCACAGCACCCCGAGGTTAACTGTAACAGGCAGGGAGGCCTAAAGAGAGAGGGCGGGAAGGTAAAGATATAGAGAAAGCAATCAGAGACATAAGAGAGGGAACAGAGAGAAACAACGTGTGGATGGAAAGGGAGTGATTGCACTAGAAGGCGAAGGGAGTGGGGGTGTGGGTGGTTTACTCGGTTTTGCCATGGCTGCTTCTGGTTCCCCAGTCCGGCTCTGTGAGTGCAATGTGAATATTTTGGGATCTGGGAGCAAAAACTGGATTTACATAAAGGAAGCACAGGAATAACCTGATGACACATTCTGGTTTTTAGAGCATAATCATGTTCTGCAACTTGAAAGAACTTCCCATCATGGCAGACCCGTTGGCATAATGTAACATGCAGGTTACTTTTGAAAAATACAGTGATGGGTCCTAGAGATTCCCACCAGCCACAGTATACCTCCGTAACCATAAGTCTGGTTCCACCTCAACCATAAAATAAGCATCATCGAGCACCTTCTAATGTAAAGAGCCATCTTTCATAGAGTCCCAGCAACAGGTTCACAACCCTCCCTTATTTGCAATTATACATGCTATTTTGCGCAGGGTGAACCCCTTTTAATATTTTAATGAGCATCACTGCTCAGTAGCAGTCTGTTGTTCTTTATTGATTCATACACTGAGTGTTGCATTGCAAATGTATGCCCCCTTCTGAAAACGCGTTAAGAGATCTACCGTTCTGTGAGTAACGTCCAAACTGACACACTAAAAACTCAGGGCCTAGAGGTAAAACCAGTCTGTGTCTTTCGTACACCAACAGGTTTGTGACCTAGATTTTATTTTGTGATGTGACTGCTGTAGTAATAGGTAACATTGCAAAGGGCAAATTTACAGGATTGCACATAACCTCTTTTTTGTTGCAATTGTTTATTGAGGGTTTTAAGTCATTAAGTAATGAAACCGTGTATACCAAGCAATGGTTACAGAGGCACTCGGAGTGGTTAGTGGTAATGCACATATGGTAATGAACAGGTTTACAATGCATAAATCAAGTTTGCGAGAGAAAATGGGAGGAGCAAAAGAAAATAAGCATGAAGAAACAGCCTAGTGGCTCCAACAGCACCAGTAGAGGGTACTGGAGAGACCCTAGTGCATGCTAGGTTTTTGGAAAATCTTTAATCCACAAAGAAAACAAAATACAGTGCCCAAGAAGACTGTCCATGCGAGGGCCAGATGGAGCCCTAGCGAGTTGCCTTGGCACCCACGATCCGTTATATAGATATCCATCATTGGTTTGGCTGGACTGCTGCCCGAGGGTGGGCTACAGCTAGGTGTGTACTGGGGGGAGGTTGGAGGTAAGTAAGGGGGAGTGAGAAGAGAGGAAGAGAACAGTGCAGTGTCGACAAGCAGTTCCTTTCCAGACATCCCTTTCAGGTGTGCATGGCACCTGCACGTAGCTCATAGAGGAGGTTGGCTCACTCCATCCCGTCTGATCCAAGTAGGTAACACGGTCAGAGTCGGGTGATTTCCTTTGGTTGTGCGGGATGGAATGCAGGATAATGAAATATTAAGGGCTATGAGGAAATGGCGGGAAGGTGAGGCCGAGTGAAGTAGACTGATAGGCTGGGGGTCAGAATAAAATCGGGTGGGTCATCCCTGTTCACGGGCTGTCTTGAAAGAAAGGTGAGCATGTGTGATATGTTATGTTAGAAGCTATTTCTAAAGTGCATCATTCACTCAAAGGTTTTTTGGCATCTAACAGGTCACAAAAGTAGCAAGCGAGAGGAAAAAGAAACTAAAGCTCTCTGGAGGAAGACCTGAGCCTTATCTTGCAGATTGTAGAGAAACTTCTCATAGGAAGCCATTTGGTACATCTTTGTGTGCCATTATTCATGTGTGGGTGGGTGCATGGAGCACCAGTAGCATAGAATGCAGAATTTAGCCACGGTGAGGGCTGTGTAGAGTAGACAACGTTTATAGTTGCACAATGAGGGGGGACCTACTATGTCACGGAGCATTCTCAGATGGTTTGATATCGGGTGGGGATCTGCTTAAGATAAGTCCCACAGCATCCCTAAGGGTGCACACTGTGGGGCAGGCATGGAGCATGTTCATCCTTGTTGCAAGTTTTGTCGTAGCAGCACCAGCAGTCAGAATGGTAAAGGATGGCCACCATTTTAAGTTTTGCGGGCGTTCAGTGCTTGTCTTTGAGCATTTTGAAAAGGCAGAATTTCAACATGTATGTCGACCCAGTCTTCCAGCACATATTCCACCTGGAGTCAATTTTGCAATTTGGTACGTATCCTCTCAATATGTGTTCAGGAGTACAAGTGTCTTATCGAGAGATTATGCAGGCCTGATATTACTGCTTTTAAGCACCCCAGGTGTTGAGATAAGTCATCACCTGGGATGCCGGAAGTACACATGGCATAGCCCCCAACCTATGGTAGAGGCAGTGACGTAGCTGCATATATCTCCACCTCTGGTTTAGTCATACTCGAAATTCCTTACAGAGCATTGTTAGAAATGGGGGTCTCCAGTTGGCAGAGGAGGGTGCCTTTGTCCAAATAGGAACGCTTGCTTCTAGTCAGGGTAAAGGGGATACACACTTTAGATAACCCTTGCTCACCTCCTGGGTAGCTTGGCATGAGCAGACAGGCTTAATCCCAAAGGCAATGTGTAAAGTATTTGTACCAACACTCACAGTAACACAGTGATAACACCGCAAATGGACACCACACCGGTTTAGAAAAATAAAGTATCTTTATCTAAACTTAGCAAGACCAAAGTGACAACAATCTGACATACAAGTATTAAGAAAAATGACTTTCAAAAGGTTTTAGTAAACTGAGGACATATAAAACTATTGATGCGTGGTAACTTGCAAAGTGCCTGTGGTTGGGTCAAAATTCACAGAGCCAAACAGCTACAGCAAAAGGAAGCGTCAAAAAACAAAGAGATTTGTTGGTTCCTGAGACCGTCGTGGATGTGGTAGCGATGCCTCAGGTCCGGTCTGTAGGGGGAAGTGATGCACCGATTTTGGGACGACTCCGATCCTCGGGTGATTCGTCGGGGAAAACATTTCGCACAGGGAGGATGTATGGATATCCGGGATGGGTCGGTGAACAATGCGCGGCGGCGAGTGTCGCTGCTTTGACCTTTTCAGCCGTGATACCTCGATGCATCGATTGTTGCTGTGGTGACAGGCGCTTCATCGGTTTTGGCAGAGGCGCAGCGATGCTGGGAGATTCTTCTCGCACCACAATGTTGCGCTGGAAAACTGTCACAAGAAGAGGGATGCATCGATTTCCTTGTTGTTGCGTTGCTTTTCCAGCTCCCAACAGCAGAAACAAACTCCAGAGGCCCAGCATCCTCACAGGCACCTCTTGGCAGCCCAGAACTCCCAGCAAGGAAGTCCAGGGGAGCTGAGGGTGAAGTCTTTGTGTTTCTGAGACTCCAAAACAGGAGGAAAGCTCTACTCAAGCCCCTTGGAGACTATCCTCAAGCAGGGGACACAGCACACAGCAAAGTCCTATTCCTTTCCTTGGCAGAAACAGCAACTGCAGGCCAATCCCAGACACACAGCAAGGGCAGTATGTCTCCTCAGTTTCTCTAGCTCTTCTCCTTGGCAAAGGTTCCTCTTGATTCCAGAAGTAGTCTAAAGTTCAGGGGTTTTAGGTATAATACTTATACCCCAGAAATATCTTTGTTTTCTTTTTGCAAGGGTCTCTGAGCCCAGTCCAAACCAGTTCTTTCCTCTCTTGTGCAGCTTCCTGGCAGGAGATGTATAAGGCAGACAGGCCCTATTCAGGTGCAAGGGAAATCTCCTCCCACCATTCTAAATGCAGACCGGGCCTATTCAGGTGCCAGCGAGAACTCATCTCGAGAACCAAGAGAAAATGGGATATAAGTATCAGACCGTAAACCCCTGAGAATGATATGACTTATGGACTCAAGAGGAATCTCTGCCAAGGAGAAGAGCTGAAGAGCTGTAAGGAGGAGTACTTCCCTTTTGCTGTGCGTGCTTTGCTGTGTTGGCCTGCAGTTGCTGCTTCTACCAAGGAGACAACAAAGACTGAAACTCCTGTTCTGAAGTCTCAGGGCCATAAAGTCTGCTCCCCACGCCGCACAGCACCACCTGTGTGTCCGTGCCCCACTGCTGCCGTTTCTGTAAGTTCGTCGCTCCCCTCGGCTCTGCCAATTTTCTGCCTGCACCTGTTTATTGTTACCTCTGTAATTTGTTACCTGCTAATTGTATTTTTTGACTTTTTGCCACTTCTATTTTTGCTGCCTTTTCTTCCCTCTTTGCTTTTTGTAACTTGTTTTTCCCACCGTTGCTCCCCTGTGGCCCCTCTCTCTGCTCGCCCTCTTGCCGCCCGCCTCCCAGCCGCTCCTCCCTCCCACCTCCCCTTATATGGCGGCACGCAGCGGACTCGCGCAGCGGGCACGCCGCTGGCACGCCAAAGGCGCACCAAACAAGCCCATTTGTGCCCATCCGCTCATGGACCGTGCCCAGCGCCAGAACCCCTGGCCCCCGCTAACACCACGACACCCGTCTCCGTTACGACTCCAGCACCCTCCACGCACTCAACGCCGGAAGATCACGCACCTGCTGCTTGGCCGCCTGAAGCGCACCCAAAGACCCTTCTCCTGCCGGAACTGCAACTTCACCAGCTTCCGGCCCGCCAAGCCACCGACCAGAAAAGAACCCAACTACCTCAGATGCATTCTATTCAACACCCGCTGCGCCCGCAAACACGCCGTTGAACTCTGGGACCTACTCGACTCAATCTCCCCAGTCGTCGTCTTTCTGACGGAGACCTGGCTGAACCCCTCCTCGGCACCTGACATCGCCATATCTACCCCAAAACGCTACAAGATCACCCGCCGGGACCGCACCAACGGAGTAGGAGGAGGAATCGCCATCGTCCACAGGAACTCTCTCAGAGTCTCGACCAACACCGACGATACCCTTAGCACCGCCGAACACCTGCACTTCCAGATCCACACCGACCCCAACAATACCCTCAGAGGAACCCTCGTCTACAGACCCCCCGGACCCCGACCACTGTTCAGCGACTCCATCACCGACTTCGTCAGCACCCCCGCCCTCGCCTTCATGGACTACATCCTCCTCGGGGACC
Organism: Lissotriton helveticus; assembly: GCF_964261635.1. Taxonomy (NCBI): domain Eukaryota; kingdom Metazoa; phylum Chordata; class Amphibia; order Caudata; family Salamandridae; genus Lissotriton; species Lissotriton helveticus. The sequence continues at coordinate 970,719,578 of NC_136065.1, read as the reverse complement.
TGAACTTCCACCTCAAGAACAACAACACCACCAACTCCACTACCCTTATCGACAATTTCGCCAACCTTGGACTCAGACAACTCATCACTACACCCACCCACTTCGCTGGCCAAACACTTAGCCCCATCTTCTCCCCAAGCCTCCACCTCTCCTTCAGCCACACCACAGAACTCCACTAGATTGACCATCGCTGCATCCACTTCACCTTCCGAAAACCCACCATGCATCACCGCACCTAACAGGTCCCTCACCGCTGATGGAGCAAAGTCACCGAAGACCAGCTAACCACCAGCCTTGCCCGAAGCTCCCCGCCGACCCCACCGACCCCGACACCGCTGCCCGCAACCTCAGACAGTGGATCAACAACTGCGCCAACACCCTCACCCGGGTCAAGAAACCCTCCAACAGCCACACCAGCAAGAAAGCCAGCTGGTTCACTGAAGACCTCCAGGCCTCCAAGCAAACCTGCCGAAAGCTAGAGAAGAACTGGCACCATGAACGAACACCGGACAACTATGCAGCCCACAAGAACGCCACCCGGAGACACCACTACCTCATCAGAGCCACTAAAAGGGCCTCCTTCAAAGACCGCCTAGACAACAACGCACACAACAGCAAGGAACTCTCCAACCCCAGCTCCAACAGCAACGCCATCCAACCCTCGCACGACCCGTGCGACTCGCTTGCCACCTTCTTCCATCACAAGATCGCTGGCATCCACAACAGCTTCAATGCCACAGCCGCCCGACAACCACGGAGACCTCCACCCCCACAACCAACATCCGCACCAACCACCTGCTCTCCTGGGCCAACATAAACGACAACTACACCATCAAGACCATGAACACCATCCACTCCGGATCTCCGTCAGACCCTTGCCCACACCACATCTACAACAAAGCCAGAACTGCCATTGCACCCCACCTCCGGAAAGCCATCAACATTTCCTTCGAGACTTCAACCTTCCCGGAGAGCTGGAAGCACTCCGAGATGAACGCCTTACTCAAGAAACCCAAGGCGGACCATAAGGACCTCAAGAACTTCCAGCCCATCTCCCTGCTTCCGTTCCCGGTGAAGGTCATCAAGAAGATCGTTAACAAACAACTGACCATTACCTCGAGGAGAACAGCATCCTGGACCCATCCCAGTCCGTGTTCCGCAGAAACCACAGCACCGAAACTGCCCTCATTGCCACCACCGATGACATCAGGACCCTGCTAGACAACGGAGAAACCACGGCCCTCATCCTCTTGGACCTGTCAGCCATCTTCGACACGGTCTGCCACCACACACTATGCACACGACTCCAGGACGCCGGGATCCAAGAGAAGGCCCTGGACTGGACCACCTTCCTTCCTCTACGGCAGAACACAAAGCGTCTGCCTCCCCCCCTTCTACTCCAAAGCCACCGAGATCATCTTCGGCGTACCCTAAGGTTCATCCCTCAACCGAACGCTGTTCAACATCTACATGCACCGCTCGCCCACGTCGCCCGACTGCACGACCTCAACATCATCTCTTACGCCAGTTACACCCAGCTGATTCTCTCTCCCTCATCAAGGACCCGCACACCACCAAAAGCAACCTCCACGAAGGAATGAAGGCCGTCACCGAATGGATGAGGAAGAGCCAACTGAAGCTGAACTCGTACAAGATGGAGATCCTCATCCTCGGACCCACCCCCTCGGCCTGGGCCGATTCCTGGTGGCTGACCACACTTGGAACAGCTCCAACACCCACCGCCCACGCATCCACATCACACCCCACCTGAGAGACCTGCACTGGCTCCCCGTCAACAAGAGGATAAACTTCAAGCTCCTCACCCGCGCACACAAGGCACTCCACAACACCGGACCAGCGTACCTCAACAGACGACTCAGCTTCTACACTCCCACCCGCCAGCTCCGCTCTGCCAACCTTGCCCTCACCACAGTCGCCCGCATCCGAAGAGCGACCTCTGGCGGCAGATCGTTCTCCCACCTCGCCACCAAGACCTGGAACACCCCTCCCCCCATACAGCTATGGCAGACCCAAGACATGCTGACCTTTAGAAGACTCCTCAAGACCTGGCTTTTCGAGCAGTAGCAGCATTCCCCCTCCCCCCCTCCCAGCCCCTTGAGACCCTCGTGGGTAACTAGTGCGCTTTACAAATGCTATGATTGATTGATTGGTTGAAAGAAAGTGGTAACAGGGTCCAAAAAGGAAATGTTATAAACTATACAAATTAAATGCTGGCTAGGAAAATATTTGAATGGTAATGATCGAAATGGCAGAGAAAAAATTGAAAAAAGCAAAATGAGAAAAATTAAAGAAAGCAGAAGGGACAAAAAAGTCAAATTACAGAAAAATACATGAAAAGCAAAAGAAAAAGAAGAACAAAAGGAAATGAGAGAAAGGAAAGGAGGTAGAAGGGAATGAATGATGGAGTAAGATAAAGATGGAAGATTGTGGGAGAAGGTATGAGAAATGGGACGGAGAAGGAAGCTGTCAGAGAGCGGGCAGACAGTAAAAGATGGAGTGAACCACTCCCTGCAAGGTTTAGGAGAAACAGATGGTAGACCAATGTCCAGCATCGTGGGCCCTCAACATTTCACCACAGATTGCTTCTCCGTGTTTAAGTAGATATTTCAAGCCCAGAATATTGAGGCTAGTTGCACCATTATATATTTGATTGTAAAAGTATCTGAATAAGGTGCTTTGTCATAACCTTAAACAACATTAGGTGCATGTTGTAGCATTGTGGCAAAATGGATAGAGAACAATTGGTAGTATTTGTGGTATTGGGTGACAGGGTACTCAGTCAAAACGTGGCACAAGTTTAGGATAGTTTGGGATTTATGATAGTGTATTAAGATGCTTGTTTGCATATGTATCATGCGTATATCATATATAACTTTTTATACCGTTACTATGTAGTGTAATTGCTGCTGTGCTAACTCTGTAAAGCACTCTGATGCCTTCGGTCAACTTCGCTCTTTACAAATTCGATGAATAAGTAAATAAATAAATAAACATGTTGCGTCATTGCTAGTGAGTGGTAAAGACAAATGTTCCTGGAACTAGGGTGACAAAAAATTATTGTGCTGTCCCTAGATAGTGTAGAGCGAGAAAGAAGAAGAGTTGAGGGGGTATGAGGATGAGGGGGTGAGAGACAAGAATTAAAGAGTGAGGAAAAACAGAAGGGTGTGACAGAAGTTGTGTGCTCTAGATGGGAAACATCCATAATAACTCAGGCATTACCCCGCACTGCTATTACAACGCTGCTATTACAACGCGCTGGAGGGCGCTGTAGGATAGGGAATAGTTTAATTTTCTATCCAACACCTTCCCCACTATCAACGTGGGCTGGGGTTGGAATAGAAAATTAAACTATTCCACTATCCATCGCTCCCCAACGCAAGTCGTTGTAACGACTTGCGTTGTAAAAACTGTGTTGTAATGGCATGCGGGGTAAAAGCCAGCGTTGTAATGACGTATAACCCTATAGATTAAGGTGGATTAGAAGAGGGTGAGAGATCGGCAGATGTGAATGAAGGAAAATGAGATTGAGAAGAGAGAGAAGTGTAAGCTAAAGAGGTGGACAGGGAGGGAGGGAGAGAAAGAGAGACATAGAGGAAGGGAGAGAATATATAAAACTAGAGACTGAGTGAGAAAGAAGGAGAATATCCAATTGAGAGGGTGGTATACAGACAAAAGGGGCAATGAAAGGGGTGAAAAGAGTAGCAGAGATGTGATATTTTTTTGTGGTTTTTGCCATTTTGTCCTTAAATGGCCATATTGGGAACATGCCTCCATCCCTCCATCCCATTTACCACTTCGAGTAGGGGAGGACTCTGTATTCGCATAGCAAGGACCCAGCCTTTGAGATCTAGTGGTGGTATTCTTTCAAAAATGTTATCGCTTATGATGTTATCGTGTGTACATTTGATCTAAGGAAATGTGAACGTATTATATTTATTTTATTAGAATTGTAGTTTTATCACTCTCTGTTCTTAATCTATTTTGTATTGCAATGGTTTTAAGTAACTATGCCAAATAAAATTACTTACTTACTTACTTAATGGTGACACAGGTGAAGATGAATGGAAGCAGTTTGTTCTACATGAAGTGTTAGCAGAAGACTGCAGGGTATGATAACAGGAGTTACACAAGTGTCAACAGGACTCCGAATAAGAGCAGAAATGTAGGCAATGAGGCGACATACCACCTAAGCAAAAATTGAGTCAGAACTCACATAGTCACTTTCTCATCCACCTGTACATTACTTTCCTAGAGTTAAGCCCCACTGGCAGAGATCTGTCTGTGATGCAATTGTAATTGTCACTCTCATGCCTTGACTGCACACATTCTGTGAGTGATTAAAGCTTGCACTAGTCTGCCCTGCTGAATCTGGTCTACGGGGAATGGAAGACTGCACTTTTGAGAGAGAAGGAGGCTTGCTTTACTACTGCCAGGCACATCGATCTTTGCTCGTGCTATTGTGCAGTGATGTGCTTCTGATTATTGCAAAATGTGGTTAGATGTATTATCACTGAAAGAAACTACAAGGCTTTGTCTGTGTTCCACTTTGCCCTTTTTTCCAAAATCTATAATTACTGGTTTCTATAGTGATGGAAAAGCCTCAATGCTTGGAGGTGGAGATAATGATGTAGCCTGTCTACCATGGTTGAGTCAATTACAGTGATTAAAAATTATTTCTGAATTGGGAGCTTCTTTCGCACTCTTTGTGAATGAAATGAATTCATGCCATTAGATGTTTTCGTTGCCCCCCCCAATAAAGCCTTTGCATTGCAGTGGAGAATATGTTAATTGAGCCGTGCAGAAATTCAATCTAGAATGCACATCAGCTGTATTTGAGGAGCTTATTCATTGCTGCTTGAGGTCATAAGTGTTGTTTCCAATCAAGGGTTCCAGAGACTCGTAAGAGACACCAGTGTAGTGCTTATTGGGACGGCTTTAGGGCGGTGGGGTCGGTGTCACACTGAGCTCCAGGCGCTGTGTTTTGAAATATATTAAGGGTTTAAAACCACCTGCTGCAGAGTTCCTTGTGTGTCCTGCACATTTCAAGCAAAAATACAAATGTCAAGATAACTCTGGTGATATCAGAGTTTTGCACAGTGGCGGTTTTGACTATTTGTAAAGTAGCACAGAGCCATGTCATCTGTGCGTAATATACGTGCTGCAAATCACGTGTACCATGCAGATTACAGAAATGTATATTACTGATGTAGCTCAGTAGGTTACTGCTTTTGTAACAGAGATTCTTTTGTTACTCACTGTTCCAATCCTAATGTAGCATAGTGGGCTATGAACTGTCATGCATACAAACTGCAAGGTATAGCTTAGAACATTATATTTCCCCCCGTCTTTCATGAATCTAATTCTGCTACAAATGGTTTGTTTGGGTATAAAAAAATGATTATCAATAAAGCCAAGAAGTGTTTTATTTTAAATCTTGAGTTTGTGCTTCTCCGGACCAATTTCTCTTAAAGTATACTGTCTATCAGTATGGAAGACACATACTCCTACTCCTTGTAGTCCTCTTTGTCTTACTATACCCAGATTTACAAACGTATGATTCATTGCCTCTGTGTAGTGTGTGTGGTGTGACGTGCTCTGACACCTACACTGGTATTAGTGCTAATAAACAAAAGAAATCCATGTGAGAGAGGGGCTATGGAGGGGCACTGTTGGAGGATGGTAGTGAGGGAAACCGTATAGAAGGAGGTCACTGGGGGGAGGGCCCAACAAAGAATGTTGCTCCGGGCACCATCAGCACTAAAGCCGACCTAGAGTGTTTACTTCAAGACTTGAGCCTAAAACCCGACCATGTTAGGAAAGCGAAATCACATGGTCAAATTTTGGAGAGGAATAGGGCATGATTGTCTGGGAGTGAAAGTCAGGGTGCCCTGTGCACCAATCTTTTTTGGTGCCCCCAATAACCTTGTGTTCCACATATTTCATCACAACTCCCCTTGAACGGCGCCTCTCATGTCTCCATGGCCCTCCTCTCACATTTATTTGATATTCTTATACTGCTGCTTATACCAATATAGGGTATCAGAATGTTCTATATATATCACAAAACTATTATACAGAAACAATTAACTATACATGTACGAAAATCAATGTGTTTCACTCAGAATGTCTCAAGCTACCAGCCCGCGGGTATCGCCAGTCTGGCAGCCTATTTTACACTGTGTGAAGCCTTGTACTGTATGTAACATAAACTAATGATATACAAATTCACAGTGCTTTCTGTCACAGACTGGGCCCTCATAGCACTATACATTTGTATCACTATCCACCAGGGAACCAATCAGAGACCCTGTGGCAACACACACAGACATCTGAAGGGACAATGACCACATTAACCATCTGAGCTTTCCTAGCAGAACAATGCATTGGCCACTGATAAGTCTAACTTTCATTTAAGGTGTACATTACACACAGTTGTCTGTTGGTGAAAGACAAAAAAAATGGTTACAGAATCTTTTCTTCTTTTTAGCAACGTCTGAGCCCCTCACCACACTCACTGAACCTGGCCTATTGTACTGATGATCACAGGTCTCAAACGTTTTATGCTCTTCCGCCACTGCTGACAAGTCAATAAACTGCTCTAAAAAAATGGGACTTTTTCAAATCTATGCAGCAAATTCCAATGAGTGGCTGAGATAGGCTGCACCTAGAAGACGAGCCATACCCTGAGTCCTCGCACTTTCCTCACTGACAATTTACCAGGGCGCTGAAGGTCTGGCAAATAGTGTCTCCAGGGATTTGTGCCTGGAACAGTGATGTTTTCAGCAAAATCATAGACGGAAGGGAAGTGACTTCAGATGTCCTTTGACATCTGGCAACATCACTGAGAATGTCATTGAAGGGTCTTAGATGGGATTCAAGGTCCAGCGTACAGTTATCTTGTAAACATTATTTTATACATTGAAAATGTGACCTTCTACCTTCTTATTAAACAATGATTGATTTAAATCTCTCAACCACCTTCTTTTGGAGAGTGGACCTCCACCAGGAAATCCGTTTCATCTCCTGAACAGGCCAGATGCTTTCAATAGACGATACTGTGGTCACCTGACCTCCAAACCTTCCTCACCTTCCAAATAATTATTCTCCATTTACGTCAATGACCCTACCCGCACTAGAAGCCTAACTTCACTCTTCCTGGAGACTGAATAGGTTGAGCGGTGTGGGTGAATAACAGGTAAAAGCAACCAGTCACTAAACCTGGCAACATCTAATTGAATTGCTCCCTTAAAAAAAAAAAAACCTTATAGGGCAAAACACATGTTGGTTGTATTTACAAGGCAGAACCTTCTGACAGGTTCAATTTGCCAAGGCTTTTGATGATGAATAAAATCATTACCGACTGACCTTGAAGATACTGTATTTTGTTGTGGGTCGCAAATTGTCTACTGATGCTTAAACTGCCCAACACAAATGAAATCCCAGTTCGACCTTCGTGACGTCACACTTCATTTAGTTCTTTTTACTGCCATTGCCGGGGAAGTAGGCCCACCCCTCCCAGGTAGTGTGTATTATAGTACCAGACCCTACAATTAGCTAATGCATTGTGGGATTCAGGGGCTGGGGCCTTTGTACATATGAGTTCAGGTCCAGTGGCAATCTGAGGAAGATGAGATACTGATGAGTATTTTCCAAGTATTTATGAAAATAGATAAACATTTGGACATAAGAAAGGATAAATGTTTGAAATATTTTTAGCAGTCGTACCCAGAATGGTTCAGGTATGTTCAATTGTACTCTCTAGTATGGACACTTGGCTCTCAGCTCTGTCATCTGTGTGCTACAACATTTGGGGTTGCATCCTGAGGAGCCTGTACTGCCTCAATGCAGAGCCAAGCATGGCTTTGTATGCCCTTGCTGTGTTTAAACTTCTCGAGGTAGTGCATGAAAAGGAGAGAGAACAAGTTCTGTCGAAAGTCATGTATTAGTCAGAGAAGTTCCGAGTTATATGTATGATCATTAGACATCTCAAAGGCACAAACAGGCACTCGGCCCTGCACTGGGCCAATGCTCTGCCTGCGTAATTAAGAGTAATTAGCATTTTCTTCTTGCCACGAGGCCAAAAAACCCCAATCTATTTTCTTTTCTTTTATCGCTCCCTCACTTGGTCTTCCGACGGATCTTGCTCATTGCATTGAGGAGTGAAGGAAACTAGGGTATCAATCTTGGCCACTCAAGGAGGACCAGAAATTGGTAACCAACTTATAGAGTTGTAAGCAAATTCAGATACATTACTCTCAGTACCGTACTGTAACTGTACAGGATGGCAAAAGGAAGTCTGAATCTTCTGAAGAAACTTAAACGGGCCTGGATCACACAGACTACTAACTCTGGTGTTGCTATTCAAAACAATAATAACAGAACCTGGTGTTCTTTAAACTGTTTATAACTATTTCTGTTATAAATTTAAAATGTAAATACCTCAAGCACAATCCCTGTGGAAATAATGGTTATGTGACTTAAAATACTCAGGGCAGGAGGTACGACCCTTCCAACTTGCAAGTCGCAAATTGCATCATTTTGCAACTCGCAAATAGGAATTTACAACAGTGTTTCAGACACTGTTTGCGTCCTAATGGGGTTGCAAATTGCCTGCCTCCTTAATATTCATGAGGAAGGTCACAATTTGTGACCCATTGGGCTTGGCCACCACTCACAGGGTTGGTGCCCTGATGAGGTCAGCAGAGCACCATATCTGTGACTGCTTTTCAATAAACAGCTTTTTTTTTTTTAAATGCAGCCCGTTTTCCTTTAAGAAAAATGGGATGCATTTAAAAAAGAAAAATGAAACATTACTGTTTAATTTCTTAAGAGTAGGCAAGGGTCTGTGGGACCACTGCCTGCTCTTAAAAAAATATTTTCAATGCCAGTCATAAAGGTGAAGGGGTCCCCTGGGACCCCTTCCTGTTTGCGAGTGGCATACCACCCATTTGAAATGGGTGGTAAACTATGAGTGTTTTGTGGCTGCAATTGCGGCTTCAAAACAATCTTATATTCAAGTGCGAATCGCTATTAGGAAGGGACAGTCGAGTCATAAACCCTATTTTGCAGGTTGGTAATAGGTTACCTACTCTCAAAATAGGGTTTGTAAATAGCGCAGACCTATTTTGCAGTCGCAAACCAGCCGATTTGCCGTTTGCGTTCGCAAAAAACGGTTGTACTTCTGGCCCCCAGTCATTTAAAGATTTCAATTAACGTTTATTATTTTAACAAATGTAATCAATGCATCAAAAATCATTTAAATAGTTAATTTATGAGTCTCAAATAAGTCACTTACAGGTGTATTTTAAAACTACACATTAATACAGAGTCTAATGATAAAGTTCTCAAAGTCCCTAGTAAAGGATAGATAAAATGTTCATAGTAAAGGAGTCTACAAAATAAGCAAGTTCAGAAGAATTCTGGACAGGGCATTTCGAAATATGGTTTGGCCAGGAGTCCAAGGCAAGTCCGCTAGGCAGGAGGTTCCTGCCTTTGTAAGGGCAAGAAAGAGTCTGCATAGTTCCCTGCATCCCTAAAGCAGGACAACCAGCAAGCCAGCAAACCAACCCGCCCAAACATCAGCAACAGAAGAGAGAGACCCCATTCCTTCACGGATCATTTGATAAAATAGTTCATCATTCCAGATGTAACACCCTTTGTCACACCACCATCGGCCGACATCCATGAGGTAGTCTTCCACTCATAAGGTGCAAAAGTGGTAACAAGAAGGAATCCTCGCATACCAGACATGGGAAATGATTGTCTGTATCAGGCACACCGGTTAAAGACAAAAGGCCATTCATTGCTAGATTTTTCTCGTGTACTAGTCACAAATGTTTGCTTCACATGGATGTATCAACATTTCATATAAAAAGTAATAAGACTCCCAGCTTCTCATGGGAAAATACAAGAATATTGCATGAACATGTGTTATCATAGAATTCATTCTGACTAGCCTCATGAGAAAATAGAGGCCTAAAGAATGAAGCCAAGGTAATTCACATTAAAGGCAGTACCACAGAATTAACACGTTTTCATTTGAAATAAGCAAATAATTTCATTAATGCAATTGTCTATGCAGTCAAGTGTCAAAGATTCTCATAAAGCGTGTTAAATAGCAAATATAGCCTGCTGCTACGAACTAGAAAATATATACACGTAATATATGAGCATACATTTAGTAACCATTATCGTTTTAGGAAATTTGAGACTCCACTTTTATGAGGCAACATGTCGAAGCATAGCAGATATACACCAAAATTCGGTAGTACATTTCAGAAAGAGTAGAAGAATAGCTTTGCGAGTATTTCAATTTTAAAATCAGCATGTAAATCATTATAGTTGTGAGAAATGCAAATTATGTTTTTATAACTGTATCTTACATACATCAATTCTTGTTAACTATTTAATTACGAAAGGTTCAGTTTGAAAAGTAAATGCACAGCTGTTTTAGAATTTTTAGCATACTTCAGACTTATTGGAGAATCAAGTGTTAGACATTTTAGATACACATCATATATTTTTCCACTAATTCTACAATCTGAGCACTATTTTGCAGTGCATGTACCTACATTTTCTCATAATCATTGGCATGTTCTAATATGTGTGCAAGGTGCACATTCAGTTTATTTGGCTGTCATCGTTCTCATTGTAGATGTAGGTATCGTGTAAAGGATGATCAGTTTTTACACTGCATCAGCAACACTTCACTGTATGGCCCAGTAGCCCAGACGTTCTTACTGTAATAAAAACATACCTCTGTGAAGTTAAAGAGGGATTCCTTTCATGGGCAGAAACGTCTAGTTTACTGATTTTGATTAGCAATAGAATATATCTTTTATGGAAATAACCACTGATAGTGCAAATAGGTGTGGCTTATAATTGAAATCAACTATTCGGTCAATGGTGTGCTTAGGCACTCAACACATTCTCATAAATTAATTCTGATCAGCATCTTTGCACCCAGGCACTCATCAATCCACCGTCTGACTCATTGTAATGCTCATCACCGCCCCCTCCACTGTAAAACACACACAAATTAACAAGCATATCAAAGATACATTAGAAGAATTAAAATAGGAAAAATGCTATATATTATACATAGTGTATTATTGTTTTACACTTTTAATATGCTGCCCACGTTTGGAAGCAATGTGCTGGCCATCTTAGAATGATAAACAGTTTCCACGATGGACAAAAAATGCCAAGTTGGCAACCCAGTTCAGAAGCAATGGCCACATGGGATGCGGCAGATTAAATGAGCTGCAAGAGGGAGTCTCCTGTCCAATGAGTTGTATGTACAGAAATAATAATAATATAATGAAAAAGGAGAAGTAGAGACAATTATGAGGACCTATAAAAAGAGAGAACGGGAAACTAAATGACTAGGCCGCCAGCCGTTGTTAGGATGCACACACATTTTCAGGCAGAAGTGCACATATGATCAGGTAAACTGTCTTTACTTATAGGAAAATAGAGCCAGTGGATGAAGCTAACCACTGTACCACTGCTATCATGGAAGGAATGAGATTGACACTCAGATCGACCAATATCAGAAGAGGGCTGAAGCAAAGTCGCTGTATATATGTATGTATAAATCGATGTACATGCATGTGTGTATGTATGCATGTATGTATGTGTGTGTATGGATGCATGTGTACAATAATGGATGGATGGATGGATGGAGGAATTACCCTACATTCTCTGTGATAACTCATGGGGCTGATGTGTGCATGAAGTGTGAGATGTGTAAATGCAGGATGTATGGTGTGCATGTATACTTACAGCTGGAGAGGTGTGAAGGGAGAGTGGTGTCAATGCGAGTGTAGCTGAGTGGTGTCTGTGTGAGTGAAAGAGGGTGGTGTCTGTGAGACTGTAAGGTGCATGGTGTCGGTGTGCGTATGCTGTCTTTGTTAGCCCAGCGTGAGCTGTATGCTTGTGTGAATGCAAGAGGAGAGATGTCTGTATGAGTGTAGAGTAAGTTATGCCTGTATGAGTGCCGGGTTGGGGGAAGTCTATTGCAAGTGCAGGAGTAGTGGTATGGCATGAGTGCCAGTGAGCAGTCCACTAACCCTGTCTGCATACAGGGTTATTGGACTGCCTGTTTGCTTGTTTGCAGCCACAAAGATAGGCATAGTGAGAGGTGTTGTCTGTGTGAGTGTAGGGTAAAAGATGTGTCTATGCGAGTGGTGTATCTGTGTTTGTGTGCAGGGTGACTGGTGTGTCTGTGTGAGACGTGTGTCTTTATCAGCGTAGGGTGAGAGATGTGCCTGCGTGAGTCCAGTGTGCCTGTGTGATTCCAGGGTGTATGGGTGGAAGGGAAGAGGTATCTGTATGAGTGTATGAGTGTAGAGTGGGTGATACGTGTATGCGTGCAGGGTAGGGTGTCAGGTTAAGGTGTGTAGCTGTATGTGTGCATGCTGAGAAGTGTGCTTGTATGATTGCAGTCGAAGAGGTGGGCAGGGTGACTGGTGTGTTTACGTGAGTGCAGGATGCAAGGTGTGCCTGTTTGAGTGAAGGTTGTGTAATGAGTCTGGAATGTCTATGTGAGTCCAGCATGAGTAGTTTGCCTGTTTGAGTGCAAGAGGGAGTAATTTGGATGAGTGTATTGTGAGTTTTGTCTACATGAGTGCAGCCCCTGTGAGAGTGGTGGGTGCCGAAGTGAGGAGAGGTCCTTTGGGTGTTCGCTTGTTCCTATGTGCATGCTGGGTGAGTGGTGTGTATGCCTGTGTGAGTGCAAGGGGTGAGGTGAGTTTTTAAGTGCAGAGTGGGTTATTCCTGTATGTGTGCACGATACCAGGGTTAGGGGAGTTCCTAGGTAAGTGCAGGATATTTCATTGTTAATGCAGTGTGAGTGGTGTGCCTGTTTGCATACAAGCTGAGCGGTATGCTTGTATTAGTGCACTGTGAGTAGTGTAGGTATGCTTCTCTGGGCGCAGAGGTAGTGTGTGCCTGTGAGAGCAGGGGAGGGGTCAACCTCTATGAGTGTAGCATGAGTTGTGCCTTTGTGAATTGATGGGTAGTAGTGTCATTGAAAGCGAGTTGCGTGCCTGTGTAAGTTCACGGTGAGGAGTGTACCAGCGTGCATGGATGGTGGGGGGGGGGGGTCTGGCTTTGTGAGTCAAGGGTGCAGCACAATAAAGTCAGACCTATGGGCATTACCAATGCTTATTCTGTCTGATGGACTACAACTGTGTCGCACTGCTTGTTTGCAGAGGTGCTGCACCCCCTCAAATGTCCACGTGGGCAAGCCCACGCATCAATCACCAGCCTTCTTCCTTGTTATTCGTCACTTCTAAAGTTAAGGAAGGGGGGGGACGCCTACACCCATTTAGTTTTCTCCTTTAATTCTTTGTTTGGCAGTTAAAATCAACTTACATAGCTAGAAGTGTAACTAGAAATGCATCCTTAGACGTTTTAGATATTATTATATTCTGGCTGATTTTCCCTTTTGGGTGGCAGCTTAATTTCTCTATTTTTAGTCAGCAATACTTCTTTAGTCATTTAATGTAACGTAGCATAAGATGACATATCATAACACCTATTCTGTTACCAAAAATGATAAGGCCCACGGCATCTTGCCCTATTATCAATGAGAAAAAATGTATTTAAGGTCCTCTTCTCCTTCAAGGTCACTTCCGCATTTACTTTAAAAATGCCCTTTGATTAGGCAGTTTCTGCAGCATGTGTTGAGCCTTGTTCATGATGGCTTATAACTTATCTCAGGATTTATATGATGTCTTAAGCGATAGGTGGAGAACAAATGGCTAGCTTTCAAAGCAGCAAAGTCAGAGTGGCATTGAAAATCCGTCATAAGTCTTACAACATGACATCCAATCTCTTAAGAAAAAAACGCAGTTCTGTGAAAGAGGTCGTCACATTGAAAACAAATTGGGATATTGGACAATTTCGAGCCTTACGCATATTTTGAAAGCAATTCTATCTAAAACCCGTTCATCTGTTTGAAAAATAAAAGTTTCTCTGGGGCGTTTGATAATGTTGATATTCCGTCGAGGTTTATATATCTCCCCTTTTGCTAACCTTTTTTTTAAATATACATATGTTCCCATCTAATACTCTTTATTTATAGATAGGTCAACTTCTAATCTCCACCAAGAACCTCATATCTAGAGGAACACTGCCTGATTAAACTGCTCTTTTTAAAATTATCACTGACATAGTTTCTCCTCACACTGTTGCCCTTTGCAGAGTACACTGTGTTCATTTGCTACACGTTAACTGGCTTTTTCTGAAAGCGGTTATTTCCCTACGCCAGTAAACACATGCTGTCAAGTTCACAAGAGAACAAGGCCTAACTGATTTATTGCACATTCTATGGTCAAAGTCAAAGCTTGCATTAATAGGCAATAGAAAGCACAAAAGAGGGTCCTAAAAACACTTTATTATTTAATTCCATAGCACTTAGTTTCAGGGTAGTAAAGCTATGCTATTTAGGTGCATATTTCGATGTCGGACACCGTTGCAGAAACAGGACTGACCGACCTCCGGTAAGAGGTCCCGACCACCTAATCACGATGCATGGTGCGGTTGCATACTCCCATTCCTCTATGGGAGCCTGTGTTATGGCCATAAACCGTCTCTAACACAAACTCCCATTGAGGAATAGGATTCTGTGTTCATCCTTGCACCCCGTGACAGGCATCTCAAGGTGCCTGCCACAGGGTGCAGGGATCAACAAGGGGACACCTTTGGCGTCCCCTCGGCCCCCAACCAGATGCCGAAAACAGAAAGAAGCCCTGCTTGGGCCCCCAAAGATGCTTTCCGACAAGATTTTATGTCGGAAAGGCCAGCATGGACATCCTGCTGAAAACCGTGCATCGTAATCCAGAAGGCAGAAACACCTTCCATTTGGATTACAGGCCGGTCTCTGGCTGGCAGACTGGCTCCTGGAGCCCGTCGGGAGCAAGCCAGAATGACCGGCCAGTTTCAATTCGGACCGGCTGTAACATAATCCGCCGGTCGGAATTTAAACCGATGATGAGTGTTGGAAAGCCTCCGACATGAGGTCGGAGGCTTTCAGATACTCATCGTAATCAGCCCCTTAATGTTGGTATGATAATGTATTTTAATGTTGTTTTGGAAAGTAATGTTATGTATTTTATCTAATTTTATTATTATTTACTGTTGCTTTGTTATATAAATTTGCTATTTTGGGGAGGAGCTACGCTAGCAACCAAGATGGCCGCATAAGCTCCCGGCTCCGCCGACCTCCGCCAGTTGCTCATAAATCCTGACGATTATCCTGATCGCTCACCGGACTCCCGGGCAGCTGAAGTGTTCCTGACTCTAAAGGTGGAATCCCGGAATTTCTAGCTGCTTGAATAATGAAGATACGCCGTGTTCCATTCTCGGCCTAACCCAGAGTTGAAGCCGGGGACTCGATTTCTAACCCAGCCGGGTTGGAGTTGAATAACATCGGCCGTGGGACGTGGGTGGCGTAAGTCTCCTGAAGTGGAGTGTTTCTTGTCCGTTTTGGATGGTGGTTCGGTGGCAGTTTTATCTCGCAGCTATGGCGGCGTGTCGCATCGTTTGCTGTGGTCAGGGATCCGCTGCTCGGAGGCCCCGTTGAGCTCCCGGGGTCGCTGGGCTTGGTTCCTCGCTGGCGGCGACGGTGTTGAGATCGCGCTTTTGAGAGTGCCCACAGTTGTCATCGGCTCTGCTTGTGCCTGGTGCCCCGGAGTAGTCGAGCTGCGGGGTTCAGAGACCTGCTCGGTCGCTTCGTGAGGGGCGATGGAGCGGGTGGAATGTATACCGTCGCTGCATACTGTCCTGGCCGCCATTGGGGAGCTCCATTCACGAGTCACCGACATCGTCCAGAGGATGGTCGTAACGGTCGCTATCATCTGTCGGAGACCGGACTCCGACCCTTTGTTGGTTCTGGAACAAGCTGCTTTACCCGCGGGGCAAGCTCCGACTGTTACAGAGGGCCCCGCGCTGAAGTCGGACTTTGTATTCTTCTTCGACTCCCGAACTGCAGCATGCGAGCCCGGGACTATCACAGGTGCATCCTGCCCTACGCCGAGACCGCCCAAGATGGATATGGACCATCTTTTATTTCAGAGTGAGTTCTCCAGTGACTGTTGGATTGATACCTCGCCCTTTTTCTCCCAGATGGTTCAAACACGCTCTGGCGACCTATTTCTGGGTGGCAGTGAACTCCGTTTGACTTTTGGATTTCGTGTACCGCTATCCTGGTCTCAATCCTTCCGTACTGACTTTGAACTTTTTCTATATTTTGATTCTCCTATTGAGATGGCGGTTCGAGTGGACAGGGCTCGCATAAAGAATCGTAGCGGCCAGGGTTGACTTTCACTTTTACTGGATGGGTTTGCAAAATGACTTCATTTGACACGGGATTTGTATCTCATAATGGCGCGGGAGAGGGGTGGTTCTTACGAGCTTCCCCCCGTTGGATTTTACTCGTTACATTCTATTATTCTGGAGATGTGTGGGGTGGGTTGCTGCTGGCGGGGGGTAAGGGAGACCGGGGGCCTGTTTGATATGCCCTCCTCCACTCTTTTTTCCTACTTTTAGGTCTAGTTCCGGGGCGACAGGCACACTGCTAGTGGGGATGGGCCGTAGCCATTGCAGGGGTGCAGGGTGGGGGGAATGGGGAGGGGTTTGTTATTTTACCTTTGTTTAGTTCTATGGCCTTTTTTTTTCTCTTTCCTTTCTTCTTTCACAAGAGATGGGTCGCTTCTCCTGCACCGATTTTCTTACTTAATCGGGTGTCTAATTTGGTCTTCATTATCCTGAATCATGGGTGGGCGAACTTTGCAGGCTGTTGTTTTGTCCGATTGCTGATCGTTTCTCCTCTTTAATGTATATATCGTTGCTACAGCTACATACTTCTGCGAATTGATTTCTATGCATTGGTATACTCGCTCACCTATCGTTATATTGTATTCTGTGTATGACACCCGATTTATGTAAATTCTCTTGTCTTCTTCAATAAAACCCTTAAAAAAAAAAAAAAAAAAAAATTTGCTATTTTGTAGCCCTTGCTTTCTTTGTGCCGCCTGTGTTATTTTTGCACCTCTTTGAACCTTGCCCTCCCTTTGTGTGGCATTTGCAGCTGTACAAGGAGAGTATATATTTGTTTTGCCACTTCTATCACAAACACAACCAGGTTATTTTTACAAAACTGATATGATTTTGGATTTAGTGGATTTCCAAAGGATGCCCTTGGTGGGCGTAAGCGCCCAGAAGGCCCTTCCTGTTACTCTGACTTACCACTGTCTTGGATAGATTGGGGCAGGAAGAAGGAGGGCAAAGGCTAACTGAAGGTATTTCATTGGTTTGCTGATTGTTCCTGAGAACAGGGATCCATTAACATCATATACCTACTGGGTGAAGGAGAGTGACTTTATCTGGACATGCTTTTCCACGGTAGAACAGTGGCAGTCAGCAAGAATTGAGGATATGCGGGTTTGTATTGATGGTATAACAATATCCCTGGATGCTGCATATTGAAGTTTATTCAGCTACTTTAAGAGGAATTATGAACAGATGACACATGGGGATGGGTCGACATATTGGGTATTCAGTTCAGCAAAGTAAGAACTGCATGCACAAAGTAGGGGAAGGGATAGTATGTGAACATTCTACTGATGACCTTTAGTCAAATAATGTATGTCTTCAACACCGAGGTAATGTAAGGTGCTTGTGACGTCTTTGCAGACAACATTTTTTACACTGTCTTAAATAGTGTGGGGCAATGTAGTCTCCTGACCCCACGGCTTGGGGTGTCTCAGCTGAGTCAGGCACTGTAGACCTCTGCTTTTTGCTAGGATTAACTGTAATCTGTTGATTAGCCTCCACTTATCGACTACTTAGTATATGCCTCAGAGCTTTTTAAAGATGTCCTTGGCTGGGTATTTGATATGAAGTGTGACTGCGTGTTATCCTTATGATTGTGTTAAACCAGTCCAAAGGAGCTAATGCAACTGATCAATGAGATCGGATACTGAAGCTAGGGCAGGGTGTTGTGATCCCCAGAGCATCATTCTTTGGCATGAAAGCAGAAGGTGACATTGCCTTCTTGACAGAAGGGAATGAATCAGAGCCAAAGTGGAACCTTGAGTCCCAGTCACGTAGAGCCTCTGTAAAAAGACTCAGTGACTAACAGTGCCGAAAGCCTCTGACTTATAGAGTCTGTAAGGGTCCCAACACTATCCTTGTGACCATTGTTCCAACTCAGTCAGCAACACTTTCTGTTTTTTTCTAAATGGGTGGAGACCTGCTTGAGAATTGTCCATGTCATTGCCACCTTACAAGAATTTAGTCAACTCCTCTGAAACAACTCACCTCACTAAAGACAATGGAAATGTCATGTTTGATATGGGAATGTGGTTTCCTGGATCAAGTTGATCGCGGTTTGTTTTTTCTAACACTAGGGTTTCAGCTTCGGACGTAAGGTTTTCAGTTACCAATCTGAATGATAGGAAATATTTAAGAGTGATTCCTGAACAACTCTCCACAAGACTCATTTGCAAGGTTTTTAAACGAGATGTGGACAAGGTCTAGATGACCATGCCGTGTACTGATATTTACCAGAATAAGGTGTTCTTTTAAACGTAATATTTGGTACTGCAAAGGAGGTCAGTTGGTGCAGGCACCACGAGTTAAAGGCAAGCCAGTAACCCAGCAATTTGATGGCGTCTTCCTATGGTGAGCTCCAAATCTGATAGCAGTGGCACAGCAGATCACTGGTATTTTAAATGAAGTATATTAAAAATGTATCAGTTAAACATTTTAACATCTGGCTTCATTTTTGGATCATTCAACTCTCTAAAATGTCAGATTATAATTCATTTATTTTAGACGGGTATGTATCCTGCAGACCTTGTTGTTGAAGTGTTATGTATTATTGTTGCTGGTATATACTTTGTAATAAGGTACATGTAACATACACAAAAGGTGACAGGAGGAATGCTTGCAATATGTCCAACCACTGTTAATCACTTGGAGACTCATTCCAACTTTTTGTTCTTTTGCCGACCATGCCACCTCAGTTTGGACCCAGCCATTTGCAAGTCAGTATTGACCCTGCTTCAAAAGGAACAGTCCAGCCCAAACTGCCAGGACAGATCCTCCCTGAACCACAACACAATCAACCCAAGACCTGTTTCACCCTGATTGGGGCTCATCAGTCTGGGGTAGAATGGTTGCATTGGCACATGAGCAATGGACACACGCCTGGGTATGCCCTTGGGGTGTTACAAAAAGCACGTAAAGGATCATGGGAGAAATTCTTGTAATTTGTCTTTTGGTGGGAAAAAGAAGGATGAATTGAAATGCTACCCCTAGCAATTGCCAATGGTTGGCAATCTGCAAGCATTCCTCCCATCATTTTTTGTTTATACGATATATGTGATATTAAATAATGTTTGTCTTCAAGATAGTAATTAAGCCACCATTTTGGTTCTAGTTGGTGTCTCTATTTACTGTTTGTTTCAGCTGCTTTTGAAAAAAATGATGTGTCAGGATGTTCTGAATCTGTTTTATGGCTTGTATTCATAGGCAATACAATATCAAACATATCTTTCATGGACTTCTTCCGACTGAGACGCTGTATGTTGGGTGTGGGTTAGATTTTGTCAGGCATGCCAATGACGATATTTATGCTATCACCCTTACATGAGTTTTAGTTTGGAATTTGCGAAAATATTTTGATTTTACTAAAATTATACTGATAATATACATTAGTATTGGACTTTCAGCCATCCCTCTTCGTCTATCGCTCTGTTATTGTGCCATTCACATTTTTACTCCTGCCACTACTTCAAACAACATGGGGCAATGGGCCAGCCCATGTAAGCCATTGGCTTACTTCACTTGAGTTATGGCATTCTCCCTTTGACAAGGAGCACATCCACTATAGGAAGGTCACTGTTTTTGTCCTGATCACCTCTTTGTGTCACTGATGTGGTGGTTACTGACTCTGAAAGAATCCTGGGCTCTGCTAACCGAGCCCAGGGCCAGTGCTCTGTCCTCTAAAGGTATATGCTAATTGGCAAAGACAATAAACCTGAAAGTCCTTCGTATATGGTAGGGCATGTAAACATAGAGACCATAGGCGACTTAATGCACTTAAGTGTCCACTGCTGTGGTGTCTTGTATCATTTTAAAGCCAGGCCTGCCCTGCAGGCTGGTTTTAAAATAAAACAATGTTCAAATCCAAAGTGGGAATTAAAAGTATTTCCAAAGTCCCAAAACTACCCTTTTATTATATTTAAGTCACCCCTAAGGTTTGACCTAGGTGCCCCAAGGGTAGGGTGCATTGTTATTAAAGCATGGACAATATAAAATATGTTTTATATGCCCTGATAGATAAAAGTAGCCAAAGTAGTTTTCCCTATTGTAATGCTGATAGCCCCATAGGTTAACATAGAAAGGCTTTATTATACTTAATAATGTCTAACTTTTGATTGGAGCTTTCTAGATATATCATTCAAAGTATCAAAATTATGATTACAAAAAGTCCAACAACTTACCAAGGTCAGATTCATTATAACTATTACAGGAAAGTATCTTTAGAACCTGCAATCCTGAATTACCTAAAGCAGCCCTGTAGCAGTCTTTTCTGATTGGTCAGCATTTTACAGCCTGAGCCAAGCTGCTACCTGAGTAGGTGTGAGGAGGCCTGGGGCTGAAACAATACAGCCATTTGTTTGGAGGAGATTTGCTTCCTGGAAAAGCCAGGGAGAGAATGGGGCTGGGAAGATTAGCTGACATCAAAGGCAGGAGATCAGATGTCATAGTGTTAGGATCTGAGTGTAGTCCTATGTTTGTGGCTATGTATGAGTATCAGGTGACCGGCCAGGACAGGGATAAAGGTTAGTCCTACCTTGATATCAGTGCTTGATATCGATAGTGTGTGGGTTCCTGTTTCCTGGTGATGTTCCTGAGATGGCTGTTTTTTCCTTGCTTTTTGGTTGCTCACGGGCTCGTGAGTAACTCTAGTCCCCTTATAGGATTTTTTCCTTCCCTGATTATTGTGTTTCCCGATTATCAGTCTCCCGTTCTTTCCAGAAGTATCAGTGGGTCCCTTATTCCGCCCTTTCCTTCCCAACTTGTTTAGGCTGAGTTTAGTTCCCCCCTCCCCACCCCGTCTTCCGTTTTAGCAAAAGCATTCCTATGGGAAGTTCATTCTGAAAACATTGCAGTGTTCGGAAAGACGCTGAGGACACGAACTTTCGGGTCGTTTCCTTGCGCGTCTTTCGTTTGCCTATTCCTGTCGTTTTGTGCGGAAATGACGTTTCAGGTCATTCCGCGAGTCCGCTTTTGAGCTTCCAACAGTGGGGTTACGAGTCTCCTTGGCCCCGGGTTGTTTTGGTCCTGATCTTTTAATACCACAAGCAATTGCAGTTTTTTTTTGTATTGGCCTGACTTTAAGGCATTCTTTTTCCCCTAATCACGAAGGAGACACTTTTTGGACAAATTAACATGCTCCGTGATACTCCGTATACAAGAGGAGTTATCTTGTTTTGGAGTGTGGTCATTGGTTGTATGCCACCTGAAGATTTCCCGAAGCTAACCCTGCATTGTTGAATGGTAGGAGTGATTACCATCACAGCTTTACGATACTTTCTTTGTTGTGACTCTGTTGGATGTTTTTCTGAAGTGTGCTTTTGTTTATGTAGGTGCAGAAGCGTGGAAGAGGGTGCTGTGTCCATATTGCTCTAGCAAGGGTGAAAGCGGACTTGGTGTCTCCTAAAAATTCTTCCACCCCCTTTTCTGGCTCATGTGCTTACTCATAGTTACCTCTTGTGAGTGGTACAGGAGTTGGGGAAGTGGATTGGTTTGTGCTTCGTTCCTGCAGTGTTTGGGCTGAGTGGACGGAATCCAACACATAGGACCCAGGCCAGCCCCGACTTCATTGATCCCCAGCCAGATGGTAGCCCCACCCAATTAAATTATGATCGCTAGAAGGGGAATGTAGTCAGATGTTAGCCGCACCTCTTGGTTGGGTTACACAGACACACACACACCAAGGAGATAATTTCTATGTTTATATTTTTGGGTCAAAAATATGCCAAACAATGCAGGAAGTGGTCATAGCATAGAGGGATAGCTTTACCCCTAATTGTGGGGGTATTCCACCTCTTGCCAGCCCAAAATGGTGGATATATATGGGAGAGCTGCAGGAGCTCCTCAGATCACTGCGTGTAATATCAAAAGAAGAAGAAGGACTGCCCTGTTGGACCCTTGGACTGCATCACAGTAGGCTTGCTCACAGAAGGACTGTACTTACTGCACTCACAAGGCTCCACAAATAAAAGACTGTGCCTGACTCAAATTAAAGAGAGTGGATTCTCTGATCAGCCACAGATACAGCAGAGCTGGAAGAAGTCACCTGCAAGAAAAAGAGAAGATCACCCCAGCTGACCAGTTGCAACTGGATTTTTTCTGGACTGTGCAGGTGCATTGTGGCAAACTGAGTTCTAGCCCCAAGACGCAATCCAGAGCCTCTGAACCCATAACTGGTGGTACCGGACTTCAGTTTTCCACAAAGGAAAAAAGAAACTCCAGGATTTAAAAGTTTGGAAACTTTCTGCAACGTTTTGCAGAGAAGCTCCAGAATGATATTGGCTCAACGTTGTGAGGCCAGACACCGACCTCAACTTGCCGATCGGCTCGACCTTGCTGGTTTGTCACGCTGAAAAGCTCCAGGCGGAGCCCAACTCAACTTCGAGAGGGAAGCCGTCGACGACCACTTCGAAACCCCTCTCGCAGTCGAGGATTCAACACCCATCTGTGACTTGACCTTCAGATCTGAGAAACTCGAGGACCTGCCAATAAGCCCTTCGTTGAGAGAAAAGCCCCAAGAAAAAGACCATGTCCAAAGGTAAACTTTTGACCGGGACCTACCCCTCTGAATATCTGACCATGCTTCATCATGGTTGCCCTAAAACCTTGACTTTGCCCCGGTCCAGCATGACCAGATAGTCGTGAATGGTGCTTTAAGCTTTTTGATGCAAGAATGCACAATCTTTGGTTTATTCTTTGAAAAATTAACTCTCTGATTTCCTACATTGGATTTTTGCCATTTTGGTGTCACTTTAAAGATAACATTTTTAAAAATGTTGTAGATTGGTGTTGGATTTTCATTGTGTTGTGTCTTACTTACTTGTGTCTTACTTATTTATTGTTTTGGTGGTATTAAATGCTTTACACATACTTGCCTCCTAAGCTAAGCCTGACTGTTCATGTGCTAAGCTACCCAGAGTTGAGCAGGGTTTAATTTACTGAGACTTGACTGAACCTATTAGTAATTGTGGTATTATTACTAGATGAAAGTGTTATAACTGCTCACATAGGAATTTGGTCAAGTTTCTTGTATACAAAAGCATATTAAGCTGTGAAAATTCGCTTTAAAGAGGGATCTCATGTGTAGGTTATTATGCAGATTGGCATAGGTTTAATGTGTGCATTTTACATACAATATTAGGTGTTTAATGATGAGTGTATCCAGATAGCTAACACTGAAGGCCAATTGAGTAGTGCAGGGCGCTGAAGCAAGGATTTTAGTGTGTTGATGTTACTCCAAAATTGTGTCTGCAAAAGAATCACAGCAGGGCTTAGTGAACAATGAACTAGAAGAAAGTGCTAAGTATGTAATGGCACAGACTTTAGTCCACCGATATCGATTCACCATTGTTAAAATTGTGAATTGTTTGGTTAGAGATATGTGAATTGTACACTAATTAAGTTGAGACTGTCATAGCATCAAAAGTGTTTTATTAGGATTGTTCTGTTTGTTTTGGGGAAAGGCATGAAATTCTGAGAAATCAACCAACTAATATATGAGATTGCAATAAATGACATCTTGGTATTTTGCCTTGTAAGAGTGTCATAGCTCTCACTTTTACATTTTACCAATGCCTGGCTATTAAACATTGTACACTAATTATGCCTTTGTTATGTTTCCAAAGTGGTTCTAAAACATGTTCTGGGTGGAGGGGATGTCTTTTTCTGAACTAACTTGGGGAATATTTTGTGGAAATGCCCAAAGATTAAATATGCTGATTGCCTAAAGTGACTAAAAAACAATGGATTAAACCCAGATCTGTGACTGGGGGTGAAGGTTTGATTTGTTCAGCAATCCGTCTATCATTTGCTCTTTTTGCTTTTGTCACCCTAAGTGGGAAGGGTATGCTCAGATGTGGGACCGTGCTCTCTGTGTTACTGGAATCAAGCTAGCCTGGCTGATGAGGGCTGCTACCCTGAAACCGGTCCCAGGATGATTGACTCTGGTTCTGGGATGACTTGGTCTGGCTTTTGGGGCTGGACTGTTCCCATGGGGAGCAGGGTCAAGACTGATTTGCATATGGCTGGGTCCAAACTAGGGTGGCATGGTGAGCAATAAAACGATGGACTAAACCCAGATCTGTGACTAGGGGTGAATGTTTTGTTTGTTCAGCAATCCGTCCATCATCTGTTCTTTTTGCTTTTGTTACCCTAAGTGGGAAGGGTATGCTCAGATGTGGGACCGTGCTCTCTGCGTTACTGGATTCAAGCTAACCTGGCTGATATGGGGTGATACCCTGAAACCGGTCCCAGGATGATTGATTCCGGTTCTGGGAGGACTTGGCCTGGCAGTTGTGGCTGGACTGTTCCCATGGGGAGCAGGGTCAAGACTGATTTGCATGTGGCTGGGTCCAAACTGAGTTGGCCAGGCGAGTGAATTAATGATGGATTAAACCTAGATCTGTGACTGGGGTGAATGTTTGACTTGTTTACCATTTCGTCCATCATCTGTTCTTTTTGCGTTTGCCTCAGTTGACTAGGAGCACTATGTTGTACTAAATGAGACTGCCTTAAAGGTATCTCCAACCCTGGTCTGGGTGTGGGAGAAGTGAATCTTCACCGGGCGGCATGACTTTGGCATGCTAACTGAATGCATGTGCAAAAATGGACTGTTAGACATTACATATGGTATGAAGCCACCTTCTCCTCCCTTCACTTGTCACCCACCTCCTGACCAATGATCAGTGAAAACAAAGTATTAGACGAAACTAGTGGAAAAAGTTCATGAGTCTGCAAAAGGAAAAAAGTAACTTAACTAAAATTGGCAGCTTCAAAAAATTGAAGCCTGTATCAAGATTACCCGAGAAACATTAAGGAACTCCAAAGGTACCTGCATGTCTGACCGTAGAATCTTGTTGATCTACCTTGCAAAAAAGTAAGCAGAAATATCAAATATTCATCTGCACTTGATTGAATGAATGCAGTCTGTATACAGTTCTGCAATAACCATCCTGTGTGGTTGATACAGTTGGACCTTGTACTCGCATGCCTCAGGTTAGTGTGCTTCTCATACTGGCTATGTGATTACTACTTAAGTAGCTGATGAAAGCACCATCATTGGTTAGTCCATTGTACTATGTTAACCCTCTAGAGATAGCCTGATGCTACAACCTATCCATCACATCCATGCGCTAATTCTGACAGTTCTCTGCTTTCATCTTCCTGGACTGAAGGTGGAAGAGCAAAGTTTTCCAAGCTTCAAATTGTTGACTTGTTGGCAAACACCAAGTCTAGTATTGGTGGTCTTGCTGTTTGTTATGCTCAACTAGGAGCCTCTTCACATGAACTTCCTTGTCTGACCCTCTCTGCAGGCTGAGTGGGTGTGTCTGAAATGTTGCTCGTCATTTTTCTTTGTATTTCTACCTACAGGTTGAAGTGGTATTGCCTTTGCTCTATCTATAGTTTTATCATTTGTTTGTTTCTAGGTGGTCCAGGTGAATCTATGCCTACCCATGACTCTGCCCATGACACTTGTGTGTGCCTTGCACTTGACAGGCAAGCTTGCTCCTGTGTCAGCGCTGAGGATACATCAAGGCATCAGATTTGGTGTCAAAGAAACCAACTCAAAAAAGCACCCTAACAGGGACTTAAACTTCGCTAGTTGCTGGGATTTCAGATAGGGAGATTTGAATGCCCTTGAAGAAGCGCCCTTGCTCAATCCCTATAGCATTTCAGATAGATACTCACTCTCTTTTTCTTCCTTATCTGAAGTGATAAGGAGTACTATGAGTTCCTTTTGCTGATGGTAGAGTTTGGCCCACTTTTACATGGAACATGACATGGGGGTCCGTAGTGGCCCTGATATGAAGTATATCATTGGCATCATTGATTTTTTTGAAGAGTTTAGGTACCAGTCCATTTCTCTTCTGAAGCATGTCTCTTTATAGGCTCCATGGGGAACATTACTGGCATTCCATATACACACTCAGAGTTTCCTTTTGATCCTACAAATCCATGCTGAACCCCTGTCTTGCTTGATATTAGTCTTGGCTTTATGCACAAGCTGGACTATTATCTTTCAAAATCCCACCATAATCAACCACTGCACCTGTGGGAGATCTTGGATTGCCTTCTTAATCCTCATTAAAAAGAGTGAGGAGACCTCAAACATTGTGACCAAAATTCAATTTATAGGTGCTGATCTCATCGCTATCTCGTGCCACCTCCCTGTTTGTAAAAGCAGACATAGAAAGAGGATGTCTCGCTTCCTCCTTAATGGGGTTTCCAGATTTCCTATTATGCTCCGAGCATTTTGTTCAAATGTGCCATAAATTCAGTCGTTCATGGGTGGTAGGAGATGGAGAACCTGTAATTCTCCCCACACTCCTTTTATAAGGCCTTCATGGATGTGGACATCAATATTGTTCTTTGGTCTAAAAGGTCTTCTTGTCGCAAACTGACCAGGTTAATGATCCCCAACTAGCAAGGTCCAGCAAAGGAATGGTAATGCTTCACGGAATGTCTCATGGCATGGTAAAACATAACAAGCATGTACTTGATAGAGATCAATGAACAAACATTTCCCCTTAAAAAACACAGGTACAGTGATCACTGTTTTCTGACCTTGAGACTTTCCAGATTAACAAGTGGGGAAAGTGCAGTAAAAAATCACCAGATTCACGCCAGTGCTGAGCTAGTAGAAGATCAAAGAGAGCCTTTATTTGTTCATTTTAAGGTCAAAGTGCGAGCAAGAATTACCTCATATGCCAGCCTCATCACAAACTTCTTGTGACACACTGGCACAATCAGCCTCTTGCTAGTTCCAGGTTCATAATGGACGCCATGTGATGAAGCTGAGGAAAAGGGAAGGTTTGGGACAGGCAAGCTGCACTGCTTAGTACTGCTCAGACATAACCTCTGCATCAGAAAAAATATTCAACTTTCTTCAAACAGGATGTAGATTATATTCATGCCACATCAGGTGTCAACACTGTCTTAATGTTTTGAAAAAGTCTCCCAAAAACTATTCATTTAATATTTGTTTATTTTTGGAAGCGGGAGTTTCATAGATTGTCATATACACTTTGGAATTGTAGCTTCGACTATTCGATGAATAAGTGAGTACACACAGTAATTTAGTGAACAAAGAGCACCCCTCGCCAGTCTAATACAGTAAAGATGAAACATCAGCATGCAAAAATGTTTTGTATTATGCAGGCTATTGGAAACAATTGTTGCCTTCCTCTAGCTAATGCCTGTGTTACCTGTGATAAATTAACTAGACCCCCCCTAAAAAGGGAACTACACAAAATAATGAGCAAAAGTGGGAGGCAAACAAAGGTTTCCACAGTACTTGTCCGATTACTTTCAAGACGGACCCGTATATAAAGCTCCTGCAACAAATAATTGAAGACGGAAATCAATAATCATGTCCTATTGATTGCTTAGTATTTCCCTTTGTTTGAATAATGCATGAAGGGTGCATTGCAATGAAGTTGCTTGCAACGTACATCAAAAGAGAAAGAAAATGATCTCACTGCTATGATTTATGTTGTAAGGTTTTTCATGGCTAAGTGTCCATAAAACTATTCCATAAAACCATAATAATAATAAAACACTTGTGAAGCAATTGTGTACGTGAGAGACAGTGTCCCCGCCCACTTCTTGAATGGAACCTGGACTACTCCCTTGCACTGACAATGCTGGTTAAATAATTACAAAGACCATGAATTTCTGAGCAAATAAAAGGCTACGAGGCCCAGGCTCTAGTTACTTACACGGACTCATACTTAGGAAAATAATTAGGTAATTTTATTAAGGTGAGAAGAAGAGACTGCATTCCCTTCCCATTTCCGTAAAAAAAGAATCTAATCTGCTTAAATTCAAGAAGGCCCTGAAAACCTGGCTATTTTGGTTCACCTCTTCCATAGCACTGCACCTCTGCCTGTACACTTATTTTCAGCGCCTAGACACCTTTGGGTATATGTAGCGCTATATAAATCCTTCATTTCATTAAGTTCTTTATCCTGATTTAGTGTTTCGCAGAAGGGTACTCCATCACAGAGGTGGGAGATATCCTCTCTATCTTACTAAAAGTGTTATAGAATGTAATGCACGTGAATTAATGCGGACGACAGTCCTATTGCGTTTGTAATGGAGTAACCTGTCCGCTAAACCTTCATTGAGGCCCTTTGTGTCATTGCGGGACAACCTTTCAGCTTTAGAGATAGTGTGGTGGTGCCCAGATTACAAATAATATTTCACAGAACTTAGAAACAAATATGTACCTCAAACATGTACCAAATGTGGGTGTGTCCCATGAGGGCAGTTGATGAAATATTTATTAAGAATGGGTCATTAACTTGGCTCCAGAGTATTCTGATAGCTGCACTTCATCATTTTCATTCCTTGCAGTTATTGTTAACAATGTATGCAGTTGTTACCTACATACTGTGAAATCACCATCATTTTTGGTTTATTTGCAATCGTTTCTAATAACATTTCCAGGCATTGTTTTTATCTTGTGAAATCTCTTAACACCAGTATTTACTGCTCATCCAAAGAGTGTATCTCTTTACTTTCAACAAGGGAGCACCCTTTAGACACTTCCTTCATCCAGGTGCCAGCACACTGTGCAGTAATTGTTGATATCTTAAATATGTTCACTTTTTCTTTTCTTTGCATTAAAGTATGGACACCCTCTTTATTATACTGTTTTACAGAATAAGTCACTGGGACACATGGCTACAATTTAACAGATTTGTACAACAACCATATTGCTCATACGAATAATTATCTTCACTTGTTGTTTTAGGCCACCAAGTTGGAAAGGGACAAAAACCAGGAAGTTAAGCAGATCAAAGAGCACGAGCAGCACAAAAATATTGTGTTGGTGACAGAACTTAAGGCAAAACTCCATGAAGAGAAAATGAAGGAGCTGCAAGTTGTAAGAGAAACCCTGTTGAGGCAACACGAAGCCGAGCTTCTGCGGGTCATAAAAATTAAAGACAATGAAAATCAAAGGTTGCAGACCGTGGTGAGTGCCTTGCGTGATGGTGCACCTGAGAAGGTCAAGACTGTGCTTTACAGCGAAGCCAGAGAGGAAGCCAAGAAAACCTTCGAATTAGAGAAAGTCAAAATGCAGCAAGAAATTTCTGAGCTAAAGGGTGCCAAAAAGCAGGTGGAAGAGGCCTTGACTGTGGTTGCTCAGGCTGATAAAATGAAGGCCGCAGAGATCAGGAGTGTGTATCACCTGCATCAGGAGGAAATCAGTCGGATCAAGCGGGAATGTGAACGAGAAATACGCAGACTGGTATGTGCTCAAATTATTACCTTTTTGATAGCAAGATATTTGTTTTCATTTCTTTAATACATTGCAAAATTAATTTTCTTAACACCTACTGAAACATATCACATTATTAATTCATGCCCTCTGTCTGTTATAGTAAACTAAAAGATTCGTGTTATTCTCCAAATATTTTAAACCAGTTATAGACTCTAAAATGCAGCATAATGTGTATATTCATCTGTTTTCGGGTGTCTGGATTCAATGAATTTGACCAATGGCTTGATGTAGCATTACCTCAAAAGTAAAAGTAAATGAGAATCTCACAAATATTCTCACATTCGTAAGTGTGCTGTGATGAGGGGTTGGGACAATAAATACGAAAAGTGTTGGGATGAAAGATTGTTTCAGATCCGAATCACTACAACAGTCCTAAATATTGAGGTGTAGGCGGGTGCACTCGGATGTATTTTTATTTTCTCAACGAACAAGTGACAAAGTCAGTTTTAAAAATAAAGGGGCATATTACCAACAAGTAGCGATATTTATCGCTAAATAGGCTTAGAGACGATTTTTTTATCGCGATAGCGGCGAAATGCGTGAATATTGCTGAGAATACAGCGATATTCACGCATTAGCGACGAAATGCTCTTAGCCATGTTATCCACCTCCCATTGGATAACATGGCTAAGAACTGGTCTGGGCAGGTGTTAGTATTTGGGGATATTCACGCTTAGCGCGAATATTTCCATCACTACGCCTGCCTTGCTAATAGGCGATAGCGATGTTAGCAACTGTTTTTAGTCGCTAACAGTTTGGGTACGCCCACTTTGAATGTCATTAGCGATAAATATCGCTAACATGCAAAGCAGGCCCCAAACCGCTCGCTATCACCTAATAGCTGTCGCTAACTGCTGTTGGCGACAGCTTGCTAATAGGTCAATAGAATTATCGCCGCGTAGCGGCCGAAAACGGCCTCTAAAGCGGCGAAAATTCCCTTTCGCCACCCTTGATAATATGCCCCAAAGTTTGCAATTTAGAGCTGTTTGCTGGGATAGAGGGTAAAGTTGGAAGAAAAGCAATAGAATTAAAACCTTTTAGTGCGGACTGAAACGTTATTGTAGCGCTAATTTTCGACGTATATTGTGGACCCCATCCCTGCCTGAAAGCATTTTAGACAGCACTTTTATTTTTTTATATTAATTGGATCATATGTAATTTTATGCCAAAATTGCAAATTTGTGTACAGAAAACTGAAAAAAATATTTCTTCATGATTTGACATTTGAATAAATTATACACACCATCTATAAGCCAAACAAAAACTGTCATTGGTTACTAGACAAACTTAACAAAATACAAATGTTGTGCATACGTACACGGCAACACTGATCAAGACCCTTCACTGATCATCCTGTGGACCATAAAACCGACTGCTAGAGATGCAATGGCAAGTACCATTTACCTCCTAAAAAAGAAACCAACCTCCCCATAACAGACATGGGCCACAGATCAGCATACACTAAATTCTACCATAAACACAAGACTAAACTATTGAATAATGGTGGAATGGGTAAGTGGGAAACAATAGTTGTTGTGGGCAGCGCCGATAATGCCATTGGCAGCAAGAAGAATAAAGGGAAAATTGAAGCCTAGTTGCAGATCTTTTACTTTGCTCCTTGCCCACCTCCCAGAAAGTCACTACACCATCCGAGTCGCTTCCAGCCACGTCATCGCTGACCCAAAGTGCTGTATGTCGTTGGTAGAAGCTATTAATGTTCCTGAAAAATTGTGGTCAAGTGTTCTTGGGCCAACAGGTTCAGCATAATCACGCTGTCCTTATCAGGAGTCTGCTCTCATTGACTATGAACCTGGCAGGATTCCAAGCTCCATTTCTGCTTCAAATATTTGAGACCATGCTCATATTGTTAGCTGTCATTGGGCAGTATTTTCTACAATCTAGAATTGATAAACCAGATAAAGAAAATTGAGTTAAATAATGTCATGATTAGCATTAAAATGTCATGAAATATTGAAGAAACTCTGTACACCAGAGAAAATCCTCGGTTTTTATATGGACTAAAATAATAAATGCATCCACCTTTAGCATTCAAGAGCCCATAAACTTCCCAAACATCCATTTAGACGATGGTCCTTGCCAGCCATTCAATGTCGGACACAGGCCCAGACCTGTCCTTTCTGTTCTACAAACTGAAAAAGCCTCAGTCAGGGATGAAGGAGTCTGGGCCCCACTACCCCGTCAAAGGAAAGGCTAAATCACGTGTGAAGGAATGGAAAAGTTACTCATCTTCTCCAAATATTGACTGCCATGTTTAATAAAAACAAAGGAAGATAATAGAGGTCTTCTACATTGCTACAAAGACATGCATGCTGTCCGCCATTTATCATCCACACCCAGCAAGAGATATATTTTTTATTCCATGAGTGACTGACATAGTACCCCAGCTACGACAAATATTAGCATAAATTGCCCTGAAATATTCATGTTTACAAAACAAGTGATGATGTATGCCCCTACTGACTTGTCCTTGGGTCAAGCAAGAACTGCATACAAAGCATCCGGAAGCACTCCTTGGCAAGGCGCCATTTCAGGCTCCTAGACCTGTCACTGCTCAAGAGAGGCTAAGCCAAGGCATGGACCACACCCACACTAGTGTGACTTGAGTCATAAGGCCTCTATGTATTATTGTACTTTAAATACTATATGGACCTCGTAATAAGCTAGCCTTGTCACTCTTATTTGTACAGTTAAAATGCTAAAGTAAATGGTACATGCGCGGGCCCCAAAAAGCAGACTAGATTTTATTCTTTTAATGAAGTAGCTCATATAAGTATACTTGATTGCCATGTTTTAAAATCATCTTAACGAAGCAGTGAATGAAAATCTCCATTCTCTGATGCATACGCTAAGAATATAAGATGATACAACGCATTCCATTCCTACGCGGTGTGTTACATCGCGGTTTTTACTTGGCAAGTCGTTACAACGACTTGCGCTTCGGGCGCAGGACTTTGAAATAGTATGATTTACTATTCCAACTCCAGTCTGTGCGGACAGTAGGGAAGGTGTTGGAATAGTATATCATACTATTCCTTAGTGTACAGTGCCATCCAACGCAAGTCGTTGTAACAACTTGCGTTGTGAAAACAGTGATGTAAAAGTATCACGTTGTAAATGTTGCGTGGTAAAGGATGTCTCCCATAAGCTACAAATGAACACGGCCTTTACGAATGAACACAGCCGGTGAAATATGGCTACAAGAAGAGATGACTTTGTGTGCTCCTTGATGGAAGAAAAGTAGCTGTAAGCTTCTGGGAAACACTTTATTTTGAACAAGAAGCCTTGTTGAACATCTTATGTAACGATGCAGGAGCCCCGTATGAGCAAACCCATCCCCTCCAGTATATAAGATAGCGGTGTAGAGGTGGGGTTAGATACATGGACCAGCTGCTGCAGGGGATGTTGAAATATGGAGCTCTGACTTCAGATCTGATAGCACAATAAGGTACGTGGGGATGCTTTACATGTTGACACATTAGGAGAGCAATCATGCTGTTGGATGGTTGGGTATAATTTAGACAGGTTTTAGACTAATAGGATAGGGAAGCGTGATGAAATATGATTGAGGCCTATGTAGCCTTTGCCTCAATTAGAACAACATCTACCGAACTGTTTATACAATGTAAAGCAGTTCTAATATGAATCATTCACAGTTCATAGTGTATAATAAATAGTGCTGAATACTGATTTTGGGTACGGATGGGTTTATGTACATATTGACTACAGATGAGAGATTCTATAACAAGTATGTCTGACCTCTGACAGAGACACCTACCAGTTTATTTTCTTCAAAATGGTTACATTTTCCTTAGACGTTTACATTTTGGAGTAACACGACAGGTGGGCCATGATCAGATGTTGTTCTTAAAAAAACTCATTCATGTGGTCTCAAAGTGGCACTTTGGAAGGCACTTCCCAACAGATGACTCCATCAGGTATACAGAAAGAGAATCTTTAACGCACAGTTTAAAGCTAAAGTGTTGGTACAAGGATGCATGTGGGAAAGATGAGAAGATCAATGATGATGTGTACACACACAGCCTGTGTTGTATCCTAGTTTTATCACTGTTGTGTGTGCTCTCAGGGTATGTACTCCATAGTACACGTCACACTGATAAATATAAGCGTGCACCTACTTGGGGAACGTCCCCTGGGCCTTACGATGTCCCCAGCCTGGGTTGATCCTCCCCGGCTGGGGACATCGTAGTGCCCAGGGGACGTTCCCCAAGTAGGGGCACGCTTATATTTATCAGTGGAAAGAAGAGAAGGGCATAGAGGACCATTTCTCAAATGAGAAAGATTCACTAAATATTCAAAGAGTGTATCAATATTCAACCTACATACGTAGAGTTAACTTTTTGCCGTATTTTGAAATTTGTTCAATTTGCATTTCTTACATAAGAACTTTCTAACTGCTGGTCCATATTGCATTGCTTTTGTACTCACCCTACATCCTTCCTCCTGGTTTCTGCAATAAAGTACTATAAACAATCCTGCATACTTTTGATGTCACTTTAAGGCTGCTATTGCTTTCTTTTGGAGTATCAATATTAAATATAAACTGAGTGACTATAATTTGTTGGTGATTGGGAGTGTATTTTCGAATGTAATTGAAAGAGATCACCATCTTCATCAGGGCTCAGGTTTGAGATAATCTAAATATTAGGACAACTTCTGTGTCTGGCAGACCACTGATAAGCATTTTTGTTGTAGTAGTGTTAAGTTGTGATTTTTGGTCTGAAGTAACCTTTAAATACAGCATCTGCCATTAGTAAAGTGTGACTGTAATTCATTTGCAGAGCAAACAGTTGTTTATTTTCTAATGAAAGAGCATTGTTAAGCGTGTTTGGAAGTGCTATATCCTGGTACTACACTGTATAGAACTTATGCAGTCAAGTTGCTACATGTGTAGTTGACCATTTACAAAGTGGTGAAGATTTCTAAATGATGTGTGTAACGTCCCCTTCCAACACGACAGGACACTCATGTAGGTTGAGAAGTATTTGGTAGAGGAAAGCAAGAATGCACGTCTGCTTCTTCTCCCCTTCCACTCAGTCTGGCTAACTGACAGTTCACATTCCAGAACCCCCCATGTCCTTGGTAACAATTACTAGGGCAACCTAGCTGCATTAAGTGAAATACAGATCCCACCGTGTGTTATACTGCTGTAAACGAAATGATATTCCTTAAAATAGTGCACCATAGCTCGTATTTAATTAAACCTCACATGGATAGCTTGCTTGAAATCATCACCCAACACTGTTAATGTAGTGGTATGGTTTATACATTGAATATCTTTATTTTGGTGCCAGATAATAAGGCTAAGAAGGTATGAAGAGACACCTGTATTTTCTAGTTTTAATTTAGGGATTCAGAATAAATGGATGGAGTCTGCTGTTGCTTTACAGACTTCCGGTAGGAAAGTGATCGTGTCTGCAAAGTATTGAGACTGGGTTATGGGGAGTCTGGTATGTGTTTCAAATTTACTTGACGTGTGCATAATTAGCCACATAATTCTGTGAAATACAGCTGTAGATCAATGAGGACATGAACAGCAACCTGTCCTCATCTCTCTCTTTAGGAGGTCACCAAGAGGTGTTCCAATGCTCTCAGCGGTCTTAAATGTTATCCACATGTATCACTAAGATTTTTCTTGAATACAAATGACTGGAATTAGGTCTATTTTTCTCCATCAATTATAAAAACGGGCAAGTAATTAGCTGTGCGCGTCTGCTGTGAGGTTGGTTTTAGAGCGGTAGTATTTACGAGGGCTTTGTTACTGATATAGTCAAGCGGCCTATTTCAAGATACTAATTGACTGTAGCGGCTGTGTGTTGGCTGGTTGGTGGACTATAGATTTTCTTTTGTGGTAGGCAGCCCTAAGTTCCTAATTTCTTTTACAGTGTCCTCCGGGATGACTTGAATGAAGATGTTATGTCAGGCAAACGTTGTTTCTGATGAAGAGACAACACTAAAATGTTACATTGTATCGTTCCAATTTTAGGCATGATGAATGTAAGAACATGAGGTTTTTTTTGGTGAAAAGTGTGGTATCTTTTCGTTTTTCAAGCACTCTTTGACTATATGATCATCTTAAAAAGGCACATTTTAATTTTATATGAGAACTGGAGTTTGTTGAATTGAAGGTGGACTTGGCCGTGGCTCTTTATCAGAGAGAACAACTTACTGTTTTACTATGTCTCTTTTCTAGGGGTTCTTGACTTAGAAAGCATTTAGTTGGTTATTTTATGAAGTTGTTTTCTCCTCTGAGCATTTATCAAGGCGAAACTGAAATGTTTTGTAGGATACTGCTAAAAATGGCAGAAGTTAGCGTGTATTGTTTTTTGGCATGTGCTGACTTTTGGGTTGGGGTAAGGCATTGTCAGGGTATATTGAAGATTACGTGTGAGGCTGAAGTCTGTGTCAGTTAAAATGGCTAGATTGGGGTTCAGTCAAGTTGAGACTGATGCTGACGAATTTGCCAGCTATGTCAGTCTTGTGTTTTTGCAGATATAGGTCTTTCGCAGAAGTTTGATGTGAATTAGCAAACCAAATGTTTAGGCCTCAAAAACGGAGGCCATTGGATGTCTTTAGCATTAGCAAAGTGCTGTATTTAAGGAAGAGTGGGCAAAAGGTCATAAGGTGGTCATGTTGCCTGTCTGGGTTGAGAGTACTGATGAAGGAGGGAAGAGACAACTTTCAGGTTGCTGGAATGTGTTCAAATAAGGTAGCAGCCTCCATCTGAAAATGCTTGTTCCTCTACTGGAATAAGTCATTGTAATCAATATACTGATTACAGATGGGTGCTTTGATCTAAGGCCAATAGCAAGTCTATTTGGAAGTCCAAGGGCTTGCTTTGACAGAGCATATTGAGGTGTTGTGTTCCTACATGACCTTCTACCTTCTGCTAAATGACATTAGAAGATGTACACTTGGAGTGGAATTGCGGGCTTCAGCAGCATTAAAGAAAGAGGAGTGGAATAATTGTTGGGTGTGTCTGTGTATTTTGTATATCTTGCAGAGGGAGTGTAAGCAATTGTTTTTGAAGGTTGTAGTGGGGCACAAACTTGATACATATGTACTGGTCATGGGCATGGTACCGGTATTTTTTGGTTTTAAATATCATGTTATAAAAATATGGTGGCAAAAATATCAATAACGTAAGTATGTATAGGTAAGCATAGATTTGCTATACATTTCCACATATATGTACCATGATAATATATATCTTCAGGTAAGGTAGATCTGGTGCTAAGAATAGTAAATCTATATATTTGAATATATAATCACCTCCACTATATATTGATTATTGATAGGCTTGCTGCAATATTCCAGGAGCAAGATATTTTAGTAGTCAATATTGTGACATATAGCTCAATAATATGTATTGTGTCTAGCTGTGTTGGTGAGGAGCTTGACCATTTAGCATAGAAGTTTTTAGTGGTACCTGAATGATTTCACTGAGGCTGTTGAGATCAATTAAAGTAGACGAGACGCAAACCTTGACTTTGATAAACATGTTATTGTAAAGGTGAATCTATTAATATCATTACCATTGCCAGTTTTCCCTTTGTCATCAGAAGTATCCACAGCCAGATGCAGGTTTTTATCTAGCAGCACTCTGCATTAAGGACATTGTAGTTCTAGTTTTACAAGTAAAAGTATGAAGACACAAGTCTCTGCTTGTAGATTGCTGCTGGAAATATCAAACAGAACTAGCTAAGAGAGATATTGAATAAATTGGAAATTTCTGCAATACTCTGATATTCATTTAAGACTAATGCCTTTCTTTAGAATGTAGATATCCATCATGTTTCAAATTTCCACAGATACAGTTTTTCCGCATTCATTTGTGCTCTTGAACATTTGTGCACACCTATTAAATGTCCATTGAATTGTTTTTACATATTATGGTGACGATACCACCTGATATCAAAGACTTTACTGCCTGGTTTATGGTCTTTATGTGTGGGAAATTGTAAAATCAAAAGGTCTTGGCTAATACTAGACCTAAAAATGCATACATGCCTACATATATACATCGCAGAGGTTTGGGTCAGCCATCTTCATATATTGATCTGTTCAGTTGCCATTCATATTTTGCTGCTACCCATCACAGCATACAGTTTATTGCAACAGATCTCCCACTTCTTACTTGATCACATATGCGCAACTACCTTAAAAGAAGTAAACTTCAATGTCAGGTCTGTTGGGACAATAATTAAACTTGCCAATTCATTTTCATTCCAGCCTTCATTCAATTTTTTATTATATTATTTTGATCATCCGTGTCTGTTGAAACTGTGTATGCAGAAATTCAAAGGCAATAGAATATTTTCTTTGAACAAAGAATTATATTTCTTCTGATGCGCGTTCAAACTAACAATTCCTGCTAGAAAGAGCCCAGCTGTTTTATTATAATTTTAAATTTGTTTTATGAACCAAATGAAAAGCTAGTTGGGTTTATTAGAGTCTGAAATATATTTGGTCATCCAATGCACTGCCTATGAACCTTCAGCTTATGAACTGTCCTTCTGAAAATACGTCCCCAAGCATTTTTTAATGTAGTTTGGGCATAGTTTTATACAACAAACATTTGGATGCAATATAATAAATACGAAATATCAAACAGAAATATCAGATTGATTCAAGCTAACCAGATTCATAGGAAGCTTGTACTTACGATGACATCCCTGATTACCCCAGAGTTGTGATAGAAAAGAAGTTACATCTTTGTTTTAGTCTTTGAATTCCAGCTCAGTTTTAACAATTCTGCTGGATTGTTTGCCACTTGCCCTGTACGAAGGCTATCTGGGGGGTGATTTAAGATCTGCAGACATCCCTTTAATATCTGGGTCAGATGTATTGTGTGCTTGAGATCGTTTCACAGACTACAAAACATATGTGAGGCCTCCATGATAGGGTTCCCACTATTTTAAGATGCCTTTAATTGTTATTTAGCATTCTGCCACATTGATGGGTACAAGAGTAAACAGACCACTGTTGGAATACAGCAGCCTCCACAAAGTGTTGATAGCGCATTTTAAATATTGCTGGACCTATAGCACATTTCAGGAATAGTGTCCCACAGAGTTTAAACAATGCTACCATGATAGTCAGTACTGGTAGGATGTGCCAGTGATAGCAGTTGCTGTGAGGGTGAATAGGTATGTTGTCAGGAATTATGTATATCTTAGAACCCATTCAAGTAACATTCAGCACAGACCTATATTGACCAATCATATCCACACTGTCAGCTCACCATCTATCACCTGACATATTCAATCACAAGCTGATAGTTGAGACTGGCAGTGATATTTCCAATAGTCCACAGAAAAAAATATCTTTGGGCCCCTACTCTAGCTTCTCCTCCTACTGTATTACATACTATTGCGTGTGCCTTGGACTTGTCAAAGGCTTGGATGCTGATGGGATCTCAGGCAGTCTGTCACACCCGGGACTATCAGCACAATGGAACTGTAAGGGAACCCCATCAACTGATACACGAGTATGGTCATGGGAGCATAGGGGTGCATTTCCTGCAGACTATTGCCATACACCAAGTCCTCTCAAGATCTAGCTGGATTGCACCTAGGGCCACAAAAATTACATATCAGTGCTAGTCCTCGGGAACTAAAGGTGTCTGGAAACACAACAGCTAACAAGATAACGGCTGCCCTGGTGGTAATGAGCAAAATGTCTGTCTTTATATCTACCAGATGCTTAGCTCTTTCTCAAAGTCTTTAATTTCTGGGATAGGTAACCCTCCAGGCCTGGTCATCTGCCAATCTCAGTCACTGTAATGTCATATGGACCTATGTCGTCAAGTATCAATCAATGCAGAGAATCCTCTTATGACATGTGATACAGTCGCAGCCGGCATAAGTAATAACGGTGGAGAGGTGGGATGAAGGTGGGCGGTGGGGGGAGTGGACAGACGACGGAATAGGGAAAGTAAAATTTAAAAAACTTTAAAAAACCACTTACCTTGCACTCGCCGCATTGCCAACTCAGCAATGCAGCAAGTACAAGGTAAGTGCTTTTATTTTTTTTTTCATTTTACTTTTCCTATCCCGTCATCTGTCCACTCCCCCCAAATGCCCTTCCCCACCGCTGTTACCTGTGCCGGCGGCGCCCGATGCAATATGAAAAGCAGGAACTGTTTTTTTTACCCCAGATGTTACTTAGATTTGGAATCTTAAAATGTCAACCGGCTGATGGATTATGATCTCCCCATCGGTGATCTAGAAACTCAGCTAATGTCCAGCCAGTTTTCTGCCAGACACTTGTTCTTCCCAGAGAGTTTAATTTTGACTTTTGGCTGGGAGCATATTGTTTCTTATCAGCATTGTGCATGTTATGAGCATTTTAAAGAAATTTTAATTGCTATAGTGACAGTGTTTTTAAATAAAATGACTGTTAATATAGAAAGGGTAGAAGGTGCAACCATGAACATGGGGTACAAGTAAAAGATGCTCAAAAAGACCTAGGAATATCAGTGTAATAAATGCGTCAACTTCAAAACCAACTATCCAGACCGGAGATCTCAAAGCTATAATATCTGACTAACTAGCGTGGGAAATAAGATATACAGGTGGGAAAAGATGCGACTTTAAATTAGTGAAAAATTTCAAAACACCATAATAGCCATAAGAAAATACCTGCATTTTCATGTAACTCTAAGAATCTCAAAATGCTGGACTACAAGAGAAGGCTAATTCAACAAGATCCAAGACAGGAAATGCAAACATAAAGGAAAGGTCTTCTGAAAGTTGAAATAAGAATGAAAATCAGGCATCCAAATCCTTCCGTAACTGCACGGGAGAGTGTTACAAACATGAAATTAACCTCAATACCAACATGCCCAGACAAATAAAACCTCAATATTCAGGGGGGACATGTCTATCTATGTAAGATTGAGGTAGAAGCTAGTGGCAGCTGCAAGACACAAAACAGACTAGTACTAAGCACCTAGATACATGCAGCAGATATAATGTTACCTTAAGTCTAATTATGTAAAGTCTATTTGCTGATTAATCAAGCCAGTCTGCATCCCAGTGTAAACCACAGATGAAGCCGAGTTCTGAAAGTCAATGAAGTGCATGACCTTAATAGCCAGGTCCTCTTACATGTACCACCAATTGAAAAATTGCTGTAGATAACTATCAAAAATACTTGCAAGATAAAAATCAAAAGAACCAGGTTGCAAATTCATCTTGATGAGCAATAATCATGGTGTAAGGAATATTATCAAGGG
The DNA here is from genome assembly GCF_964261635.1 of Lissotriton helveticus. NCBI lineage: Eukaryota > Metazoa > Chordata > Amphibia > Caudata > Salamandridae > Lissotriton > Lissotriton helveticus. The sequence goes on along the minus strand of NC_136065.1, from coordinate 970,678,662 downwards.
ATATGTTTTTTCAAGAATTGATCCAAAACAGTTGTTTTGACATGAAACATGGCTCTGCAACTATAGAAGCTCATTGCTCTTTTTTCCACATGTTTCTAATATTTGAAGAAAAGGAGAAGGAGGATATCCTCAGGTCTTCAGATCACCATGGTACTCAATGCCTGCAAATGTTTTTCTAGGGACAGTAGTACAACAGTGAACCTCATTTACATCGACAACATCAAGATGAGAAAATGGAGAGGAAAGGTAGAGGAATATTTGCAAATTAGCGTGGTTGCTCACATATAGATCCAGGAACAAACTTTTTCTCAAATATATATTAATTGGTTAATTAGCAGATATCTGTGCCAAGGTAGACCATTTCTCATTCTCCAACACAGTCACTAGGGAAAAGGGATTCCACATCCATACAATGCATAGAGATTGTGTGAAGAAAAATATATATAGGAAGTGCCTCACACGACAACCATGAGCCTGTTGGCTGATACACACCAACTGGCATGCTTTCTCATCATTGGCAGTTTTCCTATAAAATGCCGGAGGGACCAACATGAAGACTTGATCTAATAGCGCTATTTGTGTGTACCTCTGTCAAGTCAAACACAAACATCAGCCTCCTAAGTTCCTCATAAAGGAAAAAAATGACTGGCCTATTGTCCTCACAAAAATGTGTATATTACAAATGAATTAAATGTGGCATCTAGCATATGTATTTATTCCCTGCCCATACTCATGATTAAAACCAAGTCAGATGTTTAGACCATTTTATTGTGAAAGGCCAACATGTTTCATTGCCATTCAACAATTTACTGGCTAATTCATCAGGTCACGAGGACCAATAATCACCCAGTTATGCACCAGACCATATGGCCCCAGGTTGAATGCCTATCAGTCGGCAATAGGAAGAGCGTATCTGGACTCAAAATTGTGGTTGTCGCCAGTGCCTCAATCTCTCTGTAGAACCACCGCTTGCAAAGCACGAGTTAAAATCCTGGCAAGCCAAGCAGGCATTTTTATCCCATCATTCTTATGTCTGTTAAGATTTAAAATAATAGAGGTGAGCCTTACTGTGGTACCACAAGAAAAATGTAAGTATGTTTGACTTCTGAAGTTAAAACACTAGTTCCATTAATTTATTGTGCAGAGTAAAAGATCACCCTTGCTGCCTGTTCCCCTCTTTGGATGCGGATAGAGGAAGCTGTTAGGCAGCGTCTTTTAATGCATCCTCCAAGATAACAAGGAAGGCAAATTGCTGACTAAATTGAAACAGGGAATAAATAATATGCTGTCCAAAGAAAGACTGATACACAAGGGGAAACATTGAAGTTCATCATGGGTGAAAAGTCCTACATAGATCACAAATTGTGGTGCAATCCATAGGGAAATAGATAAAGTATCTCCATTCGACGAAAGTCAAGTCATTGTAAGCTTGACATTGACGATGGCCTTCATGCATCTCCCAACCAGAACAAACAAGGCAAATATTAATTCTACCTGTGAACAGAAAGGAACATTTATTACATGTATTTTGGCAAAGCTGGATCATTAACAATGTTCATCCTAAAGGACTCACATAAATGATGAAAACAAAAAAAATCAAATTTTTATATCGGCCTGCACTCCACATCAGCTGTTCAATATAGACTACCAAAACACTGTCAAGGTAAGTAGTTGGGCAGTTGAGAAGAGTAGATCTAACTCCCTAGGCATGTTTACTTTGATAATCTGTTAGTGTCCTATATTTTGTGTCAATACAAGTTAATTTCGAAATTACCGACCTGGATATTTTGATACGCAACCCTAACAAGGTTCCAATTCAAATTCACATACTTTTTTTGCAACAATTCTTTATTGGTATTTCAGTGGCGCCATGTGCCTGATACAATTTACAAAGAGTATCAGAAGTAAAGCACACGGTGCAGAATAATATATAACAAAACCCCAGACACTCGGTCCACCCAGACAGAAGCAAATACAACATTTCTATAGAGTAACACTACGCAGGGCAGTCCAAAAGGAAACGGACAGGACAAGGCTGTCTCCTATTATTTGGTGGTGATAGCTGTAAGATGTATGGTGAAACCCACTCCCATTCCTTAAACGTTACTGAGCTCCCTCATCCGTCAGGGTGTCTGAGGGTGCCCCTATGAGTAATAGGGTTCCCATACCTGGTCATATGCTTCCATGTGGTTGTTTCTCTTATAAAAAATGTTTTTGCTTTCCACAAACTTGGACAATTTGGAGAGGCAGTATGTTCCACTAGGCACCGTAGGTTTCCGCCAATGGCATAAAGTGCAGAGCTCAGCTGAAGCCAGGCCTGCTGCTAGCCAGTGTTTCCCATGTTTTGTAGGGATTTCTCAGTCAGACTTATCATGTAAAAGAGCCAGCTTGGCCAACAATGTCAGACCAACTTTTTCCGAGCCACGAAGAGTCATCCACACCACCGACCAGTAACCAGAGAACATAGGACAAGACTACAAAATTAGCTCAATGTCACATCCCCCTGTCCACAATACCAGCAGTCTTGATGTGTTATCAGGCCTGCCCAAGGATCAGTTCCTGGGAAGGGTGGCAAATGATTTGAATGAGGATCCAGAAATCAACTGACATGAGTATGCTGCACTCTCTCCAGGATGGCCATTCGACTACCTGGCTAACCGATTCATATGCTTCCATTGTTCCAGATAGAGGATGCTGTATGAAACCTTAGGTCCAGCTTGAGAGTCTTGTGGACCTGTTTACAGCTAAGGAAAATATGTACAATGATAGGGTTGGTGATCGCCCGCATCCCTGGGTGTGCAGCATACAGGGCATCCAAGGTAGCACCACATTGTGGTATGGCACTCTCAATCTTACATCAAATCAGCGGGTCTGTAATTCTCCCCAACCAGCTGGTAGCTGTGACAAGTGGTGAGCTGTGTAATATGTGCTAACATGGGGAGGCATAACCTACCCCCCTCCGTATGTGCATATAGCTTGGACATGCAAAGGCTGGGTTTATCCATCCCCCATATGAAGCCCTCAATCACCGAAGCCAAGAGTGAACGGGTACACAGAGCAGTAACTTCCCCAGTACAAATTTAAACCATGGCGCCGTCACCATCATCGTGGCCTGTATATAGCCTCATTGAGACAAACGGAGATGGGTCAATTTTGCAAAATCCAAACTAGTAGAGGCCAATAAAAGGGACAGTGTGTCTTGTGCTAGGTGTAGCAACCCTTGGGATACATAAATGCCTAAGTATTTTGGACCCATCTGCACCCATTTCCCTCCCACTCTCTGAATGCAGGCTTGCGTGTTAACTATGGACATCGGCATTGCCTCACATTACCCCCAATTCACTCTGTATCCAGAGAAGACTGAAAACATTTTTTACCACGGCCACCAGAGTCGGGATAGATGTTCATGAGTGGGAGACTATCATTAAGATGTTTTCCACATAGAAGAATGATTTAATGGACCCCTCTGCTGTGGGTAGGCCCTGTATGAGAGATAATGTCTGATCACCAGTAGCTCCAATGCCAGGAGAAAGAGTAAGGGGAGAGCGGGAAACCCTGGTGAGTGCCTTGCCTAATCCGAATCATACAGGCTCAATGACCCCCACATTTGACTTACACTGTGGCTTGTTTTATATGCATTTGACTTTGCTGATAAAATCCTGGCCCGACCAAAGTTTTCCAAAACTCAGAATAGATAAGACCATTCGCTGTGGCTGAATGCTTTCTCTGCATTCAAGCACAGTGCCAGTCATTTGTCATCCACAGTTTGTGAATCCCACAAAAGGTGGGCCACTGTGCTCATATGGTTGCAAGAAGAATGCCCACGCACAAAGCCTACCTGTGATGGGTCACTGTCTTGATACTATTGACAAGGATTTTGGCTATAATCTTCATATTCACATTCAGTAAGGAGATCGAGCAATAAATAGCATCCACATTCAAGGGGGTCCTTCCCATTCTTAAGGAGGACTGTAATAATGGCTTTATTTAAAAGAGGGCCCAGGTTCACTGTTGTGATCTCCTCCTGAAAGGCACAGTGTATGAGTTGCACCAGTTGTGATTTACAAGCCTTATAAACTTTCCGAGGGGTGCCGTCTTCACCTGCCGATTTATGCCTTGGCGGATTGGCTTGGCCTCCTCAATTTCATCATAGGAAATATCTCCAGCCAACAAAGCTCACCCTTTGATAAAACAAGGAAGTGAAAGGAGGACATAAACTGGTCTTCAGGACGGATGAGGTCACTGCCATCAGACTCATAGAGTTGTTCATAAATGAAGGCAAATGCCTCTGTGATGTCTGTGGGATGTGTAAGAAGGCAGCCAGTGAGGGGTCGGATAGCCAGTATAGAGAGCTGAGCCTAATGTTGTCGAAGCTGGAAGGCTAAAAGGTCACCAACTGTTTCACCCCTCTCATGGGGCCACATGTACGGCACGTTTTAGCGGTCACAAACGGAGAATTTGTCATGTACCAACCTTATTTTGCGAGTCGGTAGCCTTATACCAACTCACAAAATAGGGTTTGGGAGTCAATATTAGGATGGGGTGTTTCAAGGGGGTCCCTTTCTAATAGTGAGTTGCAGAGGCATATATGAATGTTTTGTGACCAGAATGTGGTGGCAGAACATTCATATTATACTGACTCCGTAAAGGAGGTGGTAACACATTTACAAACGGGAAGCGGTCAAAAGGACCCCTTCCCCTTTGTGAAAGTAGGTGCCAACATTTTTTAAGAGCAGGCAGTGGTTCCACGGACCACTGCTTACTCATATAAAATGAAAAGGTAGCTTTTCATATTTCTTTTTTAAATGCATCCTATTTTCCTTTAAGGAAAACAGGCTGCATTTCAATAAAAACATATGTTTTATTTAAAAAGCAATCACAGACTTGGTGGTCTGCTGACACCAGCATGCCACCATCCCTGTGAGTACAGGCCAGTCTCAATGGGTCGCAAATTGTGACTGGCCTCATGACTATTAATGAGGCAGGTCAATTGCATTCACCATTGGGAATTGCAAACGGTATCTGAAACACTGTTTTACATAGCATTTTGCAAGTTCCTAATTGGAAGTCGCAAAAAGACGCAATTAGGAACTCACAAAATTTTTCTATCGTACATATGGCCCTAGGTGTCTCCATTTAAGCTTTCAGAGAGCCTTTTCCACAGCAGTATGAAGTGCATTTTAGTCCAGTTTGGCAACTTGCAGTTTATAGTGATTAGCTAGTGCGCATACACATGTTTGTATTTGAGCACAAAAATCACTCCCCTTGTATTTATCTCTTTTTTTAGTATTTTTAAGTTAAGGAAGCAGATCAGCACAGAACGGGCTTTGTTTGGGCCCTAGTCACTTAAAAAGTAGTAAATCGGCACCCGTAGATTTACTTCCACTTGTGAATGCAAATTACTACTTTCTGGATTCACCTATTCTGATTGGAATCAGCATTTCAAGATGTGCCTGGCATAGTATTCCATACAGATTCTAATGGTATTAATGTGTTTCATTTTTTTTTACATTCTCTCTCAACATAGTTTTACCTGATGGAGAACACCTTTACAAGGGGAATGGATTCCCTCATGCAAATGCACTTTAACATTTTTTTTTTCCATGGGGAAAATATATTACCCCCATAAATGTTCTCCTCGCCATAGCCATGACCTATGAGGTCGACTCGCCTCCTGACAGGGAAACACTACCCAAGCTTTCCTTTATTTCAATTAAATTGAACCCACCAAGCATGTAAAATGCACCTCCCCTTAACCACTTTCTGTCCCTTTATCTTCATGACAGAGAACTCTACGGTATATGGCAGTAAGGTAAACCGTAATTCTTCTTCATTTATGCATTAATTTAGCGGTTACTTGTTTCCTACCATTTTTGGTGCTGCCGATAGGACACATGCTTCCCATTCAGGTGCTTGAGCTGGGGTGGGGAGCTTTTCCACAGCATGTTCTGTCAAGAATAGTGCGGGATGGGAAGTAGATTGCACTCCGGCTCACTGGTCTCAGTGCTCCCATGCAAGCGTGCATGGATTATAGAGCACAGGCACCAGTGCATTCTTGAGGAATTTGATCTCGCGAGGTAAGATTCGGTTGCTTAGCAACCTATTTATACAGAAAGGCACTGCTACAGTGTGTCTTTCTGACACAATGGAGCTGGTTCCCAGTACTTCTGCGGCAGGGCACTCTGCTAATGAAGAAGGCTTGTCTGTCTCATAGAGTTGCAAACTTCAATTGATGAAGCTGTTCCCTCAGCATTGGTTCAATTAGTGCCCAAATAGCAAAATCTGTCTCCTGAGGAAAGTGAGGATTCCGAAGTCGCCCGCAGGAGCAGATATGTGCAAGGTCCTCAGTTTCAGATGTGTTGAAATATGTGAGAGAGATGTTGGGTTTCCAAGAGAAACAGCTTGTGGAGGACTAATTCCTCTCACAATACAGAACCCCAGCAGTGTGTGACTTTCCCATTCATGAAGTCAGTGAATGTGTGTTCCTAAAGGACTGAAAAGACATTGACAAAGCTGGCTTTCCACACTCTTTGGCAAAAAGATATGTTATGCAGTCATTCCAGGAGAAGGTCCCACAGCAGCCTAAAGTATATTAGATTTTTTTAAGCGTCTTTGGCCTCTGAAGGGGCATCTTTGGTAGATACTAATCATACAAAAGTGGAAACCTCATTGAAGAGGGCTTACACTGCCTCTAATTTTTCTATTTGGGCTGCCACCTATGCAGCCTAATGTTCTCAAACTTTACTAAAGGATTTCATGCTTTTGTTTGATGTGCTTCAGGAGCAGAGGGACACTACACAAATTCTAGCTAATATAGAAATATTTGCGCAGTTTTTACCAGATACCTCTTTTGGTCTTCTGCTACAGCAGCAGCAGCCTCTATTGATGCACAACGTCATTTGTGGCTCAAGTTTTGGAAAGTAGATCAATCCCAAAAAGTGCTTATTCTGCGGCTGCCTTTTACAGGGAATAAATTATATTCTGCGAAATTCAAAGATGGTAAGGAAGGATGCTAAGGACATAAAGATTCTACAACCATTTCGTCCTTACAATGTGAAGAAATCTTCTATCCAAAAGATACATAATCAAGATCTTCGAAATAAGCATCCCTTTCAAGGCTGCGCTCGTGTTTGGAGAGCTGCGATGGGAGGAAAACCCCGGCTGCAGCAGAAGTCCCAACGCCAGCATCAAGCAAACAAATGACAATCAATCAGATATGGTGGGAGGAAGAATAGCCCACTTGTTTCCAAGTTGGCAAAACCTAACTTCATACAAGTGGGTACTCAACATTTTCCAGTATGGTTATCAAATACTTTTTCAAACTCCCCCAGTGGAACCATTCTTTGTACAGACACAGCTGCCAAGAATCAACTGAAACTTCAGCAATTCATCTAGTGGTGATGAACATGCTTCGAAAGTGTGCAATAATTCCAGTTCCACACCACCAACATCAGTAATGGTACTATTCAATTTCGAAAGATTCTGACCTATCCTAGTTTTGAAACAGCTCAACGCTTTTGTACAATACCTTCCATACAAAATGTTGACACTGCAGCAGACCATCCCGGCTATACATCCAAGATCTCAGAAATTCCTTTGTTTCACAGTCAGAGGCAATGATTTCCATTTCAGAGTGTTGCCTTTTGGCCTCTCCCCCTCACTGAGAATCTTCATGATGTTACTAGCTCCAGTAGTAGCGCACATGAATTTGCTTGGGGTGCAATTGTTTCCATATTTGGAGGATTGGTTAATTGTCGCATCTTCTTTTTCCAAGGCTCAGGAAGATATACAGTGGACCATTCAATTGCCGTAATCTCTAGAACTGGTTCTGAACCAGGAAAAATCACATCTAATCCCAGTGTGTCAAAGACAATAATGTGATTAAAAAAAGTGAATGTTTCTCTGCCCTAAGACAGAATGGAGAATCTCAAGTCCAAACTCCAAAAATTGTTAAAGCAGACAACAGCTACAGTCAGACAATGATTACAACCCCAGTGTCTGACGTCCCTATGCACAGCTTTTGTTCCATTGTCAACGCTTCACCTCAAACCATTGGAGCAACGTGTTCTAGCTTACTGGTCTCCGATTTCCCTAGATTACAATGCACAAATCCCGATTACACCCATAATTATTCAAGTACTCCGGTGGTGGCTGTCACAACAGAACTTTCTGCAAGGACGCACATGACAAATTCCCCTCCTTTGATCTTTATGACAGACACTAGTCAATGTGGTTGGTGGAGGACCCTAGGTTCTCAGGAGGTACAACGGCAGTAGTTGGAGTCAGAAAGCCTCAACTCCTAAAAATAGAGGGAGTTAGCAGCAACAAGCAGGGCATTGTTGACTTTGAGAATGTTCAGAGGAGGGAACCTGTCTTAGTCAGACCAGACAACCAGGTGGCAACGGCTTATATAAACAGACAGGAAGAGACATGATGCCTGACTCTTGCATCCCTGGCCAGGGAAATCTTGACTTGGGGCGATAAGAACATGTACTCTATCAAAGCAGTATATATTAAAGGGTCATCCAATGTCCAAGCAGACAGTTTCATCCTGAATTCCATCCTCCATAGACCTCCACCTATTTCGCCAATCCTTCCAGCTGGTGACAAACTAGTTCGGTCTTCTTGTCTTGGACCTCTTTGCATCCCCTTTGAATGCTCTTCTCAGGTTGTTCTGTAGAGAGACTGCATGACCACAGGGTTGTGGCACAGATGCTCGGACTCTTCCAAGGCCATTGCATTTACTTAATTTCCCCTCCTCTAGAGGCTGCTTCAGAGGATTCGGAGGGAGACTGTCACAGTTTTTCTTGTGGCTCCATTCTGACCACGTCGCTATAGCTTCCAATTCCGATTCAGCTTTCTCTAGAACCCTGCCTTTACTTTCCTCTTCCTTTTCAATTCCCGGACCTACCATTAGCCAAAATCCATCGGATACATTTGCCGGCTTGGAAGTTGAGTGGTCTTGAGAGGTCTGGATTGCAAAACCCTGGTTGCTCTAGAGAAGTAGCATGTGATAGCCAATCAGCAAATAGATTCCATATTGAAATCATATGCAAAACACAGGAGACACTTTTCTTTCTGCTGTTCTGTAATGGGCCTGGATCCAGTGTTAGAGGATCCATTTAAATTGCTAAAGGCTTCTCTCCTTCTGCCTTAGCCTCCCAATGGGTGGCCATAGCATCCTGCAGGGAAACTAGAGGAAATATTGTGATATTCTCCCTCTAGTTACAAAACTTTTTCGGGGCAAGAAAACCTTTCATGTCCCCTCCCTTGCCTTTCTGGGATCTTTTGGTGGTTTTGAAAGGATTACAGAAGGAACAGTATGACCCATTGGAGCAAGCTGAAATGCGTTGGTTGTCTGCAAAAATAGACTTTTTGTTGGCAATTACTTTGGCTTAAAGTTTCATTGAGCAGTCACCTCATATAATTACTTATCCATACTTAAAATTCTGTCTGGACAAGGTTGTTTTACATACAGTTCCAGCACTGTAGCCAAACATCCTATCAACTTTCTATACAGATCAGGAAATAATTATTCCTGTCTTCACTTCTGATCAGGATTTCCCATCTTCACTGTATGTGCAAAGGACCAACCACATTTATTTGGATAAGACTAAACATTTCAGATCCTCCCATTCCCTGTTTGTCTTTTATGTGTTGGCTTCAAAACGGAAAAAGGCTTCTTGGACAACCATTAGTAGATGGCTCTGCTAGGCCGTACAAAAGGATTATGAAAATCTGGGTCTGACACTACAAGGAAAAGTATTGGCCAGGTCTTCTAGGACAGAAGCGGCTTCATGGGCTGGAGCAGGCAGTGTTACCCTTGAGTAAATGTGTTGAGCAGCAATCTGAGCTATATCGCATACTTTTCTCTCTCAATATAAATTGGACATTTTGTCTGCAGACACTAATAATTGTGGTTTTTCTGTGCTAAAATCCGCAGTGCATTCATTTCTTTGAATAAATATTTCAATTTTTGCATCATATATTTGTGTCTGTTATTTATAGCTTTGGTCGATACTCATGGGTCATGGCTATGATGAGAAGGACATACATGGGTTAATGTATAGATTACTTACTGGTGATCTTCATTACCCTTAGGATAGTCCTTCTCATCGTAGCAGAAGCCCACTCCTGTCCGTTCCTGAGACACATTTATGTTTGGCCTAATAACATACAGAAAGTGATTAGGGGGAGCCGCCTTTTACCAGATAGATGGGTGCAATGTCATAGAAAGAAAGGACACTTGGGAATCATTTCTTTGTCAGGAGGCGAGGCAGCCTCATGGGACCTGGCTATGATGAGGAGCACTGGTCTAAGGGTGACGTAGTTCACCGGTAAGTAATCTGTTCATTCTCCTGGAGAAAAAGCATTTCCCCTACATTCCTACCTAAAGTGGGGTGATACATTCTAATTCTTACCTTGGAAGGAAAGTTAGCCCAGCCCTTTGATGGATTAAATCTCCAATCATTTCCAGGGTATTAAAGAGTTGGACTGTAATTTGAGAATGCAAACAAACTTCTATGCTTGTCAGTGTAACAAAACTTTCAAGACAATCCATGTTGTGAGATGCCCATGTTCCTACCCCTCTAGTAGATTTATGACTGCGGTGATATCCACTCCACCCTCGTAAATAGCCTGCCCTGAAACCCATTGTGAATCATTCACAGGAGTAGAAAAGGTACATTTACCTTTGTGATTAGGGCCCTCAGTCTTAAATGACTTGATTGTAAATGTGATATGTGTTCTTTGATGGCCTCGTTCAAACATCAAGGACTTGCTGAACTGATCTTTGAGCTTAAACTTGCAAGGCAGAGTTGCCTATGTTGCTTTTATTTGTAAGTAATTATAGGGCGTCACATGTCACACTGAGATGTATGAGCTTACTTAACGTAGATGTTACAATAGAGCTAAAAACCACACAGACCTTTGTGCCAGTAATCCGGTGTGTTTGTGCACCTAATCAACAGAGTGAGGTCAAAGGAATTGAGTAATGTTTACAAATTTGTTTCATATTGTGGATAACAAAGCCCTCCATTTGGAATGCTCCCATAAGACTAAATATAGTTTTGGAGAAATGTTCCAACATTTTAGGACTCAAAACGAATCCCAGGAACACTGGAAATCTACACCAGTTGTGAATTGTCCACGCATAAAATTCGTGAATCTGGAATTTCTCCAAAAAGTAAATTCCACATGTTTGAACTTGCAAAAAAAAGAGCATTTCTCTTGTATCTTTTGTACTACATATTAGAGTTTTCTTTTTTTTAAATACTAACCATATATATCTAATCCGCACAGCTCTCCACAGTAGCAGTGATTTACAGCGTCACAGACTCTGGGCCTCACTAGGAGAGATCCCTTAATTGCCGAGATAATCCTGCACTCAGTAAATACAGATACACAGATTCCACAGAGTGCAGTATTTACCAGGTGTGATATTACATTGCCTTACAAGCATCAGGATGGTGAAAACCCCTCTAATTTCATATTTCTACCCAAACTCTGAGCTGACCTATTCCACCAGGCATTAGCTTCCTAAATTTGAAGGGAGTCAAATGTGTGAAATGTCTGCACGCCTTGTAATCGCTGCACAGGCGCAATATCTTATTTACCACCTACTTTGAATTACTGGTCCTCCTTAAATTAGGTCCATTTGAAGCATTTACAGTAAAAGTAAAGTTAACTTTGTGATTACAATTAACTGATTTATGTGGAATGCCTGTTAAAAAGCATATGATCCTGTCCCACGGATGCCAAAGATTCGCTTGACAGTGTGTGCCAAAAAAGACGTTAGTAACTTATAAAAAAGCCATGAATTTGCAATAGCTATTTCGCCTTACCTGTGATTAATGCTATTGTGAAATACAGCGTTTCACAGTACTTTCATTTATTCTTCAAATTATTTCTATTTATGTTCAGGAAAATTACATCTTTAAATAAAATTGCAACTCCCACCACAATCCAGCTTTCTCTTGGTTGAAACATATTGACATTTGTATGCATGTGTAATAACTTTTGCTCAAAGGGACATTCTGTTTTCAGAATCCGTTATAAAAATAGTCGTGCATCTGAAAAAGAATTTCTTACATTTACTTACTTCGCCTATTTGCTTTTTAAAAAAGTTTACTCCCCAAACTAAACATGAGAGCACAACAGATATAAATATAATAAGATGCCATAATATTATTTAATCACTTTTAATTTTGAAGAGATATTTAAACAGGAATTGAATTGTGAAACAGCAATAGAATAATTCTAAAAACAAAGTAACACATTAAGATGATAGGTAAATATCCTAGTTCTCGTCCATGGACTCTATTAAGCAATTTTACACCAAGATATTCAAGTTATGAATGGAAGAACAAAACCAATCAAAATTTTAGCATACAAAGTGTCCCATGTAGAAAGTCCTTTGTGGTCAGAAACTCTCAGGTGTTGTGACCACAAAAGGGCATTTTACTATGTACAAAGGTCCTTTTATGAGTCTACCAATTCATAAAAGGGCTAAAATGACCATGCCCAAGTTGTAAATGATAGGGGCCATGAAAGGCGCATCTACAAGTTACAAAAGTTTGTATCAGTGGTTTGTCACTGCAATTGTATTGCAATCCATTAGTCAGTTTAGACCATCTAGTTGGGGTTGTAAGTGATTTGCAAAAGTAAAGCTGTCCTGCAGATGCAGTTTTCCTTTGAGAATTGTGTTATGCATGCTCAGAGACAACAGGCAGTGAACTAGAGGGCCCTTGCCAGCTCCCCCACAATGTCTTCCTAAGTGGGATTTTCTTTAAAGCAGCTCCTGTTCCCTTTTGGAATGCTGACAGAAGAACAGAGGTTTGCTGTCCATTCCAGACCACCATCCATGCGCTCGTACCCAATAGTTATATCTAATATAGTGACTTGCTTAAATAATATTCATCAGACAGGTTATTCTGTGAATGGCCATTTTGTGAAGTGACCTATTAATGCAATGACAGACAGGTTTCAAAGAGTTGATGCTCAATTTGAACCTACTATTTACACCTGCCGAAATCTTCTTTTAATTTGTGACTAGGAGCCTTTAGTAATAATAATCCACATTTGTATAGCGCACAATCACCCGTTAGGGTCTCTAGGCGCTGGGGGCCGTCGGGAAGATTAAGCAAGCTATTGCCCAGAGTCACATGGTGCTGGGCTAACCTGCCGCCGGAGCCGGGGATCGAACCCTGATCCCCAGATTCCAGCGTCAGTCGCCCTGGCCGCGGCGCCACACCTCTCCCAACCTAAGAGAGTTGTGATGCAGTCTTTATTTACCAAGCTACATTTTGTACACAAAATATACATTTATTGATTTAGATGATAGAAGTTTTCACTTATGTTCGTTTTCCTTGTTTGACAGGATTTACTAGCCCTTGCTAACAGTATTTTCTGCAAAGTAGATATTAAGCAAACTTGCTTAAAAATGGATGCAAAACACAAATGTGAAGACTGCCCAGAAGAAAGATAAGACACTGTTAAACAAAAAGATTCCAGCCACTGGTGCATTTTCAGGGGTTCAGTTATCTTCATTCACCCACTAAAGCAATCAACTATATGAATAAGCAAATTAGCATCAGCATTGGTTCAAAGTCTGGCTTATCTAAAAATGTAAATACCTTACTTAAGTCAAAGAAAGTGATTAATAATAAAGAAGGATGGAAATTTGAAGATTTAGAGCATGATTAAAAGTCACATTTCTATTGCAGTGGGACCGTAATAAAGGATTCTTCCAAATTCCCCTTTTCAATTATTTGTCTTAGAATGGAAGCCAAAGAAAAGCTACTAAAAGTATAATAGAAAGAAACTTTATTGCATGATTTGTTAAAACCCTTGCAAACACTACAAATAAAAATTTTACAATATGTAAAATTAATAATAAATCGCAAGTTCCTGTAGATATAAAACACCCGACTTCCTAACATGTAAAACTCTATTACAAGTGCCCTATCCATAACTCCTATAGTAGTGTTCCCATAAGGAGACGGCAGACCTAATTTAAAATAGCATTTGAAACCCAGGTCAGCTAGTCAATGAACTACTCCCCTTCTGATGACAATTTCATTTTATGTCCAAAAACAGTAAGCGTGTCGCAAAAGGAGTTAGTTCAGCAGCTGATACAGGTTAGTAAGGGGTCTAGGTCTCAGGCCGAGGAAGCGTTGAGCATCTCACCTCCGCTAGTTTTTTGCAAAGCAATCCATGAACCTAACCAAGGCACAATTTACGATGGTATTCCTGGGATCAAAGCAGGCCAACGCTGCACCTCTACATGATCTGGCCTCCTTGTCGATCCAACCTCTTCGTAGTAGGGCCCTTCTTTTCTTCACGAGGTTAGGACACAAACACAGTACATGCAAAAGATCTTCCCTGTGTTGGCCGTAAAGCTTACATGTTTCCAGGGCACAATCTCTTTTCCATTTGGGAAGATGGCAAATCATTGGAATCACCCCCATTCTCAGTTTTAAGAAGTGGAGCTTGGTGCGTGCACTGAAGATGAGAGTTAGATAACTTAGAGGTTTCAACTGTGCATAAGTGCTGAGAGTCATCCAACCGTGACTTCTAGCAGAGAGGCCAGACCTGTCTTCTGCTGAGGAAAGTCTTTTCGCGCTTAGTTTTGCTAGCCTCTTGAATTCATTTTGGCTTGCATGTAAGTCCCAGAGCTTGTCGTGCAGGCCTCAGCCAGACCCGCTAGTGCAAGGGGTTCGCCCTTCTCTGCACATAGTCCTCAGACTCACTTGGAAGAAGTTGGCACAGAAACTGGAAAATACAAAACATAACGTTTATTACACCTCATGAGGTGGTGCTACAATTCAAACAGTACCCTTCGGCATTGCAAGAAGTAGCAAAAAGGGCTACTGACGCATGGTTTATTTATACCCACACAGGGGCTCAAAAGAAGGCGGTACAAAGCACAAGAGCACATTTTATGTCCATATAAGGCAATATTGAGAAGCACGATCGATCAGTGGGAGGAGCTAACAGTCTTGGGGTCTCGGCTAACACATTCCAATCTAGGGCTAATCACTAACAGATGCGGACCCTAACGGTCAGCGGCAAAACAAGGGAACACTATTAATAGCCTGTTGCCGGGCAGATTCAAAGGCCATGAGCAGAAAGATAGGACAACGCACATGGCCGACACGAGGTAGCGTGTGGAAGACAAAATGGCTGCCGCGAATCCAAAATGGATGCCGCTAAATGTCAAGATAGCGGCTAAGACTAATATGTCTTTCGCTAACGCTCAACCTAATCGCTGCTAAATTACAACAGACAACCCTTTTAGCGTTAGCTAAAGACATACGCTCTTTTAGGGTAATCTGTGCACTCATCCTGTACATCTATGCACATTATACTAGTCACTTCTTTGTCCAACATGTGTTGTGCTTTCATGGCATTCCATTTAGACGGTATACAGGCAGTTATGCACATAGAACATAGCATTGGGCCACAGTGGATGCACATACAACAGGTGAAAATCACTGCAATTGCAATACATAGAACAGTCTGTAATTTCCAACCCCAAGCAGAAACTAGAGCCCAAAACCATCTAGCAAAAGTCCAGGTGCCATTTTTAACATGAATATCTGCAGCGATTTTATGCAGTTTAAGAATTGCTTCATATACTGAAGGCAAATTATCTGGGATAAAAACACAACAACTACTTCCGATAACTTTACATGCTCCTCCTCTGTCTGCTAACATGACGTTTAATACCATCCTGTTTTGGAGAGTTACAATTCTAGCAACTTGCAACTCTTCATTAATATTTCCAAGGGCTACAGCAGTTTCATTAGTGATAGCCTCCACAACTCTAGTCAATCGTCGTATTTTCCTACTATTCAATGCAGCACCCACAAAAGTAAACAGGCCTAAATTAAAATCAACATATTCCTGCAGACTAGTGTCTGTTTGGTCTACATCATCAATTCGTATTGTCCTTTTATAGCGGTTCATAGAAATGTCTCTAAACAATTTAAAATCACGGTGATACGAAGCAGGTGCTAGGAAAACAGGAGGAAATAGGAAAGAAACATAACATATACTAGACCACCCTACTGGTAGTCTATGATACCCATGACTTCCACATACTAGATATGTGTTATGCGAAGCCAAGAACGTACTGTCATTTATTCCATCTATATTTAATACAACAACACAATCACTAGTTCCAACTAGAATTCGTCCAGTACTTTGTACACAAAGGTCTGCTTTTGTCCGTGTAACAGTAATGACAGATTCATTGCTTGTGGTAGAGTCTCTCGTATGGGTGAAAACATATGGCGTAGAAGCATTGTCCGGTCGGTATTCTTCCCATTCCCATATAGTTCCATTTGCTTGGGGATACCCATGTTCATCTTGATAACACTCTATATTCAGACGAAAGAGAAGTCCACCTACTGCAGGTTTTCTGTTCGCAAAAAGAAGAGTGTACCAGGCTCGACAAGAACCATTATGCGAAAAAGGAAGTGGAATAAACGGTGTTCCACCTTTCTTTTGATGTGCTGGAAGCATACCACATATCCAGCAATTTGTGGTATTGGTTGCGTTGTGGGTATGGTGGAGCATCTGAACAAACGTATTATTCAAATAGGACTCTCGATGCTTATACTCATGATACGGAAGAGTGAAATGCTGATGCTCTTCTGGGGCTGGAGTAGTAGGAACCACAAAAAACTCATGAGCAGGAATCATCATTTCAACAGACCAGGTGATCACTGCTATAATTGTCAAGGCAACAAAAACACCTAACACTCCTAAAATCTTTTTCTTAGTGGTCATCATAGTCACAGAGTCAATTCTCTTCAATCTAAAAAATAGAAAAAACAAAATAGTCAATGAGCTCTTCACCCTGGGCAGACGTTGTTTTCTTCACCAGGGATCAAGACAGGTGTCACTACACTACGCAGGGCTGATCCCCCTCCCTTGTTATATTGGCATTCCGTTTCCACTACCCAGGGCGGTTGCTCAACCTGTCTCTCAAGAAAAAACTGTGGATCACTTCCTCGATCTCAAATTGTATCGCGTTGCTCCAGGGGTCGTCTGGTCCGGGAAGAATTCCGCAGATCCGTCAGGTGATACAGCAGGGCCTTTCTCCGTAGTCAGGATGTCTCGATGATCGGTCAGCACAGCAGGTTCCACCAAGGTCAACAATACCTTCCGACAGTGAGTGCTATGCAGCCAATTCTTTTTGTTGGTGACTCGAACTGCCGTTCTCGTGGCAAGGAGCACTTGTTCTGGTCCCCGCCATCTCGGCTCCAAGCTGCTTGATCTCTCAAAAACTTTCACCATCACGAAGTCACCAGTACAGAGTTCATGGCCCTCACCTTGTGATTTATCGGGGAGCGCTTCTCGAACCTGTTGATGAATAGAAACCAAGCTATCAGTTAATTGTGCCAAATAGTCATTCATTAAAACACAAGGTACATCATACACAGAACTCGGTTTCGGAACTCCCCAAATGTTCATTGGTCGTCCGAATACCACCTCATACGGGGTGAGACCCGTTCTAGAATGTGGTACTGATCTGATGGACAACAGTGCCAATGGCAACGCATCTGGCCAAGTCAAATTCGTGGAAGCTTGGATTTTCGCAATTTTCAGCTTCAGAATAGCGTTATACCTTTCCACCAATCCTGCTGATTGTGGATGGAACACAGCATGAAATTTCTGCTTGATTCCTAATCCCTTCAGGACATACTTGATAACTTCCCCAACAAAATGAGGTCCGTTATCATTCCATAAAAGTCTGCAAACACCAAACCTCGGGAAAAACTCCTTCAGTAGCACCTTAGCACTAGTAATAGCAGTATTGTCTTTTGTGGGGTATGCCTCAATCCATTTACTGAAGGCGCAAACCACCACTAAAACATACTTCAAATTATTACACCGCTCGAGCTGAATGTAGCCCATTTGCAGGACTTCAAAAGGTGCAGTTCGTGTAGCAAAACCTCGAGATGGAACTCGCGTCCCTTTTCCAGGATTGTATTGTAAACAAATCAAGCAAGACTGTACTACTCTCTTAGCTGTGCTAGCAATTTCTGGATGCTCCCAAACTTGCATAAGCATTCTCGTTATTGCGGAAGCTCCAACATGTGCTAGCCCATGTGCCATCTGACCCATAGGTTGTACGAAAGCTATACGTAGCTTCCATCTATCCATCTGCCTGTTTCTCCAACAACCTTCGTCATCTAACTCTCCTTCTTCAGACCACTGTTCACGTTCTTTGTCAGAGGCTGTCCTCTGTACCTCTCGCACTTCCTGCCTACCATCGTGCCATCTCTCAGCTTGTGACTTCACTACGTACATAGGAGTGGTATTTCTCTGCATCGCAGCTTCATGTGCCACGTGGTCTACAAAGGTATTTCCCTGTCCAATCTTGTCACTTTCTTGTGTGCACTGCACTTCACTATGGCTACTTTCTTGGGACATGTCAATGCAGTCAAGAGATTATGCACTAATTCTCCATGCATTATCTGTATTCCATGAGATGTAAGAAAGCCTCTTTCCTTCCAGAGTAGGCCAAAATCATGCGCTACTCCAAAAGCATAGCGGCTATCTGTGTAAATGTTCACACACAAACCAGCACTAAGTTCACATGCTCGTGTCAAAGCTATCAATTCAGCTGCTTGGGCCGATTTCTGTGGTATGCGAGCTGTCTCCACTATTGTCTCAAGCGTGGTAATTGCATATGCAGCTGAGGTCGTACCATCTGGTAATTTCAAACAAGACCCATCAACCCACAATTCACCATCCACATCTGGAAGGGGCGTATCCTGCAAATCAATGCAACCCTTTGTCTGTTCCTCAGTCAAAAATATACAATCATGCATTTCTTGTGACTGAGGCTGAGTCACCGGATATGGCAACAAAGTAGCTGGGTTCAAAGTTGTACATCTCTTCAATGTAATGTGGGGGGCTAGCAATGTCAGTTCATATACTGTAAGACGAGCGCTAGTTAAGTGCTGCGTCTTTGTCTGATTCAAAAGGGCATCAACAGCATGAGGTACTAATACTAACAATTTGTGTGACAAAACTATTCCCTCACTCTGTCGTATTGACACAGCTGTTGCTGCAAGTGAGCGAAAGCACCCAGGTAATGCTCTAGCAACAGGATCAAGAACTGCTGAAAAATATGCACAAGGACGTTGCTTATCGCCATGTAACTGAACTAAAACTGACAATTCACATCCATCTTTCTCGTGTACGTAAAGTGTAAAAAGCTTTGTATAATCTGGTGTGCCTAACACTGGTGCTGAACAAAGGGCTTGTCGTAACTGTCGAAAAGCACTTTCACATTCATCTGTCCATGGACGGGGTACTGGAGTATCTTTAGTCAGAAGCGCTAACAAAGGCTTAACAATGTGTGAAAATCCCAAAATCCACTGTCTACAAAAGGAAGTAAGACTCAAAAATGCACGTACTCCCTTCTGTGTGGTAAGAACTGGTGTGTCTAAAATTGCTCGTATGTGATCTGATGTCAATGCACGTCCCTCCTTAGACACAAGGTGACCTAGGTAGGTTACCTTTGGTCTACAATATTGTAGCTTCTTTCGAGAGACTTTGTGATGGTGGGAAGCAAGGAAAGAAAGCAAAGACAGAGTAAATTTTTCGCACTGTTCTGGGGTGTCGGCTGCCAGCAAGATGTCGTCGACATATTGTATGAGAGCCACACCCTCGGGCAATACAAAAGAATCAAGCTCCCTTTTTAATGCTTGACTATAAATACTCGGACTCTCAGTATAGCCTTGAGGAACTCTACAAAATCGATACGATTGATTATTCAAAGTGAAACCGAACAAATATCGGCTATCAGGATGAATAGGGATCGTAAAGAAAGCGTTCTTCAAGTCTATCACAGAAAGTGTAGTGGCAGTCGGAGGAACCAAAGTAAGAAGTGTTGTGATGTCAGAAACCACGGGATACTGTGGTACGACAATCTTGTTCACCTCCCTCAAATCAATATTAAACCTGTAAACTCGTGTATCAGTGTCTCTTTTCAGAATCGGAAGAATCGGGCTATTGCAAACATTAAATGGGACTTCCTCAACAACCCCAACTTGGATCAAATCATGTACAATTCGTATGAGTGCTTCTTCTCCCTCCTGTGAGATCCTATACTGTGGCAAATTGGGTAACACAGCTCCCTCCTTGACACTAATCTGAACCGGAGGAATGACCATCTGACCCACATCAGTGTCTGAGGTAGCCCATAGAGATTCAGGAAGTGAGGCTAGTGCAATATCTTCCTTAACAAGGCAAATTTTTGCAGGCTCGGAATAATTATCATTTAAAATGACACGCACCCCTTCAGGAGAAGATCGTATCGTGGCTCTAAAATACTTCAGCATGTCAAGAACCACAATACTGTCTGGTGTGTTCGGAGAAAGCAAAAATGGACATGGAGCACTAAATTTATCAACATAAAATGGAAGTGGTTGTGACAATGGGCTATGGGAAGGTGTTCCATCGAAACCTATCGAAGTAATAGTCGTGCCAGACAGGGGAGCCCTCGGAACCAATTGTTTAGACAGAGCGCTACGAGTAGCTCCTGTATCAACCACAAACCGATCAGTAGAACCCAAAACATGTGCCGTAACATAGGGACACGTCTGATCTACTGGAACTTCAACTGATTCCTTACCCCATCCTAGGCAATCCTATGCATGAGCAGAATCGTAAAGATCAGGCTGGACATAATCAGACATCTGATATTGGTTTTGTCTATCAAAAGTGTTCTGGCTATTCTGTGGTCGTACATTTGCGTCAAATTGGGCATGATCATTCACATTTCCCCTAGGTCCTGAAAACCCTGAACCATTTCTCAGTTGGCCCCGCCCCCTTGAATCCTGTTGGGCGCGCAACAATGGGCAATTAAGCATCCAATGGCCAAACTGCTTACAATATGCACATTGATTGATGAACACATTCGTACGAGGGTAAGGGGTATTGAAAGATTCTCGTCCTCCTCTATCATAATTTCTATCACAGCCTCTATCATCACCTCTAGAAGGCGGACCGTAAACCTGGGCCAACATAACTTTCGTTTTTAACTCTTTAGATTTCTTGTCCTCATTCCCCTTCGCCTCTAATTCTTGATGCTCATAATATTGATTTAAACTCACACAACAGAGAAGTACTAATACAAAGAAAAGACAATAAGTCCTACTTCTTTAAGAGAAAGAGGGTCAATATAACATTACATCTAGGCCCACATAGACACAGTGTTTTTGATCTTTTAACACCTTGAGGGTTGACAACACATGTCTTAATACTGCCCTCACACACTTTGCAGTGTCATGCTTCAGCACTGGGCCGCATCATACACCCAGGTGCAGACCAACACACTGAGTGGAGCGCTAGATATTTTTAGATGAAGAGCAAGTGGTGAAATTCAGGGAAGTAGAAATGTGGTGAAAACACATACAACACGAACAATAAAGTGACGTACTAGACAAACATCAAGGTCAGAGGGCGGGATAATATTGAGCCATCGTTAAAGCAGAGGCCGGAGAGGACGTAGTCCAAGAACTTTCACTAGCTTTTAGACGGCTGGCTATCCCTGGTAACAGATTCGTAACATATTTATCGACAAACAAATGCCTGCCGGTATCATCTGTTAAAGACTGGCCGCTAAAGTCATGAAAAGCTTCCTCAAAGCGTGTAAAGAAATCAGAAACTGATTCATCTGTCTTCTGTTTACACGATGCTAAAACAGTCCAATCAATCTTTTTAGGGGGAATAACTGTTTTAAGTTTAGTCAAAATTGCTGCAGTAAGATCTAATATCAACCGATGCAGCTTTTGGGCGGGCTCTCTATCCGCATCTATTTGTTCCAAATTTTTCCATTCGGCACCAGAAATAGCACGATCATCAATTTTACGAACAGTCCTCCACATATCTGGGGGCAAAATTAAGCCGAAAAATAAATCTTTATCACATAAGGTCATAGTACAGGAATTTAGAGAGCCTCCAACTTCCTCATAAAAGGCGGCTGGATTTTTACGCGGATCAGGCAATGCTGCTTTAAGCGCCATTACATCTGCTCTATTCCAAGGAGTGTACAACCAATTATAAATAAAATATCCTGTAGCATTAGCAGAATTTTTATCATCCTCATCACCCGTTCCTTTAGGAGGAACATACAAGGGCGCGGCTTCCCGCATAGGTCTCATGTCAGCAGGTTTTATCTTATCTGTTTCGAAGACAGGAGACTGCGAATCTCCGGGCAGATTGGACTGTGGAACGTTGTCCGCAATCTTTTTCTGCTCCTGCAGGTGGAACGCCTAATTTCGTAATTTAATCAATCGTCTAATCTCGTTGTCTACCTGGGAAAAAACAAAAGAACCATCACGTAGCTGTTTACGATCATTTGCTATATCATTAGGTTCTAAAACTGGAGAGTGTTTTCGAAACTTTTCTACAACTTCATCAGCAAATGTCGCGGTAAAATATAACTGTTCCTTTTCCGGCCAATCCTTCATAATAGCGAAAAGAGCAGGGACAGAATCATTATTACGTAATGCTTTACGAGCAGCTTTTCTAATTTCGGCTGAACGCTCAGCAGTCAACATGGATTGAGTGTCCCGCGCTTTTCGTTGGTCCGAGTCAGAATCCTCGTCTTCCCCGGACAGAGCGGACGGAACGGCATACAGAGGTGGAGGTCGATCAAATAACAAAAAATCATCTTGCTGTTTATTAAGGACAGGATAGAGAGGCTGATGGACAGGATATTGGCCAGATACCTGCAATCTACATTCTTTCTCCTCTCGTTCCTGCAACTCTTTCGCTTCTTTCTTTCTCAATTCCAGCGCTTTCTCATACACATTCTTTCGCTGTTCTTTTTCAATCAACGCTTGCTCACGCTTCTCTTGCTGTCGTACTTCTTTCTCCCACATTCGCAAACTTTCAAACATATCTCGCCTAGACCTTCGCTCAAACAAACATCGTTCCACATACTCAACCTTTCGTGCATCAAATGACCCATGCAGTGGCCACCGTAATTCAGGATCCTTTTTAGTGTATTTGTGCCACAACGTGCTGTACATTATGGCAGAAAGACCAAACTTCACATACATATCTCTATTAGGCGTCCCTTCTGGGGAAGCCGGCTGCGATTCCTCAAGTCGTAAACTGGTACCATTACAAAAGCAGCACAACCTTCGAAGTGCGCTAGAAACAGGCATGCCAAAAATAATGCAAAATATACACTATTATACGTAAAGTAGCGCTTAAAGTACTTTCTTAATACGTTGCGCCGTTCAAATCAAATAGTTGAGGAAAAATCCTCGCATTACCCGCCTATATGAGTTGCAACACATATATTCAAAATTCAAATGCAAAATTCAAATGCAAAATTCAAATACAAATACCAAAGTAGACTAGTCTATTCCAAATACAAATATGCCACAGTTAGTGTTCCTAAAACTACCTTACCATACAAGGGCATCCAAAACCTACAATAGGTGCCGCAAACCAGCTCTTACCAATCATAGGCTGTCCAGGTTCCAACTGCCAAGTTCTAAATTCGACCAAACGGTCACTGCACGGCAGACCAACAGAAGAGATCTCAGTCGGGGACCGGCGCCGCCTGGATGGTCAGATCGGAAAGAAGGGAAGAACCGCCTCGGGTGACAAGACTCGGGTCTCCTCTGGCAGCGATCGCGTCCTCAGCGAGGTTCCAAACCTTCGTCACGACCAATCCTTCGGGCATCCAAGTCGCCGATGATCCCCACGTGTCGGTCGCCAATTTGTCGTGCAGGCCTCAGCCAGACCCGCTAGTGCAAGGGGTTCGCCCTTCTCTGCACATAGTCCTCAGACTCACTTGGAAGAAGTTGGCACAGAAACTTGAAAATACAAAACATAACGATTATTACACCTCATGAGGTGGTGCTACAATTCAGACAGTACCCTTCGGCATTGCAAGAAGTAGCACAAAGGGCTACTGATGCATGGTTTATTTATACCCACACAGGGGCTCAAAAGAAGGCGGTACAAAGCACAAGAGCACATTTTATGTCCATATAAGGCAAATTTGAGAAGCACGATCGATCAGTGGGAGGAGCTAACAGTCTTGGGGTCTCGGCTAACACATTCCAATCTAGGGCTAATCACTAACAGATGCGGACCCTAACGGTCAGCGGCAAAACAAGGCAACACTATTAATAGCCTGTTGCCGGGCAGATTCAAAGGCCATGAGCAGAAAGATAGGACAACGCACATGGTCGACACAAGGTAGCGCGTGGAAGACAAAAAATGGCTGCCGCGAATCCCAAATGGATGCCGCTAAATGTCAAGATAACGGCTAAGACTAAGATATCTTTCGCTAACGCTCAACCTAATCGCTGTTAAATTACAACAAGCTCACTCAGGCCAAGAATGCTAAGCCCACAGGACAAGTAGCGGTGCCCCTCTGGCTATCATCTTGTGTTCAGCTGGGCCCATAAGCGGTGAGCCAAACTACCTTCCTTTGACGCCCTCAGCTTGTGACAGCTCATTAGAAAAGTCGCCATTCGGCCCATTGATTGTCTGCAGATGCCGAATTTCAGCTTAATTTGGGCCTGTGAAGTGTGGGAAGGTAGCTGGAAGGTTGTTCTAAAAAATTTTGCGACTAATTTGTCTAGTTGCCCACTGTCTAACCCTTTTAGCACCTCACTTCCGTAGGTTAAAGTTGGAATAACCTTTGCCTGGACCCCCTGAAGGGTTGGAGCGAAAGTTGGGCCAAATAATTTCTTGCGAATGGAGCTGAGTGCAAATGTTTACGCAGTTCCTTTCTTTTTTGTTCACCCAATTGGCTCTTGTATCTGCCATTATTATTAAAGAAGACTCCTAAATACTTGTGGCAGCTGGTTTCTTCTAGTCTTTCCAAGTTTAAAACCCATGCCAGCTTCTTGGGCCTTCCTGAGTGAACTGCCAGGATTTTAGTTTTCTTGCTATTAATCTGAAGCCCATTCCTTGAATATGCAGCGGTTGCATCCAGGAGATGTTGTAGTCCTATCTTTGTGTGGCTTAAAAGAACCACGTCATCAGCATACATTAGGTTTGACAGGTGGAGACTACCTATTTTGGGTGGGTGCGAGTTAGCTAGATTCAAGGCTTCCGGAAGATCAGATAAAAATAAATTAAAAAGTGTGGGAGCCAGAACGCACCCTTGCTTGAGGCCTTGCGTTGTCAAAATTGGTTGTGACAGTCTTGAGCATGCTTCGGCCCATGCCCAAAGGGAGTTTAGCAGTATCCCTGCAAAGTACTTTGTTTCGTTATCAATTAAGGCGACCAACCGATAGTTGCGTGGGGATTTTTTATCTCCTCCTTTAAAGATTGCTACGTGGATTGATCCTTGCCAAGAGGGCGGAATTATGTTCTTTTCTAAGATGGTAGAATGGAGCGGAGCTAGCTGAGTAGCCCAGAAAGCAGGGTCCTCCTTAAAGAGGGCTGAAGGAATGCCTCCTGGGATTGGGGCCCCATCTCTTAGTCCCTTTTCAATCTGCTTTTGGATTATTGGTGCTGTATGGAAGTGCTCAAGAGGTAAGTTGCCCTCAATCCAAGGTTGAACCTCTGGAGCTTTGCTGCCCTCTGTACCAGTAACCTGATTGTAGTTATGTTCTTGTAGGTCATTGAAATGACTGTGCAGGAAGAGGTACCACTCGGATTCCAGTATGTTAGATGAGGCAACTTTGGGTACTCTGCCCCCTAAACTATTTATAGTGCACCAAAACTTTGCAGAGTTGTTTGACCTTATATCGTGGTATAGTCTGGCCCAGAAGGAATTCCAGTAAGTCCTTCATTGTTCCCGTTTGGCAGCCTTCAAATATCTTCGGCCTCTCTTAATTTGGTTATAATTAGTGGGTCCTTTGGCTTCCTTTTACGTTTCCTCCATAGCCGATTCATGTAACGCTTGGCAGACCATATCATAGGATCCCAGGGGGTCGGCTGTTGGGACCCAGTCACTTGTGTGTACTTTATTGGTTTTACGTGCCTGGCTATCAAGTTTTCGGAGAAAATTATCCAGTTTACGATTGGTTCCTAAGTTGGCCTGAAGGCGTTCCTGATTATATGCTTTGCTTCTGTCGCCAGGAGCTATAGATTACTGACTGAACACTTGATGGGTTTTAAGTTGATAGTGGAGCTTTCGAAGGCTTGGGCCACTGCCTGATCATGTTGCATCAGCCTAATGCTGAGGGAAATTTCTTGAGGGCTGTGATCGCTGTCCAATCTATTGCCAAACCCCAAACCAGAGACATAATTCAATAGGGAAAGGCTGACAAAGAGTAGTTGATCAGAGACATGCTGGTTTTAGATAGAAATGAGAGGCAGGCGGCTTATCAGGAAGAAAACTCCAGTTAGGTGCTCTAAGGCCAAGATGTTCCAAATTACCCTGGAGGGCTCAGCCCTTTGGGTCCTCCTTGCTCCACCCAGGATGATCCTGCGGTGGTATGGCCCAGTTGCCTTCCTGCAGCTTTTTTACCTCGATCTTTGTGAAAGTGTGTATAATCATGCAGTACGAAACTCCACATAAGGGGTGGAGGGGGAGATCAAAGCATGATTTGGCTTATAAATTTGTAAATACCCTCAAATTCAGTGGCGGCTCCTTAGAATGGTATAATGTTACTCATTGGGGGAAATGTTTTGATTTTTGATTCCTAAAACTAATATGAACACAAATATATGCATCTCCACACACCCGTTCAGAATCAAAAACAGGTCCCAACTCTCTCAGGTTCACTCCACCAGTTTATTGTGGCTTGAGGTAATGTATAATATATAACACATGCATGCACGCATGCGCACACACACACACACACACATATCACCTCCAGATAGATAGAGATATGGCCCGAACAAGAATTGTTAGAACATTAATGAAAATGGGTATGATGACAACGAATACCTGTTGCAGATTACTAGTTAAAGATGAGCATATACAGACAATAAAAAGGAATTGGTTTATTATGAAAACATGGACAGGATTTCATATCTGTCTCTGTTAATAATCCTGTGGAAACTTTCTACCACTGTTCATAATTTGGGTCCGGTAAAATATTTTCTGGTACAATTTTAGCAAGAGAAATTCCTTAATGCTATTTCCAGATAAAAAAAAATGGACTAATTACTGTTACTTATGAGGTCCTGACCACCTGAACTTGGACAATGTGGCATTCTCGGATGGAATTCTTCACTGCCCAATTATAACAGGCCAGGGGCCGTATTACATAAAGTACGCAGCGGGCATTGGGGCTGTTTGGTATTACAGAAAGGGCAGCAGATGTGTTTGCGGCCCCTTTTGTAATACCGATAGCGCTGGTGCACATAAAGCGCCAGCGAAATCTGCGGGGGGCATTCCCTCATTTGTATGGAGGCATGCTCCACGCAAATGAGGGAATCCCTTTGCCTCTGAGCCCATGTCATATTACCGACGCAGGCATAGAGGCAAAGAAGCCTGATTCGCACTGATGGTGTACCATCTAAAAGGTGGCGCACTACCAACGTGCCCCCTGATGGCAGCCCTCTGGAGGGGGGAAATGAGGTCCCATGAACCACCAGACATCCCCTTGCAGGCGGGTTCATTCATTGACTGCATCCACCTGTAAGGGGATCTCTAATGTCCTTTAAAGTGCAGGCGGGTTGCCGCCTGCACTGTGAAAATATGGATGGGCTGTAAAGCAATCACTCCATTTTCCACAGGAATGCGCTGCCTCCAGGATGAGTTTGTGGCTGTCCTGGGGCCAGTGCATTAATGGCAATAGGGCTCTTTTTCACTGTTGGCACCCAGCGCGCCTTTTCAAAGATGCGCCCTGCACAAACAAGGAAAATGCGCATTTACCATAATAAGAGCCCTGGTGTCCCAGCTCCCAGATTTCCCAGGTGTATGAAAACCAGATCTAGTTTTGCCAGCTGGAAAATCCAGTCAGTTTATTCACATGAAGTTTGGGCTGCAAGCGAAGGTAATTGAGGCCCCGCTCTGTCCGCAGTAACCCTGGCAGGAACCAAACCGATGGAAGCGGGGCCTCAATTACCGAGCAGTTGCCGGGTGAGGTGAGGCGTACTCCCACACAAAGCTGGGAAAGAAAATGCACCTCCAGTGAAAATGAAAATTAATGTGCATCTGCGAAAAACAGGTTCTGGTAGGGTGTAGCGTAACAACTATTTCCATAATTTCCTATTATATTTATGTTTTTTCTCACACAATTCTGTAGAATTTTTGGCAGTAGCGTTCCCTCCTCTTGGTCCTGACGAAAGCCAGGTTAGTGACACCTAAAAGACTGAAACATGTCGACCTATGTCCTATTGCTATAGATAGTTATTTTTTCAAACTATCAGCTTGTGTTTTTAATCTTGACACTAGGATAGCTTCTATTAAATTCTTTTTTTGTGTCCCAGTAGTCATTTTTATCTTCTCACTTTTACTTTTCCTTTGCACTGCAAATCATCAGCACCACTGTCTGAGATTTCAATTTCAATTTGGCCGGATCGTTCACTGGTTGTGAATTAAGTGCAGCTTGGTTCCCCCTGGAGAGGTGTGGGCTGTACTAATTTGTATAACTATGTTCATTCCCAGATGACGATGCTCCGCCAGTGTGGTGGGCTGACGGGATTCATCTCAATACAGTGTGACTGAATGTGTATTGCTTGTGTCCTACGATTTTCAGTGTCAGTTGGGGATCAGAGACTATTGGGTCGTTAAATATAATATCCCTAGGACCCTCTCTTGTAAATATGTGTTTTGGCTTGTACATATGCCCCAAAGTTCTCCCAGTAAAGTCTAAAGTGTATTCAGTAAAAGAGTAGAGAACTACCCGATATGCTTTACAATTTTGCTTCATGCAGTAAAGCGTATCTTCCTTGAGCACAGAGCACGAAATCTTAGCCTGCAGTTGTGAAAAGTTCCAGCTTATTCATGGCTAATATTTGCGTTCACAGAAATTGAACCATCGGGCGAAAAATAAAATTCCTCTTTGTTCTTTATTCCACGCAGTGTATCTGCTTGTAAAAAAATTAATAAAATACTTTGAAATCAAAAACAAATCACTATATCGTTTGCAAGTATCAAAACATTGCAATAAATATCATATCTTTAAAATGCATGTTTCTTGAGTCCAAACTAGTTCAATTGAAGGCAACACTCATTCATTCTCCCTTCTTACGGATTTAAAGGCTTGTAACGTTTCTGTTTGGTCGGTCCCAAAGGATTCAGTTGGGGGAGTTGGTGTCAGATAAAGGCATGCTTAGTTGTGGAGTCCCTCAATGCTCAGCCCTGTCCCCACTCATTTTTAATGTCTACCTGAACCTTTGGTAGCCGCTTAAGCCGACATGGGCTGTAAAATCTTCAACTACGCAGATGACACCCATCTTCTCCTGTGTGGAGTGCAAAAAAACGATGGATTTAGTCCCAGATCTCTGTACTGGGGTGAATGTATGACATTGTTCTGCATTCTGTCCATCAATTGTTGTTTTTGCATTTGTCACCCAACTTCTCCTCAGCATTGATAACACCCCTCATGCTCAGGACCTGGCACAAAATGTCCTTAGATTTGCAGTGAGTTGGATGACATCAAACTCACTGAACATCAATCCAGACAAGACAGAGGACCTGGTTATCCCCACAACAGACTTCCCTTGGAGTGACCATTTCTGTCCCCAAGAGCTAGGCCCCACCCCCGACCCATGCCGGTCGTAAAGAGCCTCGGCATAAAAATTGGTTCTGAGCTCTCCATGGCCAACCAAATTTCTTCTGTGGTCAGTACATGCACCGGCCTGATTAGGCAATTTTTGAAACTTGTCCCCCTTCTCTCCACCACCTCACTCCAAATGATAGTGTGGCCACTATCGTCTCGAGGCTTGACTACGGCAATGCTTTATACATTGGCCTCCCACAGAACCTGGCTAACAGACTGCAGGTGGTCCTGAATGATGCAGCCAGGCTGATCTTCAGGCTCCCTAGAAGGTCTCATGCCACCCCTTTGAGGCACAAAATTCACTGGCTCCCTATTAGGCAAAGAGCTAAGTTCAAGGGCCTCTGCATCACCCACAAAGCGATCTATGGCCAAGCCCCAACCTACATAAAAGAACGCCTTGAGGCCTACGTTGCGGGTCGCACACTGCGGTCCTCCGAGACCTGCCACGTTACAAGACTGTATCAAAAGGGGGCAGAGGTTTCTCTGTCTCAGTCCCCAAGCTCTGGAACCAGCTACCTAAGCAACTCTGAAAGGAATCCAATCTACTCCAGTTCAGGAAACGCCTCAAAACAATCCTGTTCAGGGAGGCCCTAAGCACAGTTTAACACTGTTCCATGCTCGATTTTGGTTGTCTTCTATGCAGCTACGCCCACTCCCTCCCGAGCGCTAAGAGACCTGACGGTGATTTAGCGCTATATAAATATCAATTAACAATAACAATAAGAATATTGCTTCAGATCTTGTCAAGAACAATGTGGTCTTATGTCTCCCTTTTTTAAAGAATTCTCTGCTTTGAAATTTGGTATGGCTAGTGTCAGAATCCTTTGGAATTAAATGGTGTAAAGCCAGTTCTCCGGATAGGGTTCATACATCATTCAAATACGATTGGTCATACTGGCCCGATAATAGAGATGCCAGTCAGGGAGTGCCCATCCACCTTCGGTTATTGGAAGTTTTCAACTATTTAAAAACCTCTGCTCTTTCTTCCTCTTCCAAATAAATCTTGACACTGTAGAATCTACCATTTGAACATATCCATGAGGGACTTAAAGAGGCAGTGACCGAAAAAGATACAGTAGTTTGGGAAAGATATTCATTTTAAGTATGTTAATTTGCCTTATTAGGGAAATAGGTAAATGCATCCATTTGTCCAACAGTAACCTAATATGCCGTAGCTGTGTAGTATAGTTATACTCAAAGCATTCCTTAATGGTAGGTGCCAAAATAAATGCACAAATATCTCCCTCTGATCGCAGCTGACTGCTCCCCCTGTAGAATGAGTTGTGTTTTATGGGCATTTAGTCTATACCCTGAAACTTGGCCAACATGTGATGCTAACCATTTGACACATTGGACTGTAGGTTCTGAACAGTGGGAGAATATTAATACATCACCTGCATAGCCTGCCAGGGTGGGAGCAAGCATTAGGATGGATTGCTGGGCTTGCTTTTATGAAAGAGCCTGATGTACGGCTCCATACATAGAGCATAGAAAGCAGGAGAGAGTGGGCAACCTTGTTGATTGCCATGTAAAATAGGAGTAGAAGATGTTAGTTTCTGATTTATGCTGATCTGAGCTCTCTGGATCTTATGAATAGCCTTAGCTGGATTAATAAATCTGGATTCTAAAATTGAATTTGGCAAGTATTTCCCAGAGACATTTCCAGGAAAACTGGACAAATGCTTTCTCAGCTTCGAGTAGCATGATATTTAGAGGTTACTGGAGAATCTTGTCATGTTATATTAGAGGAGAAATTAAGTTAGTATGAGAGGGCGTATCCTTCCCTGGAATAAAGCCATGTTCGGGTGATACAAGCTAAGCGATAATCTTATTAACCATATTTGCCAAATTTGGTAAATATTTTTGAATTGGCGTTGAGAAGTGAGATCGGCAGAAAGGAACTACACTCTTAGGTTTTTGTGTTTTTAAGAAATATTGAGATGACATCTTTATTCCAGGAGGATTGAACCCCACTGGTATTCCGAATCTCTTTTAGCACTTCCAAAATAAGTGGGATGATTGTGGGTGCTAGAATTTTATATACTTCTGATGGAATAGCATCTGACCTTGGTGCTTTTCCTGATGGTAAACTAGTGATAACCTGTCTTAGCTCACTCGCTGAGAATTCCATATCCAACATATCCTTATCACTTGTAGCTAGTTTAGGCAGGTCTAAAGGGCCCAGATCATTTCTAATATTGGCAATATTGCATTCCATCTCCTCCTGGTACAGCTTAGAATAATAGGCCATAAAATTAAAAGGGTTCTCAGAGTGAGTAGAGCAAACCTTGCCTGCGAGGTCCTGAATTTTTTCAATCACAGTTTTTGGCGTGTCGACCCAGCATAGGCAGGCCAAGAATCTCTCTGATTTCTCTCCCAATTTACAGTTCCTGGCTTGTTCTTAAAAGGCTTTTTTGTTTGTACGAGCCATTATTAAGGCAGAGATATGACCTCATAGGTGTGTTGCTTGAGCGGCTACTGAGCGGGTTGAGGCCTTTGCCATATGTAGTCAGATTAAATTATTCAATTAGCCCCCAAGGGCCAGATGTAGGAGCCTAAATACCGGTTGGTAACGGCCGATTTTGGCCGTTACCGACCGGTATTTAAGAATCGGCATGTAGGGGCATATTTTTACAGAATCGGTAAATTTACCGATTCGGTAAATTTACCGATTCTGTAAAATACCGAATCAGTATTTTTACCGATTCGGTAAATCTCAGATGTAGGTGGGACTCTTCTGAGTCCCAAAGGCCCTTCAAATTCGGTATTTTACCACCCAATCCAATTGGGTGTTAAAATACAGAATCCAGGTGTGCATGCACATGTGTGCATGCACACCTAGCCATGTGACAGACAGACATGCCCTTAGGGCATGTCTGTGTGCCACATGGCGCACATGCCTATTTTTGGGGTGCCAGAGGGTGTCAAAGTGACACCCCCTGCACCCTTGCTGGAATTTGGTATTTACCGATTCGGTAATTACCGAATCGGTATTTCTCATTGATTCCTATGGGCTTCACAGCCCATAGGAATCAATAGGAAATACCGATTCGGTATTTACCGAATCGGTAAATACCGAATTTTAACGATTCGGTATTTCCACATCTGGAAATACCTACATCTCCCCCCTTCATATTTACCGATTCATAAATACCGAATCGGTAAAATTCGGTATTTATGAATCGGTAAATATCATTTACCTACATCTAGCCCTTAAGTGCATTATTCACTTCACTATCTGCTTCAGAGATCTGCATAGTAAATGATTGAGAAAATTCCCCTAATATAGGCTTTCAGGGTGCCCCCGGCCACAAAGGGATGAACTGTTCCCAGATAAATCGTAAGAAATTTCTATCCATTTTTGTTCAATCGCGGAGTGGTCCGAGTGAGGCAGATGTAAAATCTCCGCATTACAGCTCAAGAGGATTGAGGCACTGGTCAGACAGAAATCCATATCCCAGTATTGTCTACGAGGTCTAGAAAAAATACATATAATTCCAATGATCGGGGTTAGTCTCTCTCCAAATATCAAACAAATTCTGTTCTGATCCTACCCTGCCGAGAACTATTAGTCTGTAAAGCGCTGGGTTCTGAATAAAATTAAAATTGCCAAATATAATGATAGATAGATGAACATCACTCAATTTGAACATCATATTAGTGAAAAATGTGGTTCTGGTTATTGGGTGCAGATAGGTTTACCAAAAGAGAATTACTTTTGCTTTGCTGATCGACTATTTCAACTCTAGTCCATCAGCCCTCACAATCTACTTCAGGTCGTAGGGCCTTAAAAGTTTAATAATCATGATAGAAAAGACTCCCTGTTGACCTGAGCAGTATGTGTCATTAACTAGATTGTATATTCCAAGAGCAGTATAACCTTGGCAGCATTTAGATATACAATGAACATCAGCTTCTTTTTTGGTGAGATGTGTTTCTTGAAGGACTCAGATATCCAGTTTAATCGGCAGGTTTCCAAAAATATCTTAGCTTTCATCTTTCTGCCTTTCAAACAATTAACATTCTATGATATAAAATTAAGCATCTTTCTCTTTTTTTTAGGTCAACACTTCAACAAAGTATGTGGCAAATAGTTTCGAATGTAGTCCAAGAATTTCTATTTAAGCAAGCAACTATTGTTAAAACCTTGTCAGGATAGGCCATAGGATACTCACTTAGCAACAGAACATAACCATTAATTGTTCTCATCCTGGCTTAACAGGGACAAGCCAAACTCATGTAGACAGCCAGCACAAAGTTTAAGGGAGTGTGCTAGGAAGATGTGCTGTGGACTAGATCATTTTCGAGAAGGGAAAATATTTCAGTCTTCTTCTTGACTCATAGTATGAAGCATATATCTGTACTTGACTTTTAGAGGTAAATGTGTAAGAATTGTTTGTCTTACCAGCAGTCTGTGTATCTTCATGCCTGCAACTAAAAAGGAGCACTGCTCTTAGCTGATGATGGAGGAAAGGAGGGACAATAAACTTTATAAATAAATATATATACATTATCCTAGTATCATACTGGTCTTCTATATCTTTTTTATTAACAGACGTGCACCTGCATGGGTGCTCCAAAAGTGTCTTTTGGGGTTAGTCTTTCAATATGTTTATTTCTTCTGCAAATAGTGCGAAGGCCTTATGTCAAGCCTCCTCAGACACTTCTTGATAGCCCATATGAGTGATTGGGTTGACCTGTTTTCAGACTGTTACATGGTACCATGGAGTTGCAAGCCTTCAGATTGCAAAGAAACTTGATATAGTTCAAGTTTCTCCAGAAAATTATACTTTTAGTGGACAGACAAGCTTAATATATTTCAATCCTCTCAACAAGCTTACTAGACTTGGTAAATAATAGGTTGCTTTTCACATTAATCTGGCTTTAACCTACTTCAACAAGTAATAATGCAGTTGTACTTCACACCTTAATTTGGTACAAGGGATGCAATTCACCCAAAGTTCCCCACCTACCCAGCACGCAAGTGGCATGCGCAAAGTCCTGAATATTTATTCAACAATGTCTCTCCACCACATGAACAATACAGTCTAATTTTACTAACCTCTCTCATCTGGTACTATTCACTGTCAGCATACACAAGAGTCTGGGAGTCGAGGGAGCTAGAATATTCCTCCAGCGCTGGTTTCTGCTGCTATTTCAAACAGATATTGCTGTTGACCAGAGGTGCCAAATAGCAGGAAACACTTAACATGGCTGCAACTTGCCGCATACGTGTGCTCAAGCAAGATCCAAGGTGGCCTCTATTCTGCAAGGCGCAAAATTCAATCCAAAGAAGACACTGCATGGGTAATTTCCAACCAATGAGGAAAAGAACAGAGGAGGGCTCTGACAGACCTGTCCAAGGATCTTCTGTTACATAACAGTGGTGCTACATCTGTATGTCACATATAGACAGTGAAACTCATAAATATCTCTGTTGTTTTTTTATATCACATATTTCGGAATTTAGACATGGATAGTGATTTACCAAATTACCAGGAGTAGTAAAATTGACATCACACACCCTTTGATACCTAATGATATACCTGAGTTGACCCATAGTCCTATGACTCGTGCCTGGACAACCTCTTATTTGCTACTAATGTGCTAAAGTAAGCACAAAGAATATATTCAACAGAGTGTAAACAGGAATCTTACAGCCCTGTTTACTTTTTCTTCTTCTGTTGCCCTCATCACCCCTGAGACTTGTGGTGGCAGGAACAGCCCTAAAGGCATGGTAGGGGCAGCAGCTGCGATACTTTGCTAATTGACAACCATGTACACAGAGAGAGAATATCGTATTCCTTACCCCATGAATGCGTTGCTTTTTTGGGCAGGATTTAAACTAACTGCTTGTATAACCTCACATAAACTTGGACTTATAAAGGTCTATAATCATCGGGTAGTAAAAAGATACATTCTAATACATATTATTTACTAAACCTCTCATAACTAATTCCCTGGATTTAGATGCTGATATCACTGCATCTAATTCTGGGGATAACAAGTTATGTTCCCCAGACGGAGGTATGACATGCATATCTAGTGATACTCCTTCAATTTATTTACGCGTTCCCTATTTCGGGAAAATAACATGCCTAAGTTTGTATCTATTTATCAACTGGTTAGAGCAGGTGATAAATCGATGTGGGAGGGATGAGATGCGGGCTGTGGGGGAGGCCCGAGTAGCTGAGGGGAGGGCTGGTGGGAGTGTTTGCTCCATTCCCATTGTTCAGGAGGAGGGTGTATTTGGGTGAGGTGCAGCAGTTGCCCAATGCCTCCACAGTACTACACAATGCTTTGGGTTCAGTGTGTCCAAGCCTGGGATTTCCTGTTGCGGTATTTGTGAACCTGGTTGACAAGAGGCACGGGGAAATCAGGAAAGTTTAAATAGTCCAGTGCCCTACTCAGAGCCACTAGTACTGTCTCCTGTAAACCACTGTTGAACTTAATTTAGTGAATTCTCAAATGTTTCATTTAAGATGCCATCTTAGTAATTAAGAAGCATTGAGTGGATTTTGCCATGTACAACATAATGGCAAGATTTAGTTGGAAATCTAGTCTCAAGAGTGGTTATGAAAATGCATGGAGGTTTGTGGATGTTCACAGAAATATTGCATTGCTATTCAAATGCTGGAAATGCTTGAAATGCTCACCCCAAAAAGGCTGGAGGAATTGTGAATCTGAGTCGGGTATAGCAATGGAACATCCCATATATCATTGCTGGGAAAGAGAATCCAATTCTGCACAGTACTATATTTTGCCTGTGTGACTGATATTCTTCCAGTGAAGAACACACCACAGTAAAAGTACCATATGTAAATGTACATTTCTGCCATTTTTATGTACTCCTGGAAATCTGTGACTATCATATACTTATTAAATGTGTGTGAACCCTTTAAAGGCAACATTCCACACCAAATGTTGAAGGCAATTTTTGAATGTAGATTCGTAACTTCTTTCTTTTTTTTATTGGCATTTTTAACTACGGAAATAATATTTTTTTTAAACCCGGACCACCCACCCAACCCCTCTGACCGTATACATTTACAAGAGAAATTTAGCCAAATATTAATAGGCTAGTAACTTAATATTTGCTTTTCGAATAAAACGGTCACAAAAATGACATCCATTCATTACGGTGACATAATAATTCCACATATAAAAGGCCCAATATATATCTTAAAGTGACCGGTGATTTAGAATACCACAATAGTTTGTTCTAATAACATATAGATCATACCGGAAAGTTGACCCCCCTACCCATTAAAGTCACAAGTGCATTTCTAGCCGAGTACAAACTAGGGACACCCCTAATATTCTCTACTTCGCCAATTGATTAACCCACTTAGTCAGACATTTTCAAATTTCCTGTCCCTTTTTCCTAGCTCGAGGGCCTTTTCTTGCATAAACCGCTTTTTCCAGGTTGTACACTAATTAAAGCCGGGCCAGCCATTGCTGAAAAGAGGGAGGATTAACATCGAGCCAGGCTGAGGCGAAACATAATCTAAAAATAGCCATAGAGACACGAAGCAAAACCCCTCCTCAATCTGATCTTTCTTGAACTCCCAACAATATCAAGGGGGGTTAAAGTTACATGCAGGAACAATTGATCTCTTAATTGCATCAATCACAGAGAAAGGGAGCCGCAAGTAGCGAAAAAATGGACAATATCAGCTCCATACAGAGCGCATCGTGGACAATTACTTCCTTTACCTTTCCCCATTTAGCAATCCTGTATAGAGTGTAATATAAAAAGAAGCAGGTCTACATTCTATTCACATCCTCATAAGAAGTTGGTTAGATTAGATTATTTTTTTGC
Organism: Lissotriton helveticus; assembly: GCF_964261635.1. NCBI lineage: Eukaryota > Metazoa > Chordata > Amphibia > Caudata > Salamandridae > Lissotriton > Lissotriton helveticus. Next base: position 970,641,156 of record NC_136065.1, on the reverse strand, counting down.
AACAGAGACTATATTGGGTGGGGCTACAATAAAAACTTACCCTAGGATTACATCTGACCATTCTCCTATAGTGCTGGAATTACAGGGGGGTGTGAATAATTCTAAGTGCTTTAATTTTACGTATGACCGGAAGCTGGGTTTGAATAAGGAATATAAGGTGCATATGGATAGTTGGATTCAGTCTTTTTTGAGCTATAACAAGGGGACGGCTAACGTTTGCACAGTATGGGATACATTTAAAGCGGAATTCCGCGGTGAATGCATGATTTTTTTATTCTGGCAGCAAAAGACATTTGAAAAAGAGCTCGCTATGCTATATGACCAGCTAGCAGAGGCAGAGACCTTATTAACGAGGGAAGTAGTTAGCGGCCGGAAAGAGTTATGGGAGTTAGAGAATAAGGTGGCTAAGGCCAGGGCTAATGTTCTTGGGTTTTGGAGTACTGAGATTGCCAGAAAGTTCTTAACATCTAAAATGCAAAGTCATGAGTTTGGGGAAAAAATTGGGAGAAGGCTCGCGGTTCGAGTGCGGATGAAGGAGTCAGCTAGGAATATTCAAGCAATGAGGGGTGGTGAGGGGGCATTACATTCGGAGCCACAGCAGATTCTTAATATATTTCAGAAGTTTTACTCTGAATTATATACCCAGCATGATGGGGATGGTGTGGGCTCTGATTGGTACGAAATGTTGGAAGTGGGGTTGAAGGTACTCGAGCCTACGCTAGTAAGTCATTTGGATTCTCCTATAACGATGTCTGAACTGGAAGTTGCCGTTAAGAGTCTGGCAATTGGAAAGGCGGCTGGCCCTGACAGAATTCCTGGGGAGGTATATAGACAGTTTTTTTATAACATTAAGGAAGAACTGTTAAGTGTAATGCAGATGGCCCAGCTGGGAAATCCCCCTAGTACTTGGTCGGACGCGACTATTGCGGTATTTTGCAAGAAAGGCAAAGCCCTGACTTGGTGGGATCTTATCGGCCTATATCCCTACTAAACGCCGACAATAAAATGTATTCAAAGATTCTGGCCAATCGCTTATCTGAAGTTATGGCATCTTTAGTATCTCAGCAACAGCACGGTTTTATACCTAAAAGAGGTACGGTAGATCAGATAAATAAAGTTATTACTCTATTTGATACTGCTGCTGAGAATAATAGAGAATTAGCGCTTATTTTACTTGACGAGGAAAACGCGTTTGACCGGGTGCATTGGGGCTATACGTGGAGACTTATGGCCAAAATGGGATTCGGTCAGAAATTTATTGTATCAGTACAATCCCTTTATTCTTCACCCAAGGCTAGGATATCTGCCATGGGATTACTCTCAGACTCTTTGAATATTACCAGAGGGACTCGCCAAGGTTGCCCTTGTTCCCCGTTATTATTTGCCCTGTATATTAATCCTTTTATAGACCAATTAAGCCGGAACATACTTATCCCCCATATCATGTTTTTGATTATTCCTTTTCTGTTTTCGCGTATGCGGACGACATCGCTGTCGTAACAGTTAATCCGGGAACAGCCATTGTAGAGATTGAGAGGCTTGCTAAGGAGTTTGGATCTGTAACAGGGTACAAACTCAATGAATCAAAGACCCAGATCTTGTGTTCAGAAGCCTTAGCATGGGAAGATGAAAGGGTGGTTAAAGAAGTCATCTATTTGGGGATAGTGATGAAAGTTAATATGACGGAGTTAGTTGATGCTAATTGGGACGATTTGTACGTTAAAATTAAGATGTCTCTTGATAGGTGGGAACGACTGTATTTTACTATTGTTGGTCGGACTAACATTATTAAAATGAATGTCCTACCTAAGGTTTTATACTTGTTTAGGTCGATACCTTTGGAATTCCCCAAACACAGGATACAGGCCCTGCAATCTTTATGTGGCAAATTCATCTGGAGTCCTAGAAAGCATAGGCGGGCGATGAAGTATATGACGCTACCACTAGAGAGGGGGGGGCTGGCGGTCCCGGATTTTTTTCTTTACTATGTGACTTGCTTTTTATTGAAAATGAGGGTATTGCTTACAGGGGAGACAGTCACTGATACTTTCAACAACCCATCTATTTTTGAAATTGTACTAGGTTCAAGTGCGAAGCAGAGTTTATTTATTGAAATAGATGGAAGCTATTATAAACGCACACGCTTCAAGGTCCTGCTGGGTGCATATAAGGTCTGGAGATGGCTTGCCAGAATAATGGATATAGGGAAAATATCGTATTATACACCTTTTAAAGCACCTGGGATACTGCCTACGATATTGTCAGATGGAATGTCACAAAACTGGCAGAGGATAGGGGTGAGGTGGTTGGGGGATATTTGTTTGGAAGATGGCACGTGTAAATAATTTGATCAGTTAAGGAACAGTTTTCTTTTCCTAGAGCTTATTTTTTCAAATTTCTGCAAATACGGGATTTTTTCCATAGACAGAAGTTAACTCTGCAAATTAACAAAGTAGTAGAAGGGGTTAACAAACAGCTTAAAATAGTTTTTTTGTATCAGATATTGTTAAGGGAAAAACTGATGATCTTGAGAAAGTAAGGGCAAAGTGGGTTAATGCTCTAGGAGATTCAGATATTGTGGTGGAAGATCTACTTACGCTGTCAAAAGAGGCATTAATGTCTGCGAATTTAAAAGCCCAATTTTTTAAGACGATGTTCGATTTATATTATACACCCGAACGCATGGCTAAGTGGGGCGAGGGATATGATGGTAAATGTTTTCGATGTAAGGCTGACCATGCAGATAGTATTCATATTTATTTCTCTTGTCCCAGGTTACATTGCTTTATAGGAGGAATTGAAAAATTAATTTCATTAGTTATTAATATCCCTTTAACTATCACACCTGCTATGATGCTTTTGGGGAAAATACCCATAAATAGTTCCTTGGAGAGTTTATACCCACACCGCTACTTTATTTTTTTTTCTATGACAGTGGCACAATTATGTATAGCTAGTGAGTGGCAGGTCTTATAAAACTGAGCTTGGAAATTTGTGGACATTAACACGGATTGTGCCAATGAGAAGACTTGATAAAATACTGAATCCGTTATACCTAATTTAACTTGCCACTTTGCAGAGTAGATCATGTTTCAAAAAATATTCAGATGATTGTATATTGTACCGATTTGGGAAAATTCAAATCTGTAAATTTCTCTATTAGTAAAACATGTTTTAAACCTGCCAGCCAACCCCCTTTGCATTGCAAAAAAATCCTGATTTGATGGTACTTAAAAAATTCCTCATGATTAAGATCAAATTCTATTCTGAGATCGGCCAGTTGAAGAATAAAAAGTCCTTAATTTATTTATTCTGGCATTTATCCATGTGGTCATATGAAAGATCTCTGGTAAAATTCTTATTACTTTGAAGGGTCTTATAAAAGTTCAGTCTGCCTATACACAACAGTCTGCGATCTGATGTCCAAACCTTAAAGGCACAAAAAAGTGTTTTAAAACACACCCTTTTATAATACCGTCTGGAGCGTTCCTGCAGAATAGTGGTGCAGTGTAGTAGGATGGTAGCCCAGTAATATAACTTAAGGTTAGGAAAAGCCTACCCTCCCCCCATATCTTTTGGAAGTGACAACATTTTTATAGATGTTCTGGGTCTTGAATAGGCCCATAGGAATCGAGAAAAATGGCTGCCAAATTTCTTCAAGCACTGATTGGAAAATTCTAGTGGTATGATTGTAATTAGGTACAAATGTTTAGGGAAAAATATGATCTAAACTACAGTACATCTACCCACCAGGGATAGATGTAAGTTGTTAAGCCTACCAAGTGCTTTTTTAGTCTTATCAGCCAGGTGGGATAAGTTTTCTTTAATGATTTCATCTATGTTAGCAGTTAAGCTAACACCCAAGTACACAGCGTTTTTCACAACTCTATAATCCCCCACGGGTATCTTCTCATTGATAATGATTTGTGTCTTATCTTTATTAAAAGAATACCCTGAGATGTCTCCATACCTTTGGGCCTCTTCTTCAACTGTCTTAATAGACATATCTGGAGGGAGGGACCAGAGCTATGTAATCGAGATCTTAAATTGTTCTGTCATTTCCCCAGTCATGGATATGCTAGCATCGGGTGGAACATAAAGTGCTTTTACTGCTCGGGTGAAGCCTAACCCTATCTACATTCTCTGCATGATCACCCTGTGATAGTGCCAGGCAAATGTTTTTCCGCATCAAGCAAAATCAAGGCCATAAGGTCTCCTGTCAATTGCGCAGCATCAAAAAGAGAAATAACGCTTCTAATGTGGACTGTTGTGCCTCTCCTAGGAATAAATCTGTGCTGCCATTTAGAAACTATATTGTAATTCACTTGTGATGAGCGTGTAGCTAAAACCTTTGAGTACATTTTCAAATCCCCATTGATTAGGATGATCAGGCGATAGGATCCAAGCTCTCGAATAGGTTTGTTCTTCTTAAGGAAAACAATCATTTAGCCAAAGACCATGAACTAGGGAGAGCTACGCCTTTGAAAGTTTGCTTGAAAAGCGTTGTAATAATATTCTTGAGTAGACCCGAGAATATTTTATAAAATTAGGTAGGTATAGAATCTGTACCGGCGGCCTTCCCATCAGGTAAGCTAGACATAGCCAGAAGAATCTCTTCCCAGGATAGGGGCCCATGTAGTAACTCTTGTTCCTCCCTAGTCAGTTGGTTCAACGGGGTGGAATCTAGATATTTGGAGATACACTTCTGTATCAAATGGGCCTCCCTTTCTGGGCCCTCGGAATATAATACTGAATGGTAATTCTGAAAGGAAGCCCTTATCTTAGTTGGATCAGATACCAATCCGTATGTTGGGTCCCTTATCATGCGTTTTCATTATAAATGGTTTCCTGTCTTGTTCTCATTGCTAGATGATGTCCTATTTTTTTCACTGCATACATAGGCTTTATCCCTGTGTGCGGCTAATTTAACTGCTGCTTTTAAGGCAAATATTTCCCCTATCACGGCGTTGGCCATCATCACCTCCATCTGGGCCTCCTCCACCTCAGTCGCCTGGTGCACAGCTGCTACTGACTTCTCTTTTGCCCGAGCCACGTTATTGTGATGATCTTGCAGAATGCGTTTTTCCTTTTTCCCCACTTCAGAGAGAACTGTATGTTTTCCCCCAGGATACAAGACTTCAGGGTATCCCACACAAGTCCTGTTGGCGCACTACCGACATTCCGTCTAAAAAACTCAGGGATCCACTATTTCATATGTTCACAATATTCATCATTGTGTAACAGAACCCTTTCAAAGCTCCAGTGAGAAGCCGTTTTGTAAACCCCTCCCCCTGAATCTCAAATATTAAAGGATTATGATCGGATGAAAACCAGGGGGGGGTAATGCTCAATCTGACCATCCTGTATTAGGGACGAAGATACAAGAAAATAATCCAGTTGGGCATGAGACTGGTGTGGGGCAGAACAAGATGTATATCCGGCGTTCCACAGGTTTTAAACTAGACCATTGATCCATTAGCCTATGATCCCAACATAAATTCTTCAAAGATTGAAATACTTTTGGCTTTCTCCCCGTGTACCTCTGGTTTCCTTCTATGACCGAATTGCCAAGTAAATTAATATTCATATCCCCACACAAAGGATCAGCCTGCAGAGTCTCGGTCCAGCCTGGAAGGAATTCTCCTCTGTGTCTGAAAGGAGGAGTGAGGGTCTTTTATATTAAAGTGGTCAATCCAAAGTTTTTCTAGAATTGATATGTGCTGAAAACATTTTCTAATCCCCTGCTAATCCTTTTCTAAACAAACATGATCATGCACAGCTCGCTGTTGGCCATGGATGAAAAAAAGTGGTGACCCTTATACACAATAAATCTACCGTGCATGCTTATGTACGTCAGGTACAGGGATTAAGATATGGTACCAAGAGCCTGATGTTAGAGAGACAGAAGTAAGCTACTAGGTAAAAGATCACGTGTGTAAGACCGATTTGTCATGCGGCTGGGACACAATGTATGTAATTCGGTATGTACACGATGGGACTAACCAAAAGGACATGGCAGTTGCCCAGTAGTACAGCTGGGAGCGACCATCCACCTTTATTCTTTGGGAGAGATAAAAACTTTATAGATCTTCTAGGCTGAAAATAGGTCCACAGAAACTGTACAAAGAGATTATCAAATTCCTTTGTATTTGGTTCAAAAATTGTAAAGGGATAGCTCTAAAAAAAGTATACAATTTTCACAAAAAATATAATTTTTAAAACATTGCATCTACCCACTACAGAGAGATGCAAATGATTTAGCCTATGTAATGACCTCTTCGTCTCCATGGCTAGAAGAGCTAGATTTTCTTACACAATCATGTTGATATTATACAAAATGTTCACCCCGAGATATCTATCCTTGTTTACAACTCTAGGGTCAGCCCATTCAATCTTCTCATTCAAAATAAACGGTGTCTTTTCTTTATTTAAAGCATAACCCGAGACATCCCCAAAGCATTGAGCCTCTAATTCAATTGCAACAATTGACCTTGCCGGAACAGGAGTTACAAGCACTATATCATCGGCATAAGCCATAATTTTTGTGTTGTATCCATACCTATGTATTGGGCGGATACAAAGATTTCTTTCTAGTTTCTTGATAAACGTGTCAATATACATAGCAAAAAGCAAAGGAGAGCAAGGGCACCTTTGGTGAGTCCCCAGTGCTATTGGAAATCGCTCTGGCAGTACCCCATTTGTCAAGACACTAGCCATAGGTTTAAGGTATAGTGCCTTTATAGCCTGAATAAATCCTGGCCCGATCCCCATTTTCTCCATTATGGTCCACAGGAAGAGCCAGGAGACTCGATCAAAGGCCTTCTCAGCATCAAGCAGAATCAGCGCCATAGGGTACCTGTGACCTGCGTTGCATCAAACAGTGTGATGGACCTCCTTATATGAGCAGTGGTGCCTCTTTTAGGTATAAACCTGTGCTGCCATTTAGAAACCAGTCTGTCGATTACTTGCGATAGGCAAGAGGCTAGTATTTTAGAATACATTTTGGAGTTCCCATTAATTAAAGTAATCGGGGCGATATGGGCCCAATACCTGGAGTGGTTTATCTTTTTTAGGGAAAATAATAATTTTTGCAAATGACAACAAAAGAGGAGGAGCAGTGCCACTAAAGATTTGCTCTAACTTGGGGGCCGATTATGATGGCGGTTTTCCCGCATCCTCCGGGCCGGCGTAAGCCACCGCCGGCCCGGAGGATGCGGGAAAACCGCTGCGGACTGAAAAAGACCCCCGCCAGATTAGGATGGCTGGGGGATCATTTTTCAGTCCACATCTTTTCCGACCGCGGCGGAAAAGCTATAACATGGCTGGCGGTGTCTATCAGACACCGCGAGCCATATTATGATGGAGTAGAATGTATGCTTTTCCACAGCGGCTTTTCCGCTGTGGTAAAGCATACGGACCTTCACTTCGGGGGCCCGTTGTGGGCCCCCTGGGTGAAGGGGGTGGGGGTGCACATGGGGGGTACCTGTGGTACCCCCCAGCATTTGCATGAACAAAGCAGCAGGCACCGCGCGGTGCCTGCCGCTTTGTGCACGCAAATGCGGTGCATGCATTTTTAACATTGCGGCGGGTGCAGCTTGAAGCTGCACCCGCCGCAATGTTAAAAATACAGGATGTAACCGCCAGCGTGGCGGTCACATCCTAATTTGCACAGAGGGACTGCCGCTGCCCCTGCGGACGGTCCCTCCTACTCTATGGTGGCGGACGGACTCAGGTCCGTCCGCCATCATAATCGGCCCCATAGTTTTTAATATCTCCTTCATTTGGTAAAAAAAGACTTCATAAAATTCGACCGGTATAAGATCAGAACCAGCGGCTTTCTCATCTGGTAGACTAGTCAATGCAGTAACAATCTCGTCCTTTGATGGGGGCCTTCTAAAAGTTTGCAGTCCTCCTCATTCAGTCTGGTCATCAAAATCGCGTCTAAATACTTATCAATACTTTGTCTGGTCGTTACATCACCGAACCCTTTCTCTGTATACAATGCTAGATAGAAGTGAAGGAAAGCAGCTCTAATTTTGTCCGACTCTGTTACTACCCCAGCAATCAGAACTTTAATTGACCGTATCTCATTATTGGTAACTTGTTGTCTAGTTCTCAGAGCCAGGTGATGACCAATTTGTTTGCTGAACTCAAAAAACGTTTCCCTGGAGGTGGCCCACTTGGAGGCAGCTTTCTCAGCTAAGATTTCTCCAATTGCTAGCCTTAGCAGTCGCAACCTCCAACTGTGCCGAATCCACTTCTTTCTTTTGCCGGACTGCCCAAATAAGCTTTTCTTTGGACCTCGCTTATTTGTTATGAAGCTCTTGTAACACATGTTTGCTTTCTTTGCTCTTCCTTAATTAGAACTGAAGCGTTTCACCCCTTTTGTATGCCTTTAAAGTGTTCCACACCACCCCTATTTGTGCAGAGCCTGTATTTCTTCCCAGAAACTCCAAAATCCACACTTTCACGTGGTCACAATATTCCTTATTAAATAGTAAGGCTCTCTCGAAGCTCCAGGAGGAGGTCTTTTTGTTAATGAAGACCCCCTTGACCCCTTGAATTAAAGGGTTGTGATCAAACATGAACCGGGGAACAAGCTCGATATTAACATCCTGGACCAAGAGGAAGCTACTAAAAATATAATCTAGCTGGGCATGTGACTGATGTGGAGCAGAATAATAAGTATACCCATAATTAAATGGTCTTAAACGAGACCATATGTCAATATGCCCATGGACATGACATAGGGTTCTAAGAGCCTGCAGAACTTTGGGTTTCAGATTTGTAAAAAACAGTTGACCATCCATAGCCCAGCCTCATGGTAGATTAATATTCATGTCTCCGCAAATTGTGATAAGTAGGGGCCAGTGTGCCAACTCGCCTGTGATCCAGTCCAAAACCCCTGGGTCATCTGCGGTGCTACCATACATTGAACATAGACTTGGATAAAGGCCTACATTCAGTTAGAACCCATCTCCCGAGGGGGTCCAGCTTGGTTTGAATAGATTGAAGTGAATTACTTCGAGTTAAAATTGCTACCCCTTCGATATGTGCACACTGTGAGGTCCGCCCTCTCAAGGTATAATCCAACATGTTTAACAGACCCAGCTGTGCCCCTTCAATGTGTGTCTCTTGGAGGCAGACTAAATCTGCCCCCTACAGTCGCAATCCCAGTGAAACTTTCAGTCTTTTCCACAAATAGTTTAATCCACATACATTAAGGGTGGCAATTCTAAGATTCTCTATATTTAACATTCTGACCTATCTGGGTTTCTCCCTGCCATGCAGAGAATAAAATTCAAAAAGCTTCCTCTTGTCGCCGAAAAAAAACAACATAACCGAAACAAAAAAAGAAGACCTACTACATAGGTATACCTTCTTCATTGTGGGCCCCTCCATCTAGCCCCCTGCCCTCCCTGATGCCCTTATCCCCCAGGTTCCCCCCACACACACCCAACAGAACTCACCTGAGTGTTGGACGCCTAACTAGTGACCCCGCCACCCAACCCCATAGGGTTACTCAAAGAAAAACATTACATCTTTTGACATAACAAGACTGCTTTCAAATTGACCTGGATGTTTTAAACTCTTTTTTCTTTTCCTCCACCCCCCCCCAAGAACATAGAACATGTTAAAATAAAAAGAAACCATAGAGCCTACAACATCAGAATTGAAATCTCCGAGGGGGGGGGGGGTTTAACATTGCCCCGTTTTTTTACTTAATTTCATTGAGATATACCTGAGGCTTGGTTTCAGAAGTAAAACTACAAGAGAGGCCATTTAGATTATTTTAAGCTTTGGCACATTCATCAGATAAACTGGGGCCCCAATCTTGTGAAAAGGGACAAACATCTGGCAGAGGCGCCATCTGCGTTCAACTATTGCATGACTGTCGTCTGGTTTAACAAAAAATGACACCGCTTCAAATGTTTTTTTTTAGTTCGGTCGAGTATGCTCATAAATCAACTGTCTTAGTGAAAAGTTTTCAAAATAGACCAAGATGACTCTAGGTTTCTTCCCTTCATTTGATGGATGCTTCTTGATCATGAAAGGAAATTGATGTGCCCGTTTTATCTCTTTATTCGAATTTCAGTTTGGGTGGTCGGGGAATGCACCTTTCAAGAGATTCACCATAAACTGTTGGGGGTTGTCCCCTCCTGCCCCTTCGGGGATTGCAAGGAATCTGATGTTATTCCAGCACTTCCTGTTCTCCTGATCCTCCAACTTCCACATGACGTCAGTCATACAGGCTCCTTGGGAGATACTGTGCGCTTTTAAAGTGCTGACTTCTGCTCGAAGACTCTCAGTGCGATCTTCTATCTTAGTGACACATTCGGCAATGTCTGAGCAAGTTTTGTTCAGCTTCCTGATCCCCCTGTAGTTTCTTGGCCGTACCTTTTGCTTGGCTATTGTCACTCTGCACTTCTTCTTGAAACTGTTTGATTCAGTGAAAACTACTGGACAGAGAGGTTTCTTCCGTGTCCATCCATAGCTTGCTTCTGTCTGGTCCAGATTGTCTAAATGGCTCATCCCCATTGGGAAAGGTAAGCTATGTGCCGGAGAAGTCCCATTTTAGATGGCTGAGGCTCTTTCCCCGTTTGTGTATTCTGGGCTGATTTCCTTCGTTGGTGGTACCTGCCTCATTCGTGGTGCGGCTACAGTTTGAGTCTGAAAGTGCATTGTCGCTTGAAGACGGATTCCCCACTGTGGAAGAGTCAGCTCCGTCAGTTTAGGAATATACATTTTCTCCAGCTAGCTCAGGAGAGGGGGCTGCTCGTAGTTGCAACCCCCCAGCTTTAATCCCATTTTCATGTGCTCGAGTTATAAGGGTATCTTCTTCCCGCCTGCCTTTTTTGGAGATCCTTCAGCTGCATCCTGGATCTTAACCCTGTCTGACACAGTCACCCTAGCTTTAGGGGCCTCCTGTGTCTGGGCCACCATATCCTCCATAGACAGATCCAACTGCCTTTCCAGGTCATGGCTTGGCAGAGGTTCCCATCTAACGGCATAATTAGTGGGTATCCCAATGGCAACCCCAGCAGTGCGAGAATCATCTGCTTTCCGCCCTTCGGAGCTAGCAACAGAAGAGGAGGGAACAAGTTCACAAAAGAAAGTTGGCAGCCTCCCCCTTCTGTGTGCACGGCCCAACAGTCCTGCATTATACTGCTTTCTTTCCCCCTCCTCCAACATTCCTTTTACCAGATTCATTGCATGTGTCCGCGGGGCAGTGGAAGCCGCACCAACAAATCCCTGTAGTTGTAGGGGGTTGTCGCATCTTAGTGCCCTGTGCCCCTCTCATTGCCATAGCGATTCTTTGTGGTGCGCCCGCAGCAGCAACCTGCCCAGATTAGTGGGCCATGAAGAAGCACAGAAATGATGCCGCGGCAGCCACCACCAAACAATCTAGCGAGGTCGGGCTGCGGCACACTGACTCGCAGCCACGGAAAGAGCTACAGCTACCGCCCAGTGTGAAGTGCAGCAACTTTCTCAGCCGAGATGAAACCTCAAACTGTATAGCTGATGGCTGATTCACAGAGCAAGACGGTGTGGGCGGCGAGCAGCACAGTGAAATACTCAGCCGTCATTTGGTCCTAACGAACACCCCCATTGGTTCAGTTTTAAAGGAAATGTTTTATAGTTTACATCTTTGATTCAATCAAGATGGCATCAGGACTACCACACTTTTGTCATAAGTAAAAATGTAAGTGCTCTAGTAGTTCATCGGAAACCTCTGCTGCTGTTGGAAGTACGTTTTTCTCAGTCTGTCAGATGTTATTCTTACATGGCTGAGGAAGCTAATGTGAATTCTATTAGATTCTGTAGCAACTTTCATAACCTCGATGAGAATATCAGGAGAGAAATTTTTCCTCTCCAATGCGTTTCATCAAATCTCACCGAAGGATCAACATTTTACAGAGAAGAAAATCAGCTTTGAATATACCACAATACCTAAAATGAGTATTGTACCATCAACACATGATGTATATTATGAATAATATCTGTTGTCAAATGTGTGCTCCCTATTTTGACCCTCAGAACCCGCTGTTCAATACAATGTATGTCAGTATGGACCATGTCTCAGAATCCTGTAATGGCTGTCACAAAGTGCCACAAAAATTTCTTTGTACATATGGCCCCTAGCTTTCTGACAATTTGGTGTAATTCCATTCAGCCATTTACACCGCTTGATGAAGCACCCTGTAACTTTTCACAAAGGAGCAGAGGTAGATGAAACTTTTTTTGTAAAGTTTTGTGAAGATTCATCAAACTGTGCCCTAAAACTTGCCCTCCCGCTTCCAAACTGCTGAAAATGTGAAATTCATACCATTTTTAAAGAGGTCTATGAATAAAATTCCACAACAACGTGCATCTGCTGCTTTCATTACTTTTAAAAGCCAATAGTTAGTTGCCCGTGAAGGTGTGATAATTCAGGCAGCTGTTTTATCGTTAGGAGGGTTGTACCAGTCCACTTAACATTCAGCTGCAGTTCTTTTCCCAGTGAATATTCTTTATTTAATGAGCCACTTACCGTAACAACTACTTGCGTTAAGGAATTAGGGAAGAGGGAAAAAAAGAGCTGTGCAAGAGTTGATCTATATTTTGATAAACTGTCCTGTCAGCATTATATACATGAATGTGTCAGAATCTAAATTATTCTATTTAATATGCAACATTTTGATTTCTGAACTTAGAGAGTGATCCACTGGACTACTTTAAGATACGAGAAATTAAAGTGAATTTCAATACACAAGTCCCTCAGTAAGAGGGGCCTCTTAATAACAAGTTTTGGGAAATTGGGTTGTTGGTTGAATGCAGGGTGACCCCTGTTTAAGCAACAGCCACAATCTTGTCAGGGTGAAAAAAAAAAAGTCACAAAATTAACCTGTGATTAACCATCTGGTAGCTTAACACAAATGAAGTCAGGCTTAACTTAGAGGCAATGTGTAACATATTTATTCAGTACAGAAATAGTAATAAAGTGAAAACCCAATAATATAATACATTGTAATAAATAATTTGACACCTAAGCAACAGAAATCCAATCAGTAGAACCAGAGTTATGAATTTGTAACGTTTTTTTTGTAAAATCTAGTCATAAAAGTTCAAAGTGCCAATGGCGTACATCTAGTCGCCCAAGAAAAATATAACCTACTGTGATGGGGCAAGGGTGGGATATGAGAAGTAGATTGGGCCCAGTTGATGCATTCCTTCGGACTTAGAAGACATTTTGAAGAAAATGTTCTGAGAAGGTAAAGTTCAGTGGGGCAAGGGGGCAAGCGGTGTCAGTGGGGGCCTGGCACAAAGCCGTGGTAAAGATTTCTATGTTCGGACTTAGTGTCTTTTTGGAAGTCAAAAATCGTCAGAGTGCTGAACTGGAAGCTGTAGCCAACAAGAGTTCCAGGAGGCCTGATGCCCCTTCGTCAAGGCACCATTTGGACAGGATTTGATGCTGCAGGGAAAAATGTAGTGCGAGCTACCATGAAGTCAGGCCGACCTGCGATGCACCCCAGGCACATCGACAAACAGGTTGGAGCAGGTCTTCTCTCAGTTCACAAAGCCATTTTCAGCCCAACAATGTTTAAGTCCCAATTTCTGAATTTTGACTATCTGGGCACCTTTACCACCACCAATGGACCAAGACTAGATGGGCACCACTTGGGGGTTCAGGACTTACTCAGGCTGGGTCCAGATGCGGGCACAAGTTGATGGGGGCCTTTTATGTCCCTGAGGTTCTGATGAGGAGGCCAGCAAACTATCCCTTGGATTCACTCTGGTAGTCCTGGGTTCAAGTGATGAAGCAGGACTCAATCTACAGGGAAGGCCTCTGATGGTTCAAGGCAGACTCCAGGTAGCAAAGCTGTCATTCTAGGTGCAGCAAAGCAGTTTTGTGGAGCACACAGCAGGCCACAACAGCAGGCAGTGTTCTGAGTGTTCTTCCATAGGTCCGGAAAGTGAACTGAAGAGTGGGTTTATGGGTTCTATTTTTATACATGGTGCCTTCTTTGAAGTAGGTGAAATTTCCTGAGCATTCCCTTTGAAGTGCGTGAAATGACCTCCCTCCTCTGCCCTGGTTCCAAGCTGGCTGCAGATACAATGCAGGTGTGAGAAGTCCTTTGTGAAAGCAGAGCACAGCCTATTCTGTTGCAAAGGGTGCTGTGCCCAGCTCTGACCCTTTCCTAATTGTGCCAGTTGATGGCCCATCCAGGCACACCTAAGCTCTCTATTGTGTGTGGCTGTCTAGGAGGAATATACAAAAGTTCAAATGTTAGTGACACCAAGTCATATGGCCCAGAGACAGGCTACAGGCATTAAATGACTACGGACGGAAAATGCTAACTTTCTGAAAGTGCAAATAACAAACCCGGGTTTGCCCTTAATCAGTAAGGCTCGACCAATATGTTATGTTATGTTATGTTATATTTGTTTTTGTATAGCGCGCGGCGACTCAAAAAGAGTATCCCGGCGCTTTAGCAGCGAGACCTAAGATGAAATAACACAACACAGCAGTAAAACAAAAGGGGAGGTTCAACATAAAAAGGAAACAGAGCCTATAAAGTAAACAACCAGGTCTTCAGACCCTTCCTAAAAGCAAGTAAACTAGTGGCGCCCCGAAGTGTCAGCGGCAGAGAGTTCCACAACTGTGGTGCCAACAGTCCAAAGGAGCGACCTCCAATGCGGGCTTTTTTCACACGTGGCACCACCGCCAAGAACTGTAACTCCGATCTGAGAGCACGGGCCGGATGATAAAAGGCCAGTCTCCTTTGGAGGTACTTGGCACCCCCGGCATGGAGGGCTTTGTAAGCCAGAGTCAGCGCTTTGAAAATGATCCGCTTGCGGATAGGCAGCCAGTGTAAGGCCTGCAGGAGACCCGCGACACTGGCACGCCTATTTAAGCCATAGATGGCCCTCGCCGCGGCGTTCTGCACGACCTGGAGCCGTTGCAGCAAATACTCTGGCAGGCCCAGGTAGAGGACATTGGCATAATCCAACCTGGACCCGATCAAAGCCTGCACGGTCAGTTTCCGATGTTCTTCCGATAGAAGGGGAAGGAACTTCCTCAGCACCTTGAGGAGGCCAAAGCAGGTACCCGTCACCCCCAAGATCTGGGCTCTCATCGTCAGACCCATATCGATCTTGACCCCCAAGTTCTTAGCCACCAACGATGGGCGAGATGGAGGAAACATGTTGGTAGGCCACCAGGTTTGCCAGTCAGGATCCGACGCACACCCGAAGAAGAGGACTTCAGACTTCTCAGAGTTGCACTTGAGGCCACTCAAATGAAACCATCTAAAGACAGCCTCAAGGCAATCCCGGATGCCCTCTCCATTAAAATCTCCTCCACTCTTACAAGAGAAGAGGTATGCAAGAAAAAAAACACAAAGAATGCCAGTACAGATAATCATTCATTCATCCTTTCGTACCATGATCAAACAGACCTAATGAATTTGATCTACAAATGCTTTTTATTTTGTTTATTTTTAATTAATTTCGGTCTTTTTACCTTATTATGAGAAAAAAGATTTTTTTTTTAAATTTTTATAACATAAACATTTATGAAAATTAAGCATACACTAAAGACACAACAACATAAGACTTTGTGTGACACAAAAGTGTTGTCAGTATACAAAAAAAATCATAACACCTTACAAACATATACTATACATTTTTTGCTCTGGTTCTGTCTAATTTTTAACGACAATTTTCATAAACCAAAATGCCTCTGAGTGTTTTCTATATTAATTGTCTTTCAAATTATTTCAGAGGCCAAGGCCAAACGGTGTCCCTACTCTGCTCACTTTGTATTTATAACAATTAGAAAGTACAGTATTTGGTGAGAATGAGTGGTATCCTATTTACATGAACACCGATTTGGTCTGATAGTAAAACAGTCGACGCGTTTCGAACCCACTGAAATTATTTGCCGGGTTCTCCTCTGGACACAGAACAAAAAGAGCTCGGTCTCTTTAAGTAATGCTTCAATCTCCTTTTTTCACCATCCGGTGACGCTTGCCACCAAGGGCAACATTGTGTAATGGAAATGGAGACCTCAGTCTCACTCTCGCCTTATCTTGTTCAATTTTCTCACCACTTTTCCTTTCTTTCCACTTAATTCGCGCACGACGCTGTTACTCCAAACAATTCCAGATTGCGAGTCATAGGACGAATGAATGAGTATCAGTACTGGCATCCTTTGTGGTTTTTTTCTTTTTCACAACTTTCTAAAAGTAGCATTTTTAAAATTCTAATTTAAAGTCCAACTTCACCATAAGTTAGGATTTTTCATTACAATTCCAAATACACCAAACATGAACTGGTTACCTACTCTCATTTGGAAGTTACAACTTATTAAAGGTAATAAGGCAACTCCAATGTTTTCCTGTGGGAGACGTAGGTCTTGCAGGGCTATCAGTGCTCCAGGCCCACTAGCCATTTAATTTACAGGCCCAGGGCACCGGTAGTGTGTCTTTACTAGGGACTTTGATGCAGATTAAATATGCAGATTGAGGATATGTCAATGTTACCATGTTTTAAGGAGGGAGCACATGCACCTTAGCACTAGTTTGCACTGTTAAAGACGAAGAATCCTTTGGCCAGCAAAAACGAGATCAGCAAAAATAGAGGAGGAAGGCAAAAGGTTTTGGGGAAGACCACCCTGAGACTGACAAGTCACAGCATAGATTTACTCCTTTCAATCTTACATTCTGTCCTTTTGAAATTAGCTACAACAAAGCGTCAGACACATAGGAGAGTATAAACTTGGAATTTCAGAAAGGCATGTCAGAAGGAAACGGTCTATCTTAGTTCTGTTTTGAGAGTACCTAACATTGTCAGCATATCCAACCCACCCAATGATTTAGAACAGGATTACCCTAAGAAATCCAAACAGAACAGGGTCAATTATAAACGGACGAATACAAATAATACAACAGCGTTTACATAGTATTTGCGTCAACATTTTGTAAGGCAGCCAGGGTGGAAGGAATTACCCATGGCAATCGTACGTATAGGTCAATGTCTAATCAATGACAATTGAATATTATGGAACATGGCGGTTGCCATGAAAACAACAGTATAGCAGTGAAACAAATCCGATCTGTGCAGTTTGAGCATTCAAGTCACATATATGAGACCGTCTGCAGCGCGGCACATTACTAAGGTAATGCAATTGTTCCCAAAGAGCTGAGTTGCATTTTTAACATCTTGCTCTGATATTTTGTCAGTAAAAGCCGGCCAGTACAGCCTGTAAAGCAATTCACTGCTGATGAATTCGAGGGATAAACAGATTATTTCTCTCGGATTGCTATCGCAGTGATTTGTGGCTCACAAAAGCTTCCCTTATTATTGAACCCCCTGGATTTATTGACTCTATGCAAATCAAGGAGAAATGCGAGTTGCAGTACAATTGATTGATCAGCTAAGGCAGTTTATCCCTAGATGAAGCATAACTGAGATCAATCATCAATATATTCTCCTGGGAACTTCCTCTCATCAGAAACTCTGCCAGGTTCTAAAAGTCTGGTGTCAGAATGTAGAGCCCCAGCAGGACATCAGCACACAATACATCAATCCGCTCAGTCATCACTTCTAAGCTGTTAAAATGTATGTGTTCATGCAATTTCCAGTTGAAAAAAAATTAACTTGACAATTTCAAGACGTAGTTTCTGTTTTGCTTATACTGTACTTAACTCCTTCATACTAGAGGTGTTTTATCGGCAGGCCCCGTATGGGGAGAGGGGGAGTGGGGGATGGACACTGGGACAGATTCTATCACAAGTGTGCACACATATCAAATTACAAAGATGAATCTACTTGATATATACATTTGTAACTACATAAGGCTGCATGTAGCCAGCATAGGAGCGGTGAGGAGGAACTATGCAACAAGCCCTTGTGTGTCTCAGGAAGCAGGTGGGCTTCCTGTTCGGCAGGCATGGTGAGGAGAAGTTGAAGGTAAATGTACTAGCAAAAGGTGCATAGGGAGTTAAGCCCGCCAAATTGGACAAAAACTTTATATGGTGTCGAACCTTTATTGCAAAATATACTGCAGGTCTCCAATAAGTGTGTATTGGTAAATTTCCCGTAATAAAGGGAATTTGCAAGCATATTAGACCAGTGACATCGTTGAAAACGTTTATAGGATTAAAAGGGCACTTTACAGGATAGTTTTGAGGGATCTCTGCCAATGCTTTTGTGAGAATTTAGAAACAAACTGCGATTGAATGCCTGTTACACCAATAAGACTCGTTAAATGTCAATCGGTTTATTTATGTACACATTTATTTGAGCAAAATGAGCATTTTTGACCACAAATGCTATACTTACCAACAGCTGCAATTTGGGTTGTAGCCCTATAGAGTTTGTGCAATTTATTCATTCTGTGTAATGGTTGAGTGACAATATACAGACATCAGTAACGTATTGTTTTTATATCCAGATTAGCATCAGAAACAATTGGAAAGGCAGAGGATTGCGAAATTGAGACATCTTAATTTAGTGTTGACTATTTCCCGGGGTTAGCAACAATTTGACTGGGAGGTAGTTCCAAGGGTGTGGTCCGAGCCGCAAAAGGCAGATCCGCGAGGCAGTGCAGGAAGTGTTAGGAATGGTAATAAAGTTTACATTTGACATGTGAAAGTTGCGTGAGGACACGTATCATGTTAACATTTGATACGGGTAGGTAGACAATAGTTTGTTTATGACTTTAGAAACAAGAGTTAGCAGTCAGTACTTTGCTCTGTGTTTTTGCTGAGAGGCAGGCCATTTGCAACTAATGGTAGGATGTTGGGGGTACTTAGGAGCATTGTAAAGAGTCCTACTGGCAACGTTTAGACATTCATCCAGTGGTAAGAATGAATAAATGTGGAAGACCAACGAATACGCCGGTGCAATATCTCAGGATGACTGGAGAGAATAGTGGTTTACCAGTTTGAAAGGTGGTGAGAGAATAGATTGGTGTCTGGTCACCTTAGCTGTGGTTGAAGTCAGGATTCGAAGCTCATGGTTAGTTGACATTTGCAACAATGTTTTGGGACGCAGGTGTGCGGATGGAAGTGCCTGGGGATACAATTAGGAATCTGAAGATGTAGCAAGAAAATAAATTATGTCAACTTTAGAAGATTTTCTCACGGCGAAACAGATTCCATCCAGTGTAAAATGACTGCGAGTCACACAAAAACTTTGGTTTGGATATCAGGAATGAATGTTAGAAGACACTGACCTGCATGAATCTTGCTGCTGTTTGTGTTTACAACAGGTGAAGCTGAGTTCTGGCTATTTCCTGCTACTGTGAACAAACCCAAAGACCCTGCCGAAACAATCTTGGCCTGCCCTGCTGACGACCTTTCCTGTACAGAGACCCACAGTCAGAACAAGATCGTTAAAGATGCTGACTCACTGAAACCCTCACTACCCCAGATAAAGATTGCACCTGAAATGGCACCTATTTATTCAGCTGAGAGGTGACTCTTCTTGTTGTTTTGTTTTTCATAGACCCAGAACTTTGTTTGGGTCCCTGCACCCAGGTGTCCAGCTTTCTTACGAGATGGTGAGGCTTCTGCATGGTCCAATCTGACATCTTGGTGCCTGTGACCTTTTACTTTATTGCAGATCAGAGTGCCGTCTGCTCTCAGGTAGTGTGACAGTCCAATTTTAAGGGACTACACCACTTAATCCTCACTCAGGTGATGGGGTTACCTTTATGCTCCAGCAGCTAATTTCCCTGCACTATGGGATATGGTTAATTGTGTTTGCTGGTGCATTATATTTGCACTGTGTTTTTATGTGTCACTGTCGTGCTGTTTGTTTAAAGAGTGATCCAGTGTGTGAGATCAGTAAGTGAACTCGAACTGTATTGCTTATTAAAAGGGCCTTGGTTTTATTTCTGTATTGTTAGGCATTACCCTTTTAATTTGTATAATGTTTTCTGTGCTTTATACCATTGATCCCAGTTTTTACTACAAATATATTTATATATTTGAGATGTTACTGAAGGGCTCTGTGCTAATAACAATTCAAAACTGCATCAAAACGTTACCATCCTCTCTGCAACTGTTATAATTATGTTATACTGTACCTGGCACAACCCTTCACCACCCCATTGAATTATGGGCAACATGTCTCAACATTTGTAATAGTGATTACAGTATTGCAATTTTCAGCGAATCGCCATTAGGATATCGCTATTACAACTCCAAGAGTTTCATATAGTGATTTGTAGGAGGTTGCAAATCGAGCTACCTCTTAATATTAATGAGGTAGGTCACAATTTGCGATCCTCTAAGAAACGCTAAAATCCAGGGGATTGTGGCCTCCTGGGGTCAGCAAACCACCCTGTCCATGATTGCTTTTAAATAAAGCAATCTTTTTTTTTAATTGCAGCCCGTTTTGCGTGGCAAAATGTGAATGTTTTGCGACCCCATTCACGGTCACAGAACATTCATAGATACCGTTACGATTTGGTATTTGGAACAGATGCCCTAAACATGCCCCTTCCAAATACTGAATCACAACCCCATTTTGTGATTCAGTAACAGGTTACCAAATCACAAAATAGGGTTTGATACATGTGAAAAGCATTTTTTGCGTTCCCAAAGGGGTTGACTCTGAGAATTGGCCCATTTGCGAACGCAAAAATGCTTGATACATGTGGACCTTTGTCTCGACTGTTTATTTACATCCATCTGGAAAGTCGAGGTGGCTTGGGAGGCCAGTTCTCAATGCAGACTGAGTACGTAATGTCTGGGTTAATAGAGAACTCACCTTTGATAGTGAATTACTGTCCCTGCAACAGTAAAAGCAAGGGTTGGGAAAAACTTACAAAGTTGCATACCCATTCAAACATTCCACCTACAAAGCTAATGTGGCAATTAGAAATCGAAAGAAAGGTGAAAACCTTCCCCTACTTTAAAGTAGGCACCAGGTATAAATAATGGTCCCTCAAACCCAACTCTTCAGTCCAGCTCTGGACCTGTGGAAGACTCAGAAGGACTGCTGTGCTGCTCTGCAAGAAGGATTCTTACTCTGTTGCCCTATTGTCCTGCTGCCTGCTGCCTCAGTGAGAAGGACTGGATCTGTATTTTGAACCCAGGAAATCAGAGTAACTCCAATGGCTAATTGGCTGGCCTCCTAATCAGAGCCTCATGAGCAGGAAAGTCTCAAACCACCTTGATCAGCACCTGGACTCTGTCGGGTGTGAGTCCTACCACTCAAGTGGAGCCACTCCAGTCCTGGGTCCTTGGATGTGGGCCTGAAGATGCTCTGCCAGTCCAGCTGTGGTCCTGTAAGAAGAACCAAAGCAGAGTGACACAACTCCTCACAGCCGCATTGGAACTACCGCAGCTCCACATATCCCCGACGTCGGACCTCGCATTGCAGCCAACAGTCTCCTCAGAATGGCTGCTACACAACACATCCTTGATGCAGATATTCGCATTGCAGGTCCCTGGTCAATGGCATCCTCAATGAACACAGGACTTATATTCGCAACCCTGCAGCTTCTCCAGAACCGCTGTTGTGCGACACATTTTCAACACAAGACTTCTCATCTCAAGACACTCATGAACGGCATCCTCAACAATATGGCAGGACTTTGTATCGCAGTCCAGTACCTTTCTCGAACCGGAGCTGCACGATGCATCCTAGATGTAGGATCCCATAATGTTCTGCAACCAGGATTTAAGGTACTTTGCTCCACAGGCCCAACTTAGTCCAGGGCCGGCACGACCAGATAACCATAGTTGGTGCTTTGTGCTTCTAAGCACTATTTTCATGTAAATCTTTCAAATTGCATATCTTTATTTCATCTGTTTGGATTTTTGTTGTTTTGTTCTGAAATACTTTATCAAATTGTACTCTATTTTTCTAAATTGGTGTGGGATTTTTCTTGTGTTGTTTTTCACATTATTACTGTTTGAAGTGCAACATAAATACTTTAATCATTGCCTCTAAGTTAAGCCTGATAGCTTTGTGCTAAGCTATCAGAGTGTTAAGCACGGGTTAATCTGGGGTTTGCGTGTGACTTCACCCTAATAGAAACTGTGGTTGCTGCTTGAGTAGGGTGTTACCCCCACCAACCAGTAACTCAATTTCCTGCAAATATCATATTGACGACATGAAATAATTTCCTATTATTATTATTTCATGTATTTAAACATATAGATTGTCGTAATAATAGCACACATGTATTATTAAAATTTAGAAAACAATGCTGCAATATTTCTCTAAAACAGTAGTCTTTAAACCCACTTCTGGGTACAGAAATCATGCCCATTAGAACTACAACACCCCCCACTAGAAACATTAGATTGCAAACAAAATATTTTCAGTACCAGTCTACTTTCCAAGGATTGGTCTGAAGAAACCTGCAATGGTTTTTAATGATGTCACAATTTTAGCAAAATATTGAACTTAGTAGATGTAGAATGTGTTTAGAACTGGTAAATATTACAAAGTAAACTAAACATAACATCATTACGGCCTAAAATATGCTGTCACTGCAGTGGGTATGTTCCTGTTGTTAAAGAAGAAATAATGCCAACTGAGGCAGCTCCATGATTATAACTGAACAAGATTCAGGATATGTAGAGTTGGTCTATCATGAGGGATGGGAATGTAATGTGTTCCCTTGAGTTTGTGGTAGGTAGGAGCTTGTCACTCTACCTCGATGTCGGTTTGCCGTTTCACTCAGCCGTGACTGACCGCTTTCCTTTGTCAGTGGAACAAATGTCAATATTTACTTGTGGGCTTCATATTGTGAATCAGAAAGAGTAAGGGCGACCTGTATGTACCTTTTTTAAGGTCACAACCAAACCGATTCGCAGAATCTGGCCTTTTGCGACTGGAAAAAAGGCTTTTCCTATGTACCAAACCCTATTTGCGAATTATCTATTACCGAATCGCAAATTGGGTTTATAATTCGGTATTAGGAAGGGCGTGTTTAGGGCATCCTTTCCAAATTCTAAATCGGAGCAGTATGTAAGAATGTTCTGCAGCCGAAATGCGGTCGCAAAACATTTGCATTATACCATCAACTTAAAGTTACTGGTAACCCTCCACAAATGGTAAGGGGTCCCCAAAAGACCCTTTGCCCTTTGTGAATGGTAGTAAAACATTTTTTAAGGGCATGCAGTAGTGCCATGGACTACTGCCTGGTCTTAAAGAATGAAAAGAAAACTTAACATTTTTCTTTTTTAAATGCAACCCATTTTCCTTTAAGGAAAACGGGCTGCATTTAAAACCAATTAGCGCATTATTTAAAAGCAATCACGGACATGGTGGTCTGCTGACCCCAGCAGGCCCCCACCCAGTGATTTTAGCGATTCCTAATGGGTCACAAATTGCGACCTACCTTGTTAATATTCATGAGGTAGGTTGATTTGCGACCCCCTAGGAATTGCTAAATGAAACTCATGGAGTTTCATACATTCGGACGAGCGTTCACCTAATTTCGATTCACAGAAAATTGCAATTAGGTAATCACTATTCCAAATATTGATACATGTGGCCTTAAGTGAATTATTTATACACTTAAGGTGCCTGAAGTCATTTGCCTCTCTGTGAAAAAAACATAACGGTATTTCAAATTAAAATTGAGTATAAGTTTCTTGTCGTGCCATGTAGTCTTAAAGGCAACTTCAACAAAGAACGCAAAAGGGCAGAGTAGGAAGAAAGTGGAGGGTGGTACTATTTTCTGCCTTCTAATTAATTGGTACGTAACCACTATTTAATGTGGATCAGTCGCTTTCCATAATGGAAAAACTTGCGTTAGTTATATATGTACAATTTAAAACACATTGAGACACCTCCCAACTTCCTCTCAGTTTTGATGATATCAATGGGCAGAAAAGGATCTCCAGACTCTTGATGGCAGAAGACCAAGATCAACCCAGACATGGTGATCTCAATGCCAAAACTCTACAGACACCACCTTTAAGGAGGAGGATTTCCTCTGCAACCATATGTCTTGTGGGGTTCTCTCACTGCGCTTGAGGAAAGAGCTCAAATGCACAAACAACAATTGATGGACAGAATGCAGAACAATGTCATACATTCCCTCCAGTACAGAGTTCTGGGCCTAAATCCATCGGTTTTTTGATCACCATGCCAATCCAGTTTGAACTCAGCCATATGCAAATCAGTCTTGACCCTGTGCCCAATGGGAACAGTCCAGCCTGAACTGCCAGGCCAGGTCCTCTCTGGACTGGAAACAAGCATCCCAGGACCGGTTTCGGGGTTTCACCTCTCATCAGCCAGGATAGCTTGACTCCAATGGCATGGAGAGCATGGGTCCCACGTCTGGGCATACCCGTCCCACTCAGTGTGACAAATGCAAAAGCAAGAATTGATGGACAGAATGCAGAACAATGTCATACATTCACCCCAGTACAGTGATCTGCACCTAAATCCATTGTTTGTTTGCTCACCATGCCATTCCAGTTTGAACCCAGACATGTGCAAATCAGTCTTGACCTTGTGCCCAATGGGAACAGTCCAGCCCGAACTGCCAGGCCAGGTCCTCCATGGACTGAAAACAAGCATCCCAGGACCAGGGCCAGCCTTAGGCATGTGCAAGCTGTGCACCTGCACAGGGCCACCACACCCCAGGGGCCACCACGCCAATATATATCCTTAATATATTAATCCTCTGAGGATGGATACATATTTGCGTGGTGGCCCCTGGCAGGGATTTGGCGGCCTCTGGCTCTGTTCTACTTCTAAACACCCTGACCCCCTCCCCTCTTTACTGGCCTGCGCGCTTCGCCCCGCCCGGACCCCCTCTTCCGGGCCCCCTACCTACGCTCCCTGCCCAGGGCCACCATTAGCCTAGAGCCGGCCCTGCCAGGACCGGTTTTGGGGTTTCACCCCTCATCAGCCAGGATAGCTTGACTCCAGTGGCATGGAGAGCACGGGAACCACGTCTGGGCATACCCGTCCCACTCGCGGTGACAAATGCAAAAACAACAATTGATGGACAGAATGCAGAACAATGTCATACATTCACCCCAGTTCAGAGATCTGTGCCTAAATCTATATTGTTTTGCTCACCATGCCATTCCAGCATGAACCCAGCCATATGGAAATCAGTCTTGACCCTGTGCCCAATGGGAACAGTCCAGCCCGAACTGGCAGGTCACTCGATTCAAGCTAGCCTGGCTGATGAAGGGTGTTACCCAGAAACCGGTCCCAGGATGCTTGTTTCCGGTTTAGGGAAGACTTGGCTTGGCAGTTCGGGCTGGACTGTTCCCATGAGGCACGGGGTTAAGACGGATTTGCTTATAGCTGGGTCTGAACTGAGGTGGTGAAGTTAGCTAAAGAATGATTATGGATTCATCCTAGATCTGTGACTGGGGGTGAGTGTCTGAAAGGTTTCTGCGCTACGTCCATCTCATTCTTGTGTTTGCTTTGAGGAAAGAACTCAGCCTGTTCCAACTCAAAAACAAACTAACGACCAGTCACTTCCACCTAGCATTTGATATGTCTCCAACTCAATATCCTTAAACATTTCTGATATGTGAGCCATTTGAACTCCTCCCTCAACAAACCCTGTGTGATGCTGCCCACCCTACACCATCAATATCTTCCTTTTCCCTCCCATTTTCCCCTTCCACTGGCCACTGCCCATTGGTCTGTCCCTGCTCTTACCCTACCCTCCCCTTCTCCTCCCCTCCACACACCATCCGCTCCCCTTTAGTTCTCTTCCCTCACCTTCCCTTTGCCTCAGCTATCCTCCCATCCCCTCCTGTTTTCTCTAAACGAAGTCTGTAACACAGGCCATTGCAGGGGGCCCCCAAGCCTTCAGGTGATCCAGTCCTTCAACCCAAGGCCAATGAATATCCGTGTGATATGGGAGACTCAGGGGCCCTTTTTCACATTCTTCAGGGTGCCCTAGCATTTTGCATTAATGTCACTGCTCTGAGCTCACATTTCTACAAACACAGGGTGCCACAACTGATCTATAGACAACCAAAGAGATGATAAGTCAATAAAATAACAGCATGTGCTAGTCGTTACAAATTAAGTGCCACATGCATGAAGTAATTTTCCTATTGCAAATGGCCCAATTCGCAGAATCAGCCCATTTACAACAGGGGAAAAGCATATGGGATGTACAAAGCACAGACTGCGATTCAGTAACTTGTTACCGAATCGCAATTTTGGTTCTGCGATTCAGTATTAGGAAAGTGCATGTTAAGTGCGCTCCTTCCTAATACCAAATCTCAAGGGAATGTACAATGTTTTGTGACCTGAAAAGAGTTGCAAAACATTCGCTTTTTACCACGAATTTCATTTTGGTAGTAGCCCATTCGCAAACAGGAATGCGTCCCCAGGGGACCACTTTCCCTTTATGAATGCATGCAACAAAACGTTTTGTCCACTGCCTACTCTTAAAATGTGAAATTGAAATGTTTCATTTTTAATTTTTAAATGCATCCTGTTTTCCTTTAATGAAAACGTGCTGCATGTATTAAAAATTGTTGCTTTATTTAAAAGCAAGCACAGACATGGTGATCTTCGGCCACCATCCCTGTGTTTTTAGCGATTTCCAATGGTTCGCAAATTGCGACTTACCTCATGTATATTATTGAGGTAGGTCTATTTGTGACCAACTGGGAGGTGCAAATGAAGCTCTAAAGAGTTTCATACATTTGAAATTGCAATTTCCTAATTTCGATTCACATGGTATCGTAATTAAGGACACGTAATTTCAAACGTTCGTACATTGGTCCCTAAAGCTCTTAAAGATAAAACATATCACCTTGGTGTTCTGTTATTTGATCTGAAAACAATATCACATTCTGAAGGGAACTTGTGCATAAATTGTCCAAAGTTACCGGAGTTCTTGTGATCTATAGGGCTGTGAGCTTTGGGTAGAAATAACAGGGTAAATAAATAAAACAACAAGCAGTTGAAAAGAAAACGATAACAATAGCTGCAAGAGGGATGTTTAAACGAGACATGGCAAGAGAGGAAACCAACTAGTTCGGAAAGGATTGTTCAAGGAAGAAATACATGTACTCTGTTCTGATTTGCATCAAGTAGGAGCACGCGAAATAGGGCTGAGACCAAAAGTAAGCAGGAAACTGGGCAGACAGCAAGCTCATTGATGCACAGACTTGGTACTGCTACCCCTATAACACGTTTAATAATAACTGTTCAGCCGGCCCCAAGCGCATATCGCTCTGCATGTGTTAATGTGGTTCTTCGTGATTCTGCTGTCAGTGCGCGCGCGCTTTGAACACTTCTGAGAGCTGGCAGCTTGGCAGTGAGGAGGACGCGCCCCACTGACAGACGAAGGAATACCTGGAAAGAGCGGGAAATGAGCCTGGCTGGAGCAGGGAGACGGCGCGTGAGAGAAAGGGCGGAGATGAAAGTGAGGAAAAGAATAATGGGGCGAGAAGGAAGTGTAGATGAAGGTTGACATTTTCCCTTCCTGCGTTTAATCCCTCGGGACCCAGAGAGGTTTAAATCTTTTCACCAAAAATATACGGAGAGTCCTTTTCTTATAAAACTACCCACCTATCAACAGGACTAATGTTGTTAAAATCCTAATTATAGGAATCTATCGATGTCGTGAATTATGTTCTTCTCAGACAAATTAATGACATTCTGGTACTCAATATTCTAGACATGATCTTATGCAGGTAAAATGTTTTGTCAGTCCAGATACTGTGATAAAGAACGGGTTGCATTGGGTTCGGTTGTGTGTCTGTTTTACTTCCTTTGTTCCCTTGTGGTTGGATGCACCATCACTGGCGTAACGAAAATTGAGGGGGCCTCCCTGCAAGGTATGTTAGGAGCTCTCCGGACAGAGTGCAGTGTCGATGGGGCCCCCTGGAGCTTCAGGCCCCCCCGCACCGCGTGGGCTGCGGGTGCCTGTGTTACGCCCCTGTACACCATGACTCCAAGAGGTCGCTGCAGTCACATTTAGGTTGAGTTGTAGAGACACAAAGGATTTGAGTAGAGGACAGGGGTTCTTTGTCGTGAGGCTGCGTGCACCTCTCACCTCAAAGGGCACGGTTCCTGTATCTGGGTCTCTCCATCTGAGCTGGAACACTGCAGGTGAACAGTACACCTGCATCATGGCAGGAACAGGGAAACAATTTTGAGAATGCAGTCATGGATATTTGGGCGTCCAATACTGCTTGTTACTAAGGCTGGTGCACACTTTACTGTTGCTGGAAATGAACAATATGGATTGATCATGTGGAACGCTGGTTCCAGTCTAGTACTACTTGTAAAGCCACAAGCCCACATCTCCCCTGCCTTGAGAGCCCTATATTGGTTACCGGTTGCCAGTAGATCCACTTTAAACCTGCTTTGTATCACACATAAAGGAATACATGGACAGGACCACTTTTCATCAGGAATAAAATCACTAAATACATTCAACAAAGGAACCTACGATCCAGATTGGCACCTTTCCTCAAAATCCCCCCATACAAGAAAAAACCCATAGGTGGCACATCCTTCTCTGTTCAAGCATCCACACTATGGAATTCATTACCCCTATACACAAGAACCTTGGATAACTATCTTACCTGCAGAAGACTACTCAAGAGTTGGCTCTTCCCTACATAACCAATGTACTCAAACACAAATACACAGTATATACCTGTGTGTATAAGCATTTAACCCCTTCCGTGCCGACGGGAGCACTCCCTTCCCAGTGCTGCCGACGGCCAACAGCCGACGCAGCCCCGCCCACTCTTTAGAACGCCCGCACCGCGGCAGAAAAACCTCCGCAGTTAAGGCGTTAATTTGATTATATGTGTGTATTTAGAGATATGTATTTCTTTGAATAAATATGTATAATAATAATGTTTATAAATATAGAGATATTCTTTAAGTCTGATTAACAAATGTACATAATACTTATATTATTCTATGCTTGAACTGTATATTGTATTTAACAACAAGGGGTGGTGATGGACAGAGTTTCTGAATTAAGCAGAATACTCTCACCCAGTCAAGAGATCAGGGCTAGATCCAACACCGTTTAGCTCACTGCACCATCCCAGTTCAGAACCTGGCTATATGCAAATTAGTCTGTTCCTGTCCCAGTGCATGATGGGAACAGGGCAAACCAAACTACCAAGCCAATTCTTACACTGGGAAGGAAACAAGCTTCCGGGGACCGGTTTCTGGCATTTCAGCCGTCGTCGGCCCGGCTTGCTTGAATCCTGATGGTGCAATGAGCAAGGGACTCACATCTGAGTATACCCTTCCACGCTTAGGGTGGACAAAATATTTATCAACAAGGGGTGGTGATGGACAGAGTTTCTGAATTAAGCAGAATACTCTCACCCAGTCAAGAGATCAGGGCTAGATCCAACACCGTTTTTTAGCTCACTGCACCATCCCAGTTCAGAACCTGGCTATATGCAAATTAGTCTGTTCCTGTCCCAGTGCATGATGGGAACAGGGCAAACCAAACTACCAAGCCAATTCTTACACTGGGAAGGAAACAAGCTTCCGGGGACCGGTTTCTGGCATTTCAGCCGTCGTCGGCCCGGCTTGCTTGAATCCTGATGGTGCAATGAGCAAGGGACTCACATCTGAGTATACCCTTCCACGCTTAGGGTGGACAAAATATTTAACAACAAGGGGTGGTGATGGACAGAGTTTCTGAATTAAGCAGAATACTCTCACCCAGTCAAGAGATCAGGGCTAGATCCAACACCGTTTTTTAGCTCACTGCACCATCCCAGTTCAGAACCTGGCTATATGCAAATTAGTCTGTTCCTGTCCCAGTGCATGATGGGAACAGGGCAAACCAAACTACCAAGCCAATTCTTACACTGGGAAGGAAACAAGCTTCCGGGGACCTAAATAACGGTGATGGATCAAGCCCTGATCTTTGGACTGGGTAAGAGTGGTCTGCTTAATTCAGACACTCTGTTCATCACCACCCCCTTTTCTGAATAGTTTTTGGCCACTATAGGTGTGGCAGGGTATACTCAGACATGAGTCCCTTGCTCACTGCTCCATCAGGATTCAAGCAAGCCGGGCTGATGACGCCTGAAATGGCAGAAACCGGTCCCCGGAAGCTTGTCTCCTTTCTGGTGAAGAATTGGCTTGGTAGTTTGGTCTGCCCTGTTCCCATGATGCACTGGGCCAGGGACAGACTAATTTGCATATAGCCAGGTTCTGAGCTGGGATGGGGCAGTGAGCTAAATAACGGTGATGGATCAAGCCCTGATCTTTGGACTGGGTAAGAGTGGTCTGCTTAATTCAGACACTCTGTTCATCACCACCCCCTTTTCTGAATCGTTTTTGGCCACTATAGGTGTGGCAGGGTATACTCAGACATGAGTCCCTTTCTCACTGCTCCATCAGGATTCAAGCAAGCCGGGCCGACAACGCCTGAAATGGCAGAAACCGGTCCCCGGAAGCTTGTCTCCTTTCTGGTGAAGAATTGGCTTGGTAGTTTGGTCTGCCCTGTTCCCATGATGCACTGGGCCAGGGACAGACTAATTTGCATATAGCCAGGTTCTGAGCTGGGATGGGGCAGTGAGCTAAATAACGGTGATGGATCAAGCCCTGATCTTTGGACTGGGTAAGAGTGGTCTGCTTAATTCAGACACTCTGTTCATCACCACCCCCTTTTCTGAACTGTATATTGGTCACTGCATAGTTTTCATATACGTTATTTGCTTAGATACTTATGGTTCTCCATTTATCTAGCTATTACCATATGCAAATTCTATCATAACTATTTATCTACAATTACTTCACTATTGAATTATTGAAAAAAAACATGCACACAAATAAATTAGCTTAACATACAGCAACACTTGAAAGTCTGAGTTTAATAAATACAACCTGGATCTTGATATATTACCTTCCTTATACATGTATACCTTCAATTTACTTATGTATCTATACATTTATTGCTTTACACCTACTGTTAAAAAAACAACAAAAAACTCATTTGTGTCTCTCCAATGCACTACCCTAGGTTTTACCCTATCCCTCTAGGTATATCCACTACCTCCACTCTCTGACTCATCCCAAACCTCATTCTGCTACTATGAGCTCCAAAAATAACCCATTCCACTACTATGATCTCAAAAATAACCTTTTCTGGACTCATCCCTCCTCTGTCTTTCCCCAAATCTCATTTTGCTACTAAGATCTCCCAAACAATCCTTTCTAAATTCCTCCCTCATGTATTCCTCCTTAGACTCATCTGAGGCCTCATTTTACTAGTAGGACCTCACTAATTAATTTCTAGAGTTTTCCCTCCTCCATCTCTCCTTTTCTCACCCCAAACCTCCTCCTACTACTATGATCTCCCAATAAACACTTTGTAAACTCTTCCCTCTTCTATCCCTCCATTATCCTTTTCAATCCAACTAACAAATTCACATGTCCCACACTCAAATGAATTCATATTTTCCTATACTAATTCACTGCTAATCCTTTTTGGGTTCCGTAGTAGCATGCTACTAGCTGAAAAGCGCTTCAACGCCTCACAAGGGGTAGTAAGCACTATATCAATACACTTACAATAACAATGTCACTGGGTTTGTTATTTTTTGGCTTTGTTACCTATTGCCAATTATCAGTTTTTCCCTAATATTGGGAAATATGTAGCATTTGGTGCCGTTTGCCCTAAAAGACCTGTAGAAAATAGCGAGGGTTCAATATTTATCGCACCTCGTAATTACCCCACACATTTTCTCTGAATTCCTCTTAATTCCAATATGTGCAGTGACAGAATCAACCACACACATTGGATTTCACTGAGTCACACATAATGAAGGCTGTAATGAAAGGGGTGTTCAGAAAATATCTCAGACTGAATGCTCTTTAAAGCAGGGCCACAATGGAAACCAAAATTATTAATGTTCTTACCAGCTCCATATAGCAGGAGGCTACAACTAGAATGGGGCTACGGGGACAATAGGTATTTCATGGTAGCCAATCCTGCTTTGAAAACAGATCCCTAACCTATCACCTAGCAATGAGGTTACAGAGCAGTAGAACGGCTAGTCCAACACTACTTTGAATCTGTTTGTATAGGACAAAAATGTTCATCCTCTTGGGAACAAACTGCTCTGAAAGTAGATGCTTAAAGACTCAAAAGCAGACCTGGAAGATTGATTGATTGATTAAAGCCATTTGTAAAGTGCAAACAGCTACTTTCAATGAAGTATCCTGACGCTACATGGGAAACTTTCATAAAAATCGAACAAAGCCAAGAAATCTCAAAATTTAACAAAGAGGAAACCCCCACTGAGTATGCCAGTCCAAGGCTGGAATAAAAGTAAGCTATAATTGTGTGTAAACAAAAAGGTTTTAACTTTTTTCCTTAAAATAAAAAGATTTGATTGTGACCGAACGGCTAGAGGAAAAGAATGAAAAAAAACAAAAAGGAGGGAGTGAAGAGGTAGCATCCTAAACGGGCACTGGAGGTGGTTACGTCCTCCCCTAGAAACATATGCTAAACAAAAGGATCAACCTATAGATTGGGTTCTATCAGTGGGAATGCTCGGTAACATAGCTAGTACAGAATGGATCAGTTACAGTCCTGATAAAGAAGCCCCAGAGCTTCGAAACATGTTGACTTAGTTAGGAGTATCCACACATTACACGCAGGAAACCTCTGACCCACTGCTTTTAACAGGACCAGCTCCAGGGAATATTAAAGTTTCATAGTCCACAGGGGTCAGGTTCTTTTTGAACTTCACTTGTCTCACTCAACCTAGACCCTTCCTCTCACGACTCCTACCCCACACATAGTACTAAAGATCAGTAGTCGCAGAACGTAGCATGCCCCGTCCCGCAGCGGGTCGAGAAGACCCCCATGATGAAGCATGACAACAAGGGCCCTTTTGATTTGTAAGGTGTATTTAAGCAAACACTGTGTGCTTCCAACCAATGTAGGAAATACACCTTTGACAAAGAGAGCATTCCCACTAAAAGAACCCAATCTACAGGTGGATCCTTTTGTTTAGCATAGAGGAAAAGAACTACGTGCCCTCGATATAATCACCCCCGATGAGCGGCCACCTTGTCTGACTTTCCTAAATCTGTGAGTTTTAACCAGTAAAATAAGTTTAGATCATAGGTCTCTGAAAGGAATCTGTCTGGCAACTCTCTTTTGGAGCAGCTGTAAACGCTGAGCAACATGCTTCTCTTGTCCAACAAATAGGGAGTTACAACAATCCATACTATATGTAATAAGTGCTGGGCCTAAGACTTTCTTTGGCAGAAGAAGTTATACATGTGGGGATTTATCTGATTTTATGTAGAAGATGAAAAACAGTGGTGTAAATGGAATTGACGTGTTCTGAGAAAGTCAATTCATTGTCAACCCTCAGATCATGTGCAGAGAGCGATGATGAGGGCTCAGTTCCCAGAGTTTCAAGACACGACTCCTTGGCAATGCTGTATTCGCCCTCAAGACTATTGGCCAGATGTATGAACATTTCATTTTGCAAGTCTGTAATTGTGATTTTTTGTGACTCGCAATTAGAGACTCGCAAAATTAAATGTACAACTGGGTCGCAAGGGGCCTGCCTCATCACTATTCACGAGGCCTGTTGCAATTTCCGGCCCATTGGAAATGGGCAGTAATACAAGGGTGGAGGCCTGCTGGGGACAGCAGACATCATCTCTGCGTTTGCTTTTTAGTAAAGCAACTTAAAAAAAATGCTGCCTGTTTCTCTTAACGGAAATGGGATGTGTTTCAAAAAAGTAAAATCAAAGTTTTAGTTTCATTTTTTAAGGGTTGGCAGTGGTCTGCAGACTGTGGGACCACTGCCTGCTCTTAAAAATTATTTTGCTATCATTCACAAAGGGAATGGGGTCCCATGGGGATCCCTTCACGTTTGCAACTGGCTTACCAACTACTTGACGTAGGTGGTAAGCTGCAATTGTTTTGCCACTGCATTCTTATTGTACATCCCCCAGGGGTTAGTACATAGAAAAATGCATTTTAATGATCTCAAACTGCCCAATGGGCCATTTGTGACAGGTAACATTTGTCGTACATCTGACCATATGACTTTTGTCTTCTCCGCACTCAAATACAGGGAGTTGACGTCCATTCACAGACCACTTCTTGAAGACAAGCAATCTCAGATTGAAAGCCGCTTTAGTTGTTTCATGATCAAGTCTGACAATCAACATAGGGCCTGAATACGATGTTGGGCAGTGGGACCCACGGTCCTTCGGTCGGCGGTCCCGACCGGCTAATCACAATGCGACCGAGCACTGTTCGGTCGCATACTCCCATTTCTGAATGGGAGCTCATGACACAAGCTCCCATTGAGAAATGGGAGGTGTTGTTCATCCCTGCACCCCGTGGCAGGCACCTCAAGGTGCCTGCCACAAGGTGCAAGGATCAACAGGGGGTGCTGCGCGCACAAGGAAGCCCTGCTGGGGGCCCTCAAACATGCTTTCCAACATGGTTTCAATGTCAGACAGGCAGGCATGGAAACTATGTCAGAAACCATGCTGTCGTGATCCCAAGGGCGGAAAGGCTTGCGCTTTGGGATCATGACCCACCTCCAATTGCGACGGCGTAAGTCAGCAAAAATGACCGCCGCATCATAATGTGGCGGTCAGAAAGTAAACCGACCGGCCCATTATGATGCGGCCAGGAAGGCTATGACTGTCGGTCAGTGCCTTTATGGGCAGCATCATAATCGGCCCCTGAGTGTCTTTGGCATAGGTGAACAAAGAGATGCAGAAAGTTTCAATCAGTGAGGCGAGGGGGTATAAGTTAAGACTGGGACTCAGGAGAGGTTCCTGTGGAACTCCAGAGATGATCAACTTGGGCGCGATAGTGTAGTCCGCCTGTGCAGCAATTTGGGTTGGATCTTGAAGGAATGACGCAAACCACTTTGCCCGAATATCCTGATTGCCTTTAATCGGTTGAGAAAGATGGAGTGGGAGATGGTATTGAATGCTGCTGATAGTGCTAAAAAAATCAGTGACCATGCCAGGATCATTTCTGAACACCTTTTCGAAAGCCTGACTTGGCCTAGTGCAGATCCTGATTCCATTCTACAAAGTTAGTCAATTGTTTGCTAAAGAAGGGAGGAGGTGAAATGACATTAATGAGTCTTGGTGAGGATATCAGGAGGGCAGAAAGCCGCTGAAGATCAGGTGAGAGCGCATTTGGAACTCATAGCCCATGATACACTTGTTGAAAATGAAGCTCATTGACTAAAAAGTGCTCGGGCTAAGACTAATGAAATTCAAACATTTCTCATTTAAATAAAAACATATCTTGTCACGTTACTTTATTTTTGAGTCTCTTTGGTGATACATTTTGAGCTAGGCAAATTTAAGAAACACCTGCGACTTAGGAACATATAAAAACTGTTCAAGTGACTATGAATTATTTGTGTATCCAGGGAGATCCATTATTAATCTGCCACTGCTTCACTACCACATTTTGCCTGACTTATAGCACCCTTGCGACCACAGCTCAACTGTGCACGCCGTGAATGGCGCTGACCAGCAGTGTTTCTATTTGTTTCATATTACATCGAAATTGAAGTGGTAAATCAGGCCTACTTGTCAGGAAGTGAGAGTAAACAAAGGAGACAAATGACACCTTGAATGTCACAAAGGTGCAATTGCCAGACGTGAGCGAGACAAATGGATTAATAATAGTTTCACCATCTCAAGGATTACAGGTATTTGGTAGAACGTTGTGAGAGATGGGTCTGGGCTAGAGATAGTTATATAGACAGCAAGGAATTATACCTTATTTCCGCCGTAAATCCTGAAGT
This sequence comes from Lissotriton helveticus, assembly GCF_964261635.1. Taxonomy (NCBI): domain Eukaryota; kingdom Metazoa; phylum Chordata; class Amphibia; order Caudata; family Salamandridae; genus Lissotriton; species Lissotriton helveticus. The sequence continues at coordinate 970,605,403 of NC_136065.1, read as the reverse complement.
ATAGGATACCCAATTTAAAAGACTTTTATGTCCATTGAACAAATGAGGCAGTTGTTTTGTAGCAAGAAGAAAATGTAACAATATGTCATTGTTTTGGGGGTTTGTATTTTGCCTCTTCATGGTCAGACAGCAGAGACAGGCCATGAGAAAGCACACCTTCAGGCACAGAGAATAGACTATGCAGAGATTCGCATGCAGAGTGGTCAATGCTAAGCAGGCTCTACTGAGTATTTTATTCAACAAAAAGGTTAACCAAATAGGGTGTTAAGTCAGAAGTCAACACACAATTTACGAATAGTGGACTTTACTCATATGCTCCTTCATCAGCTACGTGGTAAGTTTAAAAATGTAACAACTCCTATCATTCATAAAGTCATCCAATTGAGCTTCGCCTTTGAACTGCTCAGTCCAAGATATCCGTGTCTACTGCAGCGGCCATGTTGAGGGGATAGAGGAAAAAAGGAGAAGCACGGTAATGCACTAAAATGCACTAAAAACAATGACAAAGTGCTCAACGTAAACAATTCTTAGAGTAAAAATGTTTTGTTCTTTGTTTAGTATTTGAAGGTTAGGATAGTAAGTCAAAATAAGAGAAAGAACAATATTTACTTACTTGGGTAGTGTAGGAACATAGTAGTTGGGAGTAGAAATATAAAACATGCTTTTATGAGTGGAAATGTCAAAGTTCTGTCTTCCTTCTATTTTATTTGATGGGCAGCAGTATGTTTTAAGAAACACTTTTCTTTTTTGATAACCCAGTTCTGCCAATAGGAAGACTGCACGTTCTGTGTTGTCCATGAAGTTGTTCATGAAGTCATATTTCTAAAATAAATATTGATTTGAGGCTTCCCCAAAAATGTTACATCATTTATTTCTTAAGTGGTGCCATCCCTGATTTTATCAACTGAGAATTCAGCTGTTAAAGATAGAGCCACCAATATGTGCTAAAGGTTTTACCTGTGGTGTTTTAAATGGCTATGAACATTGCATTTGCCCAAAAATAAATACTAATGGGGGTGGGGGTCTTTTGAGACCTGTTGGGATGGGAGTGTTATTTGCATGGTGCTGCCCTTGATGCCTTACTGTGAGTGTCTGGCGAGTGTCTGGCGAGTGTCTGGTGAGCTGGGACTGCAGTTTCTAATGGGAAGACAGAGTCCAGGTGCTGTTGAAGGAAGTCTTTGATGGCCCTGAGACTTCAGAAGAGCGGACAAGCCAGCAAGCCCTTGGAGTCACTCTGGGTTGAAGTGAGATGGGTCCAATCTTTATCCTCAGCAGGGCAGGTAGCAGGATAGCGCAGCAAAGCAGAAAGACAGTTATTCCAGAGCAGCAGTCAAGTAGAGTGGCAATCCTTGTAGCACAGCAGTCTTTACTCCTGGCAGAATTCTTCACAGGTCCAGTAGTGTACTGTCTTGATAGGGTCAGAGCCCCAGTGCTTATACCCAGTTGTGCCTTTGAAATGGGGGTGACTTTAAAGCAGGCTCTTGAAGTGCACAGGTCCCCTTCCATCCCAGCCCTGGCTCCAGACTATCAGTATGGCGTAATATTTGTGTGGGAAACAGGACAATGCCTGTTCAGGTGTAAGTGTCAGCCTCCCCTCTTTCTTCCTGCCCAGGAAGAGCTATCAGAATGCAGATGAATGCAGATGAGTTCTCTGTCATACCCAACCTTGCTGTTGTTGTGGCTGTCTTGTGGGAATGCACAAAGTGTAGTTCCTACCCACCCCAGAAATGTATTGGAGACAGGCTGCAAGGCACAGAGGGCAGCGAGAGCAGAGAAATGACCAGTGGCTTTTCTAAAATAGCAATGTTAAATCCAACTTTACCATCAAAGAGATTTTCTCATTACCATTCCAAAGACATAAACCATGATGTAGCTGCTCTTTTCTGATCAGGAATTACAGCTTAAAGGTGTTTTAAGGAATTCCCAATGCAAGCCTATGAGTGGATAAGGCCTCACAGTAGAAAAAACGAATGTGGGTATTTGTCACTACCAGAAAATGTCAAACTTAAAAGTACATGTCCTACCTTTTAGTTGCACAGCACCCTGCCTTTAGGGCTACCTAGGGCCTACCTTAGGGGAGATTTATGTGTAATAAATGGAGAGTTTAAGGCTTGGCAAGTAATTTTAAATGCTAAGTCGAGGTGGCTGTAAGGTGTACACAGAAGCCTTGCAATCGCAGGCCTGAGACAGGTTTGAAAGGGTGGCACAACCAGTGCTGCAGGCCCACTGGTAGTTTTAGATTGTAGTCCCTAGGTATATGGTATACCACTCTACAAGGGATGTATAAGTAAACTAAATATGCCAATTGTGCATACATCAGTGTTACCATGTTTAGGGGAGAAGTCCATGCACTTAAGCAATAGTTAGCAGTGGTAAAGTGTTCAGAGTCCAATGGTCAACAAAAAGATACAGCAAAAATTGGATGTAAGCAGGCAGATGGTTCGGTTGCAAACCACCCTAAGGATGACAGGTCTAACAAGGACTGCTCTGTCGAGGCCTGGAAACATCCAGGTCAGCTGGGTGCTCAACCTAATGTCCCTAAGGTTTCTGTTACTATATGACTAGTTTTGAAATAATATTTACAGAGGTCTAACAAGGACCCACTACAGGCGTAACATAATGAGAGGGTGTCACCAAAGGGATAACAATACCCAGTATATTATTATTCTGATGTACACATATATCATTTAGTAGTGTGTGTTTAATAAAGTAGTTTTCCTTTTTTAAAGAAAAGGCACTGACAGGACAATGGTTGAGGTTTGTTGCTGCATATCAGTTATTAGCTCATACCGCCTTCCCTGAGTAGGCCACATTTCTGCAGTGAGATTGGTCAAGTGCTACACGGTGGTACTTGGTTTCCAATAAAAAGGCAGTTGCACATATATTATTTGTGAAGAACTCAAATCATTCACAACTAATAACCAATTTCTTACAGTTATGGACAGGTGTGGGCACACTTCTTTGGTCACAGTGTCGCGGACAGCTGCAGGTGCTACTCTCTGGTTACAGCAGCATTGGCAGATGCAAATCTGCTATTCCAGCCCCTGAAACACCATCTAAATGAGTTCAATGTCCACCAACCCCTGGTCAAGCAATTGCTCTCCTCCATCCTCATTCCACTGGAAAACCCCACCCGCACAGCAGTCTGACTGCTTCTGGGTCTTCCTAGATAGTCACACCTCCTGAAGGGTTGGCTGGCTCCTTCACCCTCTCAGCAGGCAGGTTGTGGTCTAGGATCGTCAGATCAGAAGAACAGCTTATTCCACCAAGGCAAGACTTCAGATAATGTCTCCTCGCCCCTGGGAAGCTGGCTATCAGGATAACACCAACTCTTGTTGCAAAACAGTAATCTGAGTACTCTGTGGAGCATTCCTTTCCTTAGCCATAGGCAACATGAAAGTGAAATAAAAAGTAGGTCACCAGCTCTCAATTTTAAACAGTGAAAGCAGGCAGGAGATGTGGCTCAACTGTCTCCACTTTCAAAACCCGTTTAGAGTGGTTCATCTTTAAAGTGCCCTTTCCAGGCTGCTCTACAGGCAACGATTTTGTGTAGAGTGAAGCTCCTCACAGGAGGATAGTCTCCAGCCTGGACCACCTACAATAGAGGTACAAGGAAGAGTGAGCTGATCTTTCTGCACTTGCCTGTCACCTGCCTCACTGAACAGTGATCAGGGGAAAGACAAAAGGCTGGCTTCACCTAAGGGTACTGGTATTGGTATTGACAACCACTATGAGACAAGGTGGATGGTGGAGGGTCAAGGTGAGCTCAGACACGTCAATTTTCCAGGACATAGTGTAAATTCTGGGGTGGTCTTCAGGTGCATGCATGGGACAGCGCCTTCGAACCAGGGGGCAGATTTACTACTCCTGGCGCATCTCTGCTAATCAGCAGGGATGCGCCAGAAGAGTTGCAGTGCATCTGCCCACCCGTGCGCCACCACAATGCGGCGCACCATGGCGCACAGTGGGGCAGATTCGTGTCACATCCCCCGTCGGAAAGGAGGCGCATTGCTGGAGTTGCGTCACAAGCGCGACACAGCTCCAGCAAGGCTCACCTTTCCGACGGGGCATTGCTCCAGCAAGAATTGTTGCTGCGTCAATCCTTAGGACTGCTTCAAGCAGGTGCAGGGTTTTCACGCAGCATGGCCTTAAAATTGACTGAGTGAAATCAGTGCACATAAACATGCACTGAATTTGCTAATGAGTGCTGTAATGTGTTCATCAATTTAATTGTTCCATTTTAAGTTGGTGGGTGTTTACATATCATATGTTTTATATTGTATGTGTAGTTTATGTATGGTGCAAATGATTTGCACAAACAGGAATAATGCTTTATGTTATTGCATACACTGCTGTACTAGGCACGCATAGGGGCCTTTCTGAGTTTGAAAGCATTGCATATAGTGAAGCGATGATAAGGTTTTCAAATCATAAATACGGGTAACAGGATGTGCTTGAATGTTGCACTGCTTGACAGTCACCCAGAAAAGGGTCTAAACAAGCACTGGGCTTTTTTTTCGTTGCGAGAAGTATCTTTGCCCCCTCTTAGGTAGCTCTGCAGGATTCTAAAAGCTACTTTCTTTTAGAGCAGAATTTAAAACTTTCTTTCATCGGGTTTACATCCACAAATTGCATGCAAGAGATCTCCAATTTCTAAATTTCTTAAAATCCAGCATGAAAAATTGACCGTCAATGGAACTTTTTACTTACTTCGATCCCTTAGTTTTTAAAAGATGCTCCTCTACTTCCCTTCTACCCTCCGCATGCCTCTTCTGCATATAAACTACTCTACATCTGATGCTTGTTTGTCTTAGCTCTTTTTGGGAACCATAACAATATCTATATATTCCACCAAACATTTGCTTCTCCCATAGCCCCTCTAATGATCACATTACACAAAAACGTTGAGAACATTTACAGAGGTCTACTGTCCTCAACATGAGCTGTAGTGGTCATAACAATATGCCTTACGATATTAATTCAAATATGTTTAAATAAGTAATATTCGTTGAAAGGACTTAGTGATAAAGTAGAAAATAAATAACTCCCCGATAAAGTCCTTTCAATTGCATTTTAGACAACAGTAAATGGAATAATATGGCTTTTTATGAGAATCTAAGCCTTTTTATCACTTTCTTTTGTGTTGCTTCTGTGCTGTAGTATGCCTAAAGCTTCATTTACTTGCATTCATTACTGACTTTTTTTTTAACATAGTCTAATTTTATGCACAGACATTACGCCTATGGGGAAATGTATATGCCGTGTAGCACTTGCAGACTGGCACAGAACTTCTCATTTGCAATTTAATGCTGTCTCCGGGGATGGCGTCTGCTTCCTTAACACGAAGATTATTGGTTTCACGGTCAGCATTTGCTCGTGGGTTGAACGGTACGAACTATATTACTTTTTTGTATCATGTAACCATGCTAATACTCGCATTTGATGAAGGCATTATGCAAATTAACCATTTGCCAACAGACAAAAAGAGACATTTAAACATTATTGAATCTTTTTCTTGCATTCGATTTTTTTCCCCAATCAATGCTGAAACAATTTAGTGAAGGAAAAAAATAAAAGCAATAAATACTTTTCATTTCCAGTTCAGAGGAAAAGAGAGAGTCTAAACTTTTGATGTCAGCACCTTTACCGTAATTGGTAGAGTGTGAGCTCCTGGTTGTGCTCCCGGGTAGCTTATTCATTAGCACTATAACATGAAAGTGCACTTTCTTGGGAGACAGACAGCCAGCAGTGACATGAATATCCACACTCCTGCGCAGCGCTCTTCGCGGTTGCTGATTGGATACTCTGCTCATACATATTCATTGCTCATATTCCACCAGCCTCGCATCCATTCTCTCGCGTAACAAGACACAAACAACAGACGCGGTATAGTAGCCATACTCATGCAAGTAATGCGCGCGTGCATCGTAAATGCTATAGCTGCTGTTTAAACAGCGATTCTTTTTATGAAGGCACAGCAGGAAATTGGAGCAGATTCATAAGTAAGTTGTTTTATAAATATCACGTGCCTCTGTTGAGTGTTAGACGTTTTTGTGCGATGTATGTTGTATATAAAGTTAGTGATTTTTTTCTGTAACAAATGTATGAGTTGATCCACATATTATATCTCAGGATCTAAGTCAGAATATAAATTAATCATAATTGCTACTTGAAGAAAGAGTAAATACGACCCAGGGCTGCATGCGTGTGTTATTTTCAGGGGTTGGCTCTGTCCATATGCATCTCAATTTCGAGAAAAATTGAAATGATATGTTTTCAATTTCCAATATTTGTAACATGGTTGATACAAAAAAGATTTACGTGAAAGTATAATATGCCCCCCCGTCCATGACATTCCTTGTAGGGCAGTCCTTTGCATCTTTCCTGCAGGTACATTCTACTCTCTGCTACACTCTTCTCTTATTTCACCCATTTTAAAAATTAGAGTGAACAAAAGGAATCCTTCTGCAGGGAGTAGCTTCCATTGCTGCAGCAGGAGCAGTGGCACCGGAGCACAGAGGCTTAAGTGGCCCATTGTACCCTAATGATGGCTATATTTTATCATTCAAACTGCAGCCAGGGGCCCATTTGCTTCCTTGGACCAGGGCCCATGGCACACTGGTTATGCTACTACCCTTCAGGCGTTCTAATGAATGATCACTGCTAACCTCTGGGCACCTCTATGCCTTTTACCCAACAGCAGGAAAACAAGGGAGGGGATCTAATGTTAACATTATTTAGACCTAGAAGGGGTGACTGGGCTGCCCAGAGAGTCACGTGGTAACATTAGCAGCAGCAGCATTTCACTGAACACACCATCCTAATAAATTGTAGCACAAAACGAAGGCACTGGTTCTCTTTGGTACCGGGAGCTATGTAGAAGGGGAAGTGCACTGAAGTAAATTTTGAATAACGCAGTAAAAGTAACGTTTCACACTGCTTAAAAACCAAGGAAAGATACTCATAAATGTAAAAGAAATGATGGTTACATAGCAGTACCAGACATATTCTACCTTCATTGCAGCCTAAGGCTTTGAAATATAATGAATGGTGTATGCAAATAAAGCACAGCAAATTAATTAAAATGCATACATTTCATTTCTTTATATTAACAATGGACACATATATAAAAATATGGTATCATATACTAATATATGAAGTTTTGTGAGCATATCTACACACAGTGAAGTGTGCTCTACTGCATGCAAGATGAAAGGTGCCAGGCCACCTCTTTAGTTCCAATGATCAATATATGACTCAAACTAGCCCCTCTACATGTCGTCTGATTCACATCAGCCTTAGTTTCTTCATCAGATTAGGACTGGCTGAACATAGGCACCCCGCATCACGCATGAAGCTATCATGCATGACATTTATTTGCAGAGAACTGAGCCCAGTACTTTAATCGAGAGTTTAACTTCAATCATATTTTTCTTGTGCATCTTAATCCCTGTCATTCCAGAAATGCATCCATGCTAGGGGTCGAGGTGTAAGGGGAATTTGGATATTGCAAGAGGGAAGTAGACAGCCTTCACAAACTCATGTCATGGCCTAGATGGCCTAGATTGCACAAACAATTTAGACATCGGTTTCGGAAAGATCAAGTGCTCTCAACTAGCAATGTATTTTAGTATTCTTTTTTTTATATATATTTTTTTATTGAGAGTTTATAAACATTACAGCATACACAAATATCATATATAGCTACGTATTACAACATTTCAAAAGAAAAGAAGATTAGATTAAGTCTACAGTACAGAATATTACAGTATTTTAGTATTCTTGTGAGATATTAATGGAAATCCAAATTTGTATGCCTACGACCGGGATGCCTTCGCAAATAATGAGGAAATTGAGCAGAGATCACCGAGCTCTGATTGGCTGGGATTCATCTTCAGTCAAGTCCACGGTAGTTTCCTACTAATAAACAGGATAGGGTGTTCTAGATTATCATCCCCTATTTGTGATAGTACAGCTCCCAGGCCGGTGTTGGAGGCATCAGTGGCCAAAACAAAAGGTTGGGGGCGATCAAAACGGGACTGGTAGTTATGGCAGTCTTAAGGTTCTGGAATGCCTGTACTGTCTCGTCTGAGGGTTTCTGCAGGTGTGGCGGTTTTTTCTCCTTTTTTAACAGGTCGGTGAGGGGGCTGGCTATCTCAGCGAAATTGTGTAAAAATCTCCTATAATAGCCTATTAGCCCTAAAAATGCCCTCAAGTCCCTTTTAGAAGTTGGGAAGGGAGTGTTCAGGATGGCTTTTATCTTTTCGTTTTGGGGGGCTATAACTCCCTCGCCTAGCATGAAACCCAGATACTTGACTTTGGCAAATGCGGCTCTTGATTTTTTTGAGTTGATATGAAGCCCTGCTGTCCTCAAAGCTGATAGGATCATCCTAATATGTTCTAGATGTTCGGTCCAGTTGTTGCTGAAAATAACTATGTCGTCCAAATACACGGAACAGAATTTAGTATGTGGTTGTAGAACGTCATTCATGAGACGCTGAAATGTTGCTGGTGCTCCATGAAGGCCAAATGCTAGCACGTTGAACTCGTATAGTCCATCATCCGTGGAAAAGGCTGTTTTGCACTTGTCTTCTTCTCTTATGCAAATAGCCCTTGGTCAGGTCAAGGTTTGTGATAAATCGTGCTTCCCCTATTCTTTCAATTAGTTCGTCCACCCTAGGAATGGGGAAGGCGTCGAAGGATGATATGGCATTGAGAGCGCGGAAGTCCATACAGAATCTGGTCGACCCGTCCGGTTTTGGTACCATAACGATTGGCGACGACCATTGGCTTCTAGAGGGACGAATTACTCCTATGCGTAACATTTCCTGTACCTCTCGTTTTACGTCTTGTCTCTTGGCGGCCGGAATTCTTTAGGGCTTCTGCTTGACACATTTCCCCTTCTCTGTTTCTATCGTGTGTTCAATTAAATTAGTTCTCCCGGGAATGTCGGAAAACATTTCTGTGAAGGGTTGTATGGTCTCCACCAGTTCCTTCTTCATTTCCGTAGTAAGTTCCTCATTTATTGGTAGCAGGTTAAGCGTAGAGGTATTGGAACCCACTGGAAGTACACACTGCGCCGACTTGGGAATGGGGCCAAGCCACTTCTTCAAAAGATTTATGTGGAAGCATTGCTGTCGGGAAGGCAGCATTTGCAGTCTATAGGTACATTTACCCAAGGTTTCAACAATGGGGTATGGTCCCAGCCATTCACTCTGGATTTTTTTTGTTGATGAAGGGAGCAATACTAAAGCCCAGTCTCCCACTGACAAAGTCCTCCACCTCTTTCCTTGATTGTAGTATTTCTCTTGGCGTTGTTGACTTATCTCCAAGTTGGAGTAAGCCAGGTTTCTCAATTTCCCTGGTCTACTTTTCAGTTGCTGTGTGTATTCCAGGAGAGACCTTTGTTCGTTCTCTTCCTCTCTTTCCCAGGCTTCTTTCGTTATCTCAAGAAGACTACGGGGCTGGCGTCCATATAGTAGTTCAAACGCTGAGTATCTCAAGCTACTCTGTACCTGTGCTCTCAATACATACAATGCTAAGGGTAGTAAACGATCCCAATCTTTGTTTTCCACGGATAAAATTTTTTTAAGGGCGGTCTTGAATGTACGATTGTATCGTTCCACTAAGCCATCCGTTTGGGGGTGGTAAGCTGATGTGCGTATGTGGTGCATATCCAACGTTTTGCAGACTTCTTTCATAAGGCGTGATACGAAGGGTGTTCCCTGGTCGGTTAAAATTTCTTTGGGAAATCCGACTCTTAAAAATAGTTCCAGCAATTTCTCTGCGACGTTTTTCGTGGAGGGGGTTCTCAGTGCAAAGGCTGCAGGGAAGCGGGTGCTGTAATATACAATTACAAGGGCATAGGTGATTCCTTTAGTGGTGCGGGGAAGTGGCCCTATTAGGTCCCTACCCACCCTCTCAAATGGAGTCCCGATTATAGGGAGGGGCTGGAGGGGTACTGCTGGGGGTTTGTACAGATTCCTCTTTTGGCAAATTTCGCAAGTGCTACAATACACACTGGCCTCTTTATATATACCTGACCAGTAAAAGTGTTTAAGGATGTTTTGTGTGGTTTTCTCGGGCCCTGAATGTCCTGCAGTCAGATGGGTGTGGGCATAAAAAGAATTTGTTCCCTGAAGACCTTGGGCACTAATAGTTGTCTAGGCTCATTGACTCTCCCTTCTCTATACAGTAAATCTTTCTCGATCACAAATCTCGGATATGTGTTGGTAGGGGTTGTTAGTGCTATGTGGGCCATTTCCCATGCATTAAAGAGGTTTGGATCGTTAGATTTGGAAAATCTAAAATTGCGGTGTAATGTCCATGGCTCAGCTGTTACTAAGTCTGCCCGGGGAGTAATCTTTTTAGACTCTGACTGTTTCACTCCAGTTTGGAACAAAGACAGAAAGTCCGGATTGTCTACCCCAATGATTAAATCTTTAGGTAGGGATTCTACTGCTCCTACCTGTACAGTACATGGAGGTCTACCTACGGGGTGTATTGTTACTAGGACTAGTGGGTAAGGTTTCACGTCCCCATGGACGCATCTTACGTATACAGTCTTTTTTGGGAGTATTTGTTGAGAATGGTTCAGTCTTTTCTGTATGACGGACTGCCTACATCCTGAATCTAGCAAGGCCCTTATACTCTTACAATTGACAGTAACACATACGTAGAATGAAGGTCCCATTTCGGAGGTATACATCACTGCTTTCGGGATGTATCCCACCTCCATTGTTTCTTCCGTTGATTTCTTACGAGGGCACAGGCGGGCAAGGTGGCCCCATTCTCCACAATCGAAGCACTGCAGTCCCCTCATGAGAGGCGGTTCAGGGCGGAGGGGCCTATACTTTGTTGGCTCAGTCCCACCTTTGTTCTTTTTTTCTTGTTTAGGGGGTGGAGTGGATTTAGATGTCTTGTCCGTCTCCCATATTAGAGCACGAGGTTGAGCCCGCGTATAATTAGCAGCCATTTCTATTGCTTGAGCAGGTGTCAGACCCGAATGTTGCTTGAGCCATCTTTGAGTCCCATAGAGGAGAGCCTCCATAAACTGCTCTAGTTATATACAATTCATAATGTCCTCTTTGCTACTATTCTCCGGTCTTAGCCATTTGTCTGCGGCAGCTTTCAAGCGGAAGAACAGGGTTTTTGGGTTCTCTCCTTGTATCCCTTTCTCCCTTTTGAATCTAACCTGATACGCTTCTGCGTCGAGTCCTAAGTGGTCAAGGATTATGGCTTTTATATCCTGGTAAGGTGTATCCCCAGCTGCGTTAGCGACCTGGTTGGCCGCTTGAGCCTCGTTTGACAACAATGGGGCGAGAAAGAAAGGCCACTTTTCCTCGGGCCATCCGCAGGCCCTCGCTGCCCTTTCAAAATTAGTCATGAAAGCGTCCGGGTCTTCCCAACCTACATATTTTTGCAGGGACACTCCTGATGGGTGAGGTACTGGTGCTCTTTTTTCTACCAAAGGAGGAGCCCCAGAAACCTGTATCGCTTTTTGTAGCCCCTCTATTTGTGCTGCTATGGTGTTTTTGAAGACTTCTCGGTCTGCATCGGCGTACTATGGCCCATTCCAACTTCTCCTGCCCCTTTATTAAATGTTGAATGATCTGGTCCATCTTGAGTGACGGGATGGAAGTGGCAGATCCCACTTCTAACACCAGTTGTGGCAGGGTTGAAGAGAGGGCTTGGAGACTAGATCTTGCTAAGTAAGGTTTTATTTTGGTAAAGGTTCTTTTGCTCCTTGAGGAGAGTCTCTCCCGGGAAAAGGCAGCGGGATCCGTGGTGAGAGGTTCCCCCTTCTGGGCGTCTTCCTTGGCCTTGCTCTGGTCTTGGTGAAGTCCTCTTCCACTTCGTCCCGATAGAGCATGCGGAAACAAAACAATTCAATGGGTCAGGACACCGTCCTCTGTGTATTATTGCCCGTGGGGAACCAGGGGGTGAGAGGAGCACCGCTGACTTAGTGTTTTGTACAACTTTTATCTACACGGGCGGTGCAAGGGGAGAAGTAGTGAGGAAAGCCTGTTTTGAGGAAGGTATAGGGGTAGGCCGGAAAGGGTATTTACAAGGTAGTCAGAGGTTATAACAGTCGGGTATCTACTAGCGAGACGAGTTTCCCCGCCTCCCCACTTAACCTGTAACCCGCTGACGTACCTGCTGAAGCCACACTCCTCCAGCAGCGTGGCCCAGCGGCTCGTGGTGACGTTGGCCTCCTGGCACTCCAACACTCTCGCCCAAGCAGCTCGTCTCTCGGTTCGGCAACCCTTCTCCTTCCGCCTCCTGGATTCCGCTTGCCTCACGGCTCCGGTAATCTTCGTACTCTCTTTCTACTACGCTATTCACGACCAACTCCTCCGGGGTGATCTCACACGCCAGGCCTTCTCCTTCCTCCTTTTTGGCCAATCTGACCAGCAGCGCGTCCTTCGGGGGCGGACCTTCCTCTTCGGCACCGTACGCCCAATTAAAGGAGCCTAGTCCTAAATCTTCCTCTTGTGTGGTCCATAGGTGTCGTTTATCGTCTCTCCATTCGCTCTGGTTAGGTTGTGGAGAGGGGGCATCATCAGAATCAACGGTCCAGCATTCGAGAGGAGGGGGTCCCTTACGTACCCGTTCATCCACCCCGCTACATCCACCCTATGCCACTCCAATATAAATTACTATACTTCACTCTATGCCACTGTACAACACTTTACTCAACTCTTTGCTGCTCTACGCCACCCTGCTTCACTCTACGACACTCTATACATCTGCCATTCCACACCCTTTTACTCCTCTCTACTCTATGACATATTACTCCACTCTGCTCTATTGTACTCCACTATTCCACTTTTCCCCACACCACTTTGTGCCACTCTATAACTTTCCATTCTATGCCACTCCGCTCTACCACATTCTATGACACTCCACTCTGCAAAGCTCTCCACTGCTTTATGCCATTCTACAACACTCTACTCGATGACACTTTTCTCAATGACACTCCACTCAACGACACTCTGCTCTATGACACTCCACCATACTCTATGCCACTTCACTCGACAACACTGTACTCCACTCGACGACACAGTACTCCACTCTAAATAAAATATGGTATCACTTTAGTTGTCTATTATTAACTTACCATCTACTGTGAAGCCACCATAAGGCACATGTTTAACTTACCTTACTCTTAACATTTTTCTCTATATTAAATACAATTTTGTACCTCTGATACCTGAAAATATATGGTTAATATTGGTTACACTTGCTAAAAGATCTTATCTTCAAGATGTTTTGTTAATTCTGAAAATAACTTTATTTTCTTCTTTTCTTTTTGTAAAATTGTTCTGGAAGTTTATTTTTTTCAAAGATCAACATGATCAACCTACTAAAAAAAAGTTTTGAAAGCAAACAGGAGGACAACAAAACAAACAATTAATTAAAGATGTTGGGGAGGACACTGGTGAGCCATGACCAGCTCCAGGTTTATGGTCATATCCCTCTCTCCCACAGCAATGACACTATGGTAGAGGAGACAGTATGCTGTGGTAGGGCCATACTTCTTGATAATTTTTCTATTCTGCCCTAACAAATGGATTGGATCTGCAGTAGAACGAGCAAGAACTGATGCAGGGACAGATGCACTGGATGGTGGTGGTGGGGGAGATATAGCAGAAGAAGTCCAAGGTCCTACTAGAGGGACAGATGCAGCAGGTGGTTGTTGAGATACTGAGGAAGCGGAAGAAGTTAAAGGTGTTGAAGTAGCTGAAGAAGTGGCTGCAGCCAATGTTTGTGCTTCAAGCTCTTCAATCTCCTTCTGACGCCTTCTTTCAGCAACCTGGTTGAATGCATTGCCTGTAGGCTTTTTCTCAATCCTGTGGTACCAAATGAGTACTACTTTGCATTCCCACAGGAGATTACATTGTTGCATAGGTTCCAGGTTACCAGTTTTGGACTTCACCTTTTGCCATCCAGATTTCAATGAGGAAAAGACCTGCACAATTGGGTCCATATTTTGAATAGAACATAATTCTACATTGCAAATATTAGGTTAAAATGTTCCAGAGGTACCACTGTACTATCAAGGAACTGCCATTGAAGTTCATATTGAACTTTGACCAATCTCAAAAGTATTGCTCTAACACAAAACAAGTAAATAGAAACAATAGCATAATAAACAAGATTATATGATTAGAAACACATTTAAAAACACCAAAGGTTGAGGATAAGTTATAGTGGGAAAACTTGATTATTTATTTGTATACAAAAAACAACTTAAAACAACACAATCCATAGAAATTCAAAAGTTATAGTTAAAATGTAAAGTTATAATTCGTGCACCATCCAAAATTTAGCGTGACCAATGTACACATTGTTATGAACTAGCTAGGCAGGTTAAATAAACTATAGCGTGTGCATTCTCCAAGCACCGCTATCATGTTGAAAGGAACTGCGGTCACAGCAGTTCCCTTCATGGTGTAAAAAGGTTGTTAGATGGCTACAATTGGTTTTGACGGCAATTCACCACATTTTTTACTTTATTTTTAGAAGCAAACTCCCAAAGCAGGAGTTTGTTTCTGAAAAGCAAAAAAAACTAATGACCCCAAAACCCTGGGTGTTTTCTCCTAGAACCTGGGGGTCATTATTTTATTTTCTGTGCCTTACTTACTAGGTGTGGTGGTCAGAAAAAACATTACACCATTTGTTCTAAACAGACCAGGCTGTGTAATGGCTTTACTCAGCTGACCCCTGCTCTGTCGGCCCCTGGAATAATCTTACAGTCAATGGACTCAAAAGGGGCTCTGCCTACAGAAAGATTATGGTCCACTGGGTTTCCCATTGCGTTTGTGACAGTGTGCCCTGTTGACCAAGCTCTAAATATGCCATTTGGTTACTTTTCCAGAGTAAAAACTTCAGCAGTGGTATGGGTTAAGAAGTTACATCCAATGAGGGTTCTACAAAAAAAGCATACTGATTTGAAAATCACAGTAAAAAGGAAAACACAAGTTGGAAAGACTTCACTGGTGGTTCATTAGCTTTGTACTTTTGTCTTACCATTCAGGGTTATTACCAGTATTGCTGAGCAGACAAAAAAAGTTATCCATCTACACAAATAAGAGTCACTGAAGTACTCAGAAATTCAACCTGCCCCAAAAAAGAAGAAGCAATCTGTTAGGTCTGCTTTCATCTCACTGGTACCTGTCACATCCTGGAAGACATTAAAGTGTAGGAAGTAGAAAGGACCATGGGCAAGTAGAGTAACCCACTGGTCATGGAATAAAATTGGAATTTGTTGTTCCAGCAGCCGTTGTCAGTATCAGGACAGCTGATCTCTGGAGAAATAATATATTTCCATATGTGGACAATGAGGGCCTCAATTATGGGCATGTGGCTTAGGGCAGCGCAATAAGTCACCTTGTTGCGTAGCCCTCCATCAAAGTAAAAGGGCAGGAATGAACCATATTTATCTAATATGGTGCATTCCTGTCCTTTCCCCCAGTGCCGTTGATGTTTCGGCAACCTAGCACCAACGCAAGCACCCTTGCACCATGGTGCATGGGTGCCTGTGTTTTCGGCAGGATTGTTTTTGTGCTACGTATCTTAAATGAGTAAACTGCGCATAGCCACAATTAATATCTGTGGCCTAAATGACCCCAAAAAAGACAGAAAACTGCATTTGGACTCCATTTATTGAAGGCCGAAATAATCTGAATGCAGGAAACACACATCGAAAGGGATCAGATACACTAATTGGAAACACTCAAGTACACATTGGTGGGGGGCACAACACAAAACTCAAGGACAGGCAGGGTTGCAATTCTGACATCTAATTTTTCCCTACAATTCAGGCGTACATCAGTGGATTAGCTTGGGAGATGGGTAATCACTGAATGCCGCTATAATAACGGAGACCTACTCACCATATGCTCGATTTATGGTAGCACCTTAGACGATCCAGCAGTGTTTCTCCATATAAATAACAAACTAGCTGCCTGGCCACTCCGTATAATTATTTGCGGGGATATTAACATAAACATACCTGCTGATAAGAATATAAGCTTAGAAACCAGCTTGGTATATAATGGCAAGAAACCGAAGGTTTTTCCGGCATTAAGGGCATTAGGTCTAGAACAGTCGCTTTCCGACCTTTGGAATTGGCAAAACGCTTCGTATCCTGGTTTTACAAATTTTTGTTACCCCCACCATAAACATGCAAGATTGGATTTTATATTTGTATCTCACACTCTTCTTCATGAATGCTCTATTGAGAAAGCCCCACATACACTGGCTGATCACAACCCACTAACGGTAGAGATTAAGGGGAAAGCGCCAAAAGGTGGTGGTGCTATTACATGGAGTTTTGAACAAGCTCTCCTTGTCAATAAAGAATATTGTGATCATATAAGGGAGTGGATCCCTTAATTTCTTAAGGAAAATTTAGGCAGTGCAGAAATCGAAGTTGTGTGGGATACATTGAAAGCAGCAATACAGGGGGAAACCCTTAGATTTTCACTATCTCTGAACAAACAAAAAAAGCGCTCTTTGATAAACGATATACAAGACACACTGGCCGTTGCTGAAGAGGAACTGATAACAGTGCTCCAGACTGGGGGCGACCCCGCAGAAGCACAGGTAAAAGTGATAGTTGCTAAGTCAGCAATTATCGAGATAACAGCAAAAAGCGCTGCAGTTAAACTTGCAGTCTGGCGGGAGGAAGCACACGAGTGTAGCAAGCAGGTCAGGCATCACCTGGCAATCAGAGCTAGACAAAAAGCGACTTGGAATATAATACTAGAAATTAAAGATCCCGAGCAAGGGATGATCACAAACCCAGATGGAATCTGAAATGTGTTTTACACATACTACCAAGAGTTATATCGTGAAGATACATCTATAAATCTGGGAGATGTTGTGGCATATCTTAACTCCATTCCAACGGAGGAATTTTCTCAGGGAGACCATCTACATCTGGATGAACGTCTGCAATGGATAGAGATGTTCTTAATCATCAACAGTCTCCCCAACGGTAAGGCCACAGGTGTAGATAGTATACCCCTTGAGTTCTAGAAGAAATTCTCCCCGCATCTGAAAGATTGTATGACACAGCTATTCAAGGATGGAAGATCACCTGAATCCTGGTCACAGACCAAAATTGTAGTCTTTCTTTAAAAGCATAAAACATCATCTGAACCCGCCTCATACCGCCCTAGAACATTAATCAATAGTGATAGTAAGATTTAGTCTAAAATCCTTGCTAATCGGTTGGCCTCTGTAATTCACACAGTTATTTCTATCAGGCAACATGGGTTCATACCAGGGTGGAGGACGATGTATCATATTAGATGGATTATCTCACTTCTGGATGCTGCAAACATCTCCATGGACCCAAAGGCACTAATTTTGCTAGATGCAGAAAAGGCCTTTGACAGGGTCTCCTGGCTTTTCTTATCAGAGACCCTGTGAAGGGTTGGAACTGGAAAAGGACTCCTACAGGCCTTCAAAATGCTTTACTTTCACCCTACTGCAAGACTTTTTGTAAACGGAGCACTCACGGATACTTTTAAAATAACTAAAGGTACCCAGCAGGGATGCCCAAGCTCGTCGCTGCTATTCGCAATCTATATAGACCCCTTCTTACGCCAAATGAAAAGCAACAAGGTTATTAGGCCTATCCTAACCCATGGTTGGGAATCCAAGTTTTTGGCATATGCAGATGATATTGCTCTAGTGTCTTCCGACCCCGAAACTGCTATAGCCGAAATCGAAGTGGAATCGGTGAGATTTGGGACACTCTTAGGGTACTCCCTTAATCGTAGCAAAACAAAAATTGTGAGCAATGAGAACTTAACGATCAATGATACTCGAGCAGTTAAAAATGCAACACATCTCGGTGTTGATATCTCTGCAAATATTGACAACATTGTTTAAGATAATATCGAGCCACTAATCGCTTAAACTAAACCGGACCTGCTGAGGCTACATAATTTACATCTATCTATTATCAGCAGATGTAATATCACTAAAACTATATTTTTCCCTAAGTCTTTATATTTTTTGCGTGCAGTCCCACTGGAATTTACCACTGATTGTCTAAAAAGAATTGAATAACTATTTTCTCGATTTAACTGGGCATATATAAAGCCAAGAAGGGCATATAAATATTTCTCTTTATCTAGGGAAAAGGGAGGACTGGCTCTACCAACTATAAAACTCTATTATTGGGCCACAACACTACTATAAAACCTAGGGCTATATTATCAAGAAAGGGCGATACATTATCGCTGCTTTCATCGGCAGGAAACTGCCTCTAAAGAGGCGATAATGGGCTTGATAATATGCCGTTGTGAATTCCCATAGAAGCCCAGGTTAACACCAGAAGGATCAGGATATCCATCGAAGATTAAAACATAAAACCAACGAGCAACATCCAATCCATACTCTGTAAATGCAGCCAAAAATAAGGATCACTTCAATGGAATCACTCTTGCGATAAATGTCATTCAGCACGCCCCATGAATCTCCTGTTTTTTGCTATTTTTCAATGTTCATCTGTGGCATAACTCTTCAGTCCCAGTAAAAGCTCTAAATATTCGGCAGTGACAATTAAATCTGATAATGAAGCCCACATCACTTCGTGCCTACCTTACATGTTCTATTGAATGAAGGACAGTCTTTCTAAACAGAAATAAAACCTTCATTTGGTAATGGGAGGAGCATAATCCAACTCACTGTCCTTCTTCTGGCCATGAGGCCTCAAATAACATCTTTAACTTGACCACGGTCCTTTAAAGGTAACCTAGAAACTCTTTTTGACTTCTTGCTCTCCTCTGACCACAAATCAAAGCAGTGGATAGTGATATCAACATGCTTCTCTCACTCCTCCAGAAAAGCCTCCCTCTAGTACTGAGTGGAACTCAAGAAAGCCTTGGCATTCCTCCATTACTGTCATAAGCAGAACTCAAGAAAGCCCTAGCCTTGGCATTCCTCCATTACTAACATCAGCGGACCTCGAGAAAGCCCTAGCCTTGGCATTCCTCCATTACTAACATCAGCGGACCTCGAGAAAGCCCTAGCCTTGGCATTCCTCCTTTACTATCATGATAACTGGAGTTTAATTATTCATTTGCATTTGTTACATAATTATGGTTACATAATGTGATACCGTTAATTGATTGCAGACTATAGGGAAGGGATAGAATGTTATGTTTAACATACTTTCTGTACTCATCAAATGGTAGAAGGATGAAGATAAGGATACACGTTGTTTATTGCCTGCTACTTGTGAAGAATACATTCACCTTCTGCTTCTTAATTTTTAAATGTGTATGACATACATATCTTAGTTTGCTAAAGACTTACCTACACTATAACTTTAAAGAACCTCGTCAATAACCTGCAGAGTTTAAAAAGTCAGGCTTCTAGACTGTGCTTGAAAATAATGAAGCTGCAGGTGACTTCTAGAATTGCTTCTGGCACATGGGCCCAGAATACCTCCACAATTGGGTCTCCCGTTCCATGCCAACTTACACGTGACGTGCACATTTAATGAACACACAAACCTTCAGATGACTGTAAAACCTTTCAGGTTCTTGGATATGCAGAGCCCAAACATGTGGAATGGATGGAACCCACAACAGATAAATAAATCAAGCTACGTGCTGTTCAGAAATCACCTAAAAATAACTTTTGTGCAAGAACTCGCAACAGTAGTAAGGAGCCCTCTGCAAGGGAATAGTGTCAAAGTACGGTAGACTTGTTGACACTTGCTCCTCGCATACACATGTGCAGCAGAGGCGCTGGGGCATGATAGATGAGAAGCTAGTTACTGCCCACTGTGCTCATCTGGGGCATTGCAGCAGCACAAGCTGGGGTGAACAGATGCAGATTTCAAGCCAGGCGCAGAAAGACAGTTCTTTGCAGACTCATTCTAACATGCCATATTACTATAAAATTATCACACTAACAGGCATTTTCAAACTTTTCATGTTAGTATCAATTATTCTTTAATAAACAGAAAAAACTAGCATATTGGGCAGGTGCTCTACTTTTTAGTAGTCTCATGAGGGTGAAATATGATCAAACATGATTCTTTAGTCACCACCTGCGTGATTTTGAAGCAGTGCTGTGGGTCCTTAGTACAGAGGACTGCACTGTGGAGCTGTAAGCTCTGGGCGGAACAGAGCAATTCTGATAGTATTCTGCACTCTTTCCTGTCACTAGAGGTTGCATTTGACAACTTTCTGTTTCAGTATTTGATTCACTGCAGAAGTAAAGCCCCCACGTGACTCAGAAATGGGTTGCTCCTTTGAGTTTGTGGCGCCAAACCCTGTGAGTACAAGGTATGATGTAGTACTGTAGTGTATACAGGGCCGGATTGGCTACCGAGCGTTTTGACATGCTACCGAGCTGAGGGCTGATTTCAATGCGGTGGGGGCTGATTTCGTTGATGGGGACCTGCATGTGCTTCAAAATAAACAAAGCAGAACAAATGTTTTTCAGCACACGCAGGTCCCCATCAACGAAATCAGTCCCCAGCTCAGCGGCATGCCAAAACACCCGGTATCCAGTCCGGCCCTGAGCAAATAGCAAGACAGAATTATTACTAACAAGAATGTGCTTTGAGTTAAGCTCATAGCCCAGCTCTGACTTGCAGCAGAGCTGCTCTGCTTAGTCAACTCTGATGTCTATCCTACGTGAGAAGTTGTCTGTTTCTAGGCCTGGGTAGAGTTCGCGGAGTTCTGCAAAGTGACCAAAAAACTAGTCTGTGCTTCGCGGAGTTTGGCAAGTGGTGGGGTCCGTTAGAAAGCTCAGTTCACACTGATTTTGTCAAAGCTGAAAAATCAGCAAGAATGGGGTACACGGAAGCTCTCAGACTAGAGGAAACATAGGCCCTCGTTTACAATATTTTGGCGCACAGCAGCACTGCAAGGCCCCTTGCTGCTCTGCCCTGCGTCAAAAGAAAAGGGCTGAATGCTCCATATCTATGAGATACAGTGCATTTGTGTCCTTTTAAAAATGCTGGTGCAGAAATGGCTGCCATGCAGCAACACAGGCACCCTAGCACCATGGCACAAGGGTGTCTGCGTTGAAATCAGGTTGTTTTGTGCAGAAAGGGACACCTTACTTAACAAAAACAACCCTTAAGCCACCCCACAGCAGGCGCAGGGCTTTGACACATTCCCAGTATTATACTTTGCTGTAAATCTGTGAATGCGTCAAAAACCATGGGCCTTGAGTGGGAACACCCACCACAGCGCACATGGCACGCCCTCCAGAGGCACTTGCAACATATCTACGAGGCCATGAAAAGATACCCAGGGTGGTTTTGGCTTTCCGTGGCCTCGTGGATATGATTGAGAAGCCTGTGCCATTGAAGCATCATTAAAACTGATGCTTCAGCAGCGCAGGCCTCTTGTAAATGAGGCCCTTAGTATACAGCTGAAGAAGCTTAAGGGGCGCAGTTGAAACTGAAGGGTAGGATCCCCCACTGATAGGTCCACACCATCTAGAGGAAGAGAAGCATTGAAAATAAACTATTGATTATTACATTTTTTATTATTGTTTCAAAGTAATATTGGACGATGTTTCTACTTGCTAGTAGGAAATGTGGTCTAGCAGCCAGAGCTGCCAGCATTAGAACTGAATACCGAGGTTCGAGTCCTGGACAAATCACTTAATCTGACATTGTCTTAAAAATAAATAAATAAAACTGACCTTGTGTAATGTAACGTGGTGCTTATGTAAAGTGCCCTTATGTATTTGGGGAAAGTTTGTGATACATTGAACTTTAAAAAAATTGCAAACATATATTTTGATATATCAATTTTCTTTTTGTGAATAAAAAACACAATGTTTGTACTCCAGTAACAAATCCTAAAGCATGATTTATTTTATTTATAGTAATGCATTCTCTTGCCTTAGTGGGTATTTTTTAGTGGATACTCTTCATTTATCTACCCTTGCTGTATCAAGTCTAGGAGGTTGGGCGAGGAGGGTCTTCATCTTCTAAGTGCTCAGCATCTCAAATGATGGGAAAGCCTTTTGGGGGGTCTTTTTGAGAAGTACAACAGGCGATCATTTTGCATAATCTTTGAGGGGTACATGTAGACCTCCTTCACATATATCTGCTCTTCTCTTTTAGTAAATTGAATTGGGTTTTAAATCCATCAAAAACTAAAGAAAACACAAATAAAATACAGTTGAACATTTTTTACCAACAGGTTACATGTGTCTGTACTTTCATGAAATCCCAACCAGTCCCAGTTCATAATGAAACCCATAAAATGGTAGATATATCTCACAGTTTGTCCATTTCCCCCAGCTCTCATTGTGTGTAATACCACAGCAAAGTGTAACAACAAAATCATCGATGCACACTAGACGCTTCATGGTAGTCGATTATTCGGGGGAATCTATCAGTTTAGTGAGCATTGCTTCCCATTCCTCCAAATCCTCTGTCAAACGATTATCCCTCCTTGAGCTCCTCACATGTTGCTCATCTACCACCATCAATTCAAGTAGATCTTTCTTTTCTGGTGTGTGCCCTTGTGGATGCCCAATGGAAATCGATTCTGCACTTATTCAAGATGGTACCAAGAGCTACCATGAACGTCTTAATTTTTTAGGAGCGAATGGAAGGAAAAATACACATCAAGCATTGTGTCATTGAGTGCACCGGTAGGCTGCTGCTGATAGTCTGTAAGTATTCCACCACCAATTCCCAGAATGGTACCACCCGGGGCAGCTCCAAATCATGTGAAAAAAGTGAGCCCTCAGCTTATCGCACCTTGGACACGCTGAGGACCTGCCGGGATACATTTTAGCTAATTTTCTCAGGGGTGAAATCGATCATAAGGAGGAAGTGAAATTGAATACGCTTAAAGTGAACATTAGGGGAAATGGTTTTTCCCACGCCTTCGCCCAGTCTGCATCTGACCGTGCAAAGTCAGAAAAGAAATGAGAAATAAAAACATTTCTCCTGTTAGCGCCTCCTTTGAAGTGGCGTTAACGTTTGGTGCAAAACCCTGTCTACAATTCTTTGTAGATAGGGTTCTGCATCAAAATTCATGGGTGGTTGCTTGGGAACGCCCATGTACCACCCATGTAACGCCCCCTTGGTGCTAAGTGACGCAAAGCAGTGCTTCATTCTGCTTTGCGCTACTTTTAGTACTAAGAGGAAGGGGTCCCAGTGTGAACCACAAGGAATAAACACAAATCATAAAATAATCATTCACAAAACAATTAATATCCACACTGTTTTAATTCACAACGGGATAGAGTGTATTCAATACACATGCAAATTATCATGAAATATACGGCGGTTGCAAGGTGCCCAGGAGGGGGAGGGGCACCACATGGTGCCTGCCAGGTAGTGCATGGCAATGCTGTGCACAGTCCTTTTACGTTGCGAGTGGGTCTGCAGCCAGAAGATCCACCCGCAATGTAAAAGGCCCAGAATGCGCCCGCGAGTGTGGCGGGCGCATCCTAATACACATCGCGGGACCGCCGCAACTTCACATTCATTATGCAGTGAAGATACAAAGAGATGCCAGCCCACCCCATCCTAAAAATACTAGACGGGACATCTTGCTGATTAGAGTTCCCATTTTTCGTTACCAAATGTTGTTTAAAGTTTAATTTCTGTTGTAACTCCCTGATAAGAGAATATGCCAGTGGGACAATTTGACTCAGGGAATCGTTTTCATGACTGCAGAGCATAAGTAAATGACATATATGGGGTTGCCTAGAGATTTTGAATTTCTATTGCTAATCTTAGACTCTCAAATAATACAATGTTAATGATTCATGTTGATTCAGACAGGCATTGCACTAGTTTATTTGCATGTACAGTTGACTAGTGGTACCAATACCTACCGTGTATCAGTTATGATTCTCGTGAATATCACTTGATCTGATATGTTTATACTTGGGTTGTGTTGACATATGAACTCAGAGCTGTAAATAAACTTAGCTAATCATAAACCTTTCTAATTCCACTTACATTGATGAATCCTTAGACTGTTAGTGGGAATCCCTTATCATCTAAAACTGAGTGAATGGTAAAGAGGTCTCTTATTCTCACTAGCTTCCCTCTTACACGATCATTTAAATGATTCAGGAAATGTACTCAGTATATTCTAGATGTTGAGTCAAAAACCTGTAGGGCAGAATCCTGTCTGGGTGGGTTAATTTCCATATGTTTATTATTGTCTTTGAGTTATCTATTACCATGTTATGTAAGACCATCATATCCATAAAACTGCATCACAAAGAGAGGTTGAAAGGAAGTTTTTTTGGGAAATAAAATATTTATTGTTTTTCTATACAAAATGAGGTTGCCAATGTTAGCGAGATTGGCTGGAAAATTAAGGTAGTGGACCATGGTTTTCTGTTGTCATTTCGCTTTGCTTTAACCTACATCACACTCAACCCTGAAGCCATGTTTTGTTACAACATTGCAGGTACATTGTGACAATGCTCTTGTCTTGTATAGTTTTGTGAAAAAAACATTTTCACTGCATTTCTGCTTTAAGAAAGACAACATGCAAGCTTGACAATTAGTTTTGAAGAGCACAGTTGTTGCTTCATTTACAGGTGCAAAATCTTAGTATTCATGCATTTTAAGAGCTGTTCTTCCAAGTAAAATGATTGTGAATCTGTTGTCTCGTCTAGATGCTTCAGCTTCAATAGAACCTCAGACTTGTGTACAAATGCATGCCTGTGTGACTGTGTTTTGTTCTCCTTATAGATGGAGGAGATCAAATTAAAAGACAGAACAGTCTACGTGCTGGAAAGAGAGTTAGGGGTGCAAGCCGGGCATGCTCAAAGACTTCAGCTCCAAAAGGAAGCTTTAGATGAACAGCTTTCCCAGGTCAAAGAATCTGAGCGGCATCTGAGTAGCCCCAAACGGGAACTTCCCTTTGCAAGTGGTGCAGGAGACACTTCAGATCACTCAGGAAGCCCTGTAAGCACTTTCACCTGGTATTCAACTTAAAAACCACAAACGTTTGATGAGTGTGCAAGCAGGAGCTTTCCCTGAGCAGAATCTGGAAAATGGCACACATGCCTTTGGTTGCATATCAACCATACTGATTGTTATTTTCAAATTTACCAATACAAAGCGTTGGCTTGTTTTGTTTTGATGGTAGGGTGAAAACTGCATAATATTAAAACACTACTATTGTTTTATTTCGCTTTGGCAAAGACTCTCTGCTTACAAATCTTAAGACGTTTTATAAACAGAAGTTGATGTGTATGCTCTAGGGTCCAAATGATAATGGCAATTAAAAAAGTGTATTTGTGAACATCTAATAAAGTACTTTTCGAGTGCAATGAAGTGGTCAAGCACCATTATTGCACATTAGCGGAGTACTGCTTGAACTTGTTTTTTTACTTCACATTGTATATGCTAAGTGCTTTCAATATATTGATCTAAGTGCTTCTGATTGATTTAAGTTGAAATACTTTTGCCATAGTAGTCTTCAATACTCTATAATGTTAAATCCCAAATCTGTTGGAAATTCAGTTTTTTTAATATAAAACTGACATTAAATTTTGTCAGATTTTTACCTTATTTTTAACTTTTTTGTTCATTTGGTTCCATCAAGATTGCCTTTGAAGAGGGGCTTGAATGTGTTTTATTTTTGCCTTAGAGATTAATACACTGTGCACACTTTAAAAGAAGCCTCTCCTGCACCTTTTGATTGTGGAATCCCAAAAATGTCTTGATAGCTATAGGATCAAAATTATTAATTTGTTTTGTAGTTTGAAATTTCTTCTAGAAGAAACTATAAAGATAAGCTAGTGTAGTCAATATTTATAAGAAAACATTCTTAATTGAAAATGACGTCCTTTGAGTGAAGAGTTAAAGTGATTTTTATTACTGTGCACTTTATCTCAGGATAAAGTTTAACAAAATCTAAAGGGATTTTCCACAACAAAGCACTTAGTATGAAGGTACATATTTTAAACACTCAATTCAATGGTAGCATCTTTCAGCTGGAACATTGTTTTGTTTGACTACTTTACTACAATTTAGGAGGTATAACATTCATACACTGTTCTGTTAATTTCATACTTAACAGTAGAGCATTTAGAAGATGATCATTTTGTTGCTAAAAGAGAATGACACCCATGTGCATTATTTTGAGTATCACTGCTTTTGAGAAAGTCAAAGCAGAAAGCTACTTACAGATTTACAATGTGAAGTTCTCAGAACAGCTTTGTCCACGCTAAGCTTGCATATTTGAGATGTATGCAATCCAGTTCTATTTTACATTGAATTTATTCGTTAAGTTTGTTCCATCCCATCTCTTGGTTATATCATCCCGTTTGCTGTGTTTTCATTGATTTCAGCTTCCAGAGTCTTCATGTGGGCAAGGGTTTTCTTAATATTAGGGGTGCTTTTCTGATGCATGACTGTTGTGTTTGAATATTTCTGATGTACAGTTATTTGCAGTTAATTTTTGTTTTAGGAACAGCAGTTAGATGAAAAAGATGCACGTCGCTTCCAACTAAAAATTGCTGAACTGAGTGCAATCATCAGAAAACTGGAAGATCGCAATGCCCTGCTCTCTGAGGAAAGGAACGAGCTTGTAAGTGCAGAAACTTAAATGATCAATGTTTATTTTAGAATAAAAGCTTTTCAAAAATTATATTAGTTAAATATTTGATTTGTGTGCATTTTTAATGACTACCACCTGCCTTTAGCAGAATACAAAAATTAAATATTCAGCGAGATAAAGGGAATAATTTGCAATGGGAATTCTCAGATCCATGGTTCATTACTCCTGTAGCAAGGAGTAACTTGCACTAGTGTAAGGCACACTGCATTTAGAAAAGAGTACTGGCATAAGATATTGAAATAAAAGTACATACCTTGCTTATGTATATGTAAATTATGCGCACTCACATTTTCTCTTAGGTTTCATTAGATTGTCAGATGCTTGCTGCACATCTATTCAACTGTAACTGTTTCAATGTTTATGAACTATTTGAAAGTGCTGTTCCCCTTCTAACCTGACCACTTCAGTTACAACTGAGAGATCATGACAATACGTCATCAGAAATGTGGAAAGAAGAAGCAATCCCTCTAGTTTTCACTCAGGGGATTAGAGGAAGAATGGAGAAAAATTAGTTTAAGTTAGAACAGAAGATGAGTGCAAAATATCCTAGGTTTTCTAAAGAAGCAACTGTTACTTGGTAACAGATGCAACCATGGCTTTTAAGTAAGTCCAATGAATCTAAGACTTTTCCTTATGGAAGTGGCAAGTTATGTCTATTTAGCAAAGGATGTTTCCTTAATACTTTCCTTAAGGAGGTGTAACTTAAGAACAGACAAGGAAAAAAAATGTATGAGAGTTAAAGCAGGTGTAACGTAAGAACAGACGAAGCAAAAACATGGGGACATGTAATTATATAATATGAACTCCGTGGAAATACGTTTTTTAAAATTTCATGCAATTCACCATGGGCAACTTGCACTTTTGTTTACATAATTGCCATATCTTATATTTTTTTCTGCTTATATATATGTCCATATACATTACATAATTTGCCTAATTCCTGAGTTTCAAACTGACAAACATTTTTTATTTTGGAAGCGAAATGTATTCCGGTATCATTCCTCGATATGCTTCACTTTGGGTTTATCACTTTTTTCTTGAAAATCATTAGTTAACTCCAATGCCCAGGTCCTGTTCATATGGCTGGAATACACTTTGAGGTGTTTTAAAGAACCTAGGTGTTAAACATGTGAGTTGTAGTCACAGATGTTCAAAATAAACATCGTAGTTAACTCAGCCATTGAGGTTCTCAAAGATTTCTTAGTCACCACCTCAGATGTGGATACCCTGGAGAAAAGTACTTTTGTGCATGGAGCTCAATCTATGAATCATTGAAAAAATCAAGAACCATCTTTGGTGAAAGAGTAAGTATATAGTTGCATATTTTTATAAATTCTAAATTCTGTTACTGTTATTGGGAAGATACTATTCACTTGTTACAATTATATTGAAACTAATACTTCTGGAAATGTCTTGAGCGAATAATGCTTTATTGTAATGTTGGAACTAAATGCATGATGTTGAACCATCATTTTAGGAATCTTCGTTGTAATGATATCATCTGCATTATCTTCTCTTTCAAAGTTGGTGCACTCTAAAACATGCTTACATAAAGTTCCCTATCGTGATCTCAAATTATGTTTTGTTCACTGTATGAAGCATCTGTCCCTGAAATACATTGCTAAGTTATTAATGTTCAGAAACATCCAAAATACCATTAAACTCTACATTCTCCATGCATTCAGCTGTTTTGCTGTGATAGTTTAACTCACCATTTGCTTTTGAGAAGAGGGTAGCATAGAAAAAGCATAGCATAGAAAGGAGCAGATGATTTGAATGTAAGTTTTCTCAGGGAAAATAACTTTGATTGTCTACTCTATTTACACATTTCACCCTTAAGATCATCTGTTAGATGTGTCAAGTTGCACGAAAATACTCGTCTAGCCTTGGATTTATTCTGGAGGAAGGATCACGTATACTGTATAGAAATGTACTTTAGTCTTTCTAAGACATTATCTCTGGAGAAAATTTATGAGAGTTTCAACAACCAACGTTTACGGTTAGATTTTGTGATCTAAATTGTTGTCTGCTGAGATATTTGAAAGTGCCCAATTAAGAAGTATGGTCCTTCTGTCTCATTTCTCCAGAATGAAAGTAAGTCAAACGGTATGTTATAACCTGGAAATGCCTTTTATTGGGAGTCACATGTATATATAAAAACAAAAAGATACATTTAAAAAATAAGGAAAGCATTCAGGGTCATAATGTTATTGCAAAAGTGTAAGATCCTAATGGTTTATTAATTATCTTAAGTAATGTTAATTGGTGAAAATAGGGCTGTAAACAGTGCTGATGTCCTGAGTGAAAGAAGAGTGAAAACAGATTCCAATAATTTTCATGAAGTCATTACTCAATTTCGTAAAAATCCACAAACAAGGAATTTTGTTTAACTGTTTGTGATGAGAACAGTTGACATTGTCAAAGTTGGTTCATAGACATCCTCCTTTAACTCTTGAAAGCAGTATTTTATGGAGGAAATGGGTCACAATGCCATGGACCTAGGTGAAAATGCCATCCATGCCTGTGAAGCAAAGGTGCTAGAAACTGAAAATAAACATTTAATAAAAGATGAAGAAAGCCTGCATCTTGTGAGGTTTTGAGGAACTAGGAGGGACGTATATTTGAAAAGGAGAATATTCTGCATGTTGCTCTTTGATAGCTAGCAGTGATTCTTAGCAAATGCTTATTGCCTTAGGTATTAGAGGAACGTTAGATGGTCACAGAATCAAAAGTCACTAACAACTCTAAAGTATTACTGTCCTGAAAATGCATTGATCAACACCCACCAACTGACATCAAGCACAGGTGTTAACATGGACTCTGTGCTCATATTAGGGCAAATCCAAACTGCAAATACTATGGTCCAGATTAACTATTATTTGACATGAAGCAGCACCCAAAGTTGATGCACTACCTTGCTTCAATTGGAAAGCAAACCAGTGCACAATGTCTACTAAGTTATGGTCCATTTTTTTCTCTTCCCCAGCACTGGTGTTGTGTCATAGTGCAAGGGTGGGTTCATTCTCTAAATCATATATTTTGTAATGGAAAGGGAGCATTCCAGTTATAAGCTATCCTTTCAGACCATTCCCTCTTTGTATGTGTGCTGCACAATGCAGCACACATGCACTATTCGAAAATATGGAGAAATAGAAACAATTCTCCTTGTTATGCCTGCTTCGAGGAGGCATTATGTTTTTGCACAAATCCCTGTCAAGGGATGCCCTTAGATAAGGCTTTGATCGCAACCCATGGGTGGTTGCATGGAAACCCTCATTTCCCACCTATGAGATGGTCCCTTGATGCAAAGTAGAGCAAAATAGCGCAGAGCGCAACTGTGTGTTACTTTGGGGAGCTGATATTGTTGTATTGTAAATTCCACCCCAACATTTTGCGTTGGAATTGCGTCAGTTAAGTGATGCAAACCCAGCGCAAACTGGTAGTAACTCTGGGACTGAGGCTTAGGAGGTGACATTCAGCAGCAATTGCTGTGCTGATTTAACTGGATGAAGACTGTTAAATAATTGACTGGATACAGGCCTTTCAAATAAAGTCTGTTTAAAACTAGATGTACCATTCTCAAGACAAAGCCTCTTTTATTAAGTAGTTTACGTTTGAGCTACATTGTGCGTTTTCTTTACCAGCCAGGCAATGTACTGTTTCCCAGTGCGGTCCTGTGTGTCTGAAGTGGTTATTTTCTTGGCCAAATATGTTGGGTCATTGTTTTTTAAAAAATATCTTCCAGGTGATTCATATAGTTTTGAATATGATGCAGGCCTACAGAAGTAGCAAATCCAATTCCTTTGGTGTTCAGGTGGCAAGGGCAACTTTTTTCAAGCCCTTGTTAAGGCATTCCACTAAAATACGATGACTTAAAAAAAAGCAACAGAATGGTGTCGGATAGACTATTGCAAGCAGCATAGCTGCTGTATATTTCGTGTGTAAGAAAATCAAAACTTGCCCTGTTATTCTCATATCACATCAGAAAGAAGGGCTTGATTTGTATCTGTCCTCTAGTTGGTAAGAGCTATGAGGATTTTTTGAATTCAGTTTGGCTTTCTAGAAGGAGAATTGTCTTTCTAGCTGTGTGCATTTTAGTTTATCATTTTACGACTATAAGATGATTTGTTATTGGTGTGATTTGGCTTATGATACTCTGTTGCTTTGGTAGGAACATTGATGCCTAAGGGAGGATAGAGGTTTTTGTTTTTAGAAAAAAGGTAAGAGACAACGGAAGATTTTGAGATGCTGACACACCTTCTAAACTGACTGTCTGCAGCGGACTGTCTGCAGCGATTCATGCTTCAGCTGAGATCAGCCTTCAACTATGAGTAGGGTGCTTTGTCTGTGATACCCTTGTGGCAGTTGGAGATAAACAATATTTCACATTGATGCCAATTCCTCAAAGACAAGGCCCAGTTAATGGTTTAGAGGTCTCGAGTCAATCTAGTTCAGATGAAGGAAAACGAGGCCCAGGATAGGTACCCAATACCTTTCACTTTCAGAACATTTTAAATTGATTCGGAGCAGAAAGAGATACTCAGTGACATTAGTTGAATGAACTGGATGGATATCAAATAGGGCAAAACACAAAAATCTAGATCTCAAAATCTGCAGTGTTCCTGATATAAGAGGAGTTATGAGACATACATTATGCTACGTAGTACAGAAACAGTGTAAACTAGATTACATGAAACCAATTTGCCTGCCAATATTCAGTGGCTTTTAGTCTTTCACGGTTCTTTCAACTGGTCTTTTTTCAGATACATGCATACAAGGCACAAAGTGAAATTAGCTCTTTGAGGAAAGAGCAACTCACTGTAAGATGCTATTTGAATTTGTTAATATTCCACTTCTCATCTACATAATTTCTGTCAATTATCATGATCCATTGCTGCTTTGACAGTTGGAATACTCCATCCTTCTAAAACTGATAATGAGTCCTATTTAAAAAATGGTAATGGATTTAAACAATGGGGTTCATACATGCATAATTTAAAAAGCAATGCAAAGTCAGACAGATTAGTAAAACATTAAATGTGCTTGCAAGAGAATGCAACGTGGAATTCCTTTAAACCCTCAGGACTTATTTTTGGTGTGCTGACAGTCGACTAGTGAGTGTGGGCTCTTCTGCCATGCTTTGGGTGCAAGTCTTGTATTGGGCCAAGCAGTCTCTGCACAGTCAGATATAAGCCACAAAAGTATCTCCGGGGCTGGCTATAGTAGAGTGCCATTTTGGCGTGCACCAATACCAAACCAAGGTGAGACCAACACCTTCAGAAGACTGCCTCCCTGCCACCGACCACATTTGCTCCCTGTGACTACATGGTCCACTCTGAAAGGAAGTAGTGCATGCAAGTACATGAGAGTAGGGACCGCGGTAGAAGGTTGTGGAGATTTTAGAACTCCCAAGTTTCAGAGAACAATATTTGACCAATGTAAAACATTGAGCCAATCACAGTAGATAGTGGTTTTCGTACTGTTTTACACCCTGATGTTTGTGGCACACCACACAGGCAGTAGTTTCATATAGTCTAAAGGATTCAAGGAATTTCTACACCATTCACTAGCTCAAGAGGGACCAGAGAGCCTTAGTGTGCATTGTGTAGTTTTGTAATTGTATGTGTTGCATTTTGCTGTGTGTGACTTCAAGTATTTTTTATTTTTCCAAAGTAAAAGAACCGACTTAATTTTCCGTATTATTATTAGAACTGTGTTGGCTGAGTTCTCAGTGTAAGCCTTAGAACTACTCTGCCTCACTAGCATGAGGATCAAGTCCAAACTGATAGTGAACCACTTCTTGTTCTCATTAGGTTCAATAGTACAGTGGCACCTGGACACTGGATATAAAATACTCCAGTTGTCACATTTGGAACCTAATAACTCCTGATAGTCCTGGGATCCCTCAAGCCTATTACTTGAATCAACTTGTAAGATTCTGGGCTAGAGTTTGATTAATCCACAAAGATAACGTAGGTTCAACATTCTGCCAGTTAGGAAAATAAAAACCCTCCACTTCATGTCATACTAAACAGCAACATATATGGTCATTCCTTTCTACAAATAATTCCATGACAAATAGGACTCTTTTTTGATGTGTGCCAGTGGGAAGGAGGAAAGACAGGATTAAGCCAAATGTGTCACTTACTTCACTCCACTCTTTATTTTGTCGCTAATGTGTGTGTCAGGAGATCTATTAATCCAGGGAAACTTTTTCAAAGCAGTTCGAAGGCTTTATTTTTAATTTATAAAGGTAAATGTTTCTAAAATTCTAAGTAAAAAAAAACATCAGCACACAAGTAATTGCAGTGACAGATTAAATATATTAAAGACTACCCAACCTTTCCACCAATACATTTGATGGTGGTAGGGATTTAGATTTAGAAAACATACCAGGAATACTGTCCTCAGACAACAAACTGTAAAAAAAATTAAAATCCTCAAACTACAATGAAAGTGTTAATCAAAGTAATTGGCAAAAAAGCTTTATAAACAGATCAAGGACCAACACTCTATCACATATTGTCACATATTTGCCAATATCAATATTAGTGTTAAAAACCAGAATTGCAGAATTGGTCACCCGCCAATAAATGTAGAAAAGCCCTTTAGGGATGATGAGCAAAGAACTTGCACATTATACAGGAAGATATTTCAACAAGGATTTTGAAATTATAATAGTGTTGTACGTCCTAAAAGCCACTGACTCCATTTTAACATTTCAGTCATTGTGACCTGTATGCGATGCAATTGGACTAACTCTATTTTTTAATAACTCAACTTGGGTATTACTACTGGTAGGCCTGTGCTTGATGGGTATAGAACACGGTAACTTGAATCAACATGTTCTCAGACCACTTTTTTGACAGCAAACTCATTCATTAGAATTTTGAAATATGTAGGCTGAGTCTGGCTGACCAGTCAACTAAACATGGTGAAAGGGGAGGCGGACTATCTATTGACTGAGAAATAGATTCATAGTTCAGGCTTGAACTTTGAACCACTGTGCCAGACAATCAAGCAGTCATTGAACTGAAAAAAGTAAAGAATTCTGCTGCGAAGAATGAAGAGTGCCACATTGAAGAAATCAAAACTCCTTCTCAGGGGTCTCACTAATAATTGGTCCTTTTAACAAAAAGAAGTTGTCACAGAACTGAAATACAATTGAACATCTTTATTTAAACTCAAATGAGTGTGACTACGTCACACAGAAGCCGTAGCAATTGAATGAGGTAGTCCAAAGAGTACAGAACACTGGGGCCTTGTATATGTGAGGGTTACAAACTCAGCATAAAAGTAAGGGGCAGTCCTAGCTCATGCAAGCATGCAAAATGCCTAATATGGACATGCAAGATCTGCCAAATATTAGCCAATAGGAAAACATTCAAAACAAGTCATCATGTAACCAGAACGTCCCCCTTGAGTCGTGTTTTTGCCCAACCCCATAAGTCAATCTATGACAGCACCTATAGGTCTATCAGTAATGGCAGGACATGTTTGTGTGCTTCAAAGGACAACTTGCAAAATAGGATAATGCGGGGAAGGAATACCGAAGGCCAACAGATAGTTGGGACAAGGATTAGTCAGTCTAGACAAGGATTAGTCAGTTTGGCTAGTTCCTGGAATTGGCTTCACAACAAGGAAGGGGAGGTTATTTGACACGTGGCAGTACAAAGGGCAAAAACACTTGGTTTACCAAGCTGCCTGAGTGAGGGCAACACAGAATGGCGACGGGATACAAAATGGAGTTGAAACTGAATTACCTCAACATGAAGAATATCTTCGAGAAAGTGACATCATAAATGTGCTACAATTCTTTTTCCAATTCGGATAGTTGATTTATCCTGTTATCCCTATTCAAGCATATACTTTACTTTTTTACTAAAGTGAGATCCACATATCGAGTCAATATTGACTCCAAAAATGTATTGGATGCCGCTCCAATTTCGTGCATTGGCAACGCCAATAGTCCTGGTCTAAGGTGCTAGCACATACAAGCAGCATATGGGCATGCCTGTTTTTGCATGTGTTAGAACATTAAAGCTTGGCCTTTTGACTTTACCAGTGCTTGCTATACTGTTTAAGTGCAGCTGGCACTGAGAACGTACAGCATTAGGGGTGTGTTTGTCCATATCTATTGTAGAAGGGATACACTTTAAGGTGAAAGGTCGCTTCTTGAAATAAACATACCTTCACTTTAAATTATCTGTGCAGGTGATGGTGGATATGTGAAAACTTCCATCACACATAGAGCATGCATAGGCACAGCCTAGATAAGAAAAGATATCTGGTCACATCAAAAAAATGTTCCCCAAATGCCCATGCCTTAATATGTCTCTGAATGCAACTAAAAACATAGGTGGAACCATGGATGCTCTGATGCAACAAGGCATTCGCTTTATTGATTAATGGACTGTCTTCCACTACTTAAATGTATACACAAAGTCGAGGGAGTACAAGATTGTTTGGAATAAAAAGGGTCTTGGTGGTTGACCATTGGGGAAGATATTGGGTATTTGAAGGTTTGAGAAGTGGCGAGTAGAGGGAGTGAGGGCACAGGGAGTCAGGTGGGAAAAGCATCACAACGTGCTTTAGGTCTAAATTCCTCTTGATCTGCCACAGATTAGACTGTACATTTGCATGTGATAACATTTTGACAACCTGGCCCAACCAGCTATATAACTACACCATTGTGGACTGACAGTACCATCGACCCTTGCAACAGTACCCGCATAACTTCCACAAAGCCGCACATGTACAGAACTTCAAAACTGTTTGAAACAGTTGCACGAACTAGGGACTGATCCAAAAGAAGAACGGCCACCTTAGAAGAAGTATTTCACGTCTGAATGCAACTTAGGAACATGAAGGAATTGAAGTCTTCTAGCTTTGCTATAAAAAGTAACAATGTTTTGCTATTGCCAGCATTTTCACAAGATCTGTTATAGATGGACAAAAGTGAAAAACGCTTCCAATGTATAATGTTTACTTTTCCACTCAAAAAATCCATTTGTCCTTTATAACTTTATTATAGTTCGTTTTTTTAAAATTCAATTCTAATCAACTGAATTAAATATAACTCACTCCAAAATACGAGAGTGTACAAACTTGGCTCAAGGAGTACCTTTCTGTTTACCTTATCCATTTTATGTTATGTAATATTGCTAAGACCCAGATGCACAAAGCCATTTGGCATTTCTTACCGGGCCAAATCGCTATTTTGACCTGTTAAGAAATTCTAAATTTCCTTTTTAGATATACAAAGGGCCAAAACAGGTTGCAATTTGCGATATATACACTGTAGAAATTGCATATTACGACTGCGATTTAGGAGTCGCAAATAGGAATTACCTAGTTGCGATTCCTAAAGCACATGTACAGCGCATTTCCTAAATGTGAATTGAATATTTAGGAAATGCAATTTCGATCGAATTCAAATTGATGGTAACCATGTGCAAAATAAAAAAATACATTGAAAATGCTCTTTTTTTATTGTGACATGAGCATATGTGAGCCTACATGTGCACTAGGAAAGCCGAGATGCTTCCAGGGGGACCTTAAGTCCAGAGGCACCCTTGGCTTCCTATTTTGCCCATATGCTGGAATTTGATAGCATTTCCTATTTGTGATTCCCTAATAGCAATTCCTAATCTGTAGGAATAACTATAAGGGATTCGCACATTTTTTACATATCCTTTTGCATTCCTTAAATAGCGATTCCGATAGAGTCGCTATTTAAGAAAATGCAAATGAGAACCTTGGTACATCTGTGCAGCATACACAAATTGTTGGCATGCTGTGTAGAGATAGACCTTAGGTTGCGAGTCATTCAGTGGACTCCAGTAGGGCATTTTGTTCCTGATAAAAACATCAATGTCATTAGAAGGAGTGGGTTAGCCTCAACAAGGTGCTCTGTAGGGGTGCAGAGAAAGATGTCTAGAGGGCTGTGATTCTGGATGGGATGACAGGACAGGAGGGAGGCAGCAAAGCTAGAAACGGGAGCAGGAATGGAGACGATGGAAGCTGGAGACAAAAGAAAGACAGGGTGCTGGCCTGGAATAGCTATTGTACCACTTTGAATTCAAAGGAGATGAGATGCACACCATTTTAATCCAATTTCTCCAACGATTTCGACCAAGTTTATCTTTCAAACAATTCTGGCGTGCAATACTTTCTAAGCGCTTAGTCCCGTTGGGCTGCAACCATAACTCCACCACGAAGGGAACCAACTTTGGTTCCACAAAGCTGCACAGCCCTGTAGTAGCTTGAATCCAATGAATTAAGTTCATATACTTTTTTAATGCTTTTTCACAATTTTATCTGTTCATTTTTTATCTCTTTTTTGTTCAATTAATTTTTATTCAATCCGTTTTGACATCCATTTTCAAAAATAGCTCAAGAGCATATGGTGAATTTCATGCCATGATTTATTTTCCAAAGCCCAATGCATTTCGGGAAATAACACTCCCTATGTCAGGGGCATCTAGGAGTACAAACAAAATATTTCATTTAATTCGAATATTCCAACAAAATATGTCATAGTCACTTAACAAAGCGCGAATATCAGCAAAAACAAATATGATTAAACTTTGTATAAAACTCTCAAAGCTGACGACTGTTTGCATTCCTGAGGTTTACCACCATTAATATTCTAACAATATCCATTAATGCTAACTAACTCTGTATTGCTAAAACTGGGTACACCCCTTAACTCTGTTACAAGTACTGCTTAACAAAAATAAACAACCAACTCTAAAATGTGATTTGCTTACCATGACATACTAATAGATCTTAAAACTTCAGGTAAACGTGTTCCGTAAAACCTCAGCCATCTGAGAACAGTGACTTTGTGTTTCCATTTCATAACCAGCCATCGCACGTCTATTTCGTTTGCTTACAAAAATATTCTACTTTCCTTAACTCAGTGTTTTATAACTATCACCGCCCTAGATAAGGATTTACAGGTGACTGGTTCGATCTATTAGTGACGTGAACGGTTGTATGTTAAAGCTGCAGAACAAGTGTGCTGTGTGATTAAGTGGAGGCTACTCAATATCCCAGAATGCACTGCCATAAGTAATTATTTGCCTGGAGGATAACCGTTACTGCTATTTACTTTCCAAGCAGGTCTGTTCTAACTTCGAGATCACTATGTCACCCCCTATGAGGGTCACCTGGTCTGACCATGCCTTACTTCGATTCACCTGGCCCTTGGGTCCTAAAGTGCTGAAGGATTTGCCTGCCCCTCAAGCCCACGCCCAGAGAATAAATGTAACCACCTTTTCTGATTCACTTGTGGCTAATCGGCCAATGTTGCCGTTTAACCTAGAATCTGCAGTGGATGGATTCAATGCCTGGGTTAAACATAGTGCTGCTGTGCCCACCAACAAAGGGGGCTGCAAACGGGTTAGGTCATCACCCTCTAAACCCTGGTTTTCTCACGCTCTCAGGGAACTCAAAGCCGGTTGCAAAAAACTGGAGCGAGCCTGGCGTCGTGAGTTCCGCTCTGATCTGAAGATCGATCTGCGGAGGGCGCAGAAGGTTTACTACGCAGAAATTAAAGCTGCCAAAAGTAGGTACTTCTCTGACAGGATAGAGAGGGCGGACAACAATGGCAGAGAAGTCTTTGCCATCGTTCAGAGTTTTCTCTCTCCCTGTGCTGCCTCCCCAGTTTTTCCGGTTTCTGATCTCTGGTGCGAAGAACTGTCCTGTTTCTTTGACAACAAAATCATCAAAATCCAAGAGGAACTTCGGAATTCCTGCGGTCTTCTGCAGCCCGCGCTACCCTTCGCCAGTTCTGGGGTGAAACAAACTACTAGCCAACTGTCCACTTTTGAGCCAGCTACGCAAGCGGACGTGCTGGCCATCTTGGAGTCACTAAAGTCGGGCTCACCCTCTGACCCGTGCCCCGCTAGGGTTCTGGGGGGAGCTGCGAGCTTGGTCTACCAGGAGGCCACTCATGTGGTCAATCTGTCTCTGGCCTCTGCCTCTGTGCCCCTCTGCTGGAAACAGGCGAAATTGCTGCCCCTCCTTAAGAAGTCCGGCCTGGACCCCCTTGCCACGTCCAGCTATCGTCCGATATCGCTGCTCCCGGCACTGGCGAAGGTCTGTGAAAAGGTGGTCTTTAGGCAGCTGAATAATTTTATTGAGTCCTCCCAGGCCCTGCACCCGGCTCAATCGGGCTTCAGGGCGGCTTTCAGCACCGAGACGGCTCTGTTGGAAGTCTCGGAGGCCATCAGGGAGTGTCTGGACGGAGGCGGCAGAGCGGTCCTGGTTTTGTTGGACCTGTCTGCCGCCTTCGATACGGTACCCCATGCTTTGCTGCTGAACCGGCTGGCTGAGGTTGGACTGTCAGGCGTGGTTCTGGCCTGGCTGTCCTCATTTTTGTCGGAACGGACGCAGCAAGTTTGGATGCCTCCCTACGCCTCGTCTCCCAAGAAGCTCAGTACAGGGGTCCCTCAGGGGTCGACGTTGAGCCCCCTGCTGTTTAACGTTTATATGACCCCGTTGATCCATCTGGCTGAGCAGTGGGGGGCTAAAATAATGGCCTATGCCGACGACACACAGCTGCTGTTTACCTGGCCTAAGAATAGCTTAGATGCCAGTGTCGTCGGCTCCTGTCTATCCAACGTCTTCCGGTGGCTACTTTTAGCCCAACTTAAATGCAACGAGGACAAGACTGAGCTGTTGTTCTATGGCAACTTTCCGGCCAACTTTAAAGATCTTATTTGGCCGTCTGATTTTGCCTGTCCCAGCTCTTTTGGAGGCCTGGCAAAAAACTTGGGGGTCTGGTTCGGACAGGATCTTAAGTTTGAAGCACACCTAAAAAAACTAACGGCGACCTGTTTCTTGACCCTCAAGTCACTAAAAAGGTTCCTTCCACTGCTCCACAGGGAAGCAAAAGAGACGGTCCTGCGTGCTCTGATCCTTTCAAGGCTGGATTATGCCAATGCTCTTTTTAGCGGTCTCCCTAAATATCTCATCAACCGAATGCAGATTATTCAGAATGCGGCGGTCCGACTTCTTTTCCATCTTCCAAGAAGAACTAGTGCATCTGTCCATCTCCGAAAACTCCACTGGCTTCCTGTGGCCCATCGCATTGTGTTCAAATCTTTGGTCCTGGCCTTTCGTGCCTTGCACCAACAGGGACCACAATATTTGCACAAAAGGTTCATGTTCTATACCCCTCGCCGTGCACTTCGATCAGCTAATCTCCTCCTCATGGACATGCCGAAATTCAGGTTTGTGAGATTGGGTGGTCAGTCCATTTCTGTCCAAACAGCCCGCTCTTGGAACACCTTGCCGCTCTCTTTGCGAGCGTCAGCGACACTGACAGAATTTAAAAAAGGGTTAAAAACTCACCTTTTTAAACTCAGTATTTAGTTGCTCTTTTTTTCCCCTCTAGTCAGGCCCTGTTCTAGCTCACATATCGCGCCAGGATACTCTGTAGTAGCAGAGCGCGTAATAAAATATTTTATACATACATACATACATACATACAAGCAGTGAACGTTAAAAACGAGGTAAACCCACTATATTAAAAGGACACGCTCTATCTAATATATGGTACAAAAGGGGGTGGTGATGGACGGAGCATCTGAAACAATCAAACACTCACACCCAGTCAACAGATCTGGGTTTAATCCATCACCGTTCTTTAGCCCACTCTGCCACCCCAGTTCAGACATGGCCATATGCAAATCAGTCTGACCCTGTGCCTCATGGGAACAGTCCAGCCCAAACTGCCAAGCCATGCCTTCCCTGTACCGGAAACAAGCTTCCGATCAGTGGCGGTTTTACCATTAGGGCGTTTGGGCGTTGCCCCACCTATAATTATCAGGCAATTTATTCGAGCGGCGCGTTAATAAAAGTTTTATAAATTAACGCGCCGCTCGAATAAATTGCCCGATAATTATTGCCCTGCGGCCGTGGTGTGTGTCATGGACATGGACAGTATGCACTGTCTGACACTGGGTGGCGCTGGACTGACTCTGTGCCGGCAAAACGGATTGAATAAAATGAATTGAACAAAAAAGAGAGAAAAAATTAACAGATAAAAATGTGAATAAGCATTAAAAAAGTATGTGCACTTAATTAATTGGATTCAAGCTACTACAGGGATGTGCAGCTTTGTGGAACCAAAGTTGGTTCCCTTCGTGGTGGAATTATTGTACCACTTTGGCATTTTCCTAGTGATCTGAAGGATGGGGGGGGGCTGCTTCAATATTAGGGTTGGCTACTATGACCCCACCAAGCAAAAAATTATTTTGGTTTCAGTCCATCCATGCCGGGCACATTAAGTCCGTAGAGGGGTAAGGCAGTGGAGCTGTAGAGAATTCATATTTCATATTTAATTATTAATTGCATAGTTACTTAAACCCTGTTAAATAAAATGCAGTGACGTAAAACACAAAATACTGATTCTTATTATGGCTACACGTAACCTCAGTAGATGAATTAATCTTAGTTAAAAGCCTGATACATAGTAAACAGGCCCCATAATTATAATTAGCAGTACAAGGCCTAAATATCATACTACTGATTATAAAATACTTAAACATTAAACTGTAGATATGTGCTCCACAATCAATAAGTTAAAAGTGGTTAGCCTGTCATGAGGGATCTAGTCAAATTAAAGCTGAGACCGCGTGTGCAGCCAGTGTAGTGAGATGGCAGTAGACCAAGACGCCCCCTCAAGTAAAGTGCATAGTGCAAAGACAGAAGGAAAGCACCTAGGGGTCCAACAATGTGTGAAAGGGAGGTCAGGCCTCTGAGGATCACCCTCACCCAGTGTCCAAAGCCAAGCAAACCTTCCCCCTTGATCACAGCAGAACAGTGTACATAATTTGGTTACTGCTAGCCCCGACAGGGCCATCCTCATGAGAGATATCATTCTTATCTAGCTTAAGTCATTGTTGGCACCCGTGTAGCAATGTGAATAGGTGTATTGTGAGGCATCTTTCTTCCCACCTTCAGCAAGAATTTAACTAAACAGCAGTTCATCTGTGGGTCCCCTGGATCAAAGCAGGGCAGCACAACCTGCCTCCAAATATGTATGCCTCTTTGATTAAAGGGGAATTTCAACGGCTGTCTCCTTTTGCCCAGCAGTGCTTCATAAGAGCAGACAATGGGGAGTAAGTCTTCATTCCAGAGCCACATAATCTGCAAGTGCCAGGTAGGCCCTCCCACAGCCGGGGGGGGGGGGATTAAATTTTGAGGGCAACAACCCCAACCAGTACCTCAGAAACTGCTCTTTGACAAAGGCAGGGTACCCAGTGTTAAACTATTTTTGTGGCGCAAAATTCTTGCAGTTATTTAGTATCGTCCATCTGTGGGCTCTGCACGTCAGTGAAGCCTTATCTTCGGCGAGCAAGCAGATTTATTATGCTTTCCAAGCTAGCTCCTTGAAGACCTGATGGCTAGTAGGCATATCCCAAAGCCGTGCAAGCCCAATGATTGCTAGTGATTCCTGAAGATACATTCTTGCTGGTGACTTGTCCCTGCCCTGCATCTCCTTCCATAGGAGGTAGTCCAGTGTGCTGGACTCCGCTTCTCTGATTTTGTGCCAGCATTTTATGTAGGCTTCTTGCCTGGCCAGGGGCTGTTTTAGCAGGCCAAACTCCAACTCAATCTGTGCCGGGAGGTAAAGCACGGAAGATGATTCTGTATGAGTGCAAGTTTACGTTGTCCAAATCTCCAGCATCTCTGTATCTTAGTAGTTCGCTCTGGTAAGAAATCATCGGTATAAGATTAGCTTGTACTACTCCAAGAAGGGGTGCAGGGGAAGGCCCTGCCAATTTCCTTTAGACAAGTCTTTCCGCTTGACAATGGAAACTGTCAAGAGCTGGAGAGAATAAAGCACATGAATGGTGAATCAAAGTTAAAAGGTAGCACTGCAGGAGAGCAGGTGAGGCCAAAAAGTTGTGAAGGTGCCAGGTCCTCAGAAGAGAGAAGCACAATAGGAGAAATGCATTGGAATGGGTTACTGGAGAGGTGAGGCTGAGGGGCTGTAAGAGATGAAGGGGTGGACTTTGGATGCAGCAGGGCTGGTGAGGAGAGTTGCAGCAGACAGGGACAGGTGGCAGCAGGGAGGTAGTAAACAAAGTTTGAGGGTCAAGGCTTAAGAGAGGTAGGTCAGTGGAAATTGGTTAAGGGGTGCAGCAAGCTATGATGCAAAAAATGAGCACAACAGAAAAAGTATGATCAACCAGAATGTTACAAAAATATATGGTTTTATAGTGTGAAGATATTGCAAAGGGGTCCTCAGAAACACCACTTTACTGGGATAAGACACATGCTCATTCGAATATTCCGTTAAAGTGAAGGGAAATTGTGTGTCCAATCAATTAGCAGAGGGTCATATATGCACTACAATTTGTTGATCCCTCATTACAAATTACTCGCTTACTCAAGATTCCAATGCCTTACTGGTTCAGAAATGTGTTGGACCGTTTTCATATGTATTTGCCAGCTCAACTCTGATATTGGCCTTCTTCCACATCTGGCTGCAGAATACATATCTTAACTCTCATAGTAGAGCCCACTAAAGTCAGATGTGCATTGAAAAACAGTTTACAGCACATAACCCAGTGCTCTGGGTATGTCTGAATGGCACTACACGTAAGCAGAGCTCATGCCTTGTTTCTAGCTGTCAGTCCAAGAAAGAATTGTGTGTTAGGTAGCAATATATTAATGTACTCTCAAATTTCAACATTACTATCACTGTGCCACCGTATAGGAACCTCCACGAAAGTCGATCGAAAATAAATCAATACAGTGGTGGTTTACCTGGGACATGCTTTGCATATCACTTCTGAAAGCGAACGTGAGAGTATGTGTCCAGAGCAGACGTTCTCTGGGGTAGTACTGAGTTCTCTTCAGAGAGCGGTGAATCAGGCAATGAGGTGCTTTCCATCAATTTCTTGCCTAATATAGGGGCTTCATCAAAATAATCATCTATTACTTTGTAGTTACGCCTAATTGTCAGGAATTTACTGTAATTAAGATCTGGGATGGTAACTTGAGTCCTGCATTAGGGTGTTTCTTTCTGTCAGTTCCTATATAAAGTTGCATATAATAGATTATTACCCATCTTGATGGTCAAGTCAAGGAAGTTAAAAGTATCTCTTCTATAATGTGAAGTGAATTGTAAGCCTGATGCAAGTTGAATGAAGCCAGTACAGAAAATCAGTAAAATTGGATTCAGTACCCCGCCATATCATAAACATATCATCCATATAGCGATTCCATAAGACTTCTTACAATTCCACAATAACAATTTCTCTTCACTATGTAAGGACATCTCAGTGCTCACTATAAATGTAATTTTCTCCAAATAAAATCACCTTTATCTTTAAGCACCGTTGACCATGCGTAAGCCCTTCCTAATGTTTCCTACAGAT
Source organism: Lissotriton helveticus (assembly GCF_964261635.1). Taxonomy (NCBI): domain Eukaryota; kingdom Metazoa; phylum Chordata; class Amphibia; order Caudata; family Salamandridae; genus Lissotriton; species Lissotriton helveticus. The sequence continues at coordinate 970,561,398 of NC_136065.1, read as the reverse complement.
TTTGTTGCAACGATTCAGGACAATAACGGTTATCTTCATTTTTAGTTAATTTTCAACTCAGCTGCTCAATATTGTTCAACAACTATTGAGTTCTGTTTCATAGCAAGTTCATACTGCAATAGCTATGCTTGCAATTAATTCTAATTAGTATTCTCTCTTACTCATTATGCATATTTGAGCTATTCTGTAAATATCTCTACAAAATGCCTCAATTCACAGAGTGTCCACTTCACGTGCAACTCTCACCTTACCCTAACCTATTGTTCTTCCACTTTTTTCCGCATGAGGGACCCTTGGCCTTCTATGTGAGCGGCTTGGTGGTAAACCTGTGGCAGTTCCACATTTTATGTACCAAAAGTAATTTTCTCTCCTTATTGCTGTTCCTCGGGTCATCCTTCTATCTGTTTAGTCCAGGTTGTTGCTTATATATATATATATTTAACCTCAGTATCCTGGATAGCATTGAGCACACTCTTATAGACATAACACTACAAATACAGTGCAACCTTATTACCAATAAACCTACATATTGTGTGCTTGTAAACGCACCAAGGAAAACAGTATAGAAATAAGAAGTCAAGGTAAAAAATATAAAATTCTTGCCACACAGAACTTACTTATCCCATTGTGGACTGAATTGTTTCTCTAGTGGTGTGATGTTAATCATGATTTGTACATGGAGAGAATGACATATCTTTATTTTATGGACTTCGAGTGGGCCAGAGTCATCATTGACACATCTCCGGTCAACTTTAATTGCTGAATACACAGACCCTCATTAGAAGTTGGACTCAATTAGGTGGGGTATTTACCATCCATGGTAAATACAATTTCTCCAGGTTAAAGTATTTACTGTGTGAAGTAAATAACTCCCACGGCAGGTTTTGTACACGAAAATGGGGAAAACCTGCAGAATCGGTTACCGGCACACTGAATTCTGAAAGTTTTACCTGTGTTCCTAGTCTTTTTCCCCTATACATTTCAGCAGTTTGACCTGCTGGAATCTATCTGGTGAAACTTGTCAGAGTGCAATAAATACCCTACAACTTGTTACTCTTGTTTGCACACGGGACAGACTATAGCCCTGCACTTGGATTGCGGGTCTTGAAATACATCCCCGGCTTTACTGTAATTGCACTGTCATATTTCACACATCTCCATGACCCATACAAGGCACTGCTTAATTGGGTGTGCATCACAAGACATGGCATGTGGCATAGGGTGAAGGAAAACATGGCGGCTGCAGGCTAGCGCAGTACGCACGTCTCTCCCATCGCTCCTACTCTGCGGCACCTGATTGCGTGTTGAGCCGGCAGAGACATATCTGAGTACAGCCGATTATGGCTGAGTAACACGGATACTTCGAGTGGCAAAAAAACTGCAAGAATCCTTTCTGAAAAGTGACCCCGGCAGACCAGTAGCTTGAAGAGCGAGACATACCTTTTGAAGGGGCGACTTCACTTTCAGCAGCCCGGCACCTAGGATTTCGGAATTCGGCCGATTTCTGACCCCGCTCCGCTTGGACTTAGTGGCGTTTTTTTCAGCGAACTCTGAAGCGGGAGCCGATGTGCCTGGCTCCAGCTGAGAGACCCCACCCCCCCGCCTACCTTCCGAAGTGGAGACAAGCAGGCGTGGAGCTAAGGCGAGGTCGCAGGGCGGCGGCTGCGGGCTCCTACATAGAGGTTTGGCGGGAAGAGGGAGGGGGGGAGACCGTTACGGTGGACGGCTAAGGTAATGCGGGGGACCCCACAGCGCTTGCATTTGATAGGGGGAGCGGAGGGGGTCTGTGTGAGACAGAAGGAGACAGAGAGGATGGGGGAGAACCGGTGGAGGGGGAGGCAGCCACAAAGCTGATTCCAAGTCAACAAATACCGAAGGATACACCCCCGAAAAGCAAGGCTAAAAGACAGGGAAGAGGGAAGGGCATAAGAAGCACAAAAGGTGGCCAAAAAACCATAGCCCCTGGGGGGAAAGGAGAGGTGGAGAAACCATTGAAGATAGCTAGCGTGGTTAAAGATAAGGCTGAGGCAGGTTGGGTTTCAGATAATCCCGGGGATAGTGAGAACGATAGGGGGGGACATGTGAGTAAGAGGTTGGAAAAAAAAGAAAGTGCAAAGACAAGAGTATACAAAATAGCGCGGTGTGTGTTACCCCGTCACTCCGTTCCTTTTTCAAAGTGCGTTCCCAGGTCCTGGCAATCAGCCCTGTAAAATCCGGTGACCCAATAAATCAGTTGAGTATGACTGAGGTTAATCAGCCCGAACCAATTGTGAGTCTAAAGGAAGGGGGGCCAACAAGTAAGCCTCTTACCCCCGCACCACCCCCGTCTTTACAGGCTCCCTCTCCGGGGACATCGGCCTCTTCTCTCCCCTCTCCTCTTATCTCTCTTATTCCTCTTACCTCTACCTCTACCACTACTACTACCTCTGCCCCTCCTGGCACGAGTAATGTAAACCATGTTCAGGACAAGGGGGGTAAAAATCCTACGACGGACACCGGCACGGAGGAGGAAGCAGGTGGGGGAGGGGAGGGGGAGTCAAATAACTCTCTAGAAACTATTTTGATTGCTATGTCAACTATGAGGGAGGAGATCAGGAGCGATTTCGCAGTATCCAAGGCAAACCAAAACGACATAAGAGCGGCCTGCGAAATTCTGGATAGAAAGGTGGATGGATTGTATGAGAGAACGGAGAGTTTGGAGGGGGGAGGTGGGGTCTATAAAAGCGAATTTGGAGGTGACTGAGTCCAAGATCCAAACTTTACGGCGGGAAGGAGAAGCTATGAAGGGGAGGGTTGAGTCGTTGGAAAACTTTTCATGAAGGAATAATTTGCGGATTTTGAAAGTTCCTGAGGCAAAAGAAGAGGATGATATAAAAGCTTTTGTGGTTGCGCTTTTGAAGGTCTCTCTAAATTTGGATGAAACAGTCGAGTTACTTGATAGAGATATCCAGCGGATCCATCGAGACCCCTTCCTCCTCAACCCTGGGAGAACCAAACCACGAAAAATGTTGGTAAATTTTCAGACATGTACACTAAAAGAGAAGATCCTAAACCTCGCACTGAAGGCCAAGACACTGAAGGGTACCGATTTTTTGTGTGAAGTCAGGTCAGACCTCTCAAAAGCTACATTAGACCGGCAATGGGAGTTGGGTCAGAGGATGGAAAAGCTCAGGGCAGCTGGGGCCACGGTCCAGATGCGATTTCCCGCCTTACTGCGAATAATGTACAATAATAAAATGTACAATATCCGATCCCCCTTTGAGGTGGATGAGTTCTTGGAGAAAATGGGGGAGAGATCAAGGGGGGGGGGCTAAAAGGATGGGTCAGCTGGATGCTTTTGCTTTCTTAGTAGAAATATAGTAAGGCACCGGGTGGGTTAAGGGGTTTAAGTACTACCTATTCAAAAAAACAAAAAAAAAGGAGACAAAGAAAAAAAGGAGATGATAAAAAAAGGGGGTATAGAAGCATGGTATTAAGGTGATTAAAGAGAGACAGTGATATATTACATATCCTATACTGTACCAGCTGACTTAATAGGTACACACTGACATCTGCATATAATAGTAGGGGAGTTTCTCCTTAGTTTTTTTGTCTTTCAGCAGTCTCTATAGAGGGATGAAGGATCAAGGGATGAGGGATTAAACCGGCATCTATTATTCACTATTATCAACTATTTAGAAAACAGGTTGCACTGTAGGGTAGGAGGGTGTGGGATGGGGGGGACGTAAATCTGGCCATACACCTGGCTAGCGTAAGGAAGGAGGGGTTTTCCAGGAGTGGGAGGGAAGTAGGGGGGGCACAGGGGGGAAGTGGGAAAAACAATAACATTCCTCAGGAGTCAGACCTCACAAAGGTTAGAAGGTTAGTTTGCCTTACAAGCCTCTATCACCAGATAGTTGTTATATTTCAGATTTTTGTAAAGTTGTCCCTATGGCAGAGGAAAAAAGTAGGGGGAGAAGGTAAAAAAAATAGATGATCCCTATAAAATTTTTATCCTGGAATGTCAATGGCCTGCGAGTAAGGAGTCGAAGGTATAAAATCTTACAATATTTGAGAGACTCTCCTGGGCAGGCCATCGTCATTCAGGAGACGCATTTACTTAAAGCGGAGGTCTGTGAGATGCTAAAGAAACAGAAATGGGTAGATAAGTTTTCATGCACGGACCAAACCGCAAATATAAGAGGGATCTTAATAATTTTCAAAAAATCTGCAAAAGCTCAAGTCTTGGAATGTAAGGAGGACTGCAGCGGGAGATGGCTAATTTTGAGAATTTTAGTGGATGGCACGACTTTGACGTTGGTGGGGTATTATGGGCCGAACCAAGACGACCCCTCTTACTTGAAAGCAATCCAGAACCACCTCATCCTCTCTCAGGATCCAGTTATCTGGGTCGGAGATTTTAACATAGTACTTAACCCCATTGTTAGATAAGTCTTCCAAGTCAAGAGCGCTTATACCATCTAAATAAAGGCTGGCTCTGTTAGATATAATGGAACATATGGGTCTAGCTGATGTATGGAGGGAAAGAGCAGGAAACAAATTGGGGGTTTCCTTCAAAAACCTTAAATACAAACATAAGTCAAGAATTGACTACGCCCTTTTTAGCTATTATTTAAAGGCCTCGTTTAAGGAGTTGGATTACCTTCCCTCACACATGTCGGATTATATGGCAATTGTATTTGATCTTCAAATGGGTAATCATAAAAAAGACTCCCCTTGGTCTTTTGACCGTACGATTCTTTTAGAGGAGGAGGAAACTAACTTTTTGTTATCAGAGGTGAAGTTTTTTTTGGAATCAAATTTGGACTCGGCAGATATTAATATAGTCTGGGATGCCATGAAGGCCTATATGAGGGGCTGCATAACTAACAGAGCCACGTATAGAAGGAAAATGTACTGGGATAAAATCAGAAATATTGAGCAGGAGCTGGCCAAAATAGATCAAGAGTTTGGTTCCGCTATGGCATCCCCGGGTGTGGCAGAAAAACAGGCAAATCTGAGAAGTCAGCTCGAAACTATACTACAAGAACGGTTAACTAAAAGGTGGGAGGCGAGCAAAATCTCGCATTTTCAATTTAGGGAAGCCGCGGGAAAGGTCCTCGCATGGAAAGTCAAAGCTGACCAGGCAAAAAACCACATCAAAGAGATCAAACGAGAAGGAGAGACCGTTATTAGGAGCTCGGACCGGGAGATAGGAATTGCTTTTCAAGAATTCTTTCAAGAAATATATAAGGAGGAGGTCAGGAATGATCCAGAGGCTAGGCATAGGTGGCTAGATAACATCGCCTTACCTACCCTGCTAACATCACAGAGGGTCCACTTAGAGAGGGAGATTTCAGAGGAGGAGGTGGGAAAAGCGATAGGTCATTTGAAGAAGGGAAAAGCGGCGGGCCCGGATGGTTTACCCGGAGAATTATATCAGGGGTTAAGCTCCGCCATAGTGCCAGCATTGACGGCCCTTCTTAATGGTATTCTTCGGAGGGGGGAGAGCCCCCCGGATTCCTGGAATGAAGCTACGATCATTCTCATTCCTAAGCCAGGCAAAAACCCGGTGGAGTGTGGCTCCTATAGGCCAATTTCCCTCCTAAATAACGACTACAAAATTTTTACATCTATTTTGGCAGCCAGATTGGGGGAGGTAATTGGTTCAATAATCCACCCGGACCAAAGGGGGTTTATAAGGGGGCGCCAGCTGGCTGATCACACTCGAGACCTGGTGGGGGCGATAGATATCGCAACCACCTTTTCTCTCCCACTGGTCACTCTGACCTTGGACGCCACCAAAGCCTTCGATAGGGTCAATTGACCCTATCTGGTGGAGGTGATGACAAGGCTTGGGTTGGGGGACGTGTTCTGTCGGGTCATTGAGACCCTGTATAGGGCTCCAAGGGCTAGATTGCTAGTTAATGGAGCCTTAACAGATCCGATAAAAATCACCAGAGGCACCAGACAAGGCTGCCCGCTCTCCCCTCTCTTATTTAATCTATACATTGAGGCGTTCGCCCAAGTGTTGAGAGAGAGGAAGTAGATATTCCGCCATTTGTATTTGTTGAGTTGGAGAAGCGGATAGCGCTCTATGCAGACGATATTTTGATCTACACGTCTGATCTGGAAAGAGCTTTCCCGACTGTAATTAAAAAGGCAGAGGAGTTCGGGCGGATCTCTGGCTATGACATCAACGCCAGTAAAACGGAGATCATGTGCTGGAACGTTCCTAATTTACAACTAAAAGTGGCAACATCTATGAGATATTGGGGAATACGAATTACCCAAGTAATAGGCAATATGGCCCAGACCAATTTAGATCGGGTTGCCACTGAGTGTAGACACTTTTGAAATCTTGGTCGTTCCTGCCACTTTCTATTCTTGGGAGAATAAATCTAGTTAAAATGTCCATCCTCCCAAAGTTTACTTTTATTTTTAATTCCATCCCCTCGATGTTTGATTGTAAAAAATTGGAAAAAAGCCAGCGTGAAATTGATTTGTTTATATGGAATTATAAAACAGCCAGGCTGGCCTGGAAGAAGTTGAGAAGGAGGAGGGAAAAGGGAGGGCTGGCACTACCAGATTTGTTATATTATGCATGGGCATTCCAGCTGACTCATTCTAGGATGCTCCTTAAAACTCCACTAAGATCATCTTTGGGGGTTATGTTCAGGTCCATGTTAGTGGGAGTGGATATTCCACCGGACGGATTTCTATTCAAGTTTGGAGATATGAAATACTTCAAGAAAGTGAGACTAAAGACCTTACAGTCTGCCATAATAAATTGGGTGCAGATTAAAAAGAAAGTCGGATTACACTATTACTCTAATTTTGCCCCGGTGTGGGAGTCTCCAGGGCAGCCACCTTGTATGCAGGACAGTCTGGCAATTCCTTTAAAGGAAGCTGGGATACTCAGATGGGGAGAGCTATTGGTTGATAGGAGGGCACAGGACTGGGAGGGGTTGAGGGATAGGGTGGGCCTGACTTTTTCTAGGTTCAAATTTATACTGCTGGACAGTTGGACTCGAGCAGTAAGTAGGAGGGGTCCCCAACTGGGGAAACACAGCTACCTTGAACAACAATTGGTAGAAAATCGAGAGGGGGGTAAAGGGGTGGCAACCTGGTATTGGAGTATAGTGGAGGAGGCGGATGGAGATTTAACTTTGCCAGACTAGCTATGGGGAAACAAGTTGGCCCTTCAGTGCGAGGATTTATGGACGAGATCCTTCACTTTCCTGTACAGAATAGTGAAGCCAGCATGGTTAAGGCGCAATCATTTGTTCACTCTGCATCGTGCTTACTTTTCACCCTTAAGGCTCTCAAAATTTCTCCCGGGGAAGAAATGTAATAAGTGTAACCTTGTGGCAGCTTCAGACATACACATGTTTAAGGATTGTCCTGCTATTACGTTCTTTTGGGAGGAAGTAAAGGCTACCTTGGAATCGATCTTAAATATGTCCCTGAACATTACTCTTCCATTAATAATTTTTGGATTGGAGGAAAGTGTAACTGACCAGGCAAAGACTTTTCTTTTTTATTCTATTATTCTGGCAAGACGGCAAATATGTAAATATTGGGTGGATTCTAATGCTCCATCGCACGCAGCATGGTTAATGTCGTTGTATGAAACCTCAAAGACGGACTTGGCCAGATCGTGTAGTAAAAGAAATCTGTCCTTCTGGGATTTGTTAATTAACTGGAGATAGGAATTCCGTTTTTTTTCCCCCCAGATCCTATGATTATGCCGATTATGCTCTAGAGACCTTGGGACGTGGCCCCCTCCGAAACAAAATCCCGGGTCTGTCAGGTTGAACACCGTTGGCTGGAGCAAAAGGGCTGCGCCCATCTCTCAGTTTCCACCTTTGAGGCCTGGTCTCCCGCCTATCAATAAATCGTGCCTGGGAAAGGACATGAAGGAGGAAAGATCTTCAAGTTTCTCAAGGCAGACACGCATGGTGGTTGGCTCGTCTTTGTGGATGGGGGTTATGGCAAATGAGGACAAAAGAAAAAAAAAAGACATGGCATGTGGCACGTGGTGAGAGACATACTTTACATCGCATGCGATACATTGCATGCCGTTACAACGCTGTTACAACGCGGTCGTTCCCTACTGTTGCACACACTGGAGTTGGAATATTAAATTATACGATGTATCTCATGCAATGTAATATCGCATATGCCATGGGGTTTATGTGTAGCAGCTCCAAAATGGAGGGCCCTCCCTTCCGATGCGGTGCGGAGGAGGCGGAGGTGCTGCTAACTAATGTAACGTGGTCGCGGCTGTGAGATTCTGCAGTCCTGTCACTTAATCAGACTTCCCTAATTCCTCTAGAGAACTTTCAAGACTTTATTAAATTAATCCCATAATTGAGTGTTCAAGAAAACAAAGCTGCTACACTGCAAAAACAATTATGATATCGCTGTCGTTCCCCAACTGGTGTGTATATCAGCCTTGGTAAATTCTGTCATCTGACGGCAGCATAAAGATTTCTGAAAATCTAACCTCTTGCAAGCATGAACCTCGTCCTTTAGACCAATTTCGGTTCTGTGAGTATTCTGCAAAAAATGGGACACAATTGAATACCTCATGCCTCTATCAGCTTTAGCGGGTGCCTTGCCAATGCAGAGAGGTAAGTGAGGCCAGAGAGGTTTGCAGGCAGCATACAATAATGTAGTAAATTGAAACGACATTTTCATTACAGCTGGTTGAGGGAGCAATTTGAAGTTTTCAATTGGTTTGTTTTTCATTGCTTGTAGCTGTTTCTTTACTCAGCATTTGTCATTGCTCTCGATTATTTTGCTCATGCTTCTGTTGGTACCGTGTGTTGGGTTTGGTTTCAAACTAGAAATCTAGAACTGTCTTCCTCGTGATGCCTTTCTAAACGCGGCTGTTAATGGAATGTTATGTGCAGGTCGAATGTGTCATAAATTCTAGATGACAGAAATAGTAAACTATCGTGGCTTTACAGAAAAATCCATACAATATAAATTTACTGATCGTTTGAGACAAGTAAATCAGCAAAAAACATGGCACAGAATATAAAGTATCAGATAAATCAGAAGCACCACAACTTTTAGCTGTTTTTAGAATGAGCTTGTGACTGGCTTTTCTGAATTATAGCCCATAAGAAGCAGTGTACCCAATGGACCGGAGTCACTAAACTTCCCAGGAAAAAGTCATATATTTGCACCTGTGGGTTTTCTCCTACTAATGTGGCAAATTCTCACCTCTTTAGGAATTCACAAACAAATTCAGGATTATTGCTGGGAATCTGAAATCGTTGCAGAGTAATGAGGTTACTACCTTATACATACATAAATGTTACAAGCATACATTTGCACACAAAGAAATTTGACTATAAAATGCATTTGCGGTCATTTTATAGTTTCTTCATGGGAATATGGTTTCTCTGTCTGGAACCTCCACCCCCTTTCACCACCCGAAGGGTTTTGATAGGACCTAGCACCAGCCATCTGAGAATGGTGTAGTCTTGATGAGATCTTTCTGGGACCTGCCCCCTGGATTACATTTACATGCTTAACTGTAAATGTTCAACACTTGGATTCAACGCAAGGAAGCCAGGAGCCCAGTGGCATGGGGTAATTTGACTTTTCACTTAAAACAGCACTCTGATTGGATTCCAGGCAGACTAAATTTTTATTAGGTTTTGGGATGGACTCAGTGAAGAAGACTTCTGAACGCCAGGCAGCAGGTACAAGATCTAGCCCTTCATTACAAACTGCATATTACCATGTGCTATAATTAATGTGCCTGATCAAACCAAACGCCTATGGGCTTTGTATTTATTAGGTGCATGTAGGAAACTTAATATTACCATGTCCCTACAGTGACAAGGCCCTAGGCATTATTTTCACTGTCTTAGGTAGAAAACCAGAGTACACAATAAAATATGAATACTGTATCTCTGGAATGGGACCAGCTAGAAAAATAATTAAACATCTATTTTTATTAGTCACTAATACATCAATTCAATGGTGAAGTAAGATTTAAATAAATATTAAGGAAAAAAACTTTCAGAAAGTTCCCAGAAGCTAACTTACATTGACTCTCCAGCTTCTCCCAGCAAATGAATAGTCTTGAATAGGTGTATGAAAGCTGTGAAATACCTCACTGGACCAAACAATAGGGTGACTTGAATGGCAAGAGATGACACCTCTGAATCTCAGAGAATATGCAAGGTGGGGGCTGTGAAGTTCCTTTTTTGACACTACAGTGTCAAATCCCGCTTGACTGTCAAATCCTGCTTAACAGGTCTGTTGCATTCACCTATACACGTAGGGCGCACTTGAAAGAGAGGGAATAGGATGCCAAGGCAGTTCTTCTGCATCAGCTGTTCGGTTGTTGAAGGACCCTGATTTTATCCGACTTGACTTTGTCTCTAGGTTTGCTGTGGGTCTAGTACCTGCTCCAAAATTAATTTTAATGTTAGATTTGGGCGGTCACTGGGGTTATCAACCCACAGACAGAGTCAGCTCTGGGAGCCCAAGTTTGATGTGGCCGAAGACATTTATAACCTTGAAAGTGCCCTGATATTGCATTTTGCAGTGCGATAAACAGGAACTCCTGAAAAAGTGGGTAGAGATGGCTCTGGTAATTTTAACAAGTTAGGTCAACCCCTGGTAACTATTGCACAGAGCAGAAGGCTTAACTTACGGAAATGTGTAAAGCAATCAGAAGTATCGAAACAGCTGCAAAGTTGAAAACACAACACAATAAAAATCCCACTCTATTTTATAAAAATCTAATCATTTAATGAACAAAAGGATACTAAAAAAACAAAAATCCAATAAGGGGAACCAGAAATATGAATCTCTAAATTGTTTAGTTAAAAAAGCACTAAAAAGCATTACTCCCCAATACAGATCAACTGGCCAGGATAGAATGGGACCTAAGCTTGATTTAGGGCAGACAAAGTTGGAGCCCTTGACCAATACCCATCCAGGTTTTATAAAGTCGGAGGTTTTACCTTGGCAAGTCACCATCCTTGAGTGGGGCAAGGCCCAGGCTTCATCTGAGAAGGGCTTCACAACGTCATGAGGTCTCAGTGAAGCCATTTGTTTAGCCAGGAAAAGCTCAGTGGCAAAATTCTAAACGTATCCCCATTGAAGTCCTCTCGCTTACCAGATACTTTTGGCGCATTTGCCTAGGCATGATTTCTACATTCAGGCTATGTAACATTTTTGGAGCTCATATTTCTCTAGTGGGATAAGTCTATACGATGTAGCCAAAGAGGGTTTCACAAGGCCAGATACCTTCTCTGCAAAGTCCCACAGAAATGGTTTTGCTCCAGCAGAAAAGCTCCAATGAGGAGAAACCTGAATCTTCAGCCCAGTAGCAATACAACTTGGTCGGATCAGCCTAGCAGGTTTGTACCAGCTGCTAGGCTGATCAGCCGACATAGAAAGAGGAAATAACTAGGAGACATAAACATATTTCTCCTTGTTATGTCTCACCTGGGAAGGTGTTGCATTTCGATGCATTCCCAGGTTTACTACTCTAGGAACACCCACACTCTTCCCATAGAACAGCTTGCCAGGGTTGAGTAAAGCAAGGTAGCAACTTGCTCTGCCTTGTGTTACTTTAGATTTACTAAGCCACACAGAATTATGCAAAAAGGCTTTGCATGGCTTAGTAAATCTCACTGAAGCCTTTGTGTTGCCTTGTGACCCCTTGCGTGATGCAAACACAAAGCAAGAGCTTTGTAAATTTGGTCCTAAATATTCACCATTGAAATACATTGCTAGAACAGCCAAATTATTAACTTTATGCATTTATATTATTTTTTGTGCTATTGCTCTATGGGGTATAAAAGTAGATTTGAAGCGTAAAATTGTATCTTTTATTTTAACCTTGATTAGAAGTGCAAATTAAATTTCCCTTGATGGAGGAGCTTCAGAATAAAATTTCGGTGATTTGGAGATAAATTGTTGAAATTTCGAATTTCAAGAACATTGAACAATAATAAAACAATGATATATCTTATGTTACACATTATAGCATATAAACAACGTCGGAGGAGGGGAGTAAGCTCAAATAGCACATAATATAATACATTGTGGTGATCAGGCACTGAGAATCAGTGATCTTTACCATAGGAGTTACAGTTGTGATATACAATACAACATGGGAAGATGGAAAAACAAAAGCGGCAGTACAATGGCATATATAGTCACATTGGCGTGACATCGCGCACGAGTTAACAGAACAGTGAATGGGGACCAGGGGTCAACAGAAAAACCCATCAAACAAATAAAATACAGGTGCATATTTATAGACATGTGCAAAAAACACAATTGATGGACAGAATGCAGAACAATGTCATACATTTACTCCAGTACAGAGATCTGGGCCTAAATCCATTGTTTTTTTGCACTCCACACCACCCCAGTTCAGACATGGTAATTTGCAAATCAGCCTTCACCCTGTGCCTCATGGGAACAGTCCAGCCCGAACTGCGAAGCCATGTCTTTCCTGGACCGGAATCAAGCATCCTAGGACCAGTTTCTGGCTATCAGCCGTCTTCAGCCAGGATAGCTTGACTCCAGTGGTGTGGAGAGCATGGGACTCACGTCTGAGCATACCCATCCCACTCGGGGTGACAAATGCAAAAACAACAATTGATGGACAGAATGCAGAACAATGTCATACATTCACCCCAGTACAGAGATCTGGGCCTAAATCCATCGTTTTTTTTGCACTCCACACCACCCCAGTTCAGACATGGCCATATGCAAATCAGCCTTGACCCTGTGCCTCATGGGAACAGTCCAACCCGAACTGCCAAGCCATGTCTTTCCTGGACCGGAATCAAGCATCCTAGGACCGGTTTCTGGCTATCAGCCGTCTTCAGCCAGGATAGCTTGACTCCAGTGGCGTGGAGAGCATGGGGCTCATGTCTGAGCATACCCATCCCGTTCGGGGTGACAAATGCAAAAACAACAATGGATGGACAGAATGCAGAACAATGTCATACATTCACCCCAGTACAGAGATCTGGGCCTAAATCAATCTTTTTTTGCACTCCACACCACCCCAGTTCAGACATGGCCATATGCAAATCAGCCTTGACCCTGTGCCTCATGGGAACAGTCCAGCCGGAACTGCCAAGCCATGTCTTTCCTGGACCGGAATCAAGCATCCTAGGACCGGTTTCTGGCTATCAGCCGTCTTCAGCCAGGATAGCTTGACTCCAGTGGTGTGGAGAGCATGAGACTCACGTCTGAGCATACCCATCCCACTGTTCCCATGAGGCACAGGGTCAAGGCTAATTTGCATATGGCCATGTCTGAACTGGGATGGTGTGGAGTGCAAAAAAAACAATGGATTTAGGCCCAGATCTCTGTACTGGGGTGAATGTATGACATTGTTCTGCATTCTGTCCATCAACTGTTGTTTTTGCATTTGTCACCCCGAGTGGGACGGGTATGCTCAGACGTGAGTTCTGTGCTCTCCATTTATTAATATTATTTATTTATTTTATTTTGGGCATTTGTATGGCGCAACAGCTACTCTGAGGGTTTCCCGGCGCCTTGGATCTGTTTGAGGGAACTGAAAAATTAGAAAGAAGGAGAGTTACTGATTAAAAAGCCAAGTTTTCACTCCCCTGTGAAATTGGAGGTAGTTTGGTTCCAACCGCAGTTTAAGTGGAAGGGAGTTCCATAGGACAGGGGCCAAATAAGAGAATGAGCGTCCACCTGGACGTGCTCGCTTAAATCTAGGGACAACAAATTTAGCTTGTGTCATGGATCGAAGAGCGCGTGATGGTACATATTTCTGGGCCAATCTACATAAATAGGAAGGTGCCTCATTCACACTGATCCTAAACATGTAGCAGAGTGCTTTAAATTTCACTCTGTTGGCGATTTTCAGCCAATGCAATTTCTTCAGGTGCTCTGAGATGCTTGTGCGCCCTGGGAGATGGAGAAGCAGCCTAGCTGCGGCGTTCTGTACAATCTGAAGACGGTTAATAGTGTCTTTATTGGATCCTAGGAGGAGAATGTTTCCATAATCCAATCGAGACACTATTAAGGCCTGTATTACTGTCCTCTGTGCCCCATCAGGAAGTTGCCAAAGTATTTTCCTTAACCATTTAAGGATAGCAAAGCAAGTTGCGGCCGTTTTTGTGGCATGTGCACGCATTGATAATTTGTTGTCAATTATTATTCCTAAGTTGCGGGCAGATTGGACCGCAACCGGGGACGGGCACATTTCAACCGGCCAATGAGTGGGGCCCAAAGATCCTTGTGATTACCAAAAATGAGTAGCTCTGTTTTTTCCGCATTCAATTTTAATTTATTATCGTAGAGCCAGTCAGCCATTCTCAGAAGTCCAGAGCGGAGAGGGGAAAAATCTGATTTGTCTGTGGATGCAAGGGAGAACACTAATTGCGTGCCATCCGCGTAGGAATAAATAGTGAGACCCATCTCTTCCGCAACCTTGGCTAATGGGGTAACATATATATTAAATAAAAGTGGGCTCAGTATAGAGCCCTGAGGTACCCCATACAAAGATTTCTGAATGTCAGAGGAGTTATTTTTGGAAAAGACTTGGAAGGTTCGGTGTAAAAGAAATTGTTCCAGCCATCTCAAGGCTCCATGCCACTGGAATCAAGCTATCCAGGCTGATGAGGGCTGAAAGCCCGAAACCGGTCCATGGATGCTTGTTTCCAGTCCAGGGAGGACCTGGCTTGGCAGTTCGGGCTGGACTGTTCCCATGGGGCACAGGGTCAAGACTGATTTGCATATGGCTGGGTTCAAACTGGAATGGCATGGTGAGCAATAAAATGATGGATTTAGGCCCAGATCTCTGTACTGGGGTGAATGTATGACATTGTTCTGCATTCTGTCCATCAACTGTTGTTTTTGTATTTATAGACATGCACAACACCTCAGCCCACTCCCTCCGGGACTATGTGGCTTTCTGACTGAGACTGCTGTTCAGCTGTGATCTTAGCAATGTAGTAGCGGTATGACCCCCAAATATCAATAGGACGGGACGGATTGGGGACCTGTGACGGGTATTCCACGTAATTAATATTGCAAAAAGCCATACTCCTGAGCCAAGACTTCAATCTCGGAGGCCGTCTATCACACCAGAGTAGCGCAACTTTCCTCTTTGCCAGCAAGAATCCTAATGCTGCAAGTTTACGGACAGTGCGTGGGAAGTTGGAGACATATCCCAGCAACGTTATTTCTGGGGTGGGGATCAGGTTCAAACATAACATGTCGCTGAAAGTATGGTGTACCTGAGACCAATAATCGTGTAAAAGAGTACAGGTCCAAGAGAGGTGGGCAAAGTCAGCCTAGGGGGCCTTGCACTTGGGGCACTGGTAGGGACGACTAGGATCTATTTTGTGTGAACGTGCTGGAGTGTGATATAGCCTGCAGAGTAATTTAAAATGGATGAGTTTGTGTCTACTGTTTAGGGAAACTTCCTTCGTAGCTCTGCAGCACTTTACCCATTGATCGTCGGATATGGGTTTTCCCAAATCCCCCTCCCTCGCAGCGTGTACCATGGTGTCCAGAGTGGGAATTGAGGCACTGCACATTCTATATAATTTAGAAAGTAGGTGTGTTCCCGATTGGTGTTGGATGATGAGTGTAAGCGGGGGGGCGGCCTCAGAAGTGAGTGGAAATGTGGGAAACAAAGCCCGCAGCATGGATCGTAATCTAGTCTAGACAAATGAGTCCATGAACGAGCGGTCAATGAAACGTTGGTCTTAAGACGTAGAGAAAGCGTGTCCCTCAGGGAAGAGGTCGCCAATGGCGTGGATGTGGAATTTGGCCAATGTGTGTTTGACTCCTGCTTCCCCGGTGATCGGGGCAAAAAACACAGTTGATGGACAGAATGTAGAACAATGTCATACATTCACCCCAGTACAAGGATCTGGGCCTAAATCCATCGTTTTTTTGCACTCCACACCACCCTGGGTTAGACACTGGCTATATGCAAATCAGCTCTGACCCTGTGCCTCATGGGAACAGTCCAGTCCGAACTACCAAGCCATGTCTTTCCCAGACCGGAATCAAGAATCCAAGGACCGGTTTCTGGCTATCAGCCTTCATTCAGCCTGGATAGCTTGACTCCAGTGGTGTGGAGAGCCTGGGACTCACGTCTGAGCATACCCAGCCCACTCGGGGTGAAAATTGCAAAAAACACAGTTGATGGGCAGAATGTAGAACAATGTCATACATTCACCCCAGTACAAGGATCTGGGCCTAAATCCATCGTTTTTTTGCACTCCACACCACCCTGGGTTAGACACTGGCTATATGCAAATCAGCTCTGACCCTGTGCCTCATGGGAACAGTCCAGTCCGAACTACCAAGCCATGTCTTTCCCAGACCGGAATCAAGCATCCAAGGACCGGTTTCTGGCTATCAGCCTTCATTCAGCCTGGATAGCTTGACTCCAGTGGTGTGGAGAGCCTGGGACTCACGTCTGAGCATACCCAGCCCACTCGGGGTGATCGGGAGCCAAGAAGCATTGGGCAAAGGCCAGAGAATACAATTGGTCCAGGCCAAGAAGTCTGCACACTCTCTCCCAGGCCCAACAGGTTGACAAGACAGTCTGTATATCCAGCGGATCTCGTGGGAAGCCCCTAGGAAGAACAGGGGACAGGAGTCCAGGGGGGACTAAATCCGCTTCAGGTTTCAAATACAGAATACGGGCATCAGGGTGAAACCAAGAATATGCATATGAATAAAGATAAAAATCAGGAACACCAAAGCCGCCCCTTTCATATTGAAGAGTTAAAACCCGCCAGGAGACACGCTGATTTTTGTCACCCCAGACTAATCGCAATAACAAGTAGCGCAGTTGGGAGGAAAAAAATCTTGGTGAGAGGAATTGGGATGTTATTAAAAAAGATATAAAAAGCGAGGAAGTACAACCATTTTAATTATGGCAATCTGCCCGGCCATAGCTGGAGGGAGGCGGATCCATCTCTCAATCTGGCTCTCTAATAGACCAACCGCACTACCATAATTTAGTCTAACGATGGCTGCTGTGTCCAAATGGATATGAACCCCCAGATATTCGCTGAGTCGTGACTCCATTCAAGAGGGAAAGAGCAATTCCACACTGTAGTGCTCGGGGTGAGCGGAAAGATGACTGACTTGTGCCAATTGATGTGAAGACCAGAAAATTTGCCGAAGCGAGTTATTTCCAGAATTAGTGGTTCAAGATTAATGTGAGGCATTCTGACATATAAGATCGTGTCATCCGCCTACAAAGATATCAAAAGAGGACCAGTACGGAACTGGAACCCCCGGTGTAGATGTTTTTCTTGAAAATGGCGGACCAAATGGTCCATCGCCAAGATGAAGAGCAGCGGGGATAGGAGGCATCCCTGACGTGTGCTGCGTGATAAGGAAAACTGCTCAGTGATGGTGCCATTAAGGCGCAGTCTGGCCGTAAGTGCGGTGTATAATAGTGCTACTGTAGAGACAAAACAGTCCGGCATGCCCATGCGACTCATGATGAACAGGAGGCCACTCCAAGGAGTCAAATGCTTTCTCAGCGACAAGAAGGATTGGGGTCTATTCGATGCAAAACAGAAAACAGGGTCCTCAGGTTCAAAGAAGTGGAGCGATGTGGGACAAATCCAGACTGTGCTGGGGATATGATAGACTCCATCAGCAATGAGAGCCGAATGGCGATAACCTTAGCCAAAATCTTGTAGTCGAGATTTAATAAAGAAAGAGTCCTGTATGAGCTGCATAATGTGGCATCCCTGCCTGGCTTGGGAAGGAGAATGATGACCGCCTCTCTGAACGTGGGAAGCAGACAGCCCATCTCAAGTGCCTCCGCGTATACTTCCACTAATCGCGGGACTAAGGCCTCTTTGTAGGCCTTGTAGAACTCGGCAGAAAAGCCATCTAGGCCTGGCGCCGAGGAACCCTTCAACGCCACAATGGCTTCAACTATGCTGTCCTGAGTGATGGGTGTAGCTAAAAATTCCTGCATGTGTTTTTCAAGATAGACCATAGCAATCTCATTTAAGTAGTCAGTCAGTGCCCTCCCGGGAAATCGCCACTGTCTCTCATATCCACCCAATCTGGGGACCTTCAATTTAAGAACTATTGGAGAGTGGTCTGACAGCGTGCGCGGGAGTGTGAGAAGGTTCTCAACCCAACCAGCGACCCCAGGGGAGAGGAGCCAATAATCAATTCTGGTCCAGGTATTGTGAAACCCAGAGTGGTGGGTATAGTCAGGAAGCTGTGGGTGAAGCCGTGCCTCGATGTCAATTAGAGAGAGGTGTGTGCATATATCAAGCAGAACTGGGCGGGATCTAGCTTTAGTGTCGGGGGAAGAGGACGTACTGTCCCTAGTGGGATTCATCAATAAATTATAGTCCCCTCCAACAATCAACAATCCAGGATTGAGCGTGAAGAGGTGCACCTGTAGATCTTGGAAAAAAGAAGGAGTATCGGTATTGGGGCCGTAGATCCCGACCAATGTGATATTGTATCCCATAAGAGTTCCGGAAACTATCAGATAACGACCCTCTTTGTCAGGGATACTATTGGAAAAAGCAAATGGCATTCGCTTATGTATAATTATGGCTACACCTCTTGAGTATCTGCTATAATGAGAAAAAAACGATGAGCACCCCCAGCTTTTGGCAACTTGAGAGGAGTCAGAGGGGGCCAGATGTGTTTCCTGTAAAAAGGCAATGTCAACATTGTGTCGAGTGATATAGTTGAAAACTTGCTTACGCTTTTTAGTATTGTTCAGTCCCCGAACGTTCCAGGACATCAGTGAAAGCCCGGATGGCCCGAGCTGAAGGCCTAACTTGGCCATGTGATAAACAATATCAAAGATAATCTGGACTGTGTGCTACTCCAGCTCAACTAAAAGGTATGATAAAAGATGTAACAATCGTAAATGAGAAAAAACAAATACAAACCTCGCCCCCACCCACCACCCAACCTCTTGTCAACCCCCAAGAGGCAAACCCATTGCAATCTTTCAGCAAAACTTAATAATATACATGACACTGACCAATTGAGAAAGAAATAAACAACTTCGAAGAAACCCCTAAAAAGCAAGAGAACAAAGGCATCCGCCATGGGGGACAGCAACGCCACGCCAGTCAGGCATACCCGTATGTCAAGACATGAATAAACCAGGAATGTACATAATCATGCAACACAAGAAAGGCAAAAGGATATGCAGTAATGGATCATCAGCCAGTCCCAGGGTCCGTGAAAAGTTCTACGCTGTCTTGTGAATCGCCATGAACTGGAGAAAGCGAACCAGAAGCAGTGGCCGCACTCGACCCCTGTTTTTTATAGTTCTGGCAAAATTCCTGCACCTCCGCGGGGGTGTCGAAAATGCGGAATCTGCTGGCAACTTCCACTTTTAGTCATGCTGGATAGAGCATACCGTACTTAAGGCCCAGGTTCCGCGGGGTAGCCTTGACACCATTGTACTCACGTCGTGCCTCCTGGACCATAAAGGTGAAGTCAGGAAAAAGAGACACGGTGCTGCTCTGCCACTGGATCTCTCCCTTCTCACGCGCAGCTAGAAGAGCAGCATCGCGGTTATGGAGATTCATGAGTCTAGCAATGATTGGGCGTGGAGGCAGGCCAGGGCAAGGACGGGGACCCAAAGATCTATGGGCTCGCTCCACCACAAACCCCTGCGTGAACACCTCTCTGCCGAACAGGTCAATGAGCAGTTTTTCCACGAAGATACCCATGCGTCCAGTTGATATCGTCTCTGCCACGCCAAGGATGCGGATATTGTTGCTTCAGCTACGCGCCTCAAGGTCCTCGTTCTTGATGGCTACTTCTTTGAGGATCTTTTCGGTATGCTCCAGCCGCTTCAGCGATTTCGATGCGCTGTCTTCTATGTCCAAGACTCTGGACTCTACCACATCTAACCGTCGGTCGTGGGCCTGCACCTTAGACCCCATGTCAGCCAGTTTTTGTTTGTGGCTGTCGAACCGGCTGTCCAGTGACTTAAAACCTGCCCTCATCTCACTCAACATGGCGGTAACCAAAGAAGTCGCGTCATCTCGTTCAGTAGACTCCATTACGCCCGTGGAGGAGCTAGACGGGGCATCAGTGGTGAGGAGGGAGGCTTTATCGAAACTGAGTTTACGTTGGTTTGGATCCCTTTTCCCCATGGTGGAAGCTGGTGGGTGAAAGGCAGCGGTGAGGCAGCAACGTGGCAGAGACCGATGACCTCGGACAGCAGGGGGGGTCAAGTACCAGCGAGGGAGTACTCACTATCACATTCGAGTGACCGGCAGAGGCAATGGTAGGTGCTCCGTCAGCCAAAATGTTATCAAGGAAGCCCCTGTGATAAGGCAGATGCGATCAGCACCTAGGACTGTGGTTTATCTTGTGACCAATCAGGAGACGTTTATGGCAGAGAGTCCCAATATCGGAGGCCAAGCGGCAGCAGCAAAAAGCTGCGTCAGACCCTGAGGCGATTGTCTCGTGACGCTAAAATAGATCCGTAGTGCGGGGGAGCAGTCTCACCTCAACACAACTCCAGGACAATCACCGAGGTCTCCCCAGGACTGAGGTGGTCATAAGCAGTGTTCACTAGCTGGCCAAGTCCAGGGAGATCAACAAACAAAGCCGTGTTACGTGACCGAGGAACCGCAGGGACCCGGCAGTCAGCCCACTGCAGGAGGTAGGCGCAGAAAAGAGCGTCGCGGCTGGGGGGGAAGGCAGTGGGGGATAGGCGGGGCCGCCACAAAGCAGGGGGGCACCAAAACCTGCAGCGACCGCCGCCACGTCCCACCGAGGCCCACAGAGCGCCCAGCCCCGACCTCCCCGCCCACCGGGCAGGACCGCAACTCGAGACCCAGGTCCGGGACTGCGCCGAAGGCCCGAGAGCCGTGAGCATGTCCCAGGAACCCAGAGCAGCACACCCGACCGAGAAAGGGACCGGGGAGAGAGAGAGGGTGCACCGTCGCCATACGATTGGTGCCTGAAGCACATCATGGCAGCAAATAATGCACATGATGGGCTCGGTCAACTTGCAATGAGGGAAAATACTGCTGTTAGTGTGTTATTCCACATGGTGAGATCCAAAATTCAGAATGATGCACAAAAAGGGCCCTAAGTCTATATCACACAAAGTTGTAGTTGAATTTTCTGGGTGTGTTCTTACCAACTGGAACTGTGCTCCAGTTATCGAGGCCTGGCTGTTCCCAATAGTATTTTAACAAGTACATGGAAAGCTGCACACATTCATCTCCATCACTAGCACCAACACAAATTACTCTCTCACAAGCCCTTTCGGTTTAAAGTCTACTTGGCTGCTAAGGCTTTTCTCCTCCTGTGCTGATTGATTGATAATCCCATTATACATGACGAGCTCACCTTGTCATGAGCACAGCTCCAGTGTGCCTCATGACGAGCTCACCTTGTCATGAGCATGCAAGAGGTTAAGGAACCTCCAATTGGTTTGGGCTAACTAGCTGTCCACCAGTGATGTAATACGGGCCCCTATATCCACTGTGGCTCATCGGAGCCCCCAACCCTCCTGGGGGCTCCCAACCAGTGGCAATTTCTGAGCAAAGGTGTCGGTGCTCCACCTGCTTGGCTTTCACTCCCCAGGGTGTGCTACTGCCAATATCAAAGCAAACTCTTTAAAACTGTTTTATGTTTATATTGTGCACATACCTCTTGCTTGGGCCCAGACTTCTGTTGCTGTGATGAGTCATGACACACCGCCAGTGATGCTGATGCATTCCCTAACCAGCTGCCCGTGGGCAGGTCCAGAGTCTACAGTATTTGCCAGCCTGCCTATCTCACACCTCTGAGGCCTGTGAGGACATCATCAGCACAGCAAAAACATTGCATTAAGGACCTGTCTCTACCCCCTGATGTGGAGTGAGGGTAAAATTAGCCCCAGGCATTTTAGACTGAAGCCCTGTAACTCTGGAAGTGTGGAAAGCCTTTTCCATCTCATCACAGTGTAGGGGCAGCAGGCAGAAAGGAAGCAGAGAAATCAAGTCTCCACAGTTTGTCATCAGGATTTATGAAGACACACTGCGCAGACTTGAGGTGTCTCCTTCCAGCACTGCAGTTAATTGCAGGACCATGTGGAGGCCATCATTCAAGCTCCAGTGCCAGTGTCTGTGTCTGTGTTTCACTGGCAGCTAGGAGCCGAGGAGCAGACAAGGTGGTGTGTACTGCAGGTTTGTGTCGGCATCGCCATGAAGCTTCTCTGACTAGCGACAGTCCTGACGGTTTCCCACAGCCCCCAATCTTGTGAGCAGACCAAGTGGGTAAGTAAAAAAAAAGCTTAGCAATTGGCCCAGCAAAACTCACGTATTGATCATGGCACTGGAACCCTGATGCCACTGCTAGACGAATGCAAAGCAATACAATAACAAGCATTTGCAATGCAATCGGCCTTGCATTCGAGAGAGTTTGAGCTATTGGAATTGTAAACGGCAATGCCTTTTATTTATGTGTTGGTTTTGGAAACAGATAAATAAAAGGCGTCATTTATAATGCAGTTAGCTTAAACTTTCGCAAATGTGAGAACTATTGTATTGGAAATAATTGTTTTGTATTTCTCACCCCGAATGGGACGGGTATGCACAGATGTGGTTACCGTGCTCTCCATGCCACTGGAGTAAAGCTATCCTGGGTGATGAGGGGTGAAACCCTGAAACCGGTCCTAGGATGCTTTTTTGTGCTGCAGGGAGGACCTGGCCTGGCAGGTGAAGCTGGACTGTTCCCATGGGGCGCAGGGTCAAGACTGGATTGGTAGGGAAAGCAGTAATAACATCATGGGAGGGGGGCTAAAAGGGACAGGGGCAAATGTGAGCGTCTCGGGAAAGCTTGAACATAGGAGGCACGGGGAAGCAATAACGCAGGAGGGGGTAAGCAACGGAAGTAGTGGCTGTAAACAATGCAGGGGTCAGGGAGAGTGGAAGGACACTGACCAAAGAAGTAGTACTTGGGCCATGCTCCAGCGGAGGGGGAACACCTGAAGAGGAAGGGAAGCCAGCATTCTCACACCAAAGAGGAGCAAGGTAACGAAAGTGATGATGAAACTAAGAATGCAAAGCAATGGGCAGGCTCCCCTGTAAGTAAACAAATTGTGCGCTGTCTCAGGTGAGACCTACAACAGAGGCAGAAGCAAAGTGGTTTTAAGGAAGGGATATAGAACAGTCCATAAAAGCTAGAGAGGACAAAACAAAGTGTCACAGGGAGGAGAAGGGATAGTGCATGGGGAGAGAGAAGCGAAACAGCAGGGAGATGAGACAAGTAAAAATGAACAGAGTGCACGGGGAGGATAGAATAAAGGCTGAGGTATGGGAGAGAAGAAACAGATGGTACAGAGAGTCTAACTAGCTGGTGGGAGGAGAAAGAGGAACGGGGGAGCATGGAGAAAGCAGAGTTTGTGCCGGGTGCAGGAGAGAATGGAGAGGGTTGTAGGGAGAAGAACAAGGAGAGAAAGAAAGGATAGAGGAAGAGGTCAGAGGACATAACAGACAATAGAAGAACGAGTGCATAGAATGGCTGAAGAGAGGGAGGGCAGGTTTTGTAACAAAAGGGAGAGAAAAAAGCGGGAGGGGCGAGAGTGCTGAATTATGCTGGGAGGGGGGAAGAGCAGAGGAGGCACTGTGTGAGAAACGAGTAGGGACGGGCTGACAGAGGAAAGAGCTCAAAGGACATCCGGTAGTGGAAGTGCGTAAAGGAGGCCCTGTCTGGGTGAATGGAATTCTGCTGTCCTGGAGTGTCGTCTTTCAGATGCCCTAAACTCATCGAGATCGCGTTGTACTAACATACATCCATTCTGTGCTCCTGTCAGTCCTTTAAATAGACAGTTCCTGTTGGGTCTGGTACTGAGGACCTGAACTGCTTTCATTTGAAAGGGAGAGTGCCAGCTCTCCTTAGTTACAAAAGGTACTTTCCAGGGTCGGGAGCATCCGCACCGATGAGTTTAGGGCATCTGAAAGACGACACTCCAGGACGGATGTATGTTAGTACAACGCGATCTTTTAGATCGCGGTACATGACAACGCTGCCATTACAACGCAAGTCGTTACAACGACTTGCGTTGAAGGGCGTGGATTGTGGAATATTATAATTTTATATTCCAACACCAGTCCACGTAACAGTAGGGAAGGTGTTGGAATATAAAATTACAATATTCCTTATACAACAGTGCCATCCAGCGCAAGTCGTAGTAACGACTTGCGTTGTAATGGCATTGTTGTAAAGGCAACGCGGTGTAAACACCGCATTGTAAACGATGTTCCCCGGACAGGAGAGGTCGGATGCGGGGTAATTAAAAGACGCAGTCAGGGTCTCAAGGCGCTGGCATTTCTGGCTGCTTCACGGTGCTATGTTCTTTTCCAACAGTACTGGGAACAATGCTTCATTGCAAGCGCTTTGAGTCACCGATCTGTAAAGTGTTTGAAGATGGACTTGCCGATGTAAGACCTGTGTAGAACTGACCTTAACTAGGAGCGAGAGCACAGATACAACTCATGGCCAGTATGGCACCGAGCCGGCCAGATGCCCCATTGCCTCCTGGTTGGGTAGTAAAAGACAACTAATATCTGTGGTGCTGTCATAGGCCCCGGTAACTGCACCTGCTGCACTTCTGGTTGTTTATCAAGGAGAACCTCTTGGATTTGGTTAGAGTCTGCGGCTGGCCCCCGTCCCTAAACAAACTGTTGCACACAGAGTGTATGCCAGCAAGTGCACCCTCCTGTGCCCTAAGATGGCGATCTTCACCCTTGAAATCCACTCCCTTTGATGCAAAGCGCTGTGTGGGCATCTTCATCTGTCACCTTGGCTAAGAGAGGAAACTGGGCTTCACTCGTGGCTTCCGGCCCTGTGCCAGGGACACGCCCTCCTGTGCCAGACGGGTTTTTTGATGGCTGCAGATGGAGCTGGCAGCCATCCCCGACACTGCCTACGCCAGTGCTGAGGGCACAAACTGCAGTTTAATGCACATGAGTAACCTATAGCATAAGAGAAGGGGGTCACTGGTCACTGCAAGGGTCAGGGTGGGGGTGATTGTAAGCATTAGGGTGAGGGTAACTGCAAGCGTCAGGTTAGGGGTCACTGCAAGCGTCAGGGTGGGGGTGATTGTAAGCATTAGGGTGAGGGTCACTGCAAGCGTCAGGTTGGGGGCTCACTGCAAACGTCAGGGTGGAGGTGATTGTAAGCGTCAGGATGAGGGTAACGGCAAGCGTCAGGTTAGGGGTCACTGCAAGCGTCAGGGTGGAGGTGATTGTAAGCGTCAGGGTGGGGGGTCACTGCAAGCGTCCGGGAGGGGGGTCACCACAAGCTTCAGGGAGGGGGGGTCACTGCAAGCGTCCAGGAGAGGGGTCACTGCAAGCATCAGGGAGGGGGGTCACTGCAAGCTGCAAGCGTCAGGGAAGGGGTCACTGCAAATGACCCACAATATCGCTCTCACGTGGAGGTGGAAAACTAGAGCCGGTGAACTTGTGATAAGTGTGCACAATAGTGCCCAGGTGTGCTGCCGGATGGGTTCAGTGCAAGCACTGCAGAATGCAACTGAGGTCGCAGTGTGTGAGGAGCACACACATACGAACAACGCGCTGTGTGAGGGTATGCACGGGCGACTTCTGGTTATGGGCTTTTAACGAGAGCACGGACCTTATGGTGAATGCTGTGTCGACAAGTGCAATGGAAGATGTACAAGGGCTGTGTGCTGCATAAACATGTGACTAGACCGTCGAAGATGTGCACAGGCCATCTAGTGTGCACCGCATGAACATGTGACTGCCGTGAAACATATCTAACCGGCCTCTCAAACCTGCTGGCACCACAACTCGCTTCTTTTCCTGCTCTGCTGGGTGGCTTCCTGGGTCCTAGTTAACACCTTCCTTTTCGTGAGCAGGACTGTCTGTATAGCGGCTGCTGGGCGATGCATGCTTAATATAGCCATTTGGACAGGTCAGGCAAAATATAGTGCAAACTCACCCAGTCAATCCCAGGAGGAAACAAGCATTTACAAATGCAACAGGACTCGTATTTACATTAGACCTATTGCATTTTAAACAAAAGTGCGGGCATCCAAAAACATACGAACAGGAGGGGGGGGGGATGCAGAGAAGTTACAAACTGCGGGAGGGAATGGGGGAGGCAGGGGAACAAAAGATTTTTTAAAGTAAAGGGACCGATAGCCATGGAAGAAGAAAAATGATGACATGGCTGTTAGGAGGAGGGACAAACAAGCCGAAAACAAGTCAGAATGCAGCATTTCTGATTTAAGCCAATGAAAAACATGAACGGAAACTGGGCGGAGCTTCCCCCCACTATACTGTATATTGCATGTCTCGCAAAGCGAACAGCGCGTTGCACTGCAACGCTGTATGCAAGACCTAGAAATCACTGAAACAAATAAATTGATAGAGTATCTGATGAGAAAGTGCCAGGCACTCTGCACTCGTTTAGCTGGACTACCGTACCCTGAAGATACTGCTGGGGCCATGTGTTTGAAGAATATTTGTAAATATTCCATTTGTAAGCTTTTCAACACAACAAACACACATCCACAAAGCATGCCTTTAACTAGAATTCATTTCATATACTTCCTCTAGGATGAATAGAACAGGCACAGGCCTTCCTATCCCTTTAGTGCCATGCATACATACTTAACATGTTGCTCTGTAGTGCTAAAGCAGAGCCAGTACTGTGCCTCAGCATCGAGTTACTTGCTAAACCAAGTATTGTTTTCACTTCCGTGAAAGGAAATGAGCTAATGGGCTGCGAAGTGCAAGCCCCTCTCAGTAAAAGACTAGGCAGTGGAGTGGCGGGTGGGGTGGACAGGCGGGCAGAGAGGAAGTCCACATCTAAATAACACTGGCCGTAAATCAGCTCCCAGAACGGTTGTTCGGCCATGGTTAGGCTCACAGATGGCTCGCTGCTCATGTCTGTCAGGGCCAGCAGCAAAGGGCGTGTGCCGAGAGGGGAAGTTCCAGCCCTTCCTACATTTTCTTTTTACATTTTGCTTGCTTAATTTTGTATACTGCCTAATGGTTCTTAGTGCAGGCATACATTTGTCTCTAGTAAAAGACAGTAATCAAAACAAGCATGGGGTGGAGCCTATGTGCTACATTTGGCTAACTAGGGGGGTAGGTTATAAGCATCTTCCTTTTATCTCTAGGAACATTATGAGGGTGAAATACATTGTCATAATTTTCTTTCGCAAGTTTTATAGTAATTTAAGATGTGATTTAATGTTGGACAGGTTTACTGGTCCCACTCAGTCAAGGACCAGCATCTGTCACAGCTGAGAGTCTGAGATCTTTCAAGTATGGCTTCAGGCATCTAAGCCTTCTTTCACCAAAAATCCTCTAAGATCTAGGTTTTTGGGGATTGATTCGTCAAACCCAGAATGCAATATTTTTGTGATATAGTGGTGCCTTCCAATATTCAGAGCTAGCTGCTTCCTTTAAGCAGAGTTCTGGAAGGATGCTAGCTGGACATGTTTTGCAGTGCCAGAACTTCTGTTTGTATGCACTGAAATAGGATTACATCTACCTTCTAGGCAGCCATATCAAAATAAGTATCTTAGTTCATTTATGTCAACACGGCCAATAAATAATGAATTTTAATGTTTCATTCGAACAGGGCAGAGGCATTATTAAGCACTCCATATTTGCAGGCATTCACAGTGAAGGCCATGTGTGTATCTATAGCGCTGGGACGCTCTCGGGCAGCCATGCGCTCTATAAATCCAGTTTCATTTCATTTAATTTCATTTCATTTCATCCCAAACCCTGACAATGTAAATTCATACCAAATGTTCTGACCCTCACAAACGTGTGAAGTTATCCAGGTGGTTAATGTTAATGTATTACCTCAGAGGAGTGACGCCTACATTTGCGCTGCAGGGATAATAATATCCAGCTCTTGAGTTACAGGTGACGTTACCAGGCAGTATCCAGTGAATCAGTAAATCTCCAAACAGTTACTTCTCCCATGAGCAATGCAAATGTTGCGTGGTGAAGACACGCCCACCAGCAATGGAGTAAAAAATAGTGGTTTGCTTTATGAAGTGATCGTCCGCTGGTGTACGGCTGAAAGTACCTTTTTAGAGACAGTTGTTTCTGAGTCGGGTGGGATGATGACTTGTTGTGTTCACTATTGACATCACGTGCTCAGTTTGTGCACTCCTCCCGACCCTACTTACCGACCGAACCACCAGACAAACCACCAGGAACCATGCCTGAGGGCATAGTTCACGGTCTAAACACCTTACAAAAGTGTATATTTTAAGAAAATAGTCCTTTTATTTTTAGCTATAATGGCGTAAGAGATGTGATTACATGTTAGGTGTGCTGCTAACTTAACAAAACAAACAGAATTTTTATATCACACTAGACAGTAGACTTAAGATAATATAATTCATACCAAACGAAAAGGAATATTGATTAAGACATGATAAAAACGTTACAATTGGCATCTTTCTCATGAGGAACGGTAAGAGGGGAAAATATCACCCTTGTCTGTTAATGTGTTCCCAAAGATAAGGTCTATTCTGATATGCAGAACATATCAATTCACTACCACCACCGCAGAAGGATTCAAGCCATTGAAAAAGGACTACAAAGGACTCGGAAGAATTTTCCAGAAGTGTGTCTAGGTGCAGCCTTGTAAGGTCTGAGACCAAGGTAGCCTTGGCCCATCAGGTCTAGGATGGAGGGTCAAGTTGTTTTCTTGAGGGGAAGACAGAGTCAGTGTTAAGGAAGTATAGCACCTCTGTCGATTCAAAGCACGGTACCGAAGGCCCGTGTGAGAAGTGAATCCCCAAACTTTTAACCAAATCCGCATTAATTACAAATTCATTTATGCGCATGCACGCAACTCAATTTGCAGGATGTGCTATGCAAAGCTCATTTTCTCTACCAGCTATTGGCTGTTTTTCTAACTGTACAGAGCCTTCCTTCTGCTTGCTATATTCTCAGTGCTATTAGACCACAAGTTGAAAAACCGGAAGATGCATCAGTTGGTTGCACACCTGCTGCAGAGATCAGTGTGTCACTATTATGAAGACCATTGCCTTGGGTAATAAACCCCATTCTTTAAATATAAAGTATTCAAGTTTAAAAAGTACAATTATTGTGGATTAACAAGATACGATTAGAAAATGCATTATAAACAGTTGCGGCCCGAGGAGGGAGTTCCGTGGGGCGGAAAGGCGGGGCGGGGGAGAGGGGCAGGGTGGGGTGCAGTAAACACCTGATTATGGATGATTGGATGTAAGGACACAAAAAAAAACATTTTATTTATTTAATTGTTTACCTACCTCCAATCATCCATATTCTGGTCTTTACTACCCCCCCCCCCACCCTGCCCCTTCACCGCCCCACCTTTCCGCCCCACGGAACTCCCTCTACGGGCCGCAACTGATTATAAAGCATAATAAAAATGCAATTGAGCAGAACTTTTCCAGTTTTTTTATTGTTTTTTGGTATCCCAGAGCTAATAACAGATCTAATATTTGTATATCTATTAAAACATGCTCCCAATCATCCAATGAACTTACTAAGAAAACATTAGTATTAGAAAAAGGAACATGCTACTGACAAATTGCATTAATTTGGTTCCGGATCTGCACCAAGAAATTATGAAGGACATGTGAAAAATTTATGGTTATGATCAGTGTGTTTTGAGGCACATGACCAACAAGTGTAAGGGAGGTCTACATATATTTTGTGCAATGATGAGGGCGTTAATAAAAGCCTATTATACCTATGAAAATGTGTGTGCGTGGTGTTTGCTGCATGAGAAGTTTTCCTAATTTTTGTCCACATTTTCGTCCAAAATAGGATAGGCCAATTCATACCTAAATCATATTCCTAAAATAATTAATTGCCTGTTTTATTCCTATCAGCAGAAGAATGATGTAAATGTGAGTATATATTAGAGGCCTTTGGAAGTGTAGGTATGGGATCTCTTAATCTATTATTGACGGTGGTGAGGTGAGTTGAGTGCTGGACTGAAAAAGTTTAAAAGAAACATATATGGCTTCTTGTAACAACTAAGATGTATTTTGAAATGATGAAGGGAGCACAAAAAGAGCTTGAGCTTGTGTAAAAGATAACAAGTTGTCTTCAGAAAATAGCTGTTTGATCCAAATCTTTTCCCCGGCACGTATTGCAATAAAGAGGCCTAGTATTAAATGTTAAAGAAGTATTATGCCTAATAGTAGATTGAAGAAATTAGTATCTGTGAGAGAATATGATATTATAGGTTCCAATAATTTGCATAATAAGAACAAATGAGATTGCAGAAAGTTTGTGGCTGCTGAGTAAATGTTATGTACTACCGAAAGGAAAAAGGGGATAGGGAAGTTTTCTCCAGATCAAATGGGCAGATTGTTTCAATATAAAAGCCATGTGATATTTAGGAAAGTCAAGAACATTTACACCACCCTCACAGTTGAGATTCTTTATTTTCAGTAGAGACATTCAAGGTTTTTTTAATATTCCAAAGAAAAGAGGAGAGTATGGAATTAACCTTTCTAAAAAATAATTGACAGGAATATTTAGTAGAATATTTGAGATAATGTAAACAATAATAGGAGCTAACATCATCTTGATCGTGTTGAGACGTCCCCACCACAAGAGATGTAAGGGATGCTAATGACTAGTTAATGAAGTTATCTTTTGTATGGATTAGTCCATATTCAATGAGATGGATGTCTTAATGGTATTAGTGAAATGTAGACCAGGGTATTTAGTTTGTTGATTTTTCCATGTAAAGTTGGTAGTTGGTAGTTGAAAAATTCAGCTTGAAAGTAAGTTTATTTAAAGGCAGTAACTTGCACAAATATAAATGCTTAGAAAGCAACCTCCCCTAT
Source organism: Lissotriton helveticus (assembly GCF_964261635.1). Lineage (NCBI taxonomy): Eukaryota > Metazoa > Chordata > Amphibia > Caudata > Salamandridae > Lissotriton > Lissotriton helveticus. Next base: position 970,530,560 of record NC_136065.1, on the reverse strand, counting down.
AAAAGCCTGGAGAGATGATTGAATTTGTGAAATGAATAATAAAATGTCATCAGAGTATGCGGCAAAGTTAACCTGTTGAGAGTTGCAAGTAAAACCATGCAGGTCTTGCCTATGTCTGAGTTGGGATATGAAAGGTTCCAATGCTAGACTGAAAAGAAAGGGTAACCTCGTCGAACTCCTTAACCCAAAGTGAAGTATGGAAAGGTAAACCCATTTGCAATGATAGCTGCTTGAGGTAATGAGTAGAGAAGAGAAATTGGATAAATATGTTTGGGTACAAAGCCAAACCATTTAAGAGTATGAAAAATGAATGGCCAACACACTTTGTCGAAAGATTTTTCAGCATCTAAAGTTATTGCTGCTAAACATTCGGGATATGTTTTGATTTACATAAGACATCAAATATTGAGCGTGTATTATCAGATAAATACATTCCCTTAGCAAAGCCCTATTGTTCTTTACCTAAAAGATCAGGAAGAAAGGATTCTAATCGTCAAACTAATGCTTTTGAAAACATTTTGTAATCAATATTAACAAAAGATATGAGTCTATAATTTTTGCAGAAATGAAGAGTCTTTTCCCTCTTTGAATATTAATCAAAAAAGCCCATCTAAGAAAGAACCCAATGATTTCTTTAAGTGTGAGAAAGAAGTTACAAAGATATTGAGTTGAGGAAGATGTAAGGAAGAAAGATATGTTTATAATTCGACTTTGATAACATCAGGGCCTTGAGCTTTATCATTCTTAAGATTATTCTGTGCAGTATCAAGTTCAGTTTAGGTAATTTCTGTTTCAAAAATGGGAGATATCAAGAGGAGTCTCAAAAGATTTTTGAGTAGTTGATAGATAATTACATTTTTTAGAATCCGATGGGGATTCCTCCAGCATTAATAACTCTTTGTACAATTGAACATATTGTCTGGTGATTATCTATAATGGATTCAAGTCTCCTTTTGTTTTGTGTTACCTTTAGGTAGTTAGCTAATATCTTACCTGACTTATTATGGCCTCTATACAATTCGGCACTGGCTTTAAGAATGTATGCTGATTCATGCTCAGTGGATAATTTATCATATTGAAGTTTAGCTTGAATAAGGTCTTGCAGGCAATCTTTCGATCTGGATGTAAAGTAAGAATGCTTTAGTTTCTTAATTTTTACAAGCACTTCTATAGTGTGGGTAAGAGATTTTTTCCTCTTCTGAGATATATAATTAATTATAAAACCATGAACTGATGCTTTGAAGACCCTGAAAGTCAATATCTCCTCTTTGGTTAGGACAGAAATATTCATGCAAGAAGAAGGTAAAGGATGCATTAAAAAAGCATGTAGTAGAAGTGAATTATTTAATCGTCATCGCTTTGCTAAGTGCAGAGACTAGAGCAAGGTCTGAAATTAAATTAGGACCTATATCATCAGAGAGTAAGTTTGGGACAAGTCAGGTGAAATAAAAATGAAATCTATTCAGGACTGAGTGTGGTGAACTGGAGAGAAGTATGTGTAATCTCGTAGGGCAGTATTACAGTCTCCAAGCATCAATCAAATGTCTCTGTTTAGGAGCATGGACAAATATTTTTTGTGATTCATTTGGAATCTACTGAGATGTAGTGTTTTTGTCAGTAAACGGATCAACAATTTGATTGCAGTCTCCAACAAAACTAAAGTTATCATCAGAACATTGCTTAATCTTTTGAGCAACATTAGACCAGAATTGACAATCTGTGGTACTAGGACCGTATACATTAAAGCCGAAATGTGGGACTTTATCAATCAGCAATTTAAGAAACTACCATCTTCCATCTTTATCCTTGTCCTGTGATACCAAATGAATAGGGATGGTTCTACACCATAAACCCATGACTCCATTCTTTTTACCTCTTCCAGAAAGGAAGTCTTCGCCAACCAATCCTCTTTTCAATGTGATATAGTAATCTTTTGTAAGATGTGATTTTTAAATAAGTGCAATGTCCGCACCTAGCTTTGTAAGATGCCCCTGTATTGGATAGTTAAGACCTCTGACAATCCAAGACACAATTTTAAACGACATAGGGCAGAATTGAAAAGAATAGATAAGTGCAATACACCAGTAAGAAGCATAAATGAGAACCATGTACACATGAAGGAATACAATAATGCAAATATGAGTTCTTGAGGAATAAAGGAAAAGAAAGTTGTCGCATTGTGAAGAAATATGATAGAAATCAAGTAATAAAAGGAAGTTTATGAAGATCTGGAATGCAAGTAAGTATGTTAAAAAAATGAAAGTAAAAATAAAGAGAACCATACCTACAAACATTTGAAAAAGGATGGAGTAGGTGAGGCCACATGGAGGGATAGCACATCTGGGCTCTGGGGCAAAGATTAAAGGAGAGCTGTGGAACATGAAACAAAGAACATGCACAAGTGTAGAATATGAAGGCAATACCTGTAAGAGAAAGGCAAATTAGTGGAGAAACACTAAAGATGTAATAAGCACTATTATTCATTCAGCAATAAGGCTATGCAACTATATCAACTCTATATGACTAATGTAAGATGATTAATGGAACTGTTATGGAGAAAAACAAGCAATATTACAAAGAAAATGAAGAATGAGGAGATCTTGAAGTGTCCTTGCTTTAAACTCTGTCTCTAGAACACTTTAGAATTTAATAGTGTTCTGATAGGTTGTTGTTTTGTTTTTGTGAATTACTTTTAAATAAGCAAGGATAAAATACTTCAAATTGGGCACCAAGAGAGCGAACCGTTGCCCACATATTTAGAAATTCTCAGTGTGAATCTGCAGTAGCCTTAGCATAATCTTGTGAAAAGCATATGAAGTTGCCTGACCTAGAAATCTCTTTAAATAGCTTAGCTGCAGAGAGTACTTTAAGCAAGTTGATATATTTGAGGTAGTAAAGAATCACTCCTCTACGTTTGTTGTAACTAGAAGACACGTTACGTAGATGACCAAATCGGTGAGCTTGTTCAATATTGAGCAATGGTGATGATGATATATTCAATAATGTAGGAATGAAGAGTTTGAAGAAGACAACAGGATTAGTACCTTCCGAACCCTCATGCAAACCATAAATTGTTTTTCTTTTTTCTGTTTTCTAGGTCTATCACTTGTTCTTGTAAGGTAGAAACCTGTAATTGAAGTGTGTTGACTTTGAGGGTAATATATGTAAAAGTTGTGATGTGTTGTTTAGCTGATGAGAGGTGCTCTTACATGTGAGACCACTGCGCCTCTGGCCTGGTCGCCCCCCTGCTCCTTGCCGCGCCTGCCTCTGAGCCCCTGCTCACCTGCATACCGAGTCCCTCCTCTCCGACGCCGTCAGCAGCGCCCCAGCCGCCGCTGGGCCGCCCGCTCTGCCGGTCCCGTTCCCGCGCCTCCTGATTGCGGCCCCGCCCCCTCGCCAGACGATTGGGCACCCCTTCCCGCCTCCCAGCTGACCCGCCCTCCCTGCTCCCCTCTTATGACGCCCCCAGAGCGACCGCGCAGCGGACACGCGCAGCGGGAGCACCGAATGAGCGCCGAAGGTGCGCCAAAGGTAAGCCCGTCTGCGCCCGTCTGCGCCTGGACCGCGCCCAGTGCCAGGACCCCTGGCCCCACCGCCGGAAGCCGACCCGACGGACCTACGACGCCACCAAACTCAACGCACTCAACACCGGTCGAACCCCGGGTTGCTACCGAGCCACACCGAGACGCACCCACGGACCCTTCAGCTGCCACTCCTGCAAGTTCACCTGCAACCGGACCCACGCCACACCAGCTCCCACCAAGCCGAACTCCAGCAGCACCCACCTGAAGTGCATCCTGCTCAACACCCGCTCCATCCACAGACACGCCGTCGAGCTCTGGAACCTGCTCGACACCACAGACCCAGACGTCGCCTTCCTCACGGAAACCTGGATGAACGCCTCTTCCGCGCCCGACATCGCCATCGCCATCCCAGAGGGTTACAAGATCACCCGGAGAGACCGCGCCACCCAGACAGGAGGAGGCATCGCCATCATCCACAGGAACACCATCCGCATCACGACCAACACCGACGACACCCTCGCACCCGCCGAACACCTGCACTTCCAGATCCACGTCAACCCCAAGACCACCCTCAGAGGCACCCTCATCTACAGACCCCCGGGACCACGCACACAATTCAGCGAGGACATCGCCGACTTCGTCAGCCCGCACGCCCTCCCCTCCGCTGACTACATCCTCCTCGGGGACCTCAACTTCCACCTGGAGAGCAACAACGACCGCAACACCACCACCCTGCTGGACAACCTCGCCAACCTCGGACTCAAGCAACTGGTGACCACCCCCACACACTACGCCGGACACACACTCGACCCGATCTTCTCTTCCAGCAAGGACATCGCCTTCAGCCATGCCACGGGACTCCACTGGACGGACCACAGCTGCGTCCACTTCAGCTTCAGAAGGACCACGCTCCACCACCACCAGCAACAGGCTCCCCGCAGAAGCTGGAACAAGATCACTGCAGACCAGCTTGCGACCTCCCTGAGCAAGAACCCCCCCACCAGCACAACTAACCCCAGCCAAGCAGCCACCAACCTCACGAAATGGATCAGCGACTGCGCAGACGACCTCGCCCCGCTGAAGACCCCGCCGAGCAGACCCGGCAGCAAGAAAGCCCCATGGTTTAACGACGAACTCAAGAGCTCCAAGAAGAACTACAGAGCACTCGAGAAAACCTGGCGCAGAGACCCAACACCGGACAACATGACTGCCCTCAAGCTCGCCACCCGAAAACACCACCAGCTGATCCACGCCACCAAGAAAACCGCATTCAAGGAACGACTGGACAACAACGCACACAACAGCAAGGAACTCTTCAACAGCGTGAAAGAGCTCTCCAACCCCAACGCCGGAAACAACGACATCACCCCTTCGCAAGACCTCTGCAACTCCCTCGCCTCCTACTTCCACAACAAGATCGTGGACATACACAACAGCTTCAGCACTCAACCGACGCACGCCACGACCGAACCACCACCCCCCACCACCACCCTCCGCGCCTGGACCCTGATCAGCACCGAAGACACCATCCGCACGATGAACTCCATCCACTCCGGATCTCCGACAGACCCCTGCCCCCACCACGTCTTCAACAAGGCCGACGCTGTCATCGCACCCCACCTGCGGGACATCATCAACACCTCCTTCGACATCGCCACCTTCGCGGAGAGCTGGAAGCACGCCGAACTCAGCGCTCTACTCAAGAAACCATCAGCAGACCCAACCGACCTCAAGAACTACCGCCCCATCTCGCTGCTCCCGTTTCCGGCCAAAGTCATCGAGAAGACCGTCAACAAGCAACTGGCCGCCTTCCTCGAGACGAACGGCTCCCTCGACCACTCGCAGTCTGGCTTCCGGGCCAACCACAGCACCGAGACCGCCCTGATCGCAGCTACCGATGACATCCGAGCCCTGCTCGACAACGGAGAAACAGCGGCCCTCATCCTCCTGGACCTCTCCGCGGCCTTCGACACTGTCTGCCACCGTCCCTAGTACAGCGCCTCAGAAACGTCGGAATCCAGGAGAAGGCACTGGAATGGATCACCTCCTTCCTCGACGGAAGGACACAGAGGGTCCGCCTCCCCCCGTTCAGATCGGAGGCCACCGAAGTCATCTGCGGCGTTCCTCAAGGCTCCTCGCTCAGTCCAACCCTCTTCAACGTCTACATGAGCCCCCTCGCTGCCATCGCACGCCAGCACAACCTGAACATCATCTCCTACGCCGACGACACCCAGCTGATCCTCTCCCTCACTAACGACCCCGCCACCGCCAGAGCCAACCTGCACGAAGGGATGACAGACGTAGTCAACTGGATGTCGAACAGCCGCCTGAAACTGAACTCGGACAAGACGGAAGTCCTCATCCTGGGATCCTCACCCTCCGCCTGGGACGACTCCTGGTGGCCCCCCGCCCTGGGCAGCGCACCCAAACCAACTGACCACGCACACAACCTGGGCTTCATCCTGGACTCCTCCCTCTCCATGACCAGACAAGTCAACGCCGTCTCCTCGTCATGCTTCAACATCCTGCGCATGCTACGCAAGATCTTCCGATGGATCCCCACCGAGACCAGGAAGACGGTCACCCAGGCCCTCGTCACCAGCCGTCTGGACTACGGCAACTCCCTCTACGCCGGAACCACCGCCAAACTCCAGAAAAGACTCCAGCGGATCCAGAACACCTCAGCACGACTCATCCTGGACATCCCCCGCCGCAGCCACATCTCTGGACACCTGAGAGACCTGCACTGGCTCCCGGTCAACAAGAGAATCACCTTCCGGCTCCTCACCCACACACACAAAGCCCTACACAACCAAGGACCAGGATACCTCAACAGCCGCCTCAACTTCTACGCTCCCAAACGCCAGCTTCGATCGACCAGCCACGCCCTCGCCGCCGTCCCCCGCATCCGAAGAGCCACCACAGGAGGAAGGTCCTTCTCCTACCTGGCCGCCAAGACTTGGAACTCCCTTCCGACCCACCTCCGCCTGACCCAGGACCACCTCGCCTTCAGGAAGCAGCTCAAGACCTGGCTGTTCGAGCAGTAGCGGACCCCCTCCCCCCAGCGCCTTGAGACCCTCCGGGTGAGTAGTGCGCTATATAAATGCTTTGATTGATTGATTGATTGATAGACCAACTGTCACTAAGGGATTGTAGTTTTGTGTCAGTCTCTTCCATATACGGAGGTAAGGCTTTGATTTCTTCCAGAAAAAGACCCATAGAGACAGGAGGAAGAGATTTAGCAGGTGAGAGTGGGTCCTTTTTGAGTTGTTTAGTTGATGCTTGCCCCGTGGTCAATGGTGGTCCAGTAGCTATGGCAAATGAACTGGAGTCAAACGCAGCACTTCTCTGTGGGGATGCATACTCATCCTCCATCACTGGAGATCGAGACATTGTGGAGGAGTTCCTAGTACGCCTGTGAGAAGGAGGTTTAAAAAGTTGTTTTGATTATTTTCGATCTGTCCATTAATTGAGGAGAGAGTGTAAGTATTGTTCATTGACTGAAAAGAAAGAGGGAAAAAATAATAGCAGACTTCTTGCTATGCCCAAGACGTTAGCTTGGAAGATGCTTTAAGAGACTATTGTTGTGCCAAAATGGGTGTCAGTGAGGGTATATCATAGATCATATGTCCATTTGAGGAGAAAACAGCATAGAGAATGGATTAGTAGACAAGAAAAAGCCAAGGTGCCAAAATGAACTCAGTGATAAATAGGAATTCCGGTGAAAACTATCTTTTTCTAAGAGGCTTCATTGTAGAAATAGCACAGAAATGTGCTGGCAGTTTAGAACAAACTGCAGGCAAAAACCCTCAAAAGGGTGCAAACTTGGCAGTCCTTCTAGGTGTCTCGTAATCCTCCCCGTTATGCCAGTGAATTAAACTGGCAGCAGCTTCTGAGGAGAGAGAGGCGTGCCGCCATGAGAAACAATAGAATGTGACAATCAGCTTCAGGAAGAAACACTCAGTGCTTGAAGAGAATCACTGAAGGAAGACTCCATTGACATAGGCAGACCACCCCAAGCAACATCTTTCCTACACCATCCCATGGGGATTCACATGTGCTCGCCATCTTGCGTGGGCGCCTAGCCATGCCTCTAAATATAAAGTATTAATAATATTAATGGTGCTAAAAGCTGCTCCAGTGGATAAAACAGATTTAAGACGAGCTTGGGTGTGGTGGGCTTAGAATATTCAGTGCTGAAAGCCTCAGGTGGGCTCTCAACATCAACATGTATGTATTTATCTAGGTAAACACTGGATTTGAGGTGATTACTTCATGTGAGCACAGATTGTTGAGTTAAAGTATGGACCATTTATGCTATGTAATGTTTTGTAATGATTTATATGAAAACCTTTGAAAGATATTGCATTTTATTCTTTGATTTTGAAACAAATATGCTGGAAAATATACTATTTTTTCCCATTGTTTTAAAAAAAAAGATTTGCATGGGAAATGGAGACGTCTCAAAGATGCTGTGCTCCCTTCTGGTGAACCCCATCGACTATTTCTCACCCCTGCGCCAAACTCGGTCTCACCGCTTTCAAATTTCACCAGCTGCCACTGCCCGCCTAATGCCAATGGATATCTTTAAGATATGGGAGACTGAGGGCTCCTCATCACATTCTTCAGGGAGAGAATCATTTTGCGTTACACCACTGCAGACTACGATGGTACTGCAATTCTTGTTCGTACTGTAAAATATACATGAAATATGAGTAATTTCTATTAGTAAGCAATCAAATGGAAGAAGATATTACCAAGGGAACTAAACATATAGTAACAACTGCTATTTTAACATTTTAACATTTTTAATATTAGCGTGTGCCCCCTCTAGAGATCTCATGATGACATTCTGTATTGAAGATTATACACAATGTTCAATGACACCATTGATATTTTCTATGAATGTCTGAGGGAAGGTGCACATGTAATGTCAAAGGTCAATTCTTTATGTATGCTGCATGTGTATAGAGTGAAGTTATCGTGAAGTTTACAAGTGCAGGTTGAAGATTACTGAACCCATTCATTTTATTGAAAGGAAGAGCAGTGCAATCTGTGCAGGCTACTCCACTACTAGAAGCAGTCTTTCTTTTTTTTAAATCTTTTTTCAGTTGAAGTTCATACCAAGTCATTCATTATGCTACATAGAAGATGGGGAACACATGGTCAGTTAGATAACTCACAGGCTTAGGCCTTTATTGAAAGATATTCATGTTATGCTTAGGATAATGTCAATTCATGAGTGTGGTGGTGTAATGAGGATGCCATGGGCCTTATTGCTCAGGAGGAAAATACCCCATCCCCTGTTTGGACAGTAACAAAACTGCTATAATTGTAGTGCGTTTCGTCTCTTGCACCCCTGGGCCTTGATGTCCATGAACAGGGCCACAAGAACTATATGGCAGGGGAGGAACACATTTTCCAGCAGATGTGACTAAATTATGCACCAAAAAAAGGGAAATAATGCTGCATAATGTGCTACATTTTGTGATAATATTACTTCATTATTTTGTCGACCTTTGTGAATTGCCTTCCTCTGTATGGGAAGACATTGCTAGGTTTACAGCAACTTCTAATCGGATTACTCTAGATTGTTTTCTTCTAAAGTCTATATATTATGCTGATGATGGAATATGTGGCAAATGCAGCAAAAACATAATTATACGGAAAACACCATGACCAAAAATCCCATAATTCTAGGGTCCCTGAAGATGACTCAGTCTTCTGCTAGTGAGATGTGCTACACGCCTTTATTTTTTCACCAGCCTGGGACCAGAGGAAGATTGCTGCCCTACCTAACAATTTCAGACTGCTAGAAGTAATTGTTATCTGAAGTGAAGACTAGTTGTGCTTATCTTGAGTTAAATGTGAAGAGTCCCTGCAAACACTAAATGAATAAGGCCCCTAATGGGGCATTTATTGATCATATAAGAGTACACATAAAAAATGATACGGAGTCATCTTTAGCACAGAGGATAGCAGTACAAAGTTAATATCCAGGAAAGATTATCACAACTTGGAAGTTCATGTAAACAAAAGGCAGAAGCTTGAGAAGTAAATATTCTGGATCTTTAAGTTGTGATCACGCCACATCAAAGAGACATTGCTGCTTGCTGTTTCAAAGGCAAGATTTGGTGACAAACATGAGTCAGATAATACAATTGGTGTAGATACTGTGATGAAAGACAACTGTGAGATGGGAGTCTTTGACACAGTTGGCTATCGCAATTTACATCTTGGAATACCCATCCCACTTAGTCTCCATTTCAGTTCCTTTACCAAATGCAAATTAATATTGGCCCCTTCTTGAAAGTGACAGTCCAACTTGAACTTCCACTCTACATCCTGTCTGCACGGGAGAGCAAGCAATCCTGGACATTTTATTGCCTTGTATCGCCTCATTGTGTATCTGCAGCTAGAGTCATATTGCACAGTGAGCAGAGGGAGCTACATCTGGGCATATCTATACTGCTGATGGATACTCATTGATAAGAACACAAAGTAATGTGTGGAGTACTCAAATTAATCTCAGGGACTGTCAATAAATCTAGGCAACATTTCATACTACCACTTGTACACAGTAACCAACCATATGCAAATCACCATTGGCCAGCCGCAAAGGTGACAGATCAGCCCAAAATGCTAAACCGCACCCCTTGTTATGGAATACATTGCGTTTCATCGTTCCCTGCTTGTTGTGGCACAGAAGAGCTAAACATAATGGAATGGAGTGCATCCAGAGTATTTACCAATGGTTTAGATTAAATCAAGTATTTTCATTCTAAGCTGTTTTGCTGTCAGAGGATTTGGAGCAACCTGGAAGCACAAAGTTGGACTGCTGAACTGGTGTACTATGAAGACTGCCAAATTTATTTAACAGCTAGACAAAGTGTTGGTTGATCCCATTCGTAATATGTCAAAGAAAGATACCTTACTGTAGTGTATTTCCTATATTCCCAATAGGCTCTGCGCATTGGAATAATATATCCTATAGATTAGACGTAGGACTGAGGTCGACTAGGTCTCTATCGAATATACTAGACGTAATAGTGAGTGCCAGCTACCTCAGAGGTCACTAGAAACTTTCTCGAATTTACAAGAAGGGATTCGTTTCTGACAACGCATAAAAATGACAACTTTGTTTCCCAAGAATAAGAAATATGTCTCTAGAGTCGCGGAAACAATAGATAAGTACTTCACTCAGTCAATCGTGCATGCTTCGTTTCAACAGAGTTGTAGAGAAATAGAGAGACAGGCGTTTTCAATAAAAAGGTTTATTGAACAGTCTTCTTTCTCATACAAGAGAAGTGAACTACTACAATCGTTAAGCAGACTGCAAAGTAGAATGCGTACAGCGAGAATAGTATTATAAAATAATACTGTAAAAGTATTGTATGGTTTCTAAGCCATATAAAATACATACATAAATAACATTGACTAAAGTACTCAACTGGTGCTTCTAAAAACGCCTACCCCAATGTACCTAACCTAAGTCTAGTACACGGGAAGAAGTAAGTATGGTGTACCATAGGTTTAGTTGTTTTTGCCAAGAATATACCAAAGGTTTCTCTAGGTTCTAATCAGCTCCATACCTTGGTTTAGAATGAAGGAGGTCTGGTATCTCTGTCTCAGGACTCGATTTCCCAACACCCTGCTAGGGGAGCTTGGAAACACTGAAGCTGGATTCTTGGCGAGCGAGAGAGACAGCCTCCTGATCAGTGCGTCAGCTGGAGGGTCGGCTTACTTCTGCACTTGCTGTAGCGAGCTGCGTCGGGCAAGTAGATAGTCGAACTGCTCCGAACCACCGTAGTTTGCCATAGCAAGTGAAGGTATATTTATACCTTGAAGGTGTTTAGGAATGCCATAGATTGACGTAAAGTTGGGCATAATAACGTCAGGAAAGAACCCCTAGGGAGTAGTTGTTCTTTGTAAAGTACATGGGTTCTTGGACAAATCAATATTCAACCAAGGGGAAGTTCCCTAACTGCTTAAGCCGATTTTCCAAGAAATTGTTGTGACGTTTGGTACGGGTGGAAGTAGCCATGCCTGTATTTGGTCTGCATGGGCTATTCCTAAATAATGGGTTGATTTCTATGCCTATATAACGGCAATGTGAATTGTACCTATAAAAGGGCATGAATCGGTAAAATTCACTTGGAGCTCTAAACGCCACACAACACCCACTCAACTTTATTATGTACGACATTACTAAGTTCTAAACACATTAAACATATCTAAACATGATGTGTTAAAACCCACCCAAAAATACATAAAAATGCATTGGTATTGTTTGTACACGAAAAACATTTGTGCTGTACGCATTTAAAGCAATGTCTCATTCAAAGCATATAGATGACATTTGAAAATGATACCCGAATGGATCAAGAAAATACTTTTATGAAATGGCACTTAATCACAGAAGAAAAAGTCCAGAACATTCCATGGCAGATTATATAAACTGGCTAAATGTGGACAAGGTCAAATATTGTCTCTGGAAGTTTTCAAAGAATTCTAGTTCGCTATGAATAGTTCTACTATGAGCAGATTACTTTGTGCCAAAAATAAAAAAATACGAATTTGGAAAAACAAAAGTTTGATCATAGAAAAAATAGTTGCAAAGTTAGAAACTTGTTTTGAAAAATGAAGGTCGAATTCAGAGTCTCTCAGAACACTGTGTGCCAATTCAAAAGTCAGTGTTATTGTTTGGAGAAAACATAAAATCTTCTAAGTCTGAAAAGAATACATCTACCATTGTGGGTGAAAGTTGGATTACCTCGTTAAGAAGATTAATTGCACAAAGATGTGAAGCATCGCCGCCAGCGTTGGTCACGTTAGCAATGTTTGAATTGGATGGTATCTGTGTGTCGTTTTCCTCTCGTACCTCACTGTCAGCATTTTGCGTCTGTGAGATCTCAGTGCATGCCTTCATCAGAATTGGTAGCCGCTGGGGACAACACTGCGCATGGGTCTTTACTGGGTCCAGCAAAGCATCAACATCCGTTGGCATGACTGATGGGAGTGTGAGACATGTCTAACACACATTCATCTCCACATAGCAGGCATCGCAGAACAGATAAGATGCAATCTTGCCAGATCGGTCTGAATGACATAAACCATGTGGTATTTAATTCTCTTAAACAAGTTAATCCCAGAATTTGGACTATGTGCTCACAACACTTCATCGCCAGAACAGTGTTCTCCATGGTGAACTGGGTATCCCTTGTGATTTGGCTTGCCATATCGGAGGAAAAGGAGCAAAAATAGTATTCCTGCTGCGAGTCCCAAAACGAGAGGCAGTCCACCAAACACAGAGTGCACGAAGTTTGGAAAAATTCCTAGGACTGGTTCAAAAGGTACTAACAGTCCCGAAAAAATCATCTTAAATACATGTACAACACCACTGGTATCAGACCTAACATTTCTGAGATATGTACAGTGCAGTTTGTAGTTAATAGGGTGCGTATCTCTGCAGAAGTCCTTGCGACTTGCAGATCATAGGTTTCTTTGGCCGAGGCCAATGGCACAGTTTTTTGTAAAAGAATTGCTTTCATTCTGCTCAAAGTATCAACTCATATAGAAGAGATGTTCAGTGAAGGCCATAATGGCGACTCCTGGTCTGTCTTGGTTTTTGGAAACAATACTTGCATACAGCAAGTGACCCTGGCTGACACAGTTACGAGATAGGCTACACCTGGTAACATGCCACAGCAGCTGTGATCATTCAACATAATGTAACTTCCATTAGAAAGTTGCCTAAAAATTGGATAAATCACTGCAGCTGGTGAACCTTGCAGGTGGCAGGATAAGTTGTTCGAGGAACCATCGCAGGCCCCGTGTAAGTTTATACCCTGACATAGGAGAGAACCGCTTAGTGCGTTTTCACCATTATTACCACTAAGAAACTCTTCTTTCCCCCAGTTCAACATCTGTGTGTGTAAGGTAATTCCCAGGATGTCTTGATGTATTCTTTACCCAACATTTTTCAGCGAGTGTAAATGGCAATCTTTCCAGTTTTTCAATGCTCAGCACCATATAGTCTGCTCCCCACTGTGCCAATTTGATCTGTTTATCTGTGAGCATAAATTCATAAAACAGTGACGTTGTGTTGATTAAACACCAAGGTACATAGCCTGAACAAAGGTTTTGTAACGTCCAGCCTAATAGCATGATAGAACGTCATTGCGACTGACCATGTTGCAACATGACAAAGTCCTGTTCCATTATGTCTATGGCAGAGGATACTAAGCTTTCCAAAGAATATATCCTGGATGACAGAGTCGTTAAACCATTGTCAACTACAGACAGAGATTTCTCTAAATTAATAAGATCAATTTCTCGTATTCGTTCTGCAGTCTCTGCGTGCGTAATCTTCCATGCTTCATTATACATGGCACAGATACCGGCGTATATAAAACGTTTATGACGCTGTTTTTTAGCTCCTTGTAAGAAGTCCCTCAGGTCAGCGCCATCTTTAAGTAAAGATAAGTATTGTTTTACCTCCTTCAGTGTAGACTTATGTAGCCACTCAAGGCACAGAATCCCTACACTGTATGATGTTACTATCCCTGGATGCTGTCTTTGAACATATCTTGGATCTGGCCTGGTGAATGTGAACCCTTGGGTCTTTTTCAGAAATCTATCTTGACATGTGTTTGTGTCTGTGGGCCGGATTAACCATGTTTTCCATTCAGGATCTGTTCTGTTGTGAAGCAAAAAAGTATGTATGTCGACCTCCCCCTCTGAAGTGTTATTACTATCAGGTGTAGGTGTCGGTATGGACGGTTTGTTTAAATCTTTTATCTTGGCTAACCCAAGACAAGATGTCTGCTGAACAGTGTCATTCAAAAACATTATTTGGTCTGGGATGATGCAGGCTCTAAATAAAGCTTCTAATCCCTGCACTTGCCAGTCTTTTGTGCCCCAGGCAGTTTTTGTCTCAATGGTGTCTTTCCAAAAGTCAAAACCTAATGTGGACATCTGAGCATAAAGGCCGCAGAATAAATTTGCTTTGTATTTGTCAACATACTTTTCATTCCTGTCCTATTAACATTTTTAAAATAAAATCATTCTGGATTTGAAACATTATGCCCTGAAAAGTATGGAAATTTGCCGTAAAATGTTTTTGAGCTACCCTTTGGGGGCGTGGGACAATGTTCCCATTGCTTATAAGTTAATACATTTCTAGGATTTGCAGATTTGTGCAAGAAATGGTGACCATAGTGATTAAAACAATACATTTGTTCATAATCCGATGAACCTTCTGAGTATTCATGATCTGTAAACTTTGGAGACATTTCTAAGTCTGACATCATATTATTAACAGTCTCGAAGTCCCAATCATCAGAAAAGGTACTAGATGAAACAAAGTCACTCCAGGAAATCTTGAATTGGTGTAGTATTTTCAACAGCTCCGCCGGACCAAGAATGTCATATTCAGTTCTGTCCCAAGCTATACCACCAGGTATAGGAACGGCTGGTATGTTTATTGATGACAAGTCTCTTTGTTCACGATTAGATGATTTGTGTTACTTGCTGTGTCCTTTTTAACATATCTTCCATTCATCAGCATTCCCAAAGTAAATACAAGAGTCAACCAAAGTAGAAGAAAAAGTACACCCAACACAATCCAAAGTTCAATCCATGGTGAAACCAGATAAGTCTTTTCCAGTTGATGTAAAAGTTCTGTTGCTTGTTCATTGAAAGTTCTTTTTACTGGCGTCGTTTCAGGTTCGCTGGGATCCTCGTAAAACGTATCAAACTTGATGAAATAGCCAGAGGCAGTTCTGTTAATTGTAGGGATTGTATCCGAATTTGGTGAAATCGCTGGAACCGCTTTATCACTTGTTACATTTGTATAGTCAGTTGCTATTTCATTGTAGACAGGTGTTTCTTGACGAACTGTTATTTGGGTCTCAAGAGGTACAAGTTCCATGGCTTTGTTGCATAGTCCTTCTTTTCGCACTGCAGATTCTTCAAAGGTGATGAGTCTCTCTGTTTGAACTTCTGGGATAGTAGCCAGATTCGGGCGTCTGCTACATCTTTGGAGTCCACTTGGCCTACTACTTATGATCAGCCACATGATGTGGTTTGACCAGGTTGATGGACACAAACCTGTTCTCTTTTTTACCAGCAAGGGGCGGCACTAATACTGTTCTTGATCCGTGGATGGCTAGGACAGGTACTGGTTGTCTGTAAGAAGGCCCAACTTCCTTCTTGTCCGCGATCTTTTCTCTGACTAGATCCCCAATCTTTGGAATCTAGACAGGTCTTGCTGGGATGGATGGTTTATCTTCAGTGGTTGTTGGCTTCAGGGGTACATTACTTTGTCTGGATCTTATTTCATTTAAGTCCTGCAAAACAGCCAAAAGATCTTTGATATCAAAGGGTGTGGGGGTCGGGTCGGGGCGACAGGGGGAGGAGTCACCGAGTCAGAGACTTTGAGTAACGATTTCAAAGATGGTTTTATTTTTATATATGCCTTTCTTCTCCTGCTCGTCAGTCTTTCTCGGGCAAACACAGCTGGGTCCGTCTTGGGGTTCCTTGGGGACTCCAGATTGTATCCGGCAGGGCGAGGTGGGAAAGGCACTTCGTCAGGGACCGGCACCACAAAGGAAGAAACAAAGAAAGGGGTTAGGGGGGCGTCCGGTTTGAATACTATAAGGGGCGGGAGTGAGGGAAACCAAGTGCACAAGTGAGAGTGCTATATACAGGTTTGTGGGACGTGTTCCAGTGCTCGTGGTGGGGAATGGTCGTAGACTGTACAGTGGTCTTTAAATATATACAGCTGGGCTATTATTCGGTAGGTTGGTAGCGCCTTCCCACCCAACCCGCTACTGTGCCCCGTACCTTGTTAAGCCACGCTCCTCCCGCGGGAGCGTGGCGGGGCGAATCGCAGAACCGTTGGCCTCCTGGCTTGTCGAGGACGTCTCCGGTCTGCTGTACACGGTCCTCCTCATCTTCTTCGTCCTTAGTCTTCGGGTTCTCTTCACTCCTCAGCTCTCCGTCTCCTTACTCCACCTCCGGGGAAACGCCGTTCGCCCACTTCCTGGTTTCTCCCTCATTTTGTGAACCTGACGCGATGACGTCCATAAGGGGAGGAGTCTCGTCATAGTGGAATCCCCAATTAAAGGAGCCAGGGTTCATTTCTTTAGCGGCTTCCCATCCATCCCGTATATATGGCCAGTCCTCGAGTGCATAAGGGTTGGACTGCAGCTGAGAGGGGATAGAAGCAGGTGAAAGGGGAACAGCCGACCACCAATCGTTACCATAGTCCTGTCCATCTGAAGGGCATTCCACCCCGTTACAAAGGGTTTTTGTTCCACCACTGAAGTGTGACAATCGAGGTCCTGCACAATCATTCTAGTTCCAAAAAGGATTTCATATGGAGTGATACCCCCTAGAGAACTTCTTGGCAGATTGTTAAGACTACGTGAACACTTATTAGATGTTTGACCCACCCGTCACCCGAGCCTAGTACCGTAGCTGTTATAGATTGCTTTATGTCCCGTTTTTTTCTCTCCACTACCGAATTTCCCTCAGGATGGAATGGACTAGAGTACCGCAATGCAACGCCCAATTTGGCCATGGCTTCCTTGTAAGCTCGAGAGCTAAACGCAGGACCCTGGTCAGAATGTAGCGTGCTGACTGCGTATGGTCCGATAAAGACTCGCAAAACAGTTCGAGCGTCAGCCGAGCGCTGAGGCCACATCCAAATGAATCTTGTCTTAATATTTGTCGGACCGCATTTGTCCATAGGGACGTCTGCATGTAGAAAGTCTAATGCTGTCTAACAATGGTGTCTGTACTGGGCTTGCTACACTGTAGTCAGGTATCTGGCGGCGTTCTCTGCTGCGATCTCTGTTGCAGTCATGACAATTAATTGCAAATGTGTGAATGTGACCATTCATCCCTGGCCACCAGTACGTCTCTTTTAATTCTAGTATAGATTTAGAGATCCCTTGATGCATCAGACCCTCTCCCAAGTGTGCCTCGTGTATCAAAGCTACTCTACGCTTCCTGTTTGGAATTACTCTATCCCCCACTCCAGGGATTCGAGCAAAAGGAACAGAGTTTGCGTCAATTATGTATGAATATTTGAGTGGATAGTTTTGAGGTAACGCTGCACCGCTGCCTTTGCTTGTGGCATTGACAGCTAGCATTATTTTGCCGTCTATTTTCATTTTTGAATGAGTGATTGCAGCTACGGAAGCCGTTTGCACACCTGTCTTCTTGGCTTCATCAGCCAATGAATTCCCTGCAACGTGAACACCATCACGTTGATGACTCAGTGTATGGATCACGTGAGCTTTTTGTAGTTCTTAACGTAACTGAACTACTTGTTCCCAAAGCAACTTATGCTTGATTGTGCCACCTTTTGCATTTTTTAAACCATTTTAATTCCAGTTCTGCAAGTATTCATTGTAAGATTGAACGCAATAATATGAATCGCGATCAGTATTTTCAAGCGCCATCTTGAATGCTTGTAGTTCAGCTCGCTGAGCTGTACAATCTCCTAGAGATTGTGTTTTAGTGACCATTGGTCGGAATTTGCCATCTCCCCAGCGACCTTTAACGATTGTACACGCAGCACTATAAGCGTGTTTACCCCAAATAGCGGGCTGTGCTGATCCGTCAGTATAAATGATACATTCATACTGTTCTAGAGGCAGAATTTCAGAAGGCATAGGACATTCCTGTTCATATTGTAGAAATTCTTGTGTTTTCAAATAAGGGTTGAAAACGTATTCAATGTCTGTTGCAGCAAGAGAACTAACCCATTTTATCCATCTTGGATGTAAGCCTTAGCATTTGGAATGCTTGCTTTCGTCACTGCCTCTAAGGCAGGTACAGGAGTAACAACCATTATGCGCTTACCCAGTGCAAGGGCTCTCTCTTTTGCTACTGCAGTTTGAACTGCTGCCAGAATTGTTTCTGTTGAAGTAAATTTCGTTTCTGCTTGTGTGTACAAGTGTGACTTGTTAGCTATTGGTATTTTTTCTCCATCATTAAAGGTTAAGTACGTGAATCCGCATCTTCCTGGGATGATTCGGATCACTAAGTTGCATACGTTTACGCGTGTTTGCAAATGTTTTGTTGTCAACATGTCCGTTTGGACTGAACGCAAAATTTCTGTGTGTTTTTGAGTCCAATTAACTGGTTTGAAATCAGGTATGATTAATTAGTAGAGAGGTGTAACCCTTTCTGTGTAGTTTAGAATGTATGTTCTTCCAAAATTTAGGAAACCTAGAATTGACTTTAGTTATTCAGAGTTTTTGGAGATTGGAGCAGCGCACATTTCTCTAGAAAGTTTGCTGCCAGGCTTTTGCCTTCACTTGATAATTCGTATCCTAGGAAAAGGACGTTGAGGTGGGCAATTCGTGATTTCTTAAAATTGAATTTGTACCCTTCAGAGGCAAAGCCCAATATTATGGTGTTCACCCTGGTCAAGGCCTATCCAAGTCATCTTCTGTTAGATAGATATCATCGACATATGATAATGCCTCATCATCATAGGTTTGTAGTGACTCAGTTACTCTGGCTGAACATAACCCTGGAGTATTCTTGAATCCCTGGGGGAGACAACAGAATGATGCTGTGTTCCCATGATTGAGAAAGCAGTCAAATACCTACTTTCATGTGCAATGTTTTGACAAAGAAACCGTTAGAAATATCTAATGTGGTTTTGTATTTTTTACGCACAACGTTATTCATTAGTGCTGCACTGTGGGCATTTTGTACTGCAAAAGTTTTGCAACAAGAGTTTAAATGTCTGTAATCCAAAACTAGATGATATGTATTGTCTGGTTTGGAGGCAGGAAACAAAGGAGGTGCATGTTTCAATCACCCCTTGATATTCAAGTTGATCTAATATCTCCCTGACCTGTTTTTAAGCTTCTTGCTTAACTGGGTACTGCCTTTGGGAAGTTGGTTGATTTTTTAACTGGATTTTATGTTGAGGAGAATCCTCATCCCATCCTACATGATTTTTATATAATGCAGGAGCCTGGGCTACTGCCCATTTTCTGGCATAGGTATGCTTTTTTATGAATTGGAATATGATTGGAGAAAGCTGGCATAATGATGTTTTCGCCATGTGGGCACTCCCTGACAAATTCAAGTGGCCAGTCTTGTTCAGCTAAAAGAATGTCATAACCCTCAGCGAGCTTCTCCCAAAAGAGTGCTCTTATTTTTCTAGTTATGTCCCCCTCCATCCGGAGTGTTACTTCATATAACTTATGTGGGACACTAACCCTGGTATCTGCAGTTTCAACTTGGATGTACTCATTCAAGTCCACTGTCTCCAGATGATCCTTCAAGTTCTTGCGAGCTATGATGACTTCTGCTGCGCTCTTCATCATCGTTTGAGCCCATTCCCTGTTCTTGAGTTGTGTCCTCAAGATCCTCGGCATGTCTAATCTTTAGACCTGCTACCATCTTTTTGGTGAATTGAGTTTTCTTATTTTTTGGTACGTGTTGATCGTCTTTGGACTTCACTTGTTCTTCTTTTTTGTTCAGATCGTCCTCTTCTTTCTGATTTCTGTGAGGAAGTCTGAAAGGTACGTGAGTAACGTGTATCAGTATCTTGATATCTATCAGGTTTTCTCAAATTATCCCTATTCCTGAGGTTATACCTCCTTTCAGAGGGCTCCTTTGGAGGAGACCTACCCAATGTCAGGGTCAGGTCTGTAGTTGGCTAAAGCTAGCCATGTTGCTCCTGGTTTACCTAGTGGACCGAGCCTGGTAATGTGATGTGTATGTTTTAGGGTGCCTTTAAACCAGAGCGCATGCTCTTGGTATGTTAGTGGAATTTCAGCATCTTCGAAAGGATTGTATTCCTCCGGAGCTTCCTCTTCTTTGTAGAAGTGAAACACTTTTGTTCCTGGATTTGCTTCAGGGAAGACTATCCATGAATAGAATACCTCTGTCTGATGATATTCATGTGCCTCTATCACAAAAACTACCCTACGACCTCTAGATGATAGGCCATTTCTTATAAGTTTCATAGTGATGGATTTCCTTAAAGTTTCTGGAATGCTTATAGCATCATCGACGGTCTCTTGGAAACCTGTAAAGTTTAAAGCTTGTACTGCATTGCTGCCTGTAGCTCCACTGGCCTCGGTGTTGTCATTGAGTGACATTTTTTTAAATGAAAGTTTGCAGAGCAAGTTTCAAGGAAACAAAGATAAGGTGTACAATATTTTGGAACACTGTATCCTTCAATGTTGAACAAATCAAAAACTAATACATAGGATTTTCGTCCTACTCCGCTATGGCGGATATTTTATCCCTTTACCCACTCCAGACGTCTATTGGAGTATTTTGCGGGAAAAGGGGTCTCTGAGAAAAGCACGACTGAGTTACTTTAGTATCTAGCGTTAAATTAGTGCCTTACCAAACGTTGGGTGCCATGTAGTGTAGTTCCTATATTCCCAATGGTCTCTGCGCATTAGAATAACATATCCTATAGATTACACGTAGCACTGAGTTCGACTAAGTCTCTATCGAATATACGAGACTTAATAGTGAGTGCCAGCTAGCTCAGAGGTCCCTAAAAACTTTCTCGAATTCACAAGAAGGGATTAGTTTCTGACAACCACATAAACATGACAACTTTGTTTCCCAAGAATAAGAAATATATCTCTAGAGTCGCAGAGACAATAGATAAGTATTTCACTCAGTCAATCGTGCATGCTTCGTTTCAACAGAGTTGTAGAGAAATAGAGGGACTGGCGTTTTCAATAAAAAGGTTTATTGAACAGTCTTCTTTCTCATGCAAGAGAAGTGAACTGCTACAATTGTTAAGCAGACGGCAAAGTATAATGTGTACAGCGAGGATAGAATTATAAAATAATACTGTAAAAGCATTGTATGGTTTCTAAGCCATATAAACATAGATACATAAATCACACTGACTAAAGTACTCAACTGGTGCTTCTAAATACGCCTACCCCAATGTACCTAACCTAAGTCTAGTACGCGGGAAGAAGTAAGTATGGTGTAGCATAGGTTTAGTTGTTTTTGCCAAGAATCTACCAAAGGTTTCTCTAGGTTCTAATCAGCTCCATACCTTGGTTTAGAATGAAGGAGGTCTGGTATCTCTGTCTCAGGACTCAAATTCAAATTCATAAAGCTTTATTCGATTTGTAAAAACAGAATCATAAAAGCATACAGTTTAAAAACAGCATGATAAAATGCCATTGGCATATAAAAATAGATACATTAAAAAATAGCTAAAAAGTAATAAAGTACTCGGGACACTTACTCACAAAGACAAAATAAATTGATGTTAAAAACAGATAATAACATTTGCTTATCTAGTTGTTTACCAATTGTTCTAAGATTGCATCGAGGTCCTGACCCTGACAACCGCTTTTAAATAAGTAGATACAACTTTAATGACATATGCATTTTCTAGGGTTTTCAATTTATAATAGGCCACTCTGCAGATTCGTATGCCCCAAAACTTCAATAGGGGTTTCAAGAAACTTTCCCTCGGGAGCAAATAGAACCTGCAGAATAATATGCAGTGGATATTAGACTGGGGTGAGATGTTATCACACGGACAGTTTTCTGTATTTCTAGTCCAATTGTTACATTGTGGGAAAGTGACTAATCTAAAAAAAGTATCGGTGCGAAAGCGGGTCAAGAGCATACCAGTGAAGGGGGATGGTTCTAAGGTTAAGTACTGTTGTAACCCTTCAGTGTTAATGGTCAATCGGTGCTCTACCACCATACGCTTACCCTTTTTTACAGACCATCTGTTACTATCCAGGTGCTGTAAGACCAATTTTTTAAGAGTAGCTCTGGGCACGGTGTTCATGGTTGCCGGGTTAGAAAAGAATTCCGGGTGCCCGATGTCATTGAGCGTATTTCTCACGTTTTTAAGCCACTTGATATTATCAGCACCGGCCAAGCTGAGACAATCTTTTATAACTTCTCTGTTCAAGCTAGTCTCCTGCTTTGCCCAGACATTGTGCCACAGTAAGATAGGTGAGGAATTTATGGTGTCCGTAATATATGTAAGACCTAATTCACTGTGGACCACATATGTTGCTGTGCCCCGGGGGGCAGCCAGTAGGTAACGAAGGAAAAGGTTCTCGGAGCGTTTCAGACTATCTGCGTGCTCAATCCCCCAGATCCCAGCTCCGTAAGTGTTAGTTGATATGCATTTGGTTTTATAAATCTGTAGGAGGGCCCTAACCGGCCTTCCTCCCAATGTTTTCGCAAAATTAATCAGTGCGCCCGTAGCCCTAGAGAACGCTAGGCCCCTTGCCATTACGGCTGCCTGCCAAGTGCCCCTTCTATTAAAGTTGATGCCAAGGTATGAAAACCTATCTGTGTTCTTCACTTTTCTACCGTCCAGGAAAATTGGGCATTGTTTCTTTCTAGTCCCAGTTCCACAGGACATGGTAAAAGTTTTGGAGACATTTACGTGTAGACCTCTATTTTTCATGAACTCGGTGAACTTCCCTACTGCCCTTTGTAGTCCTACCCTTGTTTGTGACATTATAGCGGCATCATCCGCATATAAAAGTATGGGTATTGGAGTCCCGTTAATGGTGGGGTAGTCGTAGTATGCCCCGTTGAGATGTTAACCAACTGCATTTATGTATAGGGTAAAGAGCAGAGGTGCTAAAATGCACCCCTGTCTTACTCCTCTGCGGATCTGGAACTTATCAGAACACTCACCCCCTCTTCCGTATCTGACTCGTGCTCCTGCCCCCCTGTAGAGTTCTTTTATGAACAAGAGGATATGTTTATCTATGCCGATCTCAGAGAGTATCGCCCAGAGCAGCTCATGGTCTACGCAATCAAATGCGGAACTTAAGTCTACGAAGGTCACGAAGAGGTTTCCTTTTTTTGCCTGAGAATATTTGGCTATTATTAGGGCTAGGTTTAAGCCTTGTTCTTTGGTTCCTTTGCCTGCTCTAAAACCATATTGTAAATTCGAGATAATATCGTGCTCTTCTGTCCACTCCTGTATTCTGTTTAAAATAATCCTCCCGGCAACCTTCATCAGGGCGTCGAGTAGTGAAATTGGATGGTAACAGGATGGGTCAGTCCTGTCACCTTTCTTGAAGATCGGCACTACAATAGCCTCTGGCCAGGTTGAGATAAAGCCGGAGGTATTTAAAGAGTTATCACGTTAGTGAGCAGGGGTGCCCATAGGTCAATCATTGATTTATATACATCTATGGGGACACAGTCCAGGCCGGGGGCCTTCCTCGAAGGGCTTTCCTTTAACGCCATAAGGACTTCCTTGCATTCAAATATGATGCCTAACGGAAATGCACTAGGTATTTTATGCCCTGTGGATGCACCATAGTCAATTCTCTGTATGTTCCCAGAATCCATAGGTTCCGCTTTATCGTATAAGCTGCTAAAGTGTGTGACCCAAGTGTCACTAGATATTACTAAGTCTATTTTAGCAGCCTGCTTACTTTGCAGGAAAGGAGTATTTACTGCCTTCCAAAAGGCTGTGTTGTCCCTCCTGTCGGTTGCCTCCTGAAGTGCCAGCCATGCATCCTTCTTTAGTTGTTTTTTCCTGCTTAATAAAGCAGCGCGGTAAGCATGCCTGGCTATCCGGATTTTTACCTGTGATCTTGGGATGATATGTAAGGCCTCTTTTATTGCTTTAAGTGCCTTAGTACAGCTCTCCTTAAACCAGCCTTGTCTGTTTTGTAAAGCATGTCTAGGAGCCCTTGTCAAAAGTCTTTTTATCTCTAATAAGATTTTGGTAAACGAGTTAATAACTATCTGGTGCTCGTCGTTTGTCGAGAGGCATGTCTGAATGTCCTCATAAGTATTTTTAACTAGAGTTTGTAGAAAGTCCGCAGGCACCACTTTGTCCCATTTCATACAGTACCCATTGGTACTAGCAAGTTTTAGTGGCGGACTATGTGAAATGCTATTCATTTTATTTGATAAGTCATTAAAGTTTAAGATCACAGAAATGGGATAGGGGTCACTGAAGGTGATATCTAGTGTATCCCAATTAAGTATTGTCCCTGAGTACCTTGATGATAAAAGTATATAATCAATGGTTGAATTGCATCCTCTCCCATTAAAAGTGGGTCGGAAGGGCTTAACTGGGGAGCACAATTCATTAACATATGACAGAACAAAATGGGAGGTTAGACTATTCAGAAGGGCCCCTAATTTAGAGTGACAGAAATGCGTGGGAGCATCTTCCTTGTTATCTTCTAATCCACAAATGCCCGCCTTGCCCCGGGGACACAGAGGGCAATTAAAATCCCCCGCCCATAAAAGGGCCATGTCTCCGTCCATCTGCTCCTCTATTTTAGATAGATTTAACCTTAAGTTGTTAACAACTATTTCAGTCAATGAAGTTGGAATATTGTTATAGAAGTTTACCAATGTGAGATTTTTTAGCACTCCCCAACAGGTGACAATGATTTGGTAAAACTCTGTAGATGTAAACTTTACATCTGTGGGTCCTATATTAGTTGAAATATATGTACATAATCCCCCCTTATGTCTGCCTTACAAACTAAGTGTGGCTGGGGTATGGAGAGTCTTGTAACCCAAGAGGTGAAGCTCATTGATTGTCCATGTTTCTTGTATACAAACGATACTGTGTTGGGTCACGGTTTCCAGCCATAGGGGATTAGTGATTTTGTCAGATAGACCCGCCACATTCCAACATAATAAGTTGTTAGTAGGTTGAGCCACTGGGATGGAGACGGGACTATCCGCCCTTGCTATTAAACCCTCCATTGTACCCGGGGCTGGAGGGGAGCTAAGGTGTAGTTCGTGCTCCTTATGGTGTGTTAAGGACTTGATTAATGTGGTGTTAACTGACGGTAGGGTATTCGAATTAATAAACTCACAGATTAAAGGGGAGATGTTAGTACCCATATCTGAATCCTTGGTGTTGACAGGATCCTTTTCCTGTAGCTCGTATGATTTAATCAATGTCGGATTAAACTGTATAGGTTGTTGTACCATCTTACTTGTCTCCCTCAGATTAATTTTTCCCACAAGTTCGTCATAAGTGCCTAAGTTCATTGCCAAGTTGATGTTGGGCAATGTGGCCTTATCTTTGTGGCTTATGTGTTCTTCCCTAACCCGGCTCCCTCCCTTTAAGCCATCCCGTTCAATGGATTTTGTTTCCACATGCAATTTACAGAGATCCATTGGTTTGATCTGTTCACCTTCATGTCTACCCTTTGGGGCCGCTCGCGTTTCTGAATGTTTGGGTGCATAGCGGTCCATGAGCGCCAGATTAAAGAGTCAATCTACTCCTTCCAGTCCAGAAAACGTGGCAAAACGATTAAAGGTAGGAATGTTAAAACTGGGGCCTGCTATATTACACATGTATGGAGTCCGGGGTCTTAGAGGATTAGTCAATAAGGATTGGGGGTAGAAGTAACTTAAGTCGTGTGTCGAAATTCCTCCCCCACCTCTCTCAGTATACCAATCTCCAATATGTGTAATTACCCTGCGATCCCTAAAGTTGATAATAATAACATCCCCTTGTATGTCCTTCGGTTTGTGCCCCACCCAACCTAGTCTTCTTACGTGCAGGATTTCACCATCAATATTGGGGGGTAATGGCCTATTCTTTCTCAGCCAGTATACTACTTTGTTTTTGAGTTCTAGATATCCTTCTGTTTTCCCAGCTACTAGTTCCGGGACCCCGGTAAATACCACAACATAGGGTGCCGCCTCCGGTGGCAGATCTATTTGTTGTGGAGTTCCCCTTGGGTTCTTATCAGAGGGGAGCATCCTGACAGTGTTTCCATGGGTATTATCTGGTTTGAGAACTTTTCCTCCCGCTCTTTCTCCCCTATGGGTCGTATGGCCTTTATCTGTTATCGAGGGTGCCAGTATGTTTTCATTGGATGCGGGTAATAAATCCACGCTATTCGTTACGTTAGATGGTTTCAACCCTGTAAGTATTGCACATGTGGGCTGTTTCTGCCTGTGGGTTATCAGTTCCCTGGTTAATTCGGTTTTGGTTGCAATTGCTTCCTCTATGGACCCCAATTGTTCTGCCATACTTTTCACCCTCTCCACAAGTGGTAGTAATAGGGATTTAACTAGTTGCTCAATGTTTCCCATTAGATCTTGAGTGGAATAAGAATGTGGGAGAAAATGATCAGGCAGGGTCTTCCTTACAGCTGTTCTCGGGCCCTTTAAGGGGCTCGGGAGTATTTTAGATGTTTTTGCGCGCCTACCATTTTGACTGTTCCCCCCGCGCTTTCTTTTTTTTTACAAGCCCTGGGCCCAATGATTTATTTTGTATTTTCTTTCTTGGGGTGGGCTTAGGAGGTGTTATTGATATAAGCTCCTCGGATGCAATTTCTAATGGTGGTTCTGTATTTTAGTCATTGGTGTTATGTTCCCTGTTTAATTCAGTTGATACTGTTAGGTCTTGTAACTGTAAAGGGACACTGGTGTCACTAATTAAATCTTTTTCCATACGTTCATTTGGTGGGGTGGTCGCTAACTGGATGGGGCCCAGGGACGAGCGTTTATTATACAGGAGTTCTGAAGACAGACGATGCTCAGTGATAGCTATCTCACTTTCTAACACTGAGGCGGCCCTGGTTATAAACTGATCTAGTGTTCCTCTAACGGACCCTCCCACCAAGTATTTCCTGCCTTTGCTAAGACATGAGTTCATCTTTCTGTGACGTACATTTACAGGGCTAGAATCAGATACAACAAAAATCTCAAGATCACGGAGAGTTAATTATAGTAGTATTGTTGCACAGTTCGAACTATTATGAGTCCAGTAAATAATGTCACTAATAAAATACTACAATCTTACAGTAGGTGTCCCGAAGAGCAGATGTAAAGGGAGGTGGCCCAGCCTAGCCTCGTCTGGCCTCGGACGGCCACAGACGGCCCGCCCTTTGCCCGGGCTTAGCACGCGCGCGGTCCCGCGACGCGGGGGCTGCCCTCCGATTAAATGCGCCTCCGGGCGCGGAAATGGCGTGGGCGGCTTCCACCGTAGAGGAGCCTGGGATTAGTAGTCCCCTCCTCCGCTCGGCGGCCGCGAAGAATGGAGCTGCGGGGGGGGGGACCGAGAAGACCAGCGTCCACAGTGAAGAGCAGGTAGGTAAAGAGCTTGCCCCCGTAGGTATTTTCAGAGCGCTCTGTCTCAGGACTCGATTTCCCAACACCCCACAAGGGTAGCTTGGAAACACTGGAGCTGGATTCTCTGTGAGAAAGAGACAGCCTCTTGATCAGTGCGTCAGCTGGATGGTCGGCTTTCTTCTGCACTTGCTGTAGCGAGCTGCGTCGGGCAAGTAGATAGTCGAACTGCTCCGAACCACCGTAGTTTGCCATAGCAAGTGAAGGTATATTTATACCTTGAAGGTGTTTAGGAATGCCATAGATTGACGTAAAGTCGGGCATAATAACGTCAGGAAAGAACCTCTAGGGAATAGTTGTTCTTTGTAAAGTACATGAGTTCTTGGACAAATCAATATTCAAGCAAGGGGAAGTTCCCTAACTGCTTAAGCTGATTTTCCAAGAAATCGTTGTGACGTTTGGTACGAGTGGAAGTAGCCATGCCTGTATTTGGTCTGCTTGGGCTATGCCTAAATAAGGGATTGATTTCTATGCCTATATAAGGGCAATGTGAATTGTACCTATATAAGGGCATGAATCGGGAAAATTCACTCGGAGCTCTAAACGCCACACAACATTACTATTACTTATGGGAAACTAAAAACTGCCTACTGCCAAGTGGGGCTTCCTAGTGGCATCTAAAGCAAACAATAGAGATACCTTAAACTGCTTACAAGTGGAATTTATCAGGCAGATAATGGAACAGTGTATATTTAAAAGGGGCAATATTCAAATTGCTTTTAAAAATCAGGAACATGTCATAGATGTCATGGGGGAACTTACTGTTAACGACATGGTACTGTAAATGGTGTATAGGTTGCAGTGTTGGTGCGCTGAGAAGGTTAGAGTCTTACAGTATAAAAAAACTAACTATGCACAGGTGAAGAAATGCATAAAAATATCAGAGTATTTAAAAGAAATATGAAGGTTGTAGTGAAGAGAGGAAGGGTAGCACTGGCACGAAATGAAAACAAAGAAAAGTAGAGCAGATAAAAATATTGGCAGAACAAAGTGCAGGATTAGATCTTTAAAACTGAGAGAACAAGTCTAATGCTGAATTGCACTTCTTAATATACTAATGTTATTTTCAAAAAGTGAATATAATTTTCTGTGTGGTCAACATATTTCGGATACACACAAACAGTGCATAAGGCCTGTTTTGTGTTAATACATACCCAGTAAGCCATTTGGAAAAACGTTGCACTCTATGGGGATTTAATAGCAAAACCCCCATCAAATTACATCTATTCAAACCTATTGTAATGTTTTGTTTGGTCAAAATATTTCGGATATGCATAAACAATGCCAATTACATGGCCAAAAAACATTTTTTGACAGACTGGTAGGGGAAATAGGAGTTCTCTTCTATATCACTGTACACTGTGATCTGGAGATTTCCAATATTGAAATGAAGTGCAAAATATTGTAGTGCATAAAACTTCGCCGTTAAAGTGAAGGGGTTTCAGCGTGGGGAGGGGTGGCACTGGATTACCATTTATTGTTACAGCACAAAGGAAACCTTGAGCCATTTCGTGTGCCTTTTGTGTAATATAATCTGGTGGCCGAAGCTGAAAGCAATAGAAAAGGATGTAATTATTAGATTATTAGCGATGGGCAAGTCTTGTTGACTATCAAGGAATAGACCAGGTAAGCATGGTGCATTGAAAATGAGATAGTAACAAAAAATAGTTCTCTGCTGGATTTTTAACGCAGAAAATGAGATGAATTTTCGTACTTTGCTATGCACTTTTTTTTAGGGAGAAATGACTATAATTAAATATTAACCCTTTTAGCTGCATTTACATTTTAGGATGCTTTAATGGTTCCAATGTTAATGTATATTTCATCATATATAGATTCTTCAATTTTGTTATTTTGCTTTGTGAATTACATTGCCTTACTGTTTAGCATTTTGTAGCATGTTAACTAATGGCAGAGGCATCACTTACTAGTCGCCAGCTGGCACAATTATGAACCCTCTACTTCCCCTTCCAGTATTCACCATGCGATTAACTGATTATGTTAGTATATCAGTGTTTCACTTATCGTAGGATTTTATTTTTCCTCAATCTCTCAGATAAAAAGTGGTGTAATGTCGCTTGCTGTAATACCCTTGCCTTCTAAGGTCATGTGATGTCAAGACCTTATGTATTACCAGGGCTTTATAGTATAGGTTACATAAGTCCATTAGCTGTATAATTCAGTTTAAAAGACACCATTGCCTTTGCATTCAAACTATAAGTGGGTTTTATTATAAACTGGCTCAGTCTTTTGTATATAATATTATCTGCAACTTGACTTTGTTTTTACATTTCAGTTAAAGCGCCTGAGAGAAGCAGAAAGTCAGTATAAACCTCTTCTGGACAAAAATAAACGTCTCAGTCGAAAGAATGAAGATCTGTCACATGCCTTTCGCCGAATGGAAAATAAGTTGAAATTTGTAACACAAGAGAATATAGAAATGGTACAGTATTTTTCACAATTTTTCACGTAATTGTCATTGTTCAATTTGCATGGCACATTTGCATATTCGCGTAATTTATGCAGTTTCATATCCTGCAACCATAGTAATGAGGAACTTTGAACCACGAGCACCAGTTATTAGTTATCTGCACCTGACCATGGCACTAATGACAACTGTCACTATAAATTAATGTACTTTAAAGTACTGTTAATTAGTTATCTGTACTTTGCTCCAGATAGTAATCCAAAATGAATGCAATTAAAATTAAATAAGTTACCGTATTTTATTAAAGTAAATGTTTATTTTTAACACGAATCCTAATACTACACATAGCCCTAACGTATTTAAATTGAAGAATTATCCTTGGTATAACTTTTACACCGGCTCTAAGCCATTTACAATGAGTATTACACAAGAGAGCTATACAAAAGAGCGGACCTGTATGTTAATTAGGAGAGTACTATAGCCTAAATACCTGCTCGGAGGTGGAGGCTTAGGCCAATAAGTTACTCTGATCACTAGAGGTAGAAATAACAAACAGGCATCATAGTAAGAAAGGCAGCACCACGAATTACAAGACTGTTGAAAATCCAACATATCTTTAATAATGAATGTAAATTAAATCAAATAAGTATACCTTAACCTAACCTTACTGTTAGTTTAACTCTTAACTACACCCATTTCACTAAATGATACCCCTCTTACTCTTTCTATTTCAGTAAATAACATGAAAGTAACCTTTTTTCTCTTAATTCAATGAAATACATTTAATTAATGTTATTATGCTTAACTTAATCGATGTAGTGATCACCTCTGTAGTGGCCATTTCTCTCTTTGTTACATCGATGCATTGGCATTAATTTTGTGCCATTGACTTTTTGGAGGTTGTGTTTGTACTACTTTAACACACTGATGGTTGTACATTGAAAGGCGTACACACTATGGGGCTTATTTACAAAACATGGGTAAAAGGGATGCACCAGTGCCACAGGGGGCTTGTAAATAAGCCCCTATGTACTTATGGGACAGAGGCATGAAGAGAGGGTTCAATTTAGCTAGCCAGCATCAGATAGCTTACCACAGGTCCCAGGATTTCAAAGGTGCCGGTAAACTTTTGCAATCTGGAAATCTTTCATGTCAGACAACTTTGACCTTCTCATGGGGTCTCACAGCAAAAGGCAAGAGTCCATGGTGGTCTGCAGGCCAACATCTATATTTCTCTTGTCATTGCCCATCTATGCAGGTCTATTGAGAATGGGCCAGCTGGGTTGTCTCTTCCTGGGATGCCTCTTCGCCTGCCAGTTTGTCCTGTGCCAGCTTTGTACACTCTTAATATGTGCTATGCAAAGGTGCTTGTGAGGACTCAGTATTTCATTATGTAGTGACTATGAGGGAGAAGCTGTAGCACAAAAGGTGCCCTCCACATCATAGCAGCTTTAGAAAACGTTGCTTATATAGGTTTTACTGTGGAGGGATGCAGTAAAGCGTCCACAAACCAGAAGAGGACCAGCCCCAAATCTGCACAGGATCAGCCCCAAACGTTTTATGCCACAGTCGGTCCTTCAATTGTCAGATTGAGGTAATGCCAGTATGCCACTAGGGTGCCCCCTCTTCCACACAATAAAGCACTTAGGGGCATATGTAGGTAATTTCCATTTTGCGATTCTCAAATAGCGATTTTTAAGGAATCGCTATTTGAGAATTGCAAAATGGAATGTAGGTAATAATTCGCAATTTTTTTGTGAATCTCTAACATTCCTTAATTGCGATTAGCAAATTGCGAAACGCAATTAAGGAATGAGTGTCCCATTCATTCCTATGGGCCAAGAGGCCCATAGGAATGAATGGGGATGCATTCTCAAATTGTGATTTTGTATGAGAAAATCGCAATTTGAGAATCGCAATTCCAAGGGTGCCAGGGTGTCCAAAGGACACCTGTTGCACCCCTGGAATGTGCCTGTAAGTACATGTGGCGCACATACATGCCCTAAGGGCATATCTGTGCGCCACATGGCACTTTGAATTTGAAAAAAAAATGCATTTTGACAGGAAATCGCAAAATTCCATCTACTTGAAGTAGGTGGTATTTTGCGATTCCTTAAGCCAAAATCGCAATATTAAAAGCACCCCTACATAGCATTTAAGGAATCGCAAAATTGCGATTCCTTAAATGCTTGAGCAAATTAAGGAATCGCAATTTTTGCATTTCCTTATTTTGCTAAGTGGCACCTACATACAAAAACGCCGTTTGCGATTCGCAAACGCCGAAATTCTTCCAATTTTGGCGTTTGCTAATCGCAAACGCCTACCTACATATGCCCCTTAGTCCATTTGTTGCAGTCTAGTGCCCCGTTTCATCCTCTTGTCGAGACATCTTGAGGCAGCTGCTTATGATTGTCTCACAGTAACAGCGGCCCAGTTTCTGCGTCTCGGTGAGCGAGCTGTATGTAAGACTTTACCATTCCCCTCATGCCATGAGGGTTAAAGATTGCTCATTACCTTGTCGTTACCGTAGTGGAGATGAGCCAACAGTTCCCAGGAGCTGATGGGTTTGGCAGAAATGAGAACGGGCAAATGGATATCACTTGGTTTGTGAGGATCCCTTCATTTTGTCAATAAGACAATTGGCATCAAGACTCCGGCTCCGTGGTCAAAAAGTCAACTGCTGTTCAAAGAGGCCACATCCCCTGTGGGAGGACTGAGCCATGTTCCTGTCTGAGGGCTCTGTCGGGTATGGTCCTGCTTGACGTTAGCAAGACAGCCATCACATTATAAGCATCTCGTTTCTTTTATTGCATTGACTTTTTTTTTAATGTTGTCTTCTTTGGTTCTTCTGGGACGTCCATTAGCAGGGTTCTTATTCCATTAAAACCTCTGCACAACTGTTTTGATTTTTTTAATGATTTTGTGTAATACAGCTTCCTTATGCTGACCTTGGCGCCACATGGAGTGTTGTAAAACAGTGCTACTGCACTACTGACATGCGTGTGCTTTGCCCTGTACAGGCATACAGTTCAGGATACAGTGGATGTGTTATTTTTCCTTCTTGTTCTTTCTGCTGAGGCTTAGCAGTTACAAAATGCGTCGTAAATCAAAGGCACCATAATTGGCCCCATTATGCAAATGTAAGCACTCAAAAAGAAGTCTCCAATGCTCAGAATATAGAGTCACATTTCAGCACCTGATGGCAGGAAACGTCTTTTCCGCACTGTGTGCGGCTTTTCCTTTGAAGTCTCATGTCTTCTCTGCACTTTGTGCGGCTTTTCCTTGGAAGTCTCATGTCTTCTCTGAACTATGTGCAGCTTTTCCTTGGAAGTCTCATGTCTTCTCTGAACTGTGTGCAGCTTTTCCTTGGAAGTCTCATGTCTTCTCTGAACTGTGTGCGGCTTTTCCTTTGAAGTCTCATGTCTTCCCCGCACTGTGTGCGGCTTTTCCTTGGAAGCCCATGTCTTTTTCGCACTGTGTGCAACTTTTCCTTGGAAGTGTCATGTTTTCTCTGAACTGTGTGCCATTTTTTCTTGGAAGGCTCATGCCTTCTCCGCACTGTGGGCAGCTTTTCCTTGGAAGTCTCATGTCTTTTCCGCACTTTGTGCAGCTCTTACTTGGAAGTCTCTTGTCTTCTCTGCACTGTTTGTGGCTTTTCCTTGGAAGCCTCATATCTTCTCTGAACTGTGTGCAACTTTTCCTTGGGAGTCTCTTGTCTTTTCCGCACTGTGTGCAGCTTTTCCTTGGAAGTCCCATGTCTTCTCTGAACTGTGTGCCGCTTTTCCTTGGAAGCCCAAGTCTTTTCCGCACTGTGTGCAGCTTTTCCTTGGAAGTCTCATGTCTTCTCTGCACTGTGTGCAGCTTTTCCTTGGAAGTCTCATGTCTTCTCCGCACTGTGTGCGGCTTTTCCTTGGAAGCTCATGTCTTTTTCGCACTGTGTGCAACTTTTCCTTGGCAGTCTTATGTTTTCTCTGAACTGTGTGCCACTTTTTCTTGAAAGTCTCATGCCTTCTCCGCACTGTGGGCAGCTTTTCCTTGGAAGTCTCATGTCTTTTCCGCACTTTGTGCAGCTCTTACTTTGAAGTCTCATGTCTTCTCTGCACTTTGTGCGGCTTTTCCTTGGAAGCCTCATATCTTCTCTGCACTTTGTGCGGCTTTTCCTTGGAAGTCTCATGTCTTCTCTGAACTATGTGCAGCTTTTCCTTGGAAGTCTCATGTCTTCTCTGAACTGTGTGCAGCTTTTCCTTGGAAGTCTCATGTCTTCTCTGAACTGTGTGCGGCTTTTCCTTTGAAGTCTCATGTCTTCCCCGCACTGTGTGCGGCTTTTCCTTGGAAGCCCATGTCTTTTTCGCACTGTGTGCAACTTTTCCTTGGAAGTGTCATGTTTTCTCTGAACTGTGTGCCATTTTTTCTTGGAAGGCTCATGCCTTCTCCGCACTGTGGGCAGCTTTTCCTTGGAAGTCTCATGTCTTTTCCGCACTTTGTGCAGCTCTTACTTGGAAGTCTCTTGTCTTCTCTGCACTGTTTGTGGCTTTTCCTTGGAAGCCTCATATCTTCTCTGAACTGTGTGCAACTTTTCCTTGGGAGTCTCTTGTCTTTTCCGCACTGTGTGCAGCTTTTCCTTGGAAGTCCCATGTCTTCTCTGAACTGTGTGCCGCTTTTCCTTGGAAGCCCAAGTCTTTTCCGCACTGTGTGCAGCTTTTCCTTGGAAGTCTCATGTCTTCTCTGCACTGTGTGCAGCTTTTCCTTGGAAGTCTCATGTCTTCTCCGCACTGTGTGCGGCTTTTCCTTGGAAGCTCATGTCTTTTTCGCACTGTGTGCAACTTTTCCTTGGCAGTCTTATGTTTTCTCTGAACTGTGTGCCACTTTTTCTTGAAAGTCTCATGCCTTCTCCGCACTGTGGGCAGCTTTTCCTTGGAAGTCTCATGTCTTTTCCGCACTTTGTGCAGCTCTTACTTTGAAGTCTCATGTCTTCTCTGCACTTTGTGCGGCTTTTCCTTGGAAGCCTCATATCTTCTCTGCACTTTGTGCGGCTTTTCCTTGGAAGTCTCATGTCTTCTCTGAACTATGTGCAGCTTTTCCTTGGAAGTGTCATGTCTTCTCTGAACTGTGTGCAGCTTTTCCTTGGAAGTCTCATGTCTTCTCTGAACTGTGTGCGGCTTTTCCTTTGAAGTCTCATGTCTTCCCCGCACTGTGTGCGGCTTTTCCTTGGAAGCCCATGTCTTTTTCGCACTGTGTGCAACTTTTCCTTGGAAGTGTCATGTTTTCTCTGAACTGTGTGCCATTTTTTCTTGGAAGGCTCATGCCTTCTCCGCACTGTGGGCAGCTTTTCCTTGGAAGTCTCATGTCTTTTCCGCACTTTGTGCAGCTCTTACTTGGAAGTCTCTTGTCTTCTCTGCACTGTTTGTGGCTTTTCCTTGGAAGCCTCATATCTTCTCTGAACTGTGTGCAACTTTTCCTTGGGAGTCTCTTGTCTTTTCCGCACTGTGTGCAGCTTTTCCTTGGAAGTCCCATGTCTTCTCTGAACTGTGTGCCGCTTTTCCTTGGAAGCCCAAGTCTTTTCCGCACTGTGTGCAGCTTTTCCTTGGAAGTCTCATGTCTTCTCTGCACTGTGTGCAGCTTTTCCTTGGAAGTCTCATGTCTTCTCCGCACTGTGTGCGGCTTTTCCTTGGAAGCTCATGTCTTTTTCGCACTGTGTGCAACTTTTCCTTGGCAGTCTTATGTTTTCTCTGAACTGTGTGCCACTTTTTCTTGAAAGTCTCATGCCTTCTCCGCACTGTGGGCAGCTTTTCCTTGGAAGTCTCATGTCTTTTCCGCACTTTGTGCAGCTCTTACTTGGAAGTCTCTTGTCTTCTCTGCACTGTATGTGGCTTTTCCTTGGAAGCCTCATATCTTCTCTGAACTGTGTGCAACTTTTCCTTGGAAGTCTCTTGTCTTTTCCGCACTGTGTGCAGCTTTTCCTTGGAAGTCTCATGTTTTCTATGATCTGTGTGCCACTTTTCCTTGGAAGTCTCATGTCTTTTCCGAAATGTGTGCAGCTTTTTTTTGGAAGTCTTATGTCTTCTCCCAACTGTGTGTAGCTTTTCCTTGGAAGTCTCATTTTTTTACGCATTTTGTGCGGCTCTTCCTTGGAAGTCTCAAATCTTCTCTGAACTGTGTGCAGCTTTTCCTTGGAAGTCTCATGTCTTTTCCGCACTATGTGCGGCTTTTCCTTGGAAGTCTTTTGTCTTCTCCGCACTGTGTGTGGCTTTTCCTTGGAAGTCACACGTGGTTATCGGGCGAAGGGCTCGACCAGAAGTGAAAAAGAAGAGGATAGTTGCGCTGGCATGAGAAAGGGTGGTTACTGGGCAGTGAGAGCAGAGGTTACTGCGCACACACAGAACCTGATAACAGGATGCTGAGGGCACAACAGAGCACTGCCTTTGTGAGGACCTTCATATTACGTCATCAGCTGTGCACTGCAGTGCATTGACAATGTCACATAGATCTACAACTGCACCATCCGCCTGTAGACCACAGTTGCCAGGCTATTGATGCCTCCCAAAGGCCTAATATCATCCCAAGCACTCAGCCATTCTACTCCACCCACACCACCAGCTAGAGAGGAAAGTGAATGTGGACTGTGATGTCAGGAGAGTAACTTGACACTTAATAATGAGCCCCTACACATTCTGTAAAGAAACGTAGTGTATATAATTTAAATGATTTACATTTGCCTTACGACCTGCACACCTTAACAATGTAATTGTATTTGTATACTGCTTACTACCCCCGACGAGGCGTCGAGTCGTCTTGGTGATTTTAGGGTCCCTGGGCAAGACATGTTTTGGGACCCCATTTAGTAACATATTTGAGATTTATTATTCTACTTTGAAGTTTATGTGTCAAATGATGCCAAGCTAACTTTCAGAAACGGAGTTCACACAAAAACAGCTGAAATGTAGCTTTCCAGGACCCCCCCAAATATCCTTTCGATGGCACTGGAGAGACAGACTCATGTAGAGGTAGGCAGATACGAGAGAGATTGTGATATGGAAATAGACAGAGGTGAGCTAGAAAGAATGTTTATTTCCCAAAGTGCCTCTTCGAATGTGGGGGCCCTGGGCAATTGTCCACTTTGCCCATGCCTTAAAACATCTCTGAGCTTCGATTAAACAGTAAGGAGCAAACACAACACTTACAATGCTAAGAATGCAGTTTAGATTATGGAGTATGATAGAGGTACCACAGAATAGCTGGTTAGTACAATAGCACACCTTTGGGATGAGATGTGGTCATAAAGCAAGAGATATCCAGTTGAAGGTCTTACTACATAAGATCAATGAGATATTCTGGATTTGTCTCAATTTTGTGTCCGTTCTTCTAAGCAAGATCATGTTTATGAAAGTACAGACATTCTTTATGTACTGTCACTTCCAGGACCATATCACATTAAGTGCTAATTTAAGACACAGATATATTGCAGGATTTACGACACAGTGGGACAGATTTACCAGTTTCTCATGCTGCACAGTGCAGTAGCCACAAATGGTGCACTGTGTGAGAAGGATGCCCTCTTGGACCTAAGTAATGCATTTCATTAATTTCAAGTGATTTGCCAGTGTAAAAGAAGTTTTAGGCTGCAAAGTAAATAGGTAACAAATGATTTCGCAATGAATACATCTCTAAATCTTAGTAAATAGACCCCAGGGTCTGCCACCGTTTTGGGTGAGTAGCAGAAATGAGAGGTAGAATGAACATGAGGAAGTTGAAAAATTCCAGATGCCTGCAACAAACGAGTAGCCAGACTACAAGCACAATTGTGGTACATGCTAGACCCAGGCCAGATCCTTTAGATAGTGTTTGATAAGGAAGTGAAACTTTAAGGAAGCAGGAAGCCCTCATCTATGCAGGTGGTCATCTTTGATATCATAAAGATAAAAAGTGAGAGTCTTAACAAGAACAAAGACCGACAAGGGTCTGTCTTAGCTTCAAAAAACCAGAGCATCATCCAGGTGCTCGAAGGATGTTTTCCAGATTTGTGAGTTCATCTCAAGCAGGCACCTATGTAATGAACTCAAGTTAAGAGACTTGAGGTTACAGAAGTCATCTCCTGGCTTGCACTCTCTCCTTGAAAGACAATACACAATACTCCTAGGATAGAGGGGCACGACACAGCTTGGGCCTCATTTATGAAAAGTGACGCATCGCTGCGTGAAGACAGCGATGCGTCACTTTTCATTGCGCCCTCCTTGCCACACCAATGATGCGTCATATTTACAGTATGACGCATCATGTCGCAAGGAGTTACAGATACGTCAGTATTTCTGACGTATCTGTAGGCGCAAAAGTGACGCATTGCTGGAGTGTGTCACAAAAGTGACGCAACTCCAGCAATGTGTCCTTTCACATGGGGCAAGCCTCATGTGAAAGGGCCTGCGCCAGTCTTACGCCTGCTGTGAGGCAGGAGTAAGAAATTGACGCATTTGCGTCCTAGAAGTGGCGCAGTGAAATCTTATAGATATAAGCACAGGGTCAGACTGATTTGCATATAGCCATGTCTGAAATGGGGTGGCTGAGTGGGCTAAAGAATGGTGATGGATTAAACCCAGATCAGTTTACTGGGGATGAGTGTTTGATTTGCTCAAACGCTCCGTCCATCATCCCCTTTTGTATCGCTTTGTATGAATATAGACACTCTGCTGCTCATATGAAGTAATATTGCAAATAATACATGCTATGCGAATTGCTGTTCTTCCCAAACCTGCTTTAACTCCTAGAGGTAAATTGTTTGAGTTGGAAAGTATGCAATTACGTGTATGGGTGTAGTGCATTAAAATACAACAACATTTATTTTTAAAGTGTTCTTATTGTCATATGTTATTGTATTATTATTAATATAGTTAACATTCGTATTTATATGTGATATATTATTGCATATTTTATTATACGTATTATTATTATTATTATGAATAACAATATAATTTTAATAATTATTATTACTGTTGTTATTATTATTATTATTATTGCAATGTGTTAGGCCCATAGCAACTTATGAAGGTCAGGCAAACATAGTAAAAAAAATTACACGAAATCATACCCATGGAAGCATTTTATAAATATATAAATACGATAACAATTGGGGGGGTCTTGAATTTTCAGTGAACTATTGCCAAAATAGACAGTTTTGATGCCGAAATGTTTCACAGACAGCAGGAGAATTTAAAAACTGTTAAAAATGACAGCTTGTCTTTATGTTACGCTTTCGTCTGTAATCAGCTGCCAAGATTAGTCGGTATTTAATATCCTCATTTAAATTAACTATATGCTTAATTTTTTTTTGCTCAGTTCGAAAGATATATAAGTGAGAATAAACTCCATATTATCTTTTTTTCTACAATTTCTAAAAATATCAGTGCGGCGATGGAGAGCACAGCGGACTAGCACACGTTATGTTTGCGCCTTTGTGTTCATGCTACTCAGTCCTTTATTTACATAAGGACAAGTGTTCAAGTGTGTCTCCAGTGCTGAGGGAGCGAGCTTTGCAGATGGTCCCCTGCAAAGCTCACCTCAGAATATGGCAGTGAAGCAGATGGCGCGTGCTGGTCCAGCCAGCAGCCTGTCCATGGAAGCAGTGTGCAACATCATCTCAGCGCCTCAAGCTCGCAAACATAAGGGAAGGAAGATATATGTGAAATGTGGGTTAATTCATTCACTGCGCCTCCACTGATAGTGTTCCGGCGCCGCTGTTCAATCAGCAAGATTTTATGTAATTAAATTACACAAAGCAGGGTCATTAAAAGGATCATCTACTAAGGGCAAAATGGTAAAAACCTGGTACAAATTCCTTAAACGTTTCCACTGATAACCAGATCAAATAATGGGAAACCTTCAAAGTTTCACTGCATAATTAATCATTTTACAGTTGGTATTTTATTATAGTAGGAGGTGGGATGAAGAGCAACTTCTCGATTATCTCTGCTTAACTAGGGTTTCTATGATACTTTTATTTCTGGGCCTAGCTGTGGTCTAGTGACAGACGTGGGTGCTGCTAAATTGGGTACATTCTGAGCAATACTCGCTATACAAACATGTGCTTTGGGTCCACCTTGTGGTCTGTGTGGGAGAGGGTTTGCATCACTGCTCAGTACTTTTTGGGTTTCGCCTGCCGAAGGCTGCGCTCTGCGCAGCTCTTCAGCGCAGGTGAAATCCTATGTCGTCAATAAGGACTCCTGGAACGTCCCCAGGCCCTCATTGGCTAGCTCCATAAATGGAGGCTAGCCATTGAGTGCCGGATCTGTCCATCAAGGCTGGACCAGATTCGGGGGCGTTCCGGAGATTTTTTCCCAGGGCGGAGTTACGTTTTTTCCCGTTCCCTCCCCTTTCACTGAAAGTGAATTCAGATGCGCTGTCCATTCCCGCCCCCTCCGTGTGCCTTTCCGCCCCCCTCGCTGTCCTGTGCACGTTTCCCGCCGTCCGTGTCCTCTCCCGCCCCCTCCCGCCGTTCGTGTCCTCTCCCGCCCCCCTCCCGCCGTTCGTGTCCTCTCCCGCCCCCTCCCGCCCCCTCCCGCCGTCCGTTGTCCTCGTAGGTGCTTGTTTATCACTCGGCTCCGGAGGGGAAGGCCCGGGGGTCGCCAGGAGGAAGCGGCGAGGCTATGTCCCCCTGATCCGGCTCAGGTAAGAGGCACCGGTGCTGCCGCCGCTTTAACTCCCGCCTGCTTCCTCGACCGGGGGTTCGGCTCCCCTCTCAGCCGCTCCCCTCGCCACCTGCGCCGGCCGCCCGGCTCACGCGAGGCCCCGGCTTCTGGCTGTCCCAGGCCGCGCGAGCCTGGCTCTGCTTGCATGGGAGCGCTGCTGCCGGGGCAGCCGGCTGTCCTTCCCGCAGACATCCCCTGGCCTCTGGAGGTGTTTACAACCCCTCTCCGCTCAGGTAAGAGGCACCGGTGCTGCCGCCGACAGTAGTGCAGTACAGTGTTTCCTTTTTGTCAACAATTACTGTGTTTTAAACAACTGAAATCTTTTGAAGTTAATTAGGACTACAAATTCCAGAACGCATTGGTTTGTGGCACGGATATCTTTAACACATACATAATAAGTTACATGTAGAAGTCCCTGCCTGTAGTTTTCATGTACACCTCTGTTTGCGAAGAGCCTGTACTGGGAAATTGAGGAATCAACAGGAACCTCTTGCGTAAAATAAGTGCATTTTAATTTAAAAACAAACTCCTTGCACACTCAGGTCGGTTGGCTGAGCTGTTTCACTGGCACCTCAGGGGGCCATTTAAAGTTTAAGATTAGTGCATGAAGACGGTAACCCCAGTTAAACAAGCAGCATGAAAAGGGGTGGGGTTGGTAAAGACAACCAAATAACAAGTGGGTGGGGCGGGGGGATAAAGAAATATGAACAACGCATGGGTGGGAGTGACAAACACAACAAGCATTTACAATGCAACGGTTTCGCCTTTGGAAAAGTCTGTCCTGTGCACGTTTCCCGCCGTCCGTGTCCTCTCCCGCCCCCTCCCGCCGTTCGTGTCCTCTCCCGCCCCCCTCCCGCCGTTCGTGTCCTCTCCCGCCCCCTCCCGCCCCCTCCCGCCGTCCGTTGTCCTCGTAGGTGCTTGTTTATCACTCGGCTCCGGAGGGGAAGGCCCGGGGGTCGCCAGGAGGAAGCGGCGAGGCTATGTCCCCCTGATCCGGCTCAGGTAAGAGGCACCGGTGCTGCCGCCGCTTTAACTCCCGCCTGCTTCCTCGACCGGGGGTTCGGCTCCCCTCTCAGCCGCTCCCCTCGCCACCTGCGCCGGCCGCCCGGCTCACGCGAGGCCCCGGCTTCTGGCTGTCCCAGGCCGCGCGAGCCTGGCTCTGCTTGCATGGGAGCGCTGCTGCCGGGGCAGCCGGCTGTCCTTCCCGCAGACATCCCCTGGCCTCTGGAGGTGTTTACAACCCCTCTCCGCTCAGGTAAGAGGCACCGGTGCTGCCGCCGACAGTAGTCCAGTACAGTGTTTCCTTTTTGTCAACAAGTACTGTGTTTTAAACAACTGAAATCTTTTGAAGTTAATTAGGACTACAAATTCCAGAACGCATTGGTTTGTGGCACGGATATCTTTAACACATACATAATAAGTTACATGTAGAAGTCCCTGCCTGTAGTTTTCATGTACACCTCTGTTTGCGAAGAGCCTGTACTGGGAAATTGAGGAATCAACAGGAACCTCTTGCGTAAAATAAGTGCATTTTAATTTAAAAACAAACTCCTTGCACACTCAGGTCGGTTGGCTGAGCTGTTTCACTGGCACCTCAGGGGGCCATTTAAAGTTTAAGATTAGTGCATGAAGACGGTAACCCCAGTTAAAAAAGCAAGCAGC
Source organism: Lissotriton helveticus (assembly GCF_964261635.1). Taxonomy (NCBI): domain Eukaryota; kingdom Metazoa; phylum Chordata; class Amphibia; order Caudata; family Salamandridae; genus Lissotriton; species Lissotriton helveticus. The sequence goes on along the minus strand of NC_136065.1, from coordinate 970,488,147 downwards.
ATGAAAAGGGGTGGGGTTGGTAAAGACAACCAAATAACAAGTGGGTGGGGCGGGGGGATAAAGAAATATGAACAACGCATGGGTGGGAGTGACAAACACAACAAGCATTTACAATGCAACGGTTTCGCCTTTGGAAAAGTTTGAGCTATTGGCATTGTAAATGACAACATTTTATTTATGTGTTGGTTTGGAAAACAGATAAATAAATGGCATTGTCATTTTCATTGCCAATAGCTCTAACTTTTCCAAAGGCGAAACCGTTGCATTGTAAATGCTTGTTAGTTCCTCTAATAGCCCTTGTCTCTGTGGGTGTTTTGGTGGAAAGTGTAAATGTGGCTGTGGAGTCCTTTCTACCTCCTGCAATGATAATGCCTTTGAACTTTTGCTGGGCCTTACAAGGCCACTTGTCTGTGACTGGTCCACCAACATTGGCTCTGTCTGCTCTGTCTACATGTGTGTTTTCATCATGTTGTCCTTCACAAGCAATTTTCACATTGTTGACATTGGGCTGATCAGAAAGCTGGTCAGCAGAAGTGCTCTCCATTCATGAAGCTGAGAGGCGAGCATGTGTAATCCTATATGCACTAGTGTTGTGATGTCACTGTGCTGTTACAACAAATCATGATCTTTCTAGTAGGGGCAGGATCATCAAATGCAGGGGGGGTCTAAGATCCTCACATCAAGTCTTGATGGCCACTCACAGAGTTTATTGGGTTAAACTGCGTGCACTTCATCTTAGAGTGGATACTTTCAGGTGGCACACATCATTTCCGTGCTCAGCTGTACAATCATGGAAGATTCTGCACATCGCTTTCAAGGACACAATTCTGGCATGGCTACCATCTACCATCTAATAGTAAATGCTGTAAACTTTGCGGTGCACCATGTAATGCTTTCTTTCCCAGCATTAGGCACACGTTTTAACTAAAAGCTTATGGAACTTTTCTTCTCTGTGCTCCTATCACAAGAAATTCCACAAAAGCACATTTAAAAATGAATGAGAAATGTTGGGGTAGGGTAGAAATTTTCGTTTTGGAAAGTGCCGCTTATACCTTCAAAAAGTTATAAAATTCTATAGGGTCAAGGTGATAGGGTTGTTGTGCTCCAGAATTCACCGTGGAAATCTCGAATTAGAGATATATGGCTCTCTCTTGACATATACTTTGACACTCACCGACCACCTTGACTCCTCCACGGGCCCGACAGAGGGGCTATACATAATGATGTTCCTAGCATTAATCAGTATAATAGCTGTCTGATGTATAAATACTACCACCATTTCTTCTCCACTACAGGCTCTGCTGTCGCCAATTACTCTGTACTTAAATAACTTTGAACTAAAACGACACATATTTAGTTTCTAAGACACACGGTATTTGTTTTATTTGCTTTATTTACTTTATTCATTACATCTGATTTTTGTCTCGTTCGATTTATTTGATTATTATATGATGTATGTAACACTATGTCTTTCCATTATACATTCCACCATTTACGCCACAGATGTTGCATTCAGACTATGCTTCGCTCTGTTTTTACATTTTAGGTTTCTGTTGTATCTGTATGATGTATGCTAGGTGGAATATTATTGTATTTTATCATCCTTTTTTGTTTTCTTTTCCTTTGAACGACCAATAAAAATGTATTGAACTAAAAAAAAAATAAAAAAAAAATAATAATAAATAAATAAATGAGAAAGTTTTCAGAGCTGACCATAAAGGGGCCAGTAGGAGTTGTTATATTAAACATTAATTATACACTACATCTGTATAATCAGGAGCGGCCGGCACAGGTAAGAGCAGTGGGGCGGGGTAGGGTGTGTGGAAGTCGACAGACGAAGGGGTAGGTACAATTAAATAAATAAATAAAACCACTTAGCTTGCGCTCGCTGCAATCTCCATGTCGGCGATGCGGCGAGCGCAAGGTAAGTAGTTTTATTTATAGTTTAGTTTAATTTTACCTTTCCCATCATCTGTCGACTTCCAACCCCCCACCCTGCCTGCCCCGCCCCGCCCCACCGCTCTTACCTGTGCCACCGCACGTGTGTATTACACATATGCAAATCAATACATTCTGAGTGTCTAGGTTGTTAAACACGCCTGCTAAAAATGAAATCATTTATTTCAGCTCCACAAAAACTGTCGATCTTCCATGTAGTTATATAAAATGTTATTACTGTATATTTAATTACACTGGTCTGTAACTGAAGTCAAACAGATAAAACTGGCTTTTGTATGGAAATATATTGTTCCCCCTCTCAAAACATAACTTTCACTATACTATTGTTTAGAGACAAAAAGTGGGAACCATCAGGAGACCAAGCTCTTTAAATGACCTCGATCAAAGTCAAGAAGAGAGGGAAGTGGATTTTTTGAGGCTCCAGGTACTTGAACAACAAACTATTATAGACGAACTTTCCAAGGTACGTATGCAAAAGCGATCAGTACAGTCTTAATGTTTCCAAATTGTTTGCTTCTCAAGTCGAAAATAGTATCTCCTAAAACTAGCTCAATGCTTCTTTAAAAACATATGAGTACCTGTTGCTGGGATCAGGGTCGGACTGGCCGTAGCAGGCACCGGGTGTTTCCCCGGTGGGCCATCAGGGTGAGGGCCGGTTTTGGACCCCTGGGGGGCATTTTTGTTACCAGGGGACGGTTTTGCAGCATATGCTGCAATATCATCCTCAGCCCCCGTACCAAAAGCTTTCCACTAACCCCCACCCCCTTCTCGGGGGCTGGTCAAGCTATTTGCCAGGGCCGGTTCCGGTTCCCAGTCCGGCTGTGCCGCGATTTTTATTTTTAACAGACATGAGGATTTTTATGTGCCTTAATTGCATACGGGTGTCTTGAAGAATAATTTCAGGCTGGCAATCCAGAGTTCCAGTTTCGCCAGCAGGGACTGAAAATTGGCCTGGGCACCGAAAAAAGAGTGGCCTCCTTAAGCGAATCAAACAGCTAATAAAATGGCCCACATTTGCAAACGGGGCCAGTTATAAACTTCTAAATACATTCTGTGTAGGTGTTTTGCAAGATATGAGACCCTGCATGTTTTTGAGCTTGCTGCAGGCAATGTTTGTGGTAATATCAGACAAAACAGCAGTAAAAACTGGCACCAGACCTTAAAACAGGCCCACAAACAGTCAGAAAAAAGACCCACAGACTGATCTGTGAGACTAGTCCTTCTGGCACTGCCAGATTGCCCTATGGGCCAGTCGGGAACGGCCAAAACGGCTCTGCTCAGTTCCCTCTTTTTCCATAATGCCTCAAGAATTTAAGTCAGAAAATCCTATCATTGAGCATATTGATTTTTTTACATTCTATTTCCAGATATAGATATTCAGTAGAACAGCAAACATGTATGATGTCTCATGGGTGTGTTTATTATTGTCATTCCTAATAGAAATTGCAATATTGAGAACTTGATAAGATTGTCAGATCACTTAAACATTAAAATGCTGTTAGCCAAAATTACAATGTTTTCAATTTGTAAAAGGAAATTGATAGTCTGTGGGTGGCCAAGGGAGCAGTTATACACTGCTTTAGGAAGCTCAGCGACTGCGCCGAAGTTTCATTTTCGCTATCCACAGGGGAGCTAAAATCAGGTGCAGAAAGCCTCGAATGCTGAAATGATACCAACAATGTATACAAGGAGGAATTATACACATAACGTGTTTAGATAGTGAAGCACAAATTATAGAAACAGAAATGAAGATGAAAATGCTCAACGCAAGTCTGTGATATTGTTTGGCAAATGTGATGATTTTTATACTAATTCATATGTGCTACTTTATTTTTCTTAGACACTTGAAACCGCCGGCTACGTGAAAAGCGTGATAGTAAGTAGCATTTTTGACATTTCTTTTTCACACTCTGTCCATAAAAAAATCCGAGCGAAAAATAATGATATGTAAAAACATTAATACTCTCCCACTATCCTGTTATTAAAAATATTTGATTCAATTAAAGCAACTGTAGGCTGTAGAAACCAACGAAAATACAAGATTGGCACATCGCGTGGCTATGTAATCTGGGTACATTTTGTTGTGCAGTGAATAACAACAGATGGTTGTGTGTGTGCGACGAGGGAGCAAAAAGTAATTAGTTTCAGAAACAGCAATCAAAGATTCTCGAATACGCCCCAATCATTTCTTCATTTTCTCAGTAATTGCTTATGTTGTTGATGGCAAGACCCACTGTAATGTAAAATCGCAGGTCAATTATGAACCTGCAAGTCATAAAACACTCCGATGCGATATTACACCACACCATGTAAAAGAGTATTATATAAGTCTGTGCTTACTTCAAGATCTGCTCATTAAAACCGCTCACAATCATGTCATTATTCTCACATGCTTGCATGACATTAAAAGAAATACCTTTACCATGCATTGCCTTTACCACACAAGTCTTTACCAAACATGCCTTCACAATGAAATGGCAAGGATATATCAGGTAAGTGAGACCACTAAATATATATATGTGTTTCCCCTCACATGGTATGGATCTGTCATTATCCCCATATATAAAAAGGGGAAAGGGATAACCCCTCAAACTATAGGCCTATTAGCCTGTTGGATAATTCACAAAAGATTTTTTGCAGGCATGTGTTATTTAGGCTCCATGACTGGATAGAAGAGAATAATATTCCCGAAGACACACAAGTGGGTTTCAGGACTAAGATTTGTACCTTGTATAAGGTCCTTCGCTTCAAGGTGATATCTTGGAGATATGTCACCAAGAGACGTCAGGCTCTATATGTTGCTCTCATTCTTCTGAGAGCGGCATTCAACATGGTCCCCAGGGAAACCCAATGGGAAGTCCTGGTCGGTTATGGAATCCTTAGAGACTTGCTATGGATTTTGAAGACACTCCATACAAAATCGCATGCCAAGGTGGGATGGAATATGGCAGGAGATTTCACAGATAGAATTGATGTTAAGCTAGGGATGAGACAAGGTTGTGTTCTCGCCCCCACACTTTTACCCTGTATATCAATGGAGCTGTAAAAAAAGTTGGCAGATTGTAGGCATGATGCCTCTAAACTAGCAGGAGTGTCCAAACTGATCTTAATGTTTGCGGATGATACTCTGCTAATATCCAGAACACCAATGGGGCTTCAATGAGAACTAAATGCCTTTGCTGCCTTTTGCGAGGAAAGCGGCTTAGAGATCAATCCAACTAAATTTAAATTTAGGACTATAAATCCCCATCAGTCGCACAGACGGAATGTAACAATAGAAGGGATACCCCTTGGGACAGTTTCACATTTCAATTATCTTAGTGGTAGTCATTTTACACAAGAAAGCATCTGAAATAGGGAGGAAAAACAAAGCTGCCTCTGGGGGTGCAGTGTCTTCTGCTATTACTGTATATAAAGTCTTGATATTAACAGCAGCAGTCAATGAAGCGGAGATATGGGGATATGTCACATCAGAAATTTTAACTAAAGTTGAGAATACGTTTATTAGGGCTCTCTTTAAAATCCCCCCAAGTTCACCTATCACACCACTGAGACATGATCTAGCTATAACCCCAATACATTGAATAACATTACTCAAACCTTCGTTGTATTGGATTAGACTTTGGTCTACCCAAGAGTTAACAACCTATAGGGATTCTGTAAAGGAATTGCGAGCTCTTTATAAGGATGTGAGTACTCCTTGTTTGAATGTCATAAGGAAAATGTGTAAGAGAATAGGATTGGGAGAATTGTGGACAGCAGCAGAGCAGATCCCTAAAGCAGACACACAGAAAGTCAAGCATTTACATTGGGAGAAAGTTCTGCTGCAAACATGAAGAGTCCATCAGGAGGGTTGCATAACGGGCCAGTTCCTGAAACACAAATGTGTCCCAAGGCTTGAACCCTATATGGATAACATGTTTCCTTTCCAGGCCAAATGCCTATATGTGCAGTGTAGATGTTGCCTTCTTCCGCTGAGCGATCATACCTCAAAATGGTGCAATAGATCTACTAACTTAAAATTCTGTCCAAGTTGGCCACAAACTGTTGAGACGGAAGTGCATTTTTTTGTTTTTCTGTCCTCTCTATAAGATAGCACACAAGAAATGGATAATTGCTATGGGAATTAGGCACTAATGGGAACCTGCAAGTCTATTGAAAAGTGATTCAAGAGAACAAATAGTTTTTGCGGTATCTCGGTAGCTTTCTTGTACATGGAACCAAAGAAAAAAGGCCTTTACCAACTCCAAGCTTTGAGTAATGAAATTTTAGTAAAGGTTTATTTTATTAACATTTGGATGTTTTTTTTAATGTTGACATGGGAACCGAAGACTTAAATTATAGGTATATTATTATTTGTTTAACTGTGGTGCACACATGATCCTACTGACTGGCACTTGTATTTGAAGCCAATCAAATTTATGCCAAAGCGGTATCATAGCATTGATATGAGTTGACATTAGATCCACTTATCTTTTTAAACTTATTTATAGTTTTAAATTGTATACATAGGATTGTTTATAATATTCAGTCAATCAAAGAAGCTTTATTCGACTATGCATGTCATAAAAGCATTGCAGATAAAAAGTTAAAAAACAGTACAAAAGTTGAAATCTAAGTTAAAACGTTTTTGCACAAAATGCCAAGAATGGCGATCGGAGCTATCGCTATATAAAAAAAATTATATGACATAACAAGATTAAAACATATAAAGTACAGACAGTCTCATAAGCCTTTACAATTGTGTTGGGCCACACAAGTCACATTATGCCCACATGCACCTACACGATTTTAAAGGATTTTATCATTATCCTTTTCCAACCATAATTTGTTTGGAACGAATGTGCCACATCCACCTCATGAATTTTGCCACTGGGGTTGCATACCTAGGCGATGGATCAGAGCAAAGAATTTGCAGGGCTATGGTGTGTGATCGTCTGCCCATATTCTTACAGAGCTGCGCCAGCCAAACTTTACCTGGGCTGGTGTAGGCAAGGCAGGCTAAAAGCAAATGCGAATATGATTCAATATATTTGGGACATATATGATATTTGTTGTCCCCTGTGGAAGACCATTTGGAAGAAAAACACTTCAGGGGTAAAGATCCTGATCTGAAATGGAAGTAAAGTTTTCGGTCCATAAACTTTTTGATGATATCCCAATAGGGCTTGGGCATGATTTTATCTGAAAAAAGAGCCCCGAGAGTGAGAGGGGACATTAGTGCCTAAACACTTAGGGACCAATTATGATGGCGGACGGACCTGAGTCCATCCGCTACCATAGAGTAGGAGGGACCGTCCGCAGGGGCTGCGGCGGTCCCTCCGTGCAGATTAGGATGTGACCGCCAGGGTGGCAGTCACATCCTCAATCTTTAACATTGCGGCGGGTGCAGCTTCAAGCTGCACCCGCCGCAATGTTAAAAATGCATACATTGCATTTGTATGCAGCAAGCGGCAGGCACCGCGCGGTGCCTGCTGATTACTGCATACAAATGCAGGGGGGTACCATAGGTACCACCCATGTGCACCCCCCACCCCCCCTTCACCCAGGGGGCCCGCAACGGGCCCCCTGGGTGAAGGAAATCCCGCCGTGGAAAAGCATTTCTTTTTGGGCATCCTAATATGGCTGACGGTGTCTGAGAGACACCGTCACCATATTAGTGCTTTTCCGCCGCGGTTGTAAGCCAACCGCGGCGGAAAAGCTGTGGACAAAAACCAGGACCCACCAGCCATCCTAATGTGGCGGTGGGTCTTTGGTGGGTCCGCTGTGGTTTTTCCGTATCCTCCGGGCCGGCGGTGGCTTTGGCCGGCCAGGAGGGTGCGGAAAAACCGCTATCCTAATCAGCCCCTTAATGTGAAACCATATCCCAGTAAGTTTATTTGAGGCTGTTTTTTGACGGGAACATTAAGGTAGATCGGGAATCCCACAGGTGTGATAAGCCCATTTTCTTAATCAGACTTCTCAGATCTCGCAACCAGCTGACTTGGGGAAACAATTCAAATTGATGATATCCCTTAGGCCTCTGTATATGCTGCCAGTTCTCGTGTACACCATATTCTACGCCAGTATAGAATTGGCCGTAGCCTGGCTAGATCCATCAGGGCTTTCCTGCCTAGTTCATTCCTTAGGGGGAGGGTAGGTGTACTCTGTGGCAGACTGGTAATCGCATGCAGAAATGCATTCTTGGCAATTGTTAGCTGGGTCAAATTCTCTAGGCCCCACAGCTCAGTCCCATGAAGGACTGAGCGCACCACGTTGCTGTTATAGATTTGAAGTGCCGAACTAAGGGGCTTTGTCAGAGAGGTTTTAAATTCCTTTCTAAGGGTGCCAGCTAACTGCTGATGCTTTAGTGCCATGACTTCGATGTGTGGCTTCCACCCCATGTCCTTCTGCAGTTTGATGCCCAGATAAACAAAAGCATCAACCTGCTCAATGGAGAGCCCATCCATCATTGTTTTCCCCTTGAAGGATCTATGCTGGTTAAATGCCATGAACTTTGTCTTGACTGCATTAATTTTAAGACCTCTCAGGAGACAAAACTCTTCATAACGATGGAGGGCATGCTGCAATCTATTTGGAATTTTGGAGATTATCAGCTTGTCATCCGCATACATTAGAATGGGAATTTTCCTTCCAGCTAAGACAGGATAATCAGTGTGGATGTCATCAAGAAAGTTTGCGACTCCGTTTATGAAGAGAGAAAACAATACGGGAGCCAAACCACATCTTTGACAGACACCCTTTCGCACCGGGAAGGGATCTGTCTTATTTCCTGCCAACCCCCAACGTATTTGTGCATAGTTTTCCTCATGGAGGCGGGCAATCAATGAAAGTAAATCGAGTGGCATCCCCATCTCCTTCAAGACCTCCCACAATTTATTCCGTGAGACCAGGTCGAAGGCGGGTTTGAGGTCGACAAAGGCAGCATACATGCTACCCTTGCCGAGAATAATTATCCACCAATATATAAGAACAAAGCAAAAGACCTGGTCAATTGTGATAATATGGGCCCTGAAGCCTGACTGGAGAGGGGTGAGAATGGTATTAACATCAATCCAGGCCTGGACCTTGGCCCGAACAAGCCTGACCTCCACTTTCTGTATTGAATCTATAAGGATTTTTGGCCTGTAGTTGCCAGGCATGGATTTGTCTCCTTTTATATATATGTGAATCATCTCCGCCCGCCAAGTGGCCGGGATGGGTGCTTCTTGGGCTATGCCATTAGTGAGTAGTAGTATATAGTTGGTCCATTTTGGTCTGTCATACAGGAAAATATCGGCAGGGATACAGGCTATCCTCGGGTCTCTACCACCTGTTAAAGCACTAAGTGCACCACTGACATCTGCCTCATCAAATATCCTGCCAGCAGGGTAGGAATAGATTGTGAATGGTAATTTATCTTCTGCTTTGTCATCAGCGTATTGAGTGGCAAAGTGGCTACACATCGGGGTCAAATGATTTTCCGGTGAATGTGCTACTCCACCCCTGCCCCACTTACCCATGCTCCAGAACCACTTGGAGATGTTACTGTCGCATGAGCATTTCAATTCCTGCCATCTGTCCTCATCCCGAGATTTTTTGGCGCAGTGGATAACATTCTTGTAAGTAGACCTGGAAGTCCAGCCACAACACCCAACTTAATTGCTTCACCAAGGGCTTTGCGGGCACATCTACATTCATGGTTATACCAGTGATGTTTAGACCTGGTGTTTTTTGCCCTAGCCTTGCTCGGTTTTTGAAAGTTTCCACAGATTTTTAAAAACAGTGAATTGTGCAACTGTGTAAATTCTTTGGCTGATTCATGGTTAAGGAGGCATGACTCCATCACTCTAACTGTGCTTTCCAACTCGCTATTATAATATTTATTATATGTGATTGTAAAACTATCATGGCTAGGTAACTCAGTCACCAGTAGGTAGTTCTAGTTAGGACCTAGTTTCCATATGATAAGTGTTTTTTGTTTTGCCAATAACTTTTGTGCCATTTGATAAATCTTGCTGAAATTTTCCAAATTAGTATGACAGTTAGTTCAGCTGCGGTCTTGAAAGTTTTGGGGTAATTCGACATGCAGGGTCTGAGAAAAAGGGGAAGACCCAAAAAGCTTTTTCCCCATGAAAATTCCCATAGAGATTTTAGACACGACCACAGCCCGGAAGGAATTACACCAAATTTGGCAGAAAGGTCTTGCTTCTGAAAGTGACCTTTTTGTTATTTGGTGTAAATCCGTTCAGAAGTTTTAGAGCTATTTATATAAAACCAAATTTGTGTATTTCGGGAGGCAACCCCTCCTCGAATCCTCCCCATCTCGTTCAGAGATCTGATTAGTTACCAACACTTTAACCAGGAATTGTTGGCAGCCATCTTGGGACTCAGACTCAGCTGAATCCCCCAAAAAAGGTTAAAGAAAAAAGAAAAGGGGTCAGGGTATGAATAACCTGACCCCTAGCCTTGGTGAAGGGGTCCCCATAGAACCCTATCAAGGCAAAAAAGCATTAAAAAAAATTTGCTGCGGAAGCTCGGTGGAGTCACAAATGCACGGCAAATTATTTTTTAAAAACAAGCGTGATCAATCGCAGTCTCCTGCACTTGTTAGTATTTCAGCTTATCATACATTATGAACCGCCTCATGGCCGATATGGGCCCCCCGGGGACCGCCACCTTCCCGGAGCCATGGGCACAACAAACACAGTACGCCAGAATAAAAAGGGTTCCCACACATTAGAGAACTTGAAAAACTGAGTCCCAATGAAAAGCATTTCAGAAGAGCTCTTGTTTCTTATCCTTTGGGATTTTGTGAAACCCCTCACCGACATTCACGCCCTGCGTTTCCATCTAGGTGCATTTGCTGTCCTGGAGTGTGCCTTTCTTCATAAAATCATCGGCAATGTTTTATGACCCTGAAAGGGCAAGAATAACTAGGAGTTGATGCAAAAGAAGAAAAGACGGTGCTGGGGCTGAATTTCAAAGGTCGCCAAAGTATCTGATAATTTACTCACCATTCATAGGCTTCCCGTGTTTACTATCAGGTGCGTACACTTTATGATACAACTTGACTCATCTTCTCCATGTTTGAAGTGAGCCTGTGCGCATGGTTATAGAAGACACAATAGTTCCGCTATCCGCTAATGAAAGGGGTGGAAATTAAGAAAGGGAGTGGCGTGAAGTCAAGGAGTGCAAGGAGGTATTAGGGGGAAATGGAGAAAGAGCGTGCATTGGAGGACAGAAACAGAAGAAGAGAGAGGAAGGGAAGAAAGACAGAATGACAGAGAGAAGCAAGAGAGACAGAGAAGAAAGAAGTGTTTGTGAGGATGTGGGAGAGACAAAGAGAACAAAGTGGGTGAGAGACAGGATGAGAAGGAAATATGGAGAGAGTGAGTGAAGGGTTTAAGGCAGTGGAAGAAAGAACGATTATGAAAGACGGTGACAGATGAGAGAACTGAGAAACGTACCGTGAGAAAGAGATGAAAATAAGTGATACAAGAAGAGATTAAATATGTGTGTGTCTGTTTATAGGTTTGTATATGTATATGTGAGTATTTGTTTATGTATGTGTGTGTATGTATTTATGTGCATGTGCAAATAAGTATGCTATGTGTGTTTGTGTGAGTTGATATGTATGTGTGTGTCTGTGACATGCATTTGTGTATATGTGTGTGTGTGTGTGCGCACAGGGATTTTAATGTGTTGTGTTTGTGTGCATGTATGTAAGTGTGTATGCGTTGAGAGAGTTAGAGAGCGGTGCAATGAAGAAGAGATAGCAAGATCGAAAATAAAGAGGTGAGAGACACCAAGATCTGAAAGGATAGAGACATTCAGGGAGGTCTCGGTAAGAGAGACAATGTGACAGAGAATGAGACTAAACTGGAATCTGAGTATGAGTTTGAGGTAAGGGGGAGCTGAAAGAGAGCAGCAGAGGAGAGAAAAGTACAGTGAGATAGAGTGAGAAAAAAAGGGAGAGACAAAGAAAGCCAGAGAGACAGTACGAGACGAGAGAGTGAGAGAGATTATAAACATATACAAGATTTTAGGGATATGCTGAGGTAAAACCAATATTTTCTTTGTAATAACCAATTTACCAAAATAATCTACCTGCACTCTAACGTTAATTATTGAAAATAGCTTCTAGAGTACTTTGTTTCCGAAAACCTCCTTCCAATCACAGAAAGCACTGGGAATTAAAGAAAATATATACTTAAAGCCTTATTTCCTTAGCAAGTGCCATGTCAAACAAGCTCTTGGGGTTCCAGTGCAATGAAGCAGCACCTTCCTGTGCAAACGTGATCCAAGCCCTGGCTGGGAGCAGGAGTCTACCTGCTGCACTGCAGTAATTAGTGGCATTGAGGATGATGACTCTGCAGGCTGGGGTTAGAAGGGAAGGCCGTGGCAGTAGGGCGGCCATTACGCGGAGCCTGGGTTAATTTACCGAGATGCGGGGACGTCTTTCCAGTCTGGTCTACCCCTGGTGCAGTAGGCTTGACTGGAGCATTCTCTGCTCACATGTCCTCTTGTACCCACTGGCAGACGTGGCCAGTGACAGGCCATTTTGACTACTTCATTGCTTGGAAAAGTGCCATAATCTTGATGCTGCTTTGATAGCAGGCGACGCCTCCTTTCTCCACCACGCTGCAAACGCAGCTCCTGACGCACTACTAGTTGGGGGATGAAGTCCTCTTTGCTATTGAGAGTCCTTGGGGGCCAACTACCCCTCCTGTTACCTCCAGCAAGTCCCACACAGTGGGTTTGCTGAGAGGCTTTCGGTGGCCACACCCTCTCTCCTCCACTCTGCAAACGCGCCTCCTGGCGCCCTACTATTTGGGGGACAAAGTCCCCTTGGCTCTTGAGAGTCCCTGGGGGCCAACTAGCCCTCCTGTTACCTCCAGTAAGCCCCACACAGCTGGATTGCTGAGAGGTGGTCAGAGGCCATGCTCCTTTTCTCCGCCGCTCTACAAACATGCCTCCTGGTGCACTGCTGCTTGGTGGATAAAGTTCACTTTAGTCCTGAGCCCTCAGGAGGCAAGGGGACCTCATCGCACCATCAGCAGTGCGCAGAGAGGCATGTTGCAGAGTGGTGGGAAAAGGGGCATGGCCTCCAACCACCTCTCAGCAATCTCACTGTGTGGGGCTTACTGGAGGTAACAGGTAGGATAGTTAGCCCATAAGGACCCTCAGCAGCGAAGGAGACTTCATCCCCCAAACAAGAGTGTGCCAGGAGGCATGCTTGCAGAGAAGTGGAAAAAGGGGGCGGGCCTCCGGCGAGTTGCCGGGTTTTGATTTGTTTTTGTCTTTTAAGGGAGTAGGGCTGCATGGCCCCCCTTCCCTTGATCCGGTAGTGCCCCGGGGACCCCATCCCCGGGGCCTGACCAATTTTTTTTTTCCAGTAATAAAGCAGTGATCTCACTGACCCTGTCAAGAGTGATGTAATATGTGAGGTCAGAATAAGCAGTGCATTGCGGGGGCACAAGTCTGAATTTCTCTGGTTTTGTTCGAGTGAAATATCAGCCTAACTATAACCTCCCTGTAACCTTTGTTTTTTTCTGTGAATTTCTAAGGTTTTTTAAATGCTAATTCCTAACTATAATGTCCCTGTAATCTGTGTTGTTTTTTCATTGAATATATATATATTTTGTGTGAGCAAGTCAGGAGACTCTGCCGAAATGCGTTACAGCAAGAAATAAAGAGTGCGAGAATTATACCAACCTGCTGTGTCAGTGGTGTCCGGTTTTGGAAACGGGAAACTGGAAATTGTGTGTCAGTATCTGGTATTGGAACAGGGGAACTGGAAATTGGAATTTATATATATATATATATATATATATATATATATATATATATATATTCACTGAAAAAACCATAGGTTATAGACCATATATAGTTAGGAATTAGCATTTAGAAAACCTTATTTTACTCACACAAAACCATTGAAATTCCATATATAGTTAGTTGCACTAACTATATATCGCGCACCCGCAATCCACTGCTGATGATGTCACATATTACATCATTCATGACATGGTCAGTGACATCACTGATGACATCACTGATGACATCTCAAATGACATCACTGATGACATCACTGATAACAACATCCAGTGATTTTTTGTTTCTGTAAAGTTTAAATATGTCTTACATATTGAAAAATGAGTGGATGTGTAAGTGTCTGGACGAAGGATTTAGTAGGTGCATGACTGACTGTATGAGTGAGTGATTAAATGTGTCTCACTGAGTGCATGGGTTAGTGACTAAACTGTCTTAATTTGTGCATCATTATGTCTGTTGTTCTGTAAACTGCTGCATGTGTTGATCAGTAGCTATATGAGTAACTATATGGGTTATTGATTGATTGCCCAAGTATTTGTATGGGAGACTGAGTGTGTGTGTGGCTAGCTGGGAGGTGTGTGACTCTGTGCAGATCAATGTGTACTTGTATCAATGATTGTATAAGAAGGTAAGTATGTGTTAGTATATGTTTGAAAATGTAAGGTGCTCTATGTTTAACTGTATAGACAAGAAAATGGAAGTGTCATTGATTCTTTACAGGACTGACTAGGTGTGTGAGTAACTCCATGGATGAGTGGCAGACTGTGAGTGTCTGTATAGGTGTATGAGTGCATATGATAGTGTTGTAAAGATGAGTGATTGTGTGTATGAATGATTGTATGGGTGAATGAGTGAATGTGTGTGTAGACATAGGAATCAGTGAGTGCGTATGTAGTAACTAGTATTGGTGTGTCAATGGTTTCAAAAATTATACTCTGTATTTAACACTGGGTGAAACAGAGGTTATATTAAAATGTGAGGAGATGCATTGTATTGTCACATGAATGATATCATCAGTGATGTGGTCATTGATGTCAAATGAGATGTCATCAGTGATGTCATCAGTGATGTCATTTGAGATGTCATCAGTGATGTCATCAGTGATGTCACTGACCATGTCATGAATGATGTAATATGTGACATCATCAGCAGTGGATTGCGGGTGCGCGATATATAGTTAGTGCAACTAACTATATATGGAATTTCAATGGTTTTGTGTGAGTAAAATAAGGTTTTCTAAATGCTAATTCCTAACTATATATGGTCTATAACCTATGGTTTTTTCAGTGAATTTTCAAGGTTTTGTAAATGCTAATTCCTAACTATATATGGTCTATAACCTATGGTTTTTTCAGTGAATTTCATTTGTTTTTTAAAAGCTAATATCTGTAGCTGTAAAATGTATTCTTCTTTAAATCCAAAAATATATTTTATATGTTTATTAATATTTTTTTTTTTTAATTTTTTTTTTCTTCGTTCCCGCTTGCACTGAGACGCCAGATCATTCACTAATGTGTAGGCACATACAGTTACACGGTTCATGCAACAAACACCGACCAAATATGGCTTGCGTGTTGCAAGGCACGCCAGTTCCTGCTATCATCCCCACGTTCAAGTTGTTGGAAAATGGTAGTTATTTGATGCTCAATAATGAAGATTGTTCTGGGTTAATTAAAAGTATTCCTTTTATCGTAACAGTAAGTGAACGGGTTATTTGCTGCAGAAATGTTCTATTTCCTCCCACACATGAACATAGGGAGTTTTCAATCTGGCCATAAATACCAACCTTGGGAGCACATTTCAACGGCATGGCAAGAATAAGAGCTCTTTTGTCTCAGAGAGAGGTGGCCTTGAGTTCGGCCCGTGAAACTTTCGTGCTTCACATAGCGAACACCCGTACAGAGGTGCAGACCCTTTTCAATTCAGATTTGCCTTTCCATTTCAGCAAGATGTTTCGGACTATCTTTAACGCATCCTCCACAAAGGCCCTGGCGCACTTTTTTAAAGTTGTTACCAGTGGTCTCGTGACTTCATTTGAGAAAATCTTTGGAGTCATCCCTGCTTTCTTTCATTCTATTTTTTCCACTCTGCTTCGAGAATTGCCATTTTTACTTGCATTACCAGCGGACGCTCTTGTGCTTTTTTACATTTTTAAATATGGATGTCCCTCCTATGCAACCTCCCGACCTGCAGCTGCTGACACTGTTCCGCAATCGCATGCTAGAATATTATGGCACAATGCCGTTGGTGATATTAAGCACGGCATATGGATTATCTTTTCGATTCTCCTACTTCACCTGTGTCCAGCCTGTATTTCACTGCCTGACCTGTGATTTCGATTGGGCCATTGATTTGTGTCTCTGCGGACCGGTTTCTCCTGACGTCGACTTTAATCAGCTGATGACTCCTATCATTACTCACGAGTTGGTTTGTCCTGGCGAAAGGATTATGGCTGTGGCATTGATGCATGGACTAATTGGTCCCTGGAATTTACTGGCGGCAACACAGTCTTTCTTGGAACAGAGCTTTCTTGAAAACCCACCGAGCTGTCCTCTGATGGTGATAGAGGATCCGGTGCTGGGAGAGCACGTATGTTCTTTTCCGCTTTTAAATTGGATGGCTGAACTGTTTTCGGATGAAGACGGTGACTTCCTATTGGAGGCTGTTGCAGCTTATTTTGCATACACAGTTATGTCATAGACCTTTTTCATGTTTGATATGCTGAGTACTAGCATTTCATTGACAATTCATTGACTTATTTGTCAAGTTTTTATTATTTACCTTGCCTATTGGCTTAAGACTCAATAAAGTACTTGGCTGTTTTATTTTTCTTTAGCATTAAATTTTCCTAGTTTTTAATGCTTTACCTTGCGGACCGTCCACATATAAACTTGCAATCTGCTCTCATGAGATGGCACTTCTATTATCTTATTCAGTTCGTTTCCGGATCATGGGGAGGTGTCATCTAGGTCCTGGATATCTTTACACCGTGTTAAATTAGCATGGGCTCATTACCGGTTTAAACGCCATTTTTCCTTTTTTGCAACTTCTGCACACGACACTTAGTTGTTGCTTTAGCTTTCAACCTAGTAGTTCATCGTGGTTTACATGAGAATAATATGTTATTGCTCTACTATCTGCTTTGCTTGTTAAACTATATCTGTACAGCGAGTGCTAAAGTTTCAAGAACAACACGATACAGAATTGTTATGAGGTCTGATCTCCACGACTTCATACTCATAACATAAGTGCAACTTCTGCCAATTCTGGGCATGAGGCGGGTTTTATATTGCTTTGCCGAACACACATACACAACACTTGATGCGGTTCACATGAAGAGAGAGCTGGTGTATGCTGATGTGATTCCTTCAAATCTAAGACACTAAAGTATGGGCACGCCCTAAACCAACACAAAGAGACCTTCTTAGCAAATAATATAATATGTGTATTAGGGAGGGTGAGATATAAGCAGCCGCGGGCCGTGGAGGGAGTTACGGTGAGGCAGGGAGGCGGGGAGGGGGAGAAGCAGGGTGGAGCCCTCTCCACCCTGCCCCTCCCCCTCCCCGCCTCCCTGCCCCACCGTAACTCCCTCCACGGCCCGCGGCTGCTTATAAGTGTTGCTAACTCTTATTCATTTACAGCATGTTAACATACTATCACCATTCGCTTTTTATGTACTAGTAACTATGCTGGTAATTTTGCTACTGATAATATGTGTACTTGTATTATCTAAGATACTACGCCTGAGAAGACGGCATTAGTAAATAAACATTTCAAATACACATGTGTTCTTCTTAACTCCATGTTCTGGTTTCTAAGAAATATATAACGACCGACTGTTCATGAGTTCCACGTATCCTGAGGTACTATAAGTTCATATTCTGGATTGTCTAAACATTGAGAGTTTGTTATATCCAATGTGACACTGTACCTAGCTTGCTAAGGGGTTTTTGATTACTAAGGTGAGTTTTGGGACACCCTAATTCGCCGAGGTTCCAATCCTCTGTCCACAGTTCTGTGTGAGAACAGAAACCCTGCGACAGGGGCACCCCCGACCCTTGCTGGAGCTTCATCACACTTGCGATACAACTCCAGCAATGCGCCACCTTTACGGCACAGATACATCACGCATCTGTGCTGTTTTTGCCCCATGATGCGCCGCATTGTAAATGCAGCACACCATAGGTGACGGAACAGCGGCACAGAATGACTAACACATCCCTGGTGATGCGCCAGTCATCATAAATCTATCCCTATGCTTCTTATCTTGTTAGAGATGAACCGCCATATGTATCATCAAAGTTTTTTGCATTTCCTAAATAGCGAACTTTAAGGAATAAATAGCGATTCTTTACCATTCCTAGTTTGCGATGAGCTATTTGCTAATTACAAATTACCCATTCATTTCCTTCATTTCCATAGGGCGGTTGGACTCACTTTTAGCTCGAACGGCTGAATGGATTTCCACGAAACTTGGCAAAATTGTAGGGACTGGTAGCCCGATGTGCCTTTGCTATGTCTCAAGATATATGCTCCAGTGGTTTTTACGAAAATTAACTTTGAAAAATATATATTGGGCTACATTGGCCTATATATATGTTGGAGCCCAAATGTAGCCCAATGTAGCCCAATGAAGCCCAATGAAGCCCAATGTAGCCCAATGTAGCCCAAAGATGGCCGCCAGAGACGAAAAAAACCAAATGTAGCCCAAATATCAGCCAGATGTAGCCCAACTATAGCCCAGTGACAGAATGACCAATCAGCTTCGCAAACCTCCGTTACGCGAAGCGGAGCGCTGTTACAGATATATATCTTTTTTTGAACGTTAATTTCTCAAAATCCACTGGAGCACATATATTGAGACCTAGCAAAGGCACATCGGGCTACCAGTCCCTAATATTTTACCAAGTTTCGTGCAAATCCATTCAGCCGTTCGATTATTATTATTATTTTTTTTTTTTGCCCCGCGGGGCCCTTTTAAAACCTCCACATCAAACCTAGGGGGTCAGCGAGGATCTACTATTCCCCCTTATGGTCATTTGCCCCTTCGCTTTCGCCTCCTCTTGTCTCTCGATCCTACCGAGAGACAAGATGGCGGCCGCTACGGACTGTTTGGAATGTTGACAGACGCCGGAGAACCAATCAGCTTCGCTTCACAAAGCTCCGTTGCGCGAAAAGTACGCGTCCTGGAGCGCTGCCCAGAGCGCGCTTACAGATATATATCTTTTTTTAAACGTTAATTTCTCAAAATCCACTGTAGCACATATATTGAGACCTACAAAAGGCACATCGGGCTACCAGTCCCTACAATTTTGCCAAGTTTCCTGCAAATCCATTCAGCCGTTCGGGCTAAAAGTGAGGCCAACCGCCCTATGGAAAACTCAATGTTAAAAACACGTTTTGGGACCCCCCTTTTTTCTCGGCCCCCCCTTGACGAACCCCCCCCAAATTTTCAAGGGCTGCTCAGAAACAAAATGTGCCATTTTCCTGAAAATTTCAGCCAATTCCGTCCACAAACGCCAAAGTTATTAGACATAGAATTTTCAAAAATCCCATAGAGAAAAAATCCTAACTATATATACCTACTGGCGACCGCCAGTAGGTAATATATATATATATATATATATATATATATATATATATATATATATATATATATATATATATATATATATATATATATATATATATATATATATATATATATATATATATATATATATATGTATATATATATGCAACCACAGTCCTGATGCCAGTACGCCTTTCCTCCTCCCTTGGAGACGCTAAATCAGGAACAGACCAACCACACGGCAAGTTTTTCAAATTTCAGAGCTTTATTCCATAAACAGCAGACATGACACACACTTACCTGATATATACTTACCTTTTTGTTGTAAAGGCATGCGTGTTACAAATACATGGTGTTCAGTGTTTTTACTGGGCCCTATTAACTTGTACTTCCACTTTACTTAGTGTATTTTATCTCTCCTTCTGTGGTCCTCTGATGGATCTTGCTCATCGCATTGAGGGGTGGCGGAAATTAGGGTGTCAATGTTGGCTACCCAATGAGGACCAGGATTAGTAACCAACTTATAGATTGATAATTAAATTCAGATATATTATTCTTAGGACCATACTGTAAAGTCCACATTTGTAAAGCGCACAATCACCCGTAAGGGTCTCTAGGCGCTGGGGGCCGTCGGGAAGATTAAGCGAGCTATTGCCCAGAGTCACATGGTGCTGGGCTAACCTGCCGCCGGAGCCGGGGATCGAACCGTGGTCCCCAGATTCCAGCGTCAGTCGCCCTGGCCGCGGCGCCACACCTCTCCCTCTCTGTGAAGATACAGGATGGCAACTGGAAGCCCAATTCTCCAGAAGAAATTTAAACGGGCTAGAATCACACAGACTAACAATTCTGCTACCGAAATACAAAAGAGCAACAACAGAACCTGATGTTCTTTGAACAATTTATGACTATTTCTGCAATACATTTGGACTATCTCAGACACAGTCCCTGTGGAAAGAACGTTTATGAAATTTCATAGACTCAGAGTTTAAATTAAAGTTTAAAATAATTAGTAATGATGAACAAAGCATCAGTCGACATTTAGGAAGCTGTGTTATGAGTCTCAAATAGGCAGGTTACAGGTAGGTGTAGTATAAAATTACACATTACACAGAGTCTACAGGTAAAGTTCTCAACGTGCAAAGGAGGATAGTTCATTGAATGGATCTTAAAATAGGCAGCTTCAATTGAAATCTCGGCAGGACATTACGAGATATGGTTCTGCCAAAGAGTCCAAAGAAAGTCTGCTAAGCAAGATGTTCCTGCCATTTGCACGGACAGGACGGAGTCCGCAAAGTTTTCAGTATAAGCATGGGGTAGGGTCTGAAAGCCGTCTGATCGTACCATGAATCAGAAGAAGTTGCATTCACTTCCGTCCTAGCCATTTGATAATATATTTCATTCAGTCCGGATGTAGCACCCACTGTGTTGCACCATCACCATCCGACATTCATGAGTTCATCTTCCACTCACAAGATGCAAAAGAAGCAACAAATGAGAATTTTCCCTCAACAAGTATGGGAATCGACTGTCAATCTCAGGCATGCAGGTTAAATCTCAAAAGACCATTCAAGGTTGGACCTTTCTCATGTACTAGTTGCAAATGTCAGGTTCTTATAGGAGTATCAATATTCTAATATAATATGTATCAATTTTCCATGTGTCTTATGAGAAAGTACAAAAACGTTACATGAGTGAGAGCTGAAATAGAATACCTTCTCACAGACGTCATGAGAAAGTGCAGGCCTAAAGAATGAAGTCAAGTTAATGTATTAAATGGCATGGCAATAAAGCATAATTGATATATGAGTGTATCTTTAAACATAAGCATCTGAAAATGCATTAATGCATTTGTCATGGCAGTCAATTATCATAGATTGCGTCATGAAACTGTTCAATAGCAAGTATTGCTTATTACTACATTGAAAAACATATACATGTAATATATGTCCATACTTTTATTTTTTTTATTGCTTTAGGAAATTTGAGACTCTACGCATATACAGATCACATGAGGAAAGTTTAAGCTTTCTATCTACTTGGATAACAGTTTTGCACCAACTTTTCATAATTCAATAGTGTATTTCAGAGAGAAAAAAAGAATGGCTTTGTGACTAATTTACATTAAAATTCAGCATATAAATCATTAACATTGCAAGTAAAACCTAATAATGTAACATAACTATAGCTTTTATATATCAATTCTTATCAATTGTTTAATACCAAATGTTCAGTTTATATAAGTAATACTTAACTACTTTAGAGTGTTTAGCGTGATTTAGACTTATACGAAAATCAAGTGTTAAACATATTTAGACACACCTTATATAATTGCCCCACTATTTCTACAATCCGAGCACTCTTTCAGAGTGCATGTACTACATTTTCTCATAATCATTGTCATTTTCTAAGATGTGTGCAAGGTGCACATTCAGTTTATGAGCATGTTATTAGTTTCATTCTCATTTTAAGTTTAAGTTTCATGTAAAGAGTGAGTACCCTTTAAGTTGCATCAGTGGTAAAGACCTGCATAGTAAAGGCAATGCATGGCATTGCGTGGTAAAGGACATATGGTAAAGGCAATGCGTAGTGAATGCCACGTTGTAAAGACTGTTTCCCTTCTCACACTGATCTGTGACCAAGTATGCTTGCGCCTCTTTTGCTCCTTGCATCAGATTATGCTTTTATGTACGTTAACATGAGATCGAAACATCTGAGAACCATATGCTGACGTCATACTGAATGATCATACTTTGCCGCATGGGTGCCTAAAAAATAAATAAAAGAGGTATGCAGTTGTATAGTGAGACCCAATCAGAAAATAGTTTTGAGGTTTGATCCATTATTCAACAATGTAGTTCAAAACCAAACCGATTTCTGACTCCATTAACCTTGGAAAGCTCTTTTCAGATGACATATACTGATTTCCAAAGCATATTTCACGAGAGGAATATGACGTAGAAGGCACTGTTGTAAACATTTTTGAACAGTTGCTCATCAATCGTTCCTTTTAATTGTTTTATTTTCAACATAGCTTTTTGCATCAATATCCTAATAATTAGTTATCTCCAAATGATAAATACAAGACACAGTATAACACGCTGTATAGTTAGGTCTTGAGATCATGGCGAATACTCTTGGAACCTCACGTGAAATATGTAAAATAATACCAGGTGAAATGCATACAGTTAATTTTAACTATGTATGGACTCTAATATTTTTTATTTTTTTTAATTTGATGACTGTAGGAAAGAGATAAACTTTTAAGATACAGAAAACAACGGAAGAAAATGACCAAACTCCCAAAGGTAAGCAACTACTCTAAAGCGAGGATGTACCGCAATGCATAGCACGAGTAATGAATGAGATATGGTATCCCGCTAAATGAGGGAAATTTGATGAAACATACATTAATGGAGAGAATGTACACATTTAAAAAAAATGCTTGAGAAACTGCACACAACGTTGAATAAGGAGGGTCACCTATTAATGTATTATAAACTGTTTATTCACTTTAAAAATATCAAAATACATTTTGCAACTATCTAAAAGGGTGGATTGATATTCATATTGATGGAGCTCGAAAGATCTGCATCGAGAGCCTTTATTGAAGTAAACTATTCTGCTCTCACTCACAGTAGTTTATTTTGGATTGATGGTAAATCAGAGAGAAGCAGAACATGGCACATTTTTTAAAAAGGCTATTGGAATGAGATCAGCCCAGTGTTCCCACCAGGATCTGTGAAAGTAAAATAAAACATAAAGAAAGCCACTTTGGCTCCTGTAGTGTTAAGGGGAGTTGTAGTGAATGATGCCACACTATATCTACAAATCCAAGCTGACATCATCAAACAAAGCAGAATTCTAGAATTCATATTGTTGGTGATTATTAGAAATGCAGAACTGGGTAAAGAAAGCTGTTTTTTCCCTACACTGGATGGCTCCTTTATTTCATTTTCATGCCTAGATGGGTCTTACATGTATGTCTCAAACGGAATTACATTTTATTTCCTCTAGCCAAGGCTTTTTCAACTCAGGGAAACAGAGAGACAGCATGTGCCTAATAAATAGCTGGATAACTTCAAGCTACATCTCCAGTGAGTTTTATTCATCCACTGACTGGCCGCTTTTAAACAAGCCGTCCATATAGTGAGATGTTGCAGCTAATTTTAGACCCACTTTGTTGTTGCTGTTTCCAGTAAAACCTATGGAGAAGTCTATTACTTGTCAGCTGTATGGATTTCTTATGGGAAATTCCTTGCTTCACCTAAAACAGGCTGGTTGGTATTTGGCCAGGTTTGGCTGTTGAGGCTGTGATTGTTTCATTTGTACATAACTGCACACATTTGTGGATGAGAATGTTGTTGGCTCCCTGATTCTGTTCAATCTGTCGGCAGCATTCAACACCTATAAAACAACATATTCTCCTGGTGTGCCTTACAGAGCCACATCTAAATTGTACAGCTGTGATTCGATCCATCATACTTTTCATAGGGACATTCCTTGGTATACTTTTTTTTGGTTATGTTTGAAGTGGCGGCTGCCACCCACAAAGAGTAGTAAGGCAGGGCAAATGAAGGGTGGGTGAATTTGGCGAAAATTACACTGACAAAATTGCCAACATGCATTACATTTTTGTAACTTTAAAGTTCCATTTTTGTAACTCTAAAATGGTAATGTAATGCATGCCAGCGATTTATTGCACATTACCACACACATAAAATATATTTAAAATATAAAAACAAAATAAAGTTCACTTACCTGCTGCATGTCCTTGCTCCAGTCTACTGTCCTCTCCTCCAGCATGGCCCAGCCAACTCCCTTAACCAATCCTGGCGCTGCTTTCATGCTGCTAATCAGCATGAGAGCAGCACCAGGATTGGATAGAGTCAGCCCTCTCAATGCTCCAAAGATCACTGGAAGCCTTTGCTTGTTCTCAGCCTAACGGTCTAAGGCAGCTGGATCCAGCAGTTTGAAGTGCGTACGTCTAGCTGGCCGTCGTAAAACAGCTGGACAAGGAGACATGTGCACTTTAAACTTAAAGTGCCCTGCACATCACTGCTCTCTTCTGCTGCCAATCAGCAGTGGCCCGTCCTAACACTCAGCTTGGGATAGGGTTTTCGAAAAATAAAATGGTAATAAATTAACTTTATCACCATTTTATTTTTCATCTCTGGGGCATGGGGACATTTAAATTGATGGAGTGAGGCTACCCCGCCTTAATTGAGGAGCCGCGCCTGTATGTTTGTTCTACCACGCCTGGTGTAATAGCCTTTAAGAAAGAGGGTTCCCAGGATAAATAGCGGCAGGAGGTCTGGTAAAAACTGAAATCCTAAATAACCCTAGAAAGGGAGAATACAACCTGCCTCTGATAGAATAAAGCAGAAATATCTCGCTATAGTAAAATAATTATAACACAAAATGGATCGAGAAGGTTCATAATGTTAATCATGTATAACAGACTTCTAATTTTTTATATAGTTTCCTTGCACAAGAGCAATAAGGTCAATGTACTTCTAAGAAATAGCATTCAAGTATTCCTGTTACATTGTGCCGACTTGCGTTTCGGTGTAGGCCAAGATGTAGCCAAACTTTCCTCAGTGCACAGTTAAATAGATTCTTAACTTGATGGAGCGTTTGGAAATAGAGGGGGAATGTAAAGGAATAAAAAAGTCCCAACAAGGTTGTGTCCTCTCTTGTTGGAAATAACAGAAGGGGAACAACCCGATCTAATGGTCCAGGATCTATTTAAAGAGACCGTCTCTGGTTGTCCTCAAAAGTCGCAGCACTTCATCTGATTCCAAGAAATTGCATTCCCATCACAGTAAATGGAATTTTGGCATGTCATGAAGATTTCACTGGTAAAACAAGCCTTTTCTTAAGACACTGGCGTTCGCTGGGGGTACCGGCAACCATAGGAGAGCTAATCCAACCCTCGTTGTGTCCATCCATAAAGCTGCTAGCGTGCTCTTGTGCAAATAAACTATGTAAAAAACTGGAAGTATGTAATACATGGTTAACATTATGAAACCTATGATGTCTTGAAGTGTTCTTTTAGTTTATAAGAGAACCCCCTTATGAAAAGACATGTTTAAGACCTCAAGCTTTAGATTTTTCGCTTTGATTCCTGTTTACACCTATAAATGTTAGTTTGTGTGTACTTTGAGTATGCAAGTGGAATGAGTTGATTTTGAATGAATGGATGCGGAGTTATAGGAGAAAGAGTTGTATTTATTACTATATATTTTTATATTGTTTCAGCATTGGTCATAATATATGTATGCAAGGTTTTTGCTACTATATTTGAATAAATATCAAAGAAATTAGACAAAGACATGTGACAAATTTTTGTGTGAATTTGGGATCTCGAGCCATTTTGTAATTTAATTCTTTTTCTATAGCAAAATATTTCCGCTTTATTCTATCAGAGGCAAGTGGTATTCTCCCTTTCTAGGGTTATTTAGGCTTTTATTATCATCCTTTGGCCTACATCCTTAGAGCCACTCATCTTATATACCCATCCATCCCATCTTTTAAGCTAGTCAGATGTGGTGTAGTTAAATGTCTTGTATTTCTGCAGGGAGGTTAAACAGTATTGATTGATAAAACATTATCTCAAGCAGTGAGTTATCTTGATATCAGTTTTTTCTTTAATGTTGTCTAGAGACCTACCTCAGAGAGTGTGTGTTTGAGCACTAAAATATCCAGTATAAATACAAAGATCGAAAGTTACCTTAATCACAAAAGGGGACCAGGGATCATTCTGTGGTCTAAAATCTGTATGCTAAGAGTAATACTCTCACACAATTATAATAACATGTACAAGCATCACATTTTTAGTAGTTTTCCAATGTTGTTATTTTTTAACACACTTGTACATAGTGCAGTGTTGCTAAGCATGCCTATGGTTGGTTTTGAAAGTGGCCATGGATATAACTGACGCAATCGGGTGGTGGTTTGATCCAAATTATTCACTATTCCACCAGGGACAAATGGGTCACGAGTGAACGTTTTTTTAAATTATAGACATTGTTTTGATTCAAGTACAATTAACTAATACTTGCATTATAAAAAACAGAGTTAAAGTTTAATAAAATAGGATTTCCAGTGAATTTACAGCATGCAGTGAAGCCTTGATGAGGACTCTACATTCTTGAAAATGTTCTAGGTATGCAAGTATTTTTTTTACCTGGACAAATCCAACCTGTGTATCTGACTGGCCCTCCATTATGGTCAGCTGTAATCTTAACACTTGCTTGCGGGTGGCACTTTTGCCTTTTGGTCCTATTTTTATTTCAAACTTTAAAAACTCATATCTCTGGATTCCCTTTTTTGATTTTTGTTGTTTTGGTTTCATTTTGTACATTAAAATATTGTTGGAGACAAGGAATCAGAATCTATAATGTAAATAGTAAACAGATGGCAGTCATCAGTAAATGAGGTGTAACATCAGCTAAACATGTAGATTGCTGTTATGCACTTATGTTTTATCTGATTCTTGTTTGTAGTTATCCCTTAGGAAAATGCCTTATTGAAATTATTAATAAGAATCCATGCCCTGTCAAGTCTCACCTGAATCAGCAGGTGCCAGATAGTTAAACTCGGGGCCAACATGCTCTCAAAAAAGAGCACTACTCAGTCCTTTGTCTCTAGATTCTTGCGTCCCAGTGGAGTTTACATCATTCCAGCTGAGGGACCCCAAGAGGGACATGAGGCTTGCATAGAATGACTGAGAATGCATCCTTTGATGTCAACATCAATGTGTCAGAAAGTCTGAAGCATTGGGGTTTATGGATAATATATTGTCCTCGGTTGCCATAGATACCATGAGTATGATGGTATCTTTGCTGGCTAATTATATCAATTTATAAAGATAATAGGAGTCTCTTATGTACCAAGAATGAATTTTTTTTAAAGTCTCATAACGCAACATGTGAATGGGTTGGTGCATATAGGTCATGGTGTTTACTGGGTAAAGTAATTATCTCATGTTCTGTAGGTGCAGGGAGTGTGAGGCTCTCACTGAGGGGTAATTATAAAAGCTTTCCAAGGCAATGGGAGTCTCTGATGTCTCAAGAGGTGTGATTTCTTAAATTATCAAGAAAACTCAATATGGAGTAAGCCTTGGGACAGTCTAATCTCTGACTACAAGTATCTGGTTTCGAATCCCTGATTCTTATTGTATTTGAGGGCTTGGTGATGTAACACTCACAGTTATCCTAAATATGTATTTGTGTTGCCCCAGAAACGATATAACCTAGTCTATTGCAACATCTATATCAACAGTTTAATAGTAAATTACATTGCTGTCAGAGTTAGTTATTTATGGGATCAGAGATCATGTCGTGTCAGTGTGTTAATGGTATATGTTGTCCTTAGATAGCCATTAGGCAGCATTTTTTAGAACTGGTTCTTGCTTGCCCAGCCATGATAATATGTCAGTGCACACAGCCATGGGAGGTCTCTATTACAATCTCTTCATCTGGGTTATGGATATCCATGGTATCTCATCATTGAGCCCTAACTTATCCATGTGCAATCTGCAAATCCAGCATTGTTCTCTAATAAAAGGGAAGTTGGATTTGTCTTTTGGTGGCCATAAAAATCTGGTTTGTCAAATACAGTCCACCTCAACTCATCTTCTGTGTATCTATGTTGTATAAGGTGATTAGTTCATTACTTTACTGAACATTTACATCTGATATATTTTCTGTGTTCAATGAATCTAGGGTAGACCTTTCTATTGATAACTTCTCTACATCATAGAAGGCATGGACATCTAATCAAAGAGATAACCCTTTAACTATGGCAATTTGTCTGGTGCTGTAATTCCCATGGTGTCTTCAATGGTTTTCACAAAAGTAGCAGCTTACAAATGTTCTTAGGCCCTATCCATAACATGTTTTAAGACAGAGATTCATGTGTGCACCAACATGTCATACAAATTCTGTCTCCATTTGAAGGCAAATAATACTTTTTTTAAAGGCTATTTGTCCTGAGCTTAATGTGATCCAGTGTTTCATCATCAATTTCTTTATTTTGTTGAGAAAATTTCAATATGTGGCCACACACACTATCCTATCAGAGGGGGATTTAGGATGTGTTTTAAAGAGAGCCTAGCATGTGTGCTCCTATATGCATTACTTCGTTATGATGGACATTAGGCTCTTTACCCTAAAAATGATCTGCATTGTGTTTCTTGTTTTTGACAATGCTGGCAGAAATTGGTTCATGGTTAAAGCCATCATCTCAGGCTACTTCCCCGTGGAAAGCCTATACTCATATATAATATTTGTGAATCCTTTGGTATGTATTGTCAAAGCTTTATTACACAACATTATGCACCTTTCCTCCTCTTTTGGCGGTGACAGAGTATTGTTACAAGTGACATCCTCACTTGTGTTACAAAGTATTGTCACACGTGACGCCCTCACACGTGTTACAAAGTATTGTCAAGCGTTTGTGCTAAAGCATGTAAATTAAGAGCCAAACTAGTATTGAAGCTGTATCTACACCCTAGATGATTTAATGTGTAGCATCGCAAGGACATATTTATTTGTAAAACTGTAGACACTTGGAGGCGGTATATTGTTTTGCGACACTATGGCGCAGTAGTAAGAGTCAGACATTATTGATCCTTAAATAACTGCATGTAACCTGTGCAGCAACAACAGTGAGACTCCATGTCTGGCTGATTTTGGAACTGGCAGTTTCCTATGAAAAGTAGGCCATCTGCATTATCATTTATTTTCACAACATTTAGTTGAGGAAAACGATCATTAGTACAAGATGATCCATGCCTTGTATTTTAAATCCCAAGCATGAAGTGTTCTGAGATATTTAACACGAGTTGCAAAACACCTTAAATAGAGTTAAACAAAGTTAAAGAGATACAGGCTTTCACAGTAGAAAACGTATATGTTGTAATCTTTATTTGGATTCACCTACTCAATTGTAAAGGTATGAAAAATGTAAAATATATAAAGCAAAGTTCTAACAAACAATTATTTAGAGATTTAGAGAACAAAGCTTAAACAAAGTTTTGTCGCTCCCGATATAAGTTTCTGAAGCAATAGTGGATAAGTTCACACGACTTCAAGAAGAATACCAGTTCTCCTTGATGCATCTCTAGATGCCTTTGAAAAAATGTGAGTTAGTATGCTTTTCCCTGCAACACAGCACTATTAAAAAATTGAAGAAAGCAGGATATTATACTCTTGGCAAATTTTTACTAGCTGGGCAGAAAAAAACCGGGGAACAGTGGCAATATTTAACTGATCTTGCATTTTCCTACCTTCAAGTTCATGATCATCTTCGGGCTTATATTCATATGTCCAGTACAGCTAAGGACCATATTAGTAAAGTGCATTTCTGCAATAGATGTTTCCCACCTTGTCTGATAAATGGTTTAGATGTCGGCTTTGCAAGGGGACAGAGCCATATAGGGTCCGAATGTCTATTTGATTTTGGAACAATAATATGGCCTTCTTGGGTGAAAAACTGCAAGTCAAAATTGAACCTGACTTGCAGGGGGTGTTACTAAGGATCCTGCTCCCCCCAATTGTCACCTAAGGTTGCAACAGTAGCTGTACTTATTTATTGGGTCCGTTGCAAAAACAGCAATAGTACTTTTTTATTAGGTTATTAGTTGCAAAGTTGTTAATTCTCCAAAGGTAGAAATTCCCTATTCCCCTTATATTCGGAAGCTAGATCACTAAAATGGAGCGTGTTCGGACACTAGAGGAACTGCATGCTTAGAGGGTAGGCCCGGTAAAGAAAGCCAAGGGAATTCAGGACTCTACCAGGGAGGCAGTATCATATAAATAAATGAATTGAGTGTACTATTCTGTACTGGCAACTTGTCTAACAAATATGAATTAAGAGGTTATATTATAGATGGGCAACATAATGGGTTGTTTTTCTTTCTTGTAAACGCTTCCCTTTGTATATTTTAAATCATGAACGTGTTCCTGATTATCAATAAAATATATTTAAAACGTTTTGTCACCAAACTCTGCCCTTCTGATCAGATTATACCTTTAAAGATGCTTTGGCTTTTATTCCTAATCCTAATACACATCATACTCTGCCTCTGCTATGTAGCCCTCTTGGATAAAGTTGCAGACTTTATAATTCTCATACTTCTTCACTGTTCTGATTTAGCAGCTCTTGGTGATTTTATGGAAAACATGAGCTCCCAACAACTGATACGTTCCTTGGTTGCCTTAGCTAACATACATTTGGTGCCTGACATTACTTTTAATTGTGGCTGCACTTGGTAATCAATATTTGCTTGATGTAAAGTATGTAAATGTCTAACCCCTTACTAATTACTAGGGTAGATCATTCTCAATTTTTCTTATACATCCCTCTTTTCTTCCCCTTCCCTATGTCATGAATTTGCCTATTAGAGACCTGGTGCCTGGTTTATTTTTAGACAGGCACCAAGCAAACTGTCATTTTGAAAGCATTGGCAGGAACCACCAACAGAGCGGTTCCTGTCAATGCTGTTTATAGTTTGGTGCACGGCTCTGTCAACTTGACAGAGTCGTGTACCAAACTGTTTGTTTTTCAAAAAATAAAATCCCAAAGTGGGATTTTCCTTTTGAAAATTAAAATAATATGATCCTCTTGCCATGATAGTTCTCTCCCATGGCGATGGGAACATGTAGCAGTTTTTACTGTCCCTTTCCACCCAGGTTTTTGTGGCAATGACAACTGACTTCTAATTTCAGCACTCTAAATTAGGTGGGCGGAATTAGAGGTCTGTCTCTGATAACCCTTACACCATAAGGCCGTTGGAGGTCTTTCATCATGGTGGAGACGGAGTTGGAGGACCACAGTCTTGGTGGTATAGATACTCTGTTACCGCAGTGATGGAGTATCTATACTGCCAAGATATAAATCGAGCCCTTAGTGTCAATTGCTCCTGAATTTCCAGTCATGATTCAGAAAAAACTCAAACCACCAACAGAACAAGTATGGCATAGCCATAACCCTATCATAGTGCCTCAGCCTCTATATCACTGAGGCTCACTGAGCTTGTGGCATCCATTTGAGACTCCATAACCAGTTTTTTTTCAGAACAATAATTCTGGAAGATATTTGGCATGCAGAACTTTTCACCTGTAGGTGGTGGGTCCACAAATATTTATATACAGCTGAGAAAATATAGCCTAGCAAAGTTTTCTAATTCACAAAGCTTTTTCTACAAATAGTTATGTGTTACTCATGTATTAGATGTTATTTATACCTTGGCTATTCAGTACTTATTTATAAACCATTTCCTTTTAGCATTTGAGTCTCACTACTGGCTGATGTGTGAATTACTCATACATTTCCAGGGGCAACACATGCTCCTTCACAAATGGGAAGGTGTCCCAAAGGGACAACTTCTCCTTTGCAGATCAGTTACCATCACAACTTGGGGAATGGTTACTTATCAGGGGGTTGTAGTTGCAGCCGCGGGCCGTGGAGGGAGTTACGGTGGGGCAGGGAGGTGGGGAGAGGGAGGGGCAGGGTGGAGAGGGCTAAAAACCGGCACATGGATAATTACAGGTAAGTAAACAATTTAAATAATAAAACGAATTTCCTAGCGCGCACTGCATCGCAAAATGCGATGCAGTGCGCGCTACGAAATTCGTTTTATTAATTAAATTGTTTACTTACCTGTAATTATCCATGTGCCGGTTTTTAGCCCTCTCCACCCTGCCCCTCCCCCTCCCCACCTCCCTGCCCCACCGTAACACCCTCCACGGCCCGCGGCTGTGTAGTTGCAGTCACAAGCAGGGTGCCCCTGAATAGCAAATCAACAAAACTGATGGGGCAGAATATTGAGGACAGAGTATTAAAAAATATTGACAGGTAAGTAAGTCTTAATTTCTTATATCTAGCTCCAAATATGTGTTCCCAGGTAGTATTTATATCTTCAAGCTACATAGTTGTAGAGTTAGGAATTGTAAATCTATACTTTCTCTATGCACTTACCTTTCAATATTTTGTCCCTTGATATTCGGTGCTTGATATAAGTAAGTCTGAATAATGTCTATATTGCGTAACACCATTGTTGCAAACCATTGATACATTCCTTTCCAAATTGCAGAGAGTATGGGAACACCCGTTTCCTGCCCCCTCCTATTTTCTGCTTGGAAATGTCTGCAAAAGCCCTTTAACGGCTTTTGCACATTTTGGGGTCAGAAACCCTGTGGCTTTTGCAAATTTCAGGGAGTATGGCTGTAGAAGGGCTTTCTCCATAAATCCCCAAGTGTGGAGTGAAAGCCAATTCTCTGTACCTGAACATTGTGGGTTGATTCATAAAGTGTTCCCATTTTTAGCAGTTTTTTTACTACTGTCTTATATTTGAATTACAACTTAATATTAAAATAACTTTATCCGTAAGCATTTGTGCCATAACTCAGGCAAAGGTGTGACCTACCTTTTGAATTTCCAGGTGAAAAGAATAGCAAAATATCCTTTGCCTTACTATGGTCTGTGGCCTCAGCAGGAGTAGGCCAGTGTTTTATTTTTAAACAACACAAGTGCCAGGTCTCACGGTATTTCTCAGAAGGCCTCTAAAGCTTGCACTATCCATAGTCACTGACAGCGCTGAGAAATGCCAGTATGGGCACTACATACCAACCATCACATTCCAAACAATTCTGACAAAGGTGACATTTCGGACTATTACTGTTCACCTAAAACAGTAAGAATAACCTGGTCACACTAGTATTATTCTTTTTAAATGTTTTTTGAATTTTAAAGACCTGCTTTGTTTAGAGTTAGACAGACAGTGTCAACATATGGAGGAAAGTCAAACAAATGTTGCAGTGTTAAGCATTAAAACACTTAACACTGTTGATAGCTGGCAAAGTACTGTATTGTCACCATTCACAGTGAGTCACAATTTGTAACCTGTCTAATTATTTTTTTTAGGCCAGTGGCAGCCGCTAGCAGGGGAAATCGGTGGGACAGCGCAGGGGATAAAACACATAAAAACAAAACTTGCCTGCATCTTGACGTCTATCGCCTTGCCACCTCTTCAGCTCTGACCATGCTCATACAGGCTCCTAGATTCACCTGCGCCAATCCAGATGCTGCTCTCCTGCTGGTATTAATCAGCATGAGAGAAGCATAGGCATTGGGCAGAGCGGGTTGGTTCCACGCTCCAGCAGGGACTGGAAGCCTCTGCTCCTGAGCCCTGCTGAATTCTCCAAATAACAGCCTAGCGATATCCAAGAATGGCTCGCCAAACCCACATGCGCACTTACAGTGCCCTGTGCCCACCACTCTTCCTGCTGGTGATGGCCCTGCCTTCAAAATTCGGCTGTGGCTCTGGAGTAAAATATAGTGATAATAAAGCAGTTTTACTAATTGCTTTATTATTATCTTATTTTACATGCGTCTGCTGGTTCCAGCAGTGGGGCGATGCTCCTCCACCCTAATGGAGGAGCCGCCCCTGAGGCGCCCCTGCTTTAGACAGGTCATTTTCTGACCCTCTGTGAACAGAGAATTTTCAATATATAGGTTGCATCACAAGTTGTAGCCCCATTCACAAACCAGTCAGTGTGCACAAGCCCATCTCTAGATTGAGAATATGATTGATACATCTGGCTTTATATTCGGAGCACCTTCAGAAATGTCTTGCAGTTGACACAACCTCCATAACGTGAGAAAGGAAAGTACTGGAAAACTCAAAACTAGGCCTTCATCACTTTATGTATTATGATTAGGCTTTCCTGTTTTCAGCTTCTAAATGGTGGTTATCAGTGGTTTTAAATTTTTGCGCCATTAAAAACTACAGAAACAGTGTTTTACCGGTGTTTATGGAACGTTTTGCTTTTATTATTGCTTGCTTTCTGCACTGATAGTGCATAGTATATAGACAGTAAAAGTATAGTGTATATGAGGTCCAAAAAGATTTTTTAAAATGTAATTTATTGTAGTACACCATACAAAACTTCTTCAGTGAGTGTTTGGTCATGTGTGTTCGCTCTTTCCTTCCCATGTAAACGTCTGTGAAAAGGCCCTTTCAACATTGGCACTTGAGATGGGCAACGCCAAAACAGCCAGTACACAATTTGTTAACTCTAGCCACTGACATACCTTTCCGTGCCAATACTGGTTTACTTGAAGATTACGATTCTCAGGGCAGGTTCTGCAACATTTGAGCTGAGTTGATGGATGGTGATGCCCTCAGAGTTATTGAAGCGGTCAAAAATAAAGCAGCACTTTTGAAACTATGGAGGAAATTTCCCTTCACGGAAGGGATCTAGAACAGAGTACCACAGTGAGGTTTCATTGACTTCAAATGCCATTGGTGGGGAAGGAACATTTCTTTGCATCATTGCAAGTCATTTCTCATACATTGTAAAATAAATGTTCGTGTATTGCTATTCACAATTGCTTTGCTTACCAAGTGGCAAGCACCCTAACATGGGAAACATCCTTTACAACGCAACTTTTACCACGCAGTGCTTTTACATCGCAACTTTTACAACGCAAACCATTCCAACGCATTGCGCTGGGGGGCGCTCTAGGATAGGGAATAGATTTAATTTACTATCCAACACCTTCCCTACTATCCACGGGGACTGGAGTTGGAATAGTAAATTAAACTATTCACTATCCAGCACCCCAAAGCGCTATGCATTGTAATGGTATGCGTTGTAAAAACTGCGATGTAAAAGCATGTGTGGTAAAAGCATGCGTTGTAATGTCATACATCCCCTAACATGGAACATGTTGCAGTGCCAAAGTCACTAAAGGTGTGCCTCAGCCTACTCTCAAGGAGATATTTCACATCTATACCAATTATGCTGAACACTTGGCACACAAGGGTGTTTTCAGACTCTAGTTTTTTTTTATTATGTCCACTACAGCAGTTATGTTTCCCTGTAAAAAATCTTAGAATGCAGTAGAGTGTACTTTTTTCACATCACTGGCAATATGTGACCAAAGATCCTCACATTTCTTGCCTTTGGCATCATCACTCAGCAAAACATTAATTCTGTAAATGGTTGCCACCTGGATAATATAGCATTCATAGCCCCTTGGACTGAGAACCATCAGCTAAGGGACACAGTTGTGAGGACTCTTTCTTTGATGCCACACAAAGCACAAATTTATAAATATTTGCATTTTAGTTCCTGTGCTTAAGAAAACAGTGCACCAGACTGGATTAAAAAGTCAATAGCATTCCTCATTAACTCTGAAGATTGTAAAGATGCTTTCAGCATACCAACTAATAAGTGGCAAGGATCTCTTAGAGGAAAGGACTTCAGCTCAGGTATCAATTTTGACAGGTCATCACACAACTTTTCATATACATAGCTGAATCACTGCAAATACAAAAATTATCACTATAATCTTTGTTGAACTTGGAAAGAACCTTTTTTACAGAGCATTCCAAGTGACACTGCGTTCCATGTTTTCCAAAAGTCTGGTGTCATGTTTCACCACTATCCCAGATGCTTGGTGATAGCGCTCTTTTCACATATGCTTGTCACTATACCCTGCATTGAATGTTCAAAGCCCGAGGTGTTGGAAATTCACCTACTATCAATACTTACTTACTACAAACTGGGGGCTGATGTATTAAGGGTTTTTACCCATTCTCTGTGGGTAAATGTGATGACACATATTAGGAAAGATTCTTATGAAACCAGCCATTTTACCTATCAGTGAAAGAATCAAACGCAGCCAAAATATCAAATATGATTTTGATATTTCCTGTTTCTCTACAGTTAAAATAATTAAACAAGACCTAAAACATGCTTCTAAAGCCTACATCTTTAGACCAAAGACCACAAAACTGAAAACACAATAGGAAGAAGAAACAATATTTTAGTGGCATCCCTAAACAACAAAACCCAAGCAGAATAATGTTAGCCCAGACTTTCTTACTGCTAGCTTGTATAACAAAGTGACAATGTATTGGGCCCATCATGAAGAAAAACATGACTTTCACTCTCTTTTTCCTTTCTTTGAATGGCATTTAGTTTCTCGTTGTGCAGGTGTTTTTTCAGTGTTTATATGTTTCACTGGTGAGGGCTGTTTCGCTTTCAGTGGGGTTTTATTAGTTATTTTATGTTTAAACCTAAAACTGGACAGCCTAATTATGATCCCATTTCACTGTATCCTGGTATCTTTGTATGTATATTACATATTGATGCATTTATGCTGTTTAGTGTCACTTACATATTACATTTTGCATTGCAGCCAGTCGTAGAGACATTCTTTGGATATGATGAAGAAGCTTCCCTCGATTCAGATGGTTCTTCCATTTCATATCAAACTGATCGAACTCCCTGCACTCCAGATGACGATGTTGAAGAGGTATTGTTTGAATTTACTTGCATAGTATTTTGTATGGATTTGTTACGGCATGCAGCATCATAGTAAATAGTTGTCATAGTTGCATTAAACATACTTGTTGAGGAGCACAATCAATCCCAAAAACATATACCCTAAATTCAAATAATCAAAGTTAATTACACTGGTAGACCCGCCATAAAATTATTCGGTTTTGTTCATTTAACTTAAATTAATTTGAGATTTGGATGATCTATTTAGCCATACACCAATTAATTTAGATTGTTCACAGCCTGATAGGCAGGAAATCTAGATTTAATTAAAGACACGGAGGCTAAGATGATGTAAATCTCCTTTATTGCCAGCTCACAGCAGCAACAATTGAAGAATACAGAACTTCAGCAACATTCTAATTAAAATGTATATAGTACCCCCGCATGCAGTGTTCTCCTTCTTTGGCATTGCAAACAAGGTAACTTCTAAGAACTTTTACTTCCGAACGTAAATTCAAAACAATGGAAAATCTCTTAGTCTGAATGAAAAAACCAACATATTTTGAGATAAAGTAACTTTAACCTCACTAGGGAGGGTAATAATGTAGCTGCATAATTTTAGCCTCCTTTTCTTTAATAAAATCTAGAATTTCTGCCCACAAGGCTGTGAAAAGTCTAAATTTAATGGCATGACACTCAGCGTCTTGAGACCCTCACTGGTGAGTAGCACCCTTACAATTTATTGATTGATTGATTGATTGATTGAACATTATGCAAGTTTAAAGTGCATTTAACACATTATCAATTGTGCTTGAAACAGGTCTAAAATAACAACTTTTAAACACATTTTCATTGGACCAATATGCAGCCCTAAGGATATCTTGCGGACCTCCCCCCAATATGAATGCTTTAGAAGCTGAAGCACCCCTAAGAGTGTGTGCTTTAAACTTGAGACATCCACACCGGCTTCTCTGATCACCTCCTTCAGCCAACTTGCTAAGGTGGGGGGAAAACAGCTCTATGCGGCCATCTATGGGGTATTAACATTTATTCTATATTTCCTCCTAGACTCTCAGTGCTCCTCTCATATTCCATTAAGTCTTTCATTCTGTGTAAATGGTTTTTGTTCTCCTTTTCAAATAAAAACAAACCCCTTCAAGTTGATAGGCCCTGGTGGTGATATCCAATGCCTTCACATCTGAAGTCCATCTAAACGATACCAGGCAGAGTAAAACAGTAAATTTATGAGAGATAAGTTTCAGCGATAGACCAGTATTCTCAAACCAACTCACTATGACCTGTAGAACATCCCTAAGTTTCCATAGACCATTGATTTCACAGTAGGTGGGTTTATTACCCGCATACTTCACATGATTTTCTTAGTCGCAAAACTCTGACCTACAGAGATTCCGTCCACTAAACAATGACCTGCTGCTTTAGCTGATCAGTAAACATGAACTGTTCTATAGGAGAGACCTGACGAGAGCAATTTTGATAAGTTATTAACCACATGTTCTGAATCAGTTAAAATTGGATTGTAATTCTGTTGAGGACACCACCAAACTCATTTCTCCCAAGACAGTCTATTTTCTTTCCTTGTGCCAGTTCCCATGGCTCCGATATGAGTGTGAAAGCATCTGCAGAAAGGCCTGTAATCTGCCACTGCCTCCTGAAATCCTCCAGGTCATCAGTGTCAGTAATCCTTGCTCTACAAGAGTGTGTGTCTCTCCTTCTGGGCCTATTACGACTTCCATGAAAGTCGGAATTATGATTGGTAAGTCTATGCTCATTTCTAGCAAGATTGGGAACCAGGCCTGTGACCTCCAAAGAGGTATTATCACTACTGTGATTTCTTTATTCCGGCGTACGTGTAATAGTAGCCTTGGTAGCATGGCAAACGGAGGGAAAGCATAAGGCGCTAGATCCCTCCAATTTTGAAGGAAGGCATCCATTCCCCAGGCCTCAGGGTCCGGCCTCCAGCTAAAAAATTTAGATAGCTGAGTGTTCAGTCTGTCTGCAAAGAAATTCATCCTGAAGGGCCCCCATTTCATCTGAATACTGAGGAAAGTTTCCCTGTTCAACTTCCAATTGATGGAATCTCTGAAATTCTGTGAAAACCAATCTGCTACACCATTGCTTAATCAAGGAATATGTTCTGCCACTACCAAAATTCCCTTGCTTAAGCAGCAACCCCAAAAGACCATAACTAAATCCACAAGCCCCTTGGAGTGAGGACCTCCTATCTTGTTGACGTATATAACCACAGCTACATTGTCCATACGTAACATCACAGAACACATTAGTAAGTTCTTGGTGAAGCAACAAATTGCAAATGAACCTGCCATCAATTCATAGCAGTTGATCTGCAACCCCTTCTCCTGATGTGTCCAGCGTCCCCCTGCTGATGAGTTGCCACATCTCGCACTCCATCCTTCTAAACTTGCGGCCGATTTTACCACTATCTCTATGGCTCTGCCATTCCATGCTTCTATGATCCTTAGCCGCCATAATAGTTACTTCTTTGAGTCCGGGTCCAAAGACAGTATTTGAGGTTAAGATTGAGTTGTTCTCAAAGTTCTTGTTTTGAGTCTTTGGAGTGCCCAATAATTATTGCGACCTGGATAAATTGCTTGGATGATCGAAGACAGAAGGCCCAGGATGCTTGCTAAAGCTCTCAAGGGAAACTCCTTCTTCAATAATATTTTCCTCAATTGCTTGCAAAGCTTCCTTAGCTTTTCCCCTGGTAATTTTAATTCTGCCTTCATTGTGTTTATGACAAAACCCAAGAACGGTGTCTCCTAGCTTGGTACCAGGCTAGATTTTTTCCTGAATATAAGAAAATTCAGGTGTTCTAGTAAGTTTAGTATAAGGTCTGTATGACGTGAAACCACCTCTCTGGAGCCATTATTACAATATTGTCGGGGTATATAACTAGTCATACTCCCCTTGCCCTGAGCCACACCACTACAGGACAAAGAAACTTGGTGAAACACCATGGGGCCAAGGAAAGCCCGAAAGGGAGAATGCAAAACTGCCAAAGTTTGCCCTTCCAAGTAAATTGAAGAAATTTGTGACGTGAGGGCCAAATTTGGATAGTTAGATATGCATCCTTTAGGTCTAACAGAGTTAGTCAATCGCCTTTTCTTAATACATCACTTCTTTGGTGTACTCCTTACATTTTGAAATGATGGTATACCACACATTCGTTCAGCTCTTTTAAATTTACCACCGGCCTTAGCCCTTTGTCCTTCTTCTCCATTAGAAAAATATTGCTGACAAAACCTTACTCTGTTCCCACTCGAATTACCCATTTGGTCAATAAATCCTCTACCTCCTGTGAAACTAGGATGGAATCCTCCTGTAAATAAAACATTTTCAGAGGAATATTCATTTGTATTGGTGTACTTATAAATTTGATCTTGTATCCCTTGACTGTGTTCCAGACCCAAGCATCATAAATTCCACTTTCCACAAAATTGGGCCAGTCTGCCTACCACCTCTTTAGGGGTATTTGAAGGGTCTCTCATAGCCCTTACTTGTTGAACAACCTCTCTGTTTTTGATCACCTCTGAAGCGTCCCCCATGAAATCTCTGTTTCTGGGTGTAGAAGGTTGAAAGAGTGGCGAAAGGTGAACGCAGTAACCCTGCAGCACGGTCAAGCTAGGGTCTTGATGAAGCTTGGCCACGGCCAAAGAATGAACCCCGTGTTCTCTCAGCCCTGGGATTTGTGTATTGATCTAAAACATTCCAGGTACTTGGCCATATCCCTTATGAAGTCATCATCAAAGAGTAATCCCTGAGAGGCAGGTCCTCCTTCCTTGCTGGCCAATTTGACTAGTTAAGGGTGGATTTTAAGTTACATTATTTTCTCCACTCATTTGAGAGTGCGGTATTCGTGCTCCGTACGAGGCAGATGGCTGTCTGTGCCCATTGGGGCAAATCCTTAGGGTCAATGAGGGAGTCTTCGAGATGAGCTACCTCAGCCATCTCAAACATCTTTGTAAATGGGCCAGAAATATCAAGAAGACAGTCTTGGCAAAACTTTAAGACTTTGTCAAGATCTTTTCTAGGGTTCTTTCCATCCTTGGTGATGAACGCCACCACCTTTGCTCCTAGCTCTGGCGTTGAAGTGATCTTATTTGGGAGGTAGCGGCCTTGGCACTCAGATCTTAGACTAGACCTTACCTCTTTCGGAATTTCCTTCTCAAGCCAAAAGGAAAGGTACTCGGCAATGTGTTGAGATGGAGCCATTTTGGAGACAAGGGATGTTTGATGAGAAGGGGGTCAAACATGCTTTCCCCGAAGAGGCCCACAATGCACATTTTAGAGCCAGAGGCTTTTGATGCCTCGTCAGTCATTCCCATATTTCTCACCTCCATCTCTACAATATAGGAATAGGAAGGTTAATTTTGCCCTACAAACCTTCATCGCTATCAATGGGAATGAGAATATCTGGATGTTTTTCTTGCCCATCCGTAGTGCCCCAGGCACCATCCATTTCACCGCCTTTGCGGGTTGTCTTTTTGTTTGAGTCTTTGGGCTTTTTTACTTCTTTATGCAGGCTTTCCCCTGCAGCCCTATTTCTCTGGGCCTTAACTGCCCCATCTGCCCCCTCAGGGTGTCCTGTGCCAGCATCTGCCCATTCTTTCTTAGAGAGCACTTCCACTTTTGTATTAGTTGTCTCATCCAGTGACCCTATTACCTTATCCAGGGTTT
Source organism: Lissotriton helveticus (assembly GCF_964261635.1). NCBI lineage: Eukaryota > Metazoa > Chordata > Amphibia > Caudata > Salamandridae > Lissotriton > Lissotriton helveticus. The sequence goes on along the minus strand of NC_136065.1, from coordinate 970,446,783 downwards.
TGTTTATAAGATCTTCCAAACTATCCTCCACAGTGCTTCCTACATATTCAAGGGGCATAGTCAATGGATAACTAATTATCAAATTACTGGGGCTCGGAGGCAAAATAGCTGTTCCCACAGTTGGTTGGACTACAACTGCCAGAATTCCATTAGATTGCCCAACAAGTTAAAATGGCCCCACCAGTGTGTTTGCCAGTTGATCCCAAGCTGATAAAATGGCCACTAGAATGCACAGAGCCTGCTTGGCCGTCTGCTTAAGGCCTTTCCTTCACTTGTAATGTTCTCCTTCTATTTTTATGCCCCTATTTTCTTCCCTTTTTTTGGTTGTATTAATTGGCTTTGGGTGGTGCATTCGCTAGGTGTCGCACCGCTGAACTATTTTGAGTAAACTGGCAGCCACTGAGGAGGGAGGGCTGCTGGCAGCATCTATGGGGAAAGAGGGGCTCCGGACCGAGGCTGTGCAGGTAAGCCAACAACAGCGAGGTGACTCCGCAAGGCGACTGCCATGAGCTGAGTCACCTCAAATACACGACCAGCCTTAGCAAAAGGTGTCCTCTGCGTGCTGGTCTTCAAGGGAAAACATCTTGTGAGGAGGGATTACCTCACAGAGCGCAGCAATAGGAGCGCGGGCCCAGATTTTTCAAAGAAATGCAACCCGCTTTGAGAAAGAGTGCGGGACCGGCTTTTTCAAAGAAAGCTGGCCCACTGTAAACACATTTTTATCGTCCATAAAGAGCAGAAAGAAATACAAGGGTGTGTTGGGTACTGAGGTGGGAGAGCCTCAGGCCCAGTCATAAATAAAAATGCTACACATAGGAGAACCACCCTCCTCCCTAGAGAAAAAACAGTAAGGCAGGTATTAACTCAATAACAGATAATTGAGATATCAATGAAAAGAAGCTATAGGTTACTCTTCCTGAAAGGAGAGGGAGGGGGGGGGGGTAAGGTACAATTAATAAAGCAGATAAGATATTACAGTAGAAAGGACTGTACTTATCTTGTGAGCAGCAGTTTTTTTTATACCTTATTAGAATGCTTTCGAAGTTCTATATTCTTCACTTGTTTCTGCTGTGAGCTGGCAATAAAGCAGATATGCATAATTTAGGCATCTATGTCTTCAATAAAATCTATTTTTTCTGCCCATCAGGCTGTGCAAAATCGAAATATTATGCTAAATAGATCATCCATATCTCACATGAATGTAAGTTAACTAAACAAAAACATAATAATATTATTAATTTTCACATGGCTCAACTTTTACAACTTTGTGCTTTAAACTTCTCTTACTGATTTAATAACACTGTACATTAAAAATTAACTTGTCCCCAGCTGTGATAGATCAAGTAACTCACCATAGTACAGGTTATTAATTTGATAAGAATGCATCACTAACTTTACAGGACATTACCCTTTTGAGGCACCCTCTAGAACTTGTAAGGAAAATTATCTAGTTCATTCATAATGACATTTTTATGTGATTAATTTAATTCATTCCAAAGCATAAAAAATAAACTTAAGTCACAGAGAGCCACCTGTGACAGAATATAAAATAGCATTATTCACAGAATGACAAAGAAGATAGTAATGCTGTATAAAAATACATTCATCAAGAAGGTGCACAACATTTTACAAAGCTAATCTTTGAATGAGTGAAAACGTTTTGAAAAAATACCTTGTTGAATGTGGATCAACTTTCTTTGTACATTTCCTAATTCAAGACAAATAAAATGTTAACTCAGTACATTTTCTAGAGCAGTGAACAGACTCTGACAAATGCCATAAATGTATAGAAGTTCTATTTCCTTAGCAGAACCTATACAGCATTGTGGATTACCCCAACTTTTCTATGTCCCAACTGAAAATTCAAGAGTGGGAAAAACAGAATCTGAACCTGACACTTGCCCTTCTGTTGTAAGACATTGTAAGGCTCAGATATGTCCAGTCGCGGCCCGTGGAGGGAGTTGCGCTGGGGCAGGCAGGCGGGGCGGGGGAGGGGCAGGGTGAGGAGTGATAAAGACCGGAATCTGGATGATTGCAGGTAAGTAAACAATTAAATTAATAAAACGAATTTCGTAGCGTGCCCTGCATCGCATTTTGCGATGCAGGGCACGGAACGAAATTCCTTTTATTAATTTAACTGTTTACTTACCTGCAATCATCTAGATTCTGGTCTTTATCACCCCCCACCCTACCCCTCCCCCGCCCCACCTGCCTGCTCCACCGCAACTCCCTCCACGGGCCGCGGCTGGATATGTCTGTCTTTGCTTAAATTATGATAAGGTCAACAACATATGCTAATCTATTATGTCATTTGATAATCTTTACAATACGAAAATAATTTTGCTTGTTCCATGAGCAGTACTTTGGTAGTTGAGTTTTCCACAGGTCATCAGGATATACGTTATGGATTGCTTTCCCAAATATGCCCTCCATGGGTTGTGTTCAGATTGCTTGATATATTCAGTTCTGGTAAAATTTTAATTTAAAACATATTAAAAATGTGGGAAAACTCTTATGGTATCTTTTTGCTCATATCCATGAATCGAAGAGTCTAGTTCTAATCATGTTCTTTTTGAGCATGTATTGAATACTTCAGAAATGCTTCGTTCCAATAAATTCCTTTTAAAAAATGCTAAATTGGATAAAGGTGTGAAAGGATAATATTTAAAAAGAACTCAAAATGTGGATGTCCACTTCTCAAGAGCGTGAAATATAAATTTTCACCAATTCCAAAGCTTCACCTAGCCCAAATAGTACCTTGACTGGCTGATTGCCAAAGCTTCCATCTACTGGTGAATTTGAAGAAAAAATTCTGAGACAAAAACTTTTCAGGTTGAGTGAAAACTCCTCTTGATGTTCTGTAGCTGTATAGTTTCATGGGACCCCCTTTGGAAAGGCACTAGGTTTCCACCAAACCATCGCCATTTGCATAAATAAAATCAGTTTTAATGCCTCAACTTGCCATGCTTCCCCTTTCATAGAAGGAATACATATATAACCAATAAACTTTCATAAACATACGGTCATTATTCAAATGTATTTTATTGTGGCATAGAATATGGTTTCAGGTAGTTCCTACAAGTCACTGAGACTGAATTTGAATTTTGGTCTACAGCCATGTCATGTATTGATACTATTGTATGCTGTATCTCATTACTAACTAGACATTTATGGCCTTCTTTGAAGGGAGCCGACAGCTAAGGTGTTCATGGTTTTTGGTTGCAAGGCTTATTTATAGGAATGGTGTTGGTTTTCAAGGAAATGGCAATGGTTTAAAAAGTATATTTTGATTCATACTTTACAGGGAATGGCCAAAGAAGAAACAGAGTTGAGATTTCGCCAATTGACGATGGAGTATCAGGCACTTCAACGTGCATATGCTCTGCTTCAGGAACAAGTTGGAGGAACGCTAGATGCGGAACGAGAAGTTAAGGTCCAAATGGCTTAAATTACCTGATATAAATCAGCTTTTAAATGTTATATGCTATGCTGCTCAATTAACAATCAAATGTGTGCATGATCTTATTTTTCAATGTAATACTCTAGCTGGTTTTGGTACAGATAAACCAGAAAATTAGGAATGATTGGTGAACCGCAAAATAGATTTTTGTTCTTGAGTTGTACTAACCTAGTCTGTATCTGACCTGCACTCCATCTGGGTCGGCATGAACTTGTGACTTTCCCTGATAGCAACCAGATGACCTTAAGTAGCACTATATTCTTTAGGTGCTATTTTTACTTACAACTTTAAAATTGCATATCTCCTGTTCTACTGATTGGACTTTTGTCATTCTGGTATTGTTTTATTTTTCTAAATACACCCTATATTTCTAAATTGTTTTGGGATTTTTATTGCATTGTGTTACTGTTTGTAGGCTGCATAAATTCCTTACACATTGCCTCTTAGTTAAGCCAAGCTTCACCCTGACAAGATATGTGGTGGTTGCCTGAGTGGAGTTTCCACCACCTCAACCAATAACTCAATTTCTTACATTGGTGTTCAGTGGTGAGATCCAGTACTTGTGTTTGTGCAGTGCCAATCAGGGGTCTATGACGATGTTGGTCAGATGAGCATCCGACCGACACTGTAGAAGGATGGAATCAACCCGACTAGCTGCAATACAAAAATGGATGTTTGTCTGCAACACAGTGCATTGATATTTGGCCCCCAGGCCCCATAGCGGAGGCCCTGGGGTGATGGGGGCCCTGCTAGGGGCCCCAAAGTCACTTTCCACCTGCCTTTTCATGGCAGGTTGACTGCAATGAAAGGGTAGACAGAAAACAAAATTGTAATCGTGACTGTGGAGCCAAGGCTGCCTCCACTGCCATTTGAGGAATATCGTTCCGGCCGCCAACTCGATGGGCTCTGTGAGCCCGGCAGAAGCTGTGCGGAATTCCCCCCGTGATTCGCTCCAACTGCCAGTATCGTAATAAGATGGTCGGACGGAAACCTCTGATGTCGGGTGGAAAGCCTCCGACGAGCTATTGGATGGCTTACTGCCCAACATCATAATGAGTCGCACAGTGATTTGTGCAAAATTCCTTTATAAGTAATATAGCATCAGATTCAACATTTAGTTTAAATTCTCCTTGATTAGCTATCTTATTTCTTTCTCCAGAATCTATTCCTGACTTTCATTTGTTTCACTTGTGATACCTGCTTTAGAAGATGGATTTGGAGCTTAACAGCATTGAGAACCTTCAGATGGCAAAGTTGAGGAAGCTCTGCTAGCATAGGGGACTAACCGTGAAGAAGGGGTCCACATATGTAGACTTTCAAATAGCCCTAAAAGCTTTTGAGGAGGTCTGCAGGACGCAGGCTGCACCCAGAGGGCGGGATGGCAAAAGGCCTGAGTAGGAGAGGTGAATGTGGAGGACCAAATTGAGGAAGAGAAAGGAGATGACATGACCACAGGCCCAGAGCTACAGCACGAAGAGGAGGAAAACCTGCTTACAGAAGCAAGGTCCCCTGCCTACCTCTTACCTAAAGAGCTGAAGGACTGAAGGGCTGAGAAGGAGCTTAACCTGCAGCTAGCTAAAGTGAAATTGGAGGCAGCCACGGAGAAGGATGCTGACAAGAGGGCTACAAAGAAGGCTGACAGGGGCTTGGAGGAAAAGAAACGCTTGTTGGCTTATGAAGTGAGACTGAAGGATCTTTAGCCGAAAGCTAAACAAATCTCAGGTTCTAGCAGGTTGGGGACAGAAGTTTGGCCCAAGGGAGGGAATGGGCCACATCACCTTAATAGGTATGGTGGTATTGTCGGCCTAGTGGGGTGCACCTGTGAGTAAGTTAAGACCAGGACCTTCACTGATGTGATCCACAGATGAGGAGAAGGGTTCCCCATTGGCTAGTGTAGTAACCCCAGAGGATTATGCTTGAGGGAATACAGGATGGGGATAGAACTGACAAGTGCCACTGCTAACGAGGGCTATTATCCATGTTCTATTGCCTAAGCAGGGAAGTCCATCATGGTATTGATTAGCTTACCCTACGTTTTGGCTTAAGTGGGTTCATGTTGGACCTGGCCCTTTTTGCAGGGTCACCACCAGCTTTTTTGTTGTTGTGGTAACTTTAGATTGGGAGCAGATACCGGTATGCTGTTTGCACCCAAACGAATTGTAACTTACAATCGCCTTTAATGGTGAAGTAGGATTTTAAGTTCATAGGTTCTTAAAAATGACACGTTTAGAAAGATGACATTTTCTTGGCCTAACCATATCTGAGAATGACCCTGTTGTTGGGGTTTGTGCATTACTTCTAGACAGTGATACAAAGGGGCTTAGGTGTGGAGAGGGTGGACAATCCTGAAAGAATAACTGGGGAGGGGCTGTACCCAGCCTCATTTAGACTTCAAAGGGCTTTGCTCACAGCAGACACAAGGGAACCTAACACCAGACCTGCCCTGCCGTTTGTCACCCCCTGACAGTTTGAAGCCTTAACCAGGGGAAAAATATCCAAACTCAGTTTTGGGTGTAGAGCAGGGAGCCACCACAATCAAAGACATGCACCACATATCATTATTGGATCTCTAGCGCCACTTTTCATCCATGGACCTGTGGCAGTTAAAGATGAAGGACTGCTGCCCTGGTGCTAGAAGGACTACCTTGCTGTGTGAAATGGAAGATTGGACCTGCTTGCCTTCATTTCAGGCTACTCGGAGTGACTCAAATGGTCAGTTGACTGAATATTCTGTGAAAACTACAGGGACTCAGCATGCTTAGGAGGCCTATCTGCACTGCCATTTGCCCTGGTGCAACTGGACTGCAGCTGTCTGAAACCTGCTACTAGCCTCTGCTGGAGGGAGTCCTTATCTATAAAGGGTTCCCCCCCAGTTCCTGTACCCTTAGCTGGCATTATAGTGACATTAAGTGAAGGTGAAAAACCTGAAGTTTAGGCTGTTTGCGATGCAAACGGGCTGCTCAAGTTGAAACTCTGTCACCCGCAATGACTTCTAACGTGACGCTCCAGTTAAACCTGCTCTTCCTGACAACAATGAATGTTCGTGGTGACCAACAATAAGAGTGCTGCATTTGAGAGGAGGAGCCAAGATGGCGATCGGAACAGTCGCATGAACGCTTCGCTCTGAGGTCCCTTCCTCCCCGCTTACCTATCCTGTCGATAATCCTGTTCGAGGATTTCTTATTTCTACTGCTAGAGAAAATCGCTCACTTACCGTTTGATTTTGGGGCTCCAACGTGCAGTGGCTCCTGCGATCTGCCCTTGTCTGCTTGCTGGCCTTCCCGGCCCTGACGCCGGGGCCTCGAGTGCAGCGCCTGCCCGGCGGTGTTCGGAGTGTTGGTGGCCCTGGTCCGGATGAGAAGCCTGTTGGTGGGAGCCTGAGAGCCGCGAGCCGGGAGAGATGGAGCGGACCCACTCCCAATAGTGGGTCACCCCGTATGCCCGAGCAGTTGATGAACCGGAGAGAGGCCGTGTTGTCCGGTTCCCCTTGGGTGGGACGCCCACTCTTGTTAATAGTCCCGTCCGGGAACCGGTGCCTGGCTCCCGGAGAGCTGCTGGGAGCACACCCGGCCTTCTGGTGACTCTCCTTTCTTCGCCGGGCGCCGACCGCCGCTGATCGACTGTGGGTCCTGTTGCCTCTGGCGGTCATGATGGACTTGGAGGTGGAGGGGATAATGGCGGCGAACGATGTGCTCAAGATGGCGGATGGCCCCTTGGAGTGTATCCCTCCCGGAGACTGTGACACTGTTGCATTTGAGACCCCCGGACCTCGGTTACTTGGGGCGGCGCTTACACGAAGTCATGTGCTGCTTGCGCTGGTTACTCTGCGAACCGATCTGCTCTGGAAGTCCCGGGACTTGGAGTTACGGATCGCTGCCATTGTTGATCCGCCATTTTGTACCGTAGTGCCTTCTCCCCGAGTTGGTCCTGTTGATTCTCCTCCGGTTGCTGAGCCGGGGTCCCTGGATGAGTCTACGATTTTGAGGGAACAAATGGACCTGGCGCCGGTGCGGCAATGTTTCCCACATCCTGTGTTCTCCACTCCGTGCTGGGCAGACCTGATTTTGGACTTGGCCGCGTTGGTGATTGGCGTACTGTTGCATTCTGGCTGCTGCCATGTATCGTTGGCTACTTCTTGGTGGCTGGGACAGTGTTGTGCGAAGATGCCGCCTGCCTTACCTGACTGGTATGGACTTTTTGTGTCGTACTGTCTCCTGACTGCACGGAGGTTTGGCAGTTCTACTATTCACAGAAGTGGCCAGGGGTGACCTTGCCTAGATCCTGGCGGGACTTTCTCTTAGTTAATGGCGTATCCGGGACTCGTCTTGTGGACTGTTTTTGATTGCACCCTGTGCGTTGGCTTTTCTCTGTATTCTTTCTGGCCTCGATTTGTAAGTTTTCTGTTGCGGGGATGGGGGGGGACTGAGTGTTTCCATCGCCGGCTCCTCTCCTCATTCTTTCTTTTTCTCCCTTTCGTTATTTTTCTCTTCTTCTTCTTTTATTTCCCTTTTTTCGGGTGACTCTGGGGCGACAGACACGCTGTTAGTGGGGTAGGCCATAGCCATTACGGTGATGTAGGGTGGCGGGTGATGGGGGGGGTTTGTTATTTTAATTTGTTTTGTTCTATGGTCCCTTTTTCTCCCCTTTCAAGGGGGTTGGCTATGTCTCTCTTTTTTTTTCTCTCCTTTATTTATCCGGTGTCTGCACTTGTCTTTCTTACTGTTTGGGGCAGGTGGGCTTTCTACACGACGTCTTGTTAAATTGCTTGCTATGGTTTGTCCTTTACTTCTGGCCCACCTTTGGTGGGCGTAGGGTGCATTTGGCCCCGTTCCTTATTATTGCTTTCTGATTGCATGGGGGGATATACCCCTCCCGTCTCCTTTTCTCTGACTGTGTTGCATGGCGCCTTGGTAGATATAGCCGCTGCCTCCTCTTAAAATCATAAAAATGAAACCTTTTTTATCCTTGCGCTTCCTGTGTTACGACCACATCTCACGGCTATACTGTACTTACTTTTTACCATACATGTCTAACCTGCTCTGTTTTTGATCTCCTGATTTTGCGGCCGGCCCCAGTGGTTGTAGGCCTGCGCTTGTATTGCTCTGCTTATATGATTAAAGGTTTTAAAAAAAAAAGAGTGCTGCATTTTGCACTACGATTCAGAAAAGGGGGTGGTGATGAACAGAGTGCCTGAATTAGGCAGACCACTCTTACCCAGTCCAAAGATCAGGGCTTGATCCATCACCGTTTTTTAGCTTGAGCTGGGATGGGGCAGTGAGCTAAATAACGGTGATGGATCAAGCCCTGATCTTTGAACTGGGTAAGAGTGGTCTGCTTAATTCAGACACTCTGTTCATCACCACCCCCTTTTCTGAATAGCATTTTGCACTACAGCACTGACAGCTAGTGACAACTGCCAACACATTGTTGAAGCAATGACCGTCCATGGTGGCTTACTGGCTCTTTGTGCTACAGCGATGACCGTCTGCTATGCCTGACCTGCTTTTCACCGTACAGCAATGACCGTCTGTGATGCTCAGCCTCCTTCTCTTGGCCTCCACCAACGCAAATTGAAGTCATTGCGCCCAACTTTGAGAATGTAGCTTTTCAGAGGGACTAACCTGGTCCTTGTACCTGACCCGTGCACTATTCTTGTCAGACTGAACGTGTGGCATTACCCGGTCTAGCGCAACCAGATGACACTGAGTCTATTAACATCATGTGTGTTTAGTATAAGGTCACACATATTTAGAAGACACACCTAGGGAATTTCTCTTCAATACTTGTATTTTCCCTGCCCTAGGAACCCATATTAGTAGCAGGGGGTCCTTGTATTGACATTAAATGCTTTGTGCTTTTAGGCACTATTTTTACTTACATTTTAATTGCATATCTCCGGTTCTACTGATTGGATAATTGTCATTCTGGTATTGTATTATGTATTAAAATGAATCCTGTTTATCTAAATTAGTTTGAGATTTCTATCGTAATGGGTTTTTACTTTACTATTTGTGCACTGTATAAATACTTTGCACATTGCCTCCAAGTTGAGCCTGACTACTTTTGTTTCAAGCTAGGTCAATTTAGTGTCTTTTTTGGTTCACCCTAACAAGGATTGGCGAGGGCGAGCCTGGCGGAGCGGAACTGGCGGGTGGGCGTGTGGAAGCTGAGTCTGCTGTTCAGGTAGGCTGGTCCGGCGTTGTGGAGTGCTTTGTGTGCGTGGCTGAGGAGCTTGAAGTTGATCCTCTTGTCGATGGGGAGCCAGTGTAGGTCTCTCAGGTGGGGGGTGATGTGGCTGCGGCGGGGGACGTTGCCGATCAGTCGGGTGGAGGCGTTTTGGATGCGTTGTAGTCGTCGTAGGTGTTTAGCTGGGATTCCTGTGTAGAGTGTGTTGCCGTAGTCCAGTCTGCTGCTGACGAGGGCCTGTGTCACCGTTCTTCTTGTTTCGGTCGGGATCCACTTGTAGATCCTGCGGAGGATGCGGAGGGTGTTGTAGCAGGAGGAGGAGACGGCGTTGACCTGCTTAGACATGGAGAGGGAGGAGTCGAGGATGAATCCTAGATTGCGTGCATAGTCGGTGGGTGTTGGTGCTGTTCCCAGTGTGGTCGGCCACCAGGAGTTGTCCCAGGCTGAGGGGGTGGGTCCGAGGATGAGGACCTCCGTCTTGTCCGAGTTCAGCTTCAGACAGCTGCTCCTCATCCAATCGGCGATGGCCTTCATTCCCTCGTGGAGGTTGCTTTTGGCGGTGTGTGGGTCCTTGGTGAGGGAGAGGATGAGCTGGGTGTCGTCAGTGTAGGAGATGATGTTGTGGTCGTGGTGGCGGGCCACTTGTGCGAGGGGGGCCATGTAGACGTTGAACAGCGTTGGGCTGAGGGATGAGCCCTGGGGACGCCGCAGATGATGTCGGTGGCTTCGGATCGGAAGGGTGGGAGGCAGACGCTCTGGGTTCTGCTGGAGGGGAAGGAGGTGGTCCAGTGAAGAGCCTTCTCTTGGATTCTGGCTTCTAGGAGGCGTGTCTTTACAGTGCGATGGCAGACCGTGTCGAAGGCGGCTGACAGGTCCAGGAGGATGAGGGACAACATACTATTTGAGACATTTAAAAAACATAAAAATACTAATTCTGTAAGATTTACACAGTTTTAATTCATAAGCTGCCCTTTATCTCATTACGTTATCTACCGAAAACTGCAAACAAGCATTGAAAAACCAATACATATGCCTAATAACTGAAATTGAAAGCCATACCAATTGGCTTTGTCATTCTTGTTTTATAAAATCTTTTTTAGGAGATTTTTAATCTGAGGGCACCTTTACATTCACGCTTCTTTGATTTTCCAAATTCCCTTTCTCCTCCACCCAACCTCTTGGCTCCCCAGTGCTTAGTTTGTGACAGAATGGGTGATGCTGCCCAAAGCACTGCTCAAAAGACAGAGGCTGGTGCAAATAAATGTCCATGCTCCAAATACAAAGTCTGGGTTGACCAGAATCGACCTCATATCTCTTTATTCCATTGCCGGATGCTCCTTGCCCCTTTATCTCACTTTTGCAGGCTCCTACTTTCTCACTTGTTGACGGTTTTTGATCTTCTTGTCTTTCTTCTTTCCTGCTTGTATGTTTTCCTCTCTGTTGCACTTGGGGAATGCCTGATAAGGAAAAATTAGTCCTGGTAGGTCCCACCAGCAACCACCAGCTCAAATTAAGCACTATGCCTCCCCACCCCCTATTCAGGCACAGGCGGCACAGGTAAAAGCTGTGGGATGGGCGGGAGGGGGAGGAAGTGGACAGATGACGGGATAGGGAAAGTAAAATAAATAAAAGCACTTACAAGGTGAGTGTTTTTTTTTTACTTCCCCTATCCTGTCATCTGTCCACTCCCCCCGCCCAGCCCCTGCCCCACCCCACCAATGTAACCTGTGGCAGCCACCAGTTGTGGCTCAGCATGGGTCGCAGGTGGGGGAGCAGACACAGGGGGGGTCGTGCAGGTAGGAGTGGGTCACGGGGGAGGTCACACGAGGGGTTTAATTAAAAAAAATCATTAAACTTACAAGGTGCAGGCAGCAGGCATCCAGGCTCTCTCCCCTAAGCCAATCACAACAGTGAATTCAGCGTTGTGATTGGTCGGGAGGGTGCCCAGCCAGGGGCTTATGGGGTGGGCATGTTCTCCATGCAGGCTGCATTGCATCCTGCATGGAGAACAGTCTTAGCGCACTTAGGAGTGGGCACACCACTCTGCCCTTGCCCTGCTTGGGAGAGCAGAGCAACAGCCCCACACCACAACACAAATATAAAATGGTAATAACTAGAAGTTATTGGCATTTTATGTTTCTGCTTCTCGCACTGCAAGAAAGCAGTGGGCGACACTCCTCCTCCATAGTGTAGGAGCCGCCACTGCCGGCCGCGTCTGTCCCTATTTTTTAAATGCTTCCGCCCAAATGATTTTACTAAATAAACCAAAAGGCTGCTGTGACATTGTACTCATTATGTGCATGCATGTAGACATGTAGACATATGTGCTCTCATAGTCTCCGAGTATGTCTTAACGCATATGCCTGACATATGTTGCTACTCGGAGTGGCATTCTTTTTTCGCTCATGTAGTTTTATTGTTACAAAACGCTCAGCATCCATGTTAAAACAGTAACTTAAAAGGCACTGGTAAAGACAATACTTTGGCACTCATCTGGTAAAAGCGAGACCGATTGGCCTTGCCAATGCATTTCTTTCTGAAACAATCTTGAATCATCAAATTTGACCTTTCTAGCCTTCTCTGGTGCTATCGACAGTCCTCAGAGGTCTTAACTTCAAAGCAGCACACATGAAATGAGTAAGTGCCTCTTTAACATGCAGGAAGGCAGTGCCTCTCTGCGAACCGTCTGCTTTGAATACATAACATCCCTCGCGTGCAGCTTGGAATCACGAATTTTGATTTATGGCTCCTAACCCGACGTTTTTCTTCACTCCCCGAGCGACAGAGCTGTATTTTGTGTTCAGCTATATTGCATTTGCATTTTTATACCCCCAATCAGTTTACCGGGTTCTAGCAGAATATTTTATGGAAAACCCTTAAAAATGAAACCCTCTGTCAGTCAATCAACAAGAGTCTTAACCACTTAAAGGCCTGGAATGTAATTCCTTTTGAATCCTTTAAGATTACACACAAGCTGCTCCTTGGCATTGTGACGTGCTCTCAAGTTAAAAGGAGAGCGTCTCCTAATTGATGTGCAAATTACAGTTCATTATACCACTTTCTGTTCTATCTCGACATGAATCTTTTGAACAAGTGACAGGGCTGTGCCCTTTAAATTGCTCAGCACATATATCCATTTGTTCAGGTAACTAAAACCATGGCTGATAGTTTTTCACAGGACTCGCTGCCATACGTTATGAATGTGTTCTTTATCAGACTTAATCAAACACCTTTCAAGTAATCTGCAGATCTATAAATGTACTTACAAAACAAAAAAAAGTACTTAATATAAAGCTCTGAAGAAGAGTTATTATTTTCCACTTTTTTAAATTATCGAATGTTGAATCTTTCTGGATATTCACTGTAGGTAAAATCTATTGCCATCATTACTATTCATGGTACCAACGGGGAAGGTGCGAATCACTGCCCTTCATTCACAATAGTGCAGTATTTGTAGCATACCATTTAAATTTGTCAGGGCTTTGATTCACCAAAATTCCAGGGGTAGCAGAAATTACATCATATGTCCTTTGTTAATGGATGACATCACAGGAAGTGACATCACACGACCTCTTACCTGGTGACATCACGTGTACTCACCTTTGACTGCCAGAGAACAGCCTGGCTCCCAGAAAGTGTTGAATTTCAGCTTATGCCTGCAGCCCAGCTATGCCCTTTCTGACACAGAGCAGGCCCACATGCAAGCCGGACTTTGCAAGCTGTGAGGCAGTGAGAGTGCAAGATCTTGTGGGACCGAGGAAGATTCCTGCTGGTCTAGGCAGCTAGCACTCCACTTCACAAGCATTAACTTGCTTGTAGGCAAGGATGAGGTGTTCCAAACTTGGGTTTTTGTTTATCTCATAGACAATTTCTGGGAGCTGTGTTCCAGATTCACTTCAGTTGATTGACCTGAACTGAAAACAATATTTTGTACAAGAAAAGTCCTACTTTCTGAGCATCATCCTTTTAACAAGCATTGGCAAAAGCTATTGGCAATACGGTTTTGCCATGTTGTACACTAGTGTGGACTGGGGAGTACAGTGTTATAGACTGGATTTATTGAAGAAGAGTGTTGCAGAGTGGAGTAGGGGGAGAAAAGTGTTGTAGAGGTGAGTAGAGTTCAGTGGTTCAGTGGCAGAGATGTTCGCAAAGTGGAGTGTCATATAGCGCAGTGTTGTAGAATAGATTGGCAATAGAGTGGATTAGCATAGAGTGGAGTCGAGTGGAAAGGAACAGGGTGGAATGGGTTAGATTGGATTGAGGTAGTGGGGTGGATTGGACTGGAGTAGATTGGGGTGGATTGGATTGGACTGAGTGGAGTGGGGTGGGCTGAAGTGGGTGGACTGGATGGGGTGGATTGTATTGTAGTGGGGTGGATTGAAATGGGGTGAGTTGGATTGGATTCAGATATATTGCAGTAGTGTGGAATAGATTGGATTGGGGTGGGGTGCATTGGGTTGGGTTGGCGTGGATTGGATTAGAGTAGAGTGGTTTGCAGTGGGGTGAATTAGAGTGGAATGGAGGGGTGAATTGAAGTGGTCTGGAGGGGTGGATTGGATTGGAGTGAGGTGAATTGGAGTGGATTGGATTGCACTGGAGTGGGATGGATTGGACTGGAGTGGGGTGGATTGGAGTGTGGTGGGATGAATGGATTGGATTGAGTGGGGTGGATTGGAGTGCATTGGAGTGGGGTGGATTAGATTAGAGGGGGTGGAATGAAATGTGGTTGGGTGGGATGGACTGGATTGGGGTGGGGTGGGGTGGATTGGAGTGGAGTGGATTGGAATGGGCTGGCTTGGATTGGACTGGGGTGGACAGGATTTGGGTGGAATGGAGTGAGGTGGAATGGGGTGGCGTGAATTGGTGTGGGGTGAATTGGATCGGTGTGGGATGGGGTGGATTGGAGTGGAGAAGACTGCATTGCAGTGTGGTGGATTGGATTGAGATGGATTGGATTAGGGTGGGGCGGAGTGGATTGGTTTGGGGTGGATTGGAGTGGGGTAGATTGGATTTGCCTGGATTGGGTTGGATTGGATTGGTGTGGGGTGGATTGGATTGGAGTGGGGTGGATTGGATTGGGGTGAGGTGAGGTGGATTGGATTCGGATGAGGTGGATAAGACTGGAGCGGGGTGGATTGGAGTGGGGCAGATTGTTTTGGATTGGAGTGGGGCAGATTGTTTTGGATTGGAATGAGGCAGATTGTTTTGTATTGGACTGAGGCGGATTGTATTGATTTGAAGTGAGGTAGATTGTTTTTTTGATTGGAGTGGGGCAGATTGTTTTGGATTGGAGTGGGGCAGATTGTTTTGGATTGGAGTGGGGCAGATTGTTTTGGATTGGAGTGGGGCAGATTGTTTTGGATTGGAGTGGGGCAGATTGTTTTGGATTGGAGTGGGGCAGATTGTTTTGGATATGAGTAGGGCAGATTGTTTTGGATTTTGAGTGGGGCAGAATGTTTTATATTGGAGTGGAGCAGATTATTTTGGAATGGTGTGGGGCAGATTGTAGTGGGGGCAGATGGGGGTTGGGTTGTAGTGTGGTGATTTGGGGATCCAGTAAGGTGGATATGATTGGGGTGAGCTGGATAGGACTGGATTGGATTAGATTGGGCTGGATTGGGGTAGATTGATTTGATGTGGGGTGGATCGGATTGGAGTGGGGTGAATTGGGAAGGAATGGATTGAACTGGGGCAGATTAGAGTGGAACAGATTGTTTAGGATTGGAGTGAGGCAGACTGGAGTGGACTTTATGGGAGTAGGCAGATTGTTTTGCATTGGAGGGGGAAGATTAGAGTGGGGCATACTGTTTTCGATTGGAGTAAGGCGGATTGGTGTGGAGCAGCTTTAAGTGAGACATATTGGTTAGGGGCAGATTGGAGTGTGGCAAATTGTTTTGGATTAAAGTGGAATGGATTGGAGTGGGATGGATTGAAGTGGAGCAGATTGTTTTGGATTGATTGGGGTAGATTGGGATGGGGTGGAATGTAGTGGGCAGATTGTTTTGGATTAGAGTGGGGCAGAATGTTTTGGTTTGGAGTGGGGCAGATTGAAGTGAGGCACATTAGATTGTTTTGGATTGGAGTGGGGCAGATTGTTTTGCATTGGAGTAGGGCAGATTGTAATAGGGTGAATTGGAGTGGACAGATTGTTCTTGGTTAGAGTGGGGCAGATGGGAGTGGAGTAGATTAGAGTGGGGCGGATTGGAGTGGGGAAGGTTAGATGGGCAGATTGTTTTGGATTTAGTGGGGCATATTGGAGTGAAAGGGATTGGAATGGTTTGGAGTAGGACAGATTGATTTGGGTTGGAGTGGGGCAGATCGGGGTGGGGTGGAATGATGTGGGCGATTCTTTTGGATTGGAGTGGAGCAGATTGTTTTGGATTGAGTGGGGCATATTGTTTTGGATTGAAGTGGGGCAGATTGGTGTGGGGCATTCTGTTTTGGATTGGTGTGAGGCAGATTGTTTTAGAATGGAGTGGGGCGGATTGTTTTGGATTGGAGTGGGGCAGATTGTTTTGGACTGGAGTGGGGCAGTTTGTTTTGGACTGGAGTGGGGCAGATTGTTTTGGATTGGATGGGGCAGATTGTTTTGTATTGGAGTGGAGCAGATTCTTTCGGAATAGAGTGGGGCAGATTGTTTTGGATTGGAGTGGGGTTGATTGTGGGGGTTGGGTTGTAGGGTGGTGGGTTGGGGATGGAGTAAGGTGGGTTTGATAGGGGTGAGCTGTATAGGACTGGATTGGGTTGGATTAGATTGGGCTGGATTGTGGTAGATTGATTTGATGTAAGGTGGATCGGATTGGAGTGGGGTGGGGTGGGGTGAATTGGGATGGAGTGGGGTGGGGTGGGGCATATTAGAGTGGAGCAGATTGTTTAGATTGGAGTGAGGCAGACTGGAGTGGGCTTGATAAGAGTGGGCAGATTGTTTTGCATTGGAGGGGGGCAGATTAGAGTGAGGCAGACTGTTTTCGATTGGAGTAAAGCGGATTGGAGTGGGGCAGATTTGGGTGAGACATATTGAAAAGGGGCAAATTGGAGTGTGGCAGATTGTTTTGGATTAGAGTGGAATGGATTGGAGTGGGATGGATTGAAGTGGGGCAGATTGTTTTGGATTGAGTCGGGTAGATTGGGATGGGGTGGACTGTAGTGGGCAGATTATTTTGGATTAGAGTGGGGCAGAATGGCGTGGGGCAGATTGTTTTGGATTGGAGTGGGGCAGATTGAAGTGAGGCAGATTAGATTGTTTTGGATTGGAGTGGGGCAGATTGTTTTGGATTGGGAGGCAGATTGTTTTGCATTGGAGTAGGGCAGATTGTAATAGGGTGGATTGGAGTGGACAGATTGTTCTTGGTTAGAGTGGGGCAGATTGGAGTGGAGTAGATTAGAGTGGGGCGGATTGGAGTGGGGAAGGTTAGATGGGGCAGATTGTTTTGGATTTAGTGGGGCAGATTGTTTTGGATTGAGTGGGGCAGATTGTTTTGGATTGGAGTGGGGCAGATTGTGTTGGATTAGAGCAGGGCAGATTGAAGTGGGGCATATTGTTTTGGATTGAAGTGGGGCAGATTGGTGTGGGGCATTCTGTAGTGGGGTTGATTGTGGGGGTTGGGCTGTAGTGTGGTGGATTGGGGGTGGAGTTAGGTGGATTTGATTGGGGTGAGCTGTATAGGACTGGATTGGGTTGGATTAGATTGGGCTGGATTGTGGTAGATTGATTTGATGTGGGGTGGATCGGATTGCAGTGGGGTGATTTGGGATGGAGTAGATTGGAGTGGGGCAGATTAGAGTAGAGCAGATTGTTTAGGATTGGAGTGAGGCAGACTGGAGTGGGCTTGATAGGAGTGGGCAGATTGTTTTGCATTGGAGAGAGGCAGATTAGAGTAAGGCAGACTGTTTTCGATGGGAGTTAACCGGATTGGAGTGGGGCAGATTTGGCTGAGACATATTGGAGAGGGACAGATTGGAGTGTGGCAGATTGTTTTGGATTAGAGTGGAATGGATCGGAGTGGGATGGATTGAAGTGGGGCAGATTGTTTTGGATTGAGTGGGGTAGATTGGGATGGGGTGGACTGTAGTGGGCAGGTTGTTTTAAATTGGAGTGGGGCAGATTGTTTTGGATAGCAGGGGGCAGAGTTGGGAGGGGCAGATTGTTTCTGATTGGAGTGGGGCAGATTGAAGTGAGGCAGATTAGATTGTTTTGGATTGGAGTGGGGCAAATTGTTTTGGTTTGGGAGGCAGATTGTTTTGCATTGGAGTAGGGCAGATTGTAATAGGGTAGATTGGAGAGGACAGAGTGTTGTTAGTTAGAGTGGGGCAGATTGGGGTGGAGCAGATTGGAGTCGGGCAGATTGGAGTGGGGCAGGTTAAATGGGCCAGATTGTTTTCGATTTAGTAGGGCAGATTGTTTTGCATTGGAGAGGGTCAGATTGGAGTGGAATGGATTGGAATGGATTGGAAAAGGGCAGATTGATTTGGATTGGAGTGGAGCAGATCGGGGTGGGGTGGAAAGATGTGGGCAGATTGTTTTGGATTGGAGTGGAGCAGATTGTTTTGGATTGGATTGGGGCAGATTGTGTTGGATTGGAGCAGGGCAGATTGAAGTGGGGCATATTGTTTGGATTCAAGTGGGGAAGATTGGTATGGGGCATACTGTTTTGGATTGATGTGAGGCAGATTGTTTTAGAATGGAGTGGGCCAGATTGTTTTGGATTGGTGTGGGGCAGATTGTTTTGGACTAGAGTACGGCAGATTTTTTGGATCCGAGTGGAGCAGATTTGAGTGGAGCAGATTGGGGTGGAATGAATTGGGGTGGGGCAGATTGTTTTGCTATTGTGTGGGGGCAGGTTGGAGTTGAGTGGATTGGATTAGGTAGATTGTTATGGATTGGAGTGGGGCAGATTGGAGTGGAGCAGATTGAAGTGGGGCAGATTAGAGTGGGGCAGATTGGATTGGGGCAGATTAGATGGGGTAGTTTGATTTGAATTTGAGTGTGGCAGATTGTTTTGGATTGGAGTGGGGCAGATTGGAGTGGCGTGGAATGGTGTGGACAGATTGCTTTGGATTGGAGTGGGGCAGGTTGTTCTGGATTGGAGTGGGGCTGATTGTGTTGGACTGGAGCGGGGCAGATTGAAGTGGGGCATATTTTTGGGATTGAAGTCGGGTAGATTGGAGTGGGGCAGACTGTTTTGGATTTGTTTGAGGACGATTGTTTTAGAATGGAGTGGAGCAGATTGTTTTGAACTCAAGTGTGGCAGACTGTTTTGGATTGGAGTGGGGCAGATTGTTTTGGAGTGTGTAGACAAGTTTGGATTGGAGTGGGGCAGAATGTAGTTGTGCAGATTAGAGTAAGGTGGGTTGGGAGGATTGGAGTGTGGTAGATTGGTTTGGGGTGAGTGGTTTGGATAGGAGTGGGGTGGGTTGGACTAGTCTGGGGTGAATTGGATAGAGTGGGGCAGATTGATGTGGGGTGAGGTGGAGTGGATTGGCATGTATTGGAGTGGGCAGATAGGAGTGGGGTGGATTGGGGTGTACTGCACGATTATGTGTTAAAGCATCATTTCAGAAATTACACATAAGAAAGAAATTCTGTCACTTTCCAATTCTGTAGTCACCAACAATCAAAAATAAAAGAAAATATGTGTGCAACGTGAAAAAAGAAGACTTGTCAAAATAAAAGAAAGATAACTATAGAAAATAAATCTTTGCTTGTCCTGCTTGGCATATTTTTGCCAGTCACACGCCTGTTTGCAGGGACACTAACATTTAAAATGAATACAATAGTACCTCAATTACATCGGGAGCAGCTGACAGGCACAGATTATGTTGAATTGATCAGTACTTGGCCCCTGTGCGACAGAGAGGAACGGAAATTATGTTAGGCCTGCCTTGATGAATTATGAGGCTGTATAGAAGAGTGTCATGCAAGTCAACAAATGGCAAGCAATGGGCCGGCTTCAGGCACTTTTCTGTATACAAGAGAGTCTCGCAAGTGAGACATGTGCTAGTGCATGCTGTCACAGGCTCAAACCAAAAAAGGGACTTCTCAACAATCTCTTATGTCAAGCTTGACGCTCCAGTATCCATGGAGGTTGACTTGATGGTGAGCTTCTGCCCGACCATGTGCATAGACTAAAGCTGCAATATGCCGTGACCTGGGGAGTTGCTCTTTACTGTAGTATTGTAAAATGTTTTGTGAATTACAGCTAAGTCAATAATGACTGTCTGTGTCTGACTTTGCCCACACAATAAATACTTTACCCACAAATAAGGTTTTAGCTTATATATTTGCACTACTTTCATGGCTTCACATTGATCCATAACGCACTTACCCACTTTAATATGTATTGTGTTTTAAGAAAGTTTAATGCGTCTACCCTCATATCCTACAGACTCGTGAGCAGCTGCAAGCAGATGTGCAACGGTATCAAACGCAAATAGAGGACCTAGAGAAAACTCTTGCAGAGCAGGGGCAGGTATGGAAAGTGTTTTGCATGCATCATGGAAATAGTGCTGTTCAAAGACCCATAGTGATCTAAATTTTCCTTTATGCTCATGAAATGGATGGCCATACACTACGTTTTGGAGTGATTTCTCACAGGGATGCTATTATTATTTGTGGAAATGAATTCACAGAATACAAAAATTGAGGGACCTTGTTACGTAACATGTGGTAGCTACCATACTATATGGAGTCTGGAGTCTGGAGTAGTGACAGGCGGGAACCCTTTTGTGGGAAATTGCTGCCACTGAGAGCTCATGGTGGGTAGCATTATTATGCTGTCAATGAAGTTATGGCCCATCACAACATCAGTTCGGTATAGTTAACAGGTATTCCAGAACCAATGCTCAGAATACATAGTCGGCTATGTTTAGGTAAAACCATTCGATAATATTAATGTGGGTGGCATCACCACCCTGGTGAGTGTGGACCCCGTGATGCTCAAGAAGAAGGCACAGAGGGGCCCCACTGCCCACCCTTAGGAGGGACCACATTGGCATCCTTGGAGAGATCTCAACTTTTTCTCCTGGCTATTCTGTGGAACGGAAAACAGTGCACTAAAGCTTTCCCTGATGCCTGATGACTCTTGTAGAGAGGGGCTACATTACGTAATCTCTCTCTGATAGAGCATCAATTCTTGTGGCTGTATTATAGAAAGTCCCCTGGGCAGAATGGGCTTGAGCACCTGCTGTGTACCCCCCCCCCCCTCCCAGGGCACTTTGGTATCACAGAAGGGACTGCAGACGCTTTTTAGTTGACCACTGTTATGTTAACAATGTTCGTTTTCTTGCAGTTGTATTAGTTCGCTTGTAATTGTATTTATTGTTCATCAGATGTTGTCCATTTAATTGTTATCACATTTTTAAGACTGAATGATTTTTGTTAATATTTCAGGACATTAAATTGATTGAGGAAAAACAAGCACTATATAGAAGAAACCAAGAGCTTGTGGAAAAGGTATTTGTTTCAATAATTGATTATTTCTAAATGTTCAACATTTTCAGCGGTCCAATTGATGCAAATCTGTTTCGCGCATGACAAGTTAAATTCACTTTTCTGGTTGCCTGCAAACTGTAGAGTAAAGGTACATTACTTGCAAAATATTTTACTTTAGGTATTTTTTACCTCTACATTTGTTTATGAAATTTCTGTTTGCGGTTTCAAAATGCAGAGAGGCCCAGGAGTTATTTTCAAACTGCCCAATTTAAAATTGCTCAACTGTACCTTTGTAATGTTCAAATAGGTATACAAAGCAGTGCCAAACTAAAGATCCAGATTTCCAATCTCTCATGAAAATATCACAAACTTAAGCCTCTTGAGGACCACATGAGAAGCCCTGGTCTATTGGACTGCCCAACATTTGTCACATGTTTGTGGTTTGGGGGATTTTCCTCCCTATATTTGGTTGTTTTGACCCACGATTGCCACCAGGTGCTAAGGAGATCCCTGCAACCACCTCATGTGATGCTGCTGAACATGAAGGTGCTGAGAGATAGAGGTGATCTGGATCATGTATCAAAGAGTTGTATCAGAGGGTGATTGTAGGAGACGCCCGGTGTGGGAGCCAACTTTCTTGAGCTGCACAGTGGAGACACAACCACCATATTCTTGGCCCTCTCAAAGGTCATGATGTGATGCTATTCTGACTAGAAATATATGCACCATAATCGCTTGGGCAAATAACCCATAAATGTACTAATAAACTACCAACGATGGACTTTGATCCTTTTAACTCAATATTGTTCCTAGTGGGAGAACTAAAAGAGCAACGTGATGGTGATATGCAACACTAGCACAGGATTCAACGTAAGCCCATAATACAGATCTGCATTGTGAGAAGCAACCAATGAACCTGTGCTCAGTTGCCAAGGGAGAGAGCGGGCCATCTCTAGGGCTTTGAACTGGCGCAGTTTGGACATTTATACAAAATACTTTCACATTACATATATCGAAAATGACAAGCAAAATATTAAAATTTGAAGGTAGAATTGTTTATTTGCCCATGAGAATCAAATGCAGTCTAATCAAAGAATTCTCTTAAACTAATTTGAGACAAGATTATGAAGAGCAGATTAAATTACCTTGAAATCTATAAAAAGGCAACATAAAATATGGAATTGTATCTCACTACACAAGCTAAATTTTAATCTGCGCAAAGGAGACTTTTCAGCAACTATTAATTTCCCGGGTGTAATCTCATGAAGCCTACAGTTCAGAAGGTTGTAATTGCTAGAGACTGCAATATGTGATATGGTCTGGGGAGTTTTTGGGGCTACAACTGGCAAGAAGGTAAAGAGCTCTAGATTATGAATAAAATGGTCCCAACTCCCAGATCTTGAAGACAAATGTTATCATTTAAAGACAGGAATTGTGAGACTTGCTGGGGTTGTGGAGGCCGCTGTGTCTGTTTGCCCCGCGTCAGCCAGCCCACCCAGTTTTTAAAGATCCCAGCTGAATGGGTGGGGAATACAAATTTGAAGGTGCTAGATGACCCGCTTTATAATAGCAGTCTGGTTGCCATTTCTGAGGGTGTTTTCCAGAAACAAAATACAAGAAGAGGTATTCTCAAAAATGAAATATTGATGACTCTAATGAGCTGGTAGTTTTCTGTTAAATCATGGTGGACATTGTTGCTTTGTTCTGTCTGGGGCTGCCATGGTGATACCAGGCAGGAACAAAACAGTACCTGTCAATGGATCTAGTCGTTTTCTTACAGCTGGTCTGTCGGAAGGTGCTCCTGCTGGAAGGAGTTCCTGCAGTGAGTGCACATCTATAAATGGTGACTATCTGCAAAATATCTTGTTCCTTTACCACCCTCCCCCAGTTGAGACCCTGAGTCTCTTTTTCTCTAGTTCAACATTCCCCAGCATAACATTCTGAAGCCTTGATCCAAAGATGAACCTACAAGCTTGGTTAAAATGGTTGCTTTTGAGTTTGATATTATTTTATAGAATGTACGGAGATCTTTACTCATGAACAGGCTACTCCACCTGAAAAGAGGTGAACAGCGCCAATTCCCTTGGTTATATTTTCGGAGCTCAGTGAGGACGGGTTTGTGTGCAATGGTAAAACAACATCCTGCCATGTTGAGGTATGGGCAAAGCCAGAGAGGAAGCCTATCCCTAGTTCATTGCAGAGACTAACTTACAATCTTTTAAAGGGTCTCAGAACTTTTTAGATTCTTCTGAAGTACTGAATATATATTTTTCAGAAATTCTACAGTTACGGTTTTGCAGACATTAGATCAAAAAAGGTAGGCACCATGCAGCATCACAAATTCATATTCTACCACATGCAAAGCTTCATCTAAACAGGTACACATCACATCTACCAATGGTGCAAGTATACTCAAGGTTTCTTACGTACTGCTGTTAATAAAAGACTCCTTATTGGTCTCAGTAGCACAGTGAGAGAGAGCAAAACTAGTGTGAGCATAGAAAATACAATAGCTAATTATGGTAGTGAGTTGGAGCAGGGTATATGAAGAAGGGAGAGAACATATAGGGGCCGATTAGGATGGCGGTTTTTCCGCATCCTCCGGGCCGGCGGAAGTGTCCGCCGGCCTGGAGGATGCGGAAAAACCGCGGCGGAGACTCCAAAGACCCACCGCCAAATTAGGATGGCTGGTGGGTCTGGAATTCCGTCCGCCGCTTTTCCGCCGCGGTCGGCTTCCGACCGCGGCGGGAAAGCTATAACATGGCAGGCGGTGTCTATGAGACACCGTCCGCCATATTATGATGTTTGTGTAAATATGCTTTTCCACGGCGGCTTTTCCGCCATGGAAAAGCATACGGACATTCACTTTGGGGGCCCGTTGCGGGCCCCCTGGGTGAATGGGGGGTGGGGGGTGCACATGGGGGGTACCTATGGTACCCCCCTGCATTTGCGTACACAAAGCAGCAGGCACCGTGCGGTGCCTGCCGCTTTGTGCATGTAAATGCAACACATGCATTTTTAACATTGCGGCGGGTGCAGCTTGAAGCTGCACCCGCCGCAATGTTAATAATAGAGGATGTGACCGCCACCCTGGCGGTCACATCCTAATTGCCATGGAGGGACCGCCGCTGCCCATGCGGACGGTCCCTCCTACTCAGGGGTGGCGGACGGACGCAAGTCCTTCCGCCATCCTAATCGGCCCCTTAGTGTATATACACATAGTTTGGGAGTAACCTCCTTTAAGAAAGAACAACGCAGATATTTATGGAAAGGGGCAAACACAAAGGGAATGAAGGTGCTAAGGATATGAAAGTGTTGGTTAATAATTGGAGCCACAATTATTTTAATCAGAATGATTGTCAAGCCTAATATATATGCGAAGGAAAGAATTCAAGGGTTATATACTTATAATTCGGTTATCTAGTGTATCTTGTTCTGCCTGTGAAGTTGAGAGTCATTGCTGCCGAAAAATGATATTATTTAGGTGGCTGACGGACGACAAAAGCTATGTGATCCAGGAACACCAAAGTAGGAAGGAAAGTGCTGAAAGAAGAGGTCTCGACTTTATAAGTGACTTCAAAATGAGTAATGCAGTATGGCCTAAATTCGGTGGGGAGGAAGACATTTCTTTCTACATGGCGCTGTATTTGGGCTCTAGAATATCATTTATCTACCTGCACTAAATATATATTTTATAATTCAGTATAAATATATTAAGTTCTAGGTCAGATAGATCCAGTTTTCCTAGTTATTTTAGGTAGCGAACTGCTGTTTGCACCTGTTTATGGTGACAACACACGATGAGCTATTAAGGTACATGCTGGAGCCTGTATGATATGAGTCTGTAAAAAGTTATTCTTGCTAAATTGTACTGGAAATTTTTAAGATATTTTCACCGACATACAACTACGATGATTAATGTTCTTCCTAGAGAGAGATGTGAGTTTTGTCTAGTGGAAGTGTTGACTCATTTTAAGGTAGCGCAGAGGGTTCATTAATGTACCTGCTGCAAAGAATTGTACCACGCAGATCAGAAAGTGCATTTAATGTAAATAGGTCAGTGGGTTAATGCTTTTGTCAGTGAAGCCCTATTGTTATTTGCAGTTTATACGTTAAAATCCTAATATAGCTCAATGAGCTATTAACTGTTGTCAAAGAGTTGCACCCATACTGCGGGGTATAGATTAGAGCACTATGATTTTTTCCCCAAGTCTTTCATTATCCCAATGATGCAAAAAGACTATCCCCCAGATTCATCAAAGTCATGTTTTGCGAGTCCATAATAGCGAATTTTAAGGATTCGCTATTAAAGAGTCGCAAAACGGGATGCATGTAGGAATCGCAATATTTTTTGCGATTTCTACTGATTCCTTATTTGCGATTCGCTAATTGCTAATCGCAAATAAGGAATGGCTTTCCAATTCATTCCTATGGCCCATAGGAATGAATGGGGAGTCATTCCTTATTTGCGATTAGCAATTAGCGAATCGCAAATAAGGAAGCAATTTCAAGGGTGCCAGGGTTGCACCCCTGAAATGCTAATGTTCACTGGTGTTGTGCACACACATGTCCCAAGGACATGTGTGTTTGTAACATACAACTTAGAAATATGCACTAAAGTGCATATTTCTAAGTTTTTGCTATTTACCACGTAGTTAGACTTCGCAGTAAATAGCGGCCCCAGATTGCGAATTCGCAATCTTGGAATGGTTCATGCATTGCATTTAAGGAATCGCAAATTGCGATTCCTTAAATGCAATTGCAATTTGAGAACTCGCAATTATTTGCGAATTCTTAAATTGAGAGTGCATGAAACCATGATGCATCTCAAATGCAATTTTTGCAGGCGCAAACGGACGAATTTTGCGATTCGCACCGTTTGCGCTCGCAAAAATGCTTGGTGCATCTACCTGTCTATTTGGCTAGAAATCGATTCTTATTATTAAAGAGAACCCCCCAACCATCGTGGTAACTTTTAAATTCTGAGTGTGTGCTTCTCCAGACCAAGCACTATTAAACTATACTGTCTACTAGTATAGATGACATGTGACTCCTACACCTTGTAGTACTCTGTCTTATGTCACATTTCCTATGAACTAATTTACACATGTATGATTGATTGTCTCTGTGTAATGTGTGTGTGATGTAAAGTGGTCTGACACCCTACACTGGTATGAGTGGCACTATAAAAGTAATTTAATGCATCTGAGAGAGAGTGGTTATGGAGACTTGAGGGGCACTGTTAAAGGGTGGTAGTGAGGAAATCCATGGCAGAGGGGGTCATTAGGTCACTTGGGGGGCACCAACAAACATTGTTGCATGGGGCGCCACCAGCACTAAATCTGGCTCTGTATGGTGGCCAAAAATATATAACAAGCCGTAGATGTTTTATACGTGTACTCAAACAGTTCGACTAGTGCACTTTCAGGGATGTAAAATAATAGTGGGTGACTAGAGGAAGATATATTTAAGAAGCTTTGCTTGAATTTACATTTAACTATTGCCTTTCTAAGTGCCACTCATTTTATTGACCTCATAGAAACATAACGTCAGCCCCCGTGACTTTACCTGCGTTTTGCAGACTGTGCAATAGTTTCTGCAACAAAGTCCATTATTCCACTCAATTGTCCTATCCAATATGTCTTATCACCCAGTTGATGTTATGTAATGGAAGGGATGTTTTTTTAACTTTATGTTATTTCATGTCATATTATGTTATGTCCATTTGCATATCACATTCCCACCATTTATATGACAAAAAAAAGCTTAAATATGTACACTGCATGTGGCTGGTATCACAATACATCTTTCATTCTATAACCTTTGTAAAAGATTGTAAGGAAGAGGTGTGCAAATGTACGTGATTTTGAAGCTTGCATGCTTTCACTAGTGGATGCTTTTAAACTTAGCAAATCCCTGGAATTGGTGCGCCACCCTGCCTTGAGTTCTGGGTAGGTATGGTGCCCCGTAAGGGTGACTGAAGCCCTAGCCTGGGGGACTGGGCTGTCCAGGCAAAAGTGTCACCTTTACCCTCCTTTCACAGGGAATTCTTAGAGCTGGTGGGCCTGAAGAAGATAGAGACTCCTCCCAGGTCCAGTGTCAACCTACCTTGGCATGGAAGGTGGTCCTGCCCAGTGAATAGAGCCCTGACCTGGATCAAAGGGCTACCCAGGTGAAAGAACTGGCATCACCTGCCTTTCACTGGGGATTCATGGAGCGTGTTGGCGCGGAGGAGACCCAGACTCTTCCTGGTACAGGGCCACCCTGTTCCGGGGTAGGGAAGGTGGATTCTTTTGTTGCTTGGATTATGTTGGGGTGAGGAGAGCATGCTGCATGTTCCATTCTCATAATGTGTGTCCATAATTACAAGCCTCAGTATCTAGTAATTGCCTTTCCCTGTTTAACATTATATCTCAGTGGACTTCCTGCTTCGTGAACAGAAATAAGATGTTAGGTTTAAGAAAGTTTTCCACCTTTGTGTTTTCAGCGACTTCAAACAAGCCCATAATTTGTAAATGAATCCTATAGATATTGTTCTGTAAGTCACTAAACTGGTACTTTTATTGCTGCTCAACCACTTAAAGGTCCCTCAATACTGTTGTGTGCTCAGTTGTCACATCGTCCAGATATACAAACCTTCTGTCTCTTCTTCTGTCACTTTATTCCACAGCTAATTATTGAAATTAATGCATTTTCTCATTAACCTGTTTGTTTCATTCAAGATTAGATGTTTCATGTCCATGTTTTTTTTTGCATCAATACCACCTGCCACCACTTCAGCCATCATCGGTCTGCTGATCAGTAAACCTGCTTTCAATGTTGTGCTCTTGCTTTCTCTGTTTGCCACCAATAAAAACCAAGAAATGGTTACAATGTCTATGCAAGCAAGCTTGATTTATCTTAATTTGACCCTCAACACAGAGTCCAGAAATCCCAAATACCTCGTACAGAATCTCCCTTCACTACATCCTGACCCAGGACTAGTACCGCACGTACGAGATGAAAAAACAAATCTGTGTTACTGCTGTTTCACCAATTCCATGACCTTCTCAAATCATCCCGTTGTAGAACAGGTCCTCAGCAATATGCAACATGATGTAAAAGTGAAGTGGTGCTATCTTGTCAGCCTTATAGCTGTTTCAGAAGGTGTCAAACATTACTGCAAGGGGGTGAGCACAAGTTAAAAAAACAACTATAAGTGTGGTTCACGCCAGTGATCATTGTTATAGTTGCAAAAAAATACAATTAAGAAAACTCAGATTATTCACTTCCACAAGTTACTGGCAAACTGGTTGCCAGGAGTTCCAGTGTGTAAGTTACAAAGATGAATCATTCAGATGTATCTAGTGAGCAGATAAAATATCTACCACACTTTCTCACCAATGCAACTTCTGATGCTGTCCAATTGGCTCATCCATTAATGTCTTTAACCACATCAGCGCGGCGCAGATTCCTGCGCTGTGCTGAACGTTCTAATGAGCCAACGGGCTCATGACAGAACGGTTCCGTCATGAGCGCAGCTCAACCGACGCTCATGACGGAACTTGCTCAACTTACAAGACCACTAAGGTAGAAGACAAAAAAAAGTACAGTAATTTTTCCATAGTCCATTTTGGGATACAATGGATGCAAACTAACTATTAGCTGTACTTACATTACTATTAGCAATCTTCATTGAATACCACTGGCAATCTTCATGGCCCTTGAAAACCTCCATTATGGGAGTTATTCTGCATAAAATTGATAACATTTGTTTTGCATAAATTCATAACGTCTTAACTGCTTATAAATTAGGTAGTAATTTACCATCTTGTTCAAAGTGAGTAAATGGCTATTTGTGGTGACGTAACCTTACAATAAATAAGCATGAGTGGTAGTCCTGATAGGACCCTATCATTAACCTTCAAATTAACACTTTTTGGCACAAATTAACATTACTGTTTGATTTTCAGTGTTTGTTGCCCAGCAGTAAATCTACACCTGACTGAGTTTTTGTGCTTGCTACACAAAAGGAAATATATGTACTGCCAGTAGTATATGTCGTCACCAAGTGTTTGTACATATTTATTTTATACCACGATTACTATTTAGCAGTACAATAATCTGAGCCACGTTGCCATGTTTAATTTTAGGCTGTGGCAAATATAAATTATGTAAAACTTAATTTTTAGGTTCCACTCCAAGGTTAGCTTTAAGCCTTAACCATGGTAGTTTAAATTCAAGAATTTTCTCTTGTATCTGCAGAGTAATAAAAATATTGCTTGTGTTTTCACAGTACCACATGTCCATAAACTAGGTGCATGTGCAAGGAGCCTTAGGTCTATAATGAAACCAAAAAAGATAATGAAAGAGCCAAAGATGAGGTGCACTCATGAATGCCCCATCGGAGTAAAGCTATCTGTGTACTCTCAATTGAGTTATTGGCCTATGGTGGGTATTAATCTCACAACTTAGCTAATAGGTATAAAGACTTTTATTTAAAATTATATTTAAGAAAGTGAACTTTATGACTTCATTGAACCCTTAACAGGTCTTTTTAAAAATGAGTACAATTATTTGATCTTTTAAAGAAAGGAGATATTTGCCTTTCAGTGGTTTCTACTCATAGCTCTGTGGTATTTCCGTGCGAATCAACTCTGATTCTTCTCCCTGATTTCTCTAATTAGGACTGTGCAATATTAATGTAATTCAAGTAAATGTTTCAAAACTCAGACTTTCACTAAAAACCAATAACTTACAAAAGTCTTTAATATGTTAATAAAAATGATACTTTTTTGATTTGCAGATTAAACAAATGGAAACTGAAGAAGCAAAGCTCAAACATGATGTGCAAGATGTCAAAGACCAAAATGAACTACTGGAGTTCAGAATTCTAGAGCTTGAAGTAAGAACCTACTCGGAGTGAATGTTTTACTCTCTTTCATATGAAACACTTGCTAAAACCCTTTTTTACATCTAAAACTGAACTTCATTATATATCTTTAGAAATGGATCTATTTATAATCTTGATTGCCATATTTCTCTTGACAATACGTCCTTAGTTTATGGTGTAGAAAATGCTCCCGGGACCTGGATGGTAAATGCCACCTGTGCACTGCAGCATCTATTGTTCCTCCAAAAAGGTGACCTGTAAAATATGGCTTCAGGCCTACCATGTGCAGCCTGATCGTAGCAGTCTCAAAACCTGCTGCCAAACCTGCCAAAATAACACTTTTTGAAAGGTGGACAAAATTGCTCTTAAATATTAATATCAACTCTAAGTTCACCTTGCTATCCACAAGAATGGGTGCCTGACATTTTAAAGTGGGAAGAGAATAAAGTTGCCATGTTCTTCCATTAACTACTCTCAAAAGCTATTCCCACTGACAAGGCTGCAACTGGATCCAAGATAACATCAAAGTGCGGATTATTAGAGGGGGTAGGATGTTTCTTTCTGCCTATAGAATCTTTTCCCACGATGCTCCAGAAATGCAAGCAGAAGTGAGATTTGGTATCCCTTACCTCCATTTTCTAATGCGGGTGGTCACGAGTGGTCATGGTCAGAGTTCTGCTTCTCAATAAATTTCTACAAAAAATGGCAGCAAAATCAACTCAAATGACCATGCGCTCTTGCACACCTCATGGTGCCATTCATGATGATTTTTCAACACTGCTTGCACTACTGGCACTAAATTGCAGCAAGACATGCATATTTCCGTCTATTTGTGGGACTCCGCAGCATCTCATTGAATTTTTATGTAACTTTGCGATATACCGTGGAATGAAACTCTGCGAGTTCCACCCAACTCTACAGATAATAAACTTTATTCTACAGCGTTTGGCATGAAACAGAAATCAACTTAGCTGTTGAAGTTGGATTTTTATTAAAAATGTGAGAAAAGGAAACTGTTCAAAGTTAATTTTTTTCCACCTAAAGTTCCTGGATGTGAATTTTCATTAACCTGCCAACAGCTGCCCAGCCAGTGCTTGACATCAATCAGGTGTGAAAACTGCTCTCCGAGCAGAACAGGGGCTTAGGCCTCATGACAGGATGTGCTGGGTGTGGGGCAAATGATCCCTATGAATGACAGTTGGGTTGGGACCAGGAACTTCATTGACTTGAAAAGGACAAAGGGAAATCTTAGGAAGGGAAAGCCTTTGTTCTCCAAGCCCACGTTGGCAAGGTTGGCTCCAAATACAGTGGGAGAGAACCCTCAAAACCAGTTTGGAGTGAACACAGAGGTGGAGGCTGCACATTTTCCTGGCCACATCTCTGGGTGGAAACAAAGGCTCTGCGCAAGGGAGGAAGAGTTGCCCTATTTTAGAATTTAGAAGCAAGGTGAACTACGGGATTGCTTGTCACAGGGCAAACAGGAACTGCTGAAGAAGTGAGTAGGGTTACCTCTGGAAACATTTATCATATTGTTTAAAGAGAGGCCAGGAGGCATGCCCAAAGACTTTGCAACACATACCATAAATGTGGCTTACCAAGGAACTCTCCTCAGAATACTTAGTGAAGCTGAAGAAAATCAGATGAAGACTGGATTCGTTTTTATATAAGCTGAGAGGAACATTGAAGGCACGACCTGCTCCCCATTATACACAGGCCAAGGAAGTGGATTCCAACTGTGAGTTGGCTAAGTTCCTGAATGACTATAGTACACAATAGGCTTTAAGGGGCCTTTTTCCTAAAGTGGTAGTTCAAACAATGGGGTAACCCTGTGTCCCTCAGAACCTGGGTCGTATAGACGTTTAAAGCAAAAGTGGTTCTGTCGGGTAGACCTGTTATTACTTCAAAATACAATAAATGTAATACAGAAATTATACTCTCTACACACACAAAGAAGAAGGGAAAAAGAAAACTAGTACTCTTTAAGCCTGTGCTCAATATTTATCAGAATTAATTCATTCAGTTATGAGCTGTTTGATTGTATCAAGAGAACACAAATCATGTACAAAATACTGTTTAGTGACAGTTGTGCATAGTGAAACAGTGACAGAGTGCGCAGTATATACAATGTCAACAGGGTTTTATATCTAAAATTATTTCTTTAGAGGAGGCCAGAGTTTTGTTTGGAACCACAGTTTCATCCTTGTTGTGGAAACTGGGTCATTCTGGACCTAAAGATTGCGTCGACGTTTTGACCCTTCTGTGCCCCTGTTGGTGGTCACGGCGGGTCTTTTTCAAGATGGGGAAGCGGGGATTATATGTACACTGTCTGAAAATGAATAACAAAGTGTGAATGAATGAATTAATTCTGATAAATATTGAGCACAGACTTAAAGAGTACTAGTTTTCTTTTTCCCTTCTTCTTTGTGTGTGTAGAGAGTATAATTTCTGAATTACATTTATTGTATTTTGAAGTAATAACAGGTCTACCCGACAGAACCGCTTTTTCTTTAAACGTCTTTTTCCTAAAGTGAGCAGTTGACCAGCACCAATTGGACATGAAGAGACCCTTCTGGTGGTCTCTGCTTGAGTGAGTCCTTGATCTTAAGTATAATCCCTGAGGTCCTGGGAGCCTTAAAAGTGACCCAGAGGAGCTTCTAAAAAAAAAAAAGAAAATGTAAGACCTAGAAAATGATTGGACTTCAAAGATCCTCAGAGCACAAATGGGACCTTACAGTAAAGGGGTCCGCTTTTGATAAAACTTCATAAGATACAGCTTCAGGATTGCCCTGCTGGAGGATTTTGAACTCCATAAAACAGAATAAGTCAGAATATAAATGTTTTGACCGTGATGAAATCGCTTGCTGTACCCATCCCGTGCCTCAGAGTGGTTGGCCTGAAATTGCATTTAGGCCCTGGGGTACTGATTCAATTGGCCATTAGTGCGTCTTGGACCTATTTTTACTTAAAACTTTAAATCTTCATATCTCCGAATTCCCTTATTGGATGTTTATCAATTTGGTTTGTTCTTTTTAGTACAATTTGCTGTAATTGGATTTAGGAATTTCATTGTTTAGTATTTTGGCTTTATTGCTATTTGGTTATTGCATAAATAGTTTGCACATTGCCCTAAGTTAAGCCTGTCTGCTCTGTGGAATAGCTACCAGGGGGTTCAGCTCCAGTAAATTTAGTGGATTTTGGTATTATTCCTTGATGTAGATGACTGCTCACCCCAAATAATAGTACACTTTTCTAAAGGGGAGCAAGAATTCTGCAAATATATGTATTCTCTCTATGTATACTGAAAGAGTTTTGTTAAGTTTCCATCTGGATCTCACATAGTTTTATGAGTGATGGTGATAGAGCGCGGGTTCACCTGCCCAGAATTTTTCACCATACTCACCTGGGCCCATAAACATACACACTTTGAACAGGTACACTTACACTCAACCAGTGATTAATTTAACCTTTTAGGATCCATACCTTGACTTACCAATCCTAGTCAGTGGTACCTAGAGTCCTAATGGATCAAGGGAGTTAGCAAGAAAATAGGTAGTAAATAAACATTTGCACTCATAAAATAACCACAGACTCTGGAAAGATTTATACACTTTATCTAAATAATGTTTTAAATGTCAATGTCCATACTAAATTTATCAAGGCTTGATCAATCAAAAATAATATTGAAGTACGATGATGTGAGATTATCATCAAATGTTCTTTAAGCATTGAAATATAGGAAGGGTAAGAAAAGGGAAACAACACAATGACAAACCCACACAACTTTATATTTACCTAGAATGGTGTGAAGACAACCCTGGCCACGGGCTGGATAAAGGATAGGAACCCCGATAATGCAGGTGCCAGCAGGATAGAACAGGTGCAGACCAGAATCAGGATAAGTACGGACCAAATTGGATCAGGACAGGACCACCGCAGGTCAGGACCGGCACCCACAGCTAAAGTGCAACGCCAGCGTCACACCCCTCTCTGCAGCTAACAGTCAGACCCCGATTGGGTTAGCGAATCTTCTCCCCCAGGAAACCCCGATTGGGTTATCGAACTCCTTCCCAGAACCCCGATTGGGTTATCCAATCTTCTGACAGAGTGCTCCGCCAGCACCTCTGTTCTCGATCGCCTATTGAGTGCGTTGGGTCAGTGACGGGTCAGTGACAGGTCAGCTATTCGGACAAGTCGGACAAACTAACTAGATAAGCTTACCTTAGATATACCATTTTCCAGGGCAGGGTACCACCCCCCAATGTTGCAAATGTGTGAATTCCTTCAATTTGATTGGTCAAAAGACGAGGAGAGGTCATCACACCATACCAGTTATGAGGCCATGTTCTTCAATATTCAGATTTACGTTCCCGCCCAATATTTTATTTTCTCATGCACTTTTATTCCACCCGGCAATGAATGTTTCGATAACAAATGCAATGTATAATTTGACATCCTCTTGGAGGTTTAGGAGGTCGAGTTCCCAGGAACATCTTCTAGCAAGACAAGACCTGGCAGGATTTCAATGCCAGTGCTTCAGGAGTTTGAGCTTCTCTGCACAGGCGCAGTTCCTCCCAAGATGGAGTTCAGAAGTACATGTCAGGCCCAAAATACGGTACATGTAAAAGTAGAAAAGAAACAGTTTTAGAACAAGAACTAAATGAATGCACTATATACCACTTATCTCTACTCTATTCCCATTTCTTTATTTTAACTAAAGCATTACCGTTATGCAGAACGAATAACTTAGTAAAAGAAATGGTGCAAGTGTTAGCATGTGAAAACACAGCGTAGCCATCTTAGTTCTAGTGCGCAAAAGCAAGAATTTCCCTCCAAGCAGTAAGTACGTCATGTCACATGAGTGTGACAGACGCATGTGCAGAAAAGTTCTCGCGTTGCGGAGGCCATATTAGACCACTCGAGTTACTGTTAGTAAAAGCACATAGACTAGCTTCCCAAGCTTACTAGAAATGTCGTGTTTTGCACAGTTAATAAGATGAAACATGTTTATTAGTGTATTACAGTGTATTACAGATTATTCGGAGAGGGCTGAGTCCAAGTAAGGCACTTTACGTGCGAAACCTTGCTCCATCAATGGATGTCAAAGGGTGGGTGAAATGGGAGTTTTGTCTCCAATCCGGTATTTTTCTAGGAATGAAGAGCAGATTCAGACCTTCTGACCTAAATGAATGTACACAATAATGAGGCAACAATTTGATACTGAGGTGAATAGAAACTATCTCACTGATTGCCTTTACTTTTAATTAATCCAATAATGATAATCATATACTTACTTTCTAAATCTTCCTCCCGCCCAAACTAATACTACTATTTTATCTAACCTGGAAGAGTGGAATACTGAGTTGGTCTCGCTCTGTTTCAGACCTATGATCTACAGCTCACAAAAATATTTTTGGAGCAAGTACACTGAATTGCTTTAAATGATGAGAACACCCATGCAGGGAACATTCTGTAACAGTAGAATTGTAAGCAATGCATTCCAACTGGGGGCAAGTATGTAAGGTGCTCACTTCCAAAATGTGCACAAAATATAGACTATCACAGCACACAATGCTTGTATCCATAAAATCAGTAATTCATGAGATCTGTATGTAAGTGTTATTATTCACTTTGGTGAGAAAAGCTTTTAGCAGAAGAATTCACATTTTGCTTCCTTCTTAGTCCTCTTGTCAGGTTGATACTTTTTGCTCTTTCGCCTGAACAAGATTTGTACCTTTGGCCATAGTCTCTTTTTCTGAGTTGAAAATTCTCCAGTGGGCATGCCTGAAGGTGTACCCAATTAAGTCCTTTTGAAAGTGGATACCTTTACCAGAAGGTCTGGCTGAAGCTTTGGAACTCCTGGACATCCGAAAGTTTGTCCCAACTTTTTACACTTTTGAAACAGCTCCTCTTGGTCACTTTTAAGGCTAGCAGGGCCTAAAGGACACCATGTATGGCCCAAGCCCCTCTCCAGCAAAGTCATCAGTAGACTGTAGTCCACATCCAGTTGCAACAGCTTGTTGAGTCTATTTCATAGTCCTAGGAGCAGATGAAGCCCCTTTGGTCTCCTTATAGATCACACACAGCAGGTCCAGTCCTCTTCTGTTCTCCTGCAGGTCCAGATACTTTCTGATGAGCAGAGGATAATGTGTCACTATTGTGAGATTCACTACCCAATGGGTGGGGTGACTTTTGGACAATCTCTAAACAATGAGAAAAAATCCTTAACGTAAAAGCTTCTACTTTTGAATCACGTCCTCTTGGTCTTACTGAAATCTATCTCAAAGGTATTATTCTGAATAAAATCCAGCATGCCTTGGAGATGGCTGCTGTCACAGCCAAGGTTGTGTCTTGGAAAATTGGCAGTCCCCTCCTCATCAACCATTCCAAATTGGCTCTGGACCACTTCCCCCTCCTGCTGGTCTGATGCCAAGCTGCTGCAGTTTGCCCTTGAAACAAAATCTTCTCTTACACTTAACTATAAATGGGCATCCTGGTTCCCTTCAAGTTAAAAATGTTCATAAATGCTCATTATCTGCCGTTCCTGAACTGTGATGAATCCCATACCTCACGCCCAAGTATTCTTTTTTAAAGGCCCACACCACTGTTTTTGCTCTGGTATCAGGTTTCACACCTTATTAAAGAGAAAGCACTGACAGGGGGCAGTTGCTGGCAGGCTAATATTAGTTAGCCTAATGAGGCTTTCGAAAGTAAAAGTGTAACATTTTAAAAGTTACTTTTCCTTATCAAAAGTCTAACTTCACCTTTGAATTGAAGTTTTCATAATTATCAAAAACAGAGATTGAATAATTTCTGTATCTTATCCAAAACCAATATAGGAAAAATAGTAATGTATCTGCACTTTAGGTTTCCTTATAGGAAAAGGTACGGTCATATAAAGTGAAGATAGGGTTAGGGAACTAGTCACTGAATGTACATGCCAACATTAAATTCTTACGTCTCACACTTTTAATTCCTAGGCAGCCAACCTTGTGGGCTACAAGGGTTAATAAGGTGTGACTTATTTAATATTTAAAAGTATGTTCATTCCTGTTAAAAAATGCTACTTTGACCAGTTTGCTTGCAAGTTTAGAAAATGTAGCAATCAGCTACATGCATAGGATTCAAGCCATGTTTTTCTTCGTCAGCCCACTGGCTGGCACAGTAGGTTCTATAGTCCACAGGGCACATTTAACTTTCCATGCTATTTATTTATGTACCTGCACCATGGACTATTCAGGACACAATATTTCTGTCATTTGATATTTTTGGCACAATATTCTGTTAGCATACCAGAAGATATATTTCTCATAGGCTTACAGTTTGCTACAGTGTATCACAACATCAGTTACATATTTCTTGTAAACAGTGTTCTGGATTACAAACAAAAATGTGCACCTAAAAACTAAATTATGCTTTTAAAGTTAATTCTGATTTGGGAAGTAGTTCTAGCAGTAAACCCATACTATGCATTACTTTAATGTGATGCAAGACATAGCCAAAGTGAACGATTGAGTTTGTTGTGAGACTTCACTTTCAGAAAAGCAAGCATATACCAGATTAAAGTCAAACAACCAAGCTATGAAGTGCATACTAACACCGATGGCATATGCCTGACTAATTCATCTGCATTTTGAGAACAGAGCTTGCATTAAAATAGTGCATTGTTGAAACAAGTACAGTCTCTAACACCTAAAGTCTATTTAATCCTCCAGGCAATAGCATGCATTAAGCCTAAAATGTAACAACTTTAAAGCAGTGAAGTGTCATTATACCCATGTACAAAAAGGAACAAGAAGCCAGACCAAACTATCCTAATTAACACCAAGAAATCAATCCAGTAGATGGGAATTGAGTGAGCTGCTGGTTGATGACTTTCTTGAGACCTTTGGCCATGTAGGGGAGTATGGAGATCGGATGGTAATTTTTGAGGTTGTTGGGGGTCAGCGAAGGATTTCTTTAGGAGGGGGTCTGACGTCTGCATAATTCCAACTGTCTGTGAAGGTTGCTGTGGAGATGGAGGTGTTGAGGATGCTGGTGAGTTGTATGTTGATTGGGTTTGTTGCGAGGTTGCAGAGGTGGTGGGGGCAGGGGTCTGTGGGCGCCCTGGAGTGGATGGAAGACATGATGGCTGAGTTGGTCAGGGCAGTGAGCGGTGATGGTTTGGCTGGTTTTAGGTTGGTTGAGCTTGTCGGGGTCAAGGGTG
The DNA here is from genome assembly GCF_964261635.1 of Lissotriton helveticus. Lineage (NCBI taxonomy): Eukaryota > Metazoa > Chordata > Amphibia > Caudata > Salamandridae > Lissotriton > Lissotriton helveticus. Next base: position 970,408,631 of record NC_136065.1, on the reverse strand, counting down.
GCGGGTTAGATGTTGAAATTGTTGTAGATGTTGTTGATCTTGCTGTGGAATAGTTTTCGAGGGTGTCGCAGATTTCTGGGGAGGGGTTCTCTATGGTTGTCGGGTTGGAGAATTCTTTGACTATTTTGAAGAGTTCTTTGTGTGGTTGGCTGCAGAGTCAATGAGGGTGGTGATGGCTGCTTTTGTAGCTTCTTTGATGTACAAGGGATAGATGCTGGGGGTTGTTTTGTGAGCTGCTCTGTCGACGGGGTGCCATAACTTCTCCAGTTGGTGACAGTTGTGCTTGGTGGTCCTGAGTTCTGACGTGTACCTGCTGGCATATTTGGCGATCTTGTTTGATTTTGTACGTTTCAATGGGGCGACTGTGTCAGCGCTGTCAGTAATCCAGGCAGCAAAGTTCTGGATGGCCTGGTTGAGGTCTGTTGAGGTTGGATTTCAGAATCAGAAGAGGAGAATAAATCATTTGAAAGAGGCGTCTTGAATTCTCTTTTTAGTTTGATGGTCTTGACATAGTGTTATCTTTTGTAGATTGTTCTATGTTTGTCCAGCTTGGCACTGTGAAACAAGAGAGATGGGTGGCAATTAATTAGATTCGAAAATATTGGAAGAATACATTCAGCTAAAGATAAGCTGCTAATAACTCCCTTATAATTGCGTCAGCGCACAAATTTCGTTGCACGCACTGCATCCCCAAATGTGATGCAGTGCGCGCAATGAAATTAGTTTTATTTATTTATATGTTTACTTACCTGTAATTGGCCGTATCCATAGTTTACTACCCACCCTGCCCCTCCCACTCCCCACGTCACCGCCCGGCAGCTACTCCCACCAGCGACCGCTATTGGCTGTAGCTACTAGTTTTCACATCTGAAATTAGCAGAATGCTCGAGATAAGCCCATGTGCTGCTAGATAAGGCTCTACAAAACACTGATCACCCTCCCCAGAAGGTCACCTAAGACCAGCACGATGAAGGAGAATGCATCTCTTCCTCTAAAAATAGCTTATGAAACTCACAAAAACTACAGAACGTTTGTGACTGTTTCTGAATGTATGCTTCATAAAAAAAAGTGGCATAGTAGCACTGACATGTTGAAACACAATTGGCCCAGTATCCAGAACTCTTTCCTCCATCTGAGTCAGTGCAAATTAATAAAAAAACTATTGTCTGCATGTGCAATGTGCAATTTCTTAGTGTGTCAAGAGCTGTGGCTTATACTAATTTCAGCCTATCTCTCAGCTGTTATTCACACGTTTGCACTGAAATCTTCACCATTTGTTTCCGCTCAGTGGTCAAGCTCCTTCTGAAATGTTTTCTAATTAAACTTCTTTTGGACACTAGACGTGCATGATCTAAAGTTGGATTGAGAGACCATGTTGCTGGGCCATAGGATTGCAGGCCAGGCCACACATTATTTGATGTTGTTTCAGTTGAATAATCTGTTCAGTCCAATTATGGATTCTATTAAAGATTGTATTAGTTAATAGACAATCAGCAGTGTACAACATTTGGTGGATGGACACTCAATAGTTAGTCAATTTGTGGTTTATAGAAAGTCACTAGTATATCAAAGACCTTGTAAAGCATTATGTGAACTTTTACTTACCTAAATATATGCATTTTAGGAGCGGGAACGAAGATCACCTGCTATCAATTTCCACCACATTCCTTTTCCAGAGGGAAAGAGCCCTCTTCAGGTGTACTGTGAGGCAGAGGGTGTCACTGTAAGTTTCCCTGTCATTTGCCTCTTATGTTGGCCAAAGCTGCATGTATCACTCAGGGAACTTGACGGTATTCTCTATGTTTTTCTTTCACTTGTTTAGGATATTGTAGTTGCAGAGCTAATGAAAAAATTGGATATCTTAGGGGATAACGCCGTAAGTGTATGTTCCTTTTCTAAATTGTATGAGATTTTAGCAAAAATAAATTTGTAAATAAATGATGATAGGCTTGATATTAATGAAATTCCTCTAATGCCACTCCAATGATAGGGCAAAGACACCAGTCTGACAATGAGCACAATGTTGACGTTCCATAATATCTTTCAGGTATGAAGGGGCTATCAATCTGCCCTAATTTGAACTGTTTGTGTGAATGCTGAAAACATTTAAAATGTGTTGCAATATTTATTAATTAAATCATATGCATTTTCAAATGAAAATGATAAATTTGTTTTGGTATCTAAACTTATTATGCTCTCAAAAGAATGAGAATTGGTCTATAAATGATCAACTATTTTTATTACACCTTATTTGTGATCTTTTAGCAAAATCGTAAAACAGAAAAAATATAATGAACATTTTGCAAAGCTTAGCAAATAAAATTGTTACTAATAAATGCGCAGACAGATATCTTTATCGCTTTTGAGAAGACAGAGTTATGCCAACCCTAAATATATATGTCAAGTGTAAGCCCTTTATGTTGTCAAAAAGTAATTTAATATAACACCATAGGTTGTAAAGTTCTGTTCACTGTGAATATTTTCTTTGGATGCAGAACTTGACTAATGAGGAGCAAGTAGTAATTATACAAGCCAGAACTGTTCTGACCTTGGCTGAAAAGGTGAGTAGTCTCCACTAATTGCTCTACTATTGCTGATGGGTAGCCCATTATATGTGTACTTGTCTTCTGATATTAATTATGGTACATTAACCATCAATATATAAATTCCACATACACCAATATTTAATCATTTATTAATAACTTTATTTTTTATTTATGAGTTGTTTATGTGGCAAAATGTTGATTTAGACAGCATGCAGATGGTACAGTCCACCAGATGACTATACTTTTACACAGGACATATTAGGAGCTCAGATTGGTTTTTAACTCTGCGATACATACCTGGGTTGGAGTTTTGGGGTGAGTTCTGGTTAGGAAGTTGGTTGAGGAACTTCCTGAAAGCATAGGTTTATTTCAGTAAATTATTCTCTATTCTCAATCAGGCAGTAGACTTTACTTTCTGGCAGTTCCATTCTGGAGGGCTCAGTTCTTAGTTTTCTCGTAATGTATAGGCTGTAACATTTTTAAAGGTTAAGTTGGGGGTAGGTTCCAGGATTTTTTAATTGGCGGTAGGGGGCACGAGGATAAATCATGGGTAGGAGGGTGGTTAAATGGCAGGTTTTTTTCTGGCATGTACAGGTATTTGTGTATAGTGTGAACATTGCTGTGCCACATGTGAGACCCAAGCAGTTGAGGGGAGCCCTGAAACAGGATTAAAGATCAATTAAAACAGGGTATCTACTGTCTTAGATACTTTGAACAATTTTAATAAATGTGATGCTTACATTAGACTTATCTACCAAACACTAAAACCATGAACATAAAAATCAAATCTTTTTTATATTTTTGTTGTTTTTCTACTCTAACTTGCACTTCAGTGCTAACACAATTGGCATGACGAAGTTCCAGGTATAAGTTAGTGAAAAAAACGCAACACAATTCAATGCATTGTAGTATAAGGCACAATTTGTAGAAGTACATAGCAGTAAAAGGTATTGTGGCCAATAGAAACTTCAAGGCAGACTAATCAAAATCAGCTTTTACTCTGAACAGTGAACTTACCAATGAATATGAGGCATGATCTCTGTATCATACTGATTTTTATTAATGTTTTCTTGGGAAACCCACTGCTTTTTTAAGAGCTTGAGAATGTCTTTTTCTCTCAAACACAATCTCAAGAAGAGAAACTGTGTTTTCAGTCCTTGATTTACTCATGGGAGTTCACTGATTTCACTCAGTGGATGGTTGAACGGGAGTGTGTGAAATCCATGCTCAGATTTCCCCTTTTCTCACTTACTCCCAGTTCAGACAACAAAGCGTTCCAATGGGAAATAAAGATCTGCTTCCTGGATGGGAAGGAAAGGGGCAGCTTGGGCATTACCTGGTAGTGCAGTGTCTTTGGAAAGGAAAAACATCTGTCTTAGGAGAGCAAGTGGTATGTCAATGTCTTCTAGCATTAAGAATGAGCTCCAACCTTGCATATAGTAGTGAAGAGGACTACTCTCCCCACTTGTAAATGGAATACTCCTGTATTAGGGAAAGCCAAAGTAGGAGTAAACCCTCAGTGGGAAAGGAACACAAAGACAAGACACCACACTCAGGAGGATTTGTCAAAATACCTATAGTGTCATGGTTTGTCAATTTGTGCATTTATTCAGTGCTGTCACTATTGTCCTGCCCCATAGGGCTCAGCTGTGTCATTTTTTTTTAATGAATTCAAATATTTTAATGAGTTTTGTGAAGTGCTCCTACGGTTTTTAACAAAGTGTACCATCAAAGTACACAGAATGCTTAAATGTAAAACAAATTCCAAAAGGAAGAACTGACAATATTAAATACTTAAAAGTATCGGCGTGATGGTTGGGAGCCAAATCAGTGGTTCTATCACCATACTAAATTCCAAGTCTGTGATTAAAAGTGAGAATGAATAAGGTGAGGTATGTACCATATGATGTAAATACATCCTATTCTGAGTTTTCAACTTAAAAATGGGGCATAACATGCGGAATTGATTTTTAACTCATTGAATTCTGCCTGTTATGCCTTTTTTGTAGGCTTTTTTCCCTGATACATTTTAGAATATTTGACAACTGCTGTGCCTCTCTTCATAGCTCTGAAGATTTGCAGTCATGTTTAAAATGCCCCCTAGCAAACTTTGTGATTGAGAAAATAAAGTCCTAAAGCTGAAGTATATTTTCTCAGTATAAAAAAAATTAAATGTCCCCAATGCACGCAGGGTTTCCCCTTGGGAATGGGGGCCATTCTACCTCTCCCTGTTCTGTGTCCACCATGCCTTGAAGGGTAGCCATGGACAAGTAAAAGGAGTGAATGTCGCCCAACAATAAAAAGAACAGGAAGGACGTCACTGTGACCTGGTGACTCAGTGATGGCTATTCCCCAAGGTCATTGGTTTACACCGCAGAGTCAGTGGTGACCCCATCAAAGTAAACCTAGGACATTACCCACATCAAAATCTAATAGGAGAATAATAAGTAGAAAGGATGAGAAGGCAGCTGAATTCCAGCACTTCTCCTGGCCTGCCAACCTCTAAATCAGCACAAAACTTGAACTGAGCCAACCTCTACTTTTTTTGTACTGTAAATTTGGTCAGCGTTTTTTTTTCTTTTTTGCTGTGAAAATGTTCCTTCTTGAATTTGAATGTTTATCACATGTAAAGACACTCACCTGACTTATTACCACAGACTTCACAGAGCAAACTTACCTGCATATCTACATTATGTTGTGCATACAATTGAAGAGTGCTACGTTTTTAGAGGTTAAAAGTCTAACTTCATTATGGACTAATGATGTCAACCATAGCTATTGAGTCTGACTATATAGAAAAATACAATGTGGGCCCATTGTCAGGATGAGACTTTTGTCCTGATTACGATCTTGGCGGATGGTATACTCCGTCACAAATGGAATGATTATCCTGTCGGCCATATTACAAGTTCCATTATATCCTATTTAAAGATTTCACATAAGAAGACTTAGATTTAGTGTTAAGATTTCCTGAAAGAAATCATGACATTTCTTTCATTTTCTTGAATACTTTCCCTTTTGGTGTGTATTCCCCACACATTGCAAGGTATGTATAGGAAAATGTCATATGCATGTTGTGTATTGTGGCAACCATATTATTTTAACAGGACATTTTTTTAATGTACAGAAAAAGCATACATGAGTGAAGCCCTATTCACTCACTCCACCTCCCTCAGGTGAACCCTTCACTCCTCCACTCTATAAAAAATACTCGAATTCTGCCACCCTTCCCCACCACCCTCAGGAGACCCCTTCCTTCATTTGCCCAAGGAAACAAATAGAAAAGTTCTTCCCCAACTAAGCCCTCCCCTCCACAAATCCCTGAAAAACAATGTGTGCTACCAGCATCCTGATCCACCCTCTGCAGCACCCTCACCTCATCTACCTGCCCTACTCTAAAAGATTGGCACCACCATCCTCACTCAGCACTTCTTTGGAAAATCCTCCCCTTTTCAAATCTCAAAATATCATATCTACCTTACATCCTGCCACCTTTCTCATTCACTGTCACCTTCTTTCCTCTTTTACCCATAAGAGATGCCTGGAGTTATGCTACCTCTCTCAACAGTCTTTGTGCTTTCCTGCACTCTCCCTGTCCTAAACCTCTTTCCACTCTCAATGTGAGAAGTAGAGCAAGTGCCATGCTGAGAGCAAATGCATGTGGGAAAATTGGCAGCGTGGCCTCTTTTTTTCTGTGCAGATCCACAACTGACAGAGAATTGTGCAGTTTGTAGTGCAGGAGTGCCACCCTTGATCTCCTGCTTTCCTCTGGTCTCTGGAAGCACGGGGTGGGTGGTAGATTAGCTGTTACCACAATGTCAGCTTCAGAATCTGATGATGGTTCTCAGTTAGACTCATAAACTACTATCGTTATTGATGAGGGCACAAAGCTGCTGAAATATCAAAGAATATGATCTCCAAATATCAACCCTTTTGCCAGACTCTGCTCCTTTTATAAACTTTTTTTTAATCCTATATATTGTATGAACAAAAGCATGATGTATATTAAATTCTAAACAAGTACATTAGTGGCATATGTGTAAATGTATGAAAATGTAAGCGTCATATAAAGAAATATATAATTGCTTCCAGGAGCAGAGTGTGGATGTCCATGCTAATAAGCTCTGAATAAAAAAAAGGATCTTTAAGTTAGGGTAATTTATAATGCGATGCAGTACTTTCTAGGGTCAAATTATATTCAACTATGTTTTTATGAACAGAAAATGGGACAAACAATAAAACAAGATACATATGTGTATGGAAACCTTAGTTCTTATCTTCTTTGACTCTACTCTAGATACTCTAGTACTTTCCCCCAGCTCTTCAAAGTAAATACTAGACCAAGAGCAGGTTATGGACAATAATAGTTTGCATCCATCATCCTCTTTCCCTCCAGTTTTGGAATTAAACTTTCACTCTCTCCTTCTTCAGTGGCTACAGCAAATTGAAGTTACTGAAGCGGCGCTGCAGCAAAAGATGATAGATATTGAACACGAAAAGGTAAAATTGACAATAAAATATTCCCATTTACCAAACTGGTGCATTTAAATTTTCATCTTAAAAAGAAGTGCTAAACAGTGCCTCTTCCACTTATGTTTTTTAGGAGCTGTTTAGTAAACAGAAGGGCTACTTGGACGAGGAGCTTGATTACAGAAAACAAACTTTGGATCAAGCACACAAGGTAACATTAATCTATATGTAGCAGTACACCCAATAATCTGCTTTATACCTGATTTACCAACTTATTGTACCATCGCTTGAATGTGTACGATAAAGCAAATGCTAAATAGTGTCTATTTCAGCACTCTGTAAAGGCGTAGGTGATCTTGTTTACTCAGTGACAGCCAGTGTAGAGGACTACTATTTCTGACTGGTCATTCATACTTCTGTGTCAGAATGAGAAACACTGCAATGTGCATGTGACCTGGAGATGGGCAGTTACACAACATTGCCATCATGCAACTGTGTTCTCCTTGAATATTGTCGGCCTAGCTATTCACAAGCCTTTTAGAACATGTAATGCGGTACTCTTGTAGTACGTTTTAAATACTCTTACTTTGAGAATTCCCCAAAACATCTAAAATGGGAACATTCTTTGAATATTTGACTACAAATAGCACAAATGCAAAGGACCATGCCGCTTCGCATGTTTACTAACAGGGAGTTGGATGTTAAAGTCCTGATTCACAAAGGCTTGTAAGAGTATGTGAAAGAATAACTACTCATGTGCCCATAAATGTTTTTGTGAATTGACCCCATTGTATAAATGAATTCTGTTTAAATGGACACTACAGATTCCTGTAGGGGGAATTTGTTAATTAATATAGATGGGGGAAGAAAATGAGTGAAAGAGATATTGGGACTCAGTAAATCAACATTGGAAGGAGACAGGACGCTTGTTATAATATCATTCAGTGCATCAAGAGACATTCTACTTTGCAGTTTACCTAGGCTAGGCTGCTGCCCACACTGGTCTTGAGATATTGAAAATGCACTAAGGGGTTATTCACAATTGCCTTGCGCTGCCAGTATGTCTCTTTTTCTCATATTAAAAGGGTCTTGTAAATAAGCCCCTCAGTGAGAGCACTGTTGTGGGAAACTCAGGGGTATATCCACAAGAACGTGTGATAACTACCGCAAGAGTAGCGTAAAACAACTTTCAACATCACAGCCCATCGCGGGAAAATAACCCTGTGGCAACGTGGAATTCACAACACGGCGGTAGCATGCAATAGACACCAGACAACGCAGCAAATGTCCGCGTGAAAATTAATGCCACGCTGCAAAAATGCGATACGCTAACGCAAAAAAACATGCGATGAGGTCAACCGCGGTACAAAAAGTAGCGAAAACCGGCCACAGGCCTGCCAATCCCACGCGTCTGGTGGGACAATGCACCATAAAAACCCAGGGAAAAACACACCAGAGACAAGCTAAAGCATGTAGCAACATGGCTGCACCCTGACCCAGCGCAGAGCCCAACTCAAACCCCACAACCCCCACAGACTACCAGCAAGGCACAACGGGGTCGGGGAAGGCCAAGGAGAAGAGGGAGAGGAAGACAGGGTGCAGACCAAAGAAAAACAAGACCAACGTCAAGGAGGTGACAGAACACTACCAGCAACTGACCCACAAGCAGAGGAATCTAGCAGCCTCCGAACAATGTACACCGCCATACAGTCTGCATGCAAACTAGCATAATGCACCAACATATATGCCAACACAAAGGCAACACGCACCTCCCCTACACATCGCAGAGGGGCACACAAAACCTGCAGCAGAGCACATAATACAGCGCATCAGTGATGCCGGAGAGGACCAGCAGACCCTTGACACTGACGCTCTACAACAGCCCATGGACATCCCACGCAACCCCCCACCAGGACCTGGACAGCCAAGAGACCCAGAGGAGAACACCGAGCCTGCAACAGACCACACATAAGGAAGCACCTGCAGGCACAGCTGGCTTACGACACTTCACCCACCCACACATGGCACCCCAAGGGCATGTGTCAGCACGCCAAAAGGAGGTGGCCCAACAGGTGTCGGAGGGGACCGAACCCATGGAATGAGAAACAGGACACATACATAGGGGTCTATCACCCTACAGGGCACACCCACACCCCAGTAAGGAGACCCACGCTGCCATAGAGACACATGCAGATGCACATGCACAGCACAGAACCACGTCCAGGGGCGCGCAATTAGCAGTCACACACCCATGTTGGCTCTGCGCACGATGGCCCTGGCCACTCCCCACAAGAATGGAATGGGCGACAACAAAACTACATGTCCAGGCCCCAAACCGCTGCCTCCGGTGACATGCCTGTATCCATGGTACACCGCACAATGTAAAGTTGTAGTGCCCAGGGACCACATGCATACTACAAGAACACAGGGACACACGCAGAGATCATGTTGCACTGGCTACAGGCACTTGCGCCCTGTCCCTTTATTGGCAGGGCCACACGTACAGTGACCCCTGTGCTGGATGTGTGTGGGGTGAGTATAAGTCATTCCACGCGGAATGTCTGGTGTTGACAACCACTTGGACATTGGACACCAGTGCAACGCAAACAGAAAACACATGAAATACAGTCATCTGATACACAACGTGGGTTGATCCGGTTAAAGTCCAGAGGACAGCCAACATGCAAACAGAAGTGTCAGTGAGTTGCAGTACACTGGGTTGTGGACACTAGAGATGAGCGAACTCATCTGCACAAAAGTCTCGGATTGTGTCCCTACGATATATTCCTGATGCAGATGCAGTGGGGTGTGTCAGACCTGCATCATCTTCACCATCAACATCTCAGGGCCCCCACACTGTTTGAGGTGACATGCCTGGGTAACCGCTCCAGAGCACAAAACACAATCAACTACGGACAATGGCCTGGGGTGCACTGAGTCACTGACACCTGGAGTGCTGAGCAGGGTAACAGGCCGATGATGGCAGCCACGACAGGCCTGAGCAACCACGAAGTCTGTCAGGACCACCGCTTCAACTATGGCAGATGGCGTTTGGAGGTGGTTCTTGCGGTGGTGGCGTGTGTCTCCTTCAGTGATGCGGCGTTCAAGCCGGTCTGGACTCACTTCGGTGTGTGAGCCCTGGTGTGGTCCCGGAGGCTGCGTACAGCGCAAGGCCACAGAGTCATTGCTTTGATGAGCCTAAAGGTCCATGCCTCAGGGCCCAGCCTATGTCTCCGGAGAAGGGGTCACGGACTTGACCAGCACAGAGTTAATGGCCCTGGATGCACTGCAGCTGGCACAGGCACCCAGCCATGGGACAGTGACTTGCGGTGCAGTCAGATGGGCCATGCGACCTGAGCGGGTAACCATCATTGTTCGAGGTGTATGGTTCGGAGTGTTTCAGGGGACAGTGGAAGGTGTCCTCCAGGTCAAGACGCAGAATGTTTTGATTTTATCCGTAAGCAGCAAATGGAGGAGTGGAATGCGACAGCCCGATACCACCACCAATTCCGTATCAGCTACATGGGGGTGAAAACTGCCCCCTAGTCCATAGGCTCAGACGCCACCACTGTTGGACCAGGGAGTGTCCATGAATGTTGGGGAACAGACTTAGTGGCACTGGGGCTGAGTGGGGAGGCAGACTGCGATGATGCCTGTACACTGATATGGACTCCGCCATTGCTGAATCATAACTCTGTAACCTACTGGACCACAGTGTAGGCCGTAGGCAGCGGACAGCAGTGGCCCATGGCCACGTGCCTTTGCCTCGCGATGCATAGCGCTAGTGACACCAGGGCAGTTGTCGTAGTGTACGAACACCTCCGTAACGATGATACTTTTGTCCCCACCAAGATGCAAGGCGACATCCTCTTAGGCCTCCCCTTGCCTGCAATGATGTGTAATCAGCCTTAGCACAGTTCCAAATCTTTGGCCTACTCGAGCACAGCCTAGGCCAAGAGCAATGAGGCAGCGGACAGCACAAGCCATTTACCGCGTGTCGCCGGCATAGGTTGGTAGCCCCACCGGCCAGCGTAGTTCAGGTTCAGTGGCACCCCGTGTTCGGTCACCTCCGTGACTGTGACCCACCTTTCATCCGGACTGAGCCACATCTTCCTCTCCGTGCGTCCACTTTTGTGGACTCAGCCAATCGTGATTCGTGACTAGGTGCTGGATGTGAGACCTACTGGTCCGCAGGGTTGTCCTGGTCCCTCATCCACAGTTCGCCGGATGGTGTTGGACAGAGTTTGTGGCAGCAAGGCTCGCTGGATGGCGTTGGACAGGGTTTGTGGCAGGTTGTGTCGCAAGAAGCGCATATGGCACTATGCCTCACTGATCGAAGGGAATCTCTGGCTTGGAGCTTACGCTGGCACGTGGTGGGCCCTCCATGACACACTCCCCTGTATCGGATGCTGATCAGTGTGGCCTGGCTGCGTGGGTTGGCCCTGACGGGTTTGTGCTCCAGCAGACCGGGGTATGGCAGGCGCACAGGATCTCAGGCAACTCCGCTAACGAGGACGGCGTTGGTCTCTTGGTGGGGTGGGAGGCGCCGCCCTGGCAGAGACGTTGGGCTTTCCGAAAGAGGGCAACGCCTAGGGCTACATGCTTTTTATTCACACCTCTACGCTGGCCTGGCATACGCTGGCCCATCCCACTCGGGTTGCGCTTACGGGTGAGGCATAACAGGCAACATTTCTGCAGGGACCCCCACTGGCTGAGGTGACATGGTTGCGTCCACTGTCCGCTACACTCCATTTACCAGAGGTGTATGTCGCTGTGGATATGAGTGTGTTCTGCATACTGCGGTCTGTTTATTTCTTCTCCGCCACTCTTGGCATTGTGTACTCTCACAACCATGTTTCGACTGCATCGTTCACACATGCCTGGTTGACACCTCTCCCCACATTCGTCTATTGTGGATGCTGAGGTGCCATGCTAGTGATGGCTCATGTTCACGGCTTGCCCAGGTTACCATTGTGAGTTGTTCTGTCGTGTCTGGTGTGTGGGCATGTTGATGTGCATGTTGGTTGTGATTTTGTGACGTGTGCATTGCCAGAGTTGAGGATTGCATGGTTGTGGAGTTGAGGTGAGTGGGGTGTTAATTGGGAAGTTGACAAGGGGCTGTGCATTTCCCTTTGTGCGATCTTGGGAAGGCTGGTAACTGTTGAACTGTCGGAGGGTGAAGGGATCATCCAGACTGGCTGTGTATTTGGAGGCGACATTGGTGAGGGTCCCACGGTGTTCGGATGTTGCCTGCACATTGATATGTGACGTGTGCTTCATGTTGCGCTGATTGTGTGCTGTGTCACCAGGGGGCACAGGTGGGACATGTGTGCAATGGATTGCCCTCTACATGTGTGTGCATCCGGGTTTAGGCGTATGGTCCTTGCTTGGTCACCAGCGTGTCCTGTGCATTGTGTTGTCGTACAGGGACTGGGGTGCCAGGATGATGGTGATGTCCAGGACAGGTGTGGGGGACTTAGATGTGGCTGGCTGTGAGACTCCGCTGACTATGGCGGGTGTTGTTTGGGGTGTGCCAGGGGCCAACAGGTGGTGCACAGCCAGCAGCTTGGTGTGGGGTGGGATGTTGGTTGTCCGCTGTGTTGGTGCCATAGGCTGTTAGGCGATGATGGCCAGGATGCGTAGGATGGTTGTCCCTTTCAGGCTGTAGTGGACAATGACATGGTCAGATGTTGGGCCTGTGAGGCAGGTGCGTTTCCTGGGGGGCCGCTGTAATTGTCTGCGCTGCCCCTGTATTGGTCCTGGGGGGTGGTGTGCTGGGTGGGTGTTGTGGCCCTCTTGGGTATCCATGCTGCATGTTCAGTCCATGCCCTTCCGATGACGCCCTGGGCATGGCTCCCTTTTCTGGTTCAGACTGCCGTCCGACTTTATACCAGGTCAGAGCAGGTGTAAAATTCCTGCTGCTAACACACCTTATAGCATGATTTGTGTTCTTATCGCCGATCTGTCTGGTCGTTGTAAATGTTTAGATGTGGTGTTGTTGCGGGCTTTTGCACGGGAACGCCTACTCTGCATCTCATTAGCGATAGTTGCGGGAGTCCTCTGTGGCGATGTTTTTTCGCAGCTGCTATCGCGGGAAAAGTGGTGCTGTGGGCTGTCAGCACCTGCTTGTGAATGGTGGGGTAAATCTATCACAAATTTGGCTGCGATAAAGTGCAGTTAATTCCGCAATAGCTCCTTGTGAATATGCCCCTCAGTGACTTGCGGCTGAGACTGCATACAACTGGGCTGCATGAGCTGATCTCCGTCCAGGTGTAAACGCTAAAGAAATTTCTCAAAGTGCGAGGGGGAAAGCCAGAGGCAAGGCCATGCATTATCATGTTATTCATTTCGTGTGTTCATTATAACTAGATATAAGTAACAAGGAGAGAGATAGGGAGAGTATACTGACACTCTTGTTCCCCGGTCAATAGTCAATGATCAAAAGAAGAGTGTCTAAGGAGGTTAAACCATCATTGGGAGCACAAAAAACAGCCACACTGGGATGTTGAAGAAGGCCCTCACTCACCACCTAGTGATGACATGCTTCATCATCGGGCCCTACCAAAGAGACCGAGTGTCTCTTTGGTGTGCTGCAATGCCAGATTTACTGTGGAGCGGGATGGTGAGTATAGGGCGTGTTGATTGCAAAATGAAACTTAGTGAGTGATGGGTGAATTAAAATGGTCTGTAGTGTATCTGAGATAATAATTTTATTAAATGATCACTAAAGACACGAAATGTTAAAATATGTGAGGAAACAGTCCACTATAATTGAGTGGTAGGTTCCTAGATGACATTGTTTATCTGTAGAGGTATCCACACTTTGAGAAACCAGTGTCAGAGTTTTCTTCATGAAGGCATCATTTTGCTTCACTCTTTTTGAAAGTAATCCTTTAGCTATTTGAGATAATAATTGCTATGTAGAGCATACAGCCATGTTAATGCTAATGAAGTCAGGCTTCACACTTTTGAAGTGCTCACCGTATTGATAATTGTTCAATACCCTTGTGACTCTGAGGCACCCAGGACGATTGAGAATCAAAGATATTAAGATTCTCTCTGAACTTAAACACGATCTTCTATTCTTCAACGTCACTAGTTGATTTATTACTCCCTTTGCTTTTTATCACTGTTCACAGAATTATAGTGCCTAAGTATGCTTGTATTACACTACGCAGTTACAGCTAAAGCCAAATGTGATTGCATTTTCTATGTTTCACGTTTGTGTTCGAGGTGTGAATGCATCTAGGAACTGAGTCACATGCTCAGAAGTGTAGTATTGTTGGTTGCACAATGTCTCTATTAAGGCTAGGTTTAGATGGTAAGTTCCAAGGAGATCTTTAGTAAAGAAGGATGTGGTGGTTCCAATAATCACAGAAAATAGATGAGAGAGAAAAAGCTGTTTGCGTCCTTACTTCTAAACTCTGGAATTCTTTTCCCTATGAAATTACAGTCACTGATAACAATATTCGTTTTAGGACGCTTATTATAACGTTGCTACTTTCGCCTCGAAGTTTGTGAGAGTCATTCCTTGCTATCAGGAACCGTTTTTCCTATTGTCAAGATGCCTATATGTAAATGTTGAGCTTTGAAATGTCAGTCATCCATTAGTTCATAAATTCATTCATTCATGTGTTTAATCTCTGAGAAAAGTTTAGAACTGAACAAGCAATTGCATACAATGTTACAAAAAATAGGCTGCAGGCATCTAAATAAAATAAGACAAAGTGGAAGGATGCTTGTAACACGGAAAATAATTTGAAACTTCTTCTGTAAACTGACGAGTAAATGTGCAACTGAAAGTTTGGTCTTTAGGCCAGAGGCAGGATTATGGAAAGAAGAGGAGTAGCCAGAAAATTAAAATGCTCCTACTTTGAACCAAGGCTCTGATGGCATCAAGCAAGTGAAGCATGGGAGCCTGACCGTCCATAGAAGAGCTCCCTTGTCTCTTCCATCCAAACATCCGTCCATTCATCCTTTCACTTTTCCATCCACCTGCCGATATCCACCATTTCACTTTTACGTTCTGTCGTCCATTTGTTCTTCAATCAATCAATCAATCAATCAATCATAACATTTATATAGCGCACTACTCACCCGCCAGGGTCTCAAGGTGCTTGGGGGAAGGGGTCCGCTACTGCTCGAACAGCCAGGTCTTAAGTTGTCTCCTGAAGGCGAGATGGTCCTGGGTCAGCCGGAGATGGATGGGGAGGGAGTTCCATGTCTTGGCCGCCAGGTAGGAGAAGGATCTACCTCCGGCGGTGGCTCTTCGGATGCGTGGTACGGCAGGGAGGGCGAGGTTTGTAGAACGTAGCTGGCGGGTGGGCGTGTAGAAGGTCAGGCGGTCGTTGAGGTACTTGGGGCCCAGGTCGTGGAGAGACTTGTGTGCATGGGTGAGGAGCCTGAACGTGATCCTCTTGCTGACGGGGAGCCAGTGCAGGTCCCTCAGGTGGCTGGAGATGTGGCTGCGTCGGGGGATGTCCAGGATGAGTCGGGCGGAGGTGTTCTGGATGCGTTCTTTAATCCATCATTCAGTCTTTCACCATTCTATCCATCCACTGGCCATTCTATCCATCCATTCATATCTATCCATCATCCATCCATCCTCTTAGATTTCCATTTACTTTGCCATCCACCCATCCTCTAAAAATTTCCATGTACTCTGTCATCCTTTTACCCACTAATCCATCCTCTGAGATTTTCATTTTTCCATCCATTCATCCGGCCATTCATCCTCTCAAGTTAAATTGTATCCATCCATCCATTCATCCATCCATCCACCCATCCATTTATTCATCCATCCACAAACCCATCCATCCTTGCATCCATCCATCATCGAATTTCTGTTTACGTTGTCTTCCATCAATGCATCCATCCATAAATCATCCATCCATCCATCTATCCATCCATCCCTCCAGATTTCAATGTATTGATTTATCCATCTTCTCCGATTTCCATTTACTCCACCATCCTTTCATCAACCCATCTATGCCTTATCTCACTCACTCATGCATACATTCTTTCACCCAATCATCCACCCATCCTCTTACCCACTCATCCAACCATCCTTTTATTCACTCATCTATCCATCCACGTCAATATAACAAATGTAATATTTGCAAGAAAATGCACAAACCAGAGTATTGGAAAATGAACACAAATACACCTGTAGCAACCAACTGTAGCATTGATAGAACAGCAAATACAGTATTTAAAGGAGGACCACTGGGACTGACCACAGCCACACAACTCCTCACAAACGGACATCACCATATGAGAAACCTACATCAACCCTGAATTAATCCAAGCCCAACTCACTTCTAGGATAAATTATAGTCCTATGAAACATGGGAGCCTTAATCAATGTACAAAAACATGTTCATAATTGTCTTGTTACAGTATAGTTGTGACATCACTAGTTGACTGCTGTAAGAGAATGACATGGCAGCTTTACAGTCATAACCATAAAAAGTGAGTTGTGATGTCAAAGGCTTGCTGCCAGAACCAGCAGACTGTGTGAAGGGAAGGAAAAGTAGCCAAATTACAACTAAGATTTAAACATTGAAGACAAGAACTGACTTTTTAGCTCTGCTGAACTGTTCTCCTGAAAGTAAGAAATTCACAGAAAGGAGAGAGTTAAAGCAGCAATTTTATGTTTTGCACAGCTATAGTGCATTGCAAGAAAGCAGAAATGTGTCTGTTTCTTACCACATATTGTAAATAATGGCTTTTTTAATGTATTTTTGCAGCAAATTACTAGTTGTATTTTGGTCTGCTTAATTTCGCACTATTTGCATTTTACATTTTCCAGCAATACTTGTTCATGTGAAGTCGCTAGAGGCCAATGACCTAAGATGTTTGTGGGAAAGTGTTGAGATGGGATGGTCTCTTGCATGACGTACGGTCACACCCTATGCCCAGTGTGCTCAGATTGCATGTTTTTTCTGATATTTGGTCATGCCACACAGTACTCCCGTGCATTTGTGTTGACCTGGGCCTAGTCTCTGACAATGATAGGTTATGGACCTTGTGCTGAACCGTAAGGGACCCACCAAAGGCACCCTAGTAGTGGCAGGGGACTACCATTCCTGTCATGGGTTTTATGCTTGGAGCACGGTGGTGGAAGTATACCATGTTTGGTTGATTATTGTTACAGGCTGTTTTACTTGTGAGACATGAATCTGCGCATAAAGGCCCTTTCATATCAAATTTTGCTGCTCACGGTCAAACCTGGAATGCTGATTGCAACATCCCATGTGTTCCATATGTGTGTGTGCTAGACGTGAGAGCTAGCCAAGCATGAGTGATTCAGACATGCAGGTTCCATTTTGGAAGTCCACAGCCTAGACCAGACTACAAGATGGAGGAGATTTGGCTCTCTCCAAACAGCATATATATATATATATATTGCTGACAGCTCTTAAATTGTAGGGGTAGTACCAAACACTATGGTGAGGAAAAAGAAGACAGACTTTCCTTAGAAGTGCCAGGGCCCTTCGTTATACAGTGGGCTGGTAATGACTCTCACTGCAGCTGCCACTAGGTAGATGGCATTGGGTACAGAATGAGGTCTGCAGTATCTGTTGTTAGGGAAAATAGCCCTTTAAAGGAGCACAGATTATTTTCTCTCTTCCTATGAGTAGGGTTTATAAAAAGCAGGGTGCAGCCTGCTCTCAAAGATTTATACTTTAGTGGTGGGAATTTTACCTGGAAACTGCCCTGCTGGGCAGAGTATCATGGCACGCAAAGGCCAGGTCTGGAAGGTGGACTGGTCAGAGCACATGGAAGGAGAACCAAAGCAAGCCGGCTCCAAGAAAGCAGGCCTGGAATACATATCCTTCTTCTGGGAAATCCGTATAAAGATTGAAGCCAAGACCCATCGGTGTTTGTTATTGTGGCCTCTTCTACTGAGGAGGAGGTACTCAAAGACTACTAGGTAGTCAAGAGTTGATGTCATACTGACAGACAATTTTCCAGGGGTGAAGGAACATCGCTTGGAGTCTAATATAAAGGAGGAATAATTGGACTATCCTGGGTGCCAATGCATCCTGCCTGTGAGCGAGTGAGGGAAGGAAATGGCAACCCCGCAGGCAGAGTTGATCGTGGAAGGAACTTCTGTAATTGACCCGGTCACAGGGTCTCTCTGACAGAGACTCATTAAGCAGCTACATGGAAGTAATTGCAGTACTGCTGGACTGGGCATTGTGATCTTTGACCTTAATCCCTGTCATAACACCTGAAGCTCTGTGCCAGAGTGGTAGGCCTGATCAAACCAGGTTAAACGATCTGCCTGTGGTCCACGGCCCCACAAGAGGATATCCAAAGTGCGCTGTTGGGTCAGGACCAGTCCTGTTTACCAAGTAATGTGATAGAAATTACTGGAGTGCTCATAAAGAATTGAGGTCATGGCCTTGAGGCACTGCATGCAGAAGATAGTGCCCTGTGACCTCCATGTTCAGGAAGTCCAAAGCACTCACCGGAGTGCCCAAATGATCTACACCATGAGCTGAGATGTAAAGAAACCGGCCCCTAACAGAGGCAACCACTCCTGTTGCAGTGCTCCCAGCAACATGCTGTTCGGCTGGCTGCCACACAGTTTCCTTGAAGACTGTTGTGTTCTGCATGGAAACTCCCTGCTACTGCGAAGGTCCTACCTCTGTGGCAGCCTTGTGCTGCTCCTGTGAACTGGTGGAAGACTAAAATAGCCTAGGCCTGAACAACTGGGTGCTAAGTCAAATAGAGGGCAGCACAAGCAGTATTCGTAGGCAGTACCTCAAACACTGGACCTGGGGGAGGAAACTGATTGAAAAGAGGGGAGCCACAATAGGCAGGTATAGGGGAAGTGGAGATAGCCGTATAAGGCCCTTGGAAGTATAAAGACTCGCAGCTGCAACTCAGGTGTCCTTGCATTATTGTATGTGAAGATTTTCTATGTTTTCTGTGTTATTTTTTATTTATATTTCATACATAGAGAAGCACTGGGAGTGACAATAACCTCATAACACTGCTGCAGGGTTGGTGTTGATTACTGAGGCTGATTACCCCCCCATTAACCTCTCTGAAAAGCCTGTGATTGCTCACCTTTGCTACCACTGACAGTCAAATGCTGAATGGTTGCACTTTGTCCAGTTTGCAGAGTCTTAGAGCCTGATTGCGAGTGGTACGCAATATTCGGACCAATGCGTAAACTCCTGTTTACACATTGGTTGGAATTATGAGTTTCAAGGTATTTACCGCATCCTATAATTATCGTATGCATTAGGTACCTCAACGTTCATTAAATTTGAGCAGGTCTAACCTTCTCAAATTTAGCAGGAGAAACATACGGTATTGACCATAACATGTATATTTATATGCCTTAAGCACCAAAATCCACATATTTTTCCCCATGAACTTGTAGGTGGTATTTATTGCACCCAATAAATAAAGTATCCTGCGGCATCGTTATTCATCAGGACGGTAAATAAGGCCTTTACTCGTATTCAGGCCCATTGTAGGGCCAGCTCTGGGACAGCACTGGCAGAAAGCATCAACACCTATGGTTGCAGCCCAGTAGTCCCTGCATGCCCCATGACATCCTGAACGGGGTCTGACAGAAGAGTAATGGTGTGTACCTACAAATAAAATACTCCCTGTAATATTAGTTGGAAAATGTGCATACAATTTGACTGTCATGTGAAAGAATAAAAAATGCATATACCCTAATCTCTTCTTGCACACCCCTCTGTCATGGTTTACATGAGTGGGTTGAAGCACGAAGGGGGACCTAGGCCCACAAAAAGATCAAGTAGTCCGCAGTTTGCAAAAAGAGGGTGGGCAAATATGGCAGATGCGCAATGCTCTCCAATCTCAGAATTTGTCTCTATCTGGACTAAAATCCATTGTGCCTCACAAACATGAGGTATGGCATGAAACCCACCAAAAGACAGTTCAGGTGGTGGTGTGTGCTAGGTAAGTTGTAAGTCTGATTATAAGATATTGGAAGGAGTAATTTGAATTAGTGACAAACCTAAAAGCTAGGTATTGTGAACTGAAAATATATTTTTGAATTGTGTGAATAGAAATATGCAACCACTTAGGGGTTGACAACAAATGCCTCTTAGTAACTGACGGGCTATGCGGGGTTAAAGGGGGAGCATTGGGACGACAAACCTAAAACACATGGCATTCCTAATACCTCAGAATGAATCTCACTTGCACAAGTTCTCTATGACCCAGATGATGATGACAGAAGAAAACTGTGATTCACTTGGTTTAGCAGCACTGCACTCTAGCGGTGATATATGCTTCTTTGCATCGAGCAGCATATTCTGGAGCTGGAGGCCATGCTCTACGATGTTCTACAGCAAGAAGCTGGGGCCAAGATGTCCGAAATCCTGTCTGAGGCCGAGAAGGAGAAGCTGAAGTGTGCGGTGGAGCAATGGAAGCGTCAGGTTATGAGTGAGCTGCGCGAGAGGGACTCCCAGATTCTGCGCGAGCGCATGGAGCTGATCCAGCATGCCCAGCAGGTAGGACCTTCAATCATATTCATGTGACGTAGTATTTCTTCCATGTTTTCCAATCAACTGTTTCTTCCACATGCAGCACGCGGACTTCCTTGTGAGTTTACTTGAAATACCAGTTTGCTTTACACATGACACTCTCTTTTTGACACTATCCCAGCAGCATTTCAAAATGCCATGTTCTTGCCCGTTATTTGCTGGCTAGGGTTTTTTATATGGATTTATCAATGACTTCTATTGGGCGAAGCAATTTCCCTCATCCAAGATTGCAACCATGCCTTACATGATGATGAGTGATGTTTGATTAGGGTTGACAGCCTGAGTCGAGCTGTGTGGGATTGTTGCCCAATCCTGCAGGCCAGACCGGAACACCCAAAGACCAGTAGAATGAACACAAGGCAGTCACAATACCATCTCAGAGATGTTGTGATCCCAAGTGGGATTCCAAATGGTAGCATGAGCCCCTCCCCCTAAACCACACCTATGCCCATCATCACACAGTTTGGCCTGGCATCACTGTGTACCACGTGAAGATCAAGCACCTAGCCAACACTGTCACACCAGAAGAGCTGCTACAGAGCGCTGCCAGTCACTTTAGTGAGTGCCACACGAACAGACTGACAACTGGTATATGTGGTATGAGAGCGTGCTTCCACTTAAATTAATTTGGCCCTGGGAGAAAGGGGTCCAGAAGAGGCTCAGGGAGGGGGGCCGAGCACCCACTCTCCTTTTTTAAAGAGATCAGACTTGGGGATGGGATCCTCTACAGCATTGATCAACCCACCTTGGAAATTAGTCGCCCTTGGAAGTGGCAGCATACTGGAAGCACAGAGCGGGAAGCTCAGCACTGGAGTGTGCTCAGTATGCCATCAAAACCTGTGCAGGCACACTACGCAGACTTCAGTGTTCAGGTTCCTGCCTTCACTCTCAAACCCCAACCCTAGACAGTTCATCACAGGGCCGGGTGGAGCCAGTGCAGTGCGGCTAGCTAACCTCACGCCACCCTGTAACGAGCAGTGAAAGGGTGGCATGGCTGAAATTCCGTTCCCTGATTGACAGAAAGTCTCTGGCGCTGCAGGGCTTCTGGCTGAAGTGCCCTCAGGGGGTGGAGTTCTGCACACAAGGCATTGGCTTGTCGGGATGATGACATCACATGCCTAAGGGCTTTGTGAAGCTTCAGCCCAGCAAATGTATTGCAGCTGAGATTAATGCTCATGCAACAGAGCCCAGTGTTCACACAAAAGCAAGCATGGCTGAGAACGACGGCAGCCCTCAGCTAGTGTGGGTGAACTTGTACATTGATTTCTTAATCATATTGTTTGTAAAATATGAAGACATTTTTTAATTCTGTGGGAAAATGAAGTGGGCGGAACCCTGACGCTCATTTTAGGGAGCCGCCCTAGACACACACAACACATAGACATAAGTGAGGTGCCACAAGTTACCTGAAAATCCCTGCACTCAGGAGCAAAATAAAAAGAAGTAAAAACATATATATATGTAAAAAGATCTGCATGCCTTTCGCCGGCAACGATCTAATACTTGCTTACCCCATGAAAGCCTTCAGAGAATAATAGTTCAACCTCTGCCCCCAACAAATAGGTCCCCAAAGAGTTCTAGGACACCTTCACCCAATCATGCATAGTTCATAGGGTCAAATGCAAGTCCATCAATAAATGGGTCACTAAACTTGAGCAAGAAGTCCTTGCTCAAGCAGGCTTTTGCCTTTTAAATATGCACATTTACCTTCAGATCATCGGAAAAATGAAGCCAACATTCATCTTTGTTCTGCAGTCTTTCACCCGCCTGCAAATGGACTCGAGGCAGGATGTTGCGAGATGCAGAAGGCTCTCCTCGCTTTCTTTTGTAGTATTTGGCTGGCTTTATAATGAATTTGATACTTCTTCCTTAGACCGATCTGTAGAAACTGGTTTTGGGGTGTCTACGATCTCTATTAACTCTTTCCAAATAGATCCACATTGTTAGTATGCATGGTGTGCTGCCTTCTTTTCACATTTTATTTCCTCTGCATGTGACAGACAGTGAAGCAGGAACGGAGAAGCTAAAAAAGTGCCCATATAAGCATTACATTTGGTTATAAGTAGCCACATTTTTCTGATCTTTGCAGGACAGTGGGATCAGTCACTCTCTCAGATAGATTGCATTGCAGCTTGTTTGTGCTCTTTACTAGAGTCCCAGTCCATGGGACACGACACATCCACAGGAGAGTTTGAGGAGTGTAAGCGGAGAGACAAGAATAGAAACACATACTGTGAAAGAGAAGCAAGAAAGAAGGTTTTAGAGAGGGGAAATGACTTGATAGGAAGATAGTGAGAAAAGTGTGAGAATAGTAAAGTGAGGTGTGAATGGCATATATTAAAAAGAAATATATGAGGGAGAAGGAAAGAGACAGAGAGAAATGAGGGTACAAGAAACAAAATGTGAATGAGACAGAGGGTTGGAAACCCTACATTCAATATTTTCATGGGTGCCCTTTAGGGCTGTCTGCCAAACCTGTAGTGTTATTGCAATGGTATTTTAATATTGTAACTGTAAAAAGTACTATTTGGGCCATTTTATGAAAAATATATAGCGTCTCCGCAGAACCCACTGAGGAAAATTGGGCTTTTTTTGTCATGCTCATTCGCTTACTGCAATTAATTTAATCAATTTAAGCCTTACCAGTCTGAAAATTCATCAGCCGCCACTAGTAATGTAGTGTCTTATTATGTTGTAACATTTTATTTTGTTAGTTCTAGGCTAATAATAAATATCGTATTTTTTTTATATATATATGCATCTCTTTAACCCACCTTTCTGATTGGTGCATTAGACAAGAACCAGGAGGTTGCTCTGGGTTTACCAGCCCTGTCTACCATCTTTGATACACTTAACCATTCTGGGTAATTCAAATTTGATACCAAATTTCAAGCTCTTACTTGGTAAAAATCATATCTAGTGAGTAGTTCTCAAGTCATCCATCTCCTGCATTAGTGCCAAGTTTAGGGCAGTTGATCAGGGGGTGCCGCAGGGATCTTCTTTATGCCTTACATTGTTCAGTTTCACTCTTAGACATTTGGGTCTTCTGGTCAGATCCCATGGCGTTCTTTTTATGAATTATGCTTAGTACGTTCTGCTGATCTTAATATTTCATCACCGCATGACATCTTCACTTGAAAACTTTCACAACTGCATGCAAGATATCTTCAACTGGCTTGGCACTCACTCACTAACATTTGACAGTGATACAACTGAAAAAGTCTGCTGCTCAACAGCCACAGCTTTTTATGCACATCCAGCAAAATTCTGCCCTATAGAGCATAACGTTCCTCCTTCCATGACAAACTCAGTTCATAACTTTGGTGTCCAAGTGGATAGGGACCTCTCCCTCACGTTACCAATCGCTCATCTTCCTGCTTTTCTTCCATGCGGATTATCAAAAAGATTCTACCTTCTCTTCCTAACCAATTTCGTTCTTTTCATTGTGCATGCTGTTATAGTCAGTTTATTAGACTATTGTAATTCAATGGGTTTAAGAGCTCCAGATTACCTACTGAACAGACATGTATTGCATTCAAGCTGCTGCTGCCAAGCTAGCCCTTTGCCTGCCTCGGAAAGACTCTGCATCTTTTGCACTGGACTCTCTTTACAGGCTTCCTCTCTCAAAGAGAATTTTCTTTAACCCTCTTTGAATAGCCCATATAGCATTTCATCAGATTAGCTATCTGGTCTTGCAGTCCAAATCTGAGCACTATTATCCTAAGAAAGCGTTGTGCTCGCTCAACGCAAATTTGCTGAAGGTATTCAAGTTTAAAATGACACGAGCTGGAGGAGGGGCCATCTCAGTTCAAGCTTCCTGCCTATGGAACAGCCTACCTTCCTCTGACCATTCCATTAGTGATCTCTCGGCTTTTAGGGAAACTCTGAAAACTTGGTTATATACTCGCTAGACCTAGGGTGTACCACTTCTCCTCTCTCTGTGATAGCCAGTGCCAGGATACCTTTGGAGGTTAAAGTTTGTGTTATAACAATAATTAAAATAATAGTAATAAAAATAATAATAACAATAATAGTTTCATATATTTCTAACAGCCCGACTAAACAGTTTCAATGTACATAGGGTAGCACCTACATGAGTAGGCACAATACAAGCATCAAATTCATAGTTGGGAATGAGGAGAACATAGGTTGTTTTCTCATTTAATTGCTATTCATTATTCAATTTGCACAACACAGATCAGGCAAACCTTCAGGAGACTTGTAGCTGTTTCCAAGACAAAGTCAGAGTGATCAGAATAGATCCAAGACATTTGGTGACAAAGGCTTAGCAAACAAAGGGCCCGCTTCACAAAGGAAACTGAGATGAAAGTCTAACTTTACGCTTTCGGGATTCACAAAGGGCATTTACTACTCGAAAATGCCCTTTGTGAATACCGAAAGTCATAAAGGTAAACTTTTGCTATTCACAAAGGGCATTTACGAATAGTATTTTACCTTTGTGAATCGGACCCAAAGTGTTATGAATACAGCTAAATAATCCTCAATTGCAGACAACACCAAACAAATGCTTAGGTTCTGTTTGTAGCTGTGGCAGTACTTAATTTGCCCTCCTAGCTGCTGATTAACTATGACCTCAGCTAGATATATCTACTGTAAAGTAAGCAGGTGTTTCCCCTTAATCCATGCATGAGCTGATTGTGGTGCAGGGGGGAAACTTGCAGGCTTTTTCCTAGTAAGATAAAGTCTGAGATAAAACGCTTGTTTGGTCCTTTCTTCCCAGCAAGCACAAATAGGTATTTTTGTTTGTTGCAAGGTGTGAAATGCTGCTTAAAAAGGTATATTTGGTGTACATATGCCACTGAGTTACCACAGGAAGTACACCTCTCCACACATAAGGAAGCTATCTTGCCTCTGGGCTCTGCTGCTTATTTGAAGTTATTGTCGTAAGTCAAGTTCACCTAATTAACACCTTTGTCATGTTGCAAACTGGTGCTGACCAGAATACCCAACTGAAATGGAGCTGGCATGCCAGCAGATCTCACACTAACGGCTGTGCTTCTTATGGCCCTTGGACCAACTCTAACAGAAACTGCAATCTTCTCTCATTGATTCTTTCTAGCTGAAACCACATTGGCATCCTCTACTTTAAGCATCATTAGATATGCTCTATTAATTCTGATGGAACTTTAATTACTACCACCATACAATTTGCAGAGTCCACAATTTTACTACAGGCCCAGTGCCTTCCTCCCAGACATTTCACCAGCAAAAAACAAAACAAATGAAAAATGAAGTACTGGAAGAATCAAGCAAGACATTTCTGATTACCCCATCAATTCATAATTTCTTAGGGATCCCAAAGTGTCACACTTATAATCCCCCATTAACGTTGTCCCGGATGTTATAACCAGTATCAGTAACTTCAGATTATACTGGGTCTCACAATGATACCCTTTTCTGAGGCAAGAATGTCATTACCATTATTAGCACATTTGACCCTTTCAACAACTGGGACAACTGAGTCTGTTAGAGGCAAGGGTGACTGCATAGACAGGTCTGTCCCATGGGAAGGTGAAAGGACTACCCCTAAGTTACTGGTACTGAGGGAATATTAGCTTCTTGTATGATTCTAATCATAAATGGTTCACACACCTAATGAATGACACAGGCTGGCCCTGACCGGTAATATATACATTAAAATTGCTTATCTACCTACAGTAAAGCTCCTAACTAGAAGGCTGAGGATGAGCAAGCATTGGCAGAGCTACAAGTCACACTTCTATTGTCAGTTATAAGCCTGGCCTACATGCTTTGCCCATTCTTGTTTTATTACAGACAGCGGATATACAATGGTAGTAGTAGTCGTTAATAATGTTGATGATAATTAGGGCTCCTGTGTTTTTGGTATTTATTTTTTAACATTTCCATCTGAATTTATCCACATTTATTTTTGGACCATCTTATTAGTACATATCCATATTTATTTTGTGTTCTGAGAATAAATATAATCATAACAGGGTATATTTGCACATTTATTTAACTGATAAACATGCACTCATACTTTGCTGCCTGTCGCGTTTTAGCAGACTAACAGCCAGATTCGTCATTGTCCCGTTTTGCGAGTCCTTAATAGCGATTATTAAGGAATTGCTATTAAGGACTTGCAAAACGGGATTCATGTAGGAATAGCAAAAAAAATTGCGATTCCTACATCTTCCTTATTTGCGATTAGCAAATTGCTAATCGCAAATAAGGAATAACTCCCCATTCATTCCTAAGGGCCTAAAGGTCCATAGGAATGAATGGGGAGTTATTCCTTATTTGCGATTAGCAATTTTCTAATCGCAAATAAGGATGCGATTTCAAGGGTGCCAGGGGTGTCCAAAGGACACCCTGTAGCACCCCTGAAAAGCAAATGTACACAGGTGTTGCGCACCTGTGTAACATACAACTTAGAAAAATGCACTAAAGTGAATTTTTCAAATTTTTCGCTATTTACCACGAAGTCAGACTTCGCGGTAAATAGCGACCAAAAATTTTAAAATGGTTAATGAATTGCATTTAAGGAATCTCAAATAGAGGTTCCTTAAATGCAATTCCTCGCAATTTTGCGATGTTGCTATTAGCGATTTTTGCATTAGGGATGATGAATCCCAAATGCAAAAATTGCGCTCGCAAAGGGCCAGATTCTCAGAATCGGGCCCTTTGCGAGCGCAATTTGCAATGATGAATCTGGCTGTATGCAGTCAAATATGACCAAACCTTACACCCACAGGTAAATATCAGTATTATAATACAAATATATGCTAAGACATGCCTGTATTCAGAGAAATTTGAACCTGCTTTTTAACTTTCCATTCTGTTTATCTGCTCAGCCGTTGTCCTAGAAAGCACGGAAGAAAGCATGGAGAGTCACCCACAAGAAGTATCATTTTCTGTATTTTTCCGCTTTTAAAAATTAAATAGAGACAGGAAACACATGTTTTTCTGTCTGTATTTATCTGTAAAAATCTGTAAAAACATAAAACTGGGAGCCTTAATTATAATAAAGGCAGCAATGTGAGTGGATCTTTTTGTTGGTGGTGATGATAGTTGTAATAGTCAGTCTGTGTAATTAAACGTTGTAATTTGAGCTTTACAACAGCCATCTACTATCAATGGGAGTGCAGAGACTGTGGATTCTGGGGGCTCGAGGTTGGATTGTGCATAGGGTGGGTGGTGTGGGTTGCTGGCAGGGCTTCAGGTACTGATCTTTTGCATTTAGATTATATGAACAGAGTATATTATCAACAATGGCAGGGCATGGTGGCAGGCAATGAGATTACTGGATTTTTTATATGAGGTTTGGGGAGGGCTGGGTTTTTGGTGATGGTCTTAGGAATGGATGGCAGGTCACCAAGTTATTTATTTCAAGTTTATATGAGACAGAGGAAGGTAATGCCAGATGGTGCTATGGGCAGAAGGTTAGCCAAAAGCCATCCAGATTCCTCTCAGAACTCCTATTGTTCAGAACTAAGGCCAAACAATCATGGGCGCAAGGCTAAACAGATGCGTCCTGGAAGGTTTAAGTCCCCTCTCCTTACCTGCAGACCATGGATCTGTCTATATCTCTAAACCTAAACAAATACATAACCCCACCCCTTTCTCTATCACTTACCTTTATCTTAAACCTACTCATAAACTTAGAACACACCCCTTTCCTAACCCTCACCCTTATGCTAAAGCTAAACTTAACTGTGAGAAAGGAGCACAGAGCCTATTCAGTTGCAAGTGGGACTGTGCCCAGCACCGCCTCCCATCCTGCTTGTTGATGGCCCATCCAAGCACACCTAATCCCTCTGTAGGAGGTATAAACAAAGTCCAGCTGTCAGTTATGCCCAGTCAAGTGATCCCGGAGCAGAATTCAGGCACCAAATAGGGCAAGCAAATGTCAACTTTCTAAAAGTTGATACCGTGTGGAGATAGTCAGCGACTGATGGCGCTCAAGCTCCTGTAGGTTGAGATATTCCGACCTCCTGAGAGTCTACCAATTAACGATTCTCTACCATGCATTTAATGCGGGCCCTGCAGAATTTGACTACACGGGTCCTTTTCATTGTAAATGAACCCCTCGTAATCCTTTGCGGGGTCCTTCTCACATTCCTTGGGCACCATACTGCACTCATTAGGTGGGTTCAAAACATTGGGCATTACCCACATGACCTTGTGAGGGTTGTCCCATCCCTGTTTGGCCCACTGTCCTGAAGAAGACCTGTGTGGTTGAGGTCAAAATGTCCTTCTGCCGCCGAGTCGGGTTGAAACATCAGCACCACACCCCCTCCATTTTGGAAAAATTCCTTCACGTTTCCATTTGGAGCAACCCTTTCTCCCCCTCCTTTTCTTGACTGTCTTTGAATCCTATGATGATCTTTTATTGTATTATAAATACATATGTGAAATAAAATATATGCCCTTTTTTGAAAAACTGTATTGAAAAGATTATGCTTGGTGCAAATTTGGTTTTTGGTATTAGTTTCCTGGTATTGTGAGTGGACTTAATAGTAGATCCTAATGAGAATATCAGTACCTTCAAATTAATTTATGGTTGAATAGGTATTGGTCCAGGACCATTGTTTTCTTTGCTGAATGTGATACCCAGGTCCACAGACTTTAGTTGGGTTACCCCATTTAATTAATAACTTCCTAAAAGTGACAATTTCATATTTGTAACTTAAAATCCAACTGTACCATTAAAAAAGAATTTTAATTACAATTTCTCAGGGACCAAACAGGGAAAGTCTACCAGTTTCCAATCAAAGATTAGCACATGTTAAATGTAATATGGCTACCCAGTATTACGTCATGGAACAGGTAAGCCTCACAGTAGTGAAAAACAAGTTTAGGACTTTTTTACTACCAGGACATGTAAAACTTAAAAGTACATGAGCAACCTTTCTATTACAATACACCGTGCTCTAAGGGCTACCTAGAACCTACCGTAGGGGTGGGTTATATGCAATAAAAGGGTAGTTTAGTGCTTGGCAAGGGGGTTGTATTGCCAAGTCGAATTGGCAGTTTAAAACTGCATTCAGGCTGCAATGGCAGTCCTGGGACGTGGGTTAAGGGGCTACTTGAGAGTGTGGCACAATGTGTGAGGCATGCTCACTAGTAGCATTTGTTTTACATGCCTTAGGTAGGTGGTATACCACTCTACAAGAGACCAATAAGTAAATTAGATATACCAATGAGGTGTAAGTCAATTTTACCATGTTTGGTGAGAAAGCACAAGCACTTTAGCACTGGTTAACAGTGGTAAAGTGCACTGAGTCATAAAGCCAATAAAAACTAATTTCAGTAAAAAGTGAAGGTATGAAGGTGAAAGGTTTGGTGGAAGACTACCGAAGGCTGACAAGTCTTTCCTCTGCTGTATTTTGACAGTTTTTTACGTTTTCAAAATGTTTTCAGACTCTCTGCTTTTTTCTAGCTTTTTAGTTTTCTATCTTTGGGTTTTTCTAGCTTCTAAATTCAAAAGGTTGGTTTTCTCACTTTTTATTTTGAACTTTAGACTTAATCTGATCTGTACATCGGGTCAACAGAGGGCGGTCAGAGCATAGTTGCATCAAAGATTCTTCACAGGTAAATACATGCCTGAAATAAATAGGAGCCTTCAAAACATGTTCAGCAATTTACAGTCATTTTTTGTTGCATTCCCAGACCGCTCCATGATAGAACACCTGCATCACGCACGGTTCAAGTAATGCCTCACAATTGACATCTAAAAATAAATAGTGTCAGGGGCACTACTCAGACTTTTCCTGTATGCGTCCAACCTCCAGAATGGACTAGACCCTGACACACTAAGGCTCACATTGTCAAATTGGTTTATTGAAAGTCGGGTGTCATCAGTTACATCCTTCTTAAAGACACCAGAACTGGTCTAGCACCACAGTTTAACTGAACATCTAGTGCCACACTCACTGACATCTAGATTGAATCAACCTTTCTGGTTTTAGAGCACATCCTTAGGTTGGCTCAAGCTGACATGATTGACGTAGATTGAAATCTGGCAAATTTGCTTGTTGTATTTGCACTTCATTGGTGCATGGCAACTAAATTCCTTGAGTTAAATCACTCAATATCCCCAAAAAATTTGACTCAAGGAGATTTGTTGTGGGATGCCAAAATCTGGCATGCACCTATGGGAACAGGTCTCACACTCAGCTCCTAGTTAGAATTTTGTAGTAAACTGAATCCTTTGCCCTCCAAACTGATGCGATCAATGTGGAGCAAAGCATACCCCAATGTGACATAATATTTCTACAATGCTTCCTATCATCTTGAACTGAATCAGTGAATCTGGGATATAGCAATGATAAGGGAACATACTCGTTAACAGCTGCATCCCACAGGAGGCTTAACTAGTCCTGATGTTTCAGCCAACAGCATCAACCATGATCGGACGTGTAGTCTCAGTGTCATTATTGGCCTTCAGGTTGCACATTGCATTGGATGGTTCGTTTAAAAAAGCAGGACTGGCTAAAAGTTACTTTCATCCAATGGCATTTATTGGTAAGAGGGTGATACACAGCATTTTTGTGTCTGCGTTCCCAGCAATTCAGTTTATTATCTTACATTTTAAATGTTACAACTTCATTACTCAATGTCCTCAAAGCCAAGTCCTAGAGGAATAAAGTTCCCCATCAATATTTGTTCCTGCTAGCTACTTGTTTTGCCTGGCAGATACGATTATTTATACAAAAAGATACAAAATAAATTGAAATAAAACAAGGCAACACTAGCCTAATAGCCTCTGGTGGCAGCCAGTTACAGAAAAAACCTCAAGTGAGGAACTGCAGAAAGACAAAAACAGTAGAAGGTACAGACTAATTTACTGGTGTCCAGCTGTCCTTGTCTTTCCTGTGGAATCTCTGTATCTGGTAGTCTGGAAGGGGAACACACTATCACTTTATTAATTAGATGTTTTGCAAACAAAGTAGCTGCCCTACATTAGTCATTTCCTGCACCACAGCATGAGGACAGCAGGACCGACAGCCTAGATCCATTTGTCTCCCGCCACTGGTTATTTAGTTATAAAGACAAAACCCACCTTTCTTCCATCAGAAGC
The DNA here is from genome assembly GCF_964261635.1 of Lissotriton helveticus. NCBI lineage: Eukaryota > Metazoa > Chordata > Amphibia > Caudata > Salamandridae > Lissotriton > Lissotriton helveticus. The sequence continues at coordinate 970,377,009 of NC_136065.1, read as the reverse complement.
TCGACACCACCTCCTTTCTCCACCATCCTTAATGCTCTCCACATGGTACTGTGCAGCAAGGGAAAAACTCGCTTTCGCGCTGATGTGTGTAACAATGTGCTCACTCCCAGAAAGACATAAGAAATATTAAGAGAAAGTAGGCTACATGTATTCACATGTACTCAGCAGAATCGTAGGTCAATTCCAGCAGCCACACTTTCCCAGCAGTACATCCACCACAGATCGTCAGCCTTTAATGCATCAGCAATCCTGCTCTGGCCCTCTCTATTTGGCCAGGCCATCCTAAGCAGATTTTTCATGCAATGTGAGCATAGCGTATCATGGTCGAGAAAATCAATAATGGACCTATGCACAGGAACAATTGTGTTTGTTTTATCCACTTCTGTAATTTCTCAATTATTTTTGTATTCTTTAACTCAGTTGAGTTACTCTACTGGCTTTAATGTATATGTTTTTAAAATATATATAACAATAAAATCATATATATGTATCATTTTTTCATGTATTTCTCTTTCGCATTTAGATGCCCAAAATTAGCAAATGCATCTTGTCAGATCTTTTTAGTTTGGCTAGTAACCATGCATATATCAGCTGTGAGACATTCACAGGCCATTGATCTCTGTGCATGTGACAATTTAAAGCCTAAGGGAGGTGATAGTTTGGCTTGAGATGAAGAAGAAACTCTTAGCACTCTGCTTTCTTGAAGGCCAAGACAAATCTCTTCCCAACCACTTATGAACAAGCGGATTTTTTGCGGAATTCTTCATTGCTATAATGTTAAAGACTTTTCACACCTGAGAATGATCTTTTGACTTAAGAATTTAACCCTGGCTCACCAACAAGAATCATTCACCTTGCACTCTGATGACTACGTAAATTATCTACGTTGAAACTCATTTGGATGGCTTGTCAGTGTTAAGAGATATGTTGCAGTATTGAGATGTGTTGCTTGCGATCTGTGTATATTCCCAAAGATCCTCTACTTTACAACCACTCTTTAGTCTTCAAAATAAATTCTTTAGCCTCCAAAATAAATAGGAAGCACATTGATAAACTTTTAAAGCTCAGCAGGGTTCTAAGTGGGGATCTGGACATCTCTACTAGTAATATCAGCCGATGATAAAAATAGATCAATAGCATTGCTTTAAGATGTCAAAGTGTGTCCTCCCTATTGTGCCCATGAATTCATTTAGATGTCGGTGGGACGGACAGGCCGTCAGCGGTGGACCCACCGGCATCCAGGCTATTGGTCCTACTGCTACATTATGATGCAGATGGCTGGACAACAGCGGTCTGAGGCACAGACCGCTGCCTCTGACAGGATCAAGAATCCTGTCGGGTGGAGGTCGGACTCCAATCCCTACCATGAGGGCAGTGCCTGCGCAGGCATTGCCGTAGGGATTAAAATGTCACTTTCCGACTGCCTTTTCATGGCGGTCTCACCGCACTTGAAGGTAGCTAGAAAGGGACTTTGGGGTCCCCAAGCTGGGCCCCTGTCCACCATGGGCCACTGCTAAGTGGCCTGGGTGGCACATGTAGCTGCCCCCCACATAGCCATGCACTGTGTGCCAGGATCCACAAGGGGCCTGGAACACAGTACATGAAAGTGTAAAAAGTGTCTTTTACTACTGCAGCTTGTGCTGTGGTTCTTTCCCTGGCCTGCAGTACAAGCCGCAGTAGAGAATGGCACTTTCCAACTGCCTGCATAGTAGTCTCAGCATAATAGGGCGGATTGCCTGGCAGTCTCCTGCCTGCTACGATGGCGGTTGGACACTCATTCAACTGCCTTTGTAATCAGGCCCTTAGTTTGCTAGGCACTGGGAGCCTTGACAGCTGACCTCAGGTCTAAATTTGCTCTGAAATTGCGATTATAAAGTTCTAGGCATATTTCTTTCTTAGAACATTCTCTTAAGACCATGCATCCTACTATCTGATCTTTGAATTGCATTGTGTCACTGTTGTTTTTTGGGTCATAGGTTTATTGCTGCCTTCATTAAGTCGAGTATTATTACAAATGAAACTAAGTCTTTCTAAAATGTTTTACTTTTCAGAGAATTAAAGAACTAGAAGAAAGAATTGAAGGTCAGAAAAGGCAAATAAAAGAATTAGAAGAGAAGGTAACTATGGTGATTTAAAATAGATTATATTTAAAATGTAGTCAAAGTAAACGATTGAACACTTTACAATAGCATGTTTATTGTTGCAGAATAGCCTTTTGTATCAAATTTCATGAAAGGTTATGAATAACTTGATGCAACTTTGGATAGGCTTACTGTTTTCTTTCTGTATCCACCCGCGATTATCCAAGTGAGAAGGTTTTGTGGCAATCCATAGCATGGCTACCCCCAGGATATCTCTTTTGCGAGGGGTATATAAATGGAATGCCATTTTCTGGAATATTCAAACAATGATACCACAAATTAAGGCAAAAACACGAGCTACTGTGAATCATTTGCTGCTTCAAATCAAAATAAATCATGCATTATTGACAAATAGTTTCAATTGTGTGTTGATGTTTGTGTTCTTGGCACTTACAGATATGATGTCTTTGGGTCCCATTGAAAGATCATAACAGTCTCAGACTAACATTTAGTCATTAGATTAGGTTCAACTAACCCTGCTTACATTTCATTACAAACAACATATCATTTTGGATGCCATGTTATCAATACGTGTTTGCTTTCAATAAAGAGGTTTGAAGTGTGTTAGAGATAATAATATAGGTTGGGAACATACAGGTAAAATTGTCTATAGGAAACTCAGACCCCTTGATTCTGGATGGCGTCAGCCATTTTCTAGTATATGTTTTGTATGGTTAATCCTTGTCTCCACCTATGTCTAAACGATGTCAACAGATTTCTCACTGGTGGCATTGCTGGGTGTTTGGATGCTTAACATATGAAATGTTGTATATATACAATGGGGGAACCCAGTGTCCCTCAGAACCTGGGTGAGTATATAGGTAAAGCTACAGTGGTTATTTCGGGGAGAAAACAATTACTTTGCAAATGCCATGAATCTTGTTACCAATATTTTATATGACTCACTGCTTAAGCAATATGCCAAAGAGTAATTTTGGGATAAATCACAGCAGGCAACAAGGTGAATATAATGGAACACAACAGTACAACAGAAAACTCCAAATTTGTTTGCAAAAATTATTATTATTATTTGATATTTTTTAGTTTTTCACAAAACATATTCAAAATAAATTTTTCAAAGGCTATCCAGGTGAGGCATAATTTGAAAGTAACAAGGAATCTGATATGTTGTCCACCTTCTCCTCACAAGTGTTGACCCTTATCACTCAAATAAGACCAGGCCCCCCTTTGGATCCCTGCCCCCCCAAAAGTCATCTGCTTAGCACCTGAAATCTTCTCAGTACATTATATGAAAAATTTTAACCAGGTACTTAGTATGGACTATTTTCCACTAAAGTGGAAATTAGAAGCAATTCTTCCCCTCCTCAAGAAGCCAAATCTGGTTGACTGAAATTTTAATAATTACCATCCTATTTCCCGTCTCCTATTCCCTGAAAAATCATTAGGAAAACTATTAATTCTCAACTTACATCAGATCACTGCATCAGAACAAATCAGACAGACCGTTGATTCAGGAAGAAACGCTGCCTTGATTCTTTCAGATCTCTCAGCAGCGTTTGATAGCATTACCCATGATTTCCTCCTCGGTTGTCTTTCTTCCATCGGTATCAAGGATCAAGCATTTGCCCTTCTGAAATCCTTTCTTTCTGACTGAAAGCAATTAGTTGCAAATTAAGATTTTAATTCCCCTCTTTTTACTTTACAGTGTGGTGTTCCTCACGGCTCCTCCCTGAGTCCCAACCTTTTTAACATCTATGCAGCACCATTAGCCAAACTGATCAGGTCCTTTGGATTTTCAGCAGTATCATCACTGATGATACTCAATTTGTGGTTTCTGGGGCTAGCAACCCGATAAAAACGGCTTTGTGTTTCCATGATTGCATGCTTCAGGTTGGAAATGGATGGCCCACAACTACTAAGAGCTCAACTCCGGTAAAACAGAGGTATTACTTTTTGGCAAGAATACCACCTTGTGGTCCCCTTCAAGGTGGCCTTTGGAACTTGACACACTCCCCAACTCTATGCCTACCTCTAAGGTCAAGAACGTAGGATTGGTTTTTGACAGTAAACTATCTTTTGAGGGTCATATAAACTCTATCACAGCTGCTTCATTCTTCACTATTAAATTTCTTAGGAAAATCTTTCTCTTCGCCCCAAAGTGACTATTCTCTTATCCTCTCCAGAATAGACAACTGTAACGCTCTTTTCATCAACTTACAGAAAAATGCATTAACAAAATTCATATCTTAAAAAACTTGCCTGTCCAACTTCTCTTGGGTATTCCCAAACGTGAATCTGTTTCTTCAACGCTCACTCATCTCCACTGGATCCCAGTTAAATACACATAGCGTTTAAAGCTCTCTGTATTGCCTTGAGGCTACATGGCTGTGGACCAAATAATTTAGGCAAAATTATCATTGGTACATTCCATTGAGGACACGTTGCTCTGCCGCAGCATATAACCTGGTTGTTCCCAGATTGAAAAAATTACATTGTGGTGAAAGGCTCTTCATCACCAGCACTTCACTAATCTGGAACTCTCTTCCTGTTGAACTGAAAAAAACAACTGATCTGTTTTTATTCAAGAAAGCTTTAAAACAGGGCTATTCAATCATTAGTCCCGATACTGTCATCAAATCAGCCATCTACCTCCTTTGAGCTCAGCGCCTAGACACCGCTGGGTACTAGTGCACTTTTACAAATTTCACTTTCAATTATGGTAGAAAATATTGTGCCAGCTGGTGTAAAGTTTCTAGCTGGGCTCAGTATTATTGCTACCAGTAAAGATTACTAATAGGTCAGTTCATAAAAATCCAAATCATAGTGGGTTGGAATCTGACCTACCTCATGAAAATTAATGAGGTAGGTTACAGATTGTGAATCACTATGTTTGGAGGAAATCGCAGGGATAGTGGCTCGACATGGTCAGCAGACCACCATGTCTGGGATTGCTTTTTAATAAAGCAAACCTTTCTTTAATGCATCCTATTGTCCAAAAAGAAAAGGTTACTTTCTTGTTTGTTTAAAAGAGTTTGAGGACCACTGCCTACTCTGCAACAAAGTTTTTGTTTGGATTTTACAAAGTGGAAATGGTCCCACTGGGGATCCCTTAGTTTTCGGGAATGCATTACCATGCCCAGAGATGTGCGACTGGATTTTGGTAATAAAATATTGATATATGAGATCAACATGCTCCTTCCAGATATTGAATCAGTATCCTTTTGGAAACCCTATTTTAGGAGTTAGAGAAACTTTTCCCACTGTTGAAGTACATAGGAAAAACATTTTAAGGGTTACAAATGCTGAATTGGGGGACTTGAGACTGTCAAGATGCTAAGTACATCTGGCCCCAAGTTGCTTTTTAGTAATTTGGAAATGTGCTTCATTCATATCTCTCTAAATTATTGTGGAGCAAATTCACAATTGGAAATGTTACTTAGTGGGCTCTATTCACAAACATTTTGCAATTACGGTTGTAAATCCAGAAGTCTGATTTTTTAATATTAGTTATGTTATTTCTTTCCTTAAATTGTACAAAGGTGATATTTAACATGAATACAACAAATTTTGGATTGTAGTAATTTTGGGGTTACTGTTAGAAACATGGAGAGTCTCTGGAGATGGCTACTGAAAATATCAATTATTGAAGTTTTTTTCAGATAAAACTATATATTAAAAGCAACAATAAAATACTTAATCATAAGTTAACAATGAATAAAATGGGTTAAAATATTGCTGTATGCACTACTATACAGTGAAATATAATACCTAGTCAGTGGATAGCTTTCATTAAGTGGGAAGTATTAACTATATTACTACAATGTCATTACATAGCTATCTATGAATTAATTCACTCTAGAATATAGATGAGGTTGAACAATACAGCAGGTTTTAAATCGGTTTACATCTGATAAATTTCACATTCAAAATAAAGGATTGGAAACAGAACCAGGCTTATGTTTAAAATCTATTTAACTCAGGATGTCATTATTGTGATTCTTCTGAAAACAAGCCAGCACACTTCTTTAGGGCTGTATACATTAAATTAGATAATGAAAAAATTAAAATATATATCTAATACCATTTTAATAATATGAACATACGCAGCATACATAGACATACCTCAAACGAACAGTACATTTTGTGTAAATAACAAAATGCTCTATCCTAAGTAGTTTACAAAAAAAATAATTATTCTAATCAGCATCTTCCAAACAGAGTCAAATAATTTGTTAAATATAGTTTTTGGGAATTGCAAAATGGTTGGAAAGTAACATTAGCAAAAATGTAGAATTCTGAGTATTACTAGTTGTGTTCATTAATAGAAAATAGCAATAGCTCTGCTATTCCCCTTACCTTATAAATATTTGTTTAACTATCACTGGTGTAATGTCTAGGAGCATGTAATTCATTCTTACATACCCCTCTTTTACTGCATTTCATATTAAAAATCTACTACCTTAAATGCAAAGCAGAATTTGGTTGTTTGTGTAAGCAAAAACCACTAGTTATGTGCCAAGACCACGGTAACATGGCAAGCCTCCCCTCTGTTTTGTGCGGACTGTGTTTGGTCCCGCTTTACATAAGTGAACCTAATAAAATGGGAGCCTGCTAGTGCAGTTTCAGACAGACACCTGGAATGAGAAAGCGTGTGTGCAGGTGATGACTTGTGTTCCCAGCCCATGCACCCATACCAGTTGTTGCCTAAATGTGAAGCAATAGCTGGAAACAAGGAGGTATGCTCACTCCATGCTACATGTCTGACTCCAGCTCTCCCACTCTACCTCATACCTTTGCATATCTTGATGAATGTGGTCATTTACAGAAGGGGTGTTGGAGCTTCATGACCGGTCCAAGATGCCTGGTGAGCTGCTTGACACCCATCCATTGCGAGGCTCACTTCTCAGCGCCAAATGGTGGTCAGCACTGCTACGCCAAGTGGCTTCACACTGCTGCATTGTGATCTGGTGGAGGTGACGTGGCGAGTGCCGGAATAAGTGCACCACGCCCTCCTGAGCAAAGGTAGAATAATACAAAACGAATGCAAGCATGTAAACACAGAATCCGGAGAACTAATTCCAGAGACTACATAATCCAGATGCCTAGGTCAAGAGAGAGAGGAGAGAGTAATAGTCTATTTGACTTCTACCTATGTGGTGACGTAGCACCAACCCAGCACCAGGTCCATCACCACACCATCAGACTTAGAGGCTGCCCAAATAGATCAGTGAACAGTGCAGGTAGACTAGCTGGTGTGACCCATGTGCACTCAAATCAGAGCAATCTCACCAATGGCATCTGACATTGCCTTTAAACCTTTCAGTGTTAAAGAGTCCCATCATGCCTAGAACTATTTTCAAAATGATTCACGGAACACCCTCTTCTACTTCACTCAGCCAGGGCAGGTATTTATCAAGTATCACACACTGTGCAAGAATGGGGACCTCTACACACATTTAATTCCATGACCATGTTGCTAAAAAACCATTTTGTGCCAACGGCCAATGCAGACTATGAAAGTTTCTGCTGCAGCAAGCTCGACATATCACTGAGAAGTCAGTAGGTAACTTCAAGGCCCAATTCTCCTAGAAGAATTCCATCACCATTTTTAAGGCATCGGATGCCTGAAAGAAACAACTGCACAGCTAGACATTGATAGGTCTGTATAATCAGTTGCGGTGAGACACAGCAGGATACCATTCTACCTCCATCTGAAGGTGGAAGAGCATCTTGAGTGCCACTGAGGTATTTCAAAATGCCATAAGAGCGGTACTGTCAAGAGTATTCAACGTAAGCAACAACATAATAGTCTATGTCAAGGCCCTGAAATAGCATCACACTCAGCTTCGAATGGTACTCCAAAGGTTCCAAGAAAATTGCCTGACACTTCACCTAGGAAGTGAAAAATTCTCCTGTGTGAAGTTGCATTCTTCTGATACTGCTTCTCCAGAATGGGAGTTTCTATAGATCTTGGCAAGGTGTAGGACATCCAAGCAACAACAGAAGTGTTGGAGCTGACTTGGAATGGCCAACTATTTTGGCCATGCATAAACAATCTGGGAATTCTCATAGCCCCGCTGTGTGTATTCATTAAGTTATCTGTCACGTAGGAGTGGGGAGAGACACAGGGGGCAGTGTTCCAGGACACCAAAAGAGCCTTGTCAGCAGGCACCACCGTGGACTATTTTGAACTTCTGAAAAGAATCAGACCTAGCTGTGGATGCCAGCCCTACCATACGAGAAACATCACTGTCACAACATCAACCATGTGGAGAGTTTTCTCCAGTGACATGTGTCAGCAGGGCGTTCATGCCCATGGAGCGATGGTACTTGCAAATTGAAAAAGAAGAAAACGCCATACAATGGGTGTGCTGGTCGTTTCACCAGCCCCGATGCAGCATCCCTTTTGTCATTCACACATATCACAAGCAGCTGGTCCTACAGTTCCAATGGTTATTATTAAAGCCTCCCATGAACATAGAGATTGAGTGCTCTAACTGCAAGAGTACACCTTTAGAGTGCAGACCAAACCAGGATCTCACAACCCATCTGATTATCTCTCTCGACATTTGAGGATAGTCACTTCTGAGTCTCAGCCTCTGCCCATTGCTTTGGAAGAAACCGTGCTGGCCACAGCACACAAAGGCGGTTCACAACCTGGCCCTCCTTGAAAATACACCTGACCTACAAGTTCCACAAGCAAGGCAGTTATTGGAATCAATACAACATGAGCTGGTGATCTACAAGAAAATCATACAGTTAGCCAATGCAGGGCAGCCTGGGATTGTAAAAATAAAAACTCTGACTCTAATGGAAAGTGTGGTTCCGCCAGATCAACAAGGTATTACAGCAAGTGGTAAAGGAGTCTGTAGTGGCTGCCTCGGAACAGGGGTGGTGGGGTCTCTTCTCCGACCTCACCAGCACCGGAAGCACTCAGGCTCCTGGGCACTCCTAGCCAATCATGACACTGCAGTGTTGTGATTGATCTGAGTGTCCTGTTTGAGAGCTCAGGCATTGTCTGGGGAGCCTGGGCACCTTCTCTACTGGGCTGTGCATCACAGCCTAGTGGAGAACATGCCAAGTGCGCATGATTGTTTGTCCGGCCCTAGAGGGCTGACCAAGCTGTTATGCGCACTTAGGGTACAAGTGCACACCACTCCTGCTCTCTCTGACAGCAGGAAACCTACCCCCGCCCAACCCGACTTGGCTGGAGTCCCGCAAAGAAAAAGAAAATGATAATACCTTCTTCTTATTATCATTTTATATTTATTTTTCACTGCTCAGTGAGCAATAGGGGGATGATCCTCCGCCACTAAAAGGAGTACAACCAGTTCAGGATGCAGGAAATCCTAATCCTTAACCACCTGTCATCACTGAATCCATACCGGCTAAGCAATGGATAAGAGCAAGTTCAGACTTCTGTAGTCTTTTAGATAGATCTCGTATGTATAGTTTTAGTGGATGACTTCTTAAAATACAGGGGGATCGATATTGTCAACCTCACCTCAGCCAATGAAATGATACCAAAACTGGAAAAGATAGTTAACACGCATGACCTCCTCAAGGAGTTCTGAATTGACAACAGACTACCCTTCAGGGGGTAAGAAATAATGGTGTGCCTATAGTCCCTGAGAGTCAAGCACATCAAGGTAATACCCCTGTGGGCACAGTAAATAGGGAGGTAGAGTAATTTAAGCGCATAATCACTAAAATGATCCACATTACCACAGCTGGCCATCAGCACTTTCGGTAGGACATCCACTTGTTCCTGTGGCAAACTCCTCACACGACTGCTGGACAACCCACAAGCCAGGCCTGCATGGTGGACCTATCTGAAAGTCCATAACACACCATCCCAGTTGAACATCAGGAGTTCCAAACAGTGACTGTGTCACCCAGTGTTTTAATGATATTGTGAGTTGCAAAGAAGCATGGCCACACCCTGCAGGTGGGTGAATCAGTGTTCATAAGAGATAGATATCAAGGGAGTAAGTTCTGGTTACCGTTTGAGTTCCTACTGCCCAAGTAACACAGATAAAGGGCACCATGGTGACTATTTAGATAAATGGGGAGGAGATATCACTGAACTCATCAGTTTCAAATGACTGACAGGACCTAAGCCTGGCCACAAACAAAAAAAACAATGAATAGGGCTCTGGCTTGTCCTAGAACCCAAAGGAGTAGATCCCAGCTTCAAGAAACAGTATGGAATCCGTGTGGTCAGGACAATCACAAGTTCAGAAAGGTTGTAGGACTTAGGAACACGAATGGAAGCAAAGAGTTTACCGGCTGTTGTTGCTCCCTCGCAAACGCAAACACAAAGGGTTGCCCATCTTAGGTACAACCTCTGCCCCCATCCAGAGACTTCTCAGAGGTATTGAAACTATGTGGTGAAACCCACTTTTTGTGAGACGTGTGTGTGTGAGCATGTATTGTTGATCTGTCAAATTGTTTTTTTTTGTGTTAAGGGTGGAAGTGGTATTTATGTGTGCTCAAAGTCCCAGTGATGTGGGCCAAGAGCCGAATCTTCTGACAAGTCACTACTCTGTTTTGTATAGACTATGGTTGGGTCCATGTGACATCAGTGATCCTAATAAATGGAGGTGCCTATGCAGTTAGGGCAGATACCTAGAATGAGAAAGCCTGTGTTCCGATGGTCCCTCCTCTATTGATGAAGAACAAATCTAAGTATTTAAATGGTCTAAAGAAAGTAAAATAGTATTATAATAAAGGGTTCGCAATAATATGTAAACACTAGGGCTTTATTTAGAGTTTGGCAGACAGGGTACTCTGTCACACATGCCATGATCGATGGTATATCAGTCTCATTAAGAAATGAGTGGACCATCAGCTTTCTGTCAGTGAAGCCTCCATGGGTCCGCCAATGGAAAGTTCCTCAGATAGGCCGATAGAGATGAGACCATGGCAGTAAAGCCACGAGCGGGAGGAAATCGATCATTTGCTTACCTTACTGCCAAATTATAGAACTCTCTTCCTGTCCAGCTCAGGTCAAATAACAATATGTTAACACCTTAACCGCGGCCGTTATTTTGCGGCAGTGCGGCGGTTTTAATAAGTGGGCGGGGCCACGTCGGCCGTTGGACGTTCGCAGCACCAGCGAGGTAGTGCTCGCAACGGCCAACGGGCGACGGCAACAGGGAAGGGGTTAAGCTTCAGGAAGCTGCCAAAAACCCATCTTTTTAGATAAATCGTTTTAGAAATGTTGTTGCTTATCCTTCTGCCAGCGCCAGGAAGCCCGATCTGGGCAGCTGTGTGCTCTATAAAATTGATTAACATTACATAACACTGCCAACTATTGGACGGTTTGATTTTTTTCCCAGCTGTCACAGACTGGAATAACGTGTTGGTGAGGGACAGAAAACAATAATGGCCCCACCACCCTAGGTGAAGGATCATTTTTTTTTTTCAATGGCAGACTCCAATTATGGGAGTTTGTTTCTGAAAAACAAAAAAGTGCTAAAAGTTTGGTGGACAGCCATCAAAACCGAAGAAGGGGTTTCTGTCAAGGTGCAGCAATCACCACTGGGCCAGTGGTGATCTCAATTTTGGAGGACGGTAAACCGTAATAACTGCTGCCTCCCTGATGGACAGAGTACAGTCCGTCAAACCTTAGACTGGTCTTCAAAAAATATACTGAAAGACAGGGATAATATTTACGAAAACGGATTTTGCAAAGGGCAGTTAGAAGTGACATTATTCCAATATCTAACTGATGGACTCACACAGGAGCTCCTATCTTGTAGCTAATTATGCAACATAAATTTAATTACGCCAGACATAAGCGAGAATGTTCTACAGATAGGTGACCTCAATAGAAAGCCACACAGAAGTGTGGAGCTTCCTTGGAATGGTCATATTTTATGTGTATGCATAAACGATCTGACTATCCTCACAGCCCCACTGTGTGTTCCTAGACACCAAAAGAGTCTAGAAGTGCTGAACGAGTTAAAAGAACTATGGTGATGGCGTTGAACAGATTAAGGATGTATCGAAAAAGTAATTTTTAATCTGTTTATCAACATAACCATTGCATGTTTTTACATTTATTGCTAAAAGAAATTCCTACCTCTTGACATGTAGCACTGCTATGAGATGGGTTTTAGTCTGTGCAGGGCCGCTGGCATATGGTTAGCAACATCTGCCTTTCATTTTCCTAATAATCATCTGTATCACACAATGCGTCAGTTTAATATGCAATCTAGTGGTGCCTCGGGCATAATCTGTAACTACTTCCTAAATACAATACAAGTGAATTGCATAGTGCGATTCAGCATCATGCAGTTGTTAAGTACTGTGATGTTATATATGGGAAGGTAATTGCTTTTCTATAAAGGTGTTATGCCCCAATACCCGATCTTACTCCCTGATTAAATATCAAAGCTCTCTACTGTTTAATGCTAGGGGAATTGAAAAAAGTGATATTAAAACAGGAAGTGCATCAAAGCCTCTTTCTATCTATATTTGCCACATTTCTTATTGTTTTCTACAAACTGTCCATTGTGGTCTCAGTGGGGCTAACAGGAACATGCTTCCTCTAAAATTAAAAATTAGGACTAGGTAGAAAGTAGTTCAACAAGATCTAAATATTTCTCTTTGCCTAAACTGACCTTGGACTCAAGGTGCATGAGTGCTAATCTCGGCCGGGTCCAAAATTTAATTTATTTGTCAGACTCAGAATTTCACCTTGACTAAGTTTTCTGGCACGTTTTCATCCAGCTGCGATTTCCCAAAAAAGATGTCCTAGAAAAACTACAAGGAAGGAAAATTATCAGGACAATTTAGAACATTGACGTAGTGTTTCTGGTAGGCATTGGTTGGTCTCATGTAGCTTTCTAACAACTGTTGATACATAACGTAATAACTGATGTTAAGGAATGTAAAATTTACAAAGAAATCATGAAGAGGATTTATATTGCCAGTTTTGTAAAATGGCACCAATTAAATGACTGTGTCAAATAAACATAAATTAAAATAAAAAAAGTAAAACACATTTGCCAACTGAACCTATTGCAATTGAAATATGTGCTTACTAAAAATAACACAACAATGTCCTTTCTATATAACCTGCTACAGTGCAAACTATTCAAACAAATGGAATTCAAGAAATGTAGATGTAACTATTAAAGAAAGGTGCAATAAAACCATGCTGGTTTACAATATACAATATGCATTGTCATTAGAGCTGGAAAACAGATATTGAACTCATTTGAAGGTGTGACATTTAACATACTTAAATAACAACTGAAGCCAATATGATTTGTTTGCTAAACATCCTTGTTTTTCTGTGTCCCCTTTCTCTTTCTTTTTCGTTTTCAGTTTTTATTTTTGTTTTTATTTTTTTCTCTAGCATTCATTCTGTGGTCGTAGTTTTGCCTACTGTCTTCAAAAGGTGAGCATTATATTTGCCTCACGTATATGAGGTGTTTTGTTTCTTTCTTACTCAACTATGGTTTGACTTCTGTGAAAGAAATAGGACTGCATAATGAAGTTTACCATTGTTTTGGGTGTTGTTTGTAAATAAACAGAAACAAGTAAATCAAAGGGTGTACCATACCAGACAAACAGTAGTCGAGAACACGCCGTCACTATTTGTATTTCAAGTGATAATTCAAGATGATCCTTGAGGCAAATTTAAAAAGACATTTATAAATATCAATATGCATAATATACACATCTGTGGGGTGGTAGTTTGCAATAGCTGGTTTAGTCATAAATAATTCGGATTTACTAGTATTCACCTTGCAACATCGCTTGTAGGATGACTACGTCTCTGAGCTGTGGCTGTCATCGAACAATGCATTTTTTGGATATAGTTTGAAGAGCAGCTTCTGTTTGAGGAAACTCTGGGGCATATTAACAAAAGCATTCCACCACTGGAGTGTCAATTTTCCGATGTTCCGGTGGCACAATGCCCTGCTCCATATTCACAATGTGGCGCTAAGCCACTTTGCATGGCTCAGTGCCGCTCTGTAAATATGTACCCTTTCACGCAGGTATCTGTGTGAAAGGGGCGTGCATTGGGTGTTGCTGAGGGCATTCCACCCCAACACACATTGCATTTTGATGCTCCTGATTTACAACAATCTCTGAATCTGAGGCAGCGCCAAAAACTAACGCCAATATAAAGAAGGCGTTAGAGTGGCGCAATGAGGAGAAATACTTGTATTTCTCCTAATTTTTTGCTCTCTGTATGTGTGCTGCATTCTGCAGAACACATAGAAAGAGCAAACACCCATTACAAAGCATGGCATTACAACGCATATGCCTTTACCATGCATGCCTATCCAACGCATTTCGTTGTAAAGACAAGAATGGTAAAGGCATATGTGTTTTACATGAAAGTATGAGGTAAGTATAGGGTTTAGGGTGGGTTTGGGTTTTGGGGTGCCAAGAATAATTTTAAGGTTCAGGGTGGGTATGAATTTTGGGGTGCTAAGGGTAATTTTAGGGTTCAGGTTGGATTTGGGTTTTGAGGTGCCAAGGGTGGTTTTAAGTTCTAGGGTAAATATGGGTTTTGCGGTGCCAATGGTAATTTTAGGATTCAGGGTGGGTATGGGTTTTGTGGTGCCAGAGTTCATTTTAGGTTTTCGGTTGGTCGGGGTTTTGGGGTGCCATGGGTAATTTTGAGGTTCAGTGTGGATTTGGGTTTTGGGGTGCCAAGGGTAATTTTAGGGTTCGGGTGGGTATGGGTTTAAGGGTTACATGGGTAATTTTAGGATGCAGGGTGGATATAGATTTTGGTGTGCAAAGGGTAATTTTAGGGTTCAGGGTGGGTTTGGATTTTTGGGCTGCCAAAGGTAATTTTATCGTTCAGAGTGAATTTGGGTTTTGCAGTGCCAAGGGTAATTTTAGGGTTCAAGGTAGGTATAGGTTTTGGGGTGCCAATGGAAATTTCAGGGTTTGGGTGGATTTAGGCTTTGGGGTGCCAAGGATAATTTTATGGTTCAGGTGTGTGCATGAGTTTTGTGGTGCTAAGGATAATGTTAGGGTTCAGGGTGGAGTTGGGGTGCCTAGGGTGATTTTAGGGCTCATGGTGGGTATAGGTTTTGGGTTGCCATTGGTGATTTTAGGGTTCATGTTGGGAATGGGTTTTGGGTTGCTAAGATTATTTGTAGGGTACAAGGTGTGTTTGGGTTTTGGGATGCCAAGGGTAATTTTGGTGTTTAGGTGGGTTTGGGTTTGGGGTGCCAAGGGTAATTTTAGGGTTTAGGGGGTGTGGGTATTGGGATGGTAAGGGTAATTTTATAATTTTAGGGGGGTATGGTTAATGGGGTACTAGGGGTAATTTACCACGCATGCCTTTGTGTTGTAATGGCATGTGTGGTAAAGGCATATGTGTGGTAAAAATGTATGTTGTAATGGTAATGCATTGTAAGAGCACTTGCGTTGTTACAACCGTAATGTAATGGCATGCATTGTGTTAGCATGCGATGTACACTCATATATTCGTGTTTGTGTTGGTGCTAGGCAGCATTTTTAGCCCCAGTGAGGGGAGAACGCAGGGGTGCAATGCCTCCCTTCACTTTTCAAATGACAGTGCAGCGCTGCTAAATAGATTGCGGCGCCACACTGCTTAATTTCTTTATAAATATGCCCCTCTCAGTCCATTATGATATGAATCAAGTATAAGTCCAACTAAGTGCCATTTGACTTCCTGCAGGCACAACATACATAACTTTCCAAGACACCCCATTAATGTGAGTCAACCAGAGTGCTATATCTAGGTACCAGTAATGAGATTTTATTTTTAATTATAACCATTGTGTCTTAATACCGATTTGCTTGGCCGATGACTTCTTATTTTATCACTACATTGTAATTTTGCTATTAAACTTAGAAATTGTAAAGTATTCTTTAAAAAATTCCAGTTTATATAAAAGAACAACATATGGTGACTATGGGGCACATTATGATGGCGGTTTTCCCGCATCCTCCGGGCCGGCGGAATCCACCGCCGGCCAGGAGGATGCGGGAAAACCGCAGCGGACTGAAAAAGACCCCTCGCCAGATTAGGATGGCTGGGGGATCGTTTTTCAGTCCGCAGCTTTTCCGCCGCGGTCGCCTTCCGACCGCGGCGGAAAAGCAATAACATGGCTGGCAGTGTCTATCAGACACCGGCAGCCATATTATGGTCGCGTAGAAAGTATGCTTTTCCACGGCGGCTTTTCCGCCGTGGAAAAGCATACGGACCTTCACTTCGGGGGCCCGTTGCGGGCCCCCTGGGTGAAGGGGGGGTGGGGGGTGCACATGGGGGGTACCTATGGTACCCCCTGCATTTGCGTGGACAAAGCGGCAGGCACCGCGCGGTGCCAGCTGCTTTGTGCACGCAAATGCCGTGCATGCATTTTTAACATTGCGGCGGGTGCAGCTTGAAGCTGCGCCCGCCGCAATGTTAAAGATTGAGGATGTGACCGCCAGGGTGGCGGTCACATCCTAATTGCACAGGAGGGAACTCCGCAGGCAATGCGGAGGTTCCCTCCTACTCTATGGTGGCGGACGGACTCAGGTCCGTCCGCCATCATAATCGGCCCCATGTTCTTAGGGCGTCATCTACAACAAACTAATGCACCACGGCATTGCAAGCCATTTAGCTGCACCGTGCTGCGTCAATTTAAAGCACAGTGATGCATCGTATTAACAACAACGCGATGTATCACTGTCCTTTTCCCTTTGCTGGCGCAGAATTGGCTGCCAGGCGCCAGTGCAGGCACCCTTGCGTACTTTTGTAAGGGTACCTGCACTGCGGGGACGATTGTTTTTGTGCAGAAAGGGACACCTTCCTGCACAAAAACAATCATTAATGGCATTTTCCTCTTTATATGTGTGCAGCAGAATTCAGCATGCATACGAAGAGAAAACAACTAGGAGAAATTAAAGTATTTCTCCTTGTTGCGCCATTCTTATGTCTCCCCTGGGGAGGCGTATGATTATTATAAATCTGGGAATGAATCGTGTTCCATGGATGTTGCGTGGAAACATCCACAGCAACACCCATGGGTCGCCCTTTTCACGCAGAGTAATGCATGAAAGGGGCTCATATTTACAAGGCCATGAAAAGTCACACAGGGTCGCTTTAAGTGGCCTTGTAAATATGGGCAAGCCCTTTGCGCAACCATGGCGTCAAAAAAAGTGATGCACCTGTGGTGCTAAGGGCTTGTAAATAAGCCCCTTGCTATTTTTATGAAAAGACAGTCTTTTCTAGTAATAAAAAACGTTTATGTAAGACGTCTTTGGATCATGGAATTCTCTTTTTTCCATCCAGTGCTTTTGGATGATACAATACAAATGGCAGAACAGTTCTCTCTCAAGTATGTAAAATAACCAAACTTTACTCTTCTTATAATTAGTTACTATAATGTTTGGCAAAAAATTTGAAAGGACCCTCTGAAAAGAAAAATTATTATTGTATTATTGCTATACTCCTCAAATTCCACTTGGTGGCAACCTGTGATCATCTACTGCGATTTGTATGACCCATTATCCCTGATCGTTCCCCATTAATACCATTTACAACAGTATGTTGTATATTGCACACATAATGTCACTTCAGAATTTGCAGTAACACATCACACATTTTCCAATACGTTGTCAGTCAACCTCAGGTTTGCAGAAGAGAAACGTGGCGCTCTGCATATTTGTCTTACCTGATCTTTTGGCTGTTATAAATTAAAAATGTACCTTGCTTTTAAAATTATTGTGAGCATTTTCAGCAAAGAGAATTGCATGTTGCTATATATACTATTCCTCATATGTACGGAAACTATGCAACGGCACAAGTGTGTCTTTTTGCTGGCTTTAATTTTAGCGGAATGTAAAGAACTAGAGAAATCTTCCATCCAGTGAAATTATTGTTAGCACTAATTGTTATTAGTGCTGCTTGCGATTAGGTACATATCAGGGGGCATATTTACCATTGTGTTGCGTCGCCCTTGCGCCATGCAAGGGCGATGCAACAACTAAGTCAGATTTATCAAGCCACGCAAGGCCACCTTGAGGACTAACGTAAGGCAGCGCAAATCTCTGCCTCGCATTACTCTGCCCAAGGGAAACGTCCATGGGTGGCCCGTGGGTGTTCACATGCATCCATCCTCCCATGGATTTTGGTCCATTCCCAGATTTAACATTAGTGGTAAACCTGGGAATGCATCAAAATGATTTGCTTCCCTAGAGGAGGAGTAACAAGGTGAAATATCTTTATTTCGTCTCATTTTTTCTTCTTTCAATGCATGATGCATTCTGCAGCACGAATAGAAAAAGGAAAATGCCTCTCAAGGTTATTTTAGTGCAGGAAGGGTTCCCTTCATGCACAAAAACAATCCTGCTTTCAATGCAGGCACCCTTTCACCATGGTGTAAGGGTGCCTGCGTTGGCATATGGCAGCCAAAAGTGCCAGGTGCATTCTAGCCTTTCCTTTTCACTCAGCGGCGCACAGAAGGGTGGCTTGCTGGGGTGCGTTACATGAAAGTTTGTTAAGTATGCACCATGAAGTGTGGAGAGGTGAAAGTGGGGGCGTGCATTAAATAGGCCTACCTTATATCATTCAAGTGAGCCAGATAGAACATAAACATTTCTGCCCTGATGCAACAACAAAAACACCACAAAATATGAGCACTGCTAGGCCCGGTGAAGTTGTAGCTACGTGATGTAAATTTCGGCATTTCACATTAGGTTTTTTATGCAGAATTACGCTACATTACTCCATTATGCCACTTGGTGTAGCTGGGGGTTACTCAGGTAAAAATTCTATTTTGGGAGCACCATAAAAACACAAACCGACAGAACAAGAGCAGTTCTGATTTGGGGCACTCGTGTATTTTGCCCAATTTTAAAAAAGTACTTCCTTGCTACAAAATGTGTGAAAAGATTCATTTTGCAGTAACATATTACACAAAATGCCAGAATTGATTTTCATGTAGCGCTGCATATTTTTTTATCAAACTTCACGTAATTACTCAAAAGGACTTCATGTGAATTTTACATTCAACTTACATTATAAAAAGGCAGAGAAACTCCAACCGTACAACATAAAGATCTTGAAATCACAGTGAAGTTTCTTGGCCATAGGAAGGAGGTAGCAGCCCGAGTACCTTTCCAAAGTCAAATAACTCAGAGGTGACCTGCAATATACATTTTCGGTACAATATTCCTTACAATATATGTTTTTTCTTCCCATAGTTGTTACAGTTTTAGGTAATCGCACTTTACAGCTGGAATCTTTTACCTTAAATTTGCAATTCAAACTATGAGTTCTGCAACGCAACATGATCTTCGATAAAAAAGAGAAGTGATTGAAGTTGTTGCATTTGACATTGAGCCCTTGAAGCTATGGAAAAATAGTTTTCAAGCTCAAAAATCTTGTCATCTGATAATACAGCTGATTTTATATCTGAAAACATGGCCTCATTTACAATATTTTGACGAACGGCAGCGCAGCAAGCATTCCTGCTGCGCTGCCGTGCATCAAAATAAAAGGGCAGGAATGTGCTGTATCTACAAGATAGGGTGCATTTCGTTCCTTCTCCCCAGCGCCGGTCAGTGCTCCAGGGCAAATACCCAGCGTCATTTTACAAGGGGGCCTGACCTTAGGGAATGATTGTTTTTGTGCAGGAAGGGCCACCTTCCTGCACAAAAAACAATCATTAACAGCATTTTCCTCTTACTACTCATGCTGCAGAATGCAGGACGCATAGTAAGAGGAAAAGTTGAGGAGACTTAAAAGTATTTCTGCTCATTGCTCAATCTCAATCTCAATACTCAATCTTTCCAGGACTCCCTCCGTCCTGCTTGCTCTTTGTCGGCTGTCAGCTGTCGCTCGCCCTTGCCTCTTTTGGATGGTGATGGGCCTATTATGTCTGAATTTCCTCCTATGACCCTTATCAATTCTTTGGACCTTCTGTCCAGCTTGAAATCGGGCTCACCGCTGGACCCTTGTCCGGCGAAGTGTCTGGGGAGAGTGGCGTCAGCTGTTAACATCTTGCTGAACCCACTTCTTAACTCCTCTCTGTCCACTGGTGTGGTCCCTCAGCCATGGAAACGTGCCTTGATCCTACCATTGATCAAAAAGCAAAACCTTGACCCTCTCACTCATGCCAACTACAGGCCGATCTCTCTCCTCCCGGCGCTGGCTAAAGTAACCGAGAAGCATGTACATCGGTCGATCTCGAATTTCATCGAAGAGAACGACCTTCTTCATATGTCTCAATCTGGTTTCCGTGCAAATTTTAGCACGGAGACTGCTCTTCTCGAGGTTACCGACGCCATTAGGGAGGTTTTAGACTCTGGTGGTAAGGCCGTGTTTGTCATGCTTGATTTGTCGGCGGCATTTGACACCGTCCCCCATGAAGGCCTCCTGTTAAGACTCTGGGAAATCGGCCTAAGGGGGACGGTGTTGAGTTGGTTCAAATCCTTTCTGACCGGCCGCCGGCAAATGATCTGGGCGCCTCCTTTCTCCGCTGATATGCCGCCGCTAGAGGTGGGGGTACCTCAGGGTTCCATTCTTAGCCCCATGCTGTTTAACATCTTTTTGGCCCCTCTGGTGGCGGTTGCGAAATCTTTTGGCGCCCAGATCATATCCTATGCTGACGATACCCAGCTTCTGTTCACGTGTGACAGAGGCGGGATTTTCGATGGCATACGGATTAGGGACTGTCTCGAGGCGGTTTTCGAGTGGTTTCGCTGTCAGGGTCTTAAATGCAACTCCGACAAATCGGAGTTGCTTTTCTTTGGCTGCACTCCTGTTTCCAACTGGAAGACCTGGTGGCCACAGGACATGTTTCCCCCGGACACTGCCTCTGTGAAGGCAAAGAATTTAGGAATTCTGATTGATTGTGACCTATCCTTTCGGCCCCATGTCATCGGGCTCTCAGGGAAATGCTTTGGCATTCTCAGGATGCTTAGGAAATTTCTTCCTTTGCTGTCACTTCACCACAAAAGAACCATCGTGCAGGCATTAATAGGGTCGCGTTTAGACTATGCGAACGCCCTCTATTTGGGTCTACCCAAATATCTTTTGACCCGCCTGCAAGTGGTGCAGAATTCTGCGGCCCGAGCTATTTACGGACTTTCGAGACGGGCCAACGCTGCTGAGCTATTAAAAGCTTTGCATTGGTTGCCCATCTCTAAGAGGATCCTTTTTAAAAGCCTCACTCTTGTTTTCAAAGCCCTTCATGGTATTGGTCCCAAGTATATCGGGAAACGTTTTTCTTTTTACCAGCCTAGCAGGGCTCTACGTTCTGCTTCATTGGCCAAAGTGGCTGTGCCGGTCATTAAGCGCTCCAGAACTGGAGGCCGGGCATTTCGTTACCTGGCCTTGCGGGGCTGGAATGAGCTCCCTTTGGCTTTAAGAAGGGCAAGTAATCTTCTTGTTTTCAGGAAGGAACTAAAGACCTGGCTCTTTTCTGTATAGGGTTTTCTATTTTGGTTTCTTTTCTTCTTTCAGCTTTTAGTTGTTATGTTTGTCACTCTGCATAAGTTTTCTTCACTAAAGCGCCGGGATGCTCCTTTAGAAATAAATAACATAACATAACATAAATTGTGCCTTGATGCGCCTCCCCTGGAGAGGCATAAGATTCTGATGCATTCCCTGGTTTACAAAATGTTGTAAATCTGGGAATACATCAAGTTCCTTGGATGCTGCATGGGAACACTCACAGCAACACCAATGGAACTCCATTTTCACGCATTCATGCGTGAAAGGGAAACATATTTAAAAGTTCTGGAGGGTTAATATGAGGAAGCCAATTACGCTGCCAGTGTATCAATAAAAGTGATGCACCAGTGGCCCAATCGGTTTGTAAGTAAGCCCCACAGTTTGCCTGCCTCTAAAAATAATGGAGCAAACACAAGGAGATGATGGACGGAGCACTGAAACTTTTCAGACACTCACCCCCAGTCACAAATCTGGGTTGAATCCATCATCATTCTTTAGCTCACTCAGCCACCCCAGTTCAGAACCAGCTATATGCAAATCTCAGTCTTGACCCTGTGCCTGTTGAGAAAAGTCCAGTCCGAACTGCCTAGCCAGGTCTTCCCTGGACCGGAAACAAGCATCCTGGGACTGGTTTCGGGGTAACACCCCTCATCAGCCAGGCTAGCTTGAATCCAGAGGCAAAGTAAGCAAGGGACCCACGTCTCGGCATACCCTGCGAACTTAGGACAAACAAAGCAAACACAAGGAGATGATAGATGGAGTGCTGAAACTTTTCAGACACTCACCCCCAGTCACAGATCTGGGTTGGACCCATCATCATTTTTTAGCTTACTTCACCACCCCAGTTTAGACCCAGCTATATGCAACTCACTGTGAGGATCGCTGTGCCACTGGATTCATGCTATCCTGGCTGATGAGGGGTGAAACCCCGAAACTGGTCCTACGATGCTTGTTGTCCGGTCCAGGGAGGACCTGGCTCGGCAGTTAGGGCTGGACTGTTCGCATGAGGCACAGGGTCAAGACTGATTTGCATATGGTCAGGTCTAAACTGGGGTGGCATAGTGAGCAAAAGAATGATGGATTTAACCCCAATCTCTTAACTGGGGTTGACTGTTTTGATTTATTCTGCATTCTGTCCATCAATTGTGTGTCTGTTGCTTTCGGGCCCTAAGTGCACTGGGCATGCCCAGACATGGGTCCCGGGCTCACTGTGCCACTAGATTCAAGCTATTCTAGCAGATGAGGGGTCGAAACCCCCGAAACGGTCCTAAGATGCTTGTTTCTGGTCCAGGGAGGACCTGACTTAGCAGTTCAGACTGGACTGTTCCCATGAGGCTCAGGGTCAAGACAGATTTGCATATGGTCAGGTCTGAATTGAGGTGGCATGGTGAGCAAAAGAATGATGGATTTAACCCAGATCTCTTGACTGGGGTGAATGTTTTGATTTATTCTGTATTCCGTCCATCTATTGTGTATCTTTTGCTCTATAAATAAGGGGGAATGTTTAGAAGCCTCTTGTGCCACCAAAGCGTCACTTTGTGTGAGGTGTCCCTGCACACAAACATTCATCCCTGCAACGCAGGCACCCTTGCACCTTGGTGCAAGGGTGCCTGCGTTGGCGCTATGCAGCCTATTTTGCGCCAGCACAGAGGAAGGCACAGGGATGCATCATATTGTTATAAATATGATGCATCCCTGCACTTTCATAATGACGCAACAAGATGGCTTGCAGCGCAGTGTTGCATCATTATCTTGTAAATATGCCCCAATGTTTTCAATTGATCATCTAACCCAAAAAATAAAAGGGAAACATTTGGGTAGAAATGTGACCATAGCCAAGTGCTGCCCTGGTGGTCTTTTTATTTTCGAGTCAGATGAAGAATTTTCATTAAGGCATCTGCACAAATAAAGTGTTTTATTTCTTGCTGTGCCTTCTTAGAATAGTGCTTTCCATTAGGAAATCTCCATTGGCTAGGCTCTGTTTTTAACTGCCTGATTTCCACGCAGAGCCGAGCCAGATAATAGCTGTCCATCTTTCCTCACTCTTTGTGATGGAGAGAGCGTGCAGCCATTATAATAGAGATGCTGTGTACCAGAATTGGGAGGAGTTTGTGTATCTTTCTACCTGCTTTTGAACTCAGTAGTGTTCTTGGACGGCGAACTCCATGCCTTTCTCAGTTTCTGAAAGGCACTGACGCCCTTGATTTGTGCTTCTGTGGACTGCAGGGCACAACGATTTCACTACTTGTGTGAAATAATGTATTACTAGCTTGTTCTTACAGGCACCTACCGACATTAAAACACCACTGCATTCAAAATAAATTAAGAATGAGAGAGTATGGCAAAATGATGGTTGCCAACATACTAGATAGCAATTAAACCATTTGGGAACATTGTGAGCCACAGCTTTAGCTATTGCCCATTGTAATGCTGCTCAATTTATAGATCTTTAATAACCCCTTCTGCGCTCATGACGAGCTCAGCTCGTCATGAGTTACGACGCTCGTACGCTTGTACGCTCATGACGAGCTGAGCTCGTCATGTAACGCGGCTTTTAAAAAAACGCAGCGCACAGCGGGAAAACCGCTAGCGCGCATGCGGTTATGAAAAAGGGTTAAGTTGACTTATAACTTATGGCGTGCTTATCGCAGCAAGAATTCACGCACCGAGTCATCTCTCTCACCCAGCTTGTCATCAACATGTGCAATTAAATTTGCTTTTTGTAGAAGTCCTTCATATCTATAACAAAAGCCTGCAAGTAAAATGCGAAACTGTCAAAATGTGCTAGTTACCTATTTTATACACACTGGTAGCGTAGGGATTTCGTAACCTCCATATAGGTTTACTTATGAGTGCCTAACCACCTTCAGCTTTATTTCTAGGTGGCTGATGCAGTGCTCCCAATGCCAGCAGTCACCTTGTTTCCAGGTTAATGCAATAATTTATAGGTTTAATGAGATTATGATATACAAGTGCCTAGCAGAAATCCAGCCAGATTCTCCTGGGATCAGCAATAACCTTTCCCTCTCAAAATGTTAAGAGGATGCGTGGGTGTTATTACCTTTCCTTCTGTACGTATTTTTAGATAGCTTGGGTGGTCGCGAACCTGGTCTCACCACATAGAACCACCAATCTGCTCATTTTCCCAATTTGAGTTTATTTTCTGCCCAGACTACACCAAACCACAGGGTATTAGGAGATATTATCGGCCTCTATATCCAAGATAAGGTAACGTCCAGTTCTTTCCACCCATGTTCATTACGTGGAAATCACGTCTACTTCTGTCAATAGCAAGAGAATGCTTTGAGCCAATTTAGGTATTTATTTATTAATTTAAGGTATGTATGAAGTCATCAGTCATCCCCTAAGGGATATCCCAGCGGTAGACCTCATATTCACCAAACTCTATACGCCGCAGAATCCATTAAGGTGGAAACTGCCAAGTCTTCAACATCCCCCAAAAACTTAACAGATCCCAAGTCAGGCATAGATTGAGAGGCATATATTCCAGTAAGCTGCCAGAAAATGTAAAGAGTGGCCACCCATTATAGAAATTCATAATTCGCCTATTCTATACCAGAGCCTGTATAGAGGAGCAGAGAGCACTCACTCGCTTATGGAAAGTGGCTGTGTTGGAAAACGAGGCAGTGTCTGTGAGTCCTGCACAAATAACATGCCTACATTTGTCCTTCACTGGGAACCAAAGACCCCATTGTAGCGCTTGACTCTCAGAGGATAGCGTTGCAGACCAGTATAAGGCTTACTCCAGGGAGGTGGTGTGGGCTAGTAATCACCATTTACAGGTACGCAGAAATAACACTCAATCATTTAATGTCCAGACGGTACTTTGCTTATATAAGGACAAGTACATTTATTACACACACACACACTACTCAATACTATGCATCAATTTACAAATATACATAGCTGTTGGAATTACTTCATGATATTGCACAACAATCCCACCCCTCCCGCAGGGGGGCTGGGGACTAGTATCACCACTTCCATGTATGCGCATCATCTTGCCCCCTAATGAAGTAGGTTGACCATAACCTTGAGTGAGGGCCCTGCCGACTGGCACAATCCCAGTGGCGACCCACCCCATTATCTCAACAAGCATTTATAACGGGAACACCTGCCATAGTGACACATAGCCATGTCTGAGCATCTCATACTGACCATACAGTATACACCCCTGAATCACAGTGGCAGTAGAAAGAATACATGTCTAGCATCTCTTTAGAATGGCCGCTACTTATCATATCCGATAACAGTTAAAATGCATTGCAATTAAATCCCCTAAAAGGCATCACAATTATATTCACGGGATTAAGCATGTATAGCCAGACACCCCCAATTTGCTTATCATTTCACATTACACATGTGATTTCCAGTAGCCAAAAGGAACACCATTCATAAATGCACCACCTGTGCAATTACACCTTCCCACCTCTAGAGGATATCACCTCAGTGACAATCCATGTTTGACCCTGCACACTTTCGTGCAACCCTAAGCTTATGCTCCTGGCTGTTGAACAAAAGTTCCAGCATGAGGTAGGTTTAAAAACACAGATGAACCTTTGAGGGGTAGTCTCCTTTGAGACCCCCAGAGACTGAGGGTGGGGACTTTCCATTTTCGTGCTGGGGGAGTCGGCATTGCTCCTGCAGCTCCTTCCTGCCCCTTATCAAGCAATTAGTGGTGACCCCATCTCCCTGGGGCCATTACGCGCTGAAGACTGGGAGGTTCTGATGCAGGCCTTCCTAGGCCCTGCAAAGCATTATGGGGTGCTCTTCCCCATCTCATGCATATTATATTAGCACCTCCCCCGCTACTCCAGGGAGAGTCGCGCTTCCCACAATGGTGGCCTTGCACCACATTAGCCCTTTGTTGGGGACCCAGTCCCACCCAGACCGCTTTTGTGCAGGTGAGTTTACTTGCAGCTCGGGGAGCCCATCCCTGGCTGCTCCAGCCAGCTCCCCTTCTGGCCAGCAACCTTATTTATTTATTTATTTATTTTTTGCATTTGTATGGCGCGCAGCTACCCAACAAGGGTTTCCCGGCGCCGGTGACAGAAATTAAGCAAGTTTATGAAGGAAGGTAAGTGATGGTGGATTATTTCTGGAAGAGCCAGGTCTTTAGCTGTTTTCTGAAGATGTTATACCTGTCTTCTTTCCGGATATGGGGGGGGAGTTTGTTCCAAAGTGTGGGCCCTATGACAGCAAAGGATCTACCTCCCATTCTTGCAAATTTGAACTTTGGGATGGAAAAGTTTGCAGCATTTTGCGAGCGTAGTGCTCTCGCCGGAGTGTAGGGAGTGGCGAGGGTTTGGAGATATTTAGGGGCGGTACCAGATTTGATCCTAAACATATAGCTCAGGGCTTTGAACCTAATACGGCTTTCAACCCTGAGCCAATGTAGGTCTTTTAGGTGGCTGGATACACTGGAGGTTTTTGGGATATTACAGAGTAGCCTAGCCGCTGAATTCTGGACCACCTGCAATCGGTTAATGACAGCTTTGTTTGAGCCCAAGTAGAGAATGTTGCCGTAGTCAATCCTTGATGTAATAAGTGCATTGACTACGGACTTTTGGGTGTCGAGGGGCAACATCCAAAGGATCTTCCTTAGCCATTTTAGGATGGTGAAGCAGAGGCCTACCACTCTGTTTGCCTGCTGCTTCATGGACAAGGTGTTATCGATGATGACTCCCAGATTTCTCACTTGAGTGGCGGGAGTAGGGATGGAACCGAGCTCAGAGGGCCAGTGAGAAGCGTTCCAGAGGTCTTTGTTTTTCCCCAAAAGGAGGACCTCGGTCTTGTCTCCATTGAGTTTCAGCTGGTGTGCGGACATCCAGCTGAAGATGTTTTGGAGACCTTGATTAAGGCGAGATGGAAGAAGTGGGTTTGCTTCTGACAGGGAGAAGATGATTTGGGAATCATCAGCGTATGTCATGAGGGTGAGGCCAGATTCATCCGCTAGATCAGCCAAGGGCCGGAGGTAGAGATTAAAAAACAGAGGGCTTAGGATAGAGCCCTGTGGTACTCCATGGGGGGCGCTCATTTTATCCGAGCAGGCTATTGGGGATGTGATTTGGAAGGTTCTCTGTGACAAGAAGGACTCAATCCATTTTAGTGCCTTGCCCCTGATGCCATTTCTCCCCAGAGTGGCCAGCAGTTTGGCGTGGGAGATGGTGTCGAAAGCCGCACTCAAGTCTAGTAAAATGAGTGCGACTGTCTGGCCTTCGTCCAGGAGTCTCCTGATGTTTTCGGTAACTCCTAGTAGGGCGGTTTCAGTAGAGAAGCCGGCCCTAAACCCAGATTGCGAGGGATGGAGAAGACCGTTTTCTTCGGTGAAGAAGGTGAGGGCAGAGTGAATATGTCTCTCCAACAATTTTGAGAAAATAGGGAGGAGGGAGATCGGCCGGTAGTTTGAGGGGAGCTCCGGGTTTGCAGTGGGTTTTTTTAACAGTGGACTGACCATGGCGTGTTTCCACATCGAGGGCACTACTGCGAGTTGAAGAGAAGAATTTAAAGTTTCAGCAATAGTGGACAGAGCAGGGACGTCCAGGATTTTAAGAATAGAAGTGGGTACCGGATCACAAGGGGAACCTGATTTAACAGTTTTGAGGGTGGAGACTAATGACTCTATGGTAAAAGGAGGCCAGGACATGGCAGCTGCGGGAGCTGGTGCTTCCACTCTGGTCTGCCCACTCCTGCGGGCAGACATGGAGGCTGCTGCTAGTCTGGCGAGGCCTTGGTGGAGTGAGACGGCACTCCCCCATCCTTCCTCCTGCATGGGGTAGTGTGGCAGAACTCCCTGCTCCTCTCAGCGTCACCGGGGCCGGAATTGGGGGTCTCGAGCCCCTATGAGGTCTTCACAGGGAGCGCAACGGCACTCCCTGGCTTCGGCTTCCCTCGCTGCGGGGGAGTGCAATGGCACTCCCCCTGCCTTACCGCAGCCACCGGGGCCTGGAGTTGGGGGTCCCAGGCCCCAGAATTCTTCACGGGGAGTGTGACAGTGCTCCTCAACTTCACCTTCGGCGGGGCCAGGAGTTAGGGGTCCCTGGCCCCTGGGGATTCCTTCTCAGGGGAGCATGACATCGCTCCCCGACTTTTGCTTCTGCGGGGTCCAGGGTAGGCTTCTGCCCACTACCCCAGGGCACTTTCACGCTGAGCCAATAGTGCTCCCCAGCTGTCTCTTACTCTAGGTGCAGCCCCCAGGACCTGACCCACCCTGGGGGCACATCGAAGACCGCCGGCGGAGCCCCACCTGCTTTGTCATCGGTCAGCTTAGAAGTCATAGGTCGCCTACCTTCTGGGGGACATATCTCGACCCCCTGGCGGCCGATTTTGCAATCTTGGCCTCTTCTCGCTCCGGGTGGCCAGCCCTAGCCATCTGGAACACTTTCCGATGCCCTCCTGGTCTCCTACCTGTGAAAGCCTTTCACTTGGGTCTCCTTCTGGGCCTCTCTTCTCCTTGGGCAGAGGCCCAGGTTTCTCCTCACTGGCCCTGGACTCCCTCAAAGGCGCAGTCCAGGGTCCTGTGACAGTCAAGGGGTTCCTCCTTCCAACTGCCCATGGCTCCATGCTCCAGCACCAGTCTTCCTCAGCAAGTCCACACCCCAGAGAGAGCTCCTCTTTCTGTGCAAGACCTTTTAAAATAATTTGCAGGGGCCTTGCAGGAAGGCCCTTCTGCTGTATCCTGCAGCTCACATCACCTCTCTGCCCCTGCTCCCTCCTTCCTGCACAGTCCTCTGGGATACTTCAAGATGGCGTCGTCCAGGAGTCTCATGCCTCATGGTCTCTGAAAAGCCCCCTTTCCCTCTTGCTGACTTCATGGCCTGGGCCCGGAGTAGGCCTGGTGCCTGGCACCGCGTGACAGCTGCTGATGGATAATCTACAACTCCACCCCATCTCTCCCTCTTGGAGAGAAGACCTTCATCCTTGGAATGCTTGCAGTGAAGGGCTAGGCCTCTGATGTTACAGCTTGGGGAGGAAGTTAATTAATCCTGCCTGGCAGGGTCACACCCAGCCAGACTCTAGTTATGAGCTGAGTCAGAGGAATGTGATATTTCTGAATGACCCATAAGCAGTACAGATATGGCTTTGGACTCATCAGAATACTTCTTTTTACACATGTTACAGTGTACTTTGGTGTGTGAAACTACCCCATGTGTTCCCCATCTTCATAGGAGAGTAATGGAGTGTTCCTATAGTGAAAACAGTAAAGCACACTGACTTTCCCTTATATGTGTGTCCCCATATTATAAAGCCTATTCCATGTCACCACCCATTTGTGTATAATTCCTGCCACACTATTCCATCTGTACCTGCTCCTGGGCTGCGCACTACAGTAATCTCCCCTGTGGAGCCCTTACAAGTGTGAACAAGCTTATGCACACGTGTCTACATGTAACCAGTCTGGTGCCCCTTACCCCGGCTGCAGTGCATCGGCCTTCTCTCACAAGGGGATACCGATGCAATCCGCATGCTGTCTGTTTCATCATGAGTTCACTAGCGGTGAGTCCCAGCTTATGAGGCTTTCCCACAGTAAAAGCTAAAACATTAGGTGTTCAAAAAGCGACAAATCCGGACAGCTCAGATAATCAGAACCACCTTCTAATAGACTGTAACACAGAGTCGTTGGCCCTGTGTCATAAAGTACTCTGTGCACGTAGCAGAGTAGTTTGAAGATGGCTCTCTTACAAACTTGAAACCAGTGAAGAGACGTTAAACAAGCGGTAGCCAAACTCCTGCTAGGGCTATTACAAATCAGTCTTCCTTCCGCATTTTGATTCTATTGAAGGCGCATGAACTAAAACTCAGCCATTCTGACATACTTCATATTGTTATAGTCTTACTTACTCATAATCAAAGCTTGTACAACGTTCCTCTGCCACGCTACCAGGATCCACCAAAATAGTCTGCGAAGAGTATGTAGGGTCCAAAATAGCTCCCACACACAGCATTTTCCTGGTCATGCATGGAAAGAGAGTCATTGATTGGAAAGCCCACATTTTTTGTAACAATCTTTGGCCTTGAAGCAGAACCTAACAATGAAGGCCACCAGAAGTCATTCCAAACTTTGCAGGCCCCACCAAAGAGCAGAATTTCAGTTTTGTCTGCATTAAGTTTCAGACAGTGTGCCTGCATCCAACTTGCAACTTCTGAAAGGCAGCATATTAATTAGATTCCATTGTGTCTCAGTTTGCCTACCCACAATAGAAAAAAATAAGCTGCATATTGTTGGCATAAGTAAGGATCTTAAAACCACAGGCTTTGAGAATATCCACCAAGGGGGACACATAGACATTGAGCAATGTGGGTCTCAGGCAAGACCCCTGAGGAACCTCACAACGTATCAGCCCTGGGCTAGACTTTAAAGGGAGCAGCTCTACCCAATTAGATCTATTGCTAAAGAATGGGCCAAACAGCTCAATGTAGTAAGAGTGCAGGCCGATTTCATGCACCCTCTGTAGCAATAGGTGGAGGGACACAGTGCCGAAAGCAGCATACTGATCTAGGAGTATGAGGGCTGCGGATTTACCTTGATAGACCAAGGACCTGTTGCTCTCCAATATCGATAACAGGGTAGATTCAGTACTGTTAATCTCTAAACCTGGTTTGAGAGGGATCCAGGAGATAGTTACTCTCCAAACAGTGAGATAGTTGGATGTTGACTAATATTTACAACACCTTTGCCATATAAGGTAATGGCAAAATAGGGTGGTAGTTGGACAAAATTTAAATATCCACGCCCAATTTTTTCACCAACAACAGGACCACCATGTGCTTCCAAGCTGGGGAATACTCCATTCTTTGAAATATATATATATTTTTTTAAATTAAATACAGATTTAAAATAAGGCAAGGGTCCAAAGGTGAGTCAGATTTCCCCTTTACCATTATCTTTTCCACTATCTCCAGAGTTAGATAAAAAAAACAGCCCTAATTGGAGGAAGGCCCAGAGTGAGGACTAATATCCTCTAAAAGGTCCTCTTCCATTGGCCATTGATTTACAAAGGCTGAGTAGATAGTATCAGTTTTATCATTAAAAAACTTAACCAATTCCTCAAAAAGAGGGGCTGAAGCTTTCACTATCTTATTCAAAGCTACTGGCTGAGCCAACTCCTTAACTATTTTAAATAATTCCCTAGATGATCCTCTGTTTTACTCAAGTCTCCTTACAAAAGGTTGCCTCTTTTCTTGTCTGAGTTGTCTATGATAAGCTTTATGTACATTTTTATATATCAACCGGTCTTCTAAAACCTTACAGTGCAGCCACCAGCACTCAAGAGATTTGCATTCCCACTTTATTAACTTATTTTCTACAGGGGTTGCTCTCCTTCTGAGTGGCAGAGGCATCTATGGCCTTGGTCATAGATTTCGGAAGCTACGTTACTTCTGTTTCCGCTGAACATTCCTCTCTAATCATAAGAGGTCTGAAATTCCTAGTACAGGAGGCAAGATTTACTTGCCTCCAAGATCTCTGTAGAATAAAAGTTGAACTATATCTGGCTGGAGAGCCACTTGATAGTCAGAAAGAAAATGTAATTACAAATTATCCAACCAAATGATAGGGCTGATTGACTGTACAATCACTGTGTTTATATTGGTGAATAATAAATCGAGTGTGTGCCCTGCCTTGTGCCTAGGACCTTTTATCCACTGATTTGACTGTAGAATCTGCATCTCGTTCCCCAGATTCCTACTCAATGACTCCAAATGTTTTTTCAAACTGAAGATTGAAATCACCAATGAGATGAAGGCATTCGAACTTTGCACAAATGGGGACAACAAAGCAAATAGAGATGCTGCCAACTGAGAGTTATTGCAATGAGGTATAGAGGATGGCCTCTCCCAATGTAGCCATTTTGCAAAGGGAAAACTGACCCATACAGCAACTCACATACCCACTCACAGACCCATACAGTCACTCATATACTTACTTACCAACCCATACAGCCACTCACACACCCACAAAGCCACTCACCCACTGACAGACCCATACAGCCATTCACACACCGACTCACCAAACTATACTGACACTTACACACCCACTCTCAAGGGTTACAGGTTACAGTGAGGAATTACAATTTAAAAACCTCAGAAATTCACTAAAAAAGCAAATGTTACAGACACATTATAGTTAGGAAATAACATTTAAACCTTTGCGATGTACTGAAAAAAAAAAGGTTACATGGATGTTATAGTTAGGAAATATCTTTAAAAAAAAATTAAAAATTCCCTGAAAAAACCCAAAGGTTACAGGGACGTTATAGTTAGACACATTAGATTCATAAACCCATAGAAATTCAGCATACGCCCCCTCTATGTTTTGTTGCTGCTATAGCTTATAGAGCGCACATCCACCAAACGGTCTCTTGACGCTAGGTAACTGTCTCAGCATGACTCAGGATACTTACTATAGGTTTGCTTAAAGAGCCATGTCTCCAACATTTATCTGAACTCTCCATTGTTTGAGGTGGTCCCAAGTTCCAGAGGAAGGGCGTTTCAGGCACAGGGACTAGTGACTGAGAACCTGACTCCACCAGTCCTATTCGTCTTAAATTGGGGAATCACTAACTAATGTAGATGAGTGAATCAAAGATCCCTCGTGGGGGGTACTTATGGATCTGATATTTGATAAAAACTGCACTTTTCATGTGCAAAGCCTTGAACATAGTGCAACATGCTTTGAACATGGATCTCTGTGCTACAGGGAGCCAATTTAGATCTCTGGTCCCTTTAGAAATGCTGTAATATTTGGGAAGTTAATAGATCAGCCAAGTAGCCTTGTTTTGACTCAACGGACGCATGAGTGTAAGATGTTCAGGGAGACTCAGGTGGAGGCAATTGGCATAGTCAATTCTTGACTTGACTAAAGCAATTGTAACTTCAACCAAGGCATCAGTAGTAAGAAACGTCTTTATCTTCATAATTCTACAAAGTTGGAAAAAGCAGGAAGATATCACTGAATCAATCTGCTGTTTTAAAGTTAGCTCCTCATCAATAGTGAAGTCACAACTTTTTACCATCTTCGTAGGAAAGGGGGGTGGGCATCTCATTTGGCCAGAGGAGGGAACTCCAAAGGCCCAACCTATTCTTGGTGACTACTATCTCTGTTTTGTTCCATGTGGTTGCTGTTCATATAATCCCAGATGAATAGCATGGTGTCTTGGAAATCCAACTTTGAATTAGGGGTATTACCAATCGTAAAAAGGAGTTGCATGTCATCAGCATAATTAAAAATATTGACTTTCATGTTTTTGAGAGCGTAAACTAGAAGACTGATATAGAGATTAAAGAGATGAGTGGAGACAGAGGAGCCTTGTGGCACCCCACAATTCAATTGGAATTCAGGAGAATTATGACCTGCTTATGACCTCACATGTTACATCACTCATGACATGGTCATTGACAACACTGATGACATCATTGATGATATCTCATATTATATCACTGATGACTTTATCCACAGAGCCACTGATACCCCCACTCACCAACTCACACAACCACTCATGCACCAACTCACACACCCATACAACCACTCACACTCACTCACGTACTCACACATACACACCCACAGATCTATACAGCCAATCACAGACCCACTAACACAACCATATAACCACTCCCACTCCCACACCCATGCAACCACTCACCCAGCTATACAACAACTCAGTCACCCATTCACACACAAAACTGCTCACAGACCCATATGATCATTCACACACTCACTTACATACCCAAACAAGCACTCACACAGCTACCCACACACCCACACAACCACTCGCATACCCCCTCACGCACCCATAAACCACTCTCACAACTACCCACTTATACATACACCTATTCACACATCCACTCACTCACCCAAGTAGCCACTCACACAGTCACTCACTCAGCCACAGAGTCACTCATACAACCAGTTACTCACCCATACAGGTACTCATATACCTGCTTACCCCCATACTGCCACTTCCACACCCATTCTCTCACCCACAAAGCCTCTCATAGAGTTATTCACTCACCCTTATAATCAATCACATGCCCAGTCACTCACCTATACATCCACACTCTCCAGAAAAGCTACTTGCACACAAGTCACTCACCTCTACAGCCACTGAATTAGCCACTTAGTCAACCAGATAGCCACTCACACACCCACTCACAGACCCATGCAGCACTCCACACCCACTCACCACACCCACTCACTCACCAATACAGACACTCACACACCCACTCACTCATCCATACAACTACTTACACACCCACTAATTCACCCTTACAGCTACCCTCACACCCACTCACACATGGATATACACAGTCACACAGCCGCCTAAATAATACATGCTAGAAGTAGCATCATTATTAGTACACAAAGTATATTAATTTAACTTTTGGAGCAGCTTAGTATATATGGTTAACAGTCATAAACATTTAGAAACCACTCACAGTCAAAGGATGATGTCATCAGTGATGTTACTGACAATGTCTTGAGTGATTTATTATGTGAGGTCATAAGCACTGCCTTGTGGGAGCATACGTTAAAGTTAGCTCAGGTAACTATAACTGCTGAATATCGTCACCTTCAACTCCTTCGTGGAGAAAAAATGAGTGTGGACCGCAATTCTGTGCAAGTATTTTTTTTTACATTTATGTAACTCCGTCTGCCATAACGCATTTTGGCAGTTGCGGTCCTTGATCACATGACAATCAAATAAATAGATAAATAAATAAATACATTATATATATATATATATATATACATATATATATATATATATATATATATTCACTGAAAAAACCATAGGTTTCAGGTCATATATAGTTAGGTATTAGCATTTAAAAAACCATTGAAATTCACTCAAAAAACTATAAGTTTTAGTGGTGTTATAGTTAGCTGGACATTTTACTCATACAAAACCATTGAAATTGCTCCTATATAGTTAGTTGGACTAACTATATTTCGCGCACCCGCAATCCACTGCTGATGATGTCACATATTACATCATTCATGACATGGTCAGTGACATCACTGATGACATCACTGATGACATCTCAAATTACATCACTGATGACATCATCCAGTGACTGTGTGTTTCTGTAAAGTTTAAATATGTTTTACATATTGAAGAATGAGTAGATGTATAAGTGTCTGGATGAAGGATTTAGTAGGTGCGTGACTGACTGTATGAGTGAGTGAGTGATTAAATGTGTCTTACTGAATGCATGGGTTAGTGACTAAACTGTCTGAATGTGTGCATCAGTATGTCTGCTGTTGTGTAAGATGCTGTATGTGTTGATCAGTAGCTATATGAGTGGCTATATGGGTCATTGATTGGTTGCCCAAGTATTTGTATATGAGACTGTGTCTGTGTGTGGGTGACTGGGAGGTGTGGAAACAGCTGTATGGGCGGTTTACTGTGTGCATTGGTGTGTTGGTGAGTGAATGTATATCTCAGTGCTACATGTCCAAGTAAGTACATATGTAAAACACAGTTCATGTGAGAGTTGGTATATATAAATGCCTATACATGAGAGCCAGTGTTTATGCAAGTGGCTGTATGGATCAATGTGTACTTGTATCAGTGATTGTTTAAGAGAGTAAGTATGTGTTAGTATATGTTTGAATAAGTAAGGTGTTGTGTGTATAACTGTATAGATGAGGAAATGGGAGTGTGATTGATTCTTTGCATGACTGACTAGGTGTGTGAGAAACTCCATGGATGAGTGAAAGTGTGTGAGTGTCTCTATAGGTGTATAAGTGCATATGATAGTATTGTATTGATGAGTGACTGTATGTATGAGTGATTGCATGGGTGAATGAGTGGATGTGTGTGTAGACCTAGGTTATATAAAGGTTATATTAGAGTGTGAGGAGGTGCATCGTATTATCACATGAATGATATCATCAGTGATATGATCAGTGATGTCAAATGAGATGTCATCGGTGATGTCATCAGTGATGTCATTTGAGATGTCATCAGTGATGTCATCAGTGATGTCACTGACCATGTCATGAATGATGTAATATGCGACATCATCAGCAGTGGATTGCGGGTGCGCGAAATATAGTTAGTCCAACTAACTATATAGGAGCAATTTCAAAGTTTTTGTATGAGTAAAATGTCCAGCTAACTATAACACCACTAAAACTTATAGTTTTTTGAGTGAATTTCAATGGTTTTTTAAATGCTAATACCTAACTATATATGACCTGAAACCTATGGTTTTTTCAGTGAATTTCCAAGGTTTTTTAAATGCTAATACCTAACTATATATGACCTGAAACCTATGGTTTTTTCAGTGAATTTGCAAGGTTTTTTAAATGCTAATTCCTAACTATATATGGCCTGAAACCTATGTTTTTTTCAGTGAATTTCAAAGGTTTTTTAAATGCTAATTCTATTAGCGGATAACGTTTAAATATATTAATATCCTAGTGGGACCACCTGAGCAGCCCTAAGGGGTCAGGGTGTTTCTACCCTGCCCCCTTTTTGTGTTCTACACAATTGTTTTTCTGCTTTCTTGTGCCTAATTCCTAACTATATATGGCCTGAAACCTATGTTATTTTCAGTGAATTTGCAAGGTTTTTTAAATGCTAATTCCTAACTATATAAGGCCTGAAACCTATGGTTTTTTCAGTGAATTTGCAAGGTTTTTTAAATGCTAATTCTATTAGCGGATGACGTTTTTATATATTCAGACGTCTTTTTAATGCTAATTCCTAACTATATAAGGCCTGAAACCTATCGTTTTTTCAGTGAATTTCAAAGGTTTTTTAAATGCTAATTCCTAACTATATAAGGCCTGAAACCTATGGTTTTTCCAGTGAATTTGCAAGGTTTTTTAAATGCTAATTCCTAACTATATAAGGCCTGAAACCTATGGTTTTTCAGTGAATTTCAAAGGTTTTTTAAATGCTAATTCCTATTATTATTATTAATTAGCGGATAACGTTTAAATATATTAATATCCTAGTGGGACCACCTGAGCACCCTAAGGGGTCAGGGTGTTTCTACCCTGCCCCCTTTTTGTGTTCTACACGTTTGTTTTTCTGCTTTTTTGTGCCTCAGTCTATTAAGACCCAAGATGGATACCAACACTTCCTGGTTAGAAGTGTTGACAGCCAATGAGCATGCAGCTTTCTCTGGAAGGCATGCTGATTGGCTGTCACTGTCTGTCAACACTAGCACAAGATAGATGCCAACACCTCCTGGTTAGAAGTGTTGACAGCCAATGACCATGCAGCTTTCTCGGGAAGGCATGCTGATTGGCTGCCACTGTCTGTCAACACTCAAAACCAGGAAGTGTTGGCAGCCATCTTGTTCCTTGTTAGAACCAAGGCGCAAGAAAGCAGTGACACAAAGGTGTGAAACTCGCAAAGGGGCCAGAGTAGAATCACCCCGACCCCCTAGGCCTGCTCAGGGGGTCCCACAAAGACCCCAAAGGCAAAAAAAAATAAATCTTTTTTTTGTAAATGTCGGGGGCGCGTACCCCGCTATTTTTTAAAAAAATATATATTTTTTTGCCTTGGGGGTTCTTGTGGGACCCCCTGAGCAGGTCTAGGGGGTCGGGGTGCTTCTACCCTGCCCCTTTTTTGAGTTCTACACGTTTGTTTTTCTGCTTTCCTGTGCCTCAGTCTACCGACGCACAAGATGGCTGCCAACAGTTTCTGTTTTGGAGTGTTGACAGACATTGGCAGCCAATCAGAATGCATCTCGAGCTCAAAAGGTACTCTTACAGTAAGCTTACACGTAAGCTGCTATAGATATATACATTTTTTTGAACCTAAATTACTCAAAATCCACTGGAGCACATATCTTGAGACATAGCAAAGGCACATCGGGCTACCAGTCCCTACAATTTTGCCAAGTTTGGTGAAAATCCATTCGGCCGTTCGAGCTAAAAGTGCGACCGACCGCCCTATGGAAATTAACATGGGGAAAACACGTTTTGGGACCCCCCCTTTTATCTCGACCCCCGCTTGACGAATCCCTCCCAAACTTTCAGGGAAGGACCGGAGCGCCGCGAGGCAAAGTTGCTGAAAAATTCAGGCAGATTCCTCAACCGGCGCCAAAGTTATTCCCAATAGAATGTTGCGATTTCCCTATGGAAATCAATCCTAACTATATATACCTACTGGCTATCGCCAGTAGGTAATATATATATATATATATATATATATATATATATATATATATATATATATTTATATATATATATATATATATATATATATATATATATATATATATATATATATCACGAAATCCAACGACTCCCCAACCTCCTGACTGCGATGGAGAGACACACAAACTCCACTTCCTGTGATTTAAAGTTATTCTTTATTTTTCATTTCTGTATGCAGTGCTCCCGCAACCTGTCATTACGCATTTCGGCCAGCAAAGCTGGCCTTGATCACATATATATATATATATATGCTTCTGCTGAAAGAGTTATTATTCAAAATCCTGCGCAATGAGTTCCACTCATGGTGGAGGGTGCCATGAGGAGCAGGGAGAGCAGTGTCTATACTCATCGATGTAGCGTGAAGAGCAGTCCAGGTGTCACAGATGGTTGATGCTGTATTGCGAAGATCCTGTTGGGTGTTGCGGACAGTCATTGCTGCAGCTTCATGTTGGTGGTCACCATGATGCTGTAGAGTGAGTGCAGACCTCGTGTTGCCAGGTCTAACTGACGCAAGAGTTGGGTTCATTGGAGCTTTGTGTTGCCAGGCAGCACAGCTGGCAAGATTTTGTTATGGCAGTCACAAAGAGCCCAAAACTTCAGGATTTCTCCTTTTCTTTAGAGAGGAGCTCAATTGAACTCACTCCAGCATATGCCAGCATGGCTCAGGCAGGTCCAAGCAGCATGTAAAAGTTAAAAGTACATGTTCAACTTTTTAAATACACTGCACCCTGCCTTGGGTGCTTTATTGGGCCTACCCTGGGTTAACTTACATGTATTAAATAGGCAGGTTTAGACCTGGCAAAAGGTTTATATTGCCAGGTCGAAATTGCAGTTTAAAACATGCATAAAGCCACTGACACAGATATAACTGACAAAGCCTCGGCTAGCATCCTAGAACTTCCCAAACGGGTATCCCGTAATGCGAGACTTAAATTTATACAAACTATGGTACTACATAGGCCCTACTTTACCCCAAAGAGAATTCAGCGTATGTTCCCAGAGGCCCAGCACTGCATCCCTCGATGCATGGCAGAGGAGGCGGGCTTTATCCATATTTTTAAAGCATGATGGATGGCGGAACCTTGAAATTAATGCACCTGATACAAAAATATACCACTTATATAGGAAGATTCCCCTTATTTTAACCCTTAGGTGGGGATCATGTGCACACTGATATGACACCCGCCAACACAGTGCCAGTTCAAACAGAACTAAAACAGGAGATAATCAAAAGCACAGGTGCACCATAAAACAAACAGTTTTTCAACAGTCACTAGGTAAATATGAATGTCCAGCAAGTCCGTTTTGTTCAAGATGATTTATTTTTCAACAAAGTGAAAATAGAACAGCCGACGCGTTTCGTCCCAGCCGGGACTTCTTCAGGGCAATGGAAAATTCAATGTCCAGAATGTGATGACAAAAACCAGCAAGAGTTGTTGGAACCAGCTGTGTGGCAGACCGCTCTGTCAATCCCTATATACAGTAAGAATGGTCAGTGTCCATATGGATGTTCAAGAGACGGTTCAATCATATGCGGTCATGTATACACGGGGTCTTGGTAACACAAACTATAAACCTACTATCCAGGTCTAGAGAATAAAAAGAAAACGTGTCCAATTCTTCATATGTAAATAAATATTCAGTGCACCATACATACGATGTGCACTAAAATCTCTGGTTGACCAAGTGCCCCTTATAGCGGATATCCTGCCATCAAACGATCAGGCGTTATTCACACTGAGGGGACCTTTCGGTTGGGCGGTTATTCTCCGCTACATTTCTCTTCTCCGAGAACTACGGAGGTGGAACCACGAAGATATTTTGTTTGATGGCAGGATATCCGCTATAAGGGGCAATTGGTCAACCAGAGATTTTAGTGCACATCGTATGTATGGTGCACTGAATATTTATTTACATATGAAGAATTGGACACGTTTTCTTTTTATTCTCTAGACCTGGATAGTAGGTTTATAGTTTGTGTTACCAAGACCCCGTGTATACATGACCGCATATGATTGAACCGTCTCTTGAACATCCATATGGACACTGACCATTCTTACTGTATATAGGGATTGACAGAGCGGTCTGCCACACAGCTGGTTCCAACAACTCTTGCTGGTTTTTGTCATCACATTCTGGACATTGAATTTTCCATTGCCCTGAAGAAGTCCCGGCTGGGACGAAACGCGTCGGCTGTTCTATTTTCACTTTGTTGAAAAATAAATCATCTTGAACAAAACGGACTTGCTGGACATTCATATTTACCTAGTGACTGTTGAAAAACTGTTTGTTTTATGGTGCACCTGTGCTTTTGATTATCTCGGGCTTTATCCATATGTTATGGGCTTGCCCCCACCTCAGTGCCTACCGGGTAGGCGTCCTAAGAGCACTCGGAGAGGTTACACAATTAACAATACAAGACAACACCCTGGAATGTCTGCTGGGTCTCCGCAAACGTACCAGCGCCCTGAGGGTCCAATTGCGCTTCCTAGATCTAGCCCTTATATTAGCCATAAGAGTGATCACCATGAGATGAAAATCTCCTAGATGCCTCCCATTGACTATGTGGCAGGAAAATGTGATCCGATGGTGTGGGGCCGAGAGCACCGCACTTAGACGTGAGGAGGCGAGAGGGCTAAGGAAACATCCCATTTCCATGGAAAGGGAATGCATGCTAGAGGATTTTAGACAGATAGACCCTATACCTGGGCCCGTCACCCCTACTCCATAATGTATCCATTTCATTACATAACAGGCGACACATATTTCTTATGAGCCACATTAAAACCCAAACCGCACACCACCAGCAACTGTTGGCAAGAGTTATCTAGGCAGATGTACTGTATTAGGCTGAACGTCATACAAAAAAAAAAGGGAAAAAAAACAACGGCAGACCAGAAGGGATGGTGGAGGGAGGGAGGGATGGGGAAGTTCTAGTTAATGTAACTGTTCTAAATGTTTTAAAAAAATGCAATCATTCCAAGCGATACCTTATATGCATGCAGTACTTGTTTTATTAATTGCAGTGAATGTACCATGATGTATTGTTATCCACACCTAGATGGATTAATCTGCAAATAAGAAGATATTTGTCTAAGATGACAGAACAAAAAACTAAAATGCCGTAATGTACCTGGCAAAAAAATATTGTAATCACTTTTTGGTGCTCAATGAAGTTTGTTAAAAAAAAAAGAACATGTATAAAGGAGCTACTTATGATGGTGACACAATCAGTGCTGCAGGACCACAAGTAGCATTTAACTTACAGGTCCTGGGTACATGTAGCACCACTATACTAGGGACTTACAAGTAAATGTAATGTGACTATTATGTCATACTGTATTCCAGGAAGGAGGGAGTAAGAAAGGATACAGGGCTCTATAATCTTTCCAAACATCTAACCATACAAAAACAACAGGAGGTAACCCTTCCTGTGCTTAGCCAATCTCTACATGCCAGTCCGAGGGAATCACCCTATGGTATTAAAAGGACTCTCACCTACTGGAATTTCAAGTGGCATGCTTCATCATAGAATCTTCATCCAGATACCTAGTGTATCTGGATGGGCTCAACCTTGGCAGCCAAGGGAGATTTTTGGTTATTGATTGAGATCCTATATTTAAAATAGCATAGGGTGCCCTGAGTGTTCATTTTACTTTCAAAGAGCACCCTGACGGAATTAAAAACAAGTGGGGATGCCCCAAGGAAATTTATATTACACCCAAAAGCTAAACAGATTCATTTTAATACCTTATGGTGATCTCCCTTGGACTGGTATGGAGAGATAGGTTAAGCATAGTAAGAGTTCTCTCTTGTTGTTTTCCTATTGGGTGTAAGCAAAATTCACCATGCTTTAAGCAGTTAGCATGCATACAATTTAGCAGTGGTTAGCAGTGGTGAAGTGCACAGAGTCCTATGGCCAACAAACATTAGATCAGCAAAAATGGAGGAGTGAGGTAAAGGTTTGGAGGAAGACCAAACTAAGGGCCCGATTAGGATCGTCCGCGACCCCTGAGGAGGAGGGAACGTCCGCAGGGGCTGCGGCGTTCCCTCCGAGCAGATTAGGAGTGACCGCCAGGGTGGCGGTCACATCCTCTATCTTTAACATTGCGGTGGTTGCAGCTTCAAGCTGCACCCGCCCCAAGTTAAAAATGCATGCATCGCATTTGCATGCACAAAGCGGCAGGCACCGCGCAGTGCCTGCTGCTATGTGCACGCAAATGCAGGGGGGTACCATAGGTACTCCCCATGTGCACCCCCCACCCCCCCTTCACCCAGGGGGCCCGCAACGGGCCCCCGAAGTGAAAGTCCGTATGCTTTTCCACGGCGGAAAAGCCGCAGCGGAAAAGCATGTCTTTCCCACCATCCTAATATGGCGGTGGGTCTTTGGAGGCTCCGCAGTGGTTTTTCCGCATCCTCCGGGCCGGCGGTGGCTTCCGCCGGCCCGGAGGATGCGGAAAAAATGCAATCATAATCTGCCCCTAGGGTTGGCAGGTTTAAATATTTGTAAAAGTTTCACAAGGTACTATGATGTTGGCTGGGTTGCCCACCCCCACAATGTCAATATTCTATAAGGAATAGGTGAATGACCCCTAACATTGTCCAGGATTTTTTTACATTTGAATATGCCACTTTTACTTTTTTAATACATTAATAGTCCTGTAGACCAGACAGAGTTCTGACAGTAGGAAGACACTACATGCCCTGCATTACTTTTCTTTTAAATACATTATGTGCTTATATGATCACTGCAAAAAAACATCCTGTTCTGTAAACACTGCAAAACACTTCGTTGTCTATTGTTTGATAATGGCAGCTAAATAAACATAGGTAAGTACTGATTTCAAAAGTATTGACAATCAATGCAAAAACATACTGAAATCGACCAAAAATAAACACTGAAAAAGGATAGCCTAGTCAGAGCTAATGCCTGCTTATTGGACATAGGTTGCATCCACATCTTACAAAGACCCAGTGGAATGTTTTTAATCATTGAGCTCAACCACTATTTCTTATTCCTTTATTGTACTAACAGTTGAAAGAGAGCAATGCTCATCTGCCACCATGTGTGCTACTTAGGCACTAATGCAGGTACAGTTGCAAAGATTGAGGGATGCTGTATCAAACTTTATGCTGAGAGTGGTAAAGAATCCCATTATGTGTTTTGCAAAGAAGAAAAACTAACAGTGTTATAAGTACTACTTGACAATTATCAATACTGTTAAATTTGAATACTGAAAAGTTGTTTAGAAGCAGTGCCGCATTTGAAATGGTAAAAAGTGATTTGGGTTCTTGCAAATGGTACTTTTTTAACATGGATGTTGTGTGGATATGATTTGCTGTTGGGATGGAAAAGTACCTTGCATGGTGACAGACGTGAACCCCTGCACTAAGTGCCT
Source organism: Lissotriton helveticus (assembly GCF_964261635.1). Classification (NCBI taxonomy): domain Eukaryota; kingdom Metazoa; phylum Chordata; class Amphibia; order Caudata; family Salamandridae; genus Lissotriton; species Lissotriton helveticus. The sequence continues at coordinate 970,332,861 of NC_136065.1, read as the reverse complement.
CACCTGATTGAATATTAGGATCCTAGTGACTGATTATTGGTCATGAGTGAGCATGGACCATCCGTGTGCACCCTGACCTAGGCCTCGTGGTAATGCAGTCTTGTTAAATGTGGAGTGGGGCATGAAGCGCTACCCTCATTGTGGAAGAGGGCCGCTGCCCTTACCTGGAGTTAAGTGCACAACAAAGGTGCCTTTGATTCCTGGAAGGCTCAGGATAGTGGGTCTTGGGCTCATTTTCAGGGAGATGGTGAACTGATAATGCTGGCACTGTGTACCAGGGAGCTTGACAGTGGGGAAGGGTTAGGCCTTTGAAACTTTGTGAGGCATATTTCAGAAGACGCTGACAGCCAGGTGTGATCCCAGGTTACACCTTTCCCTGTACTGAGGATTAATCAGAATTCAAGCCACTTCTGCTATGGCAAATAGTTTCTTTGACAAAAGACTGGGTCAAGGAGAAAGCATTTCAAAGGGGGAAACATCCTTTACAACGCAACTTTTACCACGCAGTGCCTTTACGATGCAACTTTTACAATGCAAACCATTACAACGCATTGCGCTGGGGGGCGCTCTAGGATAGGGAATAAGTTTAATTTACTGTCCAACACCTTCCCTAGTGTCCACGGGGACTGGAGTTGGAATAGTAAATTAAACTATTCACTATCCAGCACCCCAAAGCGCTATGCGTTGTAAAGGTTTGCGATGTAAAAACCGCGTTATAAAGGCTTGCGATGTAAAAGCATGCGTTGTAATGTCATACATCCCTTCAAAGGAGCTGACACCCAGAGCCCAAATTTCGAAGGACCAGACAAAATATCATTTTTATGTCTGCATTTGGACTTTAAAGGTGGGAGCTAGAGTCCAACACTTTGTTCAACAATACTGTTCATCAGGAGAAAAAATATTGCCATGTCTGTGACCCTAAATGCCAGGAGGGGGTCGCTGAGATTGTTCCAGACTTGGACGTGCACTGCTAGCGAGGGCAGCACCTGTGGGGTCACCTCTGTGGACTCAGTAGGGACACATTAGTTCATGTGGAGGAGGCGTGGGGAAAGGCCTAAATCTACTCCAGGGCACTATCCTGATGCACTTGATATGTTGATGAATTAGTGTGCTGTGCTTTGTGTGTATGAATAAACGCTGCTTTTCTTACCAGAAGTAAGTATTGGACAATCCTATTAATGACTATGCTATGCATAGTTTGAGTCTTGAACCTTTGCCTACTTTTCACCTACCTGTCCCTGAAGAGCCTTGAACTACTCATCCCGAACTACCACTGAGAGTCAAGTGCTGAAGGGGTGGTACTTGGATCAATTACTCAGGACCCATAACCCCATTTGTGCCCATTAACTTTTGGTTGCCCCATGTCCCTCTGAAAGGGGTTTTTACATGTACCAAATTAAAAGGCCCACAAAACCCTAAGCTTATACTCTAAACTTAAACTTGACAACTAAAGACATTTATAATTCGTGCCTCATGGAGCCTCCAACCAGCCTTTACAATGCACTGTAGGAAGCCTGATTCCTGATTACCATATGGTATTCTGCATTCCATTTTAGGCAAAATGTTAAAGGGTGTTGCCCCCTACTCTAGATACATAGATCAATGTCTTCTTTTGTTGAAATTGAACAGATATGTAGAGGTTTCTATGAGACTAGGTATGCTACATTTTTGCCCGATTTCTCTGAACTTGGTCCAAGTGTTTCATTGGGTAGGTCACAAATCTCCGAACAGGGTATGCAATATGACCTGCTCACTTCTAGGAGCTGTGCCACATGCATCGATCCTGTGCAGCGCAAAGCCTGGGAGCAAGGATTCACAGGAATGCAGTTGCATTACATTTCATAAGGCTAGATTTGCTTCTGTGAACTCCTGAGACTAGCTGTGAAGGCAGAGATATTGGGTTGCAAGGTACAGCATACATCCATCTGGTTCTACTGTAGAACCAAAAATACCACAATTCAGCTGGAACCATATTGTTTCTTCAACTCACTGTATATATTCATGCACTAGTTACCTTGCGCCATCTTTGCTGACCACATTGTCACTTGCGTCGCCACCGTGTACATCCCTTGCACCACTCGAGCACCAAGTACAATTAGAGTTGTATTAATTGAATTGTTTACAGTGCTGATACAACTGTAACTTGACCATTTCCTGTTTTGGATAAATATGATGCCATGAGCACATTTATAACTACGAATGAGTGTCCTTTTTTCCTTTCTGATAATGTTTTCAACATATCCTTTGTAAACTGTCTTTAAATAATACCAGTTGGGATACAATACAAATATAAGTGTAACACTGCAAACGTAACCTTACCAGCAGCATGAAGAGGTCCAGGACACCGCTGTCTGCTCTCCTCTACTACATATGTCATTCAGAAAGTAGACCCAAATACACTGCTTCAGCCATGTGAATGGTTACCAACTGCTTATGCATTTTTTAAACCTTTTAATGCATTCTGATAACAAAGAATCCCAATATTTATATTGTGTGTTACAATGTCTATGGTATTCATGTGATGAAAGTTACTTTGAGCATGAAAGTTGATATTCCATAAGAATCTCATCAGATATGTTGTCCTCTGATACATTTTCTTTATTTTACAGATTAACTTGTCTCCGCCCAGTAAAAATGAAAAGCTGCTATTAGACATATTTTACTAGCAAACTCAATTTTAAAAAAGCTTTGAAGAAAGCTGGATAACCGCATTAAGATTGACATTTAAAAAAGTTGACTTTTCCGATGAAGAGAGGAAGTTTTGCTAATACAAATTCCTCAACCTGTGTCAGGAATTGGAAATTTTCTGAAGACACATTGTGTATCCTCAAAGAAGAAAGCCAAAAATGAATATGAATGAGATTGCAGGCTTTTCTACACACTGCCAAGACACTGTTACTTTCGACGGCTATAGCTTTACGTGAAAAAGCAGTATACTAATTCAGATGAAATTAATAAAGTGTGCTTGCCTGCTAAGCAGGTAGTAAACTGCTTCTGTTAAGAAGTTTGTAATGATGACCTTATGTTTTATACTTCACCCATCTGATTTCTTATGCACATTTTGGACAATATTGAGATGTAAAAGAAGTGTGGTGATGAACCAGAGTTGTACAGAAGATTCTGCTGAAAATGTGAAAATGACGAAGGACTATGCATTTTTCAATGAAAGTGGGGAGCAGAATAAGCTAACATTGGTGGTTTTACAGCTAAAGAAAAGTATCTTTCTTTTCAATGACACAGGGTATGTTGCTGATATGGCAAGCGGAAAAGTCCATACATCAAATCATAAATGAAACAAAAGAGTCCAGGGCCAATTCCTCATAAGGGCTCCCCTTTCAGCTTGGATGTCAGTATCACATGTTGTGCAACACTTATTGGATAATACCCCAAGGATGTCTGATGCCTATGAAATTCTTCATAAAAACAGAGTCCACTCTGCCATTTTCCAGTTATCTACTGTGAAATGCCAAAGAGAGCTGGAAACATGATTCCATGTGTTCAAGGGTCAACAGCAGCACAATGACAGATAAAAGAACAACATGGAATGAGAAAGCACAAGGGAATGAGGAGGAGATCTGAGATGAAGTAGTAAAGGCAGCACCCTTTATCCATAAACCAGGAACTATAAAAATTATTACAACATAAAAATAAATATTTGAAAACTTGATGATTCAGCAAGAAAGCACACAAATGTAAATCACCCAAAAATAGCAAAAGACTCTCACAAGCACTGAAGGTATTAAGTGCCAAATAAGGACACAAAACAAAATATATACGGAACAATGACAAGAAGTCAAATTTTATTTTTTCTGAAACATGTTATACTTTGAAAGATCAACACATGATTTGGAATTCAAAACGTAATATTCGGATGTTTTGTAAATACAATGAAGACATCCTGTTCGGAAAGGTGCTAAAAGGTAAGCAAGATGCAATAATGTCCTTGGGAATATGTGAACATTTTTAAGAATGCTGATATCATGTGACTGATGTTTGGGAGAGAACTACATCACTGCCCTATAGCATATGTACAGATTCTTCTCAAATATGATAAGGTGTACATAAACACCATAGCACTCATATACTTAGGGGCAGATTTACATGCCCCTTGCGTCACCGGTGCATCAGGTTGCGTGACGCACTGGCACCGCAACCTACTGAGTGATATTTACAAGCACACATAAAGTCACCCTGCGTGACTTTACCTGCGCTTGTAAATATTGCCCCCTTTCACGCAACAATTTGCTTGTTAGGGGCGTGACATTGGTATTGACTTGGGTGTTTCCACGCAACACCCATGTTTACTGATGCATTTCTAGATTTACGAGCAATAGTAAACATGGAAATGCATCAGAATGCTATGCCACCCTTGGGTGCCGTAGCAAGGTGCAACTAGGAGAAATGTTTTAATTTGTCCTTGTTTTTTCCCTCTTTCAGTGCGTGCTGCATTCTGCAGCACACATTGGAGGAGGAAATCACCTCAATTCATTGTTTTTGTGCAGGAAGGTGCCCCTTCCTGCACAAAAACAATCTCCCCATGATGCAGGCATCTTTGCACCATTGTGCATCAGCGCAGAGGTAAGCACAGAGATGCGACATATTTTCAACATATTGTTGTAAATATGTTGCATCCCTGTGCTTCGAAACTAACGCAGCGCGCGCAGCAAAAGGACTTGCGGCGCTGAGTTAGTTTCTTGTAAATCTGCCCCATAGAATATGAAAATGTCATCAAAGTTTCATATTGAGGGTCTCAATACAAGTGTAATCTATGGAAATGTAGATAATAATTATTATAAATAATACAAAATGATATTTACCTTTTTCATTTCAATTTAAAGTATTTTATTTGGGTTTTTATTAAAGCGTGAACCTTATGAAAATGATCACTACCACTCTACAATTTTCAATGGCAACTCATTAAAAAAACTAACGTCAGATATTAAATGAAATCTGTATTTTTAGTAAACGAAAATCCCCCTCCCTCTCCCCCTATCCCCCGCCGGGTTAGATTCCAAGAACAAAACCACTGACACAATCAAAATGTGTTCAGTGTGCTGCTGAGTGATAGGGTTAGGTCTGTGGTATGTATCCAAGAGTTAGTACACTGTTTAACCAGCAGAAAAAAGCACAGAATACAAATGTAGAGCTGGAACAACCTGTGAGGCCTTGGATTCCGACTCCATGTCGACTGACAGGGTGTTCTAAGCCCGTGCAACTCAGAAAGAAAAGTTATTACTACATCTTAAGTTTACTTTCCAGTACACGTGTTCACTCAGATTTAGAGATGCTTGCACAGGTATGTCCTGTCCAAATGTTTGGCACTGCATATTTGCAAAAACTGCACAGTGCGAAATATGTTCTTTCTGAAGAAGATGGTGTACATATGCCAAAGTGTGCTTTGCAGGGTTTGCTGCTGACTCCCTCATGAATATTCAGGAGCTGGCTGTGAATTAGACCCCTGCATATCCTTTTTCAGATCATGTTGCATGTGGCAAGTATTGCGAGCTTCTGGAAAGATTAGCTGTATTAAAAGTATCATAGTGCAAAAGACCGTATATGCTCGCATGCAACACTTGTGCCGGTTGGGTGTTAATTCCTACATATGTCTGAAGTGGGTTTGTGCACAGGCAACACATTCCTGGAGAATCAGAAATAAATAAAACGTTTTTTCTCCAAGACAACACCCCATGCCTCTCTCATACCACATGTTGTTAGAGGTGCACCACTTGCCACATCTCAAAGACTTGCAATCACTAACCCATGGGACATATGCGACATGGGCTGAAATCAGATTGTGACTGGATCAAACTTAGCAGAGAGGCACCAAAGTGCATTCTTAACAGGAGTTGGTTATGAGAGAGCAGTAGCTAATAGGCTGCATATTGTTTCTTTGCCTGTATGACAAAATGACTTGAGAGTTATTGCCTTGGGTTTCAGGTCTAGGTTTGTTTTATTGTTTGGTGAGCTCTTCTTGCAATATCTGCAGTTCAAATCTCATGATCATATATGATGTTTTGTGCCATTTTCGCATGTTGCAGTCACTTGATAACAACTGTGATGTTCAGTGATGTAGACCCTGCTAAGTGCAGAAATCAAAAGTAGGGCTATGTCAGTACTGTAGAAGTGCTTAGGAGTAAAGGCACTTAGTTAATGGAGGGATTCTCATGTAAGTATCTGTGAACCCACTTGTGGATAACATCTGTAAGTGCATTGCACAACTACTATTAGCCCACATTCTCCCCATGTCATTACCTAATTCCATAATGATATTCCTAATGCAACAGATCCAGTGCAGTCAGGTGGACTGTCTGTTGGAACCACTTTGGATGGTGTGGGAGCAGAGCTAAGAATGTTCTGACTTGGAGGAAAATTGTTGGTTAGTGTAAGGAAGTAGCTTAGGTGAAAAGAGTCCTGGTAGATCAGAGTAGGAGTAGCTCAAGAAATCTGGCTTGGTCAACATGATGTGACCTGGATTTAAACGGGGGCCTTCCACATGTATCCAGGGAGGACCTGGCCTGGCAGTTTGAGCTGCACTGTTCCCATTGGGCGCAGGATCACGACTGAATTGCATATGGCTGGGTCCAAACTGGAATGGCATGGTGAGCAAAAGAACAATTGATTTAGGCCCAGATCTCTGTAATGGGGTGAGTGTATGACATTGTTCTGCATTCTGTCCATCAATTGTTCTTTTTTGCATTTTCCACATGCATTGAGCACCAAAAAAGCCATGTGTCATTTTTGTCATGTTGACAACATCAGGATAAGACTGATTGAAAATTCTAGAGTGTGCCGCTACCTCGAAGGGACTCCTGATACTAGGAAACTTTGCACATGAAAGTCTTTAACTAGAGCCTGAGAAAATGGCCTTTGAGCTGCTTATGAAACATAATAGAAGAGGGGGAGATTCCAAAAGAGGTGGGAAGAAAGATCTAGGCTTTGGCAGTGAGGCATACAAAAGATTTGCCTGTCTGGTACATTTACACTAGCATTTGGGGCTGTATAACAGAGTAAATTATGAATGAAGATGTCTGGTCAGATGATAGCTAGTGAAGAGTTTTTATATGCAGATACGACCAATTAAATGAAAAGCAAAGCACTCTACAAAAGACTAAGAGATCTGAAAATTCATTTTTCAATGTGAATATGTGGTGAGATAATAAAGGGGAAAGATGTGACAATGTACCTTCAAGCTACATTTGGGTGATCTGAACGCACTTTACCACGTCCTTAAGTAAATCCAAAGTAAGAGGCAGGACAAAATGGACACTTGGACTACTGTGTTTCGAAAATGTGTTGGAATATATGGAAAATGTTATTTAGGGCTTTCAGAAGAAAGAAACAAGTGTTAGAGAAAATTATAAATGTGATCCTTAAAGGAAAGAATAGAAACAAAGATCACCCATAGGTTACAGACAGTAGGAACTTAAGTAGGTGCAGAGCACAGCTCGACAGGCCACAATTTAGAATTCCAAACCAAGGGTGCGCCAGTTATGAGAACCTGTGTCTTGGAAGAATTGATGTGTGGTGAGCTGGCATTCATCTAGCAAACAATTGCTGACAGACAAGCTTTGAATTGTTGTTTGAAGGGGCATAATGTCTCCATCAAACCTCAGGATGAGTTTGATGTTGTCAGCATATGAGAGAAAGCTTTGTTGGGATCAGCAAAGCAGAGAGCCCCAATACAGATTAAATAAGGTATGGCTAGGGATTAAGCCCTGAGTAGCACTACACCTGATATATTTGACAGCCAATTGAAAAGGAAAGAGTGTAACCTTCTATAGATAGAAAGGATGAGAACCAATCTAGTACATGATCATCCAACCCTACCTCTCCCCAATGAGTCAGAAGGGTGCAATAGGAGAAAGTATCAGAAGCAGCAGAAAGGTCAAGCAAAGTCCTGTAGCTACCAAAATCAAGGCACATAGGTATTTTATTACACACAGTAACCAAGACAGATTCAATGACATAAGAGGGGCTAAAGCCATATTGATGGTTGTCTAGTGATTGGAAAGTTGTTCAATGAAAAACGATTCAATAATTTAGGTAGATGGAGAAAGGAGAATTAAAGGACAAGAATTTGATACAATGCTGGGATCAGAAGAAAGTTTGGATCCAGAAGCATCCATTCTCCATTTTCCATACAGAGAAATGGGAGTGTCTTGATAAGTGGGACATTTTCTCTCTAAGAATAAACTCACTTTGGATACTCATCGATGACCTTAACAACTCCAACACAGCCATCCTCCTCAAAAGTGTGAACAACATCGGCCTCACTCAGCTAGTCACCAACCCCACGCACAACACAGGACACACAGTAGGCACAATCTTCGGTGCCAGTAACAGAGTCAAGTACAGTCATTTCACCAAGTTCAACTGTACAGACCATGCCATCAGCATTCTCACAATCGCAGAATCCCCCAGCACCACCACGAAGCCGCCCTGCACCTCACACAACAGCTGGAGCAAAGTATCAGAGAGCCAGTGGACCGACGACCTCAACACCTATCACCCGACATCGCAACCGACCTAGAACAGGCTGTCAAGAACTTCTCCTCCAGGATTCCCTATTGCACTGACAGAGTGCCCCCCCAACAAGCCCACCAAACCCAAGAGATCCACCAAACATGCCAGTTGGTACACCAAAGAACTGAGAAGTGTGAAAGGCAACTGCAAGTGAAAAGAAAGGAAATGGCGCACCAGCAAGGAGTCCACAGACCAAACGACCTTCTAGACTTCCCTCACCCAATACCACCAACTCATGAAAGAAAGAAAAAGCAGCTCCCTAGCTGACCGTATGGAATCCAGTTCTAAACGAAGCAAGGAACTCTTGAACATCATCAGCGAGTTCTCCAACACCTCAGCCACCATAAACTCCCCTTCCCAAGAACAATGCGACACCCTGGCCCAATTCTTCCATGACAAGATCTCCACCATCTACAAAAACTTTGAACTCCAACCCCCTGCCTCCAACATCCTCAGCCTCTTCCATCTCACAAACGCTAACCACATCCACTTGCTCACCACTTGGGATCAGCTCAACACAAAGAACACCACAGCCTTCATGAACTCCGTCCACTCAGGAGTACTCTCAGACCCCTGTCCACACCATATTCTCAACCTTGGGAGCAAGACAATAAGCAATGGGTGCAGCACCGTTTTTATTATATCCATCACCACTGCCAACTTCCTTGAAGAACAGAAACACACAGAAATCAAACCCCTGTTCATTAAACCGTCCGCCGATCCCAGAGTCCTCAAAAACTAATCTCTCAGCTCCCCTTTCCTGCCAAAGAATCCAAAAAGGCCATCAACCACCAACTCACGAAAACACCTGAAGAACAACAATTTTCTGGACATCTCCCAATCCAGAGTCTGCACAAACCACAGCAATGAAACAGCCCCCGTCGATGCCCCAGACAAAGGCAGAACCCTCCTTGAGCAGGGAAAAACAGCTTCCCTGATCCTCCTTGCTGTCTCATCAGTATTCAACACTGTATCCCACCACACCCTTATCAAGAGGCTTCATCACATTGAAATTCTAGGATACGCCCTCAAATGGATCACTTCCTTCCGCACAGGAAGAACCCAGAGAATTCCCCTACCACCATTCACCTCAAAACCTAAGACCATCATTTGTGGCATCCATCAAGGCATATACCTCAGCCCTGTGCTGTTCAACACTTACATGACCCCCCTGACCAACATTGTCGGAACCCATGGACTTTACATCTTATCCTACGCCGACCACACCCAGCTCATCCTTTTTCTTTCAGAAGACCCCTCACCATGAGGTCAAAGTTCCACAGGTGCACAACTTGCGTCACCACCTTTATGACCATGAACTGCCTGAAGCACAACACAGACTAAACAGAAGTGGTGATCTTTAGGAACAACACCTTCCCATGGAATGACCTTGGTGGCATTCAGAACTAGGACCCACATCCGCTCCGACAGAACATGGCAGCACCCTTGACATCATCAATGTGTACGGCAAGCTCATCATGAAAAGCCAGATAAACGCAGTATATTCCACCTGCGTACTCACTCTTCGCATGCTCCACAAGATCTTCAAATGGATCCCTGTCAGCACCAGATGAACCAGCGCGTCTACAGTAATGCACTCTACATCGTAATCACCACACACCTCCTGAGGAGACTGCAGGCCATACAGAATTCAGCGGCTGGACTCATCCTCAACCATCCCAAACTGACCTGTATCAATCCACACTTCAAGAAGCTCCACTGGCTCCAAATTCAGAAGCTGATTCACTCCTACAAAGCCCTTCACAAGCAAGGACCTGCATACATCTACCACCACATGAACTTCCACCAACCCGCCAGACACCTTCACTCCTTCTCCCTCCACCTTGCACCCCCCCACATCCACTGAATGAACAGTGGAGGTCACTTCTTCTTCTACCTTTCTGTGAAGTCCTGGATCGAGCATCCCCTTTAGCTCAGGATCTTACCCTCTCTTCTGGAATTCGGGAAGGGACTCAATACCTGAATGTTCAACTGAACCCTACTGAAGCAGCAAGTTTCTCAATGCCTGGATACCCTCGTTGGTGATTAGCCACTCTTTACAAATCCTGCTTGATTGATTGATTAATGCTCTTCATCATTCAATGAACTTTTTTTCTGTACATACATTTGGAATAGCTTGTCGATATACTGTTTCTGCAAGTAGTACTACAGTGAGACATACTATCATATGTAAAATTCGGTTACAGCACCTTACAATGCGATATAAAATATCAGTTGAATATAATAAATGTGCAGGACAACATGACTCTTTATCTCAGATGTCTATGAGAAGAGGGAACATTTAGAATCATCCGGGAGTTTTAAACATAATACATATTTCTTGATTCACAACAGAATAGATATGATGCCTGAGGATTAGATCTGTTTGCATAGTTGGCATCCTGCCATTTAGTTAATGTTATCTGATGCCCTCGTCAGACGGATTAGGATTAAAATGGAGAGCAGTTTCACCCGCTCATTTATTTCAGAAAGTGATTGATGAGAATGTGTCAGTAGTCATGACGTATCTAACTGAATCAGATACCACCTACTCTGTAGCTATGGCATTTATTAAGCACTGTTCTTTTATCAAGAAAGAGCTAATTAGACCTATAAAACCAACTGTTAAACCTAGATGGTTTAATCACGAGTGCTCTATTACTAACTGCCAATTGCAAAGGGCACTCACAACCACTCCGAGGAATCCTCAAGTGGTGGCCGAGTTATGTAAGATATATAAACAGGTCACCACAGCTAGAAAAAATGAAGTACTAGACCTGCAATGGGGCTCATTAATTTCCGTGACCAACAGTAAGAATAGCAAACCTTTTTGGTCAGCGGTGAAAGAAATGAGACAGTTCAATCAGGTAGTGACCACAATTAGCTGTAACATTCCTAGTGAGGCTTGGGGATTGCATTTCACTAATGTCCATGTTCCCATCTAAACCGATAGTGAATATCTGTCACGATTCGCTCCCTGTGCTCTCGTGCCCACCACCAGGGGGCTGAATTGTGGGGCTTTACAGTGTTCTAATATGCCTCCAGACACTCCCCTGTATGCATATCCTGACTTCCAGGCATTTGGACATCATTTAGGAATTGACATCCATTCCCAATCCATGCCGGGTTTTGTGAAAGCCAGCCTGCTTATACTTGAAGCCAGCCTACTTATGCCTGAAACTCCATTACCCAGAATTCCCTGCTCACTGCTTTGTCTCCACCCCTGCAGGCCAAGGATGGGTGGAGGAATTCAGCTCACCTGTGGCTGACTGCTGCTAGCCTGCTCACACCTGATACATATGATTACTGTGAGCTCTTTTAAGCCCCAGCTCCCTTCAGGCAAAGGTTGGTCATTGAAGCTGTTTACCGGTGAGACCAATCCTTGTTTCCAGTGCTCCTGAGCTTTTGCTATTCTTGTTTCCTGAGCTTTAATTATGCCTTGTTCCTGATCTGCTGCTGTTTTCCTTGTTCCTGAATTAGCACTGCCTGCAGTGCACCCTGACCCCATAGCCTTAGTATTCCTTGTTCCTGAACTGCAGCAGTTTCCCTTCTCCTCAATTAGCACTGCCTGCAGTGCTACCTTGTTTCATGAGTTCCTGAGCTATAGTTGTTCTTTGTTCCTGGGCTTAGCTATTTCTCTTGACTCCTTGTTTCCTGAGCTGTAGCTATGCCCTGTTTCCTCGAACCAGTATTGCCTGCAGTACTACCTTGACTCCTAAGCTCTAGTAATTTCCCTGTTCCTGAACTAGCACTGCCTGCAGTGCTACCTTGACTCCTGAAGCTTTGGTAGTTCCCTGTTCCTGAACCAGCACTGTCTGCAGTGCTGCCTTGACTCCTGAGCCTTAGCTCACTTCTTGTTCCTGCCCCAGCACTGCCTTCTCTGCTACTTTGTTTTCTTGATTCCTTAACCTGCACTATTCTAGTATACCCTTGTAGCCTCCCCTTCTGTATATCCGTTTCCAGTCCATGCCTTGCTTCCCATTTCCTTGGTTCCAGTTCTAGTCTGCTGCCTTTCTATTCTGCTGTCTTACTTCTGTTACCTTGTATGTTTGTTACCTGCTTTCTGCCAAGTGCGCCCTGTCATTTCCTTCCTTTCCTGTTAAGCACTCCTCCTTGCTAGGTCCTTGTCTATTGTGCTTGTGTTTAGTTCTACCCCTTTGCTGTTACTGCCTTGCGCGTTCCTGTTTGATCGCCAGGATCCGTGGGCTCAGCTGACTACCTAGGTGGTGTTTCTTGTTCACTGTGAGTTGTCTTTGAGTTACATTTATAACATCACTATAGGTATAAGCTCCACAGACCCTGCCTTTGCATGCATATCCGACATGTGGGTATTTGCAGTCAGTATCTGTAACAGCAATTGCAGGTAAGAAACTTACTGAGCTTCAGTCTTATCATGTTGAGCTCCTGAGTGCTTTACCCCACCCCCCCTTTATTGTTAATGTTGTATTATATATATGTCTTGCACGTCCGTCCTCGGTGTAGTTAGTCTGAATGCTAAATTGCCTTGTGAGTGCCCTTCCTTTCCGAGTCTTACCCATCTTGTTCACTTGTACAGGCTTCCCCTTTGGATCCCTCTTTCTCCTCTGACTCCCTGTATGATCCTGGGCAGCATTGTACTCCTCCTTTCTGTGTACGTCTTCTACCCAGTTCCCACTCCTTGTCCAAGTCCCTGACTGTGTTCCCCACATCGTCCCGGACAGTCCCTGACAATATCCTGCCGCTCCAACTTATGCAACAATGCCTCTGACTCTGGGTGAAAGTGAAGATGCAATAAACCAGAGTACTGGGGGAAGGCACCCCGCCCGGATGTGGTACCGATAGATCTTTTAAACATAACACCGAATTCTGGGCTCTGTTATTTTTAATAGTTTTAAAGAGTTTGGCCCATTCCCCTCTACCTAGTACATGGTCAACCTCAATTATAGTGACTATTTTTAAAAAGGGTGATTGCTCGTAGTCTAGCTGTAATAGTCCTATTTCCCTAACAGATGCCACCTTAAATTTTTTTGGCAGGGTTCCATATGATCAGATAAAGGAATGGGCATAAGAGAAGTCCATCCTTTACTCCTGTCAGTATGGTTTTAGATCTAATATAAGCATAGTCAAGCTGTGTCTTAACCTCAACCTGCTAATTGGCAAATATATCTAGCATTTATGGATTTGACCACAGCATTCAAAAGTGTTAATTGCTCGAAGCTGTGGTCAATTATTTTAGCCTTTGGGATGGACAACGCACTGGTGCACATTTTAGCATATTTGCACAGGGACATGAAGGCCAGAATAATAATCAATACCCTGGGTAATTTACCGATTTCTTAAATTACCGCTTCGGTAAATTACCGAATCCTGAAATGTGGCCTCCTACATCTAAAAAGCCTAATACCGGTTGAAATTCGGTAATTTCGGCCGTTACCAACCGGTATTAGGCTTCCTACATCTGGCCCCTAGTCTCTGTAAACCTGTTAGGGAATGCATGATTGTTGAAAAGGTAGATTCAACTATATAGTTATCATTAACGAGAATCCTTACAGAATCATTTTTTTGTATTTTGAAAAATACATTTGTTACTTCGTTAATTCTGTTCTCCTTGCATCATGTCAATGCATGCTGTGTGTCAAGATATATTAAAGGGTTGATTTATTTATAATCCTAAATGGAGAAGTCATTTTCTGCTGAAAGATTTATGAAATTCATGAAATGAGCATAGGAGCAGATTAGGCCATAACCAGTGTTTCATTGGTAAAAATAAGAGCAGGGACACAACGTTTTTCTTATGCGCTCACTACCAGCGCCATGGAATGCCAGGCTGTTTACCTCATGCCCCTTTCTTCCACCACCCTTCGCTTCATTTCACTCACTCTTGCAGGCTTATTTCATCGTTTTTTCTCATTTTGTCAATGTTTTCTATATCTTTTTCTTTCCTCGTTTACAGCTTTAATCTTGTTTGTGCTGCATCAGTCCGATGAGGAAAAATAAGTCTTGGGCCACAAATATGGATGCCAGCCACCAGAACAAATTAAAACCTGGCTTTAGCAATTCATAAAAAAAAGTGATTTCTACTCTCTAAAGTGGCCAGCATAATCATTTATTCACATTACCTCATATCTTTCAGCCGAACTGTCCTAGTAAAAAAAGGAAAAGCAATGTCTGCTCTCTATAATGTATGAGATATGGATATTTTCCCAATGACAGATTCCGGTTATTGCCTTGTAAAATGTTAAATGGGATTTGTATTTAGTTGAAAATCCCATAAAGTTTATGGTGATGTAATAAACACAAGTGTTTCCCAATGCTGACCTGTATTTCTGTGCTTACCTCCTGTGTAGTTAAACTGGTGTGCTGGAGAGAAACACTTTGAAACCATTACATTTTTCAGGGTTATTAGAATTGACATCTTTGGCATGGTTGTCTCTTCGAATTTTTGCCTTCACTAGTCTGTTCTTTCTGAACTTATTTTTGTTGGTATTAGGGCTCTCTGCTCTATACCCCTGCTTACCATTGCTAAAGTGCTTGTGCTCTCTCCCTTAAACATGGTAACATTTGTGACAACGTAATTGGCACATTTATTTTCATATAAGACTTTAGTATATGGTACTAACTGTTCCAAGGGCCTATAAATTAAATGATACCAGTGAGCTGTAGTACTCAGTGTCACCCTGTCAAGTAGCACTATGAAACGTCTCATGCTTGCCACAGTGCAATTTTAAACTACTATTTTGACCATGCAAAATAAACATTTTGCCAGGCCTAATCCTTCTTTTTTAATACATATATGTCGCCCCTAAGGTAGGACCTACCAGCTCATAGGGAAGGGTGCATGCTTCTTAAAAGGTAGAGCATGTTTACCTTAGTTTCTCATGTCCTGAAAGTGACAAACTCATAAAGTTGTTTTTCGCTGAAGCAAGGCTACCACTCCCATAAACTAACACTGGGTTGTCTTATTACACTTAATACGTGAAAACTTCAATTTGAGAACAGGTAGAAAAAAACATCTTTCATTCATTGGAATTATAATTATAAATCCTTCTCAATGATAATTTTGAGTTACTATTCTGAACATTTCACTTTTAGAAAGTTGGCATTTTTCTTCCTAAATCAAACATACCTTTCTGTCAGTGTCCAAAGTCACATAATCGATAATGGCTGTCTTGTGTGATGTGTATTACTTCCAGACAGGAAATAAAAGGCAGTTGTGGGGAAGGGTGTTCTCTCCTGATCAGGAATGCCTGGGGGGGGGGGGGTGTCCTCTGCTCTTCCTGAGCTTCAAAGGGTATACTGAGGGCTGTACCCAGCCCCTTCCTGACTTCTGAGGCATTCTGCTCTGTCACTGACAAATGCAGCTGCACGATGGACCTACCTCTCCCTTTGTTACCCTAGACAATTTGCAGCCAACCCAAATGTAAGAGGCAGAACTCACCAGAACCAGTCAAGGTGTTGACAAAGAGAGGAACTCGCACACACAGACTGGTACTGGGTATAAAGCTGCACCCTCAGATTCTCTCATCAGAAGACTCCTGGAACTGTTGAAGATTTTAAAGAAGGACTGCCCTTCTGTCTGAAGAAAGAAGACCAGACCTGTTTGCCTTGAACCAAGGATCCTCAGATGTAACTCCAAGGATCTCAGTTGGCTTTCCTCCTGTTTGACCTAAGGGACTCAACAATATCCTAGAGGCCTTCCCTGCAACTGCCCAGATGACCAGCACCCAGTGGGCCTACCTGAGTCCTGCTACTTGCCTCTGCTGGAGTGAATACTGATCCTCTAGATGTTCCCCACCAGTTACAGGACCCTAGGCCGGCATCAGAGTGTATTCCTCCTACTTCAAGATGGCAAAAACTAAACTGAGGATGAAAATCCAGTTGTTTTAGGCTCTTCACGACTGTGTGAAGTTGTGGGTTTAGTTTGTGGAGGAAGAGAGATCATCATTCATCCTTCTGGGGCCAGTGATTTGGTTACATTTTTCGGATAAGGGCAACGTTACTTTACTTCTAAATGTTCTGCCACTATCAGTCTCTTTGCCAAGGCCTTCATGGTTTCAGATCCAGGCAGCTTGAAACATCTCTCTGTGTCCTTTCTTGGTGATTATGTTCCTGGTTTGCCACCTTCATCATCACTCCTGCAAGATTACGGGGTCTCAAGGTGCCAGCAACTTTCTGTCTTATAGTTCATCTCTCTCCCTACCTCGACTCTTGATTTGGCTGCCGCTATGTGAGCCAGAAGGCTTGCGATGTACTTGTTCTGTTTCTTCGTAGGCTTTTAGTTTCTTCCCATTGTTGTTGGGTACCTCCTTCTGGTGTCACCTGTGCAGTAGCGTCTTGTGTTAAATAGTGATGGGGCCACATACCACACATCTACAAGCCGCATTAACACATGCTCCTGTACTTAAAATGTAATATATCTGTGCAAAACTGCCTGGTTTGAAGTCCGATGAGGGCCAGGTAGCCAGGCACTTGCAGGCCAATTCTCTACATTCGCACACACTGAGTGTTAATGTCATTACACAGTACTTACATTTTTACAGCCCTTCATTCCCACTAAAAAAGGTGGTGCTGTAGTGTAGCTTGGCGCCGATGTATTGAAGCCTGTCCAGGCACTGCTGGCTTAAGAATGTAACAAAGGGTAGGGGAGGACAAGGATCAACTGTGATCCAGTAGGGCTTTGATTACCATTCGGAGAAAAGAGAATGGAAAGTCCAGCCGCAGTCGTAGCCCCAGATATCAAGACAACAAGAGAGATGACTGGGCTGTTCCTAGGGGGAGAAAGAAAGAAGGAGAAGGTCACTAAGGTATAAGGGCTAGTTCTCAATGGAGGACCACCCCTGGGTATCCAATTTATTGGATATAATGGCCTCACACACCCTTGCGAGTGTCATGCTTCATCATAGGCAATGCTCCTCGTCGGGCAGGCGGTGCAATGCCCAACGGGCTCACCTCAAAGAGCTGCTCTTTATCGGAGATCTTTTATCCAACTGCCTATGGGTGAAGTGGGGGTGAGGGGCCAGGACAGAGTAGATAGTGCGGGTGAGGATAAAATGTGGTACAAGGTACCGGAAAACAATTTTATTCTGGTGGTCCTCTACCACAATAATAGTTGGATAAAAGATCTCCGATAAAGAGCCCCTCTTTGAGGTGAGCCCTTTGGGCATTGCACCCCCTGCCCGACGAGGAGCATTGCCTATGATGAAGCATGACACTCGCAAGGGTGTGTGAGGCCATTATATCCAACAAATTGGATACCCAGGGGTGGTCCTCCATTGAGCACTAGCCCTTATACCTTAGTGACCTTCTCCTTCTTTCTTTCTCCCCCTAGGAATAGCCCAGTCATCTCTCTTGTTGTCTTGCTGCTGGCTTAAGCTCTTCAAGATACGTCATATGACATGCTCCACCTTTTTCAAAATCAACATATTCGCCCATTCCGAAGTCTGCTGTGAAAGTTTACTATAACACTGGCTGTCAATTAGCACATTTGGTGTCCTGTAGGTGATCAGTGGTCAGCAGTGCTTTTCCTGGAGATCAGCCGCACCTTCAGAGGAAACAAAGCACCCTCCGGTCAGGATGCAACTTTGTTAGTAATTATTTTTCCAGCTGCTCAGGAGGCCTACTCATTGGTTTCACACACCCAATACCACCACACCAAGTATGGCTGTCTGAGTTCCAACAGATTTGAGGATCACAAAAGCAGCACAACTTCTGACACAGTCTAATCCATGAGTTAACGTCACTAATACACTTGCTGCTGACATCTGTTGTGATCTGCGGGCTAAAGGTGGAATCCCCGTAAGGACAAAGACACCTTTCATCCCAGTACATTTTATTTTGGAATCCATAACATGTTATTTATAGCGCTAAGTAATGGTAAAACCTGTTATGAAATACTATACCAAAGCATTCCACTTGCCTTGTCCGAAGATGATGAGGAATATTCTTTGTACATTTATTACATTTATGCATATGGGAGTAGTATTTAGTCTTGCAAATACATAGTGCTTCAGAGACAAATTCAGAAGTATTGAAATATTTCAGAGAGACAAGTGCCCGTTCAGAACTGCCTTTTAAAACAAACTATACACATTCATACAGTTTCTTTGGGAAATGCGTTGTCTAATTCACCACAATGCTTCTAGTTTTAAAAGACTCTGGAGGCGAACCCTCTTGATGATCCCTCCCAGCCCTCTTTTTGTGAGTGCTGGCATTGGCCACTTAATGTAATACCTGCTAGTTATTGCCCTACCATTTTCAAACGCCACCAGCTGCACATGTGCCTCCACTCACTTAGTTGACCTTATCTATCTACTAAAGGTTCTCTTTTCTGTCAGCTTTGTGTTCATGGGACTGCATGTTTTTGTACTGAAATGTGAGGGTCTGAATATTTGGTTATTGGCTCTTCTGTCTTCCACCACTTCACCACAGCATAATGGCACAGTTCTCTTTACCTTTGCTTTCTGCTCCTCACTGATTGGATCCTTTTGTTTTCTTTTTCTTCTTTCTTTTCTTCTAGTTTGACTGCTGTGTGGGAGAGTTCTTGTGGTCTTGTGATTGTGGCATTGGACTTCTAATGAATTCATTGCCTGCTGCCACTGTGGGCCTGACTCTGCTTCAGTGGTATGTTTTTTCGGTGTTTGCTCACTTCAGAGGTGTCTTTCCCCATGGTGTCTCTTACTGCATTTTTTATTTCCGGTCGGATCCAGGCTCCAGTTGCAACCTGAGTCCTGACACTCTGGCCAGACTGGATCATTGACAGTTTTTCCTCTTCTTTTCCTCTTGTACTTTGGCTGACTGCAATCCTATTGGATTTTTCAGGCCTCATCCAAGTCCTTAATTCCTCAGGGCATACCCATTTTCCCTATAAACAGTTCCCCCTTCAGCTGTGCTCTGGTATTGCCATAAACTTTGCTTTTGGGCTCTCTGTTTCTCCCATTTTGGAGGTTCGCAGTAATTTACAGATTTTTGTGTGCTCAACCATCCCTAAAGTGTTATCGGTCTGCAGTCCACTCCCGCTTTCCAGTCTCCCAATGTATCTCCAGATGACTAAAGGCTGGTGCTTCTGTCACATCCTGGTCCATGTGTGGATCTGGCTTCCGGTCATTTAAGTGTGTCATCTGTTGCGCAGTTCATCTTTTTTTATTGTTGTTTTTCAAGCATGTGTTAGTCTTCTTTCCAACTGTCCCTTCAGTAGTGTATCCTGCTCCTAGGTTGGTCTTTTTCCTCTTCTGCGGTTGAGGTTTCTATGGTTCTGTGGCGTCTTCACTGTTGGCCTGTTATCAGGTTTGTTCTCTGCATGGATACATCCTTGCATCATTAGGTCTGGTATGAGGAAAATGGACGACGAGGTAGTGCCCTGATTGATTACTTACTGATAATCTTCAGTACTCCAGTTCCAAATCTTTATCATCACAGCCCTGGATTCTCCCGCCCAGGTGCCTTTAACGGGGGCAGAAAGTGGAGGAACGACGTAAAGGGAAAAGATTGTTCTCATCGTCTAGGCACCCCTCACTTAGCTAAGGCTGTGACAAGGAAGGCTTGACTTGGACTCAGAGTAAATGAGATTACTGGTAAGTAATTGGAGCTTTAAAGAGCATATGGTGAGGTATAGTATGCACATGTAGGGGCATAGCTACCAATAGTGTAGCAGGTACAGTGGCACTGATGCCCCTCTTGCTGTGACTAGACCATTCACACAAATTTAAGAAGTATTATACAAGGCAACCAGTAGCCAGAGAAATCATTTCCTTGCTTGCACGAAGGCCCACATTATACAAGGCAACCAGTAGCCAGAGAAATCATTTCCTTGCTTGCACGAAGGCCCACATTATACAAGTTTTCATGGGTTTAGGCTTATGTGGGTTTTGGACGTATAGGATTAAAATAAGCCTTATTCTGCATCAAGAATGGTGCAACAGAAAACAGAATTGCCAAATCATAAATGAGTTAAACTATTACATCTGGTCCCAATTTTTCAAAACTCTAGTTCTGCAGCTTTCATAATCTTTGAACAGAAGTGGCACCCAATCAATTGTCTACATTGTCCACTTGTAAAAGCAGCCTTTGATTCTACGCACGAGGCACCTGTACATGCAAAGCTCAGGTCATGCTGACATCTGCCCCCATGGGCTGGCCAGTCTGAGATGCAGATGGTATGTACCCATGACAACGGATAAGCGCAGGCATTCGATTTTCGTTGCTAGGAGGTCTCATCACTCTTCTAATTGTACATCGACTGGTCGGGTCCCTCGTCCCCTATAAATACAGGAGCCAGTCCATCACCTTGAGTTTACAAGCCACCGTCCGCTTCTAGTAAAAGTGTAATGGAGTTAAAAGCATGAAGTCACTGCCGCACGCGCTGTCTGTTCTAGCCCCGCCACCTGAGCCTGATTAGTACCAGATGTGACTGACTGAGTCAAGAATGAATGCTTCACCCGCAGGTGGTGTCGAGACAGCCCACGGCAGAGAGGGTAGGGCTAGTTCTCAGATTATCATCAGAGTAAGGTCCTACTATAAAAGCGCGATATGCAGCAGCGTGACTTGAATTCGTGCGTTTGGTTTGTGACACCGAGATAAAGCTGTCGTTTAGCTGTGGCGTTTGACACGTTTGCTTCTTTAATTTGAAAACTACTGCCCTCCAGCGGATTGAAAAGTAGGGAAGATACTTTTGTATTTTAATATTAAACATCGTTGCAATAAGTAACTTCCTCACATGTGATGACGCTTGTTTTTCATGGCTTGCAGAATTTTGGCTGTTCACAGCCATAGAGGTCGATTTTTAGAGGCACTTCGAGGAAAGCTGTTTTTAAAACACCCATCCCACTTACATTTCTAACTGAGAATCAAGGACAATAGTTTTCGATTTTCAGTATTTATGTCAATAAACAGCAGAACTTAATAATACATCATCATTAAATAACAACGAGTAATCAAAGAAATAATACAGTATGTACAATGATACCACTGATGATCTCAATGGTATGTTGATTTGTAACGTCACCAGTGATGCAAATGATGTAACTTGTGACGTAATCTGTCGCACCACGTGTGAGGTCATGAGGAGTCCAAAGGGGCGGATACATTATGATTTTCATGGAGAGGATACAAGTTATGGTTTGTGGCGGTAACCCTAAGTGACCAGTTTCGGTGAGCTTTTAGCTTTATTTGTAATCCTCTCTACAATTTAACTGTGTTAACAACATTTGTGTGTTTTATGAGCAGGAAAAACATAACTTACCCTTTCATACCGCGGATCCCCGCTGTGCAAAGCTGGCGTAGAGCGTCATTATTGTTCATATACTGCTTTATGGTTCCATTAACTGATCCTTTTCATCACTGTAGAGTATATTTATGAAGAAACGCTCAGCATGGAGGCTCTGATTACAACATATCTCCCTGGGGTTTGCTAAAACACAAAGTGCAGATGCTCCTGCCCTGCTCTAATGGCAAGGTCTTCTTGTATTTGTGAAATCGCCTTATTCTTACAGACATTGACTATTAGAACTTTACATCAGTAGTTCTTCCACCAGCAGTTGCCATCAGCTGCTTAAATAAACGTTAAATGTGTACATTCTCTATATTGCAATTTGTACATTACTCAAACAGCTGAAATTTGGATGCAGTCAGTCAGTTTTTGACTAATATCGGAACTTGTGTTCAGTAAATTGGAGAAAAGTGCGAGCTATGGCCCCAGCCACTTAACCCCAAAGCTCATTGGAGCCATTGCATAGCAGGGCTGCATCCTGGCACCTGCTACTTTGTTATGCATGGAGGGTACGTCTCAGATTGAGAGCACATGCGCAGTCTTTCCTGCTGACCTTACTGCTCACTCTATGGGCCATATGTACAAACCATTTTTGCAGTAGGAAACGATCCAATCAGGCCATTTCTGACCGCAGAAATGTTTTTTCTTATGCACATAGAACAAATTGCGATTTAGTAAAACATTACCGAATCACAACTTGGTATAGCATATGTATACCGTTTTGGTATTTGGAAGGAGCATGCTAAGGGCATCTGTTCCAAATACAGAATCACAGTGCTATGTAAGAATGTTTTGTGGCTGTATTACTGGGGCAAAAGATTACTTTTTACTGAAACCTCAAGGGGGGTGGTAACCATTCACATACGAGAAGGGGTCCCCAAGGGACCCCTTTCCATTTGTCTGTTGAAACAAATATTTTTTAAGAATAGGCAGAGGTCCAATGGACTAATAATTACTCTTAAAAATTTAAACAAATGTTTTATTTTATTTTTTGAAAAGCATCCCATTTTCCTCTAAGGAAAAAGGGCTGCATTAGAAAAAAAAGATTGCTTTATTAAAAAGCAATCACAGACATGGTGATCTGCTGGCCCCAGCAGGCCACCATTCCCGTGATAGCTGCTATTCCCAATGGGTCACAAACTGCGGCCTACCTCATTGATATTCATGAGGTAGGATGATTTGTTAGCCAATGGGAATCGATGAATGAAACTAAAGGAGTTTCAAACATTAGGGATAACAATTTCCTAATTGTGATTAGCAGAGAATCACAATTAGGAAATTACTATCCGTAGAACCTGTACATATGGTCCTAGCTCCTGATTGGGAACTGCGACCTGAAGTGGCATGTGGTATCACACTTCTGTGAATCAGCATCGGTGGTTGCAAATTAGGGATTGGGATAGGGATTACGCTTCCCTCCCCCCCCCCCAAAAAAAAATAAACGTCATCAGTTTCTCTCCTAGTGAATCTGGTGAACTATTTTTGTAACACCTGAAGTTGCAAGCTGTTAAAGTGGAAGAGGCCAGCAAACCATGACTGGTATCGTTGAGTCTGGTTCAGGATCTGCTTAACCAACTGGTTTATAGTTCACAGGCATGTTTTTGTAAGGAACCTTTAGAGTACAAAACATCAGTGTTGGTATTAAGTTCATACTGAACATAGGAAAAGGGTATTGGTCTCAGGTAATCATCCCAACTCCACATTCCTGGTATTTTGGCAGGTTCTCAGGATTGAAGTTATAACCTGTTTGAGTGGCCAACACAGTTTCAGGGCTGGGGGATTAATTTATCCAGATTTCTATCACAAAAACAAAATTGACAGCAAATTCACTGATGAAATCGTGAATCTCTATTGCATGATTTATTGACAAAAAATAGTTAAGGATTACAGAGAAAATCTATGATGGTACTGTCAGAATTTGGTTTTGAATCGGCAGTTCTGATAGAAATGTATGATGTTACTTAGCATGCATTTACATAGCATGCTTTTACTTTGCATTTTTTTTAGTACGCATGTCATTACTTCACAAAATTAGTAATAACATTAGAATTTGCTTTTCTTAGCGGTCCCTTACTTCGCATGTTTTTACTACGCGTACAAAGTGTTTTTATTATTATTTTTTTTATTTGTAACCTGACCACTGGGATGGGATGCCAGGGAAATAGGGGATTTGGGTGGGTAATTAATGTAAAACATATTTGTTAACTACAGCACTACCCTAAAACCCTTTACAAACCACCCACTACACTACACATACACTACAACACTACCCTAAACCCTAAAACACTACCCCCTACACTACACATACACTACAACACTACCCTTAACCGTAAAACACTACCCTACACTACACATACACTACAACACTACCCTAAACCCTATAACACTACCCCCTACACTACACATACACTACTACACTACCCTAAACCCTAAAACACTACCCTACGCTACACATACACTACACCACTACCCTAAACCCTAAAAACACTATCCCCTACACTACACATACACTACAACACTACCCTAAACCCCCTACACTACACATACACTACTACACTACCCCAAACCCTAAAATACTACCCTACACTACACATGCACTACAACACTACCCTAAACCCTATACCAGTACCCCCCTACAATACACAACACTACCCTAAACCCTATAACACTACCCCCTACAAAATATCAGTTAACTACAGCACTACCCTAAAACCCTTTACAAACTACCCCCTACCCCCAAAACACTACCCTACACTACACGTACACTACAACACTATCCTAAACCCTAATACACTACCCCCTACACTACACATACACTACAACACTACCCTAAACCCTAATACACTACCCTACACTACACATACACTACCCTAAACCCTAAAACACTTCCCCCTACACTACACATACACTGCAACACTACCCTAAACCCTAAAACACTACCTCCTGCACTACACATACACTACAACACTACACTAAACCCTAAAACACTACCCTACACTACACGTACACTGCTACACTACCCTAAACCCTATAACGCTACCCCCTACACTACAAATACAATACTACACTACCCTAAACTCTACTACACTACCCTACACTACACATACACTACACTACCCTAAACCCTAAAACTCTTCCCCCTACACTGCACATACACTACAACACTACCCTAAAACCTTAAACACTACCCCCTACACTACACATACACTACAACACTACACTAAATCCCAAAACACTACCCTACACTACACGTACACTACAACACTACCCTAAACCCTAATACATTACCCCTACACTAAACATACACTACTACACTACCCTAAACCCTAAAACACTACCCTACGCTACACATACACTACAACACTACCCTAAACCCTAAAACACTACCCCCTACACTACACATACACTACAACACTACCCTAAACCCACAACACTACACATACACTACTACACTACCCCAAACCCTAAAACACTACCCTACACTACACATACACTACAACACTACCCTAAACCCTATACCACTACCCCCTACACTACACAACACTACCCTAAACCCTATAACACTACCCCCTACAAAATATCAGTTAACTACAGCACTACCCTAAAACCCTTAACAAACTACCCCTTACCCCCAAAACACTACCCTACACTACACGTACACTACAACACTATCCCAAACCTTAATACACTACCCCCTACACTACACATACACTACAACACTACCCTAAACCCTAATACACTACCCTACACTACACATACACTACCCTAAACCCTAAAACATCCCCCCCTACACTACACATACACTACAACACTACCCTAAACCCTAAAACACTACCTCCTACACTACACATACACTACAACACTACACTAAACCCTAAAACACTACCCTACACTACACGAACACTGCAACACTACCCTAAACCCTATAACACTACCCCCTACACTACAAATACAATACTACACTACCCTAAACTCTACTACACTACCCTATACTACACATACACTACAACACTACCCTAAACCCTAAAACTCTTCCCCCTACACTACACATACACTACAACATTACCCTAAACCCTTAAACACTACCCCCTACACTACACATAAACTACAACACCACACTAAATCCCAAAACACTACCCTACACTACACGTACACTACAACACTACCCTAAACCCTAATACATTACCCCTTACACTAAACATACACTACAACACTACCCTAAACCCTAAACACTACCCCCTACACTACAACACAACCCCCTACACTACACATACACTACAACACTACCCTAAACCCGAAAACACTACCCTACACTACACATACCTAAAACACTACCCTAAACCCTTAAACACTACACATACACTACAACACTACCCTAACTACACTGCCCCACTTACCTCTCTCTCCTCGTGGTCCCTCTCTTCACCTTCAACCATAAATAATTTTACATCTTTAACATTAATTTAAAAAAACGAAAAACAAAGTAAAATAACGCGTAGTAAACAACATTGCGAAGTAAAGGCATGCTAATTAAAAACATGCGAAGTAAAAGACAATGCATACTAATAAATGCTAAGTAAAACACCTGCAAAGTAAAAGATACGAAGTAAAGGTTGCTTCCCTTCTGATAGATTTGAGGGTATGTTTGTAGAAAATAGAAAGAAGGGGACCCCCTGAGTACTAGTGGCGAGTTCCTAGGTCTGGGCAACAATATTTCAAATATAACAGTTCCTAGGCAACTTGAGGGTCCTGAAAATTGTCAGGTACATCAACACACATTGGATCAATCTGACAGTGTACTGAACAAAGAACGGCAAATCAGTTTAAAAAATATATTGTTCATTTATTTTTTTTGAAACATATACACATGAAAGTTTAAAAGCCATATAAGGTGGCAAGAATACAATGAATGGCAATAATGTCTGATACAATATAAAGCATCAAATAATGTAAATAAAAGACATATATAAAATTAAATAAAAAAACTAAACAACAAAACAGTGGGTAAAAGGTAATCTCTACGTGCGTTTCGGCTTACACACGCCTTCTTCTGGAGAACCACTGGAGGATTCTAAAGAACAGTGAAGCATGGGCGCAAGGTGACGCCAAAGAAGAATTTACAGATGGGTGAAAGGAATTCAAAAAGGTGTGCACTATTTTGCATGTGCCAATGATAGATGGCGCCTGCAAAAGTTGATGGATTAAACCCAGATCTTTTGACTGGGTGTGAGTGTTTGATTGATTCAGATGCTCCGTCCATCACCACCCCCTTTTATATTGTATCAGACATTATTGCCATTCATTGTATTCTTGCCACCTTATATGGCTTTTAAACTTTCATGTGTATATGTTTAAAAAAAAATGAACAATATATTTTTTAAATTGATTTGCCATTCTTTGTTCAGTACACTGTCAGATTGATCCAATGTGTGTTGATGTACCTGACAATTTTCAGGACCCTCAAGTTGCCTAGGAACTGGTATAGTTGAAATAGATTTGAGGGTATGGACATACATTTAGGGGAGGCACAGTTATTGTTTTGAGCTATTCTGTGTTAAGTTGAGCATGAGTGAAATTCCAAACACATATGATGTCAAGAAGGGACAAAGGCCAGGTGTTTGGAAATTGAAAAAGTTGTCATAAATTGCGAATCCAGTGAGATTTTGAAAACCGACCTATGTACTAATAGGACAGTTCGTAAAATCACCATTCGGAGTTGGTCGCAATTTGATCTACTTCATCACTATTCACAAGGGAGGTTGCAAATTGTGACTTACTCTGATTGGATACCATCAAACAAATGGTGCCATGCTTAGGTCAGCAGACCACAATGCCTGTGATCACATGTATATAACATTTTGTTTTTAATTAAATGCTGTCTGTTTTTCTTAACGTAAACGGTTCTGCATTTAAGAAAATATTTTTTTTAAAGTGTGTTTAAGTGTTGGCTGTGTTCTCCTGAATCACTGCCTACATCCAAGCAAACTTTTTTTACTATATATATTCAGACACAAGGTAGGAGATGGTAACCTATCAAATGGTTTCTGACCAAAACTGCAGTCCAAAACCATTGAAATCCCAAAGCATTCCAAATCTCAATTTTGGACTGGATTTCCTAAACATGGCTCTTCCATATTGCAACTTAGTTTGCATTTCTAAACCCATTTTGCATTTGGGAAGTACTTACAGAATCATAAAATGGATTTAGTAAATACTAACCATGGGGATTATTGAATCACAGAATCTGAGACTACTAAGGGCCATATGTATCATGCCCAAATGCGTTCGCAAACGCTGCGTTTGCGAACGCATTTTTGCAAAATGGCATGTATCACACAAATCTGCATGCAAAATAAGGAATTGCGAAATTTGCGATTCCTTATTTTGCGATTGCATTTAAGGAATCGCAAATTTTGCGATTCCTTGAGTGCAATGTAAGAAGCCAAAAAAAATTGCTAAATGGCCTTAAGGAATCGCAAATTACCACCAACTTCTAGTTGGTGGTAAGTTGTGAATTCCTTGAGAAATGCAAATTTTTGCATTTTTCAAAGTGCCATGTGACGCACATACAAGCCATTAGGGCATGTATGTGCGCCACATGTGCACCCATGCATATTTCAGTTGTGCAACAGGGTGTCCTTTAGAGACCCCTGCACCCTTGAAATTATTCTCAATTTGCGATTAGCAAATTGCGAATCGCAAATTGAGAATAACTTCTCATTCATTCCTATGGGCCTCCTGGCCCATGCAAATGAATGGGAAACTATTCCTTAATTGCAATTCGCAATTTGCTAATCGCAATTAAGGAATTTTAAGAAATCGCAAAATAAAAGCGATTTTGTACATACATACCTATTTGCGATTCTCAAATAGCGATTTCTTAAAAATCGCTATTTGAGAATCGCAAAACTGGATGATGATACATATGGCCCTAAATGGCTTCATTCATCTTGCCTAAAGTCTCAATAAAGTGATGAAATTATTGAGTAGCTAAAAATTCAGCATTTTCTGCCCTCTGCCTGGATGGTGCATGGATGGATTAAATAGGCTTGCCTTTGGCATCCCACAGACTTTCCCACTGTGTTGGCAGGGCCGGACTGGGAACTGAAACAGGCCCTGGCAAACTGCTCGGCCTGCCCCCTTGGAGGGGAAGGGGGGGTGGACGAGCTGTTTGCTGGGGCCGGTTTCGACCAATTTTGTTACAGGGGGCCAATATTGCCGTACCCCAGTAACAAAAATGGCCGACCAGGGGCCGCAAACTGGCCCCCACCCTGGCGGCCCACAGGGGAAATGCCCAGTGCCGGCTATGGCCATTCTGGCTCTGTGTGTCGGGCAACATTTTATAGTGATCATGAGGTCAACACATAACCTGATCTGCAGCACTAAAATGTAAACTCCATCAATTAAAGATGAGATATGTATTAGGGAAGTCTAAAGTGACAGATAGAAGTTTGAGAAACTACCAAATACTGAGAGATTGGTGGAGAAAGGTGGCCAGCAGGAATTTTCTGAGACCTCAGCTTACATCCATCAAGAAGCAGGTAAGAAAAGAGAAATTCACTGTGACAGATTCATAAGGGAAACACATAGGGGACTATTAGGATGGCGGACGGACCTGCGTCCGTCCGCCACCCCCGAGGTGGAGGGACCATCCGCAGGGGCAGCGGCGGTCCCTCCGGTGCAATTAGGATGTGACCGCCACACTGGCGGTTACATCCTGTATCTTTAACCTTGCGGCGGGTGCTGCTTGAAGCATCACCCGCCGCAAGGTTAAAAACGCATGTTTTACATTTACATGCACAAAGCGGCAGGCACCGCGCGGTGCCTGCCGCTTTGTGCATGTAAATGCTGGGGGGTACCATAGGTACCCCCCATGTGCACCCCCACCCGACACCCTGGGGGTCCGCAACGGGCCCCCAAACACCAAAGGCCACATGCTTTTCCACAGAGGAAAAGCCGCTGTGGAAAAGCATGTTACACCACACATCCTAATTTGGCTGACGTTGTCTTGCAGACACCGTCACCAAATAGCCCTACACTCACCGCGGATCAGCGGCGGACGGACCTGCTGTCCGCCGCTGGTCCCACCTCAATCCCACCGCCATCCTAATCTGGCGGTGGGTGTTTTTTGTGGCCGCGGCGGTGAATCCGCATCCTCCAGGCCGGCGGTGGCATCCGCCGGCCCGAAGGATGCGGATTCACCGCCATCCTAATCGGCCCCTAAATATGGCACAGAGATAGATTGTCAGTCTTAAAGTGCACTAAGTGATTAACACACACTAAAGCATAAGTAAGTGGTGACACCATTAATCTAGAAAAAATAAATGTTTTTCATTAAGCCAAACAAATAGCACCCTGAGATCTTAGGTTAATTAAATTATGACGCATTCAAAATCATTCTAAATTCGGCTACTACAGTCGCTCCCAACCCAAAAAATGCCTTTGTTACTCACTGTAATGTGTTAGTAAAATCACTTTTCCAACTAAATATATCAAGAAGATTTTCCAAATATCATATCTCTCATTGATACATTTTGTGTCCTATTTGATAGTATACTATGCTTTGGAAACATAAAATTGTGTGCATCTTAGTTTACTGATCCCGATACCAAGCACCATGCAAATCTGACCTTGCCTTGCAATTTATGGCTTTCCTTCAATTTCATATTGACTCAAACTTAGTATAAGTGGGAACCACCTTAGAAAAAACAATTTTCATTTCAGCTCCTAAGGGTTAGTATTTGTACCTTTTCCCCTTCATTATTTGAGAATTCCTGTACAGACCTGAGTATGAAGGTATGATTTGCTACAATATTATCTGAGTTAACTGAAATGATAGTTTGATTGTTTGAGGTCCCGTTGAGGAGAAACACTTTCTTCTACCGATGCCACTCTGCTTCAATGTATCTGTTCCTGAATTAGGTACCTTCAACACCTTTAAATTGCACAAACAATAATATTCATGTGTTTGCATTGTTTCTATATACAATTTTGAAAATTCTCGTATTTGAATTTTTTAACTGAAACTTTATCTCTTTTCATGTTCTTCACAGCTTTGATTTTGTCTTCATGTCCCTAGGAAGACAAAAAGTGAAATTCAATACACAGGACCCAATGCAAAAAGTCATTTACAGCTGTAAGCCTATGTTTATGGCTCAAAATAGCTCCATTTATACCTCGCACCTAGTCACAAAAAATATACGTGTTTGAAGCAAGGTATTGTACTACTGTGTAAGTCCCCACTAAGAGCTCATTCCATCATATAGTAACAAACCCCATGGAAGGGATGGGAAGTGTGAGGCATGGTGTGCCTTGTTGGTTTGTGAATTTGTGGTTATGTACATACTCTTCCCTGGCCCTTACCAACCTGGATATGTTTGGTGCTTTACTCCAGCAAAAGGCTGGTGTAATTTCCCTTCTTTGTTGTAAGGGAAATGGAACACCCACACTTGGTGGTGTGTAGGAGCAAGGGTTTCTCCTTAGGGTAAAATATGTTTCTGTAGGAATCCGGCCCATGGTCTGCATTTTAGTGCTAGCTTTGCAAAAATATTGGACGTGGTAATTTCCAAATCCCAGGCTTGCAGGAATAACTTGGGAAATGGCAATCACCTTATTTTTCCACACATATTTTCAAAGATATTATTATATGTTAATAGAGTTTTGATGTACAAGACAGAAGAAATGACCTACCACACGATGTAGCTGTTATTGTGGGTGGATAGGTGCAGAGTTTAATTTCAATCAGATTTGCTCTGTGAGTCCGCAAGGTAAGCGTAAAATCTATTTAATCCAAGTGCTTTCAGATCATCAGGTGAGAGATCAACATAGCCCACTCTGAAAACAAATGTAGACTGTTGATGACCCCTGTATGTATATTATCATGAATTTGGATCTGGTAATCGGGTAATAGATTATTATTCAGACCTTATAACCCCACTTCTTTATCTGCACTTGTTGCAATTTGGTTGAGAAGCATTTCCATAGAACTGAAAAAATCTTTTCCTATGAATTTTGGCATGCACCAAAATATGCTATCCAATTATGCATGCCGATTTTGTAGATGTAGTGACCAGTAGCATTAAGGAAATATGAGGATGGGACTAGCAAGAGTCTGTCTTGCAAAGAAAATATAGTTCAACGTTTTGAATGATCATATCTACCCCTTCATCATTTAGACTATATTTCTTGCATGTTTGAAGCAACATCTTTGGAATTCGAATCACAAGATTTTATGTGAGTTGATAAAGGGATGGTGAGACTGGGTTATCAGTCATTAGTTAGAAAACCTAAACCACAAATTAATTTATAATGTGTTTTTTACATTGTAGACATGTACAATGCATTTTCATGTTATCTAATTTAAAAGGCTTTTACATGCATTCGGTTACAACACGTATGCAATGTAAACATACTTTAAATTACCTAACATTACAATAAGCATACATGTTCATTTATCAAAACGATGTTAAAGTTTATAAGCCTGAGCCCTGCAGTGCTCACTCTTTTTTTAATTTAAAATGGTGTAATCATGTTGGTTGTCACTGTGATGCATTTTCAAATGATTCTCATGTGGTATCTTATTGCATAGAAGCCAGCGGTGACCCGTCCTTATGGGCTGAGTTGTTCCACCCTCCACTTTTTTGCAGGCATGAATGCTGTTGGTCAGGCTGAGCAATGGTCAGCCTTACAGACAATCTTTATGTCCAGGCAAGGCAACCTGAGAATAAACATGTGCTAAATTCACAGGCGCCTGCAGCCTCAGTGGATCTTTGCCTGGCTGAAGATGTCCAGCCCTGTGGGCATGGCCTCCTCAGCTCGGTAGAGTGCCTCAAGGTACTCTCCCTCAAGCCGAGGTGATGTGTCACTGATAGCCTCTGACCTGGACGGTTCAATTTTAAACCTGAAGTGCCCAGGACAGAGAGTCTATCACTGATACCTGATCACAGAGTGGTTTGGGGTGAGCAGTCTCACTAACCTCCTCCCACTTTGTGAAGAGTAAGGGACCTCACCACCTCTCATTGGCTGAACTGAGGTCAGCCAATGAGAGGATGCAGCGGTCATCAGTAACTGCTGATGCTTTCCTCCAGAGACATTGCAGCTAGTAAGTTTTATGTTTTTAGGTCAGGTGTTAGCCAAGACCTTTTGATTTTACTAAAATATCTATATTAAACTTACATATGGGGCTTTTAGCCACCTCTCATCCTCCATTAGTTTGTTGGATCTTTCACATTTTGCTTCTGCCCACTACAGCTACGGCATGGAGCAGTGGGTCAGCCTGCTTAAGCACTGCTTAACTTCACTTTGAGTGACTGCATTTTGCTCTCTCACAAGAAGCACATCTGCACACAAACTAATTTCCTTCAGTGCCAGTTGTTTTGTTTTTACTTTAGTGTTTCCTTGGTGTTTAGAGCCTGATGTGATAGCAGAATGCTTCTGATGCACATTTTATCTGTTACAAATCCCATCTCCTGTAAATGCTGTTATAAGTTCGTTTTGGAGTGTTTTGCTTTTCTGACTGCTGCTATTTCACAGCTTACCAGATCAGATGGTGTCCATTTAAAACTGTCCTGTATGAAGATAGCCTCTCTTTACTTTCCTTCATCTCTTTTCCTTCTTTCTTTCCTTCTTTGCTTTTTTTATTTATCAGTTCCTTCTTTTTTCTTTCTTTATATCCTTCTTTCATTCTTGCCTTCTTTCATTCTTTTTTCCTTCTCTCTTTCTCTTTCATTCTTTCATTTGTTCTTATATTCTTTCCTTCTTTCTTGCCTTCTTCCTTTCTATCTCATAGGCAAGAGGTTTACAGCAAATGCCAGACTGATTGACTTTTTTAAGTATGTATCAGCCACGACCTTTTGATTTTACTAAAATAATGTGTATAACATAGTTACCTATAGGATCAGACTTCATCCATTAGTCTGCGATTGATGTCATTACGCTTTTTCTTCTACCCACTCAGCATGCATTAAGGGTAAATGTATCAGCCCACTTCAGCCTATGAGTTAGAGCATGCTGCCCTGTTACAAGCAACATATCCACACACAAAGTAGTTCCCACCAGTGCCATGGAGCACTGTAATAATGTGTGGTTTCATTGAGACCCCAGAAACGTTTTGCCTGTAACACATTATTGTCTTTTAGATTGATGAGGGTCCAGTATATTCCCAAACAATAGCATTTTGCAAAAACCATGACAAAACAAGATCTGCCAAAAGACTGGAGGCTAATGCCAGACCTATTGGATTTGCCAATGCTTGTTTAATGTTAGGTGCGTGCATGTGTATGTATTAATGCAATTATGTGTATTTGTGAGTGAGTCTTGTCAATGGTGTGTGCGTGTGTGTGCGTGTGAATGCCTGGTTGTGACTAAGTGTGCTTGTGTACGTGAGTAGCCCACCCACCCCCCATCCCTGCTTGAATAACCAGCTGCCACTGGTAGAAGCAGTAGGCTGAAGCATCTCTGGCTGACCCAGTTGTTATAAAACAATTTTAGATAAACTACAAGTAACCAGGGAATGTTGGGGAAGATTAATGCCTGCAACTGTGAGTCCCAGCAAAGGAAGCCAGATTAAGCCGTATTAAATCTTGGCAGTTTTAGTTTTCAGTATAGTTGGTTCCAGCTGCCACCTAGTGGGCAAGGACAGATGGTATTCTGCAGAGGTTCTTCTACGTACAGAATTACTAATGATCCTTTTCAGAAATTTGCGTTTGCAATCCTTTTATAACATTGCATATTCATTTACAACGCATGCAAAGGAAAGGCATGCGTTGCAAATGAGTATGTGATGTAAAAATGGATTATGAAAGCAAGTAATTGAAAATGATCGATATCACATCTAATATACCATTCTAGGAACCTATTAGTGCTTATTAAGATGTTGTCAAGCCCATTTTCAATTCAAGTAATAACTTTGAAAAGAAATGTGTCATCCTTTTATACTCCAATATTTCCAAGTCTTAAGAGTGCAAGGATTTGCTGAGGATTATGAACACATATTGTCATGAAGGAGTAAGACTGATCTACAACCCTTCATTACTTGGCCAACAGAAAAAAGGTCTTTAAAGCAGATAGGGGCAAGGAGGCCCAAAAAATAAAAATGAAAACCATTTTAAATTTCAGGGTATACAGAGCTGATTGAGGAAAGGGACTAATATATAAATCAAAAAGTATTCTGAAATTATTATTTCCCAGAGTAATCAATATGCTCCAATTTAGTAATGGTAATTACTGTGGTTTAGAGTGAAAATGACACTACTCTCTGACCCTGCTGTACAACTTCTCCATAGGGGATTATGAACGCTGTTTACCGAGGGTGGCTTGAGTGTTCATATGGTGCTGTGCAATTTTGCGTTGCACTCGCAACTTTTTAAAATGGTAAGTAAATTAGTGCAGTGCTTTGTGTCACGTTATGGCACTTAGTACTATGTGAGCACCTGCACAAATCCTTTCTAACTAAAACACAATCATCACTACCCTCCTGTAAAACAGGCACTATGTGCATCTCTTTCTTGTGCATTCACTTGAGGAATGTACATATTTTTTAAGTTTTTTTTTCTTTTCAAATGAACTCAATTCTTGATTATTTTCTTTGTTTATTTTCAGGTGGAAAAATATTAGATCGTGATTTGATTCTCTCAGCCCCAACCTCAACTATCAACCAACAAATAGGAATGACCCTCGAGCAAAACTCTATTATGTTACTAGTGCATCATATTCATGTGTTGTTTTCCTTAAATTGCCCTTTTTAGTTATGTACTGGTCACTAAAACTAATACCTTATATTGATATAAGGTATCAAACAATAACCCATAAGTATTCAAATGATAAGTGAATGTGTAATGCATAGCAAGGACAGCACTTGAATTTTCAATATTTCAAAAGAATTATGAACCAAACCTACTCTTCAATTGTTGTGTGTGCTCAAGCAAGAGGTTCTCCAATTTTCTCTTGTACTTGTTTCAAAATTAGATATCAAATTCAAATGATTATGTTTTCTGTGGTGGATAATTGTATGGATGTTTACATGTACTTAAATGTTTCTTGTAGGCGCTTTATTTTTCTATGACCTAAAGTAAACCTTTGTTTTGCATCTTTTTAATTGCGAAATGAATACATTTTAGGAACACAAGCATATAGCAAGACATAGTTGAAATGAATATCATCTTGTCATACCGTGCGTACATGTGTGATGCATGGCAAAATAGACAACCAGTGTAATCATAAATCAGTCCAATTAGCGGGCATTAAGAAGAGTGACGGTGAGGGTTAACAGTAATCATTTATCTTTCTTAATTTAAAAGAATCAGCACTTAAACACATCATCAAAAAAATGCAAAGAGAAAGTTGTACCCCAAATTATCCTATTTGCCTTTATCAACTAACATGTTGTTAGTGGTGTGTAGATGGTTCAGGAGATGGTAAAAGTTAACTCGTTTTGTGAAACAAAAAGCTTTAAAATGTGAATACATTTAGTACATGCAAAGAGAAGGTTCTTGCAAACAATGAATTCACATTATGCCACTGGTTTGACAAAAGGTGTATAGGTGTGGTTGGTTGAGTAAATAAAAAGATGAAACTTTGCAATGTATATTAAATCCAAAATGCAATGTGATCTGTCATGTTTTGTACACAGAAACTGTGTATTTGCTCCATAAAAAACTTTTTATCACAGATACTGGAATCATTCCAATGTAATTCTTAAAGAATCATGCTCATATAATTGTATCACTTTTGAAGCTTTTATCATATTGCTCTTGGCAAATCAAAACAATGTTGAAGACAATTGTAAGTTATGTTAAACTCTTGAATTAGAAATATAGACTCAGCACTATCTTGCTAACCACTTCCTAATCTTAAAATATAATATTTAATTTGAAACTGCTTCTACTAGAAAATTTGAAGATACTACGGTATTTCCTAGCAATAATTTATGAGATAACTGTTTCTCAGTACAAATTTATCACCAAATGTCACATTTTGAGAAAAGCATGTGGTCGTCATTAAGGATGTCACCGACAATAACCTTATCCAGTATTCCCCTATGCTTGATGATGTCAGGTTGGCTTTCTGAACATTTTGTTGCATAATTTACCACATTTCCCCTACAGTTAAACTCCTTTCAAGTGTTCGCCTTGTATTTCAAAGTAGCTGTCCAGTAAAACCAATATAAATGTGACAAATTAACAATACCTAAAGGATAAGTGCATTGTTAAATATGATTGTGGAATGTCTAATGAATGGCATACTTCGTTATTACTTAACTCTGTAAATTATTGTACTGTAATTTTCAATTATGATGGAACTGTGATAGAAGTTTCTATGCAGGCATCTAAGAATTCCTTAATTTCAATGCTTGATACAATTCTGTTCTTGCTTACGAAGGCAGATGCTGCTGTTGGTATATTTTGGTTTGCATGGAAGAGTACAATGCACCACTGTATAGCCAAGAAGAAGTTGCTACTTTCAAAACATGCCCTTATGCCATATTCATACATGTGCATGTTGTATATATGTCTAGAACTCCCATGATTCGTTTGCCTAAAATTAACATTTCAAATCACAAATTCTAAACATTAGCTGTTGAATGTACAGAATGTTAACACACGTAAAATGTGTGACATTTATATTTTGAGTGTTTATACCAAAACATATAAAGCTGTGTATGTAATATCGACTAATGAATGAGTTATAAAGAGGCTCATCACACAAGAGTATCATTATATGCTTAAACCAGTTTTTGTTTTGCATTGCTAAATTGAAATTAACTAAAATTAGGACACTAAAAAATATCCCATTAGGCTACTTTCTTTACATGAATGCAGAATTATCCCATGTGTTACTGTTCATGTGTCAGGTCTGTATTCAGTGTTAGAACTTTGAAATGTAGTCTTGAAGAGGAGCGTGTCCTCATTTCAGGTGGAATTCATATGTTATGTTCAAAATTAATCACAAATCTTCTCCACCTGAAATCCATTTGTCAAGGCAGACATCAGAACTGGTTTCTCTGGTCTTCATTGCAATGGGAACACATAAAATATCCAGCAGTTGTATGTGGTTGTGGAACAAAGTTTTAAAGAGGACATGGTGCTATTAGTCCCTGACACATATATCAAACCATATGTGTTGTATAAGCCAAAATATGATTCATGGAGAAGTCATGGGAATTTTGCATTTTTATGTTTTTGTAGCACCTCTTTTCATTTCAGTACAATTTGGATTGGATTGTAAGGCAAAAGAATTGACACGCATTTGTCGGCGATCACCATTTTCCTGTCACACCTCTTTCTGCAAATATGCATGGTACATGTTGTCATTGAGCCTTAAGACAGACTGTTAGTTCTTTAGAGCATTTAGCCAAACTTGCTCATTACTGGCACACAAATGTGACTGTATTATCACTGCCTGTCAGGTTCCTCTGAGTACCCTGCTTCATCACCATCTTGGAGCAAGGTGGCACCACAGATTGTGGATTTAAAGTCTGGTCCAAGTTCATCACATTGCTAGAAACAGCTAACAGAAAATGTCAAAGCTAAACAGGTAGGGCCAGATGTACGAAGAACTCGTACGTTCACAAATTACAGATTCCTAGTGGGTAGCAATTCAACCTACCTCCTGAATACTAATGTGGTGGGTCACAAATTCTGACCCACTAAGATTCACAGCCATCACCAATATGGTAGCCTGCTAATTTAAGCAGACCACAATGTCCATGATTTCTTTTAAATAAACCAATATATATTTTTAATGGAGCCCATTTTCCTTAAAGGGAAATTGGATGTGTTTGAAAGAAAATAAAAAGTGTAAGTTTAATTTTATAAGAGTGGGCATAGGTATTGGGACCACTTGTTCCTCCTAAAAAATGTTTTTGTCAACATTCACAAAGGGAAAGGGGTCCCTTTAGGACCTCTTACCATGTATGAAGAGCTTACTACCTCCCTTGAGGAGGTGGTAAAAGATTAACATTTTGTGACTGGAATTTGGTTGCGAAACATTAATACATACCAACCCTACTTATTATATTGAAAGGGATGTCCTAAACATGCCCCTTCTAAATATCAAATTAGTATTGAGTACCAAACATAAACTGTAATTTGGTCATGTGTTACCAAATCTCTGTTAAATTTTGTACTTATAACAATGCCCTTTTGCAGTTGTACGCAGCCCAAACCAGTGAATCAGGCCTTTTGCAACCACAAAAAAGCTTCGCACATCTTGCCCATGGTTCGAAAATTCAAAGGAACATTAGCAAAATTGCTATGGAATGGTGACCTTCCAGATGTTTTATTGAAACTAGTAGTAAAATTTGGAGAACCAAATATTCACAATAACTTTTGTGATGATTGTCTTATTCATTACTACAAGGAATTACATTTTCCTACCTGGAACTTTAGGTAACAGAAAGTGAACAGATACACTTCAAATTTCCAAACAACAACAACAGTTGAATTAAGATGTGGTTATGTACATCAGCACACTAAATGTGCCTGTTGATCACCTGGGTTTTGAGCAACACAAATGTTTTGCGCATGTCTAAACTAACATCCATTGAAAACACAGTCTAACTTGCTGGCAGAATTCCCTCGTCTATGTTGAATATTTCAGGTCCACAAGTCTTGTTCAAGCTGTTGAAGGATCATCTGTAATATAAAATCTTTTGCAAGTAGCTGCAGTGTTCAGTGCATCCCTGAGTGCCTTACACAGCTTGTTGACACAACCACACGTAGTTTTTAAAGAAACAAAATCCGGATAGACATTATGGGATGGATAATACCAAATCTATTTTTGAGTGAAAAATATTGCCAACAAATTCTTCATTGGACAAATGTGTATTAGCACAAGAATGGGTTTAGTTTAGACTCAGGAAATCATATTGTGAAAATATTTATGAAGCTATGTATTTATTTGATGTACATTTTATATAAAGAAATCTATTGTAAATTATTATTATTATAAAACATGTAAAGGTTATCAAATGACTATGTTAAGACAAATCCGCCACAAGTTATTAATGTTTCCCAAATATATCATTTCAGTAACCATAACTAAATATGTAATGTCTGGTTCAGTGCTGGAAGAATATTCTGCAATCCTAATATTGGATTAAATGTTAAATCAATTACAAATTTTACACATATTTTTGTAATCTGATTGATATAATATATATATATGTATATACATCAGAAAGTTTCTATTCATTTGTAAAATACACAAATTATTGTAACTTTTTATTAAAAAAATGATTGTTTTCAACTAATACTTCTGGTGTCCACTGGTCTATAAGAAGAAATGCAGGTCAAAGAATACATTGTATGAAATCCTGTATTCTTATATTATCACACAAGCATGTTGCGTTCGTTATAATCAGGGATTGGATTATACCTATAAATTCACAATTGTACTCATTAAGATATCTATTTGCTTACGTTGGCCCTACCTCCTCCACATAGCAGTACGTATTTGTTCTTCGATTGCTCCATTGTAGAGGAGGCCATAAATTGTTTCAGTCATTAAGATGTGTGTCTGGTGGATCTTGGCCTTTTCACATTATTGTCAAATGTCACTATGTTCTATTTAAACCGCCCTTGGGGAAAAGCATGGTGCCAGTTCCAACTTCTTATCACACTTTTCTTATATTCTTCGTTGACTGCTGATTAAACCCTCCACTCTTCAATATGTGTGGTGTCCAACACTTCCCAAGCATCTGCAAGCTCTGCCTTGTCAAGCAAAAACTGAAAACAAACAAGAATTTTATACTGCACTGGGCAGGAAGAACATATCATTAGGTTAAACGTCTTTGCATCAACTAACAGACACACTTTGATGTACAGGGAGGCACAAATTGCTCTTTAGGACTGTAGGAAGAGTGGGATGAAGAAGATCTTCAAAATACAAGGGGCTTGTTCATATTAATCAGTTTGCATTTCCTTGCTTCCAACAACTGTAAGCTAAATGAAGGGTGAGAGGAGTCTGGTCAAATTTAGGGAGAAATAAACATCATGAATCCTCTGTGCTTTGACTTTAAAACCGTTGATGGAAAAGCTATGCCATTAGTAGCTAGAAAAGTGAAAATCACCTGCTGAAATATTTTATTGGCCCAGGTTTGAAAAATCATTCTTTTGCTAAAGAAAAACATAAGCTTATAGGCATCCTTATGGGAACATGCAAGTATACACTAACCCTTACCAGACCTGGAAAATCTGGCCATCATTGCACAGAGACTTGGCAATTGGGCAAATGCGACAATGATAAGAAATTATCTCAGTGCACATACGTTAGTAAATGAATGGCTCCCTTTTTGGAATTTATTGTTTGGGTTTTGTTGTGCCCAAGATCTTTCTCTTTAAGATTCCTGGCAAATATGACTCCACCGCTACTTAAATGCCATTTTCAGGCGACACCTGTATGAAGCTCCTTCCATACTTTACACCTACAGATGGGAACTAATTATAAACAGAATGGCTTGATGAAGATAAACATGATGGAGACACTCGATTGCATCTCGTACATTGCTCCCTCTTCAGTGTACTGGTTGTGTGGTGGAAGAAAAATTAAAAACATGTGCAAGTAGAACATGTAAGGTCTGATTGACAAGGCTGTTGGAAATCCTTGCCGACATAGCCACATGTCTGTGACTTGCATAGATTTCTGACTTTTATCCAGGTTCAGAGGTGTTAGTGGTCATTTTACAAGAAAGGGGTTGGGGGGGCACACATGCACACATACACACTCTCTTACAACCATGCATTCACACTTGCACACACACCCAATCACAGCACTCACTCAAAATTACTCATACATACACGCACACACACACCAAACTTAAAAAACAAATAAAACTTACCTTAACTGCAGCTCTTTGAGAGGGAAACCTTGAAGGTACCAGGAGGGTGGGACTGCTGCCTTCCCTCATTGGCTGACCTGAGTCCCTCCATCATCACAGAGTGGGATAGGGTCAGTGATACTTTCAAATGTGAATGCTGGCAACCTCTTGGTCCATAAAGCATCAATGTTTTTCGATGGTGTGGCGGTTCCATTTCACCATAGAGCGGAGTTGCACTGCTGCATAATAGTGAGATAAGCAATACAATCCCAAATCTCCCTCCTCTAGAGGTCCTGCGTTCAGCCATGCAGGGTTTCTTACCCCCCCCCCCCCATATAAATTGCTCTAGGCACCCCTGCATATTCTATTCAACGATTTGCAGTAGATGGCACTCTAACATAAGGAATAGTATAATTCACTATTCCAACACCTTTCCTACTGTTGCGTAGGCTGGAGTAGGAATAGTAAATTATACATTCCTAATGTTTCATCGCTATCTACTGCAAGTCGATGTAATGACGTGCATAATAATGGCATCGCGTTGTAACAATGCGGTCATTGTAATGACCGCGTTGTAACCTACCACGTAGTAAAAGCACGCATTTTAACGTGCAAGATTCCCCCTGACTGACTTAAAATGCAGCATATTCCTGTGTACAAGTGTAGATGTTGAAATGGCAAGTATACTTAGTGATGATGTTCGTAGATAAACATTCCCCCAAAAAACATTACAACAGCAACAAACTTGATTCGTTCTTCCCTCCATGGAGCCTTCAGTCGCTCAATTCGGCCCACTAAATGAGCTCAAGGAGTCTATGTCCAAGTCAATTCTCCATCCCTGACTCAAATGCTCCCAGCCTCCACTCGCCACACTCTGCATTCATCTTACCATTATCCGCTCCCTGGCCATCCCAGGCTCCTTTCTTTCTAATTGGATCTGTCAGAAGTGCCACGGTGCCAGTGCTGCAAATGATAGCAAATAGCTTCTGTCATTCCAACTCCACTTTGTTGCCTTGTTGATATGCAGCTTACTTAGGACCACTGGCCTCTCTTTGTGTATTTCATCCCAGGAGGGGCAATACCTAGACAGTTTGGTCGGCACCACAACCCATCTTCCTTGTTTCCATCGTTCCGGCATTCCCAATCCATCGGTCGAGGCCATCAGATGGAGGGCACTCTGATGTATCGCCACAGATCCAGGACTGATTGCACTTCAGCCAAAGTGTGGATTGTGTGTGATGTGCAAAATAGTGAGATTTAATGGGAAGCCGC
This sequence comes from Lissotriton helveticus, assembly GCF_964261635.1. Taxonomy (NCBI): domain Eukaryota; kingdom Metazoa; phylum Chordata; class Amphibia; order Caudata; family Salamandridae; genus Lissotriton; species Lissotriton helveticus. Next base: position 970,290,007 of record NC_136065.1, on the reverse strand, counting down.
AACAATCCTTAACACACCTTCATTGCAGGATGTTTAGGAAGAGGTTTTGAGTCCAGTGGATCATGAACTTCTCAAAAGACATTGTTCCAGTTGCCCAGGCTGCGGCCATGATCCCCTCTCTTCGATTAAAGTGATTGACACAGGTAAGTGAATCTATTTGGATTCTCTTGGCGTATGACAGCTTGCCAACTCTATGTGTGTAGTCAAGACAAACGTCCTTCTGTGCAAGTCCAGGGAGAAAGTGATGGAAGAGTCACTTCACATAGTCTTCAAGTGTATTTCTATCTTACTGGGGATGCCATGCATACAAATATTTTATCTGCCTTATCTGTTTATCAGATCATCCAGATGACACTGGAGATCGATAATCTGGTCACGGAGTTCAAGGACCTAGTGTTTGAGCATCTCAAGTTCCTCTTCCCAAAAGAATCATTGACTCAGGTCCCCCAGTTACTGTTTCACCTCTGTAAGGACTTAGGAAAAGTCCTCACACAGGGTAATGATGTTGTTGTGCAGCTCACCAAATAGCTCCTCCATAAAGGTGTGGGTGAGGGATGCCACAACTACAATTTGTGCCACTCTACTAGTTGAGGGTTTCTGACTCCAGTCCCAGTTACCTTAATATCTTGGCCTCCTTCTGCTTTTTATGCAGCCGCCGTAGTGAGGATGTCCTTAAAATCTGTGTCATTCTTGTGTTTGGCAAAGGCCATCTTTGGTACCTAACTGTTGTGTTGGGAGGTCTAGTCCAGCTCAATGGGCCGCTCCCCGTGTTAGTGCTGTCTCATATCAAATGGAGCTTGCCCCTGCATTTCCTCCTAACCTCAGGTACCCCCCTCGTCTAGGTCCTAATGCCCACGATTCACCCAAATATATGGTGGGATGTGGAAAGGACGGTTCAGAGGGCGACGTATCTGCGATTCTAGTTGAAGGTTGGCAGATGGTTCTGTTCGCCTGAGGCCTGCATTGTCTTATTGCCCAAAACAGGGCACAAATTCAGACCTCTGGTGTGAAAAGCTTCTCAGTGTATCGAGAGCCAGATGGTCACACATGTAATTGGTGGCCCAGTCCACTTTCCAGCAATCTTGCCCTGGCCCGTCGCCAGTCTGCGTCCGCTGGGGCAGCAGACTCGAAATTAAAGGTGGGTATCAAGAGTCACGATCCCCTAGCACTGGCTCCTTGGTGCTCGGAGACTGCTGACTGGAGATCACTAGACTGGTGCCAGTGCGGCACTGCAGTCCCACTCAATACAATTGAGGAGACCTTTGCACCGCTCAGTCCAAGCTAAGGGAAACCAGCCCCTCGTCACTCCTCAATGGTCGCCAGGGTGCTGGAGGCCAAAAGTTGCTACATCTGTTCAGGGCCCCTTAGCCCAAATCTTCATTGGGTCTGGCCCTAGCCTAAGCCTCAATGACATCAGCTGGTACCCGACTCGGCGACCTGGCCCTTTTCGTGGGTCTCAGATCAAGCCCCTCTGCCACCTGCCACAGTCTAGGCCTCGACCTATCTGTCACCGCCGGATGCCTATCCTGTCTACTGGTGGGGGTGGAGATTTGATGCTCTGGGCAATGATTACACCCCCTTCCACATACCAACTCGACTCCCTGGACCCTGGCATGTGTATGGGGGCCATCAGAACTGCTTTGAGGGCCCAGGATAGCAGGCGTGGGGAAGTTTCCTAAGGCGCGGCATGGAGAGGAAGCTCCTATTCTGTTGCCATCTTGGACATGCCCCCCAGGAACATTTATTTTGCAGGTCATTTGTACATAGGGATTTACAAGTAAATTAAATGTGCCAATTAGTGGTATGATTAGGGGTATGATATTTCTAAAATGTTAAGAGAGGAGAACACAAGGACATTACCCTTGGTTAGCAGGAGTAGTGAGTAGAGTCTTATAGCCAGCAAAAATGGGTTCAGCAAAAGAAGACAAACATTTTGAGGGAATAACATGCAAAAGATCATCTTTTCCAACATGAGTCCCCGAAGCAGAAAGCAGGAAGAAATGCCCACTCTAATGTGAGTACTTATCACTAAGGTAGAAAACTTTGAAAGACCATCAGAATTGGTGGTCAGTCCCAAGATGATGTTCCATCTCAAAATCCATTCCCTGGAGATGGAGACCCTCACCAGATTTGGATTCTTACACTACATTTGCAAAAGCCATCTGAGGGGTCTGTGGTCTGTCTGAGCTCATGAGTCCCAAACAAATATGGTCTCAACATCTTCAGTGCTCATACCACTGCAAATGCTTTCCTCTCAATTGCATTACACCTCTGTTCCCTGTTAAGTATCCTCATGCTGATGAAGACTACAGGTTGGTCCAAGCCCTCATCATTTAGCTGTGACAAGACAGACCCAGTGCCATGATCTAAATCATTCATCTGAACTAGGAATTCCTTGGAGAAGTTGGGTGTCTTGAGCCCTGGCTATGTACAAATGGCCTCTTTCATGATATTAAAAGTGTTCTGTCACACCTATGTCCAGATCATCATTTGAAGTTCTTGAAAGTCAGCTCAGGTAAGGAGGAACCTTAAGCTCACTATACACAAGACCAGTCTTTCAAAAAACAAGTTGATGCTGCCTTGGCCTTGATTGTAGCTGTATGTACTCAAGACCGGGGTACTCCTTCTACACTTTGCAAAACTCTGCCTGGGATACCACCCATTCAGTTTGCCTCCCAGCCAATTCAGGTAGGTCTTCCACAGCAACAATGTTTTCCTCTGTAGGTTTTGGGGTGTCACCCTCAGGAGCAGCCTCCTCCCGAAATGTGGGAATTTCTGGGGCAGGTTTCCAATATCCCCTGCCTTTCCTCTTTGTGGCATGCATCTAGGCCACTTTTTCAGACTTCAGGACCTTCTGATTCCTCTGATGAGTTGTCCTGGACCACTTGCTCAGGCACACCCACTCAGGGAATCCTGACATCTCCAAGTGAGACCACTGAGGAGATTTGTTAACTACGCATTAAACTGAAAATACGGTGAGGAAGTTAGCGACAGCACCCACAACCCTTTGATAAAACAACTTTACTTTTACATGCTAAAAAACATATAAGCAATTCAGAAAAATGACCTTTGAAAAATATCAGGCAATGGGACAGGTGATGATTTTGGGGTCCCCCCCTAACCTAGGGGGGAGGACCAAGCCGATGCCTTGAACACAAAGAGCATATCATGCTGAACGATTCGTTGGAAATCCCATCCTTCTAGGACCACCCCAAGCAATGTTATGGGCAAAAATACAATGCCAACAAAAGGCCCAGCAAAGCATTATGGGGCAAGATTCATTTTTTCATTTTCTTTTTTAAATGCATCTCGTTTTCCCTGAAGGAAAACGGTCTGCATTTTAAAAAAACTGCTTTATTAAAAAAGCAGTCACAGACATGGTGGTCTCTTCTTTATCTTCATGAATCTCTAACATTCACATCACCCTTTCTTTTAACATTTCTTCCATCATTTTCTCCTATACCGCTTTTTGCTTCCTTTCTACCACTGTTTCCACCCTTTATTATTTTGTTCCTCTAGTTTTTCACCAGTTTATCTTCTATCGATATCTATCATCCTACTACCTTCATTGTTACACATTAACCCTGTTTTTTTACCGTCATAATTCTCTTATTTCTGTTCACATTCTAACCACTTTCCATTCTCAACATTATTATCTTTTTTTATTATCATTTTTCTCCCACACCTATACTATGGATTGACTCCAGGTTGAGTCTTATTTCCCGTCAGTCTGTTTGTTACGATATTATTGTGAGTCCGTTGTTTATGTCGGGCGCACAAACTTCTCCTGTGAGTCCGTCTTTTATATCACCCGTCTTGCATGCCGCCGTATTCTACCATTCTACGTGAACGCGGAAACGCCACATCACTTGCTAAACGTTTGATTTCGGGTGAGTCTGTACCTGGAACTTTACACCGGATTGCATGCACTGCCAGAATAATTGCGCGCGATAGTGTTTCGTTTATTGTTTATTTTTAGTATATTTACTTTCAGCACTTAACCTTCGCTTTACACGCATGTTACCGACTTTTCGATATGCTAACACTACTACTCGTCGGCTCTCACTAACGCCTGGTTATTTCACTAGCTCTATTGTTTCTCACGTTATCCACCGACCACTCCATGGTCAATTATATCACCCTCATGCTCATTTTGCATCAGCAGTATGCCCGTTTAAGTATTTAGTTTCTCCACGTTGTTCAGTCACTTCACTCGTTCTCTTTGCATAATCAGCATGCTCACTATCTTTTACCCGCGATTCGCGTTAATTCCTGTCCTCGCTTTTGACCCACGAAGCCACTCGCTATATCACCATGGGAAGCACGCACTTTCCCCTTTGGATATGAATGTTGAAATGAGGTTCTCTCCCCTGCTCCCCCTCTTATACGATGTTTATCTCCTTCTAGATCCCCTGATGAAGGGACGCTATGTCCCGAAATGCATTGGGATTAACTACGGGATCAACTACTGTTTGAAATTTAAATGTTGACACTAATGATACACCCACGGTGGTCTATATGATGTATAATATACAACCACTCGGATATAATTGGATCAATAAATAAATTCAGATTTAAACCTGAGTAAAGTCTGATATTCTCAAGGCTAAGACCTTTTGGTGCTCCTCGAGATCCAGCGTGGGATTTCCCACGCCCCCTATGTTATAGTGACCCCAGCAGGCCACCATCCTTGTGAGTGCTAGCAATTACCAATGGGGTTGCAAATTGCGACTACATCATGCATATTAATGAGGCAAGCAAATTGCGACCCTATTGGGAATCGCAAACAGTGTCTGAGACACTGTTGTACATTCACTTTTGCGAGTTGCAAATTGCGGGTCGCAATTCGACGCAATTTGCAGCTCACAAATGTGAATGTTCGTACATCTGGCCCTTAGTGGGTTAGTCCACCAAATCCACTCAGCACTGGTTAAACAGTGCTGGCTGTCCCTAAACTGTAAGCAGAGCTCCTATGGGGTATAACCGAACTTGACAACAAGAGCTTCTATCATGGGAGCATACCTTATCCTGTCAGCTTTATCTAGGGTTGTTAGGGTATCCCTGCTGGTGACTGGCATATGCTTCCAGAAATTACCTCCCAACCCTCCTCTGGAACTCTGTACATGCACAAAGGTATCTCATAGATTTCAATGACATCCCTCACCAAAAAGCTAGGCACCAGGTCTTTGGCAATATGGAACCTTTTAGATCCTCTAAGCACCTCTGTGTCGCTGCCACCATCTCCTATAGACTCTTTGCGTCTTCAGCTTTCAGGTTTAGCTCCTTCTGTCTCATCTCTTATGCCAGCAGAATTGTATTCTCCTCTAGAGCCAACCTCTTTTCCTATAAGGCTCTCTTGGCTTTGGCCTTTTTCTCCTCCAAAGCTCTTGCTGCAACTGTATCACGTTCCTTCTCTTCCCATGCCAGCTTTTTCTCCTCTATAGTCAGACTGGCCAGTTGCTGCCACAGCTCTCTCTCTCAGCTTACCTTTCCTCCATCCCTGTAGGGGTCGGGATGTGGGAGAACGTGCTGATTTCAGCCCTAGATTAGGCAGGGTACCTCTCTCCTGTGGGCCCTTCTCTCTCCTCTGACACTGAGGCCATTACCAGGTCATTCTCTTCCGCCTCCTCTATCTCATCCTCATCCTCCTGCCCCTGAGATGTACACTGCAACATGCAGACTTCTTCCCAGGCTCTGAGGTCTAGCAGTTACTCATGGGTGTTGGAGCATTTTGTTTTACCTTTAACCTCCTCTCCTAACACAACTTTTTCAGCTCTGCCACAGTGAAGATTTCATTTTTGCTGTGATCCACCAAACTTCTTCCTATAACTACAGGAGCAAAATATGAGGATAGGAAGAAATTTTGGAAAAAGTTAAAAATGGCCAATTAAGAACAATGGAGAATTTAAAATAACAAATTGTTTTTGATGTCAGAATATAACAAGGGATGTTTTTTCTTCACACAAATCACTGAGTTGGGATTGCAAATACACAAGTACTGAATCCTACTGCTCAACACCAATATAGTAAATTTGAGTATTAGTTGGAGGGGAGGTGAGAATGCACCTCAAATATTACTCACAATCCTTGGTAGAGTCAACCACAAAAGTCCCTAATTAAACAAGTACTTATCTTCAGGTAACATGGAGCAGATCAGTGCGGCTGAACCTAGAGGCAATATATAAAATACTCATGCAGTACTCAAACAGTAATATAGTGAAAACACAACACAAGAAAAATCACAAAACCAGTTCGTAAAATAAAGCAGATGTCAATAACCAAAATTATACCAAAATGACAAATGTTTAATAAGTAAAACCAGAGATAAGAATGTTTTACCTTTGAAATACAAATAGTGTCAAATATCACAAAGCGCCAACTGCTATTATCCAGTTGCACTTCACTATGTCAAAGTCAAATGTTTCAGCCTACCGCGATGGAGTGTGGGTTAGATATGGGGACAAGCTCGGTCCCAGTAGAAAATGTACCTTCTGACTTAGAATCTGGTTCTTTAACCGTGCTCAATGACAATGGATTGGGGTACCGGTGTGGTCATCGACACAGGCGGGAAAGCTCTGAGCATCCAAAGGCTGAGCTCTAAGCCCAAGAGGGTCTTGATGTTCGTTGGTTTCATCCTCGAGAAGGGCTCAAATCACATAGAAGATTGTCCCTTTAAGGCGCAGGACTTCCTTCATTACATCACGGAGACCAATGAACCAATGACAATATCGCCTCGTTGGGTGAATTTTCAAAAACCCAGAAAGGGAGAGAGAAACAAAAATGTTCAGAGAGGGGAGATAAAGCCACCAGCAGATGAATGTAGAGTAACAGACCCGTGTGACCCTTTTAGGAGAAACAGCAACAAAAAATCCCAATCGCTGGATTCAGAAGAAAAGACCCGCTGTATCCGTCCTCGACAAACAAAGAGACGCCCATTGCAGAGTCGTCGGTAGAACCCAAAGAAGGTGAAGGAAGGCAACGGTGTTGCAAAGTGTCCCACCATGTTCCTAGAGGAGTGTGGCTCTCCCAGGTACGCATTCATTTACGGGCCTGACAGGGAGGCAGGAGGAAAGAACAAGCAGGTCCTAAACAAAAGGGGGCAATTGGAAGGAAAAATGTGTGATAATAACTAAACAGTGTGACTAGTAACTGGAACCCTCATATCACTGGTAGAGTATTATTTTTCTTTTTTTGTGTGTCAGTGAAATTCCCCACTCCTCTTTCCCTTAAAACGATAGAAAATAAAGAGAGCTGGAACACTTACCTGGCTCAGTATTTCTTTCCAAGGCGCAAGTACCGTTGGGCAAGAGGGAGAGGAGGAACCTACACAGACCCTAGAGGAAAACAAAAAGAAGAAAAAGAGAAACAATTTAGTTTTGAGGCTCGAGGTTTGTTCTCTATGAAATAAAAATATTGTGAGACAAAACACCACTCGCTCCCTGCCTATTTTTATCCTGACAATCTCTTACACATGGAGGAGAATGTAGGCAATCCTCCATTAGACTGGGACTATGGAGAACCTTATTCATCAGTTAATAAAAGGGCAGGAAAAGCTGGAATGGTCCCTAGAAAGGCCAATGACTTTGGCACAGGCTGACCGAGACTTGTTCAAGGATTCCACGCACCAACAAGTAGAAAACATGCATAAGATAGCGGAGGTTAAATAACTGCTTTGGAAGGGGAGTTCGATTTGGGGGTTACCCAAGATAAGCTGCACCTCCTTAGTCTTAAGCAACTTGATTATAGAGCACTGGTTACTGATGCTGCGAAAGTAATGAGTAGAGAGCAGCAGGGACGTCTGTATGATGTGGGTGACAAAGCCGGGAAATTGCTTGCGTGGTTGGATAAGAAGGAGTGTGCTAGTCGTGTGGTTCCGGTGCTTGAGAGTGCGAATGGAGCGAGAATCACTGGCCCTGTTGAGATTGTGGAGTGTTTTGCGGAATATTTCCGGGATGTCTATTCCCCAGTGTCGGATAGACCTGAGCAGGATTCTCGGCTACTTTTGCGGGATATCGCGTTGCCTTGTTTGTCGGACCCTGAAAGGGAACTCCTCAATGCCACGCCTACTGTCGAGGAGGTGGCGAATGCCATCCGTGCTGTTCGATCGGGGGAGGCCACGGGCCCGAATGGACTCCCCATTGAGCTCTACAAGCTTCGCCCCGATGTGATAGCCCCTTATCTTAGGTCGATGTTTTTGGAGTCGTTGGAAACGGGTTCCCTCCCTCCTGATCAACGACTGGCTTCTATTGTTGTAATACACAAGGAGGGGAGGCCGCGCGACCGCTGCACCTCATATAGACCCATATCTCTCTTAAATGGCGAGCCTAAGATCCTGGCCAAATTGCTTGCTACTCGCTTAATAACCGTCATCGGCGACTTGGTTCACCCCGACCAATCCGGTTTTATACCACATCGCAACACGGCACTGAACCTCCGGCGCCTGCACGGCGCCCTCGGTAGGGCGGCGACGTTACGTGAGCCGGCCATTTTGGCTTCCTTGGATGCCACAATGGCGTTTGATACGCTGGAATGGCCATATCTTTGGGCGGCCCTCGCGAAGTTCGGTTTCGGCCCGGTATTTATTAGCTGGGTGAAGTTGCTTTACACTGATCCTTTAGCTCAAGTGGTGGTAAACGGTCGAGTTTCCGCTATATTTACCCTTGGCAGAGGGACGCGCCAGAGCTGCCCCTTGTCCCCGCTTCTTTTTGCTCTCGCCTTGGAACCCCTGGCAGCCTGGCTGAGGTGGGAGCCGTCCTTGAAGGGCATTCGATGGACTTCAGACTTTGAAGACCGTGTGTCATTGTACGCGGACGATATCCTGTTGTATCTCACGTCCCCTCGGAAGTCGTTGGTGGTCCTGTTTGACGTCCTGAACTCTTTCCGTAAAAATTCTGGTCTTGTCATTAACTGGTCCAAATCTTGTATCTATGTTCTCTCGGGCGACGCTCCCCTCTTGCCTCGCGGATGTCCTATACAGGTGGTGCGGGAGGGATTCAAGTATTTGGGGATCTTTATCACATTGGACCCCACACTCCGTTATGAGCGTAATTTGTTGCCTCCGCTTCAGTGCCTCAGGTCTGACGTGGCCGCCTGGCGTAGGCTCCCCCTCTCCCCTCTAGGACGGGCGGCATTGTTTAAGATGATGTCGCTGCCCCGGTTCCTATATGCGTTGCAGAACACTCTCGACACTGTGCCTGCTAGCTACTTTCGGGAGGTCGAGAGTCTACAGAGGCAATTGCTATGGGGGGGTCGTCCCCATATTGCTCTCGCGAAGATGACGCTCCCGTGGTATGATGGAGGAATCGCGCTTCCTGACATTCGTCGTTATTATTGGGCCTCTCAGATGGGGGCGATTAACCACTGTACTTATGGTCCCGCGCCAAATCCGGCGTTTGAGATGGATGAGTGGTTGTTGCCAGGTGGGGACTACGATAGGGTTCTGTATGCACGATCCGCGGGGAGGGCACTCACGGGCCCCACAAGGATAGCAGTACAGGTATGGTATCGCGCCACGGCTGCCCTGGGTTGGACGGACAAATTGACTCGAGCGACCCCGTTGTATGCGTCTGAGAGACTGGGGTCTCTATGGAAAATGAAGGGATTCGATAAGTGGGACGTAATCGGTATTTGCAGGGTAGCCGATGTGTGGACCAAAGGTAGGGTCAAGACGTTCGAGGAACTGAAGGTAGAGTATGACTTGAATGCTGGGGAATTTTTTCGTTACGCGCAAATCCGTCACGCGTTGTTATCTGTTTTTCCTGTGGGTGCGGATATTCCGGAGGCATCCCCGCTCGAGGACCGTATACTGGACGGGTATGTCCCAGACAGCACGATTTCGCTAATATATAAAAAGTTGATAAACAACAGGGTGGACCTCCTATGTCGCCTCCGAGAGGCTTGGACTAGTGATGGCTTGGAGCTGGATGATGAGGATTGGCAGGCGGCGGTGTCTTCTCCTAAGGAGGTGGCAATTCCGGCACGCCTTCGGTTTGTTCAACTCAAAATTCTTCACAGAGTCTATGTTACAGGGCCGCGTCTGGTGCACATGGGATTTTCTCTGGATGGGCTGTGTAGGCGTGGTTGTGGCCTCGTGGGTACCCTTTTTCACATAATCTGGGAATGTCCTACGGTGGCACGCTATTGGACTCGTGTGCATGAAGTTATGAGTGAGGTCACAGGTGTGAAGGCGCTGCCTGAGGCTAGGCGGTGCTTGTTGAACGTGTGGGAGCTGAATGATTACAATGTGGCGCAGCTTCAATGGGTAACCCTGGGCAATATGATTGCCAAGAGAGACATAGCCCAATTATGGGGTGCCCAGAGGCCGCCCACGGTTCTGGCATGGAAACAAAACATGGATTGGTGCATGTTCAGAGAGAAGACGGTGTACGTTGCCCGTGGCAGACCTCGAAAATGGGGGAAGGTCTGGAACCAATGGAATCCGTATCGTGGTGGGATATGTACTCCCCCCCAAGCGGACTTAGACACTGAACTGCTACCCTCCCAACCTGATGTTCCCTCTGCAACCCTTTAAGCATTTCTCCTGTTTCAGATTCCTCTCCCTTGCCTCTCCCGTGATTATGTCGATTGAATTGCATCTGTATGTCCCTATCCTCGCATTGATGTGACACATTTCTGTACGTACTGCCTTGTACTGTTTTTTCTTACATGTTCATTTGTTTTTTACTTTAATAAAAAGAAATATTACAAAAAAAAAGATAGCGGAGGTTCAAGTACAATTAACTACACAACTTAGGACTCCCCACAGAGGACACACCGGATTTATGAGCATAGCCCTCCAGAAGAATACACTGGGGGAGGACACAGATGCCTTTCTATTGAATTTTGAAAGAGATGCCAAAGCCTGTGGGTGGCCAGTAATCAAATGGCCATTTTTTACCTCCACTTCTAATCAGTGAAGCCCAAGCCACGTACCAGGTAGCCAACGCAGCTGGTAATAAGCCATATGTAGCGATCAAAGGAATTATCTTGGATCACTTAGGTATGGATACTAAAGCCTACATGGTCAAATTCCAATAAGAAAGATAATCTCCAGGAGATAACCCTAACACTCTTTTTTTGTAAATGAAGACACCTGCAGACAAGTGGCTAAAGCCTCAGGAAAATAGCAAGGAGGAGAGAATGGCCCTCATTTATTTAGTCATCACAGTGGTGGTGTGCACACCATTTGGTTCTACTTGCTTACTCAATTGTTTATCATAATCAACAGGAAAGTGCGTGCGTTGCTGGATAATGCTTTGCCCTGGTGGCATACCAATATAATTCATACTGTGGGGAGTGAAGATTGTTTCTGGGTAATGCCTTGCCCTTGTGGCATACCAATATAATTCATACTGTGGGGATCATTTATTTAGAGCAATATTTAGAGGGTCTTATTTTTCCCACTCAATGTTGGCTATGGCAGCACACTTATCTAACCTTGGAGCAAGCCATAGATATTGCCGCGACCTTCGCACAAGGCCAACCCCGTTCTTGCCCTTGGGAAAATAATATATCTCATTGTTACATTAGTGGAGCTGGTAAAATAAAAAGGAAAAACCCAAAGCCTCTGTCTGAACCAGTAAAACCCTGGAACATTAAGCCTGAAACCCTTCCATTCAGGGGGACCGCAACGGTTTGATTGTGGGGACTGGTGACATATGGCTCGATTTTGTCCCCACAAGAAAATAACGAAGGAACCGATGGTCGTCAGCTATTTCCTCAATCTATCGTATACACAGAAGAGTTAGGATCTTGCTTCTATGTAAGTGTCTTGGTTCATAAAAAAAGGGGTCACATCCCTACTAGACTCAGTGTGTCATCAGTCGGTCATCCAAGGGGGACTAGTAGAAGAGACCTAAATCATTACTAGAAATTAAGTCTCCATACGGTGTGTCCATGGTAATGTAAAAAGTTACCCTTTAACAGAGGTCCCCATTAAAACCCCTAATGGGTCTACTATTATTGTTAAAGTAGGAGTATGGAGAAATCTATCAGAGGATCTTATTTTAGGAACCGATAATCCTGCTTTTTTAGGATTATTCATAGAGACTATACAAATCCAAAGGACCGAACCTGTAGTCCACTCAGATGTTCTTGCTCAGGAATGCTGGCCCTCCGAAAGGAACTTTCATTATACCCAAATTAATGACCTCACACTTCGAATCGCATGGCAAGAGGCTAAGAAAAATTACTCTCATCCCCAACATCCCTATCCCTATTTTCAGGTTAACAATGGCCTACTCTTTCGAGTAGGAAAAAAAGATGATTCACCCCAACTGCTAGTACACATGAGCTTCTGTGAACAGATTCTGTTGTTTGCTCACTCACATCTCCTAGCAGGATATAATGGGGCCATAATAACCACCCAAAACATTCTGAAACATCTCTACTGCCCTAGCATTTTTGTCAACATTGCGAAATACTGCCAGGAGTCCGAGATATGTCAAAAGACGAATCCGTACAGGGCCCCATCCATCCCCTTACAATCTCTTCCCATCATAGGGAAACCGTTTGAAAGACAAGGTATGGATCTCATAGGGCCTCTGCCCAAATCAAAAAGAGGAAACCAATATGCCCTAGTTGTGGTCAATAATTCAACAGATATACCAAGGCTTTTCCCTTCAGAACTTTTACTATTGCCAATATAGCCGAAAAAACTCATAGAGCTCTTTTCTAGAGTGAGATTTCACCGGGAAATCCTAACAGACAAGGGAACACTGTTTGTATCACGTCTTATGGGTCAGGTCTATAAAATGTTGAGCCTCTCCCACATAAAAACCTCAATTTTTCACGCATAAATGAATGGCTTATGTGCGAGGTACAACAGGACTCTTGAGTTGATGCTTAAAAAAATGTTGACAAGCGAAGGAAAGAACTGGGACTTACTCTTGCCCCTCGCTCTCTTTGTCATTCAAAGCCAGGTTCAAAGCAGCCTGGGTTGCTCCTCCTTGTAGCTTCTTTATGGCCAACAACCCAGGACCCTATTGGAGATGACGAAGGACGCCTGGGAACAAGAAAAACCAGAAGAGACCAAGTATTTCTTGGAATAAACTCAGGGACTAAAACCTTGTATACGGAAATTACGCAAGCTAGCCCATTCAAACCTAGAGAAAGCACAGGTGAGACAAGACATTCTACAATAGAGGGAAACAATGGAGACACCTACAAGTCAATGACTGGGTCCTAGTCCTCCTCCCCATGTCCCTCTCAACAGTAAGGTCAGAATGGAAGGGACTATATAAAATAGTAGACAAAGTTGGTCATACGACCTATGAAGTCCAGATATCTTCTGGGAAAACCCAAACATACCACATTAACATCCTGAAGAAATGGTTACGTCGTCTTCTAAAAACCACCCACCTATTCCTCCCTGAGCCCAACCCCGATCGTTCCACTCTGGATCAGCTGGTTATGAATGATACCCTAAACATAGAACAAAAGAAATCTCTTCAGGAGGTGTTACGCCCCTTTTCTTCTATATTGTCTAGTCACCCCTACAGATGAAGTAGTAAAGCAACAACCCCACAGGACACCTGCCTCTAGGAGACAAGTCAGTACCACTGAGGTAGACAGCATGATGAAAATGGGGGTAAAAAAACCCTCACAGAGCTATTGGTCTTCTCCCATAGTATTGCCCCCATAGCCAGACAGATCCATAAGGTTCTGAACTGACTTCAGGTCTGTCAATTCTATATGCAAGTTTGATTCCTGCCCTCTCTCCAGAATCGATGAGCTAATTGAGAAATTAGGAGAAGCCCAGTACATATCAACCCTAGACCTCACGAAGGGGTACTGGCAGGTACTGCTTAGATCAGAAGATTAGGAAAAGACCGCCTTTACCACCCCAAATGGCTTCTATGAATTCACTGCCCTTCTGTTTGGCCTACACAGAGCCCCGGCCACCTTTCAGAGGCTCATGAACAAGGTACTCTACAATCCCGAGGTGAACACTGGTGAGCCTATCAAGATGACAATGTGATATTCAATCCATCATGGGAACAACATCACACCCATTGTCAGCAGGTTTTCAGGCCCTAAATCACTGCTTGGGTTGCATGTCAACTGAAAGAAATCCAGAATGGGTTTCAGCACATCAAATACCTGGGATATCTCTTAGGAGATGGTGTAATAGCGCCCCAATAAGAAAAAACAAAGGCTATCCTGAACACCTCACTTCCAACCACAAAGAAAGAAGTGAAAGCCTTGCTGGGGTTATTAGGATGCTACCGGAGGTTTGTGCCGAGATACTGTGAGATTGCAGAACCCCTCACCAATCTCCAAAGAGGGAGGTGAAAACAAAAGACATAGAAAAACCATCACTAGTTGTACAAGATGCATTACAAGAGCTCAAGAAGGCCTTAACCTCTAGTCCCTTTTTGGTACCCCCCAACTTCATCAAACCCTTTAACCTACAGACTGACACCCCTGAAACCGGGCTAGGAGCTATTTTATCACAGCTATCCAAGGAGGATATTGAATTCCCCATATTATTCATCAGCCGCAAACTATTTTCCCGGGAACTAAAGTATCCTGTAATCGAAAAAGAGTGGCTTACCATCAAATGGGCTGTGGAAAAGTTGCAGTACTATCTGGAAGGATCTCCTTTTACCTTATACACAGATCATACCCCTTGTTGTGGATAAGCTAGCTGAAACAGAGGTAATAAGTGTTGTATCCTTTGCTGGTTCCTCTAACTCCAGCCATTTGTGTTTGAAGTTAGGCACTGTAAGGGCTCTGACAATGGGAACATGGACATCCTCTCTTATATTTCCTGTTTCCCTGATTGGGAAAAGATCCACTCCATGGTGTAATTGAGAAGGAGAAGAAAGCCGATCAATTCTCTCATTACATCACTTCTCTTCTTTATTCACAGCCTCACCATTCACATACCATCATCCCCGAGAAGTGATCAGATCACATAGAAGACTGACTCTTTAAAGAATAGTACTTCCTTCATTATTTCACGCAGACCAATGAACCAATGACAATCTCTCCTCGTCAGGAGGATTTTCAAAAACCTGGAAAGGGAGAGAGAAACTAAAACATTCAGAGCGGGGAGATAAAGCTGCCAGTGGAGGAACATAGAAGAACAGACCTGTGTGACACTTTTATTAGTAACAGTGACCGATAATCCCAATTGGACGTACTCCAAAGCAAAGACCTGCCATATCCGTCCTCAACGAATCAAGATACACCCATTCCAGAGTCTTTGGCTGAAGCCAGGAAAGTTGAAGGAAGCCGACGGTCACGCAAACGTTCCTGTCATGTTCATAGAGTAGCCTGGCTCTTCCAGGTACGCAAGGCCGTTTCTACCATTAGGCAGGACTAGGAAGCCGCCTAGGGCAGCAAAAGGGGGAGGACGGCAAAATAACCTAGAAACGGCCCTGCGTGAGGTGCAGAAGAGGGCAGGGGTCGCAGACGTTAAGCCCCACTCTCAAGGTGCAGGGATACCCCACCACTGCGAAGGGAGTGTACATGTGTGGCGTGGTAAGGGGCTCTCCAACTACGCCACTATCAGAGCGCAGGGGCCTGGTCCCTCAGACCGGCCAGGGCGGCAAAGTGCTTGGCAGAGGTCTTCTTCCGGTTGTGCTCCTCGCACACGCGGTCAGCCCGGGGTCCCTCTTTTGTCTCAGTTATTCGCATTCCTTATTAAAAGGGGCATGTAACAAATGTGTCAGAAATCTGGCACAAAAGTAGGTCAGTGGCCGGGAGAGGTGCCATACATCAGGCTCGGGACAGACGGGGATGAAAGAGCTCTGTGCCACCCTGGTGCTGCGTGGCATTAGTAATTCAGTGTGCCAAGAAGATTATACCAGTGGATCAGGAGTGAGGAGCCAGGCGCTTGCTACGGGTGTTTTCTGGTTTTGTGGCGCTGTTAAATAATGTTAATAACATGTTACTAATTCCCAAATGGTTTTAGCAAGTAAGTGCTTATCCAAACTTTGGCCAAGTATTGTAGTTTTTGCATTAGGTGGAGATTGTTCGTGCTATGATTAAAGTAAAGTAACTTTTATAGCGCTGTTCTAGGTAGCACCCAAAATTACCAACTGTGTAATTTCCACGTATAATGTGATGGAGAAACAGTGTAAAGGTACCTTCAGAGTGATAAGAAGCAATATATACACGTAAAAACATGGTAATTGCTTAAATAATTATTAAATAACATGTTATGATACTTTTATCATAATATTAATTACAAAGGAATACAAAAAGTGTACAAACACGATTTGTTAATTCTTTTAAAAAAACAGTGTAGCAACACTTTATCGAAATATGTTTATCACATCCCCAGTACTGAGTAAACTATTACTTTTATTGTAAAAATAGTGTAAAAAAATGGGAAATTAAATATTTTTTAATTCTAAATTATTTTCTAACAAAAATATCAAAGTATTTTATTATGACGAGAGTTATAAAAATAACAACGTGAAAGTACATTTGATTGTAGTAACTTTAACACAAAACCAATGACTAAGTTGGGTAATACTTTTATTAGCATACTATTAAACAGGCGAAAAGAAAATCGGAAGGCAGGATTTTCGTAAGAGCCACAGCAGAGTAAAATTCCACTTTCATTGAAAGGAGCAGAAGATATTCTCTGTCGGATACTTGATAGAAGGCATCGTGTGTAAATAAATATAATATTCACTGATGCATATACAGCCTTAATTATTAGTAATAATATTAATTAATTATTCATGCTCGCCTTGAATACATTTCTCATTCCCAACTTGAATATGAAAATTAAATTTTACTGCATCAATCTATTTACCCATTGCATCTTACAGTAAGTGAATTCATACCTCAAACAGAAAGTGCCTTGTGAAACCCAAGTTCAGGCAAAAAGCGTCTTAGGCTCTGCAACCTGGCTTCCCATGCACTAGCGCACTGACTGAAGCTATTTTTCTTGGTCACTTGATCGAGCGAAAACTATATCATGTGATGTCACAGAACGCTGCTACACCCACCAACCCAACCATCCCCCACCCTGTCCTTCTGCCACCATGCAAACAAAAATAATACAGTTATTTTCATATGGCGCTTTTCACGATGCGTGTACAGTTTCCAAAGGCTGCAAATAACAGGTGCCACGATTGCTCTATTTACCTACCTCTGTAGGATGGGAGGCCGAGTGAGCTTAGCAAGGATTACGAAGTTGTAGCTGATGAGAGATGGTAGTAAAAGGGAGGTGGCTGCATTTTTCAATTCTCGCCTAGGGTGGCAAAACACCTAGAAACGGCCCTGCCGGTATGCACTCGTTTACGGGGCCTGGCGGGGAGGCGGGGGGAAAGGACAAGCAGGTCCTAAACAAAAGGGGGCATGGGAATGGAAAAACGTGTGATATCAACTAACCAGTATGACTAGTAACTGGAACCCTCATATCACTGGTGAAAGATTCTTTTTCTTTTTTCTTGTGTGCCGGTTGAAATTCCCCACTCCTCTGTCTCTTAAAAAGTTAGAAAAGAAGGAGTGATTAAACACTTTCTAGGCTCTGTATTTCTTTCTGAGTCACAAGTACACTTGGGAAAGAGGTAGAAGAGGAACCTTATTGGACCCTAGAGGAAGAGAAAACGAAGAAAAAGAGAAACAATTTCGTTTTGAAACTCGAAGTTTGTCTGCTATGAAATAAAAATAGTGTGAGACAAAATACCATGTGCTCCTTGCCTTTTCTAATCTTTTACAGTAACCAAGTGTTTTTCTATGGGATAGCCAGACTTTCCATAGTGAAAAATTACTTTGGAGGTTTGTCACTGCCATTAAATGTAAAACTTTCATTAAACGTGTCCTAATTTTCAGATACCATGCTGCTTTGCCCTATGGGCATTTAGGGCCTGACTTAGGAGTGAATTACAAATTATACAAATGAAGGTTTAGGCCTTGTAAAATGTTTATTTTGTTAGGTCAAAAAGGCTGTTTCAAACTTGGCTTACAGTGCTACTTTAGTGGGTGGCAGTGAGTGCTGCAACCCTTGGGTAGCATTTTATTTACAAGGTCCTGGGTACATGTAGCGCCATATACTAGGGACTTATAAGTAAATTAAATGTGCGAATTCGGAATATGTCAATTTTTACATGTTTAGAGAGAGCAGCACAAGGACTTTACTATTGGTTAGCAGGGGCAAAGTGCACCAAGTCCTATGGCCAACAAACAATGAGTTCAGCAACAGAAGGAAAACATCTGGGGTACCCTGGAGAAAGGGGACATTTCCAACCATTACCAGTAGGTATTTGGAGCATTATATGCAGTAACAACTCTGTATGCAGCTATAGTTCTGTACATGTTTGAGATATATGACTTCTTCCAGGAAGATTCTGTAGGGAAAGTACCCCTTTTTGTCATGGCTACCCCCACTTTTGCCACTAGTACTGAGGCTTTTCAACTGATGTGCATTGGGTTCCTGCTAACAAGGCTCCAGCACCAGTGTTCTTTTCCTAAACGAGGTAAAATGATCTCATTGTAACATAATTGGCACACACTTTGTAACACTGTAAGTTCCTAGTAAGTGGTGCCCCTCATGCCTTGGGCATGGGTACCAAAGACGGTCCCTAAGGGCTGCAGAATGCATTATGTCACCCTAAGAGACCCCCAGACAAATTGCATGCAGCCTGCCATTTCAGACTGTGAGTCATGGTGCAAACCGTGAGTGAAAACACGACATTGTGTGCCATGCCAAAGTCACTTCATGGAATAAATGCAAGTAACCCCTACAGCAGGCGTTGGAGCCCTAAGGTTGGTTGCATTATATATTGGATACTATAATATTCACTGCCCACTGCTAATCTCGTCCCATAACGCTTTGCAGGGCCTTTGGTTGGGATTGTATTTTTGCCCATAACTGTGCTTGGGGTAGTCCTAAGAGGATGGGACCACCGCTGAATTGTTTAGCATGATATACTCTTTTTGTTCAAGGCATCTGCTTTGTCCTCCACGTAGGTTAGAGGGGACCCCAAAATCATCACCTCTCTCATTGCCTGATATTTTTCATTTTCAAAGTTCACTTTTGTGAATTGGTTATATGCTTTTTTGAAGGAACTACATGGAGGAATGGAGTTTTTGCCTGAAATCCGTGTTTTTAAAGGAATGCGTAGTTGCGGACCTGTACCACTCTTGAGAGCGTGAGACAGCATGCGTCTGACCAAGAAAAGGGAGATGTCAGTGGCTCCCATCTAACCTATTGAGAGGAGGGACTCCTGTATTCTGAGGCCAGAAACCCCAAACCTCGTGCCACTAGGAGAGTGGTTGTGCCACAGCAGTACAGAGAGTTCTTACTTTCATTAGAATATGTCATCATCCTAGCTGGGCATCTAGGCCAAAGACTTGGAGTAGGTTAGTCACTCACTTCTACTGGTCAGGTATGTCCAAGAAAGTGAAGGAATTTTGCAGCTCCTGTGTACCTGTCAAGCCAGTGGCAAGACAAATAGCAAACCAAACCCCCTAATCCCACTACCAGTGATTGGAGTACCCGTTGACAGGGTAGGGATTGAAATTGTTGCTCTACTTGATCCCCAAACGGCCTCGGGAAACAAATGTGTGCTGGTGGTAGTGGATCATGTCACCAGGTATTCTGAAGCAATTCCCCTTAGGACTGTCACTACTCATGCAGTTGCCAAGGCCCTCCTAAGTATTTTTACTAGCGTAACTTCACTAAGGAGGTGGTTTCATACAGAGGTAGTACCTTCATGTCGGCTTAACTAAAAGCCATGTGGGCTGAATGTGGGGTGATTTATAAGTTTACTGCCTCATATTAACCACAAACAAATGCTCTGATTGAAAGATTCAACAAGACCATGAAAGGTATGATCATAAACTCCCTGAAAAACTCAGAAGGAGATGGGATGTCCTTTTGCCATGCCTGCTTTTTGCTTACAGAGAGTTGCCACAGAGGAGAGGGGAATTTAGTTAATTTGCACTTCTGTATGGCCATCCTGTGAATGGTCCACTAAGTCTGGTAAGGCAGGTCTCGGAGAATCCTCTCATAAAACTGGACTTAGTAGACTATGTGCTTGGCCTTCATTCCAGAATGGCTGAGTACATAGAGAAAGCTAACAAAAACCTTGAGGCAAGCCAGGAGCTCCAGTAGCAATGGTTTGACCAAATGGCTGCACTGGTGGAATTCCAACCAGTGCAAAAGGTATAGGTACTAGAACCTGTGTCACCTAGGGGTCCTCTAGGACAAATAGAGTGGACCTACCCTATCCTAGAAAGAAAAGGGGAGGTCACCTATCTAGTGGACCTTGGCACCTCCAGCAGCCCCAAGAGGATTATCAATGTGAATTTCCTTAAACTCTGTCATGACAGCGCTGATGTCACCATGCTGATAGTCACTGATGAGGATCAGGAAGGAGAGAGTGAACTTCTCCCTGACATCTTCTGCAACATTCCTCAAGATAACTCTGTTGAGGAAGCTCTCTTTTCAGACACCTTCACTGCCCAACAGCAGAATGACTTCATGCAAGTCCTAAGGCAATATGCTGGGCTCCTTTCTTTGAGCCATTGTCAGACAACCTGGTGTACACATAATATGGACACTGTGGATTGGCTACATGTCAAAAACAAAATATACAAGCAGTCTGAACAAGTCAAAGAAAGCATCAGAGATGACGTCAGCAAGATACTGGAACTAGGGGTGATTAAACGCTTTGAGAGTCCCTGGGCCAGTCCAGCGGTCTTAGGCAATAAACCTCATTCCAAGGGCGATAACCCAGGGCTGAGGTTTTGTGTGGACTACAGAGATCTAAATGTTGTTAGAAGGTTATAGGCACACCGCATTCCAAGAAAAGACAATCTAATTGATATGTTAGGGGTAGCCAAGTTTCTCAGTACTTTTGATATGACATCAGGCAGATTGGTCTGACCCCAGGAGCAAAAAAGAAGTCAGCATTCTCCACATCAGATGTGCATTACCAGTTTACTTTGATGCCCTTTGGTTTATAGAGTGTCATTGCCACCTTCCAAAGGCTGATGACCAAGGTCCTGGTTGGGCTGGAGTTGCTTAGTGCGGTACATCATGATGATATTGCTGTGTATAGTTCCACAAGGTACGATCGCCTGGTCCACCTTGGAAATGTCCCTGAGGCCCTGTAGCATGCAGGACTCACTATCAAGGCAAGGCAAATGCCAGATAGGTGGAGGCCAAGTTCAGCCTTTACAGCCTAATATCCAGACCATTCTGAACTGGGAAGCTCCAACAACCCAGACTCAAGTCACGGCATTCCTTGGCTTGACACAGCATTACAGAGGTTTGTGAAGGGGTATTGCACCATTGTGGTACCTCTCACTGAATTGACCTCCAAGAAGCAGCATGGGATGTGGCAGTTCTACCCCAATTTACGATGATGGCCAGGACCAGCTTGTCGATTTTATTAGCAGGAGGTTACTCCCCAGGGAACAGCATTGGAGTGTCATTGAGAAGGAAGCCTTTGCTCTGGTTTGGTCCCTGATGAAGGTGAGAGCCTACCTGTTGGGGCTCACTTCCTTGTTCAAACTGATCACAGGCCTCTCAGATGACTGATACAAATTAGGAGGGAAAATCCAAAAGTGTTGAGATGGTCCATCTCTCCACAAGGAATTAATTTCCCAGTGGAACACAGACCTGAGACTGAACATGCAAAGGCAGATGGCCTTTCCAGGTTTTCCCACTTAGACAATGAAGACTATCTTGGGAAAGGTTAGTCTCATCCTCTTTCATTTGGAGGGGTTGTATAGGAAAGTGCCCCTTTATGTCATGTCATCCCCCCTTTTTGCCCCAGTACTGATGCTTTTCCACTGATGTGCACTGGTTTCCTGCTAACCAGGCCCCAGTGAGAGTGCTCTTTCCCTAAAATAAAATAAAATGGTCTAATTGTAACACAATTGGCACACACTGTGGCACCCCATAAGTCCCTAGTAAGTGGTACCCCTGATGCACCCACGGTGTGGGTACCAGAAAAGGTCCCTAAGGGCTGCAGCATTTATTGTGCCACCCTAAGGGAACCCCATACAAACTGCATGCAGCCTGACATTGCAGACTGCATGTAATGGTGCAACCATGAGTGAAAATATGATATGGCACACTCATGTGCCATGCCAAAGTCACTGCTTGAAATATATGTAAGTCACCCCACCCCTAAGCAGACCTTGTAGCCCAAAGGCAGGGTGCATTATATTATATGTGAGGGCATATCTGCATGAGCAAATATTCCCCTGTGCTGTCTAGTTCAATCGCTAGATGGTACGAGTGAGCAGGGAAGCCACCTTAGTATATGTACTAGACACTGGGCATTACGAGTTCCCCAGTTACATAATGGCTTTAATGAAACCTACGCTGTTTAGTATCAAACACCTCATCTTAATAAATCTGTACTGTTGCCAGTACAAGATTTATTTTGACATGCACCCAGAGGTCACCTTAGAGGTGCCCCCTGAAAGACCTAACACTACTAGGTTGCTGACTGACTGGTCTCAACCCAGCCAGCCACCACAGACATGCCCCTCACCCCCTGCAGGAGAGAGCCAACAGTTAGAACCAGTGCTCCAGTACTCCAGAGGAAGGTATCTCCACCTCCTCTAGCAGGATGGCAATGATTTAACATATCAAGGCCATGGGCATCGAAGTCCCTATTGCCTTTGATATGTGATCATGGCTTCCCCCAGACCAGAGAGATGCCACCCCTTGTCCTGAGGCACAAGGACAGGCAGGAATTTAGCTATGCAGTAGGCGTGTTGCACCACCAGGCTAGTCATACTCCTAAAGTGGGATACCTGAAGTGCTCCACGAAATAATAATTCCACCACCTTGTTTTAGTGGGATTGGGATCTCTGGGACAGGGTTATTTCCACTCCCTATAGGAGGTTGTCATTTAGGGGGTGTAGTGACCTAAAGGTTAGTATCCCATTGACTACTACCCTACACTCCCCTTAACACCCCTATATTTGGTACTCCCTTGAGTGGAGGAATCATTTGCCTGCAGCCTGCAGGCACCAACCGCATCGACCCTGTACACTGTTCTTCTGACCGCTAGGTGCACTGAGACAGTAGAATCCCAGGTGGAGGACTATGTGCTCTAGATCATTAGATCCATCTCTCTGCCAAGTTTGGAGATGCCAGAACCGCTAGGAGCCACTCTACTTTAATATGCGACGTACCGGATAACTTGCAGCAGCCAAGGCTTGTTTAGTATCCAGCCCAGACACCAACATTGACAAGACTGACCTGCTGAAGTCCCCAACCTAGCAACATGGTATATCAGCACCAGAGAGACCATCCTCAAGAGTGGCCCTGCCAACCTTTTTGTCCCCATCTCGTGATTGACCTAAAAAGTAAGACCCTCCAACGCAAGCGACCCATCAGACAAAAAACTTCTTCACCAGAGCCCCACAGCCCAAGTCCAAGCCCAGCAACAGTGCACCCTTGCTCCAGAGACCCTCAGGAGCCGAGCCATCTTTAGGTTCTGCCAAACTTGACCCCCAGTCCCCACTTGCAGCCTCTTTCCTTTTACATATAATCCCATTGACTTCAGTTGTAGTGTTGGAAGTTACCCTTGCGATCAGCACCCCTGCGCCCCGACACACCAGGGCAGGTAAACCAAAATGACTGGTGGTTCAAATGACCTTGGCCCCTACTTACAATAAGCCCAGAAGAACAACCCTGTAACTTGATTGCAAGTTTCCCTATGCAGTGTTTCTGCCATAGGATACCATTACCTCATTAGCGGCTCATGCCTCAAATCTGACAACTGTATTTTCTGTGTTTCTTAAAATTGCTAACTCAAAAAGTACTTACCTAGTCTCGTAAATCTTGATGTCTCAATATTGAGTGTGTGTCTCATTTATTGGTCTGTGTATGTAACAAATGCTTAACATCCCTCTCTGATAAGTCTAAGGCTGCTCCGCCACATTACCAAAAATAGAGCACCTTGGGATTGTTGCTGCAAGCCCCTGTACACTAATAAGGGATACCTGAACTCTATGCACAGTGCACCTAATTTTGATAAACTATAGAGAGCCAGCTTCCTACAAATCCCTACTCTGGGAATAGGTCAGAATGAATTGTGTACATAATGGTGAATTTGCAAACCCGTATATTTGTCTTTGTGTACTTATAAAAGTATACATTCGTTTTAGATATTTTAATTGGCAAAAATATGTTAATTAAGCATCGTGGTTTTCTGATTCTGGGGCTTGACATCATAATTGATCTAACGTGACACGATTTATCGATATTAACTAAACTCAGTGCCAGTTAGTCAATACAGAGGAGCCAGGAAACTGTAAGAGGTTTCATAGAGTAAAGGAGGGCGTGATGGTAAAACGACTTGAAGCGCTGTCCAAAAGGTGACAGATGCGGCTGGGTCCTCTGGGAAGCGTATTGAGACTGCATCTGGGACTCGTGTTTCAGAACCTCCTCCGGGGGACAGCTCCACTGGAGTCAGCCTCGTTGACAGGGTGCCCACTGGTGCCCTCGCAGCAGTGGCAGTGGGCGTGGGGCGGGGTAATCCGAGGCTTGAGACCTCCCAACAGAGACTGCTGCTCCTAGACCCCGGACGGTCAGACACCTTCAGCCTCCAGTCCTCCTAAACCGACGACCTGTAAGCAGCCCAGCTATGGCTGCACTGAAGAAGACCGATACCCACCAGGAAGAGGGGGGTGGCTGCTTCGCGGGGCTGGGGTCAGGCAGTCCTAAACCGAGGCAGAAGTACGGGGGCATGTTCTGCAACGTCGAGGGGGCTTTTGAGAATAAAACACTGGACTTTGACTCGCTGAGCGTGTGCAGCCGGCGGAGTGGAGTCAGCAGCCTCGAGAGGGGGCGCCCGAGCATGAATGGTGAGGCGGACACAGGCCGGGAGAGTGGGGCCAGGAAGAGTAAAGGCAGCTGCCTGGAGAGGGGGCGACCTGGCATAGATGGCATGGCTGGCACATGGAGGGAAAGTGGCACCACGCGGAGGGAAGGCAGTCACCTTGAAAGGGAGCGCCCTGCACCCGATGGCACTGCTCACCCTGGCAATGAAAGTGGCAGCATGGTGGAGGGGCTGACCCTGGTGGAACCCGGCACCCACAAGGCAGGAGCGGCCACGGAGCAGGAAGAAGGCATTTCGAATCAGGTAACCATGCACTAGGGTCCTCCAGGACCTCAAAAAGTAACCTCGACTTTTACACCCAGTCTGTTACTATATGTAAGGTTAAAGGTGCCACAATTACGAGAAGTTGTGTCACCACTTCAAATGGGGTTACTGCACGTGCACTGAATACTGTTTCCAGAGTATGGTGTCCCAAGATGGCGTCATGAAAGCTTTCTAAAATGTTTTTTTCAAACATCCAAAAGTGAACTGTGCTACTCCGTGATATTTAACGAAATGTAGGTGCTTCCCGATTCAGACGTGGACCGCCCGCATGCAGCCCAGCTACTGATTATTGAACTGTATCTCACAATATCTTCCATGTTTAATGACCCCTACAAATGCTCTACGATGTATGTTTAGGTTTTTTCTTAACGTCAATTTGCTTAGGATTTTTCCGTTCGTTATTTCAGTGTGTTTGTTGCCTGCCATTCCAGTGACCGTCATCCCTTTCGGCAGAAAGGGCACCGGCTGCTGGTCATTTGTGCCAGACTGTAAAAGTGTAGTGCCCCTCCCCCTCCCTTGTGGAATGCTTGGGCAGTACTGTCACCGCACCCATGAGAATTGAAAAGGACTGACTTTTAGCATCGGGACAGATGGTCAGATAGCGCCAGATGAGGTCGGTGCTCCTGCACCAGCGTTTATGTTACTTCTGGTTGCTTTGTACAGTCCAGTGTAGTGTGGAGGAAGTGCAACGGGCCCTGGCGCAAGCGAGAAAAATACCCTCCCTCCCCTTGTCCTGGTTGGGTGTTGAAAAAGAATAGATGAGGGTTCATTGAGCCCCTGCAGGAACCGGTGCCACAGCACCAGCTGCACAGTTGATAGTTACGCCCCTGCTCCTGTCTTAAAGTTGCGACTCTCGGAGCTCGAGACGTGTGTTCGTGCTCCAGCTTTCCAATTAGGCCACGTGCTATAATCACATGTAATCTCTCCATGTGCCTCTCTTCCCTGTATTGCAAAAAGAGGGCGCCTAAAGGTCGGTGAAACAACATTCATTCACCATAAAAGAAGCAGTACTCAGCGGATATTTCCATCAAGCACATATCACCCCATTGCCACTTGGATTCTTTGCACCTCTCACGTGGGTGCATTTTCTATTAATTACAATTGCATGATTCTCTCCCAGTTGTAGTGAACAGTGCAGTTTATCTGGACCGTGCACATTTCCTACCGGGAATCTCCGCGGAGACTGACCGATCCAGTCAGGTGTTAAATCTCTGTCGGATCGATGGCCTACGTTCGCCATTAAAACCGTTTTTACAGCACTGGGAGCGTGTTAAGAGTACACATATCCTGGCCATCAGTAACATACGTTGCTGGCTAGAAAGGAAACAGTACAATGTTTCCAACTATGAGTCACAGTCCAGTTGAGCAGAGTCGCGTTAACAATCCAAGAGAAATGCGAGAGGCAGCTGTGAAGAACTGCGGACATTAAAGAGGGTCCCGAACACACATGAAGGTGAAGTTAGCAATACCTTCCCGTGCAGTGAATATGCATCACGTATAGGGGGGCAGGGGCGTCGCTTCCATTGGTGCAGCAGGTGCAGCGGCACTGAAGCCCGGAGGCCTGATACCGGCCACTGCTCCATCTTTATTGATGTGTCCCGCAGTCCACACAGCTGTCAGGGGACCATTTCTTTCCTCAAACTAGGGTCTAAGACGCACTGTCTTCTCTGCCACTGCTGGTGGTGGGGGTGGATAGGCTTTCTCTCTCCACCCCTCCGTCCTGCCCTCCATGTGCTTCAGAAGCACCTTCCATTGAAATAGCTTATTTTAGGCTTGCTAATATAGTTTCCAGTTCACCGTCGTGCATTTTGCTTTGGTCACTAAATATCTTTACAACTCTAAATGTAAAGGCAGTCCTTAAATTACAGACGTGCACAATAGTTACAGTTTGTATTTCTACCTCATGTGTTTTTTTAATGTTTCTCTGATCACATCAGTCAGTGCTTCATTATAACTATATTTCTGTATTCTCCCACCCCTCTCCCTCTGACAGTTTTTTGTTAGCAGTAAGCGCGGGGATACACAGTTGTGCAGCCATGCGCTTTATAAATGCCCTATTATTATTATTATTATTATTAAAGGATGAGTCTCGGTCCCAAAGCTCTGCTGGGGGGGTGGGGGGGGGGGGGCTAGTCGCGCCGAATACCAAGTCTGCATAGCATTGGAAATCACCTCAAGCCTCTGCCACCTTTAAGCCACTGCCAGACATTGTTGCCCCTTTATCCGACTCTTGCCTGTCTGCGTTCTCCCTTTGTGCCCGTTTTCCCGTCTTTCTCTTCCTCCTTCTTTCCCGTTTGTGTATTTTCTCTCTTCTGCAGGCAGACAGGTCCCCAAAAATGAATGCAGTTGGCCCCCACCAACCACCGGATCAAATTCAGCACAGCACCCCCCGTATAATGGACAACAATGCCATTAACATGAGGCAGCATCTGTGAGAAATATGTGATTGGATATTTCAAGATCTCTTTCTAATGTCGAGGACATACATTTAGCTGGATGGAAGCGAACCCTTCATACATACAATTTCTGCTGCATCGTTAATACTTTAAACAATGTTCGTCAAAACACGGGCATGTTAAGGCTTCAAGAACTTTCCCTTCTTAATTGTGTTAAAGTGTCATTCAGTGAGTAATGTCACATTACATCTCCATATCTGCCAACTCACACAGTGCTGCCGTGTGTCACACGAATTCTGGTCCCTTCACATAGTCACCTCGTGAGGAGTTAAAATCACCCGGTGGCAGGAAGAACGAGGCTGAATACCACTGCAAACAGTGGATTATCAGCTCGTTTTCGGAGGCTGTAAGCAGCCGGTGTCTATTCAAATGTGTGAAAACACCCCAGGACATCCGTGCCAGCAGCCTCAATGACCCTTTGCTTTTATTGTCAAGGAGAGGCCTGTAGCGGTGAGGCGTAGGTAGTTCTCAGCATGAGGCCCCGCCCCCTTTAAGGCCATGCCCCTCCTCACAAGGTGGCATTAGTTTGTAAGTTGGCAAGTATGCGCCTCAACCCCACACTCGATATCATCACATAAATCAACTCTCTAGAATGCCTACTGTTAGAGGTTAGGCACAGACAACATTTCCAAGACGTCGGTAAAATCCTGCATAATTCCTGACATTTTATGTTATGCTTGTATCTCCAATTCTGAAGCTTATGCCATCATACCACAAGGCTTAATTTCAAGTCCATGCGGGTAAAATCATACTGTGGGAACACAGGAAAAATGCAAATGAACTAGTTCTACGCGGCTATTCTTCACAGCACTTGTGGTTTTTTGTGCTAGTTTTGGCATGAAACGCACCCCCTCATACAAAAAAGAACACACGGGCGTAATTCATGCTACAATATAGTACTAAACGTCAGATAAGGATTCCAGTTAGATTTGAATAATTTTGTGTCGTTTTTCCAACATTTCCCATGAATATGCACATGGAAATCACACAGATTTAGCACACCTCTATTAGAAATGCGGGATTGGGTAATGCTAACTGTTTTTTCCCTAAATTGAATGAGCCATTTTAAGATGTAACATAGGCATAAGTATGGGTGAGTAATCAAGTTTATTCCAAGAACACTTGCCACCATATGCGAGCAGAGAAATACGTGGTACGCTTTAGGATCTTTTCTCCCTATCCTTGCTCCCGGAATCTTCTCTTCTTCCACGACATTCCATGCTAGACTCCTAGACTTCCCTGCTCCTCTCCTGCTCGGCATCTCAGCAGAATACAACTGTCTGGTGTTAGAATAGGTCAGTGGCGTCACTAGGGTTGGTGTCACCCGGTGCGGGTAACTCATGGTGTCACCCCCTCATGACTTACCGCATGGGCTCGAGTCTCTGCAATAACGCTGAACATCCTGTGATTCTACGCAAATAACTTAATCTCCCCGTGCCTAACAGAAAATGAATGTGTCTTCATGTAATACAACTGGTGCCATGTAAAGCACTCGGATGCCCGATTCGGGTCAAGTTCGCGCTATATAAAACTCTTTAAAATAAAATAAATAAATAAAACAATGCCGCATTACTTCTGTCGGCTTCCACTACCCCGCCCCCCTGCTCATACCTGTGCAAGCCGGTACTGGGTCTAACTCGTAACTGCACAGTACGTCCACATCTGGCAAACCGCTGCAGGAGTCCTACTACTCTTGTACGTTGAGCCCGTGAATAATTCTTATTTTGGCCTGAGTTCCCTCTCTTTTGGATTTCCAGGAAAAGTGAAATTTTTGCTAGAGCAGTACCGATGGTGTCCTCGACGAGCGGCCTCATCTATCAGACTTTGCTCCTTCATCTTGGACAAGTATATTTATAAGATGTGGGTAGTTGCTTCCAGAACATGTTCTTTGTTTTGTCCCACCTAAAATCTCCACTTGCCGCTGACGTATGCACATAGCAAGAAAAACACAAGAAGCTTGTGAACCTCACATCGACGGTGCTTAGGTCATGCACGGAATAGTAGACAGTCTGTCCCTACCACAAAGGTGACCCTGACGGACATTACAAACATTGAGCACTGGCAAGGGGACCAGTCACCAGCGTCCATTTGAAAAACTGATTACAGTCATTGATATGCGGAGGTACGTCATTTTAGCGTGATATTATGTAGATTAGCTCAGAGCAGGAACTTTTCCAATGTGGCAACTCAGGCACACTTTGGAAAACAGTTAGGGACGCATTTACTTTGTTTTTACGCAACGTGGCGCAGCAACAGAACTTGCCGTGCCGTTCTGCCTGAAAAGAAGGAATCTAAATGTCTCCATATTTACAAAGATATGCAGCATTTATGCTCTCTTCTTGCTCTGGCTCCCCGTGAGCTGCCTAACTCCACTGCAGGCACCTTTGCCCATAGAATAAGTGTGCCTGTATTACAGGCAGGATTGTCCTTGCGTAGGAAAGGAAACCTTCCTACACAAAAACAATCTATACATGGAAAGAGCAATTAACAAGGAGAAAAAGATATTTCTGCTCGTTACGTCTGTTGGGTAGGTAAACCATTTTGCCGCAAAGTCTTTGTAAATCTGGGTTTGTGTCAAAATACACAGGTGGATGCAAGCGAACACCCATGCTGCACCCATATAATGCCTAAAAGACATAAAGTAGCGTAAGGCAGCACTTTGCGCTGACTTGCGTTACTTTGTATTTACTAAAGTACTCAACCACGAATCTGATGTAAATTTGGGGCTAGATGCAGTTAACTGTTGTGATTCACACATAACACTATCCAGAAAAATAGACATTGATGGGACATTTGAAAGTCAGGATGCTCTCTATGTTTTGCACAGCAGTTATTCTGATCTCAGATGGTCAACAAAGGGATGTGGCAGAGAAGGAGAGGCAGATTGGCAGGGTGGGCGATGCATGCCAGACAGAGCCTTGTGTGGTGGACACATTGTGTGGTGGTCAACAGTTCAAATAAAGCTAGCATCTGCTGTAAATGCTTCGAAATGCGCCCAGCGCTGATGATCTGAATGCGTTGTCCTTGTATTTTGGCACACAATGATGCTGTCTAATAAAGATAATTAAGAAAACTGTTTTTCTACATCAATCCCTTTGGAAAAGGCATTATTTAATCCAGAGCAACCCCTGTATCGAGGGCCCGTTTGTTATTAAATTAAAAACGGCACCTTAGGATATGTTTTTAATGTTGTGTAATCGTAGAATCTGGTCATGCATTGTTACCTTTTCAATTTACATGTGCTTTTATTTTTGTATTGTTGACGAAGATTTGAAAACTTTTATGCCATGTATGCCGTAATAAATCTATTTACTACTTAAAAAAAAAAAATGTGCACTGTTGACCAGCTATGTCCTGCACCAGGAAAAAGCAAGGATTATTAACTCGGTGCAGCCCAGGACACACGTCATGAATGTAAAAAAGACGGGCCTATTGTTATAACAGGTTACAGATGCGATGCTTAAACTAATGTCAGTAAAGTGCCTGTGCAGAGAGGTTAGCAATGATGAAAATGATGTCTAAAAAGGCTATCAAACATAATGACACATGTTGTATTCGCAGGCTTACAAACAATAAAATCACAGTCAATTCAAGGGAGACTCACAAATATATACATCGCAATTAATTGGGCTAGGTCTGAAATGCAGCAAATTGTTGGTGCTAGAGTCCAACTTAATTGAAATCCAAAAAAAAAAGGTTGTGCAGTGTGTTATAGATACGTAAAATTCACTTATGGGAGTCATCCAGCCAGCCATACTGCATAATACTTAAGAAACAATCACAGGTGCTAAAGACTCACTGTGTGTCCAAACACAGATTGAATGTGGAATCCTTGACAGGTGGCAACATTGCTAAATGACTGAACTAGTGTGGTAAGGTGCTTGTGCAAGTAGTTATGTATAAAAAATACCTGTCTACCGTGTTATATAATATTGAACTTTCCCACATGAGAAGCGCACATTATTTTCAAATAGGTTAAGGAGTAGTGAAGTCTCAAATCAGTTCATTGTGCATTCACTGGAAGATTCATCACAGTGAACTTGATTGACATTTCGTTGTGAAAGTGTAAGAAACCAAATGATCTAGTATGAAAAAGTGCTTGTGCGATTCTTAAAAGGTACCGGACGGTAACTGGCTAGAGGGAACTGTCCACCTTTATTGCTTGACACTGAGGTCACCAGCACATATTGAAAGGACACCCTGAAATTCTCAGGTCTCGCTATTTTTCAAATATCAGAGCAAATGCAGAGAGCATTCCCGGGTGAAAACATAGGCTGTGCTGACATTTTAGTGTAATAAAGTGCTCTTATCCAAAAAGTGCTGGTGCGCTTGCTCAGAGCAAGCAGATGCGATCTGATGTTGTGTGCCAGTGCCACATTTCTGAAAGTAAAGTTCATAATATAAATATTTCTCACCTCGGCCTCCAGACCCAATACCGGATGAAGGGGAGAGAGACGACGGCCGGCGCGTGATATCAAACAACGACCGACAGAGGTGACAATTTATAGCAGAGCTGTTGCGCACGCACTCCCTGCAGAGACTGTCTTTCCACGACGACGTGGTGCTGGTGCGCTACCGCCGCGACACGTCAGAGAGAGGAGCACAGCGCGTGGGGGCTGTCCCAGGGCCGTCATTGGACTAGCGCTAAAGATTGACGGGCCTGGGACCCACAAACTGGGCACGCCGGGCACATCACCACTTTTATAGTAGGAAGTGCTTGTGTGCGTGGCGACGTGCGCTGTCTGCACTGACTGCTGTATTTTAATTTGTAACTGGAAGGTGCGTGCACTGCACACGGTGCGCTTGCACTAAAGCAGCAGAACCGAACGGACTTGAGGCTGCACTGCAGTGCAGAGCTGTGTTTTTGTTACACAGCGAGCCAGCAGTGTAACCAGATTGGTGTCACCCCATGATGGGGTGACACCCGGTGCGGTCCGCACCCCCCGCACCCCCCGCACCCCCCTAGTGACGCCGCTGGAATAGGTCTCCTTAACCAGCGGCGTCACTAGGGGGGTGCAGGGGGCGCGGACCGCACCGGGTGTCACCCCATCATGGGGTGACACCAATCTGGTTACACTGCTGGCTCGCTGTGTAACAAAAACACAGCTCTGCACTGCAGTGCAGCCTCAAGTCCGTTCGGTTCTGCTGCTTTAGTGCAAGCGCACCGTGTGCAGTGCACGCACCTTCCAGTTACAAATTAAAATACAGCAGTCAGTGCAGACAGTGCACGTCGCCACGCACACAAGCACTTCCTACTATAAAAGTGGTGATGTGCCCGGCGTGCCCAGTTTGTGGGTCCCAGGGCCGTCAATCTTTAGCGCTAGTCCAATGACGGCCCTGGGACAGCCCCCACGCGCTGTGCTCCTCTCTCTGACGCGTCGCGGTGGTAGCGCGCCAGCAACACGTCGTCGTGGAGAGTCAGTCTCTGCATGGAGTGCGTGCGCAACAGCTCTGCTATAAATTGTCACCTCTGTCGGTCGGTGTTTGATATCACGCGCCGGCCGTCGTCTCTCTCCCCCTCATCCGGTATTGGGTCTGGAGGCCGAGGTGAGAAATATTTATATTATGAACTTTACTTTCAGAAATGTGGCACTGGCACACAACATCAGATCGCATCTGCTTGCTCTGAGCAATCGCACCAGCACTTTTTGGATAAGAGCACTTTATTACACTAAAATGTCAGCACAGCCTATGTTTTCACCCGGGAATGCTCTCTGCATTTGCTCTGATTTTTGAAAAATAGCGAGACCTGAGAATTTCAGGGTGTCCTTTCAATATGTGCTGGTGACCTCAGTGTCAAGCAATAAAGGTGGACAGTTCCCTCTAGCCAGTTACCGTCCGGTACCTTTTAAGAATCGCACAAGCACTTTTTCATACTAGATCATTTGGGTTCTTACACTTTCACAACGAAATGTCAATCAAGTTCACTGTGATGAATCTTCCAGTGAATGCACAATGAACTGATTTGAGACTTCACTACTCCTTAACCTATTTGAAAATAATGTGCGCTTCTCATGTGGGAAAGTTCAATATTATATAACACGGTAGACAGGTATTTTTTATACATAACTACTTGCACAAGCACCTTACCACACTAGTCCAGTCATTTAGCAATGTTGCCACCTGTCAAGGATTCCACATTCAATCTGTGTTTGGACACACAGTGAGTCTTTAGCACCTGTGATTGTTTCTTAAGTATTATGCAGTATGGCTGGCTGGATGACTCCCATAAGTGAATTTTACGTATCTATAACACACTGCACAACCTTTTTTTTCTTGATTTCAATTAAATTGGACTCTAGCACCAACAATTTGCTGCATTTCAGACCTATCCCAATTAATTGCGATGTATATATTTGTGAGTCTCCCTTGAATTGACTGTGATTTTATCGTTTCTAAGCCTGCGAATACAACATGTGTTCATTATGTTTGATAGCCTTTTTAGACATAATTTTCATCATTGCTAACCTCTCTGCACAGGCACTTTACTGACATTAGTTTAAGCATCGCATCTGTAACCTGTTATAACAATAGGCCCATCTTTTTTACATTCATGACGTGTGTCCTGGGCTGCACCGAGTTAATAATCCTTGCTTTTTCCTGGTGCAGGACATAGCTGGTCAACAGTGCACATTTTTTTTTTTTTTTAGTAGTAAATACATTTATTACGGCATACATGGCATAAAAGTTTTCAAATCTTCGTCAACAATACAAAAATAAAAGCACATGTAAATTGAAAAGGTAACAATGCATGACCGGATTCTACGATTACACAACATTAAAAACATATCCTAAGGTGCCGTTTTTAATTTAATAACAAACGGGCCCTCGATACAGGGGTTGCTCTGGATTAAATAATGCCTTTTCCAAAGGGATTGATGTAGAAAAACAGTTTTCTTAATTATCTTTATTAGACAGCATCATTGTGTGCCAAAATACAAGGACAACGCATTCAGATCATCAGCGCTGGGCGCATTTCGAAGCATTTACAGCAGATGCCAGCTTTATTTGAACTGTTGACCACCACACAATGTGTCCACCACACAAGGCTCTGTCTGGCATGCATCGCCCACCCTGCCAATCTGCCTCTCCTTCTCTGCCACATCCCTTTGTTGACCATCTGAGATCAGAATAACTGCTGTGCAAAACATAGAGAGCATCCTGACTTTCAAATGTCCCATCAATTTCTATTTTTCTGGATAGTGTTATGTGTGAATCACAACAGTTAACTGCATCTAGCCCCAAATTTACATCAGATTCGTGGTTGAGTACTTTAGTAAATACAAAGTAACGCAAGTCAGCGCAAAGTGCTGCCTTGCGCTACTTTATGTCTTTTAGGCATTATATGGGTGCAGCATGGGTGTTCGCTTGCATCCACCTGTGTATTTTGACACAAACCCAGATTTACAAAGACTTTGCGGCAAAATGGTTTACCTACCCAACAGACGTAACGAGCAGAAATATCTTTTTCTCCTTGTTAATTGCTCTTTCCATGTATAGATTGTTTTTGTGTAGGAAGGTTTCCTTTCCTACGCAAGGACAATCCTGCCTGTAATACAGGCACACTTATTCTATGGGCAAAGGTGCCTGCAGTGGAGTTAGGCAGCTCACGGTGAGCCAGAGCAAGAAGAGAGCATAAATGCTGCATATCTTTGTAAATATGGAGACATTTAGATTCCTTCCTTTCAGGCAGAACGGCACAGCAAGTTCTGTTGCTGCGCCACGTTGCGTAAAAACAAAGTAAATGTGTCCCTAACTGTTTTCCAAAGTGTGCCTGAGTTGCCACATTGGAAAAGTTCCTGCTCTGAGCTAATCTACATAATATCACGCTAAAATGACGTACCTCCGCATATCAATGACTGTAATCAGTTTTTCAAATGGACGCTGGTGACTGGTCCCCTTGCCAGTGCTCAATGTTTGTAATGTCCGTCAGGGTCACCTTTGTGGTAGGGACAGACTGTGTACTATTCCGTGCATGACCTAAGCACCGTCGATGTGAGGTTCACAAGCTTCTTGTGTTTTTCTTGCTATGTGCATACGTCAGCGGCAAGTAGAGATTTTAGGTGGGACAAAACAAAGAACATGTTCTGGAAGCAACTACCCAAATCTTATAAATATACTTGTCCAAGATGAAGGAGCAAAGTCTGATAGATGAGGCCGCTCGTCGAGGACACCATCGGTACTGCTCTAGCAAAAATGTCACTTTTCCTGGAAATCAAAAAGCTCAACGTACAAGAGTAGTAGGACTCCTGCAGCGGTTTGCCAGATGTGGACGTACTGTGCAGTTACGAGTTAGACCCAATACCGGCTTGCACAGGTATGAGCAGGGGGGCGGGGTAGTGGAAGCCGACAGAAGTAATGCGGCATTGTTTTATTTATTTATTTTATTTTAAAGAGTTTTATATAGCGCGAACTTGACCCGAATCGGGCATCCGAGTGCTTTACATGGCACCAGTTGTATTACATGAAGACACATTCATTTTCTGTTAGGCACGGGGAGATTAAGTTATTTGCGTAGAATC
Source organism: Lissotriton helveticus (assembly GCF_964261635.1). Lineage (NCBI taxonomy): Eukaryota > Metazoa > Chordata > Amphibia > Caudata > Salamandridae > Lissotriton > Lissotriton helveticus. Next base: position 970,253,929 of record NC_136065.1, on the reverse strand, counting down.
ACAGGATGTTCAGCGTTATTGCAGAGACTCGAGCCCATGCGGTAAGTCATGAGGGGGTGACACCATGAGTTACCCGCACCAGGTGACACCAACCGTAGTGACGCCACTGTCCTTAACCCCCATGAACATCCTTCCGCCCTTTTCCTCAAATGTTTATTTAGAATGTTATCTTACAGTACATTTACCGTTTGCGTATTTACTTTTTTTCATGCTATTTTCATGCTCGTTATACTTGCTTTTTTCTGAAATTTTGAGGATTTGTTTACTTTCTTTTATGTATTTTACATTTATTCATGTTCTCTCTTTAAGTTGTATTTTATTGCCTTATACATTTTCCTGTTTCTTCATTTATACCCCCTCTCCCCTTTGTTCATTTTTTCAATAAAATCAAACAAAACAAAAAAAAAAGAATAGGTCTCCGTAGAGCTCAGTGGAAGCGATGCTGCATAGTGATGTAGGTAAGTAAGGAAGTAAGTAACTTGTTTATTCTACAGTTAATGAAAACCTTTACAAAAGTTGGCCGTCTCTTATAAAACAGTAAAACATCAATTTAAAAGGCTGATAGCCACAGTTAAGAACACACTTAAAATTGCAGAAGAAATCCACTCCCCCGGCCTTGCTGACCCATAGTCCAGTTTCTTCCTTTTTTGTTTGCAGAAATTTAGCAGCAGTTCATAAGGTAGAATTACCCCCCTGGTCAGAGTCTTGGCAGCAGAATGAGGGTGGGCGATTGGATAGGGAGATGCCATGCAGGGTAGGATTGGGATCACAATTAAGCACAGGCACACCCCAAAAAAGTGTCCCACATTTCCAAATGGTTAGTATTTGTTTGTAGCTTTATATAGGGCGAACTCAGTACGAAGGCATTGGAGCCGTTACCATGAGCATTAGCAACTTTCGACATGATCAACTTCATTTTTATTTTAGGTAGATTAAGTGAATTGGCCAGAATCACTGGATATTGAGGTGATGGCAGATCATGAGTGTGCTTGCTCAGTTCCAACATCAGCAGCTCTGAGACCATAACCTACATCTTATGTGTTTTTTTCCCTCTGGGACAGTGACCTCACATCCAGGCCTATGCAAATATTTCCCTACTTCTACATCAACGCCTAAAAACACTGTGACCGAGGTGACAACACCTGCCCCTAACGAGCCAACTTCTCTTACTAACCCCCTCCCCCATCCCATTATTGACTTAAGGTATAATCTGGCAGAGGAAGGGGTCAAAAAGGCACCCGGTTGATGCTGCTACTCCAAGGGGGGCTTAGGTGGGGCAATGGCAGTGCTATGTGGCCGGCCAGCTTCAATATGCAGGGGGGTAACGCGAGAATGCCCTAAGGGCCAAAACAACACCTAGCCCACAGCCTCAGTTTGACAGCATGGCAGGAGAGTGCCCAAGATAATGGCCACACTTCACAGTGGTTTAGCGGGGACCAGGGAAGATAGTATGTTTCTGCTGGTCTGTTCACAGAGGCCCTAAACATCCGGCCTGCATTCCCAATCCGACCCTGATGCCATGCTAGACTGTGGCCCAACTATGCCACCCGGGGCAGAGCTTTTTTTTGCTATCCTATGAAATGGGGCTCAATGGAATGCTTTTCTACATCGATGAGCTTGTGTGACTCTCCACTGATGACTAGTGATTGGGTTTTTAGAAGGGAGGGATGTGCTGCATAATGAAGGATCTAAGAAAATCATGGGTTGTCAAGTGAAAAAGGGATCAGGATGCCCCGTTCAGGGATGTAGCTACCATCGGTGCAGCAGGTGCATTGACACGGCACCCAGAGCCCTAAGGGGCTCAGTATATTATGAGACCAACACCCAAAGGGACAATTTTTCTTGCCAGACCCAGGGCCCATGGCATCCTTGCTAAACTACTGGTTGGGTTAGGGTTGGAAAGTGTTCGGTGGAGAGGAGTGGTACTATTTCAGTGAGTGTTGGCAGTAGAGACAGTGCTTGGTGAAGAAGGAAAATGAACTTCTTTGTTAGGTAATGTGGCTGCCTACGTCGCACGCAGGGCGACACATTGAATTTCACAGTGGAATGTTGTAGAGTGGAGTGACATACTGTGCAGTGGCTTAGCAGCTTAGAGCAGCATTTCCATGACACGGTGCACAATTCCGTCCCGGCTTTGCTACGCCCATAAGAGTTCGCGAAAGGGCTTTCACCTTGCGACGTAGGCTAAAGCCAACCACAAGAAGCAGCCCAAAGGGGGCTTCGTGCCAATACCCCCGGAGTCTGGCAGGACCCAGAGATGAAAGCGACAGTATGCCGTTATTCCCATGGACAGTTAGAGGCCTGAGCAATGGGGGGGAGGGGGCCTGGTAATGCTCTGCCTCTGTGTGGGAGTTCATTTTACTGGACTATGAGGTCCAGATGTGGGGTGAACACCAGAGTTCAGCACTAGGGGCCAAATGTACGACCTACCAATTAGCGACACGCAAATTATGTCGCACTTGCGACTTGCAAATTGGAATGTATAACAGTGCCTCAGGCACTGTTTGCGATTCCTAATGGGGTCACAAATTGCATGCCTCATTAATGTTAATGAGGAAGGCGCAATTAACGACCCCATTAGGAATGGCAGGCACTCACAGGGATGGTGGCCTGCTGGGGTCAGTAGACCACCATGTCTGTGACTGCTTTTAAATAAATGCAAAACAACAGGTGATGGACAGAATGCAGAACAATGCCATACATTCACCCCAGTACAGAGATCTGGGCCTAAATCCATCGTTTTTTTGCTCACCATGCCATTCCAGTTTGAACCCAGCCATATGCAAATCAGTCTTGACCCTGTGCCCCATTGGAACAGTCCAGCCCGAACTGCCAAGCCAGGTCCTCACTGGACTGGAAACCAGCATCCAAGGACCGGTTTCGGGCTGTCAGCCCTCATCAGCCTGGATAGCTTGATTCCAGTGGCATGGAGAGCCCAGGACTCAAGTCTGAGCATACCCGTCCCACTCGGGGTGATAAATGCAAAACAACAGGTGATGGACAGAATGCAGAACAATGTCATACATTCACCCCAGTACAGAGATCTGGGCCTAAATCCATAGTTTTTTGCTCACCATGCCATTCCAGTTTGAACCCAGCCATATGCAAATCAGTCTTGACCCTGTGCCCCATGGGAACAGTCCAGCCCGAACTGCCAAGCCAGGTCCTCACTGGACTGGATACCAGCATCCAAGGACCGGTTTCGGGCTGTCAGCCCTCATCAGCCGGGATAGCTTGATTCCAGTGGCATGGAGAGCCCAGGACTCACGTCTGAGCATACCCGTCCCACTCGGGGTGATAAATGCAAAACAACAGGTGATGGACAGAATGCAGAACAATGTCATGCATTCAACCCAGTACAGAGATCTGGGCCTAAATCCATCGTTTTTTGCTCACCATGCCATTCCAGTTTGAACCCAGTCATATGCAAATCAGTCTTGACCCTGTGCCTCATGGGAACCGGTCCAAGGAGGCTTGTTTCCTGTCCAGGGAGGACCTGACCTGGCAGTTCAGTTTGGACTGTTGGCAGGGTATGCTCAGACGTGAGTCCCTTGCTCACTTTGCCACTGGATTCAAGCAAGCCTGGCTGAAGACGGCTGAAATGCCAGAAACCGGTCCTAGGAAGCTTGTTTCCGGTCCAGGGAAGGCATGGCTTGGCAGTTCCGGCTGGACTGTTCCCAGGAGGCACAGGGTCAGACTGATTTGCATATGGCCATGTCTGAACTGGGGTGGCAGAGTGGGCTAAAGAACGGTGATGGATTAAACCCAGATCTTTTGACTGGGTGTGAGTGTTTGATTGGTTCAGATGCTCCGTCCATCACCACCCCCTTTTGTACCGCTTTGTTCGCCATAAGTTGGCAGGGTATGCTCAGACGTGAGTCCCTTGCTCACTTTGCCACTGGATTCAAGCAAGCCTGGCTGAAGATGGCTGAAATGCCAGAAACCGGTCCTAGGAAGCTTGTTTCCGGTCAAGGGAAGGCATGGCTTGGCAGTTCGGGCTGGACTGTTCCCATGAGGCACAGGGTCAGACTGATTTGCATATGGCCATGTCTGAACTGGGATGGCAGAGTGGGCTAAAGAACGGTGATGGATTAAACCCAGATCTGTTGACTGGGTGTGAGTGTTTGATTGGTTCAGATGCTCCGTCCATCACCACCCCCTTTTGTACCGCCTTGTTCGCCATAAGTTGGCAGGGTATGCTCAGACGTGAGTCCCTTGCTCACTTTGCCACTGGATTCAAGCAAGCCTGGCTGAAGACGGCTGAAATGCCAGAAACCGGTCCTAGGAAGCTTGTTTCCGGTCCAAGGAAGGCATGGCTTGGCAGTTCGGGATGGACTGTTCCCATGAGTCACAGGGTCAGAATGATTTGCATATGGCCATGTCTGAACTGGGGTGGCAGAGTGGACTAAAGAACGGTGATGGATTAAACCCAGATCTGTTGACTGGGCGTTAGAGTTTGATTGGTTCAGCTGCTCCGCCCATCACCACTCTCTTTTGTACCGCTTTGCTTTTAAATAAAGCATTCTTTTTTTTTATTAAAGGAAAATGGTATGCATTTGAAAAAAATGAAAAATGAAACTTTTCAGTTTCATTTTTTAAGGGCAGGCAGTGCTGGGATGGCAGAGTGGGCTAAAGAACGGTGATGGATTAAACCCAGATCTGTTGACTGGGTGTGAGTGTTTGATTGGTTCAGATGCTCCGTCCATCACCACCCCCTTTTGTACCGCCTTGTTCGCCATAAGTTGGCAGGGTATGCTCAGACGTGAGTCCCTTGCTCACTTTGCCACTGGATTCAAGCAAGCCTGGCTGAAGACGGCTGAAATGCCAGAAACCGGTCCTAGGAAGCTTGTTTCCGGTCCAAGGAAGGCATGGCTTGGCAGTTCGGGATGGACTGTTCCCATGAGTCACAGGGTCAGAATGATTTGCATATGGCCATGTCTGAACTGGGGTGGCAGAGTGGACTAAAGAACGGTGATGGATTAAACCCAGATCTGTTGACTGGGCGTTAGAGTTTGATTGGTTCAGCTGCTCCGCCCATCACCACTCTCTTTTGTACCGCTTTGCTTTTAAATAAAGCATTCTTTTTTTTTATTAAAGGAAAATGGTATGCATTTGAAAAAAATGAAAAATGAAACTTTTCAGTTTCATTTTTTAAGGGCAGGCAGTGGTACCTGGGACCACTGCCTGCCCTTAAAAAATTTTTTTTGCCTCATTCACAAAGGGGAAGGAGTCCCCGGGGGAGCCCTTCCTGTTTGCGAATGGTTTATCACCTACTTGAAGTAGGTACTAATTGTGAGTGTTCTGCAACCACAATCACGGTTGTAAAACATTCATACATACAAATGCGAGTCGCTATTAGGAAGGGACGCCCTTGCCACACCCCTTGCTACTAGCGAGTTGCAAACCTTATTTTGCGAATCGGTAAAATTTCCTGATTCACAAAAGGAGGTTTTTACATGGCCATGCCCTAAATTGCAGTCGCAAAGAGCCCGATTGCGACCGAAATTTAGGGTCGTACATCTGGCCCTGGATATTGTATATTCCTGGTGCTGGTTGGCTAACCAGGCTGCAGTCAGTTTAGGTCATAAATCACTGGCTGCCCTTGTATTCTCCGTAAATTAACCCAATAGTTTACCAAATACACCTGCAACACAATTCTTTCTATACAAAACTGGTTTAGTCTGAGTCTTTCCTTTTGCATGCACTAATTCAGAATATATGTGTATGGAAGCCTGGCTATAGGATAACGCGCTAAGGTTAGAGTTGCTGGGTGGGTGTTACTAGGACAGGCTGCTAGACGAGGAAGGGAGTGGGGTAATCCGATGGGCGTTGGAGGCAGGTCTGTGGGTGTGGAAGGGAGGGGGATGCTTTGTGAGGAAGTATATGTTTTGATGTGTGAAGAAGGGCCTGGGGTTGCCGAACAAGAATAACAGAGCGGTTGCTTAGTAATAAAAGGACAGAGGTTCCTGGTTTAGGATTCAGGGAGGGGGGATTAAGTGATGAAAACACAGGGGAGGCCGGATTACGACTGGGGAGAGGTTGCTGGGCGATGAAAAGAGAGGGGCTGCTAGGAGAGGACTGGAGCGTGGTCTCTGGGTGAGGGCGGTGAAGAGGTTGCTAAGTGATGGAAGGACAGGGACTCCTGGACTAGGATTCAGGAGGGGCTGTCCAGTGATGAGGGACCGCTGGATTAGAACTGGGCGGGGTTACTGGGTGATGAACAGAGAGGCTGCAATATGAGGGCTGTCGATGAAAAGAGAAGTCCAGCTACACAAGAGGACTGGGGCAATGCTGGTGGGCGAGGAAGATGTTGGGCGATGAAAGGAGGGTGGATAATGGATCAAGGTTGGGAAGAGGTTTGTAGGAGATGAAATGAGGGGCTCAAGAGGAGTAGGATGGGGAGAGGGGCGGGCGCTGAAAGTAGAGGAGCTGCTGGATTAAGTGGAGAGGGCCTGCTAGATGGTGAACTCTTATGAAGGGCTGGGCTCGGTCTCAGAGAGGTTGTTAGGTGGTGAAAGAAGGGAAGGTTCTAAGAGTACTGGAGAGAGGTGGGCGAGGGAGAGATGGACTGCTGTTAGACGAGGGTGGAGAAGTTTCTGAGTAATGAAAAGGGACGGGCTGGAGGGTGAGGACTGGAGGGGTTGGTGGGCCAGTGTTGGTGTCTGGTGAAAATAGAGGATGCTGCCAAAGCACGGGGAGGCCTTGGCTGACGCCGCTCTCTTCTGGGGCCCACGCGTTGCCAGGTGCGCGGGCTTTGTCTCCTGCCTCAGCCCTGAAGCCCTGAAGTTGGTCCCTTGTGGGGAGGGGGTTCAGTCCCAGTTAGCGCTGCTTTCTCGCAGCACTCGGCGTGAGACTGAAAGCGCACCAGCCAATCGCGATTCCAGGCTGCCTCCAAGCAGGGAAGCTCCAGCAGCGGGCTCGGTCCTCATCAGCACCGCGGCCGAGGATACAGGGCAGAGAAAGGGACGAGCAGAGCCCCTCCCCCGCCGCCCAGCAGAGGCGGCGAGACTCCGCCCCGAGAGCCCACGAGAGAGAGAAAGAACGACCCTGGCATCTCCGCCCGGACAGAGCACCCGTATCTCCCAGGAGCCCCTCCGGACAGGGCCCACCCATCCCCGCGGACCATGTCCTACCAAGGGAAGAAGAGCATCCCTCGGATCACGGTGAGGGGAGGGGAGGGCAGGCCGCGGGGCTTGGGTGGAGCTGCGAGGGCTGGAGGAGCAGAGCTGCGAGGGCCGCGACAGCCATGATTTAGAGATGGCTGGGGAGGGAGCGCAGGCCGAGGCGAGCCCCCTTGTTTATGTATCATGCTCACAGCCATGCCTTCCGCTGGAGAGGTCTGACTTGCAGAGATTTCTACAGACCAGGACCACAGACCTGACTACCCAGCGACACACCACCAATGTTAACATATTATATGTAACATAAATATATAACTAAACACTCTTTCTATCTTTCTTTCCCCCTCTCTCTCTCTTTCGTTCCGCTTTCACAGCACCTCTCTCTTTCACTCCAATATACCCACACGCCCTCTCTCTGGTAGTGATATAAGGAATAAGGCAATCTGGGTCAGCAACATTTCACAACACCCAAACCATCAATATTCAGCGATAGAGGCTGTCTTGGTTCTTCTTCTTCGCAAAGCGCATTTATTCTCCAGAGAAAATGTGGATTCAAGCGAAAGCCTTTCAACGAGTGCGCCACTTCAATTCTAAAAATAAGACCGTGAGCGGAATATTTGCATTTAAAAACATTTTTTTTTAGCGCTTGCTATCCACCACGCCTGTCCTTTAATGTTAGACCGTCAGTGCGTTGATTCCAAGCCTTCGGTGCAAACGGTCTGTCTTTTTGTTTGATTTCGAAATCCCTGTGAAAACCCTGACAGGGAAGAACAAAGGGAAGGGCGAGGGGTGACCCGGTGGCTGCGAGGAGCTGGCAGGCGTGTGTCTCTCACGGGAGCCCAGCCACTGAGGGATCACTTAAAGACTCAGTGCCAGCCGCGCCTTGAGGTTTGACTTACCACGGGTTGTCCCAGTGACACAAACACAGACAAACTGGGAATGTGAGGACGATTTTGTTTTGTGGGCCTCACTTTGAACTGGCCAGTGGGGCTGTTTTCTGTCGTTTGAGGAGGCGCGCTTGATGCTGAAGGAAATGTGCTTTACTTGTTTCAGCAAAACAGGCTTTCTTTGATTGTATGTACAGGCATCTCCTCAGCAGAATGAGTCACCGCCCGTTGCCTCTCTGGGTGACTTCATAACAGTATAAGATATGCACTTTACTGTCCAGTTATTTCCCATAGCAGGGTCACTTTAAATAATCCCGGCCAGTTACCTCCATATGAGGCTGCGTTATTTCACATTGCCTGACCAGGTATGTAAGGATGTATGCCTCTCTGTGATTTTCATCTAGCACAAACTTAGCCAAAAGGCAGTGGGGCGCAGTACCAGGTCAAAGAGAAAAATAAAGTCAATGATTAATAGGATAGGAATCTGAGTTGTGGATGCTTAATGGATTGTGAAGTAGTGATGTTTAAAGAAGTGAGTCATGCAAAAACAACAGTTGATGGACAGAATGCAGAACAATGTCATACATTCACACCAGTACAGAGATCTGGGCCTACATCCATCGTTTTTTTCTCACCATGCCAATCCAGTTTGAACCCAGCCATATGCAAATCAGTCTTCACCCTGTGCCTCATGGGAACAGTCCAGCGAGAAACTGCCAAGCCAGGTCCCCCTAGACTGGAAACAAGCATATTAGGTCCGGGTTTGGGTTTCACCCCTCTTCAGCCAGGATAGCTTGATTCCAGTGTCACGGAGAGCACGGGGGCCCACGTCTGGGCATACCCGTCCCACTCAGGGTGACAAATGCAAAAACAACAGTTGATGGACAGAATGCAGAACAATGTCATACATTCATCCCAGTACAAAGATCTGGGCCTAAATCCATCATTGTTTTGCTCACCATGCCATTCCAGTTTGAACCCAGCCATATGCAAATCAGTCTTGACCCTGTGCCTCATGGGAACTGGTCCAAGGAGGCTTGTTTCCTGTCCAGGGAGGACCTGGCCTGGTAGTTCAGTTTGGACTGTTCCCATGGGGCACAGAGTCAAGACTAATTTGCATATGGCTGGGTCAAAACTGGGGTGGCGTAGTGGGCAAAAGAACAATGGATTTAACCCAGATCTTTTTACTGGGGGAGAATGTTTACATTGTCAGCATTCCGTCCATCATTTGTTTGCTGTAACACTTTTCGCTCTAAGTGCGATGGGTATACCCAGATGTGGGTCCCTTGCTCACTGTGCCACTGGATTCAAGCTAGCCTGGCTGATGAATGGTGACATACCCTGAAACCCGTCCCAGGATGCTTGTTTCCGGTCCAGGGAGGACCAGGCTTGGCATTTCGGTCTGGACTGTTCCCATGGGGCACATGGTCAAGACTAATTAGCATATTGCTGGGTCCAAAGTAGGGTTTCGTAGTGGGCAAAAGAACGATGGATTTAACCCAGATGTTTTCACTGGGGGAGAATGTTTGCAGTGTCACCACTCCGTCCATCATTTGTTTGCACTCCGTCCATCATTTGTTTGCTGTAAAGAAGTGAGTCTCCAACTCTTCCTTAAGTTGAAGCAGTGCTGGGGCAAGGCTGACGGCAATGTAGTTCCATATCCTGGGTGCATGGATGGAAAAAAGCCTGCTTTCTTCCTTGCTACATTTCTTAGTCTTCAGTGTGATGGTGTACAGGGGATATTTTGTGCCTTAAAGGTGCTCTTGTAAACAAACTGGTGATGGTTGTAAATGTATAAGAATCCCATTCGAGACTCCAGAATGTGTATGAGGCTGGGATGTTCGACCGTGTTGAAGGCTGCTGGGAGGTCCATCAATTTTAGTAGGCAGGGGTCAACTTCATCTGTGATCAAGAGGGCATCATCTATTATGTGTAAGGTAATGGTCTCCATGCAGCAGCATCAGCGGAAGCTAGACTGGTAGTGATCTTGGCGATGGATAGTATTGGTGTGATCTTGGAGTCAAACATAGACTGCTTTTTTAATGATCTTTCCACAACATAGGAGGATGAGTTATCTCACATTGCCTGCTCAAATACCTCCACAGGAGGATGATTATAGCAAATTACCTGCTCAGGTACCACTGCCGCAGGATCAGTTATCACACATTGCCTGCTCATTTAACTCCACACCAGAATCTGTTATCACACATTGCCTGCCCAGTATGTCCACAGCAGGAGGAGGTATCACACATTGCATTAACAGGTGCCCCCACAGCAGGATGTGTTATTCCACATTGCACATGCAAGTTCCACCAAATCAGGAGAATTGATCACAAATGATGTGTGCCCATGTACCCCCTCAGCAGGATGAGCAGTTGCAAGTGCTGATGTAGCCTGGTGTAGGTATGGTGAGTGGGTCTAATCAAAGAGCCAGGTCCTTAGCTTGCAGTGGAACTCAAGAACTGAAGAAGTGTCTCTAATCTGTAATAACAGGTCGTTCCAAGCTTTTGGGGTGATGTAGGAGAAGGCAGTCTTCCGGTTCAGGTTCTGAATATGCGTGTAGTGTTTGGGAGTAAGAGTCTGGCAAAGCAGAGGAGTCTGGTTGGTTTGTGAAATGTGATTCGGCTATTAAGGTAGGCTGGGCCCATGTTCTGGCAGGGTTTGTAGATGTGTGTGAAGAGTTTGAACTGGGCTTATTTGTATATAGGAAGACAGTGGAGTTACCTCAGCTCTGGTGTGATGTGCTTGTATTGTGTTAGGTTAAGTGTGAATCTGGCTGCTGCATTCTTAACGGTTTGAAGTCACCTGACAAATTGTTTGCTGATTCAGCTTAGAGGGTGTTCCCGTAGTCCAACTTGCTTTAATGAGAGCATGTGTGATGGTTTTAGTGGATGCTGGTTGGAACCCATTTGAAGGTTTTTCTCTTCAGGGGGTGAAAGGAAGAAACTGGTATGGCGATGGCTTGGGCAGCCATGTCTGGTTGGCTGTCAATGATAAGCTCAAGTTTCTTGGTTTTGTTGGTGAGGGGAAAACATCCATTTCAACGCAATCATTACAGCGACCTACCTTTACAACGCAACTTTTAAAACGCCACTGCCATTACAGAAGTGTGGCTCAATGGTTAGAGCGGCAGACCCTGATGCAGAAGTCTAGCCCGGGACTAGGGTTCAATTCGCGCCTCGGCGGGTCTTGGGCTCAATTTCCTCGGACCGGATAATTCTCGCCTCGGTACCTATTCTAATCATGAGTTCCACTCTGCAACTCTGGGCAAGAGCTTGGTTAATCTCCACAACGGCCCTAACAACGCTAGGATGCCTGGCTTCCCCTTGGGGGTGCCCAGGAGTGGGCACTTCACAGGGAAAGGCCAGGAAGGGTTCCTCAGCGGTATTCGTACAAGCGCCGAGATGCCTCCGGGTAGTCGTGCGCTATACAAGTACCTCTACATACATACATCACATGCCATTACAACACATGCCATTATAACGCATGTCACTAAAGCGCATGCCATTACAACACATTATAAGCTAAGTATTGGAGATTTTTTTGTTTTGTTTTAGGGTGGGTATGGGTTTTGGGGTACATGGAAATAGTAATTTTTAACCCTACACTATCCAACACTTTCCCTGCAGTTGCACTCACTGAAGTGGGAATAGTAATTATTACCCCTACACTATCCAACACTTACCCTACTGTTGCACCCACTGAAGTGGGAATAGTAATTTTTATCCCTACACTATCCAACACTTACCCTACTGTTGCCCTAGAAGTATTATTTGTTGTAATGGTATGCTTTGTAGTGGTATGCGTTGTAATGGCATGCGTTGCAATGGTAGTTTAAAAAAATGTGTTGTAAAAGCATGCGTTGTAATTGCTTGCCTTGTAACGTCATGTATTCGGGTGGAGGTGGGTGTAGGTCTAAGTTCAGCTAGCCATTAGGTGGAGTCCCATGGTGACTTCCTGAAGATTGCAACTTCTTTTTTTTCTGTGTTAAGTTTGAGACAGTAAGTCGTCATTCGGTTGGCGACATCAGTCCACAGATGGGGTGGCTTGTGTCCAAAGAGTAGGGGACCAGGCTGAATGACTGTGGACTTCCAGTCAGAAAGGAGTATATCCAATGAAGAATGGGTCTTTAGTTACAATCTATTGAAGGCGTCAGATGAGGATGGAGTGGGTTGAATGCCGTGGAGTGGACCAGGAGGTTAAGAGCAGCTGTGTCGCATATATCTAAGATCATACAGATGTTCTGTTGTGGTGATGAGGATTGTTTCTGTTCATTGGTTGGGTCTTAAGTCTGATTGTGTGACATCCAAGAGTTGGTAGTTATTGAGATGGTTAGTGAGGCATATTGTGATAAGTTTCCCCATGACTTTGGACTTTGTGTGCATTGTTGGGTCCGGAGAAGGTTTTTTGAGTCAGGGTAATACTGTAATGGGAAACAGCCATTACAATGGCGCTGCTTCACAGCATAGCATGTAGCTCGCATGCTTTACAACGCATATATAGTTACCACAAGCAGCCTTTACCACGCATGCCTTTAAATTGAATTACATTGTAAATGTATGTGTGGGAAAGGTATATGTGTGGCAGCATGTTTGCTTAAAGTGCATGAAATCAGAAATCCTACCTTGGAATGGAATTCTAGTCCCACGTCTGCCTCTCTTGTTGTGGTACCACTCAGCGTTGTTAGAGAAACCCTTCCGCTTCCTCTATACGAAGTGCAAAATGCCAAACAAGAGCTGGAGAGGAGGTGAAATTATGGAGTGGTAAGGGGATTGGGTCTGGGGTGGGGGCTACATATTTACAGTTTAGAGCTGGAGAGGAATAGTTTTTAGAAGGGCTGAGGGTGTCGAGCAGGAGTCAGATTTTAGGGCTTAGGGCATGGGGAGGGGTAGTTTTTACAAGGGCTTGGAGCATCGCACAGGGGCACACAATTAGGGCTTAGGGCAGGGGGAGGGGTAGTTTTGAGAAGGGCTCAGGGCTTTGTGCAGGTGTCCACTTTTAGTGCTTGGAGAGGGGTAGTTTTTAGAAGGGCTTGGTCAGTTTTTAGGACAAAGGGCAGGGAAAACCTTTACTAAGAAAATGCCTATAACATTGATGCTTTTACAAAGTAAATTGTTGTAAAGGCATGCGTGGTTAAGGCATGGTCGTGGTTAAGGTTATGCGTGGTAAAGGCACGTTGTAATGCATGCGTAGTAAAGGCATGTGCTGCAACGGAATGCGTTATAACGAGATACAACCGACTGTAGCATGCTTTCATGTTCCAGGGAAGGTGCCAGAAGCAATGAAGACATTTATTATTGTAGTGAGGGCTGTCCTGATGGGTTGTAGTCCTTTGGTGAAGTTGTGGTGGAGGCAGGAGTCCGAAGGGGCCCCAGAGTGGATGCACTGCATGTGAAGACGGTTTTGTGGGTGGAGATGGTGGGTCATATGGTCAGAGTGGTTTCTTTGAACAAGATGGGAGTCCTGTTGTGAGGTCTGTTGATTCTGGTTAGGGTTCAACGTTGTTTTGTATGGAGGTTATCTTTCTGGAAAACAATTGTGTGAGTTTGCTGCAGAAGGTCTGTGATGAGGTAATGCTGTTGGATGCAGCAGTTGGGGAAGTGAACCCTTCAGGATGGCAAAGATATCTTTGCTACTTATTGGTGCGGGCATCAATGTGTTCTGTAAATGCAGAGTGTTTGGTGATCTGGATCTGATGGTGGTAGTGTTTAAGGGCGGATTTGAAGATGTTCATGTCCGAGTTGCCTTGGATCATTCTCCATCTTTGCTTTAGTGTGTTGCAGTGACACTTCATCAGCCTTAGTTGTTCCCTGTACCAGTGGCTTGTGTTCTAGATCTTGTGGCTTTGTTGGTTTTATGAGTGTCGGTGCAGGCAGTGAATCTGTTCATGAAGTTTGTGATGAAGTTGGGTAAGCCACTGCTGTGTTCAGGCTGGTGCTCCGTGATTATGGTCATACAGTCTTCCTTTTGGACATTATCGACAATCTGGTTGGTGGTAGTTGTTCTGTGTTGGTGTGGAATAGAAAAGGTGAACTTAATGAGGGCATGGTTGATCTTGGTGATCAGCATGGGATTTTTGACCGAGATACAGTCGAAGGTGGTGATCATCGGGTCCAGTAGGTGTCTTGCTGTGTGTGTTGGTACTTTTACATCTTGGGGGAGGCCAAGGTTTCATATGTCTTCAAGTAGTGTAGTTTTAGTCTGGGTCAGTACAGGTCTACAATGAGGATAAAGGCACTGGAGTAGAGGATGAGGGGTGTAACAATGTACGTGATGGTGTTCACGGAGTTAGTTCACGAAGTTAGTGCGTGGTCTTGGTGGTCTGTATATGAGGGTGCTGTTCAGGGTGAAGTTGGCTCTGATGTGGAGTCTTAAAAATAGCTTGTTCGATATTGCTTCACATCTTACATTGCCTATACAAGTATCTCTAAAGCGAGGTGAGTGAGATTATATTGCCCCTGTCAGTGCCTCCATAGCAGCAAGATTTTACCTGTCTTTGGCTGTCCAGGCATCACCATAGCAAGATGAGTTATCTCCAACTTCCTGTCCAAGTACCATCTTATTAGAATGCATTACCTCTGCATCCTTTCATACCTGTGCCAGTTCATTTTGAGGTCAAATCCACTTTGAGACTGGAAAATCCAGAAAATTATGTGAATGTAATACCCCACATGAGCTGTTGACATAAATAGGCTTTAATTCTCAGCTTCCTCCTGGTCTGTTTTGTTTTGGTTGAGATGAAGAATCTAAGAACTGGGTTTGCTCTTCCAAAGTATAGGTCATAAGATTTGTCCACTGCTGAGTTTGGGGGAAGAGCCATGAAGTAACTGGCATGGGAGAATGGGATGTGAACCCCATCACCGGCGATGCTGAAGGAGCTTACTGTAAGAGCTTGGTCGTATCATAGTGATGTTTGTCTGATTTAGCACATTTGGAAATGATGAGTGTGCACTTCTTTTAATATTTACTCCAGCACTGAGTTTTAAGAAAGGCAGAAGGAATGGAGTGTTTATTTATCTTTTCCATGTTTGGAAGACGAGGTGCAGTGGTTTCTGTATGTAATATATTGATCTCAGACTGTAAGCATTTGTTAAATCAGTAATTGAAAGCACGTGATGTTACTCATTACTTGAAGTAAAAGAGAGATAACCAGAATTTATTGCTCATGTGTCATTTGATTTGGCCAGGCCACCAGCCTTGTCAGAATGCCTCTCAGTAGTGATAGAGCGCAGGTTCACCTGCTCATTTTACCATACTCACCTGGGCCCATAAACACATACACACTTTGAACAAGTAAACCTATGCTTTATCAGAATTTTAATTAACCATTTGGACCTATACCAATTGACTTACCAATCCTAGTCATTGGTACCTAGAGTCCTAAGGGATCAAGGGAGTTAGCATAATAGGCAGTAAAATAAACCTTTGCATTTATAAAATAACCACAGACTCTGGAAAGGTTTAAACACTTTATCTATGTAAATTCTTAAATGTCAGAGTCCATACCAATTTGATTAAAGCACATTCAATTAGAAAGTATATGATCAAGGCAAGATGATGTGAAAATATTATGAGACTTTCTTTAAGCATTGAAACATAGGAATGGTAAGAAAAGTGAAACAGTACAACAACATACCCACGCAACTTTATATTTACCTAGAATGGTGTGAAGACCAACCCTGGCCACGGGCTGGGATAAAGGACAGGACTCCCGATAGTTCAGGTGCCAACAGGACAGGATAGGTGCAGACCAGAATCAGAATAAGTACGGACCAAATTGGGTCAGGACAGGACCACCGCAGGTCAGGACCGGCACCCACAGCTAAAGTGCAACTCCAGCATTGCCCGCGACGCATGAAAAACATAGACCTAAATTCCGCGACGCATGAAAAACATAGACCTAAAACCTGTTGAGAAGGCATGGTCTCCGGTGAGACTGAAAGTCATGTCTTGGAATGTTGCCGGCCTTAGGCGGTTGCTTCTCAAACAAAATATGTTGTCATTTATGGAGGAAGCAGACATAATTTGTACACAAAAGACTTGGCAAATCCACCCGCTCTCCCTGAGAGGTTATGCTGAGTACGGAAAACCAGCAAAAAAGCTTAACATCTTCGGTAGACCCTCGGGAGGGATATGTGTCTATATTAAACACGCACTAAATTTGGAATTTGCAGAAATCTCTAACTTACCGGATTTCCTCCGGGCAGGCATTCTGAAATGCTGACGCCTGGCAAATAGTAACTTTTCAATATTGTTAATTAATCTTTACCATAATCCGCATGGGCCTTCATCAAACCCGGCCATGTTGACACATCATATTGAGTGTTTACTGCTCCAATTCCCGGGCCTTGAATGTATCATTCTTGGCGATTTTAACACTCATAACATAGGGGTTTTGACCAAACGCAGCCTCCAGGCAGGGCCCACTGACGCCCTAAATGATCTACTTAAATCCTATAACCTGGCGACGGCCCACTCAGTCCTCTTAAAGAACAGACCGGGGCAGACGGTCGGCCCCACATTCAACAACCAAACCACGGTCGATTATATAATATTAAGCGGCAAACTCCAACTCTTGATGTCAAACTTTTCAGTGATAGCGATCACGCTGCCTTAACTGTCACTTTGAATCTCACCGTGGACCAACGCCACAAGCTTGAATACATCGGAGCGGCCGATGGAGAAGAATTAATAAAGCTGCCCAGAAGGATCAAATGGGAACAAACCACCATAACCAGATTTAATAGCTGGGCAAATCAGTGGACAGGTTGGCCATCGAGTGCACAGAAAAATGGCGCAATAGAAAGCTGGAATGCCATATCAGAGACCCTGGCGGTGGTTCTTCGTGGGAATCAGAATAGTCTGTCACACAGGTGTCCTCCCCCTAAATATGGTTATAACATAGAAATCAAAAAAAGTGCCAAAACACTAAACTAGGAATGTAAATGGTTCCACAAAAGCAGGACAGAACAAAACAAGAAGGAATTACAAGAAGCTAAAAAAAGTCATGCAAAAAAAGGTGTGGGCTGCAAAACGTACCCATTGTGAAGCACAATGGATAATTATATTTGATTTGCTGAGCCTGGGAAAATCACAGGAGTTTTGGAACTACATATGCAACATGGGACGAGGCCCAAATCATAGAGAAAATGCCCTTGAAGCCTCTATTTGGGTCGCACATGTCAAGGCATTATACACTAATGATGGTCCCGCATACACGCAAAATGTAACACCCATTCCTGGAGACTACCATGATCCTACCATCGAGATGACGGCCCCACCGGAAAAATTGTTGGTCTCCAAAATCTTAAAAAACATTAGACAAAACGCCGCACCAGGCCCCAATGGGCTTCCTGGGCACTTATTCAAGGCAAATATTGACTTTTGGTCCAAAAACCTGACCCATACATACTCCGAATGTTGGCTCCGGGGGGGAGTTCCAGATTCGTGGAGAGGCTCGCTTTTACAGCCTATTCACAAAAAAGGCCCAAAATCGGAACCCGCCAATTACCGCATGATTGCCTTGTTGGATATCGAGGGTAAAGCTTATGCTAGCGCCATCTTGAGGGACCTCGCAGACTGGTCAAGTGCAGCTGGCATTCTTCCATTCTGCCAAACCGGATTTAGACCTGGGTCAGCCACAGTCGATAACATCATCGCTCTCTCTTTCCTGGCGCATCTCGCACGGACAGGCAAAAGTCTTCCCCTCTTCGCCTGCTTTATTGACTACTCGGCGGCGTTTGATGGGGTCGACCGCGCAATTCTGTGGCATAAGCTGGTCCAATGGAACATCAATCCGGGGCTGTTAAGAGCGATACAGTCCCTGGATCAAAAAACTTGGGTGCGTATCAAACTCTCAAGGGACCATGCTTCTGCTAAGATCTACACAGTTAGAGGCCTAAAGCAAGGGTGCGTGCTAGCCCCATTACTATTCAACTTATACACAGCGGACATGGAGAGGGCCTTGACTGACGCCGCCCTGGCCACTCCAAAGATCGGCGGGCGTAAAATATACTTTATGCAATATGCTGATGACCTGGTCCTTTTGGACCACACGAGAATGGGGCTGCAAAAGGCGCTGACGGCACTTGCCGTATACAACAACAAAAATAGGCTTGTAGCTAATCGAACTAAATCAAAGGTAATTATATTCGGGCATCACCCAAGGAAAAAATCTTTGAAATGGAGGCTAGGTAATCTTTAGCTGGAAAGCACACAGCGCTACATCTACTTGGGCATTTGTTTTCAGGAGTCGGGGCTCCCAAGTGCCCATCTTAAGTCAATCCAGGCCAAAGGTAAATCCATCACCTACGCCATCTGCAAGCTGCAAGCCTCCCTATACAGTCCGTCTACTACGGCCATCAACAGAGTGCTTAAAGCCAAGCTCATGCCGGCACTCAACTACGCCCTCCAGGCATTCCCGGGTAAACTGATCCATGAATTAGAAAAAATTAATTGCAGGGCATATAAGAGACTTTTCCACCTCCCAAGCTGCACCAGAAACACCCTTGTTCGCCTGGAGTTGTCACTCAACCAGCAAAACCTGGAAGAGCTGGCCGCCTTAAGCAAATATTATTTTCTAAGAACGGCGGCACAAGAGAACACACTGAAGGCAGTCCTGAAATGCATTTTCAGAGAGCCAGGGAATCCTTGGTCGGCCACCCTCGAAGTGGCTAAGGTCCATCTCAACCTTGCCATGGACTCCTGGAATCCTGAATATGTCACATACTCTGCCATAAAAAACGCGATTAAAAAACAAGTGCGTGCGCGGTCACAGGAACTGTATCTGGAGTCCCTGAGGAGAAGAAAAGACCTGCATGAGACCCTGTGTTTCCCGCACATCCTGAACACCCCTAAACACCATCTCACGCAGGCAGTGGGAAGTGCAGCCCTTCATAAGATCTTGGCTTATAGATTACACCCATTGCCCCTTAAAGATCTTTACCCGTGTGGCAAGGCCAGCCCAGGAGCACAGGAATGCAGGCTCTGTAGCTATAAACAGGAGTCATTGGCACATCTTCTCTTCTGTTGCCCTGCCTTGTGGTTGCCCCACAGTCTTTATCTTAGGCCATTTCTTAGACACTCTGGGTCACACTCTGCAAAGGATGGGATTTTTCACCTTTATACCCTGTCCAGGGTAATGCACATGGCCGCCTTTGGGAAGTTTATCTTCCAAGCACGGGCAATGCTGATGACTTCTACTGGTCGGATTACAGAGTCTTTTGCCGGCCCATGAACCTTTTTCCTGGCTTCTTTGCATTCCTGGAGTAACTATATAACTTGATTTTTGAAATTTCCTTGATTTTAACTTTTGTAATGTGATGACTTTTGTATTTCTGGTTTTATGTAATGGTTTTCAGTAACCAACAATAAATATCATTCATTCATTCATTCATTCATTCATTCAACTCCAGCATTGCAACCCTCTCTGCAGCTAACAGACGGACCCTGATTGGGTTATCGAACCTTCTCCCACGGAACCCCGATTGGGTTATCGAACTCCTTCTCAGAACCCCGATTGGGTTATCGAATCTTCTGACAGAGTGCTCCGCCAGCACCTCTGCTCTCGATCGCCTATTGACTATGTTGGGTCAGTGACAGGTCGGACAATCTAACTAGCTAAGTCTACCTTAGTAATACCATTTTCCAGGGCAGTGTACCACCCCCCAATGTTGCAAATGTGTGTATTCCCTCAATTTGATTGGTCAAACGATGAGGAGAGGTCATCACACCATACCAGTTATGAGGTCACTTGATTCAATAATGCAAATTATCTTTCCCGCCCATATCTTTATTTTCCCATGCATTTTATTCCACCCGACAATGGATGTTTCAATAACAAATACATTGTATGTAAAATGTTCAATTCAGCTTCCTCTCGAGAGGTCGAAGGGTGAGTTTCCCAGGCGCATCTTCAGGCAAGACAGTCACTGGCACAGGTTCAATGCCATGACTTGTGGACTCTTGAGCTCTTCTGCGCAGTCACAGGATTGCAAGATGGAGTGCAAGAAGATTACATCAGGCCCAAATACGAGCTAATGGCAAAGAGAAAAAGTTTTAGAATAAAGAATAAATTAATACACTGTATACCACTTATCTCTACTCTATTCCCATTATTTTATTTTAACTTCAGCATTAGGAATTAAGCAGAATGAATAATTTAGTAAAAGCAGCAATGCAAGCATTAGCACGTGAAAACATAGAGCAGCCAACTTTAGTTCTAGTGCGCAGAAGCAAAGATTTCCCACCAAGCAAAGAATACGTCACATCACGTGAGTGTGACAGACGCATGCGTAGAAAAAGTTCCCACATTGCGGCGGCCATATTAGGTCACTCGAGTTACTGTTAGTAAAAGCACATACGCAAGTTTCCCCTAGATACTAGAAATGTTGTGTGATGCAAAATTAGTAAGACAAAACATTTTTATTAGTTCATTAAGTTTTATTTAGAGAGGGTTGAGTCTGAGCAAGTCTCTTTACGAGTGAAACCTTGCTCCATCAGTGGCTGCTCACAGGAATTTGAAGTTAGGAGACTGGCACATGGATACACCACACCAGATCACAGTATTAACAAAGACATTTCAAGGCACTCGTCTCTCTGGTCAACAGTTTGAAGAAATGTTAAATTGTTTGTCCAAGGACAGTAAACTTTCGTCTTCCTTTTGACAAAAACAACAGCAGCAACGGTCCACTTCCTTTGTTGGAATGGGTAGATTGCAAGATGGAGTGCAAGAAGATTACATCAGGCCCAAATACGAGCTATTGGCAAAGTCAAAGAGAAAAAGTTTTAGAATAAAGAATAAATTAATACACTGTATACCACTTATCTCTACTCTATTCCCATTATTTTATTTTAACTTCAGCATTAGGAATTAAGCAGAATGAATAATTTAGTAAAAGCAGCAATGCAAGCGTTAGCACATGAAAACATAGAGCAGCCATCTTTAGTTCTAGTGCGCAGAAGCAAAGATTTCCCACCGAGCAAAGAATACGTCATGTCACGTGAGTGTGACAGACGCATGCGTAGAAAAAGTTTCCACATTGCGGCCGCCATATTAAGTCACTCGAGTTACTGTTAGTAAAAGCACATACGCAAGTTTCCCCTAGATACTAGAAATTTTGTGTGATGCAAAATTAGTAAGACAAAACATTTTTATTAGTTCATTAAGTTTTATTTAGAGAGGGTTGTGTCCGAGCAAGTCTCTTTACGAGTGAAACCTTGCTCCATCAGTAGCTGCTCACAGGAATTTGAAGTTAGAGACTGGCACATGGATACACCACACCAGATCACAGTATTAACAAAGACATTTCAAGGCACTCGTCTCTCTGGTCAACACTTTGAAGAAATGTTGAATTGTTTGTCCAAGGACAGTAAACTTTCGCCTTCCTTTTGACAAAAACAACAACAGCAACGGTCCACTTCCTTTGTTGGAATGGGAAGATAATCCTTTAGGCACAATGAAGAAAACAGCAACAATTCCCTAAGCTTTGAAAGCTGAGTGGGAAAGGGTAATCTGACAAAAGATCGGAGAAGTTCAAATCTAATTTGCCAGGGAAGCACCCCTAGGTTCTAACTATTCCAGAACTGGTTCAGGCTTGTCAGTAGGAAGCCGCTTCCATCCCTTTCCGGAGGCATAGATAAAGTCTATTTTACATGTGTGGGTTCTACATATAGCCCCAAAATGTTATCAGACAGAGTTCCCAGCTGATCACCCAAATTCAGGCATCAGACAGACATCTTGGTCAAAAATGTCTTGTGACTAGAGCAGGATTCTTTGCAGACATTCAGGATCTACAGCACATAAACATGTTTTTTCTATTGCCCATAGAAGATGGAGCAGTGAGAGCTTATTCAATCTTATTCCTGGTACCAGGTTGGTATGATAATAAAGAATGTAATAGATCTAAAGGGCCCGAAACAGTGAATCAAATGATTTTCATTCAAGATGGAGGATGTCCAGATGATTATTCCTTTGGTGCTTCAGAAAGCTTCATTATCATGTTGGGTATATTGGGCATTTAATTTCATTTTTTAATAGCACCATCACACTAGAAGATACTCAGGTTTTGTGTGCAAAACCTTCCCTTTCAAGTTAGGGCTCTTTTTTTTGGTGCCCGGTTTGTCTACATCGTTTTCAAATATGTAGTAGCACCATTACTGGGTTTCTCCATCATAAGGGTAGGAATATTCTTTCTTTCCTCAAAAATTTGCTAATTCATGCTCCCACAAGCTCCTCATTATTTGATGGACTTAATTCTTGTCAGCCCTCTCTGAGTCAACATCGTTCCTTCTCAACAAATGCCTACTCTTTCCATCTTATCAAGTAGCGTTTATTGAGACTTGTGAACAAAATAATGTAATATATGATGTGGTTGTGAGACCTCACCATGTAATACACGCACAACAGGGGGGTAACAGACGCCCCCACAGCCCCTGCGGTGTGGGAGGGCCCCTACACCATCCACCTTAAAGGGTCCCCTTGGCTGGCCAGCTGCAAATAAATTAAAGACTCAGAAGAAACAATGCACCTAAGGAATGGGTATTGGGAGACCACTCACCTTACCTTGCAGGGAGACCCCATAAAGTTTTGTTATGCCACTGATGCACAATGCCATCTTTTGTCCAGTCAGGTTCATTTGAAAAACCTTTAGCTCGAAATAAAGCAGCTGTGGCTTTGAGCACTCAGGTTTATACAATGGAACAAGTATAAAGCATTTAGAAGTACCAATATCACTTGAAGCCCTCTTGGGACCAGCAAAAGTCCAGTTGTCACTGGACTAATGGCCTCTGGTTACAGAGAAACTAGTGGTTACCTTTCATGAAGGCTAGTGTCCTTCTTGGGCAACCACACTACACTCTGGCTCTTAGGTCTAGCAGACTCCGGTGCAACTTTTGAGCATTAAGATTCGGTCTCCTGGGCTTCATGCTACCGTGGCTACTGACTTGCCAAAAAAGGCTTCTTAAGCTTTTGTGGCCCTGGTGCTGCAATAGGAATTCAGCCGACTGACTATTTGAGTGCACCTATTCTGTCTTGTGCTGAGGAACAACCTTTCACGAGTCAGGAACCTTAGACACTCAGTCCTTTCTATGCTAGCTCAAGGAACAGCAGGTGTAGTCCAAACTTTGGTGCAGTCTCTCCGGCCTGGCCTAGGGAACATCAGAGCTGTACTTCTTTGGTCCTCTTTCCAGTCCAGATAAGATCTGAGGTCTGGGTGCCAGTGCTCCCATATTTATTTCCAGACAGTGCCCTCGGGGGATGCTACGGTTACTAGCCCGTAGGCTACTAAGTCCCCTCCTGTCTGATGACAACTTCCTTCAATGTGCGGCAATTAACTATCCCAGAGTGTACTATTCACCACACGCCCAAGTTGGCTGAACCCTTCTTATGGTATGTGGAGCTTAGTAGCACACCCTAGAGGTGTGGCTACCTGAGGGCTACACTCCCAAGGGAAAATGGTTTGGCAACTGTTTACCCTCTAAGTCCCCAACACCAGCCCGTCTACCTGAACAAAAGAGTAGCCCGTCTCATGTGTGGTCACCATTTGCTATTCAAATGTGTCTTTGAAACTTGGCTTTTGGGTTCACTGCATGGCTTCCTGCCATGGGGGAGGTAACACCTCTTTCAATGGCAGGGCTCTATGGTCCCAGGACCTGGGACATTCCCCCCAGGTGGGCAGTTTCACATACTCAAAAGTTATATTAAATCTGACTTGGGCACCAAATTGGATTCAATGCAACTATTAATTTGATAGCATGAAGTACCAACTTTAGTAGTCCTATTCAGATGTTAGCACAGCTTAGTTGTCAGTGTGTAACCCTATACTCAACAATGGGGCTACCAGCCTTTCCACAGTAAAATGACAATTGTGGGTTTTTTCTTTAGGGAATATAAAAATATAAGCCCTGTATCTTAATATGCAGCACGCTACCTTAGGACTCAGTAGGCCTAACTAGGGGTGACATAAATATATAAAAAAAAGGAAGGTTTAGGGTTTGTCATTAGTTTAAATGTCAAAGTCAAGTTAACAACTTAAAGCTGCTTTTCCAGGCTGCAGTGGCAAGCTGAGAGACATTTTTAATTTGTCACAGTCATTGCGGCATGGCAGTGCTGCAGTATCTGGGGAACATGTTCACTTGCAGGGCCTGAGTACTAAGTATGGGCCGAAAATCCATTCCGCTTGCGGAATTTGCGGATTTTCGGCAATTTCGCGATCTGCGAATCTCGCAAAATTTCTGAAAAATCCACAAATCCGCTTGCGGGCGGATTTGCACATGCCCGAGTTGAAGCTGAAATTCAGTAGCGTTTTAATCAGCCCAAAACATTAGTGAGCAAGGTCGAGGATGGACAAGTGTGCGTTATCCCCATATCTGCCATCGAAAATTTGCTCTAATCCTTGAGGGAGGTCTTTGCATCCATGAGTTTCTCGAGCGCCATCCCCCTGTAGTTCCTGTGACCAGGAGGCTGCTTTCTCCTCATCAGCAGCTCTGCTCGGTCTCTGACCCTTTACAAACAAGAGGCATGTGAACTAGCATAGAAGCCCTGCCCGTTTGTCCCTGCCCACTACACACTAGCGGTATGAAACGTCTTCCCGCCCTTTCCCCACTATGATGTCCTGCGTGACATGGTTTCGAGCGTAGGCATAGCTCTGCTCCCGGACAAGCTCACTCCGGTCCCAGGTGCCCCTCTGACGGGCACTGCCCTCTCTCCATGAGCCTGGCAGCCCCTCACACCCCTCACCATGAATGACCAGTACCACCGGGCGGCCCGGGACGGGTACCTGGACCTGCTCAAGGAGGCCACACGCAAATACCTCAACTCCCCCGACGAGGATGGCATGACACCCACCACGTGAGCCGCCTACCACGGCAACCCCGAGGCGCTACGGCTCATTGTAAGCCGATGGTAAGTGAGGAAGCGGGGTGAGCGCGTAAGTGCCGGGGGGAGGGTGAGTGGGGACAGGGGTATAGGTCAGGAGATAAGCATGTGATGAAGGCGCCCAAGGTAGGGAGACACAGCGGGGATGAGGGCTATCACTGACTTGTTGATGGAAAGCATGGGTGAGTGGGAGGGCACTGGTTGCCCCAGGCTTCCTTGAGGTCAGGACTGGAGGAGTAGAGACCTGCTGCTGGCCTGGCTCCCCTTTATATGGTGTGTAGAGATCAACGGGGCTGGGTTGGAGTCAGTGGTGCTCTGAAGGCGATGATGCTAGGGTTTAGCAAGGGTGCTATCGGGTCACCATAATGTACACAAGGAATATCCTCAGATGACTAATAAAATAGCAATATTTGGGATGCAGTGGGCGCCTAACTTCCCTGGGCCCTGGCACTACTGCACCTGCTGCACTATTGACAGACATATATGCCGCTGGATGAACAGCTATTTAAGGGAAAAGCAGGTGTTTCTGAAAGTGCTCCGAGGCATGCCAGGGGCCCTGAAACTGACAGGTCGGGATCTCTGAAGGAATGCAGGGCTGGGGCAGAGTCATTGACATGTTAGGAGCATGGAAAACTGGTGGACCTGTGGTAGAGTGAATCATAGGACGAGAGGATGGTAGGGCTGACGGCGGAGTACCCCGTGTCCCTCTGGTCCTCGAGAAAGTCTCAGAAACTACATACATCTTAGTATTTGCTGCCTACATAAGAAGTTGTGCCTACTCTATGAACAGACTCTTGGAGGTTGGGCAACGTGAGTCCCCCTTGTCATGGGGACCCCGAAGTTTAGGCCCAGGACATGAATGTGAGGGCAGTTGCAACCTCAGAATCTCGTCTCTAGAATAGCACAATTTCAAGGGTGACATGGTAGAAAACGGGCATAACAACTGGCACTGAGCCTGGCACATGTCTTAATATACCCTCCCCTTCACCCCTTCAATATGCTGGCAGTACCGATGCTGGTACAGCTGAGCATATTATGCAGGTAAAGGGGTCAAGACACCCCGGGTATTTGTGCGCTTTATAAATCCCATTAACATTAACAAGGCCCCTTGGCGAATCTGGCCATGGGGGCATGTGTGGAGGGGCACATGTTGTGCCCCCCTACAATTGCACAATCATGCGTTCATTTTGTGGTATGCATGACATGGTGCATGCCCCACAGTGCCACACAGTGCACGTGAGTGCAGCAGGCTCTCTTAGGGTGGCGTTATGTTCTCCTATAAGCCTTACATACCTGCTGCAATTACACCACAGCAGCATCACCCGCCCACCCACCCTGGATTAAACTCATAATCCGGGTGCACCATGGGCTTGTCGGTCTTCCAGGGGATTGCAATGGTAGTGGTCCCAGATAAAAACCACAAAACTCGTAATAAGGCCCTAAATAGATAACACCTAATCAGGCAATTTAAAACCAATCTCTACACTTACAGCCTTGTTTAAAATCATCATAGATAAAGTCCTCAAACAAATACAAGATAATGTATAGAAAGTCAAGTTCTTAGATGATGGGCAATCCGGCTTCTGCCACTTGCAATGAATGGACACAGTAATTGTGGATAAACAAGAAGGAGCTAGAGCTCAAAATAAGGCCACACAACAGCAATTGCATTACTAGACCTGTCAGTGGCCCTTGGGATCCTCCTTACAATACTAAAATAATGCTTAATATTATAGTATAAGTATGGTCATAGCTAAAATCATTACTCTGGGAGCATATGTGATATGTTAAAATTGGCAAATACTGCTTGCAACCCACACTGCGAGAATGTGGAGTACCCCAGGGTTCATTACAATCCCATTCGTTGTTTCATCTCTACAAGCTCCCTTTGGCACATTTAATAAAAGAAAGAGAATTTCAGAGCGAGTTATAGGCAGATGACATTCAACTACTGTTTGAAAGGAATTAAAGAGTTTGCTCTTATGCCTTGTGTATATTGTTTATCAAAGTGAGATAACTAGTAAATGCAAAGTTTTTATAATATTCCTTAATGTTATAGTTTATTTGTAGTTTATGCCACTGGTGCTTAGCAGCTGATCTGACAACAGTAGAGGCATTGAATTATAATTGAATTTATGTAGATCTTTCTACTCCTGATGAGGAATTTCAGCTCTTTATGGCACATAGAACACTACTGTGCTACCGCAGGTTAGTTTTTAGGTCTCGCTGGAATAGCATCCGAAGGATGCGTCCAGCTGGAGACGTTTAGCTGCCCGTCTCGGGGGGATTAGGGACAGGCAGGTGTTACGAGCGTTTAGTGTGGATTTGGGTGCGCGAACACGCACGTCCAGCACGGCGCCGTGCACACTGTCTTAAACACGGGCACCCGCAGGGAGGGAAAGCACACGTGGGGGCGCGGCCACCGGCAATGTTCTCCGACGTGACTGCCAGCCGCCCGTGTGACCCGCTCTGACCACGAGCCGTGTTTGCACTGTGTCCATGGGCCGCTTCTACCCGCTTCACCCCCCTCTTGACGGACTGCGCCGCCTCCCCGCTGGCTGAGAGCTTGCACTGCGCCCGCCCGTACACGTGTATCGGCTGGCCCTGTGCGTTGTGCCTCTGAGATCCGCAGCCCCTGTGAGCTGTGCGCTGCGGATCCCAAGAGCCTTACCCCGCCTGGAAAAGCACGCGCCAAGTGAACGTCCCGTCGGACGGATTCTGCCTGGGTCTCGCCCGCTTCCTTCCCCGTGGGCGCCCCGCCCGTAACGCCTCAGCTAGAGACGCCTTCATGGGCCGGACAGAGCCCCACCAGGAGGAGAGCCGCCAGATTGCCCCAGGAGCCCCGCCTATGCCCGGACAACAGACAGCACCCCTGACGGCCCGCAGAGCCCCTCGGAGGCCTCGATCCAGCGCCGCATCTCTTCAACGCTGCCACGAGCCGGACCTACCTCAGGCGCCCTGCTGAGCCCTGCCGGTCCACAGCTGTTCCCCGCATTGTCCGCGGCATCCTGGACCCAGGTACTGTTTAGTGTGTGCTCGAGGGCGCCGTCACGGACTCAAAGGTCCGCCCCTCATGAGATCTGTTTGCTGACTGTTAACCCCTTGCAGGGCCTAGTAACCTGCCTCTTCCCAGTAAATGCGAAGCGCACAGAACAGCGCATTAGAAGCAATCACCCTAAGGAAAGTATTGTGTAATCAGGAATTCTGTTCCCCAGTGCAATCTTGTTTTCATTCATGTGATTTCATGTGTTAATCTCATAGAAATGGGCTAACCTTGTTAGAATGAGTTGCTTAGCTTTCATATTGGTTTTACAGTTTTGATCTCCTTTCTCCACCAGTTTTCATATTTTATTGAGTCTTTTTCTACAGCTGCATTTTAGAGTTCTTGCTTGAAAACTCTTTAAAAGACCTCATTGTTCTAGCTGAATAAGATGCTGGTACCTTGCTTTCCGCATTCTGTTTCAAGTTGTACAGGTGTAATCAGTCATGATTTGTAGAAGAATTTTTTTCACTCGTGCATATTCGTCAGTGTAGCATGCCGCACCTCGCCCCTGGTCTTTCTTTGATTTGGACTACTTATTTATATGAGATTTAGAGGTCCTTGAGTCCACCTCTCTGCCTAACCATGCGAATTTGTTTTAGTTAATGCAATTTACACACCACATAATTACACTGCATTCAATGCAACATACACTCCAAATACCACTCAGTGCCACATAATTACACTGCTCTTCATGCAACATACACTCCAAATACCACTCAATGCCACATAATTACACTGAACTCAATGCAACATACACTCCAAATACCACTCAGTGCCATATAATTACAAGCCACATAATTACACTGTACTCAATGCAACACACACTCCACACAATACCACTCAGTGCCACATAATTATATGTTACATAATTACACTGCACTCAATGCAACATACACTCCAAATACCACTCAGTGCCACATAATTACACGCCACATAATTACACTCTACTAAATACAACATACACTCCAGACAATACCACTCGGTGCCACATAATTATATGCTACATATTTACACTGCGCTCAATTCAACATACACTCCAAATACCACTCAGTGCCACATAATTACACGCCACATAATTACACTGCACTCAATGCAACATACACTCCATATACCACTCAATGCCACATAATTACACGCTACATAATTACACTGCACACAATGCAACATACACTCCAAATATCACTCAGTGCCACATAATTACACGCCGCTTAATTACGCTGCACTCAATGCAACAATACACTCCAAATACCACTCAGTGCCACACAGTTACACGCCACATAATTGCACTGCACTCAATGCAACATACACTCCAAATACAACTCAGTGCCACATAATTACACGCCACATAATTACACTGCACTCAATGCTACATACACTCCAAATACCACTCAGTGCCACATAATTACACGCCACATAATTACACTGCACTCAATGCAACATACACTCCAAATACCACTTAGTGCCACATAATTACATGGCACATAATTACACTGCCCGCAATGCAACATACACTCCAAATATCACTCAGTGCCACATAATTACACGCCACATAATTACACTGCACTCGATGCAACAATACACTCCAAATACCACTCAGTGCCACATAGTTACACGCCACATAATTACACGGCACTCAATGCAACATACACTCCAAATACAACTCAGTGCCACATAATTACACGCCACATAATTACACTGCACTCAATGCAACATACACTTCAAATACCACTCAGTGCTACATAATTACACGCCCCATAATTACACTCTACTGAATGCAACACACACACTCCACACAATACCACTCAGTGCCACATAATTATTTCTATCTATCGCCCTCACTCTATCTATCGCCTTCACTCTATCTATCTATCTATCTATCTATCTATCTATCTATCTATCTATCTATCTATCTATCTATCTATCTATCTATCTATCTATCTATCTATCTATCTATCTATCTATCTATCTATCTATCACCCTCACTCTATTTATTTATCGCCCCCACTCTATCCATCGCCCCCACTCTATCGCCCTTTCTCTATCTATCGCCCTCACTCTATATATCACATCACCACAACATCACTCAGCACCACCACAGCATCACTCAGGGGCACCACAACATCACTCAGCGCCACCACCGCATCAATCTGTGCAACGATTCAACAACAACTAGTTCAAATATGTTCTCTCAATGTTTCAAGCTTTATTATAAATGTCACAAAAAGATGTTAATATTTCACATCTATTCTTGGATTTTCGTCACAATAAAATACACTGAACATAATCTTCACAAAAGTTATTTACAAAACTTTAAGCTATTGCCATTATAAATTACAATAACTTTTATTTAAGTATTATTTATTAAAAAATAAATAAAAGCCATTTATTTGCAATATCAATACATGTAAGTCACGTAAATAATACACATATTGCATTACAAATGCTATAGGTGTCACATTTGCGAAAGCTATACCTATTAGCATTGTAAATGACAAAGCTAATAATTTCGCTATTTTCAAAACCAACACATAAATACAAAATTTGTCATTTACAATACCAATAGCTCAAACTTTCCTAATGCGAGACCTATTGCATTGCAAATGCTTGTTAATTTAGCGGCCATTCCTGTGTTTTCAGAAGAAACCCTTAAATGCATTACCCAGTTTGTTTTTCCTGGATTCAGAAGAAGGTAGATGTCATCACTCGAAGAAGTGACGGGTGTGTTAGCTTGTATGAATTTATGGTGGTTTGAATTGTCAGGCTAGAGGAAGCTCTGAAGATTTATATATTGCCGAAAAGTATTTATCAATTTGCAGGAAGAAAGAAGTTACAGGCTATGGATTGAAGCATGGTCACTTCGCACAAGCACAGACAGAAAAGTAAGCCAGTGCAGTTTTGTGTAAGAGTCGAACAAGGGGAGCAGGGCATGTAGAGGTTGATAGGCATTCAATGGTCATATATCAAAGTCCATTTTGTGCAGGAATTATGCACTATTGTGGAATGAACCTTGTAGAAGTTGGCGCAATTTGACCAGGTGATAGAGTATATGGCCTTGTGATAGCAATTTATTTACATTTAATTATACAGTGACAGGTTGAGAAGAAGATCTTTTGACAGGTAAGATTGATTGAGATATTGCAGAAGATTTTGATAAATTGGCCAGATCTTTTTTTTATGAACTGAGTGGGCTTCAGTCTTGTGTTTTGTCTTGTTTTGTAGAAAACGGATTGTCCGGATATCCATGATAGTCAGGTCGGGAATAATTAACTAGTAACCATTATTCTGAATCCCAGTTGTATGTCAGTGGCTCTTATTTTTACTGGGAGTGACTGCCATAATTTGATAGACCATACAGAAAAAAGTAGTGCTGCAGACAGTTTTCTTTTCGTAAAGTGAAATGATTTATTGCCGTGGTAGTTTTGAGAGTAAATCCGAGTTGAAAGTATGTGTTGATTGTGAGAAAGTCATTCTTGTTGGCTCTGATCATCCACATGTTATGACTGATACTGGGGTAACTAACTCTGACTGTAGACTGGGCTCTGCTAACCAGGCGCAGGGCCAGTGCTCTGATGAAAAAGGTATATGGAAATTAGGTATAATTACAATTGACAATGACAGACCCTGTAACTCTCTAGTGTATAATCAGGGAAGGGAGATCCAAACTACCCATAAGTCCCTAGAATATAATAGGCCAGGGGGGTTTAGAGAACCAGTAGATGTCCTGCACTGGGTGGGCACTGCTGTGTGCCTACTGTCATGTTTAAAGCCAGCCCTGCTTTGCAGTCTGTCTTTAAAAAATAAACTGCCTGCAAATTCGACTTTGGAATAAAAGGTACTTCCAAAGTGGTAATCTACCTTATTTTTACATATAAGTCACGTCTAAGGTCTCCCCTAAGTGCCCCACGGGTGGGGAGCCATGTAACTATAAACAGGGACATTATAAAGTATGTTGTATATGCCCTGGTGAGGGAAAACTGCCAATTTCACTTTCCCCTATTATAGAATATTAGCAGCCGTCCCGACGTTGTCAGGGTATGAAGAGTTGAGTGGGTGACAGCTCGCGCTAGAGACGCTGCGCGTGTGGGAAAGTGCAGTCAGTTTCAAGGTTAGTGTGCCAGCAGGGCCGCTTAGTGGCGTCAGCCGCCGCTTGAGGCCGGCTCCAGCCCTGGTTGATGTTGTGCGCCGTGTGTAAATTCGTTTATGCAGAGAGTTGAGGGACAGCGCGCATGAGACGCTGCAGTTATTGTCCCCGCCGGCACGCTCAGTGGCGTGTGCCCCCGCTTGAGGCCCGGCTCCAGCGGCGACCGTATTACAATTCGAATTAGGTGACCCTTGAAAGTTATTTCCCGGTATTATTATTTTTTTAGGACCCACATGGCGTGAAGGCAGGAACGTAACGGCAATTTAGTAAAGCACCGACGGCATTCGGCCCCAGACTGTTTGACACGCACCCAGCACAAGGCACACACTGCATTTGGCCCCAGTATGTGTGACACGCCCCCAGCACAACGTGCAGGCCCACAATTGAGTAGAGCGAACGGTTACTTACCTGGCCTCCAGCTGAACGCAGACGGCCATTGAACGCACACACCCAGGTGCGCGATAGGCATCATAATTTAGGAATGTGGCGCTATTGGTGTCGGACGATTGCCGCGGCCATTGGCCACGGCCCTTGCTCCCGTGCAATTTCGCAATTGCCGCGGCCATTGTCGTTTGTCTTGCCCCTTGCTCCCGCGCAATTGCCACGGCCATTGTCGTTTGTCACGCCCCCAGCTTTTGTCACGCCCCCAGCACACGCCCCCCAGCACAACGCACACGTTTAAGAAATGCTTTTTTTTTGTCGTCATGCTGCGCCCCGCCCACGCACACGCCCACAAGGGACTACTTTGCTGGCAAGGTTCTTTTACCTTTCAAATGTATATGGTGGCCATCTGTATAGCCTATGTCCTTCTGCTGCAATTACCCTTTCCAATGCTGTATTGGGTGTTGTGATTGGTGCTGTGGTTACTGAGATTACCCGCCTCAAAGGTTAGGGCTCTCTCTTTATAATATTAGCATAGATATAGATTAGCTCTATAGGCTAACATTGGAATATGCTATTTAAGTATAACTATTGCTTGGAATAAGCTATAAATATCATTCAAAGACATAAAAATGGACAATGATCAATCCAATAACTTGCCACTGTTGTTTTTATCATGACTAGTACAGAAAAGAAGTTATAGAACTTTCTTTTAATTGAGCCAATATCCAGCCTTCAAGCAGACTTTCCTGATTGGTCAGCCTTAACAGGCTTAGTCAGGCTGCTTTGATGAGTGGCTGCCTAGAGCAGAGGTTATCTGATGAGGAAAACTCTGCAGCTGCAAAGAACAGGCCAGATCGGGGGCTGGGAAAATGAGACTGGGCTACGAAGAGAGCAGGACAGTAAGGAATACCAGCCAGGCCCACCCCCTCTTCCTGTAACCTCAGCCTGATGGCAGACCCAGCAATTGAATTTGAAGGAAGTGGAGGTGGGGTGCAGTGCTTTGTGGGACAAGACTATACCACACTTTGGAGGAAGCTATCATGCTTTTATGTCGCACCTGGCACCTCATTGGACAGGGGTGCCCCCTGCTTGTCACTCCAGTGCATTGAATAAATATGTGAGTGCTGCATAGCAACTCAGATTTCCTGCCTGAGGCTACACTCCAAAAGGATTGCCCTGCTGGAACCTTGATCTGCACCACACAGGATTGCTCCCTAAAGGTCTGCTCTTGTTGCACACTTGGAACTACAGCCTTGAGGAGTTTGTTTTGCTTCAAA
The DNA here is from genome assembly GCF_964261635.1 of Lissotriton helveticus. Classification (NCBI taxonomy): domain Eukaryota; kingdom Metazoa; phylum Chordata; class Amphibia; order Caudata; family Salamandridae; genus Lissotriton; species Lissotriton helveticus. The sequence goes on along the minus strand of NC_136065.1, from coordinate 970,220,200 downwards.
AAGGATTAGGGAGTGGACTCCCTGAAACAAACTGGTTAACAGAGCTTCACAGTACCATCTCCCTCAAGAATTCCCCAGCCTGGAGTGCATCAAGTGGACGTTTAAAGATTTTGCCAGGTGCATTGTGGGATCTGTAGTTCCAAACTACCAAGGACCATCACAGAGCATCTAGACCCTTGGATTTGTGTTTTGGACACTTTGAACTCTCAAGAGGATCTTCAGGAAGAAGTTCCAGAAGTTTGAAGGAATTTTTGGAAAAAGCTCCATAAGTGGACCAACCCGATGTTGAGAGTCAAGTCGACAACCTTCAACTGCGACACGGCCTTAGTTTCAGGTTTGTCCCCCTGAAAGCTCAGGAGCTCCAAACTTTCAGGATTTGACATGGGCCTTATGGAAAAGTAATCTGATGATGTTGCATCGAAATCGGCCTACTGTAGGGTACCACAGGACGTCAAGAGAAAAACCCTCCAGAAATGTTTCTAAGGCCGAAGGTCCCATCTTGACTGGAGCCTCCCGCTTAGTGTATCCAACCAGGGCTCCATCACAATCAACCTCAAACGTTGAATTTGTCCCGGTCAAGCGCAACCAGATGTCCCAGGTTGGTGCGATTCTTTTAAGTACTATAAAGTGGTTAATCTATAAAACCTCATATCTTGGGTTCCCTAAATTAGATTTTTGTCATTTTGGTGTAATTTTAGAAATACAACTATGTCCTATTTTTAGAAATTGAAGAATGATTTTTGTTGTATGTTATGTCTTTCTTATTTAATTTATTTCTGTTTTACATGCTTTACATACCTATCTCCTGAGTTAAGCCTGCTTGCTCGCAGCCAGCCAGCATTGGTTGAGCCAGAGGCTAATGTATTGAGCCTTTCCCTGGCTCTCATATTGCTTGGGTGGTCTTATTGCTAGTAGTAGGTGCAAACTTACCCCTACTAATAACCCATCTTCCAACACTGATTTTGATCCAGATGAATTCAGGATCTTTATTGTGTATTACTGCGTCAGTGATGCATAGTTGGCTGGCTAACATCTTCTTGTGATTAGTAACTAGTGGTGAGCCTTTAAGGCAAGATAGGTATGTGTGTGCATGCCCTACACAATGGTTTTTTGTCCTGAAGAAGGGCCACAATGATGTTATTGATACGCACACATAACTAGGGGTCGAAACTTTGACGTTCCTGATCTAGCATTGTTGCCCAACAAGACCCATGCAATATAGGAGGTCTTGCTAAGGTTTTCTGTTGCTAGGAATATAAAGCTATCATTAAGAAAAATTGATGTTTCATGTTTTTTGTATACATTTTGTAGTGTCGCAATTTGTACAGTCACCATCTATCACCTTTGTAATCACCTTTGTATGTCACGATTGTAAATTATCACTAGTATTTGTTGTGTTTGTTGAATAAGTGTTCTTGTTATTTTCTCTAAATTAGAGGATTTTTTCCAATACATATGTTTTTCACTGTTTCAGTGTTGTGCTGTTTAACCATTTGTTGAGACTTTTATAAAGTGAACATTTTCTTGTTTATCCATTTTGTTCCTCTACCTGCCTATGGAATCAACATCTGGTTTAAACTGACAGAGGCCTGTTTGTGCAATCACTCTAGAGTCTAGACATTCACACAAAGGGAGTTGAGGTTCGCCCTGCATATCCTGATGGCCCATCACAAGGCTGATAGGCCTTCCTGAGCTAGAGTGGTGGGAGGAGCTGTCAGCTGCATCTGAATAGGGCTGTGCTTGGCCTCTCACAATGCTGTCTCCACCCCCTTGGAGTGTATCTGGAGCCAAGGCCAGGCAGGGCAAGAATCTGTGCACTACAACGATAATCCTTAGAAGAATGCCTACTTCAAAGGCCAAAAGGGGTATAAGTTGTGTACCTAAAACCCAGTCTTTTAGAACACTTCTGGATCAAGAAGTACCTCTGCCAAGGAGAAGAGCTGAATAGCTTTGAGGAGGAGTACTGCCCCTTTGCTGGGTGTTGCTTTACTGGGTTGAGATGCAGTTGCTGCTTTTGCTTTGGAGAGAAAGGGACTGTACTCTGCTTTGTATCCTGGCTTGTTTATGCTTGCCTCCTGTTAAAAAGTCTCAGGGCCAGCAACTACTTCACCTACAGCATCCCTGAGCTCCACTGCTGGGAGGTCTGACCTGCCAAATGGTGACAATTCCAGTTCTAGGCCCTTGGAGGTTGTTCCTGCTGCAAAGACCTGCTTTAAACCATCAAAATCAATGCATCCCACTTCCAGTGCCTGTTTTTCCACATCAGCACCACTATGCGGGAGAAATTTCCATGCACCACTGCAGTGCAGCCGAAGACATTGACTCAGTGCTTGCCTGCGACCGAAGAATTTGATGCAGCTCGAGTTCAGCGCACCATGTCTTCGAAGTCCAAGATCACCACACTGACTCCAATGCAGGTCCTGCTGGGCGGCTGACAAGATCAACGCATTGTGGGACCGCGGCTGAAGAACCCACCGCTACATTGATCTCCATCGCTTCCAGATTTCCACGTATTGTACCTGTGCAACAGGTTTTCCAGACACATCACCTGCATCCCAGAATCGTCTTGGATATCAACGCTTCACTTCCCCCTACAATCCGGATTTGACTCAATATTTCTCCTTCGTGCATCAGTACTGACGCATCGCCTCCCCAAGGTCTCAGGAACTGATGCATTGCTGTGTTTTTCAATGCTTTCCTCCTCTGATGCTGTTTTGTCTTTTGTATTTTGATTAAGTACTTTGTGTAACATCACCGCATCCCTAGAGTTCTATGGACAGAATTGCTTGAAACCTTTTAAAAGTCATATTTTCAGTTGTGTACCTTGGATGTTTGGCATTTTGCTCTTGCTTGGTTTAGATAAAGATACTTTATTTTTCTAAACTGGCGTAGTGTCCATTTGTAAGGTTTTTACTGTGCTACTGCGTGTGCTATGTACAGATACTTTACACATTGCCTCTGAGATAGGCATGCTTGCTTGTGCCAAGCTACCAAGGATGGGAGCAGGGGTTATCTTGGGTGTGTAACTCCCTTATCCTGACTAGAAGGAAGGGTCCCTACTTGGACAGTGTGCATACCACTGCCAACTAGAGATCCCCATTTCTAACAATTGGTTTGTGAGTCAGTCAAGCAATACTCTTTATTTTGTTAAATTTCATAGCATTTAAAGTACAGATACCATAAAGAATCTAGTACAATACCAGGATATAATGTAAGAATAAAGAATAACAATAAATGAGTTCTTTTTCAACTACTGTGTCTAACCCTCAGCACAGTTTCTTTCTAATAAGATGTTGCTTAAATTATATTCCTTTGATGTTGGGATATCCCAGCAATGTATATTCTGAAGGGGATTTGACCTTCTGCACCTGTGATGGGATTTCTTCACAGACAGACTTGCACATACGCTTGTTCTGCTCCCCCTATACTGTTCAGATGAAGAGATTTATAATTCCTATCTTGCGGAAATTTAATTTTAGGAGTTGCAGACCTGCACTGTATTTCTTGCAAATGCTGGATGCTCTTGTGGCGTGTGTCTCATTGGCATCATACCTTTGGGCTACTTTGAAGAAAAGGCGAGATCAGTTACTTCATGAAATTAGATTTGAGAGTTTTCTTAATTTTTTAAGAATTGCTGCACACGTGATTGCATTGATTGGTCGTATGAATGAAATAGTTTTGAAAAAATATTTGAAGTCGATTCTTATAGCCTATTTATTGTTAGTCTTTATTCTTACATATATCCTGTTTTTGAACTAGATTTTAATGTGAATTTGTAGTGTATCTGTACTTTACATTTGTTGCAGCATACATAGAGTCCAGTAAAGTAATTATTTTAGGTGATTTCAATATTCATATTAATGATGCCATTGATAAAAATGCTACAGCATTATAATATTTTCTACTGGCATGCATTCTTCTTTAGTAAGTATTTGAACATACCCACCAAGCGAGACATACCTTAGACCACATTAATGATACAAGCAAGTATTGCAGTATTCAAAAACTAACATGGTCCGGCCATCAATCAGTATTTTTTGCTCTTCCAATAAATTGTATTTTGGAAAACAGATCCCTAAGTGTAAAAAAGCCTTTCCTCAGTGGGAAAAAATGGATGCTAGCAAACTTAGCAAGTCTCTAATTAATACTTACTTGCCACTGTCAGCAGATATCAATGTCAACATGTCAGATTTTAGTAAGTGGATAAAAGCAGCTCTATCCAAGGTACTTGCAGAAAAAAGTATCTCCCATTGGGTACACCTATCTGCTCCCTGGTACAGTGATCCACTAGTACAAGCCAAAACAGCAATGCAAGGTGAAGGAGTGGGCATGGCGAAGCAGGTACCATGAAGATGGTAAAAAACAATATAAAAGAGAACTTGAACACTATAAACTACTATTGACCATTTTCCACAATAATATTTTAGTAAAATCACATCCGCTCATCAAAAGACCATTCTAACGAGGCCTTTGCGAACTACAAGGCCTTTGCCACAAGAGCGGCTCCTATTAAATACATTTTCCTTTCCCAGGAGTTCTGTCAAAAATTGTCATCCTATATTATAACTACAATGTCTACCCTCTGGCCAACCTTTTCTCTCCCTGACCCTGTTATCAGCGCTCCTGCAGAAGATAGCCCGTTCTCCATCTCCTCAGCCACAATAAATGGCAAATCAGAGAGCTGGAGCACCTTCTTACAGATTATGGTAGAAACAGTTATGGATAGACTCTGCACTATCAAATTGGTCTCATCACAGGACCCTTTGCCTGCCAAACAGTGCGGAATATTTGGCTAATCCATGGCTCCCTTGATGAGTTTAATATGTAATCAGTCCTAAGAGATGTGCCAGATGCCTCATTTCTGTAAAGAGGCAGTGGTCCTACCACTATTTAAAAAGCTGTAATTGGAAATAACCAACTGTACGAACTGTAGACGGATCTCGCTGCGGGTGATGATAAAGATCCTAGAGAGCTGGGTTTCTATATTAATTGTCACAACACATGGAGGATAACAATCTGCTTCACAGGATCCAGTCCGGCTTCAGACCAACCATGAGCATGGAAACAGTGTTGTTCGCTGCATCCAATGGTATAAGAATGGCCCTGGATTGAGGTGGATCAGCTGCCATGTTCCTGCTGGATCTATCTGCAGCTTTTGAAACCATCTTCCATAACATCCTGCTTAATTGCCTCCAAGATTCAGGAGTAAAAGGAGAAGTGCTTGGAAGATTTATATCCTTTCTTACAGACAGGAACCAAGCAGTTGCACTTAGTCAATTCCAGTCGGAAGCTGGGCCCCAACCACATGGAGGTCCCCAAGGATCAGCCTTGAGCCCCACTCTTTTCAGATGCCATGTGGCACCTCTTGTGAAATTGAGTTGTTTGGTGTGAATCTTTACACCCATACAGATGATACTCATTTATGATATTATAATAATATTATATTTAATTATGAGACTGGATGAGAAGGGAAACTCAAAATAAAGTTTTAAGTCAGGGTTCACAAGTGTGGCCTCCTGGATGAAAGCCAACTCTTTGCGACTAAACTCTGATAAAACAGAGGTGGTAGATGTTGGTAACCTCTCAGCTTGGGCAGACTGATGATGGCCACAATCTATAGGAACACCCCCACACCTGATAAAAGCTAGATTTCTGGGTTTTATCTTTGACAGCAAAACGTCTTTCAAGCTGCAAATATTCAAACACTTTGCCACCTACTGTTCCAAGATTAAAATACTGAGAAAGATTCTCCTGGTCAGTCCAGAGGAGCGCAAACTACAACTTGTTCAAGCCCAGGTCATTAGCTGGCTCCACTACACCAATGCACTACATCCAGAGCTTCCAAAGTACGCACAAAGGAAGCTGCAGTTTATTCAAAATTCAGAAGCTAGTTTAATCCTCAATATCACAAAAAGAAAACACTTCTCAACACCTGAGATCAATTCACTGACTCTCAACTGAGAAAAGATGCACTTTCAAGTCTCTTTGCTACTGTTACAAAGCTGTTCACTTGGACGAGCATGCTACAAATTACATCCTAGCTCTCTTTCAGAGATATGCCTTAGTCAGAGCACTACGCTCCACCTCTGCTTTTCTAGTTATAGTGCCTAAATTCCAGAAAGCTAGGATGGGAGGTACAATGTTTGCAGTTGTAACACTGAAAGCATGGAATGCTCTGCCCTTCTCACTCAGAGCGGAAAACCACCTGATGCCTTTTAGAAAACCTCTCAAAACTTTTTTACTTTAACCGCTCTGGCTCAGATGTATCCAGATATCAGTATCAGCGCCAAGAAACCTTTGTATATTTACACACTCAATAACCTCATCGCTGCTAGAGAGTTTCCCCTGCTGTGTTGGACAGCAATAAAAACGAGTGTGGTCATGACGAGCTCAGCTCGTCATGAGCACCTGAGAGGTATATGCCATGACGAGATGAGCTTGTCATGAGCATGGAAGGGGATAAAACCTAAGCTAACTAACTAACTAATGTACAGCCTTCTATCTCAGTCAGCCCAGTGACAGTATAGATTAGGTTGTGAGAGACTAGGCCTGATAAGATGACATTCGGTTGAGTCATTTGAGGTTTGTCAAATCAGATGTTTACATTGGCAATGATTTATTTATTTATTTATAAAGTATTATATAGCGCAAACAACATCCTGAGGGATAACAGAGCGCTTTACAATATGATGGTAGGATGGACAAAAGCAATATCTATAACAATATCCATAAGAGGAAGGGAGAGAAAGAATATACAGTGCAAAAATACAACCAGGAGGGTAATACAATAAAACAGGTGTAAGTGGGCAGCAAGGGTGAAACACAGTGTACAATAAAGGGGTGCTGTATCAAAAGTAAGTACAAAAATAGGAACAAAGTCAGCAGGTGCAATGTCAACGGGCCCGTGAGTCTAACCCTATTGGGGTATGAATTTGTTTATTAGAAATCTTTTGGCTTCCACTTTGAACGCCGCCAATGAGGAGATTTTGCAAACTTCCGGTGGGAGAGAGTTCCAAATCTTAGGGGCAGCTCTGAAGAAAGCTCTGTGACAACTTCTCTTTTTCATAAGGATGAGTGGTTTCAGGAGGAGTGTATTTGCGCTTCTTGAAGCTCTTACGCCACAGGATGGTTTAAGTGTTTGCGCAAGGTACATAGGAGTGTTAAGGTGAAGGGCTTTGTGTGTAAGAACAGCAATCTTTAATTGAATTCGTGCTTCGAATTTTATTTATTTATTTATCAGATTTATAGTGCGCATGGCTGCCCCAGCGAAGGGGCGTCCCAGCTCAGACCACAGACTCCAGGACAGGAAACTGAGAAGAAAAGCTTACGCTGGAAAAAGCCAGGTCTTTATGGCCTTCCTGAATGCAAGATGATTCTGGATCACTCTGATGGACACAGGAAGTGAGTTCCAAAGTTGCGCGGCCAGGCTGCGAAAGGAACGGCCACCCCCCCTCCTTTCCAGACACACGGGGTGCACACCAGAGTTAAGGCGGCGGATCTTAAAGGACGTTGTGGCGCATAGAACTCTAGCAGCCCCGCCAGTCCCACCAGTGCCTGAGGTGATAAGATCTTATGCGCCAAACAAAGCGCCTTGAATTGAATGCGCTTTTCTACCGGCAACCAGCGGAGTTTCTGAAGTACATGGAAAATGGAGCTAGTATGTGGAAGGGCCATCAGCAAGCGGGCAGCTGCGTTCTGTGCCCTTTGAAGACTCTTGACGCTAGCCTTATTCGCGCACAAGTATAGGCAGTTCCTGTAATCCAGTCTAGACAAAATTGTCGACTGAAGGATGATTTGGTGAACTTTAGGAGAGAAGAAGCCCAACAATGGCTTCAGGCCCCTCAGAAGCCCAAAACAAGCCCCAGCCGCTGCTTTGGATTGGCGTCAAATGTTAGGCCATTGTCAAACCAAATGCCTAGGTTTTTCACTGTCTCCTTGGGCGAGGGGGCAGGTTTCAGGCGGTCCGGCGAGTTATTCTCGGACCACAACCCCTGGTCTTTCCCAAACAGCAGGATCTCGGATTTGCTGGCGTTAAGCTGTAAGCAGTTCGTCGCCATCCAGTCCGCAATCGCAGAGAGGTCCTCTTTGAACTTGATCAAGTTGGTACAACTTTTCTTGGAAAATGCGATCCCTAGCTGAGTGTCATCAGCGTATGATACCAGTGACAGACCCCTTCCCATCGCCAACACAGCCAGAGGCTGGACAAAGATGTTAAACAATAGGGGGCTTAACACTGAACCCTGCGGTACACCCTGACGCAAGGCGAGCTCTTGAGAATGGAAAGGAGGGACGTGAACTTGGAAGGACCTTCCCTCCACAAAAGACCGGAGCCACTCCAGAGCCATGTCCCTGATGCCTATTTCCTGCAGGCGGTTTAAGAGTATCGCATGGGAGACGGTGTCAAAAGCGGCACTTAGGTCCAAAAGGACCAAGGCCGCTGAGTCTTCGACATCCAAGTTCGCCCGAATGACCTCCGTGACTACCAGTAGAGCAGACTCAGTGCTATGGCAGGCACGGAAGCCATGTTGGGATGGGTCAAAGATGGCATTCTGCTCCAAAAACTTGGATAGAATGGAATTCACATGCGATTCTGCCACCTTTGCCAAGAACGGCAATTGGGAAATCAGGCAGTAGTTCGCTGGCTCTGCAGGGTCCAACGAGGATTTTTTGAGCAGAGGAATAACCTTGGCCTGGTACAGACGCTGAGGCCAGAGAGAGATTGACCAGGTTGAAGTTCAGCGGAAAAAGAAGAGAGTGGAACTGGCGAAAATGAGCAGGCGTCAGTGGATCCGCTGGTGAGCCTGATTTGATCTTTGAGCAGAGTGCCTCAAACTCCATCTGAGACAGCGGAGGAAATGATGACAGGGTATTAACCCCCATGAAACAGAAAGTCCCCGGGTCCCCCACCACCGAGGGCGAAATAGGGGTGGGTAAACCCTTATAAATCTTATCGACTTTATTCACAAAGTACAAGGCCAACTCAGTACTTTCTGCTTCGAAGGGCAACCAATTGAGGGATTTTAGAACTGGGGATATATGATCTTTTCGCTTGGTATCTGTAACCAGTCTAGCAGCCGAGTTAAGTGCAGCCCTTAGAGGAGGCAGAGCGTATTTGGGAAGGCCACAGAGGGTAGCACTACCGTAATCTAACCTCGGCAAGACAAGCGTTTGGACCACTTGCTTTAAATCATTTAGAGGAAGGAAAGGTTTGATATTTCTGAGGGATCTTATCAAGTGGTTAGCCCTTTGCATACATTGCTGATATGACCTTTCATGTTCAGGTGCTTGTCCATGGGGATACCGAGAAACTTGGCTGCGTCTACGATGAGAGGCGTACAGTTGAAAGCAGTGAGGTGATTCAGCCAGAGGTCTAGCTTGGGGATGAGATTCGGAGGGGAGATGAACAGGAATTCCGTTTTAGAGGTGTTAAGCAATAAATGATTCACCGTTAACCAGTTTTCAGTAAACATTAGGGTGGTATTGAGTGATATGATGTTTTCAGAGGATAAGATTTTCAGATATAGTTGCGTATTGTCCGCATACATGTGGGAGAGAATGTCAACATAAAAACTCCTTTATCGGTTGGAGTTCTGTATAGAAAAAGGAAGTTGCAGATGAAGGTAGGACTAAAAGTGTATGAAGGATTCAAAGCCTTGTATTATCATGTATTGACAGTGGAAGTGGGGAGTTATTTCACCTACATATTTTTAAAAAATCTGTATAAACTACTATTCAGAACTTGTCAGAATGTCTGAACCACAGTAAATCATCAGTAAACTTCTTCAAAACGTACTTCTAAACAGACTCATTGAGTGGCCATCAACTATCAGTTTTGATAAAAGACCATCAGTTGGATCCATTGTCAGAAACATCTTCCCTGGAGCTAACCCATCTCAGTGCCACTAGCACTATGCTTTGTAAAGCTTTCCTTATTTAGACCATGCATTCCAACACAGATTGTTGTGCCCAGGACAGACTTGAGAGGCATTACAATCTTATGTGTGAAAAAATCAACAATGCCCCCAGACACAGAGAGAAAACTCCTGTCACATCAATACTAATCATTTATGTATTCTTTTTTACTAAAATACTGAAAAACACCATGCGAGCAGACCACCATGGAAAAGTAGTTGGCTGGCATCTCACTTTGCCATCAGTGCTTCGGTTGAATAGGAGGGAGAACTTTCGGCAAAAAGCTCCCCTCCAATCCAGCCGAAATTTCCTTATTTGTCCATTGGGGGATTTACTGACCACCTTTTAAACTCATAATTAGGCCTGGTGAAAATGTAACGATGCGGCAGTCATTGAAGTAATTTTGGTAATTTCATGTTACTTGTGTGAGGTGAAATTACCAATCAAACCCATTCGCATAATCTACGAAATTTGGGGCAAAAATGCCTAATAAAAAAGCACTACAACAGTGCTTGAGTAGCTACTGGCAGCTATTTTTCATGTTCTATTATGTTTATACTGATTTTCTTTTTTGGGTACGTTTTGGCTACATGCTTGTTTACGCTCCCAGCTTAATTCCGCATAACCTCCTGTAATTTTGCGTATTGGCACTACTGCAAATTTTGCGCTTTTCACCCACCTCTACTCATAATAATAACCTCTGTTATCTTTTTTTATTTAGTTATGGATTAATTAAAATATGTTTCAACAGTTTCACGATGTTTCACTAACCAACGTATAAGAGCTGTTATCACATAAACAGTCTTTGACTGCACTATTAAAATGTATCAGTTATTAAATGCTAGCAGTGTTGTTATGTCAGCAGTAAATTGCAAAGATCTTGAAGATGAAACCACATTACACCATTTATTATATTTTTCATTGTTTTCTTAATAAATAATAGACTTCACATCAAATGTAAATACATTTTCACTGCCAGTAAATAGAAATACAACTGATTTAAACTGTTAATGGGATAAACTCTCACTTGCATTAATGACAACATGTGATGTGTTTAATGTGGTGAGCACCTTATTTAAAGTTTCTAAATTTTTCCACAAATCTATCATCTTGTTTTAGAGTGACCGACTGCTGATCAAAGGGGGAAAAATAGTCAATGATGACCAGTCTTTCCTTGCGGATTTATATGTCGAAGATGGGGTGATCAAGTAAGTTATCTGAGAATTGTCATTATTTTTTTATTATTTATATCTATTATTGCTCAAAATTTAAAACGTCTTGTTTCAAACCCTTTACTAATAATGCACTCAAATACAACCTCAAAAGAGCTTAAACATTAGCGGAAAAATAGAGTAACAAAGAAAGCTGTCAGAGACAGGTTGCGAGTAAGTCATCCAGCAAAAACAATCTCTTCACGAGAAAGGTAAGAGAATGCGCTCCTGGAAAATATGACTAATATATTATTCTGGATGTAGTGGAGTAAATGATGTGTAATTCCAAGTTGGTAAATTAATCATATAAGTTAGTTTCTAAGAAAGCAAGACATTACTTAAGGGTAAATGCATATATTGCTAACAAGCTATACTTAAACAAACAAATTAACACATCATATATGTGGAATGTGTTTAGAAATGTCCAAGCATTGGGCATTTGCAAATTATCTATTTCTGTAGATTGAGGCAATGGGACAAGTATAGAAGCACAGAACATCATCTATAAAGAAATTAGAAGCAAAACTGACACCACTTGAAGTATAAGTAACTGATAATCAGTCTGTAGTTGAAATAATTCAGTGTATGTATGAAGTTACTTCCCACAGGGGAAACGGGATATTAAACCTATACCACTAAATTAATGCAACTATTAATGATATTAATTAAATCAATTGCTTGAAGAATGAATTTAGCAGAACTGGCTTGATAGAAAAATATACAATAGTACAACATAGGCATTGTTTTAAAATACACACGTCATTTCTCATGACAATCAGAAGTTTATCAGTTTCTGGTTCACCTTTAGACACCTGCAAGTAGATGAAGGCTGATATAGGAACCTTTCATATTTTTGATTTAGAAGTTACCCTTGATTTTCATGTATAACATCCAGGGATGTCAGGCATGATGGTTTTTTTATCGACAAAATATTTTCTGGGATGGGATAAAGTGGACAGTTATGTTTCATGATTCTCATGTATTCTAGAATACCCAATTTGCAGTGGTGATGAAATGTTCCATGAATGAAGTGTTTTGCATGTATGCAATTACAGAACACATACAACACTTAATAAAAGTATAGATGAAAACACACCAGTGGTTCAGAAATCATTAAGGAGCATTTTCACCATTTTCTGAAAAACAAATTCTAATCCATAACTTCCCTCCCAGTTTTCCATCTTCTGCCACACTACAGATCTGTGCCTTGATACCCTCCCCTGCGACTTCGAATGTACACTCTTTCATCACTTTTACTAATGACTTGTTCACACTGTAACTCTCTCTTTCTTTATCTGTCTCACATTCTCTTTCTCTCATACTCTCTCAGGCAAGTGTTAAAGAGCTATGGAGTGACTGAAAGATGTTATACTGGTACCATATAACAATTACAATAAATACATAATAGTTATGATGTACACCCTAATAATGATACAAAGAGGTTCACAGTGCCTCTATATTAGTTCAACGCATTAAATGTTTTAATAGACCAATTGTGTTCCTAGTATGTCATATTACTCAAACATGAATAAGGACACATTTAAAAATAAGTAGGACTCAAAAAACATTTCCACTTCAAAAAAATATAAACTTTTATTTAAACAAAAGGTACAATTCTTTCAGGAAATTCAAAATCAGATAGAACAATGAGAATGTGAGCAACCAACATGATTTTTTAAGCAAATTTTGGTGAAACGTACATTACAACAGAAAATATATACAGTATTTCTTCAATCTTTTTGTATCTAGAGTAGCAGTTTTATCCTAGCTAACACTTCGAACCTCCAGTCTAAAAAAATTCTGAATTTATATACATGGTAAGGAATGTAGAGTTAACATTTTTGTCCAGGAGGCAGAAGAAGGATAGGGTTAACAAAAGAAAAAAATGTCTGTCTAATAGATACCTGTACAAAAAAAATCATTAAAAATTGTTCAGAAAATATTAGGATTGAGTCTAAAGAAACACACAATTTATAAGAATTGTGTGTAAAGGTTGATTACATTTTGAGGCCAAGATGTGTTTGCGCCTTATGCACCATATTGCAAATCAATACTTAGAGACTGCAAATACAGTGTGCTGGCTGGTGTCTGTTTTAAGAATTCTAAGTGCCTCCTCATGCTGGACAGTCCCTAAATTCCTGCAGATTGGGAATAACCATTTTGCCTTTGCCAGTTTATACTCTTGGCAAAAAAAGAGGACATGGGCCAGGGTTTCATCAGCCAAACTACAGGACTAACAGCCCTGCTCCTCTACTTAGTCTCAACAAACACATCTGTGGGCATATGTGTGCATGGGGAAGGACTAATGTCTAAAATGGACATAGAGATTTCTGGACAGGTTTGGTTCTATGTCATCTAGGAACTCTTCAGCTTTAAAATAATCTTTATGTTGTATAAAAACTTTGGCAGTGCACCCAAGGTTGGGCTTGGTAAAAGAGTGCCTAATTTGTGATTATATTTGTTCACTTTAAGTTCTAGTTTGGAGATTTGGCTACATGCCCCCACCCTGGTTGTCCCAAAGTCTATCTTTCTCCTTACTTAGAGGGGTGTTTCCCAGACATATTTAATCCAGGTTAAGTCACCTGTCCCCTGGATTGCAAGTATGTCTCCCAACCCATGAAAATATGAGGATAGCTCAGTAGTTGTCCAAATTCTTCTCCAGTACATTAGGGGCCTAATGGTAATCATTTCAGAAATTGGTCTAGCGTCATATCCAGCCTTAGTCGTATCAGTGGAGTGCTTACAGGAAGGTTAAACAGCCGCCTCAGGAATCAAATCTTTGCAAGAACCAGGGCATTAAGGGTCATCTGACCCGAGAGCTCCGCACCATGAAGAACAGATCCCAATGCTTTAAGTGTTTAGATCTGCATTACCGGAAGACAGGCTTAAAAAAGGACTCCCAAGAAACCCTCAGGAGACCACCAAGTTTTTTTCCATTTTGAGTCTTTGTCTAGAAGTATGTGCTGACCAATACACCTGTTCAGTGAGGGTAAACCCCCAGTACTCAAATGTGTGTACCCGCTCAAGTGGGATTTCCTTTTAAGTAGGATTGGGTTGTGTTGAACAGCATGGATTAAACACCATATGCTTTAAATAAACATTTAAAAGTAGAGACAGAGAAGAAAAAACTTCTCTAGCTTTGTTACAATAATAGCTTAGCATAGTAGAAAATATTCAAAGCCAGCCAGCCTTACACACCCAGAAAAACAGGTCTAGTTGTAAAATGGCATGAATAATTTCTGCAAGCACTGAAGAAGTGAAAAGTTCACTTCAAGCACCATGAACCTGATGCATGTGACAAGCACATCCACAGACTACTCAACAATACGAATATGTCTAATTTCATGAGGCAGTCTAAATGTACCATACACTAGTGATGCACAAACATATAAGGCTGTACTGTTAGGCCTTATGGGTCATATTCCATATGGTGGGAGTATGATTAGAATGTTTCCAGAGAGACTTGAAGAGGAGAAATAAACAAAAATAACTGGAGCAATTAAGAGGCAATGGAAGGAAACCTAGTCATAGCGCAAAAATATTTAAATTGTTCAAAGCATTGAGACCATGTACCATTGTGTGAATACAGTGAGTCTGAACAGAATTATGTGGAATTGTTTTTTCCGAGTCAAAGCCATTTTTTGGCCAAAGCCCACAGTAAGAGACATCAGTAGAACTCAATCAAACAGATGGAAACTATAAAGACATCCAAACACTATCTTGATGAAAAGCCAAATAGATAAACAGTACAAGAAGAGTTTGTATAGACTTGGTAAATGAATGTTCCTCCCTTAGGGGCATATTTACAAGCCTCTTGTGCCACCGGAGCTTTACTTTTTTTGACGCTGTGGTGGCGAGTGTGCTGGCCCATATTTACAAGGCCAAACAAAGCCACCCTACATGGCTTTTCATGGCCTTGTAAATATGGCCCCATTTCACGCATTACTCTGCATGAATTGGGCGTTCCATGGGGGTTACTGTGGGTGTTCCAACACAACACCCATGGATTCTGATGCATTCCCAGATTTTCAAGGTTTTGTAAGCCTGGGAAGGCGTCAGATTCTAATGCCTCCCCAGGGAAGACGTCCAAGCGGTGCAACAAGGAGAAATACCCTTATTTCTCCTCCGTTTTTCCTGTTTCTATGTGTGTGGCAGTCTGCTGCACACATACAAGGAAGAAAATGCTGTAAAATATTGTTTTTTATTTTATTTATTTATTTCAGTTTTATATAGCACTGGCTAGACCCGGAGGTATCAGAGCGCTTTACATAGGGACCACAAAATTACATCAGTTACAAGAAAACAATTTAAGAGCGTCAGAAGACAGAATGAATGGAGCTTAGAAGGATAAGGAAATGGGGTAAATATAAAGAAGGGAGAAAGGATGGAGATAGGATGGATGGAGAGACGAAGGAGAGTCTGCCCAAAGTCTGGCTGGGTAGGTGACGGCCGGAGGGGAAGTCCCCAGCTCACCTCCTCTATAGCTGCTATCAGGTAGCTCCACCAGGCATCAGTCAGGTGGCTAGGTCTCAATGAGAAAACAATTAGAGAGCAAAGAGGAGGGCTAAATAGAGCGTAAAGGAGAAAGTGGGTGGAGTAAAGGGGTAGGAAGGAGAGACGAAGTAAGGTCTGCCCAATGTCCGGCTGGGTAGGTGATGGCCGAAGGGGTAGTCCACAGCCCATCTCCTCTATAGCTATCAAGTGGCTCCATTGGGAATAGGCTAAAAAGCTAGGTCTCCACGGTCAAAGGTAGGTTCACAGATTCGGTATCGTGAAGGGTAGGCCGGATGGAGGATGTGCTTGAGGTCTGGCGGAAGTCCTTTTTATTTTTAGAGGAGTAGCACGACATGGTAGGGAACCCAGTGGCAGCCGTCTTGTGGTCAGGCAGGGGATTAACATGTATTAGAACATTGGAATGTGGGGAGCTCCATTGAAAACAATGGAGTGCTCTGGGCTTATAATGGCTGGTATAAGCCTAGAGCTCCAACATTCCAATGTTTCTTTGTTCACAGCTGTGGCTGTGAACAAAGGCTTCAGGGAGCCTGAGGGGATTCCAATCCCCTCACGCTTCCAAAAGGCTTTGTTTTTTTGTTAGATCATTCTGTCCTCTAGTGACAGAATGTTCTATTAGCCTTATAGCCCTTCGTAGATGGGCTATACCGCTATTAAAGTCCCTCTCCCTTGTTAAAGGCCCTCGCCTTCGGCTCAGGGCCTTTAACGCCGGAGAGGGCCTTTAATAGCCGGTATAGCCCTCTACGGCGGGCTATAAGGCTATAGTAATAGGGAGGGCTTAAAAACTTGCATTGCCTAAAGATCATGGTGGCCCCCATGCCCCTCATTACAGAACTGGCCTTGGGGAGCATTCATAGAAAACCAAAAAATCTACATGCAGGCAAGATCAATAGTTACTAGCACTGAGGTGCAGCGGTAGCTCTGCAGCCCCCATGTCCTCCTCTCCCCTCCCTAACTCCGGGAGAATGAAGAAGAAACATGCTGGAGCATATGACACCCTAGGAATTGTGTCCCGGGAATGTGCAACACTCAGCAGCCTTCGCCGGCCGTATGGGAGCCACCGGGCCTCGTCGTGCCCATCTTACCTTCCAGGCCGGAGCGAGGCTTGGCCGTCACCATCGCCAGTGAGCTTCTCAGTAGTACCTCCGTCGGGACGGAAGGTGTCCCTTCCTGCACAAAAACAATCATCCCTGCAAAACAGGTACCCTTGCACAAAGGTACAAGTGTGCCTCCATTGGCGCTAGACAGCCTATTGTGCACCAGCGCTGAGCAAAGCACAGGGATGGGTCTCATTGGTGTCAATACAACAAATCCCTGCACTTTCGTAATGATGCAGCTCGGCACCTCAAGACGTCTTGCAGTGCCGCGCTACGCCATTATCTAGCAAATATGCCCCTTAGATCAGGAAACAAAGGAACTTTTCTCTGGCGGGCTACTGTTGTGCAAGCGCCATATGAAGTGCCGATGTGTTACTCACAAAAAAGACAATAGTAGCCCCCATCACCACCACTTTGGAAATATGGTGAAAAATGTATTGCACACAATCTTTCATACAACACTTTGGTTGAGTCCTTTATTCTTTGAATCAATTTTATAAATCAATTTGTTTTCTTTAAAAGAGAGAACTAATCAGAATGATTCCATTATGTTGACATCAAAAGGCATTCAACAATTTGCTGCCTAATTTGACTGGGAGCATGCTACTGTGCAACATAATAGTCTACCAAAGGTGCATTCATCTCTTCAAATTTAATTCACAGTTTATGTTCTGAATGTGGATTGTATGTGACATTATTCCTGTGTACTGCTTGCCACATCTGTATCTTCTGCAGTAGATGTATATTTATGAAGTTGCTTGCATTAGCCACATATTTAAATGACTTGCAGCTTTTACATGTGAAACATTCAGAATAATTACCACTTTTATAGTGTCTTGTCAGTGGTTCCAGACACCAAAGTCCATTGTTGGGCAAGGATTTGGGGAGCTCACTAAAGACCGTTACAAAAAAGGTTTCTGAGACCCTTGCTTGGGGAATGGCAGGAAAATGGCAATTAATCAAAGTAATGCTAGTCATTCCAAAACTAGTAATATATACATGCTGTGATGCAATAGATGTTCTTTCAAAGTGAGAAGGGATTTTATTTGCATACCAAATTGTTTTCTGAGATCACCTCACGAGTCTGTGGAGAAACCCTATTTTCCTCAATTTCTGATTAAGAACATTGGTTTCCATAAAATGATTGTGTATTTCGGAAAATGTTCTTTGCAGTCAGAAAAGTTGCCTAAATTGAAGTTGTTCTTTAGAATTTCTCTCATAGTAGATAAATATTACAAGAAAGTGTTTGTTTGTGTGGGATTGTGCATCAAATTCACAATATATGGCAATATATTGCAATATAGTACTCTATTGGCTTAAGGTTTTTTTCCTAGCATGAAAGGTCCACTTGCTATGTATGCTAAATAGTCTTCAGAATAGCTAACATTTCCTATTCAGACATCACTAATAACAGCTGAAATTTTCTGTTGCCGAAAGTATCACCAAAACCCAACTGTACCTAAACTGAACTTTTGTTGATCCTTCCTCCAAATTGAACCCTTTGATAGTGACCAGAGGAATGTTTACTAAAAGTTTGGGACAATTTAGATCATGAAAAAAGACATAAAGCTTTTTGTAAAATTGGTATTTTTTATCTTTGAAGGTCCCCAAGAAAGGGTGCCAAACCTACCTGAAGAAGATACAATAACAGCATCTTCAGTTTAAAATGCATTTAACATTACATTAATTTAACATAGACAGAAACCATTTTCATGTTCCTGTCACTGGTACCTCCTTCTCACATGCCTTCTGCACTCTTGAACATAAGGAGTGATATTCCACATGGTAGACTTGAAACTTGATGGAATCTGCACCACCATCTCCTCAGGATTATGAAGAGGCTAAAACCTCATAATCAGTAGGGAATACCCACAAGTCGAGTTTCAGTTTCAGATCTAGAGACACCTCTCTCCAGTACTCAGGCAAACAAATAGGTAGGGATCTGAAGCAGAAAAGAATAAAGTATTTACCTGTATCGGATGTTTTTGCCTTAGAGTGATCAAAGTTATGGGGTTTATAAGGGATAACCAGTCTGTGATTGCAATTTAAGCAAATTGATCCTTTTTCAGGGATATGTCTTTTGCTAAACCTATCCCTGATCCCATTTCACAATATAGCAGGCTAGATGACTTGTTCTCATCACTCCATCCAAGGCCAGCCTGTTATTCTCAACAAACACCAAAGAAATTCACCACCTCCCAAGCCCCAACTGTTCTTCCTTTCCTACTTACTACTAGTGGTTGTACCATTCTGAGGTAGGATTCCCGTCAAAAGGAATCTAGTGTTCTGAGTTTATTTTTGCAGGAGAATGTGACCTGGGAGTGTGGAGAAAAATCCTCACTATGACCTGCATCCTTTCTGTGGTGGGTTTTGAAGTCAGGAAGCTGGTCGCCTCATCCCCCAGGAGTTTAGGCATAAAACGTGATGATACTATGTGAAACACAGAAGCCCATAAATGTAATGTGAATAATGTTTTGTTAATGACAGTTGATGTGTTTCAAGCAGGCATTATTAAACAAATTAAAACATAGATCAGAAACATATATAATTAACAGCTAATGTTCCCAGTAGTTTTAGCATACTTATTAACCTAAATGCAGAAAATCTGGTTTGTAGTAATTTTCTTAAATCTGTTGGATAATTAAGGTAATCTCCTATGACACGTTTGAAAAAGCATAGTTTTAGTCTGCTTTAGAAAGCAAATCATTTTACCACCCTATTTACTTAAGAACAAGTGAACCAACATCTTGTAGCACATGACTAAAATTTTCAAATCTTGTGTGCAAAAATAGAGATGACTTGCCAAACTCACAGTTATAGCAACATTTGAGCACATTTTTCTTCATAAATAAAACTATAAAAGGAAGACAGTGACCATACATTGGGACCACAACTGCCTTATTTTGGCTGACCTTTTTACTGTATGCCCCATATTGGTTAATACAGTGGAATGTATTCCATGCACTTACTCCCCAGTGGCTCCTCCACAGCTTCAGTCCCTAGGTAAGGTACTAAGAATTTAGGTTTCATTAATAAAACTGTACAAATTCCCTGAAAAAAACCTAAAGTTAAAGCGACGTTAAAGTTAGGCCTTGTAATAATATAAAAACTAGCATTTTAAAACATAAACACAGTGAAATTCACCAGTTGTACTTTACTGAGCTAACTATACCTCGCTCCCTTCCAGGTCCCAAGTGTCCTATAATGGAGGCCACAACATTTCTGTCAATGATGAGATTAACCAATCTGATCTCTCAGTCCAGCAGCAACTGGAAGAAAAACAGTCCTGGGCAATCAGAATGCTCTATTTTTTAGATTTGTGGTCCCACAGGACTCCAGCAGAACAACCAGCTAGATCTCTCTATTTTTTGAGCCTTCATTGATCAAAAATAAATTAACAGATTTACACCAAATCGTTTTTTCTGTATCAATGTCTAAAAACCCCTTTCGAAATTGCAAGGGGAAAATGCATTTTGGGAGCTCCCCTTTTTCTTGGCCCCTCCGCTTGATGGATCTCTCTAAAGGAGCTGAGGTGAATGAACTTTTTTATTGAAAAGTTTTGAGAAGATTCATCAAACAGCATCAAAGGTAGTGTCAAAGCAACAAACGTTCTAGCTATGGAAACTCTGACTTATTTATAATTACACAGTGGTGACTGCCATTATGTAATATATATATATATATTTTTTTGGGGGTGAAAAAAAGAAAAGGTTACAGGAACGTTATAGTTAGGCTCAGATTTCATCAGTACATAACAGGTGGAAATCAGCAGTTATAGTTACCTGATCTAACTATGACTTGCACTGCCGCAATGCACTGCTTATGACTTCACATATCACATCATTCATGACATGGTCAGTGACATCACAGTTTATTTGCATGGACATCATATAGTAAAAATGCTATGTGCCCATTCATTGTAAATTGCTAGCCATTTTTTCTGTTATAATAAGAACAAAACATTTGTTATTTTGGACAGATTTAAGATATTCAAAATCTTTATTAGGTCTTCTGAACTACTCTGAACTCTGCAGGTTTAACCCTAATTCTGGCTATGGGCTGAGCCACAACCTAACTAGTACTCACCCAACTGGGACTCGCATACTGTTGGCAGCCTTCAGGAGCTTACAAGGAGCTTGGGGTGTGTGTCCCTGCTCAAAATGTTGGCTTCCTTTGACATAGCATGCATAGGTCCAATTAGTGCCTCTTAAAGACTGTGCGTTTTTACCCAGATTGCCAGCCTTGGTTGCTCTTCAACTTCCTATCTCCCTCATGGGGTATTTTTTTCACCAATGGGCAGTACCGCTGCCTTTAAGTAAAAAATCATTACAAAACAAAGAGCACATGGGAAGGCCTTTAATTCCCATTTTTCTCAGCCTTTAACTCATGCTGCAGCATCTCTTCCTGGTTTATGTGGCCATATGGATTACTGGACCTTCCCTGATTATCCCCCTTTTCTGGAAAACATATACTCTACATCCTGGAGCCCCTATGGCTTAGCGGGTGCTTTATGTTTTATTTCTTATTGCAATTAGAATTTTCATATCTCTCAATCAGATAACATCTCCCATCACACTGTCAGGCGCTGCATCCCAGAACATGATAACTGAACCTCGGTGGCTACATCACAGACTTCCAGGAGAGGTTCAAAAGATAAACAACTTTCTTCCACCCACACTCCATGGTGTTTGTTGCATTGCCTGCGGTTTGCTGCCCCACGTAGAGGTAGTAAGCACTATACAAATGCTATACTACAATAAAATAATTAGAGGAATCTGGTCATATTTACAGGCAAATTGGAGAAAATCTCATTGTTCCTGGTGGAGTAAAAACTGTTAATGCTAATGGGCTAATGGTTATACCTGGAGGAATTGATGTCCACACCAGACTACAGATGCCGATCATGGGAATGACTGCTGCTGATGACTTCTTTCAAGGCACCAAGGCTGCCCTTGCAGGAGGCACCACAATGATAAGTAGGTGATTTCCATAACTTTAACAATATCATCTGAATTTACCTTTATATAAGAAACCTGCATTCAATTGACAGTTTGTTGGTTCATGGCTGAATGCATTATCTACAAAACACAAGTCAATCTATATCTGTGAATAGAAAGTCAATCAATTGTTTTGAAACCATTTGGACTATGAATTCTAAATGTAATTGCTTATCTCTTTGAATTTCATTAACTAAATGTATTTATTTAGGCATTTAAATTAGTTTCCTTTGTATCCTAATTTGAAGCTTGGAAACATGATGTCTTTCTTAATTATATTTATTAGCCTCTTTGTACCTTTTTTTATTTATTTAATGTGCTTTCAGTGATCATATTGATGATTGTTTTTACTTGCTAGTGTCAACACTAGTTCTTTCCTTGCTGAATTACTTATGAAATGTTTGCTTCTAATATGATTACTTGTGTGTTATCATCAAATATTCGGATTCTACTGGATGACTTTAGTCTTCCTATGAATGGTTTGAATCCCGAGCACAGAATGCCTTTGATACAATTTACTAGACATAGAGCATGAGCTCATTGGGTTCTTTGGTGTCGTGTCGTGACCAATCTCAGGGAAACTTCTGTGCAAAATAGAAGTACACTTTTGGTGAGGTAACAAGACTAGAGAGTTGAATGGAGCAACATGTGATTAAAAAAAGCTTTACAACTTTGCTGACAAAAGCTTGTTCTTATTACTGTAACCGAGGTTGTTCACTTTTTCCAATTCATCAGACAAGTTTTTTCAACTATATTTTAACATCTCTCTTATCATTAGGTCTTCATTCCAAAGCTTCTCTGTAAAATCTATAGGTTTTTCACAAATATTGCAAATATTTGTGAGTTTATTTTTGCTTCTAGTAAAATTACCCCAAGGCTCAACCTGCCTTTTGACAGGTCTTCATCCTTTCAACCAGTATCCAAATAAAGACGTACCCCCAATTTTGCATCATTTAATTTCCTCCACTTTTCTGCCCAGGAGGTGCCAATAATACTTCAAGCTTTTGTCACGTTCTTTTGTAAGAAGCTGGCCCTAAACCATCTATCATTGTTTATTTAGAGGTATTTATCACTACTTCATGCACCAGCTACAGTGATTTCCACACATCTGTTGACTTTTTCTTAGGAATCTGCAGCTCATAAACCAGTTGAAGACAGTTTCCAACCATCGTATAATACAGATTCAGTTCTTACCAGAGTGAAACCTGAAAAAGAGTTGTTACTCAATTAGAGAATGATTGATCAACTGCCCTACGATTACCAACATAATAGCTAGGCTATATTATAACATTTGCTAGTTGTTAGTACCCAACTTTATCAATTTCTGAATTAATAATATAACTGTAGTCACAACTACCCTTTTCCAAAATGAGTTTCATCTCTTTTTATTTCATTTATATATTGTCAATTTTAAACATAATCACCAAGAAAACAATATGGTAGAAATTCAACACTGAGAATTTCAACACTTTGTAAGTGAAATACTCTACACTCTTAAAACTTAGATTATAGATTGGATAATAAAGGCAAAGACCCATAAGGAAAAAACAAAAGGGAAATTAAATAAAAACGAGGAAAAAATTGAATATAGAAATAATTCACAACAATGAAGAGAATGAAGTACAACATAGAAGTAAAAATCTGAAGTAAAACAAATTAGATTTAACGATTTAGACTGTACATGGTACATTCAAATAAGGAAGGCTCATTCTGCAAAGAAGTGGATAAATGTTTGAATTTGGTTAATACTCCGGTTTGGTCAAGTCTTAAAAGATGCACATTTTTTATTTTCCCATATTTACTGCATACATTTCTCCTAATCGCCGACGCTTGGACTCTTCTGCCACGGCACTTAGGGACCTTCACTGGCTGCCAGCCCCTCAGAGGATTGACTTTAAAGCTTTGTGTTTGGTATTTATGGCTCTTCACGGACAAGGTCCGTCCCCTCTGCAGGATCTATTCTCTTGGTACACCCCGTCCAGATCACTCCGTTCGGCCTCGGCCTACTTGGTAGTAGTGCCCAAGATTTTGAGGTTCCGGATGGGTGGTCGATCTTTTAGGTTCACCGCAGCAAGACTGTGGAATTCCCTTCCGCTAGGTCTAATGGGTTTGGAAGACTTCCCTTCCTTTAAGAAAGCCTTAAAAACACACTTGTTCCCTAGAATAATGTAAATGGTTCAGTTGCCGGAAACATCATGTATGTGTCATAACAGTCTAAGCGCCAGGATGCCCGTCGGGTGACAGTTTTTGCGCTATACAAGTATGCCAATATAAAAATATATATATAAAAAAAAATCTATGCCAGGCTTGTCAACCTTTCCCATAGTTAGAGCTACTTCTGATAATTGTAAACCATATTGAATTTTTGCCTAATGTGGGAATGCGATAAGGGTACACATGTGCCACTTGATTTCCAAGTCATGCCCCAGTGAGCTTGCAAAATTAAAGGCACAAGATTTGTGCCACAAATTATCTGTGGAGTCCAAAGGATCTGTTTCGTCTCTGCTCTTAAGGGAGAGAAAGAGCAGTTAAAACAGAGAGAAATGAGAGAACACTATCAAAAGAAGTGAGAAAGAAAGAGGAAAATGAAAGACAAAGTAGAAAAGAAAGAGAAGAAAGACAGCTAAGAAGAAAAGAGTCAAAAACTGAAAGGAGCTAAAGGATATGAGGAAAGAAAGAGAGACAGAAAAGAGAAACAGGAAGTAATAAGAAAATAACAATAAACTGAAAGAAGGAAGAGAATGAAGGCAGAGTAAAGGAGCAAGAAATAAAAATTAAAGAGACAGAAAAAGAAAAAGAAAGAAAAGGAGATACAAGGGGGAGAAATAAAGAAGGGGAGAAACACACAATAGGAGAATATTGTAAAAAGTAATAGGAAGAGTAAAGAACAAAACAGAAAAAATCATAGAAATAAGTAAAGTAAGAGAGAGAGATTGGAAAGAAGACAGCTGGAGATGAAAAGACGATGACACAGAAAGAATGCACAACTAAACGGAGAAAGAATGTAGAGAAAGAAATATAGAAAATAAGAAAGATAGGAACAAAGAGAGAAAACATTAAAGAGGAGAAACATACAAATAAATGGAGAAAGGAGAGAAAGCATGAAGGGGCATAAGAAGAAAAGGCCAACAAATATACAATTTTAGAAATTGAGAAAGGGAAAAAAGGAGAGAATAAAAGAAAAAGAAAGAAGAAACAGATGACAAAGAAGACTGAAATAGGCAGAGAAAAAAGAGGAACATCAGACAAGTACAGCAAGAAATGAGAACAGAAAGTATAAATTAGAGAAAGAAACAGATGAAAAAGCAAGAAAGGGAAAGGTAAAGAAGCAGAAAGAATGCAAGAAGGAAATAAGAATGACATAGAAAGAACAAGATGAAATAAACTGACAAATAAACCAAAATAAAAGAGATAGTAAGAAAGAAAGAAGAAAAGAAAAAAAACAAGAAACACATAAGAGACATGCATTGAGATAGAAGAAAAAAAAAGAAAGGAAGTGTGGTAAGAAGAGAGTCTAAGCAGATATATATAAAGTTTGCAACAGTGCACACACACTTAGCTTGGAATTGGATGCTTTCTGATTCCTTTCCCACTTTGTATGCCACTTTTACTGCAAAATCAGCAATTGCAATTGGTGGCCATACATCTCTCAGAAATCCATTAATCAGTAACAAAGTAACTCATCCGCCCAAATGTTTTTAGAAAATAGTTAATTTAATGCCTCCATGACAGAGATCTGCTGTATCCTCAACACATCTTCTCACTGATGGAAGAGTAATTCTTGCTTTCCTCTTGACATAACTCCACTTTTCAGCTTCTGTGATTACTTCTATGTGCTTCCAAGAGTCAATCAAGTGCCGAGGCCACAAGGAAAGGTAAAGGCTGAGTGCTTAAGCTTGGAGAAATGTGTTAGTTTAGTAGTGAATATACACTGTGGAAGTTATAAAATATTTTATTAGAAAGATTCATATAATAGAGAACTTACAGCTAAAACTGTGTTCAATGCATTACAAATACTATTTGAGATCCTTCACTTTTCCAACTTTTTGTGAAACCTTTAAAATAGCACAGGTGCCAAACTTTGTGAAAACCTTGTGTAGAGTGAAATAGTTAGGCATTCCTTGCCTGGTGATTTCACAGTCTTAAGAGACGTAGTTGGAATATTAATTTCACCCCATTCAATAGGAACATCAATCTGTCAGGAGTGTTTTTGAGAGAGATCAGAAAAAATACATTCATTATCTCAGATGAAGTCTCTAGTATACAATTTCCTGCAATAAAAGTTAAGTGTGTCATTAATTAAGTCCTTCATCATAGTTTCTTCAGTGCTCCTTTCATTGTCCAATAATAATATCAATATGATAGGAAAAGGACATGCTGTCAGAGAAAGTCATTCCTATATAACAATATTTAGATACCTGATCTAGTAGCGGTTATCAAGCCATTGTGTAAAATGTGCTTTCCTCTTCCTTTTTTTCTAAAATCTCATTATCATTGTGTACTCAGTGTTTATTTTTAAATAATTGGTGTTTTTAAATTGGGCAAATCAATCTAAGGCATGTTGCAGGCCAAGTGGTGTTAAATCAAATATATTGTACTAAATTAACAAATCTAAGAAATTATTCATTGATTGGTCTCTTACTGCAATATTGGAAGAACACAATGAGCCTGTGTAAGTAATTTAGTGACATCTGAAATATAGGAATTAAACACCAAGCGTGCCAATATACACCCTTCTGTAAGTCAATTTGGAGTCTTTGTCCGTTTTCATAGGCCTCCACTTTTTCCTAGATGAACTTGGACTCAGGATTCATTGCTTGGTTCAAATATTAGTCATAGTAGTGGGATAATAATTCCCCATACCAACATTGTACTCTATGAAAGCCACTTACAAGGATACCTGTTTTTTCATTGAACATTTGTCAGCAAGACATTTTAAAATCAAGCATCCATATATTGTTGCATGCTCTCTTCTAAAGCCTAATTGGAGTATAAGAAGTATTCCTGTGCTCTCTACCGCTTCTTCATAGCTCTTGTACATTAGTGCTGTGATTCTGTTTTTTTCTGGACATGATTGATCTCCCTTTTTATAGACTGGAATTCAGATACTCCCTCTATAGGACTCCAGTATGGTGTTACATTTAATTACTGCAGTGAACTGTGGCTCTAGAAGTGATGCCCAGAGCCTAGGATGAAGCTTCATTACATTTGCAGTAATTGGATCTGGGCCTTGGGCTGAAGAGGATTAGGTTGCTTTCACAAATCCTTTCAGTTGCTTGATAGAAGGTAGTAGTGGACTATAATTGTCAGATTAGGTGTTGCTAGGACTTTGTTTGAATAGTATATTTCTCTTTAGACCATTAATTAGAGCTAAATTAAGCCTTCAAAAATGGATTCAAGCTCTTTCCAATTTTTTATTTGGAATTGCTATGTTCACTCTTTGTTCTGGAAGTACTATTTTTTCTTCTTTTTCTTCATACGCATATGATTGATTATTCATCCTAATGCACAGAGGAATTTTTTCATTCAGTTTTCCTAACAATATAATTGGTAAGCAAGGGTAGCTAGTATAAATATTTTCTAATTTTGTAACCAACAATATCAAGTAGTTCTCAAAATGTTTCCCTAGAGGAATATAAGCATTCACTACCACTATATTGTTATATGTATTTTCCATTCAATGTTTGTTCGCTCCGCTCACACCATACTTCCCCATTGTGAGAAATCTTCTATGTGACATATCAATCCTTATTTTGGGATTTTCTTATCAGCTGATATTATGGCCATAATTCCTTACTAGGGCCAGATGTTCCTTTTACTACAGTACCCCGATAGCACATATTATATTTAAGCAATTTATTTTCCAATTCACAGGCCTCTACAGAGGTACATTTGACAATCTATTACAAACAGGATATTTCTCTAATTTTCTTCATTGTCTATACCGCCTACCATTTTTGAAGGCAGTATATTTAAGTGTTTTTTACTAGCGTGCCTAAGGCTTCAGGGAGGTCACTCCAGAGGATGTTGCTGTCCCTAGCTAGTGCTAGAATTCATTTTAATGTCATTCCTTCTGCTTTGAGCATATGTTTGAATACATCTTCCAAAACTTCATTTTGACACAATCACTGTATGAGACTGGTCCATTAGGATCCTATCAGGTATTCAGGTCTCATAGGATTGATGACTGCCCTTAGGAAAAAAAACTTTAAGCTAATATTGTTAATTCCCAGGCTGATTTGACTTAATCCTTGAAAGGTTTCATCCTTCTGTACTACATCTATCTTGAATCTTCTTGTCTGATCCACCTAATCTAGAATTTCCTCTATTTTAGTAAAGGCTAAAAACATCTGTAGTTTTATTCCCCTCTATATTGTCCAGCTTCTTCAGGAATTAAGTGCAAACTCCTTGAATGATTCACATAGTCAGTTTCATTTTCACTTGCAAACATATCTTCAAACTGAGAGCAGCTAGGACTGAAACGTACACCACTCTTGTTTATATTAATCTTGTATTCACTGGTTCAGTTCTCCTAAATGTTGACCTTTTATTTGTTTACTTCTAATATTTTGATGATCTTTTACTTCAATTCAGGCTGATGCTGTGTTTCTTTCGGTATTGATCGATCTACTTGCAACTTCTTGTGAGAAATTGGGTTGTTGGTTGAATGGGGGCTGACCCCTGTTCAAGCAACAGCCACCATCCCTGTCACGGTGAACCATAAAAGTCACTAAATTAACCTTGTGCTTAAGTCTCCGGTAGCTTGGCACAGAAACAGCCAGGCTTAACTTAGAGGCCATGCGTAAAGTATTTATGCAGCACACAAACAGTAATTAAGTGAAAACACAACACAAGAAAAATCCCACAGTTGAGAAAAATTGGGTAACTTTTAATCAATCAATCAATCAACCAATCAATCAGGATTTGTAAAGCGCAGCTAATCACCCAATAGGCTATCCTGGTCCTTGCAGTCCAAGAGGTTTATTCAAACATCCAGGTCTTCAGGGCAATTCAGAACTCCGGAAATTAGGTGATGGTCCAGAGTTGCATGGGGAGGATGTTCCAAGACTTTGCTGCGATTTGGGAGAAGGACTGTCCTCCATTTCTGCTTCAGTAGATTCAGGAGTATGAGCAAGTGAGAGAGAGGCAGAGCGTAGTCTTCTCAACAGTTTGTGGAAGTTCAGGTGGTGGTTAATGTAGGCGGGTCCTTTGTTGTGGAGAGCCTTTTGTGCGTGAGTCAGAAGCTTTATTTGGCTTCTCCCTCTGTATGTGGAGCCAGCGGTGGGGCCTGAGGTGGGGTGTGAGTTCATGGGGGTAGACCAAAGATGAGTCTGGCTGAGACATTTTGTATGGTCTGAAGTCTCTGCTGGAGGTATATGATGATCTCTATGTAGAGGGCATTGTTGTAGTCCAGTTAGTTGGTGATGCAGGCCTGTGTCATGGTGCATCTCGTGTATAAGAGTAGCCACTTGAAGATTTTACATAGCATGAGGAGTGAGGTAACAGGTGGAAGAGATAGTTCTGATCTGTGATTTCATGGTGAGGTTGTTATCAATGATTATTCCAAGGTTTCTGGCATGGTTGGAGGGAGTGGTGGCAAGTCCTAGAACTTATGGCCACCGGGATTAATTCCATGTGTTGCTGCTGTTGCTGAAGATCATTACTTCTTTCTTGACTGTGTTCAGATGCAGGCAGTTGTTCTTCATCCAGTTGGCGACGCATGTCACACATCTGTGGAAGCTGGTTCTGTTGGTGGTGGGGTCGTTGGTGAGTGAGAGGGTTAGTTGGGTGTTATCTGAATAGAAAATTATGTTGAAATTGTGGGATCTGACAATGTTGGCCCAGCGAGGTCATCTATGTGCTGAAGAGCGTGGAACTGAAGGATGAGCCCTGAGCCCTGGGGGACACCGCAAGTGATCGCCTTGTGTTCAGAGGTGAAACATGGGAATTGGATCCTCTCGGTTCCTTTGGTGAGGAAGGATGTGATTTATCTGAGCGCGTCCCATTGGATGCCAATATGGTGGAGTCTATCAGCATGGAGTGGAATACGGTGTTGAAGCCTGCCGAGAGGTTGAGGAGGAGCAGAGCTGTTGGTACTCCTCAGTCTAAGAGTGTTTGAATGTCGGCGGTGGCTGTGATCAGGGCAGTTTGGATGCTGTGATTGCGCAGAAGCCAGATTGGGAGGAGTTGAGTAGCTGGTTACGCTCCAGTTGTGTCATGGGTTGCTTGTTGATCTTTTCCAATACCTTTACTGGGAATGGGAGCAGGGAGATTGGCTGGTAGTGTTTGAGTTTGCTAGGATCAGTGGAGAGTTTGTAAGTTGTGGTCTGACTTTGGTGTGTTCCAGGCATCAGGAAATGTTACAGTTGTGATAGAGGTGTTGAGCATGGTGGTGAGTTCCTGGCTGGCTGATTTTTAAGGTTGAAGATGTGGTGCGGTCATGGGTCTAGCTCCAGAGTGGATGGATTTCATGGTGGAGGTGGTGTCCTGGGTGGAGAGGAGGTTCAGGTGGTCAGTCTGTGGTTCATGTCAGTTGCAGTGGTAGCACATCTGTTGAGGAAGTCTGTAGGTATAGGTTGGGGTTAAAATCTGCTGTATATGGTTGTGAACTTGTCTTAGAAAAAGTTGGCAAGGTTGTCGCACAGCTCCTTTGAGGTTGTGTTGTTGTTTTCACTGGCAGCAGGGTTGGAGAAATCCTTACTGATGTTAAAAAGTTCCTTGGTGTTGTTATCACTGGTTTCGATGCATGTGGCTTGGGCTGTCTTCTTTGTTGACATCAGCAGGCAGTCATACAGGTCTTGAAGCCTGGCCTGTTGGAGGTGTTCTTGCTGGCATGCCATCTATCCAGCTGTTTGCTGTCTCATTTCACTGTTCTGAGTTCTTGTGTGTACCAGCTAGCATATTTGGAGGATTTTCTTTGGATGTTGCTCTTGATAGGGACCATGCTGTTGGTGCAAATAGGTGATCCAGGTGTTGAAGTCCCTGTTTGCGGTTGATGGCGGTAACGGGGTTGGAATTGTTGAAGGCAAACATCCAGCAGGTCTCTGAGATTTTGTTCAACCTATGGTGGGGCGCGCTGGTCATCTTGAGGGTGGTGGTACAGGGGCTGGAGAAGGTTGAGTATGCCCAGACATGGGTCCCTTGCTCACTGTGCTACTGGATTCAATCTAGCCTGGCTGATGAAGGTTAATACCCAGAAACCGGTCCCAGGATACTTGTTTCCGGTCCAGGGAGGACCTGGTTTAGCACTTCAGTATGGACTGTTCCCATGAGGCACAGGATCAAGCCTGATTTGCTTATGGCTGGGTCTAAACTGGGGTGGCATGGTGATCAAAAGAACAATGGATTGAACCCAGGTCTCTTGACTGGGGGTGAATGTGTGATTTACTCAGCATTCCGTCCATCATTTGTTTGCCTAGCACTTTTCACCCTAAGTGGGATGGGTATGCCCAGACGTGGTTTCTTGCTCACTGTGCCACTGGATTCAAGCTAGCCTAACTGATGAAGGATAATACCCATGAACCGGTCCCAGGATGCTTGTTTCTGGTCCAGAAAGGACCTGGCTTGGCAGTTCGGTCAGGACTGTTCCTATGAGGCACAGGGTCAAGACTGATTAGCATATTGCTGGGTCTATACTGGGGTGGCATGGCGCACAAAAAAACAATGGATTTAACCCAGATCTCGACTGTGGGGTGAATGTATGACTTACTCAGCATTTCGTCCATCATTTGTTTGCGTAGCACTTTTATAAAGCTGACATTTTCCTACTTTGGCCATTTGGTGCCTGTTGTCTGTCTCTCATACACATCTGTGAAGGGTGATAGATGGGCCTTGTGTATTCCCCCTAGACAGCCAAAGACAATGGGAGCTTAGGTGTGACCTGATGGGCTATAATGACAGGATGGGAGGGAGAAGCTTGACTCAGACTCACTTACACCTGAATAGGCTGTGTCTGCTCCCCACACAAAGGGCTGCATATGCCCTGTAGTGAGTTTGGAGCCAGGGCAGGAAGGGAGGACCCTGAGCAATTCAAAGACCTGTCTTCAAAGTCTCCATCATTTCAAAGGCCAAACTGGGGATAAGTACTGGACCACTTTAGTACACTCCTGGACCTGTGAAGACTCTGTTGTGCTGCTGAAGGACTGCCACTTTGCTGGACTGCTGCTTTGCTGGACTCCTGCCTTGCTGTGCTGCCCTGCCTCCTGCTGTTTCCCTGCCTGTGAGAAGGACTGGACCTTTTTCACTTGAACCCACAGTGGCACCAAGAGCTATCTGATCAGAAGTCTCAGGGACATAACATTTTTCCAACTTCCCTGCTTCTGCACCTTGACTCTTCTATCTGTCAGTCTGCCATGCCAAATTGAGCCACCCCAGTGCTGAACCCTTGGAAGTGAGGCCTAAGGTGCTTGCCTCAGCAAAGCCCATGCATCCTCTGTCAAACTGGAGCTTTAACGCCGTGGCATGGTTCAGAACTGGTGCATCGCCCCTGTTGCATGGATTGGAACCAGCGCATAGCTCCTGTTGCATGAATTGGAACAAGCGCATCACTCCTGTTGCATTACCAGACCTGGCACATTGTCTCTGCCTCGTGGAATGTTCTGACGCATCGCCTTCGGAACCACCACCATACAAAGTCTCCACAGCTATTTTGATGGCATCCTCGATGACAACAAGGAATATCTGCATTGCTTCGACTGCAGTCTTCATCTTCCACATTGACGCAGCCAGGATTAGGGTACTTTTGTTCAGCAGGCCTAACTGGGTCTCTGTATCCAGCACTGCCTCCATCATTGTCTGCCTGCACTCTTGACTTTGTCCCGGTCTGGTGCAACCAGATATCCCAAAAGCGCTTATTGCTTCAAATCGCTATTTTACGTTTATTCTTCAAAAATTCCTATCTCAAGTTCTACTTATTGGATTTTTGTGGCTTTGGTCTGTATTATTGATTAAATTAAGTTCTATTCCTCTAACCTGGTGTGAAATCTTTTTTGTGGTCTTTTCATAGTATTACTGTTGAAGTGTTGCACAAATACTTTACACATTGTCTCTAGGTTTAGCCTGACTGCTCTGTGCCAAACTGCCAGAGGGTGAGCTCACGTTATTTTAGGGTTTTCCTACCTCTTACCCTGAGTAGGATTGTAGTTCTTACCCCAGTCAACAAGTAACCCAAATTCTAACATTAATCATTTGTGATTTCTCTTTTATTTGGACTTAATTTATTAGCAAATCCTTCATCAGTTCCCAGAACCATGGAAGTACTCAGTTTTAAGATACTAATTGACATGCTTCCCTTGCTTTAGTTAATCGACGGAGGGAATGCATTGGGAAGAGGATTCAGTTTCTTCAGCTCATGATTATATTTGGTTATTTAATCTATTTAAGTTTGTACTTAACCTATTGGTTTCAATATCCTTGCCCCTATCTATGTTATTCTCTTCTTCCTTCTTTTTTGTGGCTGTTTTGACCTAGACAGACCTTTTTTTCAAAATCTCAAAGATCTTCTACTTTTTCTTCTTTTTTGAGTTTGTTTTATCAATGTTCCCATTGCATCTATGATTTGAGCTTCCAGTGTATGTTCCTAGGTTTCTGTTCCTTTCTATTTCCTATCTACCATATAAAATTACCCTATATTTTAGGAGTCAGATAACAAAATGAAGGTGCACAGCTTCAAGAAGTCCACTGAATCAATGTAAATAGAAAAGTCGAAAAGTTACTTCTTTATTCGATGAGGCTTCATCCGAGGGAAACGCAGGAACGCTTGCGCTTGCAATAGAGGAAATTCTCGCACCGATCATTCATCCTGTGCAGTCATGGTGCAAACACTCTACCACTACTATACTCAAAATGAATCCCTAAAAGACAGTTGACGTCTGACCAGTACGAGGTTTCAGTATAAAGACTGAAGATTCATACAGTTCTCACTTCTTTGATGTTTTTGGGTAACACCGCTGGTGTTTTGAGTCGACGGTGACCAGGTTACAGCCCAGGATTCTATTTCTGTACTATTTACGTATCACTGTGGGTGGGACCACCATATTTCGTCTGGGTCCTGCCCGCTTGTAACCAGCTCTGGAATTGACACTGACGATTATATATAGGTTCAGATAGGAGCCTGCTGTTCATTGGTAGGGTCACCGTTTTCATCATTTTTACATCCTAGCGACTACTGCTGTTATATTTGCTCTTCAAGTGTACTCGCATGTGGGACACTTTTCCATTTGCCCTGTAGAAGTTCCTGTTACGGGGATGAAACAGGTTGGCTGGATTATGTAAAAAACAATTGACTTTCATGAAAAACACTTTTTCGAATAAAGCAGTTACTTTTCTATTTACATTGATTCAGTGGACTTCTTGAAGCTGTGCACCCCCATTTTGTTATCTGACTATTTTGATCTGGAGTACAGTGACGCCATTAAAAGGCTGGCGTTGGGGTGGTCTGCACAGCGACTATACTTTTAGGAACAGGCAAAGAAGTGCGGCTAAGGGGGTCCGCCGTTGTTGCTTTGGAACTTTATTTTTAGAGTCAGATTGCTTATCAGCATCACAGACTGTCATCTGAGGTTTTTCGGATGTTATTTATTGGTTGCTCATAGATCTTTTACTTCTTTTTGTTGCTTTCAAGTGTAGATGTTTATTTTCTGTTTCTGATTGCTCGACTTCACAACAGACTAGTCTGACCCGAAAGAGTAATGTACATTGAATGCTAAAGCTGTTCTTGATTTACTCAATAATCTGTTTATTCAATTGGTTTAATGTTGTGCTTTAATAACATAGATTAACAAGCCGGCCAGTATAGATTGTAGCATACACACGTGATGGGGACTGTAAGAAAGGTTTTCTTTTGAGTAGCATTTTTAATATTTCAACATGTTAAAGTATATTTTAAATAAAATGAATGATGTCTGGAAATGCTACCCCATGTCTATGATGCATACCTGAGAAAACAACATAAATTACTTCTCGACTGAACTACTTTGCTCAACTATTTCATTCAGGCAAGTCCTTAAAGTCCCTCCTATGTAGGCACTCCTGAGTTAGAATTCAGAAACCATTCATGTTTAAGTGTTATATTCAACTTCATGAACATTTAAATTAACCTACCATTCAATTTTGATCCTCAGTTGACCATGTATTTCCTGAAGATGGAATGACCCTAGTGACGGCATATGATCAGTGGAGAGAATGGGCTGACAGCAATGTGTGCTGTGATTATTCCCTACATGTAGACATCACACACTGGCATGAATGTTTGAAAGAGGAACTCGAGGCCTTGGTAAAAGACAAAGGTAAGTGAAGATGAATATGATGTGTGACAGGTCCATCAATGAATCCCAGTAATTGCAGTAGTTTGCTATAGCAGCTTGAAATGTTAGTTGGTCGAACTCAAAACTCCATTGTCCCAAAAAGGAAAAAAAAATATTTTATTTGAGAATTTTCGCTCTACAGAGTACTTTTAATTTTTCTAAGTAACAAAGATAAGCAATGTTTGTGTGGCAAGCAAAAATCTTTTTGTAAGTTTTGTATTGCTGTGCTTGAGCTTCCATAGTTTAACAAATTCATTGTAAGTCTGAAATTTACTGCACATCAATGGGAATGTGTTGATCCAGAAGTACTGGTAACTAAAGCTCATGTCATTTTTAAATATCTTCCATCCTTTGTTCCCTCATGTTCAGTACTTTTAATATGACTGCCAAAAGAACTTTAATTTTGTCCATATTTAGCACCGTGCATTCACATGCAATGAAAGGAAAATGTCCATGTTTCCATGGCCGCAGTGCATCGGGACATAGCTAGCAGATGACTCCATGTTATGAGGCTGATCTTCATCAGAGCTCGTTGTAATTTTCTGCTCTGGAGTTCAGCATGCTTGCCCTTGTGATTTTATTGTGTCCCATTCTTAGTATGGAACTACAAGAAAACATTGGCTGAAAGTCACATCATTGTCCTAGGGTCTTTTGACATCTATTGGGAAATATAAATTGTGGGCTGCAAGCATCTGGGTGTGTGTGCCTGCCTCTCTGTTGCAATAAACGGCTGCCCAGGAGTATTTTCATGCTACTTAAACTGGAACTATTATTCCAGTTTACTGCTAGCTGTTATTGACATAATTACTAATTTCTGGCTGTCCCTGGCATAAGAGAGCCTGTCTGTGACTTATGACTATTTTTGCCATGACTAGCTTTCACCGGAATAATCGAGGTGCAAACCCTTATCACACGATGGCTAGCCACGCTATTGGTTGATTAGGAATGGACATGAAAAGCAGATTTCCTTAGGACAAACAAATGATTTTTTAATGAAAGCTTCTGTTTGGAAGAATTCGGCATATTTGTCCAGAATGAACGTTTTACTCACTTCAAGGTTTGCATTTTTAGAAGTTGGTAACTTTTCAAGGCACAAAAAATGCATTCAGATGTTGTTACATGACGCAGTGCGTAAACTATGTGCTTCTGTCAACCAACGTGGCAAATGGAACAGAAACAATATGAACAGCAGAGGGGTCAGGATACCTGCCATGTCTATTTTGTATTGAGGTGCTTTACAGCCAAACCAACAGCAGTGCACTCTGCACAGCACAAAAGGTTTGCTGACTCTGAAAAGATAGTCCACACTAACGCTTCCTTATAATAATAATAACGGGCCCGATTCACAGAACTAACTTAAGACAAAATCCTAAACTTACTACCATTTTGGTATTCACAGAAGGCACTTACTCATTTTGGTATTCACAGAAGGCACTTACTCATTTCGGTATTCACAGAAGTTAGGAGTCCTAACTTTAGGACTCCTAAATGCCTTCTGTGAATACCGAAAGTCTTAAAGTTAGGATTTTTCTCATTTTAGTAGTAGTAAAGTTAGGACTTCTAACTTTAGGACTCCTAAATGCCTTCTGTGAATACCGAAAGTCTTAAAATTAGGATTTTTCTCAGTTTAGTAGTAGTAAAGTTAGGACTCCTAACTTTAGAACTCCTAAATGCCTTCTGTGAATACCGAAAGTCTTAAAATTAGGATTTTTCTCAATTTAGTAGTAGTAAAGTTAGGACTCCTAACTTTCAGACTCCTAAATGCCTTCTGTGAATACTGAAAGTCTTAAAATTAGGATTTTTCTCAGTTTAGTAGTAGTAAAGTTAGGACTCCTAACTTTAGAACTCCTAAATGCCTTCTGTGAATACTGAAAGTCTTAAAATTAGGATTTTTCTCAATTTAGTAGTAGTAAAGTTAGGACTCCTAATTTTCGGACTCCTAAATGCCTGCGGTGAATAACGAAAGTCTTAAAATTAGGATTTGTCTCAACTTTACTACTACGAAACAGAGAAAAATCCTAATTTTAAGACTTTCGGTATTCACAGAAGGCATTTAGGAGTCCTAAAGTTAGGAGTCCTAACTTTACTACTACTAAATTTAGAAAAATCCTAATTTTAAGACTTTTATTATTCACAGAAGGCATTTAGGAGTCCTAAAGTTAGGAGTCCTAACTTTACTACTACTAAATGTAGATTTTTCTAGTATTCATGACGGAAAATCTTAATTGTATTAAAGACACGGAGGCGAGTATTATGCTTTCTTATCTTGCATTTATTTTAACAGCAGCCAAGATAAGTAAAAAACTACAGTTCCCAGAGGGCCAGAAAACAAACTGGGCCATGGGAATGAGAAAGAACGAGAATACAGTAACCAATCACGGAAGAGCTATTAGATAAAGACCCTAACTGACTGCGCAGATTCCTCTTTTCGCTGGCGAGCAGGTCAAGCATAGTCATTAAACAAAGGGAAAATGAATAAGATTAAGGATATAGCCAAAGTCCAGGAACATAAGTCTTGTATCAAAGGAATCCAAGGAAGAAGGCCAAACAGGAGTCCAGGAGGAGGATCCAGGAGCGCTGGAGATGGAGAACTCGGAGGTGAAGATCGAAGGAGTCGAAGGGAAGATCTTCTAAGATGAAGCCGGTGGCAGGGCTGGATTCGCTGTAGGGAGGGAGAACAAATGTTAAGAATGTTGCGGCGGGATAATACTCGCCTCCGTGTCTTTAATAAAATTAAGATTTTCCGTCATGAATACTAGAAAAATCTACATTTTATGGCAAGACCGGAGGCTCCTATTATGCTTGTTTAAAGCATATTAACAACATCAGAAGCCACAGTATGAACAGGTTTACAATAGAACATGCGAAAGATACTGTCATTTGACCAGTCTGCTGATCTCAGGATGTCCTCCATACGAGAGCCAGACCAAAAGGCTGTAGAAGCCATGGCTCCCCTGGCCGAATGAGCCCCGAAAACGGAGACATCAATTCCGGCAAGAGACATGACCCAACGGACCCAACGGGCAAGGATAGGAGAAGAGACAGGAAGATGGGGTTTACGAAAGGAAATAAGGAGTTGAGAAAGAGAGGGCGTTCTGAGATCAGCAGTTCGTTGTTCGTACACTTTTAAACATTGTCCCACACACAATTTGGGATGAGCTGGAAAATAAGGATAAAACACTGAATCCAAATGAGTCTTAGTACGTCTGCGTATCTGAAAGAGAACACCTGTAGGAGAGAATTGGCGAGCAGAAACATCTAGAGCCTTAACATCAGAAACTCTCTTAATGGAAACTAGACACAGTAACATGGTAAGTTTAGCAGATAGCATCTTGAGTGAAAGAACAGAATTGTCTGGCCAATTAGAAAACAATTTAAGAACCACTGTAACATCCCATAAAGAGGTATACTTAGCCAACGGTGGTTTCGCACAACGAACACCTTTGAGTAGACGACAAATCAGAGGGTGAGCACCAACCGGTTTACCATCGATTTGGGAATGGTAGAGAGAGATGGCTGAACGATAGAGATTGATAGTGCGATAAGCCTTACCGGCACTGGCTTGAGAACCAAGGAAATTGATGATGAAATTCAGAGAGGCTGAAATGGGATCGAGGTCCCTTTCCAAACACCAGCTTGTCCAAAGAGACCAGGCGGATTTGTATGCTTTGGAGGTTCCAGGAGCCCAGGCCTGGCTGATAAAGATCGAAGCCTCTTGTGAAATGAGGACGTCAGAAGTGGAAGGCCGGAAACTTTCCAGGCCGAGAGCTGCAGGGAGGAGTCGAGAATGAGACTGTGCTGTACGCCTTGGGGATTGAGCAAAAGATCCTCGAAGGAGGGAAGAAGGACAGGGAAGTCCACTGCCATCTCGAGAAGAGTCGGAAACCACACTTGAGCTTGCCAGAAGGGGGCCACAAGAACCAGAGACGAAGACTGGCGGCGAACCTGAGAAAGGACCCTGTTGATCATCAGAAAAGGAGGGAAGGCATAATGTAGATGACGAGACCAATCCTGCAGGAAAGCGTCTGTCGCCAAGGCCAGGGGGTCCGGGCGCCAACTGTAGAACCGGGGCAATTGTGAATTGAGCCGGGATGCAAAAAGATCGATAGAGAAAGGGCCCCAAAGATGGGAAAGAGAAAGGAAGACGGATGGACAGAGCTTCCAATCGCTGGAATCTCGAAGAAATCTCGAGTGCCAATCCGCTACGCTGTTGAGATCTCCAGGGAGATATTCCGCAGTCAAGGAAAGATGATGTGCGAGACAGAACTCCCACAGACTCTTTGCTAAGTCCGCTAGGGGTTTGGACCTTGTTCCGCCGAGATGGTTGATGTAGCGGACCGCAGAAACATTGTCCATACGAAGGAGGATAGAACAGTGAATCCTGTTTTTTGTAAGGCTTTTGATCGCAAAGGAACCTGCAAGCATCTCTAAACAGTTGATGTGCAACTTGGACTCCTCGGCGGACCATGAACCTCCAGTCGAGATTGGTCCACATCGGGCGCCCCAGCCCGACAGGCTTGCATCGGATTCTAAGACAAGATCGGGGGCAGTGGCGAAGATATTGCGTCCGTTCCACGCATCTAAATGGTCTATCCACCACTGAAGCTCGGTGCGGGACTCGGGATCTAGAGCCACGAGATCCGAATAAGCGAGGCCTTGTCGAAAGGTGTTGAATCTTTAGGCGCTGAAGAGCGCGATAATGGAGAGGGCCAGGGAAGATGGCCTGAATGGAGGAGGAGAGGAGACCGACGATCCTCGCTAGGGATCGGAGGGACAAAAGAGAGGACTGAAGAACGGATATAATCTCCGCTTTGATCTTGGAAACTTTGGAGAGGGGAAGGCGAAGGGACGCTGCAGCAGAGTCCACCAGAAAACCCAAGAATTCCATGCTCTGAGATGGAATCAGAGAGGACTTGTCCGAATTGATGAGAAAACCCAGGTCCAAAAGAAGCGACCGAGTCACCAGCAGGTCGGAGAGGAGAGACTGTTTGTCGGAATTCATGAGGAGGATATCGTCCAAGTAAATAATTATTCTGATGCCGTGAGATCGAAGATAGGCGACCACTGGTTTTAAGAGTTTTGTGAAGCACCAGGGCGCGGATGATAAGCCAAAGGGAAGAGAGGTGAAACAATAGTTGACACCTGCCCACTGGAACTGGAGATATTTCCATTGAGAGTGATGAATGGGAACCGTGAGGTAAGCATCCTGAAGATCCAAACGGACCATCCAATCGTTGGGACGAAGAGTGTCCCTCAGATGCAAAATGGTTTCCATTTTGAAATGGCGGTAAACCACAAACTGGTTGAACCACTTCAAGTTGATGACTGTGCGGAGCTTCTTGTTTTTCTTTTGAACTAGAAAAATGGAGCTTAGAAAGCCTGAGGAGTCGAAGGGAAAAATTTGAATTGCTCTTTTTTGGAGTAGAGCCTCGATCTCGGTCGAGATCTGAGATGCCATGAGAATTGAAAAGACGAGGGGGGGGGGAAGAGAAGACTGAACGGGAGGAGAAATGAACTCGATTTGGAAGCCTTGCACCG
The DNA here is from genome assembly GCF_964261635.1 of Lissotriton helveticus. Classification (NCBI taxonomy): domain Eukaryota; kingdom Metazoa; phylum Chordata; class Amphibia; order Caudata; family Salamandridae; genus Lissotriton; species Lissotriton helveticus. The sequence goes on along the minus strand of NC_136065.1, from coordinate 970,179,629 downwards.
TGTTTAAGACCCAAGGGTCTGCACTGAGAGTGCACCATTTTTGAAGGAACAGTTTTAAGCGACCGACAACAGGAGGGGAAGAAGAAAGGCTTACCTTGCTGGTGGGAGTTTTGACGATAGTTTCGTTGACCTTTCCCTCGGAAGCCACGTCCACGTTGGGGATAAAATTGGGGTTTGTAGTCCTGGTTGTTACTGGACGAACCTCTGGAGCCTTGGTTATAGGGACGGCCGGAAGAGCGGCCCGTCCAAAAACCCGAGGGGCGAAAACCTTTTTCACTGTTTGCTGGGCTTTGTCCAAAGAAGCAAAAGTAGAAACGAATCTACTGAGGTCACGAACCAAATTTTCTCCGAATAGGAGACCATTCGCCTTGGGGCCAGGTTCCATAGGAGCTAGATTTGAGAGTTTGGGATCCAATTTGATCAGGAGACCCTTGCGACGTTCATGCGTAATTGCGGAATTTGCATTACCCAAAAGACAGAAGGCGCGTTGAGCCCACATGGAGACTTCCTCAGCAGAAAGTTCAGTACCATCCAAGCGGGAGGATTCCGCCAAATCAAAAATATGGGCTAGAGGGCCCACAATATCCAGCAATTTGTCCTGGCAAGTGGACCAGGCCTTGTCCACCCCTCTACGGGGGTCCTTGCCAAACTTGGAAAAGAAGGTGAGGAGCGGTTGGTCAATGGAAGGAACCAAAGTGATTTTGTCGGGAAGAGCAGGCTTAGGGCATTCAGATTTGAGCCTGGCTCTTACTGGGGCCTCTAAAGGGAGACGTAACCTGGCTGAGATATATTCTCCGACATGGTGAGAAGGAAGCCATTCAGTAGAATTTGGGTGTCGAATAGTAGAAGGATCAAACATGGGAAAACCTTCGGAATCAAAAACTGGGTCAAAAGAAAAGGAATCCAATTTAGAAGATTTAGGAGGGGGGGGAAGGGTCAGTCGTGTCAAAAAGGTCAATTAATGGATCAGCGTCATCAAAATTAGCATCATCATCATCATCTGTGTCCAATATGGTGGAAATTACTAATTTTCTCCTAGGAGACTCTGCATGGTTGTCTTTTTGTTTGCGTTTGCCCTCGGAGCCAACAAACCCCTCCTTAGTAGGAGGCCTGGGAGGAACAGAGTCCTCAGTCAAAAGCGAGGAAGACTCGCCAATCAATGACGCTTTTTTAGAGACACGAGATTGAGCAGAGTGTTCCACCTTTCTCTTTCTGCTTTCCCCCGCAGATTGGGCCAATACTTTGGACATGATGCTTAACATGGAGTTCTCCATATTTTTAGACATTCTTTTCATGGATACCTCCACAGCTGTTTCCACAGAATTATTAATACATTTATTTAAGTCCTTCTTGAAGGACTGAGAGTCCTGGGTGGGGACTTACTCAGAGGAACTATCGAGTTCCATAGCCAGGCTGTGACAGAAAGAAACACAGAAACAGGAGGTAGGCGAGGGTTAAATTTGTGAGCAGGGGCGTGTTTAAAGGCTGGGCCGGGCAGAGAGCGTCAGACGGCTTCACACACGGAGGAAGCAGGGCACCAGAACTGAAAATGCAGGCACGCGAGGAGCCGGTAACCGGAGAAGCCTCCAAGAGGTGAGAGAAGGTCGGGGAAGACGCGCGAAGCAGCGCGCGCTAGGACGGTACCATGGGAGGCTGAAAGGGGGGGGAGCGGGGAAAACAAAGCACCGGAGCTGAAATGAAACACACGCGAAGAGCGTGAAATCAATAGCGCGAGGACGCGCTTCACAATAACAAAGTAAATATCATAAAAACGGTCATAATACACATGAAACCAACAAAATATTACTGTGAGCAAAGATAAAGACACTTATCTGACTGCGAGCAGCAAGAAAAGAGGAAGCTGCGCAGTCAGTTAGGGTCTTTATCTAATAGGTCTTCCGTGATTGGTTACTGTATTCTCGTTCTTTCTCATTCCCATGGCCCAGTTTGTTTTCTGGCCCTCTGGGAACTGTAGTTTTTTACTTATCTTGGCTGCTGTTAAAATAAATGCAAGATAAGAAAGCATAATAGGAGCCTCCGGTCTTGCCATAAAATTTAGAAAAATCCTAATTTTAAGACTTTTGGTATTCACAGAAGGCATTTAGGAGTCCTAAAGTTAGGAGTCCTAACTTTACTTCTACTAAATTTAGAAAAATCCTAATTTTAAGACTTTTGTTATTCACAGAAGGCATTTAGGAGTCCTAAAGTTAGTAGTCCTAACTTTACTACTACTAAATTTAGAAAAATCCTAATTTTAAGACTTTTATTATTCACAGAAGGCATTTAGGAGTCCTAAAGTTAGGAGTCCTAACTTTACTACTACTAAATTTAGAAAAATCCTAATTTTAAGACTTTAATTATTCACAGAAGGCATTTAGGAGTCCTAAAGTTAGGAGTCCTAACTTTACTACTACTAAATTTAGAAAAATCCTAATTTTAAGACTTTCGGTATTCACAGAAGGCATTTAGGAGTCCTAAAGTTAGGAGTCCTAACTTTACTACTACTAAATTTAGAAAAATCCTAATTTTAAGACTTTCGGTATTCACAGAAGGCATTTAGGAGTCCTAAAGTTAGGAGTCCTAACTTTACTACTACTAAATTTAGAAAAATCCTAATTTTAAGACTTTTGTTATTCACAGAAGGCATTTAGGAGTCCTAAAGTTAGGAGTCCTAACTTTACTACGACTAAATTTAGAAAAATCCTAATTTTAAGACTTTTGTTATTCACAGAAGGCATTTAGGAGTCCTAAAGTTAGGAGTCCTAACTTTACTACTACTAAATTTAGAAAAATCCTAATTTTAAGACTTTTGTTATTCACAGAAGGCATTTAGGAGTCCTAAAGTTAGGAGTCCTAACTTTACTCCTACTAAACTGAGAAAAATCTTAATTTTAAGACTTTCGGTATTCACAGAAGGCATTTAGGAGTCCTAAAGTTAGGAGTCCTAACTTCTGTGAATACCGAAATGAGTAAGTGTCTTCTGTGAATACCAAAATGAGTAAGTGCCTTCTGTGAATACTAAAATGGTAGTAAGTTTAGGATTTTTTCTTAAGTTAGTTCTGTGAATCGGGCCTAATAATCATAATAATAATAATAATAATAAAGGGCATTTGTAAAGCGTTCAGCTACCTCGAGCGAGGTGTCCCGGCACTAGCACGGAAGACAACAGAGAAGAAGAACCAGACCGCTAATCCCTTAGCTTAAAGACCCAGGTTTTCAGTGTCTTTCTGAACTCCTGCTCAGAGTTCAGCATGCGTAAGTGAGGAGGCAAGTCATTCCACAGTTTGGGGTCCCCACCGAGAATGACCTACCCCCTGCCTTTGGAGAAGCGGGGACAGTGAGGTAGCGTTGGTGATTGGATCTTATGGACCACTCTTGACAAAGTCTCTTCCTCAGGTAGTAAGGGCCCCTGCCCTGGTTGGCACGAAACACAATCGTCAGGGCCTTGTATTCAATCCTACTTGTGACTGGGAGCCAATGGAGTTGCTTGAGGTGTGGGGAGATGTGATGGCGCAGTGGGCCCTTGCGGACAAGCCTCACTGCAGTGTTCTGCACCATTTTCAGCCTTCTGATCAGACACCTAAGCAAGCCCAGGTAGAGGTTGTTAGCTTAGTCAAGGTGAAAGGTCACAAGGGCATGAACCGTGATCCTTCGGCTTTCTTCCGGCAGAAAGTCCAGGAATTTTCTGATGGTTCTCAGCTTTCCAAAACAGGCAGCCGAGACTTGTCGAACCTGGGCCGAAACGGTCAGGTCTTTATCCCACCTGACAACTAGGTTTTTGACTGAGTTTTTTCTTTTCATTCAGTACCAGTTTTGTCCAGTCAATCCTGATAAATGTTCGCCATCATCTAAGACCTGTCATGCCATCACCAGGTTGATTAAACAAGCATTTGCAATGCAATAGGTCTCACATTTATGAGAGTTTGAGCTATTGGCATTGTAAATGACAATACCTTTTATTTATGTGTTGTGTTTTAAACAGATAAATAAAAGGCATTGTCATTTACAATGCCAATAGCTTAAACTCTTCCAAATGTGAGACCGATTGCATGCAAATGCCAGCACCTATGCTATAAAATTTTTTTTAAAAAGCATTAGGAGAGAGCATGTGCTGGCTGCTGTTTTCTGAGGCTGTAATTAAAGCAAAGCTTACCAAGTAACAACACTCTTAACAGGGGTGTCTCCATGTGAAGTTACAAATTGAGACAAGGTGGTACTAAGGAGGGACTACTAAGACTATTGAGCAAGAACAGCCACAGTGTACAGTGGACAATGACACAAGCCAATGAAAAATATGGGTGGAGAGTGGGCGGGGCTTCAAGTGCCTACCTGACTACAGCACGCCTCGCAGAGCAGAGCATACACTGCCCAGGCTAAAATACCCAGTAAGGACTTTTTAAATATCGATGATTAAATATCTGCCTACCGTGGACAAAGGAGCTGAAAAGGAGACAGTCCTGCCCTCACCAAGAAAGGCTCTGTTCCCATATGTGACTCCATGACAGATTACACACTAGCCAGGATTCATTGAATATGAGGTATTGTTACGGATTGTCAAGTAGGGGTATCCCTATTTCTGCTGAGTATTCAATAAATGGTTGTTTTTTAAGTCCCAATTAGAACCAGGGCCCTTTACTAGGTTGGAAGGATTGTGTGTTCTCTCTTCCTGTGATGGGTCATATGTTCTCACTTCCTGTGATGTCATCAGTGGGACGTCACAGGCTGTGTGATATCCCTCCCACTATTTGATTGTGATGAATTGACACTGTTGGCATCACCTGAGCTAGCAGAAGGCCCCATTAGAAGATGCTGCATAGGCGTCCTTGCTGGTGTGTTCAGAGGTGCCGCAGTTTGTATTTTACATCATCACCTTCTGGTCCATTGTGTTATTACATCATTGTAAGTGGGGAGTGAGTGCTACGCTGACAGTTAACATATTTCACTTTACACACTTAAGGATCGCTTTAATTACAGAGCACCGTAGACAAATCAACACGTGCAGCCTTTCTGAGCCATCAGTGTACCCTCCCTCTCTAATCCACAGTCTCAGCAGACCGAAGTACACTCCGCACTCCCCCTTTCCACCAAAGTGTGGCCTTCAGTTCCCACAGCGCCCCTTTCTGCATCCCTGGATGCTCAAGTTACGTAGGCGTCTCAGCCTGGGCCTCAGGAGTGTGCCGGCTCACACTGGGGGTCAGTCCCTCCGGTGCAACCAGGCGCTGCAGACGGGGGCTGCTCTGTCTGTGGAGCTCTGCCGTCTGTAGGGGGGGTCAGCTGGGGGCGTAATGCAGGCCAATTTGGTCATTAAGTACTGTCTCGAAAGCCAACGCACTTGGCTTTTAATACACCCATTAAACCCAAAGATGCGTGTTAAGCTGTCAGACGCAGACCGGCCAGACAGCTTAATGAGGTTCCATGTTTATCCCTGCCAACCTACTGCTTCTGAAGGCAAACAACAGTTGCTATATTGTTTCTCTATTTCAACTAACTTGCCAACCTCAATGTCCTTTAAGTTTTTAAGATTTCTAAGGTGTTTAAATGCCCTTATCATTTTGCAGGTAGGCTAACATTTTTATATTTTTGGGTTATGATAGGTGGGCAGACCCCAGCACACTTGAAGGGATATGGGTGAATGATGTCATAGGTTGCAAAAAATATCTTTAAAAGAGTGTTCTGGAATACAAAAGTCAATCAAATGTAATCTGAAAAGAGGCTTTCTGGAATCCCAAAGCCCCCCACTCATCAGGCAAAAGATATGCTCGATTCAGGAATTCAAATCTGATCAGACACCATATGTCTTTGAAATAGTAAGGAGTCCAAAACTTCTTCGGACATTATCAAACCAGGAGACATTCTTCAATCTAAAAGTAGCAGAGCACCATCAATTTATTTGGACATTTTAGAATCCAAAATCAAGCCAGACTTTATCAAAGGAACATACTGGAACACAAAAATAAATCCTATGTCATCAAGTAAACAAACGCTCTGTCAACCCATTCACATGGAGATGATACCTTTGAGAAAGACAGCGGTAAAGAAAATATGAGATTAAGCATTACTAAACACATAAACACATGAGAACTCAAGAGCACACACTTACTGCAAGTAATCCACAAGCAAAACAGAAAGCATCTCCACATTCGGGCCGGGGAGGAGACCTGGGAGGCCGAGGGTTGCCCGCGCATGCGCGGTACCTGGAACTTTCGCGTGTTCTGCGGCTCGTGCCCCGTGGTGGCACGTGCGGACTTCAAAAGCCGCTGTACTTTAATGAGTGCTGCGTGGCTCATGCGGCCTAGGGAGAGGGCCGCCAAAGCACCCTAGGCAAAATAAAGCAGTAGAGGAAGTCTGGCGGGATCCCACCCCACCTTCGTGAATGCCGCATGGTGCGGCAAAAGCAGGTTTTCAGACGGAGCTCCTGTGAGCAAGACGGAGCCCCGCGTGTTGCTGCAGTGACTGGCTGAAGACGCGAGACCAGCCGAGGAGCAGGGCAGAGTCCCCACAAGAGCCGGTAAGTGGGGCATGCTGTACGTGTAAAGTGCACCGCGCTAGGAGCGCACGTGCGCATTAAAAAAAAAGAAATTGCATGATGCTGCTGAGGACAGGAGATGTGCACATCGCATTTCTGTACGTGCATGTTCACGGGCGCGTTCACAATTGCAGTCCGTCCTGCGCGTACACATGCGCTGCGTCGCTACGCGAGACCTAAAAAATGACACAAATAAAGTGGGTGCAAAGTGGGACGTCAGATGGCTTCAACTGGTGTTCAGATCCGGGAAGTGGATTTCTGCTCATGTAAACAGTTTACAAGCACTGCTAGTGTGATTTTCTGTTTAATGAAAGTGGTTAGCCTGGCATAGATATGGCTACTTTTCAGTAAAGTTAAGTTTATACAGAGAAGAAGACCTTAATGAATTTTCTGTACAGTGCCCAATATCATGTCATTTATAGAAAAGAGATACACACATATATATAAATATTTTACACTTAGATAAGAAGGGAAGCCACGTGGGCTCTTTTGAAATCAGAGACTGCCTCCCGTGATCAAGGCTCGCCTAGAGCAGAAACGTCGGGACTTGGGAGCCTCTTACCTTGTTTCACATTAAATACTACTTGAATTGGAACCTAACCATACCCATCCGAATTGCCCTGCAACACAAGCAAGCCTGATCCTTAAAGGGCGTCCGGTGCCAACAGCGCAAGGCTTCTGTTAAACATCCAAACAAAACCTCCTTCTCTCACATCCAAGGAGAAGCACCGACACTGGTTAGGTTCCAATTTAAACTATATATATATATATATATATCTGCAATACCTCGCAGCGCTCCACCAATATAGTGAATAACAAGGCATGGACCATCTCTTGTGCAGTATGCTATTTATTGTCCAACAAACAGCTCAGCCATGACGCGTTTCGGCCGTCCCTGCGGCCTTGGTCACATGACGATACTTGATTTTCAGCCCATTTTTAAAGTGCTAGTGCATCACATGTCAGGAATAGACATAGAAAAAATACTGACGGTTTTAATACCCTTAATATCTTTGAATGAAAATGCCACAATTTCTATCTGTATGAATACAGTAAGTCCTTTCTGCCAAAGACAGTTCATAATTCACCTCCCTTGAGATAAGTTCATATTGCGGACAGTAACATTGCAAAGATTATATAATTCTCATTCTTTCTACATATCTAGTCTATATTATGTCGCTTGATATTTCATACTAAATATATTTGACATGTGTTTATAGACAAAATGCCTAAAAAACAAAACAAAAGTAAAAGTGCTCACCACAACGTGTCTAAATTATAAAAACTATTTCGAAAAAAAGAGAATTATGTACTCTTAATCAATTGCACAGGAGTTTGTACATGCATGCTATAGGTCACGTGTTATCAAATCAATAGGTTTTACTCACAAAACATATATAAACACATCCCCATATATACAATCACTTTACTATCACCTGAATGTATCCCATATCCATTTAAAGAATATACACATTATATCATATATAAAAGGATCCCCTTCTATAATTAAGTTAAAGTGACTTGGTGCAACAGTACAATGAGGGTAAAGTGACTCATGCAAGTTGTTTTCTAAAAAATTAATGATTCAACTTGAATGGGGACTTTCGGGGGAAGAGGAATCAGGTATTTCATAATCTTGCTTTGGACAGGCAGTTTTTAAACAGGAAAAAATCAGTGCTATATATGATTTAATTAATTACATATCACTATTCTATTCATCTGTAAAAACCATGTTTAGTGATAAAAACAGATTAAAGAATACTCGCATAATATAAGAACAAATTCAGTCTATCAGAGATGGATATCGGTGACATAATAAAACCAAACAGTCTAAAATACATACGGATAAAACTACCCTAATGTTTAGAGGTCGGCTTATATTAACTGTCGGTCACCTATTGTGAATTGTTGTACATCAGTATATATTCCTAATCCTCTAATAAAAAGGAAGAAGGGAAAAATAAATATACAATTTGTACAGAATATGTGCAAAATACGCAATTCAATATCCTAATCTTAAAACCTGTTCTTAAAAATAACTTATGGAGTGATACATATCCAATTTTTCATTCAGACAGACACAGTGGCCTCTATTTATAAATATGTGTGGAGGTCCTCTGTAGTGTTGAGACCCCCAGGCCACTTAGAATCGAACTCCAGAATGTAGTTTGTTTCAGTTCTTCGCATGTTGGCCTCCCTATCCCCACCTCTCTTTGTTGCCGGGATAGACTCAATTGCATAATATTTTAATCCTTGGGTCTTACTGTTATGGCATGCCTCAAAGTGTCTGGCAACTGGGTAATTTTGATCTTTGTTCGTTATAGCACGCAAATGTTGCAGGATTCTTTTATGAACCGGCAACTTGGTGCTGCCAACATACTTAAAATGACATTCACATTCTAAAACATATATACAGTAATCGGTTTTACATGTCAGCAGTTGGTTGATTTCTCGAGTTGCCTTTGGGATGACCGTGGTATATTGCTTAGTATTCACCCCATGTTGGCATGCTTTACATGAGAAGCATTTATAGAAACAGGTCGGCTGGGCTCTTTTTTCAGACATTCCTGACTTTTCTTAGTTAAAATTGAGCCCAAGCTCATACCCTTACGATATGTTATTGATGGATTTGCGGGCATCAATTCTCCAATATTATGGTCATCTTGTATAAAATGCCAGTTGCGTCTAACTATATTCCTTAATTCCCTCTCCTGTTTGGAATAAGTCAGAACTAGCCGAACTGTATTAGTGTCTACACTCTGGATTCTTGTATCTTTGGGAGTATATTTGAGGAGATCACTTCTGGCTTTTTGTCGGGACTTTCTGATAGCTGTTTCAACTGTTCTTGTACTGTAGCCTCTTTCCACAAACCTATTTAGGCTCTCTTGCTGTTTTTTGATCATATCGCTATCGTCACTACAAATACGGCGAATGCGAAGCATTTCGCCGTATGGGATTTATTTGATCAAGTGTTGCGGATGGGCACTTGTCGCATGTAACAGTGTGTTACCAGCTGTCGGTTTTCTAAAAAGGGTAGTAGTAAGAACATTACTTTTTAAAAAAACCTGCACATCTAAAAATGTCACCGATTCCTTGCTAATACTAGAAGTAAAATTCAAATTAAGATCATTTACATTTATTTCCTGTATAAAATTTACAACACTGTCCTCAGATCCATGCCACACAATAAAAAGATCATCAATAAAACAAAGCCAAGAGACTATGTTGGATGTGCAATAGTGCAAATATTTTCGCCTGAGGACCAGTTCCTCCCACCACCCCATAAAGAGGCAAGCATAACTAGGGGAGAAACTGGCCCCCATGGCTACACCCTGAACCTGTTGGAAAAATTGATCATTAAACATAAAATAGTTGTTTTCCAGACAAAATGTGAGCATTTCCAGAAGCATTTTTGTGTGATTGGAGAGTTCCATGGGCCTTCTGCTAAGATAGTATTCACATGCTCGAAGGCCATCTCTATGTTTAATACATGTATATAGGGAGCTTACATCCAATGTTACCAAGAGATAGTCCGATTTCCACTCTATGTCGTTTAGTTTCCTCAGAAAATCACTCGTGTCCTGGACATATGAATTTAATGATTTCATGTGTGCCTGTAGAAAATAGTCTATATACTTTGATAAATTTTCCAATGGTCCACCACATGCCGAGATAATTGGTCTTCCCGGCGGTTCAGTGAGATTCTTGTGGACCTTTGGGATGAAGTATATATATGGGGTCAGTGGATGATCTTGTTTTATGTACTTGAATTCATCGCCACTTAACATCCCTACTCCTTTCCAGGCTACCAGGTTTTTGTTCAAGTGCTCCAACATTGTTCTATATTTTTGCGGATTACTTCTTCTGTAACAGTTCATATCATTTAACTGTCTGTATGCTTCATGGAGGTAACTCGCAATTGGCCACAGCACGATATTCCCTCCCTTATCAGAGTTGCGAATTACCAGCTCAGCATTCTGTAGTTTTTTTACCAATTGGTTCAGTTTTCTCTCTTGGCTAGTATATTTTTTCTCTCTTTCATTGTTTACACGGGCCAGTTTCTTTATTTTCTTAACCACCGCTTCACTGAATGCATCGAGCCCATCACGTGTTGCCAGTGGAATATATTTTGATTTTGGTTTGAACGGAGTAATGGGTTTTCTTTGATCACTTAGATTTACTCTTTCTTGCGTCCCCATATTGTCTTCACTCCCCAACTGGCACATATCGTGATACAGTCCTATATCACTTACTGTCAATTTCACCTCATCCCCACCTGATAGTGGGGGCTCACTGGTTATGCTGGATTGTTTATGCACAAATTGCTTTTTAAGTTTCAGTTTTCGTATATATTGGTATACGTCAGCCCTTGTTCTAGATATAGATATATATAGATAGATATATAGTAGATACAATGGTTAAAGCTATTATGATTTTAAAAAAGTATGGGCCAGATGTACTGTTTAAGCACCTGCAAAAAGTGTTCGCAAATTATGTACCGACTTATTGCAACCTCTATTTTATTTTACAAACCAATCTATGCACAGTTGGGTAGATTTAGAAAATAAGGAAACACAGGGAGTCTGAAAATAAGCAATCTGGAATAACAGGGTGACTCAAAACAACCTGCCTAATTACTCAAGCAGGGCACAATTTGCAAACCTCAGTGAATGGCTGCAAACAAAGGAATAAAGGCCTGTTAGGTACAGCAAACCACCATCCCTGTGATTGTAGTCTACAAAGCTGCCTAATTTTCATCTAGGAACCTGGATTGCTTCTTAAAAAAAATATTTTCTCTTTTGGAAAAGTTCAGTGAGAGCATACTGTCTACCCCCACTGAAGCTGCTACCCCAATTCCCTAAAGGATTTTGGTTCAAAGGGGTCTTCATTTCCTTTGCGAATCGGTACACAACCCAACTGATCAATGATTTGCACCTGAAATGAAGGTGGCAAATCAATAACACATATGTTGCCAATTCACAATATGGAAGGAACACACCAACACACCTCCTCCAAATTATGAATCAGTAATTATTTCCCTAATTTTGTGATTCAGATATAACGTTTTTAAATTCCAAATTGCGTTTGAAGCATAAAGAAAACATCATTTTGCTGTGGAAAATCCTGTAATTTAGAAATGTGTAGGTTTTGTAATTCTAAATCACTAAGTATATCTGGGAAGAATGTACTATTTACTTCCAATTTCAAAAATCTTGGGGCCTAATTATGATAGCGTTTGGACCTCAACTGACAGCTGGTCGGTGGCGGTTCGACCTCCATCTGCTGTTGCGGTCTGACCGACGCATTAGGATGAGTGTGGTCTGAGGCAGCAGTCAGAGGGACCGACTGATGCTCTCCGACAGGCTCTAGGAGGTCGGTCAAAAACTCCTCATAATCCCTAAGGATGGCGTTTCTACCTTCAGGATTATGATGTCGGTTTCCAACAGCCAATTCATGTCGGCCTCTCCAACATCGATTGGCTGTAGGAAACTGACTTTGGGGGCCCTTAGCAGCTCCCCTGGCCCTCCCCATTTGGGGTCTGGTGGGCGCCAATGGTACCCCCCTCAACACCCCTGCACCATGTGGTGCCTGCCACATGGTGCAGAGATGTTTACAAACTTCCATTTTTCAATGGGAGCTTGTACTACTGGCGTTTTCAGCCTGCCACACAAGCTCCCATTAGAAAATGGATGTTTCCGGCAGTCGCATCCAAATTAGGGTGTTGAAACTGCTGACCTGTGGTCAGGTGATTCCTTCCCCGCAATGGTGTCGACATTGTTATGAGGGCCTTGGGGTCGAAAGACAAATGTTTTCATGTTATTGCTTAATGCTTGTCACAGTAAAACAGAAGAAAGCATTTAGTTGTATCCCATGGAATTTAAAATGGTGTTTGCCTTTTAAAACTATTTTCATTTGAAAACAGATTTAATAAGCAAATGTCAGTGTAATGAAATGTGTTTTTATAAAAATATAAAATTAAAAATGTAATTAAAAGAGGTAACTTGGCAGATCGTTATTAGGCAGCTACATTACATCACATGTTTTTTTGTTGTTTTAGGTGTGAACTCCTTCCTTATCTTCATGGCTTATAAAGACACATTTCAGTGCACAGATGCAGAGGTGAATATTTTATTTTTACTACAAAATTACACACCATTAGCTAATTTCCCTTGTGACCATTTCAGTGCTTTCAATAATGATCCATCTTTTCTCTCTCTACAGATGTATGAAATTTTCAGCATTATACGGGAATTGGGTGCAGTAGCTCAAGTGCATGCAGAAAATGGGGACATTATTGCAGAGGTAAAGTTATGCATTAGTTTAATGGTTATCTATAGTTTATCGGTCTTTGTCGCTGATTGTACAATTTATTTTCAGAACAATAATGATAGACCCTTTATGTCACAAAATGTTTCATTAACCACCAGATATTATTTTGAGTCAAAATTTACAATACCACTTCCTGGCTTCACTGACAGACTACCAATGGCTTTTACACTTCCATTACCTAGACAAAGTTTCTAAGCAGTGCTTGCCATCTGACCAAATGTTTTATCATAATTGAGTAATGTTCTTACTTATTGGACAGTTCTGTGGTCTAAAAGTAAAACTGCAATTCTTTAACTCATTCATTATCAATTTTACTGAGGGATGTGATGAGGAGTCAAAGACTGATTAGGTGTCTCAGATCTATTAAATTCTTATTTTGTCTGCAGTAGCCTGTTTGTGTTACTTGAAAGGGAAAAGTGTGGTACAGAGGCCAGGGCACTGACTACAGAGCACTAGGTTCACCGTTCGATCGCCGGCGACTGATCAGCCCAGCACCATGTGACGCTGGGCAATAGCTAGCTTAATCTTCCTGACTGCCCCTAGCACCTTGAGACCCTTATGAGTGATTAGTTCACGCTTTACAAATGACGGACTATTATTAGTTGGTGGGAGTTGAATTCAAACCAATTTCAACCCATGATCTTTACAGTTCCAGTGCATTGATGACTCAGCAACACAACACCCTTTAATCAAAAAGGCTTGTGAGTCGCAACCTTTGTTGCCCTCTCCCACAATTTCAGCATATTATGATTCGCCTGCTGATTTTCCACACAACTAAGGGCAGTTTCTCAGTGTATGTGACAATGAATCTTTCCTTGTCAGATATTAAACAACCCAGGAAAAAGACTGTAAAACCAATGCAGAAGTACTGATCAACACTATATTTCTTGGGAAAAACTTTTACAGTAGACTAGAAGAGGGAACATCTCCAATAGACCATGTGAAGGACTTTAATACTATAATAGGTACAGATATGTATACATTTTATACTCTTCACCCATGCCAGCTTTAATTTCCACAGTTCAGAGTACTGCTGAGAACATCAGGCAAGACACCAAACTCTTCCCTTGTAGGCAACAAATTTCCAGGCATGAATACATGCTCTGGTCTGTATAACATGGACAATATTGAGTGCTTTGAGGTTACTACTACGGTAGCACTGTGTTGTACACAGGTCAAGACACAATAACAGAAACAAATATAAAACCAAAATATTATTACCATATCTAGAATCATATTTTCCACAGTTTATGCATGGGAAAATCAATAGCTAATTGTTGTTAAACAGTTTATATATCATCTTTCTCAAACAACAGCACACAGTAAAAGAAAAAGTATTTGCTTCACTAGCAAATACATTAATTTAATGCACAATGAATTAAATGTGACAGAAAAGTGCTTTCTTGAAAAAAAGATAATAATGGGCTATGCTGATCACTAGACTAATTTAAAAAGGTATTAACATGTTTCATTATGATGGCTAAGAGCGGTCTGATTCAAGATGTCATATTTTATTACACCACATCTACTTGTAATATATGCAGTAAATGAATTTGAGATACATTAAAAACACAGTCTCAATATCAGATTAGATCAAGATAGATTCAGGCCCAGATTAACAAAGTTCTCACACAATGCAGGTCAGCACCCAAAGTAGCTGGGCTGCATTGCGTGAGAGGGAAAAGCAGAAAAGTGGCATTTCTACAAAGATATGACACTATACTTCTCTCTGTCTAGCGCTATTGCATGTTTGGATGCCCAGTGCCAAAGTGCAAAGGTGTCTGCATGAGTCTAGCTTAGGTTTTGTACTGAAAGGGTTCCCTTCTAGTACAAAAAACTAAGCCTATACAAACTTTAAAACATGTCCCTCTTTGAATGTGCTTTTCAGTGCAGCACACATGTAAAGTGGAAAAAGAAAGGAGAAATTCAAGCATTTCTTCTTCTTAATGCCTGCTTTCAAGCACCATTATTTTTTGGTCCACTATTGTTAGTAGATAAGGTTTTGCATCAAAAACCATCGGTGATTGCATGGGAACGCCCATTGCTACTCATGGAATACTGACTTTATGGGTCATTCCCCTGGACTTGCCAAGAATGAGCAGGCGGGCCGCGCCATCTTGGCTTGTGCGGCTCAGCTCATCTCAACATTAAGATGGATTTTCACCATAGCCCGCACCCACATACCATCTGTATGTGCCACTTCCAGTGTAGAAGGGTTCTGATGATTGATGCTGTTAAATTTAACAGGTCATGTATAGTACATTATGCTGCCTGAGTGCCCCGTCCTATAAGTTCTGCAGAGACTCATGTAGTTGGGTCTCTACCCAATCCACAACCCCTGAGCAAAATTACTACTTTTGGTTATTCACAAAATCCAAGAGTAAAGTTACTCAAAATGAAAAGTTAACATCTCCAGCCCCTAAAAATAGGGGCATAGCCATATGTCTGAGGTAAACTGCTAGCTCCAGAAAGAAAAAGTATCCACATGGTCAACAACTTATACTACAGCACCCTTATAAAAAATAACGGATAGAGGAACTTAAAATAAACCCTATAGAAATAAATATTGAATGAAAGTAAATGATTTAACAGTCAAAAATATAAATATATATAATTTAATGTTTATGGAAAATAAATATAAAACAAATTTATTATTTCATTGTGAAATAATTTAACAACCTTTTTTGAATGTATAAATTAATGTAAGATATAGTTTTATTAGACTATAATTAAATGACTTTTAATTGATTAATTATATATGCAATTAGATATATTTTATTAGACTATAATTAGACGACTTTTAATTGATTAATTATCAATGCAAATAAACATTTTTTTTACTACAGGTTAGTATTACATTTTTATTTAAAGATAAGAAAAATATTTGTAACATAATTTAATTGATTTAAATTCATTAAATATTTCTGAATTAAGTTAATAGCAGAGTAGATTTTTTTTGTTTGCTCAACATTTAATATATATATATGTATATATATATATATATATATATATATATATATATATATATATATATATGTATATGTGATTTATGTTAATCTTTAACATACGAATATTTGTATTAATTTATTATAAAGTGTAAAAAATGTTTTACATTTTTCTCTATATGTTACCATAAGGAGCTTTCTACTCCAACTGTGAAGTTTCCTTATGTTGAAGTATAGAAAAAAATATAAAACGTGCATTTAAATTATTTAGTACTTTTCACATTTTGGACACCAAGATATATCTCAACAGGGGCTTTTGAGATGCTAAGGAAGCTAGCAAGGCAGAAAGCGTTAATGTCTATGTCACATCCATTGCCTCTATGTTTAAGTGAGTAGTTAAGATGAAATAAACAGAAGGCACCATGTGCCCCCAACCCCAGTTGTGCATAGCTATTTGTAACATTAGTTCCAATACACCTCTCCCTCTTTTTGTCTGAAGAATATTCACTGGAGTAGTTCAAGCATCAAAGAGGGGGGAGGCAGTACTCTTAGAATAGTGACAGATCTGAAGAGCAATTCCAATTAATTTCTTCCTCCAACTTGTCTCAACTATAAACAGCTTTATGGTTCTTTAGTCGAAGGTCAGCTACAGTAGTCCCATATTGTCTCAGCACTGTGTAAAACTGATAACATTTAGTGAGGTTTCCTTTGGATTAAGAAGTAGTCTGAAGGACTATACTCCCAAGATGCTCGGCATAATATCAGCAACTTATTTAAAGAAACATTGCTCCTTCGGCACCACAGATAATCTGTTGACACCTTAAACCTTGTTAAATACAATTTGCCTGCCATCCACTAAGTGGCAAGCCATGTATTACTTTGACAAGGCTTGTCATATAGCACCTTCTATGGTACAACAATATTGTGATGTATCTGAGTGGTGACCTCATTTACCATCCCTGGTGTCAGATTCTTGTTGAACACATATCCATATTGTTGCAAGGGGTAATAAATAGTCTTCCTGATAGGGTTTGTGCTCACCAATTTTGTACCAGGGTGACTGTTTGGGCTGGTCAACCCGTTGAATGTGCCCCTGTCTGCAAAATTAAAAGACCCTACATTTCCCAATGTTCCCTACTAATGACAGTAGCATTTATTTATGTGAGTTGCCAGAGCAGGAATGATAAATAACATTACTTGCACTGGGCTTCCAAAATATGGCCTTTTGTAAAAACAGGCAGCACCTAGGACTTTAAAACTAAAGGGCTTCAGATCCTTTCCGTGGAGAGATAGTTACATTTGTTTACAAGTGGAAGTGTTGCTGAAGGGGCTAGATGGTGTTGTCACTGGAGGAGGATGTTACCTGCAGGGTGAGATTGACATAGGAGGCTCTCGGAAGTTGATTCCCCATCAGGGAACGTGAGAGAATCAATGCTGCTTGTGGATCTCACATGTATACAATTTCTATACGAAGAATCACTGCTGCAGGTTTAGTATCAATTAGTGGAAGTAATTAATCTCAAGGAAATCTGGGAGAATCTAGCTGAGGATCTCATCTGGATGTGTAATTGATGTGAGAAGACTTCGAGTAATCAGTGCTCATTGGAACCGCCTGGAGAAATTCTGTGCTGACAGTAGAAACTGGGGGATTTGTTCCTATCAGGGAGCAAGAAGCTAAACCTTACTGACATGAGACTTCACCTGGGTGGAGTCCGTGTTACAGGAGACCTTTGCTGGAGAGGGTCTTTATTATCATGCCATTTGAAGAAAGGCATTTTTGGAGTAGGGTCAGTTTTGACATGAGGCTTGGAGGTAATCAATGGTGACAGGTCAATCCTCCCAGGAAGGGTGTAGGACATGCAATGGAAGATGCTTAGAATGTATTTGTATTGATAATGAGCACTACTTGTCTGGAACCAGTTATGGATGGGGACCTCATCTGGAGGGAGTCATCACAGTAGATGTGATCTTGTAGCCATGCAGTTAATATGAATTATTTGGGACCTGAACTCACCACATGACAAAAAAAATGTTAATAAATTCCAGAAATGATTTTATTTCCCTGTTCTTTAACTGGAAATAAGTGTGGTGTCTAAATGCAATGTTGATATATTAAAAACAGTTGCACAATATTATGTAGAGCACTGCCAGAATACATGCTTGTTTGAGAATCTGATCTAAAGTGAAGACCACATGCCATACAATACTATGTACAGCGCCAGGGGCCTAGAGTGAGTAGTGTAATGGGTAATTGTAGTCTAGTGAGAGTTTGCACCTTTTGTGGATATTGCTGTTGGGCATGATTACTTCTGGGAGTAAGATATTATCTAGGGTAATTCTGGATTTGTTGGGATTATGACTATACTGCCTCTGATGTTTCCTTCTATTACTATGCATCATTCATGCACTAGATTCAGTGATTATGTTTCTGATAACATACCATTCAAAGTATCAAGTCTCATCAAATTAGTGCATAGGCTGACTAACTACCTCACAGCCCACAGGAATGGAGATGAGATATGGGTTCTGTAAAATGGTAAGATCAGAAGAGAAAGTTGTGTTCTTCTCTTGATGATATTGGTGTGGTTTAATTGTGTACGTTTCAAGCAATACAATATAACTCATCATAGCAAATAATTAGATCAAGCCTTTCTCCAGACACCATCTGCCTCTCTAATCAGTGACAACCTCTCCTGTCAGTGACACTGTCTCCTGTCAGTATGCAACTCTCCTGTCACTGCCCTTACTCCATTAATGGTCAACCTATAAGGCTGATGTCAAATTATCACATCAGTGTTCCCTTCTCCTGCAACTGTCCAAACCCCTGTCAATGTCCACATCTCCCACACTGACCATTTCACCCATCATCCTCTACTTTTTCATCACTGTCCTCCTGCCCTCTCATTGAAATTTAGAGCTTCTCCTCTTACCCTGTACCTCTCCCTTCTTCTTCACAACTGCCTGACTCTCCTCTTATTCCCTGACTCCATTCTCAGACCATCTCTCATTATTTAATTTCTCTTTTGGTGTTACTTTAAATCATTCCTATCTGCTCCCATTCTCCTGCCAGTACCCAGCGTTCATGTCAATACTCCTCTCTTAATATTGTCCATCACCTTTGTCATCATCCCATTCTCTGTTACATCCTCCTCTCCCATTACTGCTCACCAGTTAGTACCCCTGAAAAATTGGCAATGCTCTGGCAGAGAGAGCCGAACATGTTCCCGACTAGCAGCATAACTAGCCTTTCAGAGGGGACAATGTTTCTTTATTGCCTTTCTTCCCATCTTCCTCTGCATGCATTCACCTGAACTTTATTGGAGTTTCCATCCTGCTATCACCCTGCCCTCTATCTCACCTCAACCTGTGCCACTGGGTTCAGCTTTGACAATAGGACAAACGTTCTGATAGAACACACACAGTACCTTGCAGTGAATTTCTTCTTTTTTCTTTGTCTGAAAAGCAGTTGTACTTATTCACAATTTACTGCATCCCCATGGACATGCCACAAAGTCACCCCAGTTGGTTATGATTCACAGTTTGAAGACCACTGGGAGGATTGTCTTAAACTGCTACTTAATCATGCTTCATATTGTCAATTTTAAACCCTGCTGAGATTTTGTTACTTCTAACATGGCGACATGAAGTTAATTGAAAATGTTGTCAATGTACTATCTTTTACAGTGCTTATTGTGGTCCCACAAGGGTAACATCCCTTCGCTTCTTACTATTGGCTAGATAGGTACATGGGGTTTACTTTTAGACAATACTGTGAAAACCCACACACTACTTGTCATCAGCTAAGATAGGTAGTCCTCATAGCCATAGGATGTTAGGAAGTCTTCTGGCCAGATGAAATGCTATAGACTGGGATAGGAGTAAGTTATGTATGACAAATCGGCATTAAGTGTCTTAACTCGCTCTCTTGCTTTTATAGTTGCTCCGGGGAGGATGTAGTGTCTAGCAAAGGCAATTTTAGTTCTAAGAGCACATGGCAGCAGGTCTCAGTAGGCTACATTTTCATTGTTCCTCTCACTAGCCAAGTTGCTTCACCCAACTGGGAATTACCCCAGCTGATCCCATAAAAAAAGATCTTCTGCCTTCACAGAAGCCTACTTGAAGCTAGCCTTGTAATATGGGCTGACAAGCAGGTATGATGATGAATCATGCCAACTGTACGTGTGAGAGATCTGTGTCCTTTCACTCAATAAGTCCTGTTGAGTAGGACTCTGTGTACCAAGCTAAGCATCTCTCCATGTCACATGAGACCTTCCTTCACCTCACACTATTTTTGTTTATGCATCCACAGTTGTGAGCTGAGAATGCATTTCACCACATGAAAAAAGTTTGGGCACAATGCATAATTGTTATATATTAGGGTCAATGTTTTGTGTTGTGCAGGATGTGTCAATCCGGCGCTGCACAAAGGAGCCATCTGCATGTGCTTGATGAAGTTCTCCATTTTTTTAAATTCATGAGGCAGAAAGTTTTTTCCGAATGACTGCAAATTGCTCTCCATATTGAGAATTAATCCTGCCAGGGACAGCTGAGCACCATCTCTGTATAAACATTTTGAAAGTCACAGCATTAAGAACACTGACTGTGCAAAGGGTCTCATTACCAAAACAAAAGTAGCATGTTGTAAAAGGCACATCAGAGGGTGCGTGCAGCAGTCTACCAGAATGATGTTTTTACCCTACAATGACCTGCTGAAATTCAAGCAGTAGAAGCTGTTCCTTGTGGACAACGTTTACTTTGCCAATATTTACCAACAGGCAAAGGCTGTCAGTTAACTTTCAATGCTTTGCTACAGACTGCAGAAACAGCCACACACTATTGTTACTCTTCCTTGGAAATTTCAGGAAAGAGCAGAATACATCACTTATCTTAGCCTTTTCCAGGGTTGGACTGGGACAAAATATGCCTCGGGCACTGTTGGAAATGGGAGTCTCTAGTTGGCAAACGTGTACACCATTGTCCACGTGGGGACCCTTCTTCCTAGTCAGGGTAAGGGAGATACACTTCTAAAATAACCCCTGCTCACCCCCTTAGTTGCCTGGCACAAGCAGACAGGTTTATCCCAGAGGCATTTGTGAACACATACAGTAATACAGTAAAAACACTACAAATGGACACCACACCAGTTTAGAAAAATAAGTAATCTTTATCTAAATCAAAACAAGACCAAAATGACAAAACTCCACAATTCAGTAATAGAAATATGACTTTCAAATGGTAGAAGTAGTTCAGGTCAAAGCAAATTTCAGATGCAACACTATTCACACAAAGTACCTTGGATGCGTCGTGTACACAAACAAAAGGGTCACAGGGAAGGTGATGCATTGGTTCCATCCACTCAGGGAAGGGGAGGCTTTTGTTCCCTGTGGCAGAGAAGCTCTTTGCCCTACCAAAACCAGTTAGGTCCGCTCTGGTGCAGCTTCCTGGCCGGAGGTGGAGGCAGCCTTGTCCTTGGCAGACTAGGCTCATTCAGGTATGAAAGAATTCTCCTCCCCCTAGTCTCTGCATGCAGCCCAGGTCTATTCAGCCCAACCTTGACTCACCCTGGAAAGGTAGGACACACCTCAACCCCCCAAGTGGCTGCCTGAACAGAATTTACACCTCCATCCCCTGTCACTGCAAAGCTAGGCAGTCAATGCACAACCTCGCAGAGGCACACTGGATGGTTGGACAAGAAAATACCTACTTTCTAAAAGTGGTATTTTCAAACCCAGAATGTAAAAATCACCTTCACTAAATGATCTTAACATTCTGAGTTCAGGCATATCAAACTTTATTTTCCTATCTTGTTCCCATGGGCAGTAATGCTCATAAGATGTTATGGGCAAACTTCCCATTCTATCCTATGGGACAGATAGCCTTACAATAGTGAACAAAGAAATTGGCAGTATTTCACTATCAGGACATGCCACACACATCAGGGCATACACTGCACCCTGCCCACAGGGCTACTTTGGGCCTACCGTAGGGGTGACTCACATGTAAGAAAAGGGAAGGTTAGGGCCTGGCCAGTAGGGGCACTTGCCAGGTTGACATGGCAGTACTAGCCTGAACACAGGCACCGCAATGGCAGGCCTGAGACCTTGTTGCTAGGCTCCTTGTCTAGGGGGCACAATCAGTGCTGCAAGCCTACTAGCAACATTTGGTTTCGAGGCCCCGGGCACACACAGTGCACTGTACTAGGGACTAAACAGTAAATCAAATAAACCAATCATTGAAACATCAATCCATAACAATCCGAACAGCAGTGACAAATTTCCCAACGCAGCTAGACCAGCATACACACACAGCAAAATAACAGCAGATAAAGGCAAAAATACAGGTGAAACCCACCCCAATGATTCGAGGTCTAACAGGCACCAAAATAAAGGTGGCCCTCATTAGCGAACCGAAAGGCTTAGAAAGTGGCCCACGTTTGCAAATCAGGCCAGTTTTGAATGCATAAAGACACGCTGTATGGGTATTTTGCAAGGAATGGGAGACTGCGTGCACTTATGCTTGCTGCTGGTAATGTTTCTGGTAATATCAGGGAAATCAACTGTAAAAAGAGACCCACCTGACCATAAAACAAGCCCACAAACTGCTAAATGTCCAGCCCACACACTTATCTGTCAAACCAGCCCGTCAGGCACCGCCTGATTGCCCTATGGGCAGGGCCGTACCCAGCGTAGGATTTGGTCGGCCAGGCCCGCGTGATGAAAACTACATAAAAAAAATGAGCAAAGGGTTCAGGAGCAACCTTGATTTAAGTCAAAAGTACAGGGTCTTCAACTTGCAGTGATATTTTTGAGATATACTGCCAAGCATGGCATTTTCTATTCTATAGTTCAATTGTGGTATTATTCTCTTGAGGACATTGTTTAAAAAAAGGTGTGAAAATTGGGAATACGTTTTGACACAAACCAATTATTTTCTATTGTATTTATAGATTTAGATATTTTTCTCCCTGCAGAATTTCGGGTAAATGCATGCAAATTGTGGCATTTTAAGCATATTCGTCGAAGAAAAAATATAATGCATATTTTTAAAAAAAGGATAGTTGGGGTGGTTTTGGCTACTTGATTCTCTGCTTGGGCAACATGCTGTTTGTTTTTGGGAGAATCAGAGACTTAAATTGAATATATATGCAAATGGATAATAGTTGCGGATGCCCTTCTTCCTCTACTGTTCCCAACATTCTAGTCTCTGTAATTTGGTCATCTCTTAACTCCCATCAATGTCTATATACAGAACCTACATTTTGAGATACAACTTCTATATAAAAACATATCCATTGCGAAGTCCTCTGCTACTTCCTACAGCAACATCTGGACTACATCAACTACCTAAAAAAGTTACATTTGAGTATCTCCTTCTTAACTTCTCTTTCACCCCAGTGGAACCTACTGAAAGAAAAACAGTTCTCACCCTTGCTCACTCAAAAATTCACACTTGAGATTTCCTAGTTGGCAAATACTTTGTCTGCTAAATGGTTGGTCATTGACGACTTAAGAAAGCCCAAGGGCATTCTGGGCATAAAAGTGAGAGTGTTACTGTCATTGGATGAGCATTAAGCTGTAACTCCATCATTTTGCACACAATGTATAGACTACCCTACAGGCTACCATGCCAGATATGCACAGTGTGCAATAAGGTCCCTAGTGCATGAACAGTATGCATGTAGCAGATGTATGCAAGTGCGTACAGTCTTTGGCAAGATATATATATTTTTTCCCGTACAAGAATATGCTGACATACCGTCCGTATCTCCAAATCAGGACTCTGATTTAAATGCACATTGCATACTTATATTCAACTATAGGAAAAAGTATTAGGAAAAAAAAGCATACGAACGTTCTTCCCTAAATAAGGGGAGCAAGACCTCCAGACAGACATATTTGAACAAATACTACATACATTCACTGTCTAGAACAACACATTGCATTAGAGTCTGCAGAACACTGTTTCCCAATCTAATACAGGCACCATCAGCAGACATCTATCCCAGTTACTTCATTGCCACCTCCATGAAGCTGATCACAAACAAACAAAACCTCTATCCAGCAGACGCTGCTAACTAGCAACCATTCTGCAAGAGGCCAATCTTGACAAACTCATTAACACAGAAGGCTTGGAAAATAACCTACCCTCTATCACAAAGAGCTTTCTGGAATGGCCAGAAGACCAGTGTTGACAAAAATGGCTGTGTTGTCTTATTATTATTAACCACAAGGAAGATACCGCAGGTCTTACGTTGATCCAAACTCAATGCAGAGCCTAAAAAGTGTTCTACAGAGGTAACTGGAACTAGAAGATTACTATCATACAGGAGACACACAGAAAGAAGTGAGTATTGAGATTCAGTTCAGAATAAGAACCCAGTTCAGAATAAGAACCCATAAAAAATACCCATCAGCCCACTCAATAGTGGAACTTCGTCATCTGGGATTTTGTGTTCGAAAAATGGTGTCTAATAAGCCCTTCCTCAGATAGAACTTGAGGCTAGCTTAGGACCCAATGGTTGAACCCTCAACCAAAGAAGATGACAGAGTTTGAAGGCTGATAGGGCTTAGTTGCAGTGCTCGGAAAAAGTGTAAGAAGGGTATTTGAAATAGAGAGAATGGTAATCCAAGTGATTAAAAATACCTATCTTGATGTCAATAAGGAAACTTTATTAGGTGTGCCCATCAAGATGGTATAGTTAAAAGCAGAGTGAAAATAGCAGATTTTTTTTTTGCTATTTACCATAGATGTTATATGGTCAACATGTTTCAGCCTCTCCAGGCTTTCGTCAGGACCTTTAAATCACTCCTGCAACACTTACTTTTTGTGCTGTGAAGGACAGACTACAGACATTCTTAAAAGTTGTGCATCATCTCCCAATTTTATGGGATGAGAAACCTCACCTCACCTGGCAACAGCTCAGGGTAAAGGAGGCCACGCACTCTCCGTCGTTGCCTCGTGCGGCTCAGAGCAGCACGAGGCAACGACGGAGAGTGCGTGGCCTGCTATTCTGCTATTTTCACTCTGCTTTTAACTATACCATCTTGATGGGCACACCTAATAAAGTTTCCTTATTGACATCAAGATAGGTATTTTTAATCACTTGGATTACCATTCTCTCTATCTCAAATACCCTTCTTACACTTTTTCCGAGCACTGCAACTAAGCCCTATCAGCCTTCAAACTCTGTCATCTTCTTTGGTTGAGGGTTCAACCATTGGGTCCTAAGCTAGCCTCAAGTTCTATCTGAGGAAGGGCTTATTGGACACCATTTTTCGAACACAAAATCCCAGATGACGAAGTTCCACTATTGAGTGGGCTGATGGGTATTTTTTATGGGTTCTTATTCTGAACTGGGTTCTTATTCTGAACTGAATCTCAATACTCACTTCTTTCTGTGTGTCTCCTGTATGATAGTAATCTTCTAGTTCCAGTTACCTCTGTAGAACACTTTTTAGGCTCTGCATTGAGTTTGGATCAACGTAAGACCTGCGGTATCTTCCTTGTGTTTAATTGTATAGTTGGGGGACAAGATACCACAAGGTCTATAAACCAATTCCCCTTGGGCCCTTCTCCACCCTGTGTTTCTAAGTTATTATTATTAACCCCTTGCGTGCTCATGACGGAACCACGCCATCATGAGCCACGGGCGGCGTGTGCTCATGACAGCGTGGATCCGTCATGCGGCTGCCGCTCCTCCCACGCGGCATTAATTCCCCGCCTGTGCGGGTGAATTAATGAGCGGACGGGGCCGTGACGGAACTAGGCTGTCTTGAGCACACGCCGCCCGTGACTCATGAGGACGTGGTTCCGTCACGAGCACAGCAGCACCGTGCTCACCCCCCACCTCCCAGCGGCGTGGCAAAATTCATGACGTGGCGAAATTCGTGCTGCGTCGAAGGGGTCAAATCCATCACTGCCTTTAACTCAGTGCATCACCCCACATGCGTACGATGATCTTAGTATTTAAGGAACTCTTCTAGAATGGATCTCCTCTCATCTCTCAAAGAGATGACGCATTATCTTGTGCCCACTGTCCTCTTCAACACTTTTCTGCAGTGACTAGGATGGAACACAATGTTTCATCATCTCTTCACACCTCAGCCAACTATGGTAACTCATCTGATCCTTCAATCAGACACGTTACATCCATGCAGAAGACACCAAGGGAATCCTGAAGCTCAAAAACCTTACCTTTTCTCGTCTGTCCTAGACCACTGCCTCCAAGCCATGGACAAAGAATACTGATCCAACGCCTGATATATAACTCATCAAAACTGTAGGAAATTGGAAAATGACCACCCTACAATGATCTGGCCTCATGAACTCGATCATTTCTAATGACATACAAGAAACCTAGGAGTTTTCATTGGCACTGGTTTGTCACTAGTGCCACAAGTGAAGAAAGTTACAGAAAGTGTCATCATGCCAACCCACTACTACATTTTTACTCCCATGTTTCATTGGTATTAAAATAGAAAGCTTTACAAAAAGATGTTCCCCATATTGTAAATACCACCAAACCAGGTCCAGACCTTGGCAACCAAAGGAAGAAAAGGTGGAATCAGCTATGCACACACAACCATTTCTAACCCACCCTTCACTTCATTCGGTAATAAAGCGTAGCTGCAAGTTCACTTTGAGGTGAAAAGTGCACCTCTCTGGTTCTCATGCATAAAACAAAAACTTTTCCCACATGGGCAACACTATCGGCCACGGTTGACCTCGAAGCTGGGGAACCGGGTTTGAGTCTAAGCAGGGACACCTAACATCCTGTGATTCTTGTCAAATCATTTAATCTCTCTGTGCCTAATAAAATGAATGTCTCCATCGGTAATGCAACGCATGCTCATGTTAACCACTTGGCTGCTAAGGGGTGTGCGAGGTGTTCCATTGACTTTCCATTGAAATCAATGGAAAGTCCATGACGAGCTGGGCTCGTCATGAGCGTCGAAGGGGTTAAGCACTCTAATACCTTAGATTCGAGTTTGCACTATATAAAACTCCCTACCCCCCAAAAAAAAACTGTACAAACTTAGCCCAACAAATGGAGTAGCAGTTAAAAGTTCAAATCCAAGGAAGGCGGACTCAGTATTTTATCATTATGAGGTCAGTAATATGAGTAATTGTAACACATTCTATTTACATTTACTATTTCTAGAAACAGTACTGAATGGAAACAAGTTTCAAATATTCATCATTAAGGAAAAGGTATGTCTAACACAGGGTTACAAACGTTACACAACACTTTCCCTTTCATGTGGGATTTCCCCTCTTTGAAATAGCCTTTTAGATCCCCCAACCATTTTAAGGATCTGGCACTTGATCTATTTACCCATACATTGGCTGCTGCTGCTGCCAAGGAGATGGGCTTCATTTTTTTTATGAGTAGTGGTTCTCAGAACCACTCAGCATACTAATCCCATAAAAAAGTATTTTTAAGTGCAAACCCTAATAACTGTGGAATGTGTGTGTACAGAAACCAGCAACGTAATACAGGATTCACTGTAGGCACCTATAAAATGGCTATCCATTTAAAGAATTTTACATCGGGTCCTTATGTTATACGCAAACCACTTTCTTATTTTAGGCAAATACTGAAGTCTTACAACATATTGCAGTCACCTCTTCTAACTCTGTTTGATACTAGTGGTTTATTGAACAGAGACAGTCCACCTAACTCAAGGTGTTCCATGAACAATGAAAATATGGTCAGGCCTGTGATAATGAGCGTTATCTCCTCCCAGGAACCCAAGGATCAACTGGGCCGGTGACCCTTCAGTTTTGAGACTGGGACACTCATGCTTATAATCTGACCTGCAAACATAACTGTAAGAATGTGGGTTACTGGTTGAAAGGGATGAAACCCTACTCAAGCAGCAACCAAAGTCCTAATAAGGGTGGAGTCACAAGCAAACCCCAAATTTACCAGTGCTCAACCCTCTGCCATCTTGGCAAAGAGCAGTCAGGCTTAACAAAGAGGCAACATGTAAAGTATTTATGCAGCACTTCAGACAGTAATAATGTGAAAACATAACAGAAGAAAAATCCTTCTCGTATGTAGAAAACGACAGAGCAAATTTCAATAAATAACTCAAGACCAAAACAATAAAAATCCAATCAGTGGAATTGGAGCTATGCAAGTTTAAAGATTTAAGAGAAAGTAGCACCAAAAAGAACAAAGAGCCAACTGTGGTTATCTGGACATGCTAGACTGGTACTAAGTCATAAGTTCAGGCCAACTTTGATGGAGCACGGGCCAGCTACAGGGACTCAGGCCCGCTGAACAAGAGTAACTTAAATCTTGGTTGCAAAGAGATGCAGAGTTTCGTGTTGAGGATGCATTGCGCAGCAGAGGCAATGTGAGGCGCAGCGGTGGTTCCGAGAAGCTGTGAAGCGGGATGCGTTGTCCTTTCCTGTAAATGAGTCATGCAGCAAAGCAGTTCCGATGGGCTGCATTGGGTGAGGCGATGTCCTTGCATGAAGTGGCATCATGTCGCAGCAGTTCTGATGGGCTGCATTGGGTCAGGTGATGTTCTTGCTTAAAGGAAGTTCACACAGCATAGGGTATGTGTTGGCTCCAAGGGTGATGCATCAAGCAGCAGAGACGATGTGCCGGTTCCGCAGGAGATGTGCCTTGGAGGGGGGGTGTTAGTTCTGCTGAAACCGTAAATGGGCTGACAGGGCAATTTCAGGCCTACTTCTGGTGTCCAGAACTGGGATGGGACCACTTGGGAGTGAAGACTCACAGATGGCAAAGTCCTGGAGCTGAGTTCAAGGTTGTTAGAAGCTTGTTCTGTGCATGAGTCTTCTGATCACGAGGCCAGTCAACCAGCCCCTGGAGTCACTCTGGGGTACTGGGTTTAGACAGACATGCAGAGTGGTAGTCCCTTCTGCAGCACAGCATTCCTTCTTAGTAGAGTCCTCAGGTCCAGAATTGTACTGAAGAATGGGTCTAAGGGTCCAATGTTTATATATGGTGCTCACTTTGAAGTAGAGGAGACTTCGAGAGTTTTTCACCCTGCTTGAGATTTCCTCCCTGTCCAGGAACCAGCTTGTCTGCAAAAGTCACAAAAGGCCTGTGTCAAACTTCATTGTGAGATTGCTCAGACAGTGCTTTATGATGTGCAAGTGTGATAATTGACAGCTCCTCCCCTCATAAACTCAGAGTGGTCCATCCTACCAACACCTAGCTTCCCGTTGTCTCACTGTCTGGGAGCAATACACAGAGACCAATTGCCAGCTACACCTAGTCATGTGAACCAGGAACAGTCTACAGTGAACAAATGTTTACCATTGAAGGGGTCTTTTAATTACAATTCCAAACACCCCAAACTCAAAAACCATACCTGTTCCCAATTGAAAGTTATCACTCATTAACCCTACCTCTTTCAGATTGAAAGTTTTCACTTACTAAATGTAATAAGGAAAACTTATTGATATCCTATGGAAGGCCTTGCAGTAGTGAAAAATGAATTTAAGAGTTTTTTACTACAAGTACATGTAAAAATTATTAGCACATGGCCAACTTTTTAAATACCCTGCACCTTGACCTTTGGGCTCTTCCGAGACAACCCTGCAGGTGACGTATATGGATTAAAATGGAAGGTTTAGGCCTGGCAAAAGGTTCATTTAGTCGCAATGGACATTTAGAATTGCACACACAGGCTGCAATGGTAGACCTCAGGCATGTTTAAAGGGCTACTTAAGTGGGCAGTATGAGCAGTTTAATTTACAGGTCTTGGCACATGTACCACCGCTTGAACAGGGATGTACAAGCAAAATAAATAGGCCAATTAGGTTTAAGTTAATATCACCATGTTTTAAGGAGAGAACACAATCACTTTAGCACTGGTCAGCAGTGGTAAAGTGCACAGATTCTAAAAGCCAACAACAATAGATTCGGAAAACAGGAGGGTGAAGTCAAAAAGATTCGTGATTACCCTGCCGAAAGGGTCCAATAATAACAAAAATCAGTCTCCTGTTTCCTGGCATGTTCAATGGCGCTGCACTATGTAGCGACGGCAGTAACTGTGGTAAGTATATGCCAAATGATCCTTTGACTTGGGCAGAGGTTTGCTTGCATGTGTGCTGTAAAGTTGTAGATAGGATTTGGCAAACGTTTCAGCTCAGTCAGGTCTTCATAAACATATTTGAACTTTCTCTGTTTAGTATCCACTGGGACTGCCATGGTCTGTAGTTGTACAGATGCTCTGATTTTCATCTCCTTTTTGATCATGGAGGTTTTTCTCCTTCCAATGATTCTATTCATCAAGACAGGGTTTTCTAGCAGCATTGATAGTAATAATATGCCTTTAGTTGCCAATGCAACAAAAAAGTGACCTTGTGACACGAGAGCTCACTTTGTGGTCTCTAGCTTCATTTCCTGATGTTGTTGATTTGTCACTGTTGTAATGTTGTTCCAGTCACTGAAAAAAATAGTTTTACCACAGTTTTTGGTCATGCACCACAGCGATATTTTTGGTCACATGCTAAAACCATGCAGCTTTACAACCTATACAAACATTGATAGTGTGGTCGTTGTGAAACACCCTTAATCAGCCTATGGCGGGAAATAGACGAAAAATGAAATAGGCAGTGTTTTGCACAAACTAGGCTCATTTTGTGATACTCTAAATGAGGCCCAAGTCATAGGCTAACGTTGTCCAGCAGTTCCAACCTCGGCCGCACACTAGCACACTACTCCCTGCCTCAGGATACGGAACCACAATATTTATATGGTCGAACAAAAGGCTCCGTAGCACGTTTGTTTGCTGATCATAAAAAAAGCATAGCTAAAAAGAGGAAATAAAGAATTCGAAGCGAAGTTTAAAAGTCCCACGGACAGATATTTGGGCTGACCTTGACCCGCTATGCCTCCCCATGGCTACCAGTCTGACTAGGGTGACCAAACGTCCGTAAATTTCACGGACCGTCCGTAATTTGGACCTCACGTCCGTTGTCCGTCAGGATCCCTTTCACGGATGCCTTTTGTCCGTAATTTTGGCCATCAGAGGGAGCAGCACTGCTCCCCTGTGAGAGGCCTCACCCTCCCCTGATGGGGCTATCTCGCACTCCTCCTGGAGCACAAGAGCAGCCCCTCCTGCCCATTGTCATTCTGTCTGCTGGCTAATTGCAACATACAGAATATCAATGGGGCTGTCTGCAAAGTTAAAGCATGTGGCGGCCCCCTTCTGCCTCAGTGACCAGCAGGGCATTCTGTTCGATAAAAGGTAAAACGCCAATGCTGCAAAGTGAGAATACAGTTCATATAAAGAAGCATGTGAAACAAAAGTTCTGTAATAACCATGGAAGTAACTGTAACTCACTTTAAGTATCATAATACTACGAAGGATGAAGACACTGGAAGAGGTTAGACAGTCATGTCTAAATAAGGTAGGTCTATCTTTTTGATCAACTTCAAGTCTAGTTTATGCAACATTTTTCCGCTCGATTGCAAACGTACCCATTCTCTCATCTGCCACTTCTCTATACATTTCCCTATTTCTGAATTCATAATTTTCCTGGATAGTCTGTAGTTTCAGTATTGAAGTAATTTTCATCCATATCTTTTAGATATGGATGCAAATTTAGTTTTTCCCCAAGCATATTACCAAGGCAATAAAGAATCCATCGTTGAATCTAAATAGTGTACCTTGATACCTACGGCATGAAAAGACACTTTGGGGAAGGGTCTTACATTTTCTTCTTATTATGTAACCCCTTCTGAAAGACAAAGGCTACACGTGGGTATTGCCCCTACATATAATCCCCCCCCCCCCCCCCGCGATAATAGCATACGATTGGAGTGCAGTAATGGCTTGAAATCTGGTGTGAGTCAGCTGACCTCTGCCCACCCGTGCCCACCCTAAACTCCACGTACTCCGTGCAATCAATCTGCATCAATGGCAAGACTACAGAGCCTCGACGCCGCCGCATATTTGAAGACACCCTTCATGTGACCATTTATAGACTATGACAGGCTCCTCTCCAACAATATACTAAGAAAAGCAAAAGTGAGCCGTAGGATAGCATGAATCTAACGCATATACAGTTCCTGTGCAGCTCTGTATTTGAAACGGGGGGGGGGGTGGTATAAAGGAATGGACAGTAGCAAGCAAACGTTTAAATATGCTTTGTATGGGGTTTTCCTTTGGGCTATGATATGCACTGACGAATCTTAAGGCTCCTGATGGATATTGAACTAAATGCCAATAAAAATGTTTGAAAAAAAAAATAAAAAAAGAAGGGTTATCGTTCTTTCAGTCTCATCATTTTAGAAATGAAGTATTTTCAATATTATATTCAACAAAGCCATGGTTGCTGCTTTTATATTTTAAGCAACTAACAACCATTGGCAAAGCCAATAGTCCTGGCTTGTTGTTGGTGTTATGATACATGCTGTATTATATATTTGGATGCAATGACAGCAACATAATACCAGTCGATGGGGTGGGGGGGGATACTATGCCAAGCGCAGATTTTTACTATAGGTGTTTTAAGCCACGCTCTTAATTACATCGAATACCCCCTTTGAAGAGACCCCCCCAGTTTTTTAACCCCACTTAAGGCCCAGGAAACAACACATTGTCACAGTCACCTCACATCCTGGCACTGTGCATCATGCATGACTCATGACTTCTACGTTTTCAAATTGCCTATGTGCAGGGGCATAGTGAACTCTCCCCCACCCCACCACACCCCACGCCGGGCCTTTTCTGTCTGCAACTCTGCAGACAAAGGCTCAGCTCATAATGTGAAAAGGTGGGTGAGTAAATAAGTGAAGGAATGTGTGAATGGCTGGATGGTTTACTGAAAGGATGAATGGATGAATGAAAGGGTGAATGGATAGATAATGAAAGAAAGGATGGATGGATGAGTGAAAGTATGGATGAGAGAACAGGTAAATAGATGGATGTGTAGATGGATGGGTAAAAGGGTGGATGTTTGTGTGAATGGATGGCTGGATGAGTTAAAGGGTAGATGATGGGAGAGTGAATGGGTAGATGGATGAGTGAAAGGATGGATGGATTGATGAATTGATACGTGAAAGGGTGAATGGATGGATGGATGAGCGAAAGGTTGGAGGTAAGGATTGATGAGTGAGTGAAAGGGGGTAGATGGACAAAAGGGTGGATAGATGAGTGAAGAATTGAAAGGGTGGATGGATGAGAGAACGGATGGATGAGTGAAAGGATGGATGAGTAATAGGATCAATGGATGGATTCATGAATGGATGAGTAGATGGGTGAGTGGATGGATGGATAAGTGAAAGGGGGATGGAGAGAGAAAGGGAGGATGAATGACTGAAAGGGTGAATGGGTGAAAGGATAAGTGACTGGGTGGATGGATGAGTAAGTGAATGGCCTTCTCCATGAAATTTACAAGGAACCACACACAATATTGACATTGTCAGTCGATATGACATTTGCCGCTCACAATGTTTCCTTAAGACATTGCGTTTTTATTTTAAACACAACTAAGCCTTCTACTTTATTTAGCCCAGATTGTGTGAAGTGAAAATCCCCCGTCCCTTTTGATGAGGTGGGAGGTTTGGTTTAGCATACCTCTCACATCACAAAGGCAGAGCCTGGTTGCAACACAATAATTCAGTGCAACCTACCTTCTTTGTTGATCAGGCTCAATACGTTTCACCCTGGATAGCAGTAGTGTGACTAAAACTGTGAAATGAACCTTTAATGCTCAAGCCTGATGAGTCGATTTATTGCATCATTGACACAACTGTGTTTCTTGTGGATTTTAGGAACAAAAGCGGTTGCTGGAGCTGGGAATTACTGGGCCAGAAGGCCATGTCCTAAGCCACCCGGAGGAGGTACATATTTTAATGAAATTCTCCCTTTACAACATGTGGAATACCTTTTATTGATTTTGATTCACACACAAATGTTGCTGTCAATTGTAACATGAACTCTTGTTTCTTATTATCCCAGGTTGAAACTGAAGCAGTTTACCGTGCGATTACAGTAGCAAAGCAAGCCAACTGCCCCTTGTATGTTACAAAAGTAATGAGCAAAGGTGCTGCAGAAGTGATCGCACAAGCAAAGCGGAAAGGTAACTGGCTTCGGTGCATTATATAGAAATGAGTAAATGAAATTAAATCCATCACAATTTACACATTTGCTACTGATTGCAAATTAATTTGCAGTGTTTTCTTGAACATTTAAAACTACTTACCCTCACTTTACCATCAAAACTATAAGAAATAAGGAATTCCTCTTTTCATGTGCACATTTCTTTTTTCCCCTTATTTTGCCAGTGTATCTGATGTTCAAGCTAATCATTGCACTCCAAAAATTCTATGTCCTATTTTGCTGGTTGGCGTTTATTATTCATGTTATATGCTGTTTTGCTATCTCCACCACAAAAAAAGGTACGTTTTAGCAAAGCCAAAAGGTCAAGCTAAACGGTCTCGTCTGTGACACTTAGGGCATGATTCCGACTTGGCGATACGACGCTGGGTCCACCCCGCCTCTGCACTGCCAAAGCCGTGGTCAGACCACCCACCAGAATAGTAGTTTCCTCCTGTCTGGTAGTCTTTTTTTACGTTCCCATTGTGATGCCTCTATACATGGCACTGCAATGGGAATGCCTAAAACAGTTCCTGCACAGCATGGACTGAAAAGGGCGTTTGCCCCCCCTGCATACACCCCAATGCCCCTCCCCTCTGCCAGGGTTTTCATGGTGGAGGAACTGCCTTATATGCCATGGTGGAGTGGAAACTCCTAATATGCTGGGTGGGACCGAGCCGGTCCCACCAAACATATTGTTTCCTCCTGATCACCTCAACACTGCAAGGGAACAGCGGTTACCTGGCAGCTGCAGGGGGGCAATGGCAGTCCAACCGCCCTAATAATAATTAGTCAGTCGGGAGAGCTCAGCCGCTGTGCTCCCACAAGTCTGGGGGTCCATGGACCTCCAGACTTGGAATTGAGCCAGTTCTGTTTTTCCTCAGATTGAGACCATGCATTGCGACCACCTTGGAATGTTTTGTCTTTTGTTGTAAGAAAAAAAAATTCAATGATAGAAGTTGAGCATGTATGCACCCACAAGGCAACCATTTTGAAATGTGTTTTTCTTTTCTTAAAATATAGCATAACACATTCAAAGATAGCTGCCTTGCATTCACGTACGTGTTCACACACAGATGACCATCGTGGAATGGTTTTAAATCTATTTAAAAATTGCTGCCCACTGAAGCAGCAGTAGGTGCGGTGGGAGACAAGGGTGCTGGAGGGGCTTATTAATTTCAAAGAAAGCAGGGGAGAGAGACACATAGATGGAGAGAATTTAGTACCTCCTTTACTGCAATGCAAGGTTTATGACATCAGAAGGGAAGGAAGCAACTCGTCCAATTAAAACACGGTGCTTGACGGACCCAGCATAAAAATAGGGATGAAATCCATTGAATCAGGGCAGGGAATTAAAATAGACCAGAAAACAATCAAATCATGAGAAAGGGGCAGACACAAATCCTAATCTATTTTAGATATAGAGATATAATAGGTTTGTTTGCCAACATAAAGCTAAACTTGTCGGTAGATGAGACGAAATGACTAGATGCCTCACCCCTGCTTCAGCACAGGATAAAAATGTTTGACACAAATTCAGCAATGCCTTGAGGGTACATTCTAAAGACTTCTGTATTTGCCAGTCAGTCAAACCACTTTATTCAAATAATTAAAATCATAAAAGTACAATACAAAACACAAAAAAACAATATTATCTTTCAATACGAATGGGCGACATAAAAATGTATAACATTTCTACACTAAATATATAATTAATTGAAACTTAAAAGAATATATCAGATAAGAACAATTACAGTAAGATAAAATTCAGAAAAATTCATGTTTCAATCGTCATAGGGAATCTTTTTTTCCTAAGGCGGACAGCAGCAACAAGACAACTGGCAATGTTAAAAATATTCCAGGTGTTATCTAACAGTTGAAGGTACATTAGAGCTGGTCTGACCTGCAAAAAGCCCTTCCCTCTCAGGAGCGGAATTAAAAAACTCTTCCTAATGTCAGCAGTAAGTAAGTAAATATTTATTGCATGTGGTTAGTTAAAACCTTTACAAAATTGTGTACAAAACAGTATACGAACTAGCCTTGGTTAAAATGCATTTACGCTCTTTAAAAAACAAGTTCTTTTTTTTAAAACAGTATTACATCGTCTGCGGCCTGAGCCTCACCTAACATATCAGTCCTTCTGACTGGGTCCGCATCATTTTTTCAGTTTTCTGGATTAGGAGGCTCGCTAATGTCAGCATAAAAATCACAAAACATTATAAAGTGCATAGTGTCCTGAGGTGAAAAATTGTCGCAATTGCACGGAGCTATATCTTCTGGTTTACACCAACCAGGGAAATTACCCAAGGAAAAGTGAATTAAGTTAAATGGAAACCTGGTCAGAAGCCAGCGATGGAAGGCCTTAGTCACACTTCTCAGATAGGACTCTATTGACGGCGAGGAAATTGTTAAATAATGAGCCCTTACCAAAGGTTTTTCTATTTCCTGATCCTCCCATTCCAACCTCAGTATATTCAAGAACTGTGATTTCACCCATTTTACATCAATTTTCTTGATCCTTCTGGGGCATTATAAATATCAGGGCGCCCTAATTTAATGAACATACCCTTAACGTACGATAACCACTGGATACTGTTGGCTTTGTCTAAGGCAACACAGTCCCTTAAAATCTGATGGTTCAACGTTAGCTCTGGATTGAGGCAAGTTTTCATCCAACAAACCAATGGAGCCAATCTCACCAGATCAGTCACATACCCCATCCCCAATTGCTGATGAATAGCGTAAGTTGGGGTTGATTGGGGGGACAGACAAAAGGGAGCGTAAATATTTGTTTTCAGCCAACTGAACCCCTTCCAATCGCTTGTAACCCCCAAATGGCAGCGCCATATGTAGCAATAGTCAAACATTTTGACCTTTAGATGGCAAGAGTTGCCTCAAAAGGCCTGGCTACCAATCGGCGTGAGAAGGCCATTAGCGCTGACGGCGATCTCACTACTCCATTCTTTTTATCTTTAAACTGGGGAACCCAAGAGCATCTGTCATCGAATAAAACCCCCAAATATGTAAAAGCAGTCACTCTGGTCACCTCAGATCCATTGCATAAAAAAGTTTTAACTTTATTCTTTTGTTGACCCATTATCAGTACGTGTGATTTTGAGATATTTACCACCAGATCCAGACATTTCATAAAAATCCCAAATGCGTCCAAGAGTCTCTGAAGGCCTATGGGAGTTCGAGATAATAACACGGCATCACCCGCGTATTGGAGGACCGGAATGGTCCTATTTCCTACACGGGGGATGTCCAGGCTGGCCTTATCCAGGGTTTTGCTCAGGGCGTTAATGTAAAGCGTAAAAGTAATGGTGCCAATATACAGCCTTGGCAAACACCTCTACCAGACTTAAAGTGTCTTGTGCATTTGCCGTCCTGAGTAACCCTAATAGCTGCCAAAAGGTCCCGATGTAGATCTGCTAAAAAATAAACCAGACGAGGATCAATGCTTATGTCAAGTTAAATGTACCAGAGCTTCGATCTGTTTACCAGATCAAAAGCTGAGGAAAAATCCAGAAAGCCGATATACATGGAACCTTTTTTCGCTACAGTGTATTTGCCGGTCAGTAAATATAGGTTAAGGCACTGGTCCATAGTGCTTCTGCCTTGTCTAAAGCCATACTGAAGATTGGATAAAAC
This sequence comes from Lissotriton helveticus, assembly GCF_964261635.1. Classification (NCBI taxonomy): domain Eukaryota; kingdom Metazoa; phylum Chordata; class Amphibia; order Caudata; family Salamandridae; genus Lissotriton; species Lissotriton helveticus. The sequence continues at coordinate 970,142,088 of NC_136065.1, read as the reverse complement.
CCCATTATTGTTTACCCAATCCGTGACTTTGGCCAGAATCACCTTACCTAAATTTTTTACGGCAGAGTCAATCAATGAAAAAGGTCTGTAACACCTTGGATCCCCTCTCTGACCCTTTTTTAAAACCGGTATAATAGTAGACTGGGACTAAGATGCGGGGAACCCCAGGACAACTGTGGCATTGAACACATTTGCTAAAATTTTAGCCCAAAATGTAGGCTCACCCGTATAACAGTCAGCAGGAACATTATAAGGGCCGGTGCCTTATTACTAGAAGTGTCTATTATTGCCCTCTCGATGTCCTCCTCTTTAAAAACCAACAGAGGTAAATCATCACAAGTATCTGAAACTATAAAAGGCTCGTGAGCCTCATTTAACCCTATAACTACCTTCGAAGTGTGATAGCCACTGCTCCTCTGGGATGTTAGTTTCCATTCTCCTGCCCCAAGAGAAAAGGGCTGTTTAAAATAGCCCAAAACTATGAGCTATCCTTCAAAATTTCAACAGACATTAAGGCATTCCAGGCCTCTGATTTAATCACATTTATGCGGGTATATACTGCTAGTTTATATTGTTTTCTGAGACTATCTGCTCCCTGTGTCTTGGTTTATTTTTCAGGGCTTGTATTAAATTGTGATGGGCCCTAGAGCATTCAATGTCAAACCACCTTTCACCTGGGTTAGACCTGGGCTTACTTATAACAGTCAAATCAGTTGCTACCTGGCCACAGATAACTTCAAAGGCTCTAATGACCTTGTCCTTTGTAGTGGAATAATCCACAAACTTTGCAATATCATTTTTAGCCTTCCTACATAAATTAGCAAAAAAAGATTCAGGGACTACCTTAGACCATTTGAGCCTCCTCTCTTGATCTCTAATTACCACAAGGTTGGCTCCCCTGTCCTTACCCGGAGAGAGCACAAAAGGTCCATATCTTTATCTAACTCCAGGATAACTGGGTTATGGTCGCTAAAGGGAGACAACCTCACATTATAAAATACTACATTCCCTAGCATTGAGGGGGACAAAAATATGTAGTCAATGATGGTCTCCCTACCCCTGGCCTTAAATGTTGGTACCCTCTCGGTTGGATCATGGAAACCCGGTTCAAAGAGATCAGCTCCTAACAGGAGATCCTCCAGAGCCTCCCCCTTAAGTTTATGCTCAAAATGGGGCAGCGTCGAATAATCAAGACCAAAGGAATCATCGATTTGGCAGTTCAAATCATACAGGTGAACATTAAAATCGCCCATAAGTATGGTGTAATAAAAAGTGGATTGCTGTGATCTATACGCTTCTAAAAAACATTTCAAATAAGAAAGATGTTCATTTCTGGAATCACATTCCCCAGAATTATAGTAGTTGATTAACAATATTTTAGGATGATTAGGAGTACTTAATTCTGCTATCAAACTATTATGGGAGATTGCCTTCAACAGCTTTACAGACCCATTTATCTTTAGGGAGAAAAGGAGCATTAACCTCCCTTGGCTCTTCCTGCCGACGTAGGTCGGGCGCCTTCTGTATTTACATATATAGTGTATGAATACTCTGTATTGCTTATTGTAAGTCAATTAGGGTTTAAAAGACAAGATGTATGTTTACATTGTTGCCTGCATTTTTCTCTGTGGGTATTATGGGTTCTAGTTAAGTGTAACTCTGCCTTGTTACAAGGTTTTTTTCAATGTTTTTATTCTGCACAAATAGGTTTGTTTCTGGTGTACAATGACCAGTACACAAAACAGGATGTGCAGGTTGCACACCAACTGGTTTGTAAATGGGTATTCAGTTTGCATTCTATGTGATTATAGGTCGCATTGCAAAATGCCCATTCACAGTTGGTCTCTAAATGACCACCTTATTATCATTAATTGAGGAGATTACTGTTGAACTAGGCCCTCTCTGCAGGGTTATACCCAAACTGTTTACCTTAACACTCCTGTTTTCTTAACCCATTGTGTTGGCTTTTAGGACTCTGTGCACTTTACCCCTGCCAACCAGCCCTAAAGTGCTTGTGGTCTCACCTTTAAACATGGGTAAATTGGCTTAAACCCAATTGGCACATCTGTCCTTAGTAAAGTTGTAATACATGTATCCAGGCCCTGTAAATTAAATGCTACTAGAGGGCCTACACCACCTATTGTGCCATCCACTTAAGGAGGAGCTTTTTTAGACATGTCTGAGGCCTGCAATTACGGCCTTTGTGTGCATTTTAAACTACCATTTCACCCTGGCCTTTTGCCATGCCTAAATCTTCCTTTTTAATTCATATAAGTCCCCATATGGCATGCCGTAAACAGCCCATAGGGCAGGGTGCATAGTATTTAAAAAGTTGGACATGTACTCTTAAGTTCTACATGTCCTGGTAGTGAAAAACCTCTCAATTTATTTTTCACTATTGCATGGCCTACCTCTCCCTGAGGATAACATTGGGTTACCTTATTACATTGAAATAAACGATAACCTTTGGTCAGGAGCAGATAGGAGAGTTATGTTAGGTGACAGAAGAATTGTAATTCAAAACCCTCTTGAAAAAAGAAACTATTCTTAAAATGCCACATTTAGAAAGTTGGCATTTTCTTGTCCTTGCCATTTGGTGCCTGCAGCATGTGTTCTGGATTACATGACTTGGTGTATTTGGCAGTAGGCCTTTGCACATGACTCCCAGACAGCACTACAATAAAGGGTCTGTGGATTGGCAGGATGGGCCATCATGGCTAATGTGTGGCGGAGCTGCCAACTACCACACTTGTACAACAGTATTCCGGCGTATAGCCTGCGGAAGCTCCAGCTGGTTCAAAACCAGGCGGCCAGATTGGTGTATGGTCTCTCCCGCTCCCATCATTCCACCCCCTTACTGAAGGCATTACATTGGCTACCTGTTAGGGAGCGATCCCTTTTTAAAACTGGCTGCATGGTCTTCCAGGCGCGCCAGGGCACGGCTCCTGCCTTCATTTCTTCCTTGCTAAAAGAGTATACCCCAGCCCGTGAGCTCCGCTCATCCACCCAATCTCTTCTCCATGTACCCCGTTACAGACGTAAGAAATGGGGCGGAGCCAATTTTTCATTCTTGGCACCATCCTTCTGGAACTCCCTCCCCGATCACCTACGTCTGGCCAGACATTATTCCCTTTTCCGGAAAGATCTTAAGACTTTTTTGTTCACCCAGGCTTTTCCTAATGTAATCTGATTTTAATTTTCTCCCTCACTGGATTCCTTGTTCCTACTGCTAAATTAGTCTCCACAAGCGCCAAGAAACCGTATGGTGAACGTAGGGCTATATAAATATTTTAAATTCAAATTCAAATTCACACTTGTACTTCAAAGGCACTAGCCCAGCTCATAGACACAGGAATTCACACTAGCCTATTGTGCCCCTAAACAGACTGAGACCATGGAAAGGAGACAGGAAGCTTCAGACACCTCTGTGGCTTAGGGGTAAGTATTCCGCAGGGGCAAGTGGCATAGCATACAATAGTCTCCCTTAGTAGGGAGATAGACTCAGAGGGTAGGCTTGTGATCCCTTAGGAAGGAAGTCATCACTTCTACCAGGTCCCAGTAAATGGGATCCTTGTCAATGCCCTCATGGACCATCCAGACCATGGTAGTGGAAAGGCTGGTTTTCCCAGAGCAGTAAACCTGACAGGTGTGTAGGGCAATGCAGGCCGAGGGGTTGGACTTTTTCCACCCTGTGTTATTGGTATCCATCGAGTGGATTGGAAGGCAACCTAGAGGAGGGCCATAGTTAGTCCCCAGATGCCCATTGACTGCATTCTGAGAAATGAGTTTCCACTGGTGTTAGAAGAGTTGGGAGGGATGGCCGCTCAGGGAGCCCTGGAAGCTCAGGTTTCTGGGGGTACCACTGTTCAGCAGAGGGTTCAGAGGCCCTGATGGAAGGGCCTTGGAAGGAAAGGTTCAACCCTGACACGTGTTAAACACCAAGTTACAGATTCTTGCTGGAGAACCAATCTCAAGCAACCACCGCTAGACTGATGGGAAGGAGAGTGGTAGAAGGGTGCTTAACACCCGGTGATATTACTACTACCCTGAGAAATCTCAGAGGTCATATAACCCTCAAGGGCTCTTAGGTAACCGCTTTCCAGGCCCAATGCTGGAAGTGAGGCCTGTCCAAGGTCCCCGCTTGGAGCTCCCACCCGGCAGTGGATGGCCTGGGTCCTGGCTCCTGACAGCTGTCAGTGGCCTCTGATGGTAGCTGTCCTTTTGGGCAAAATTTTATTTGGGGTGGAGACAGATTTCTGGTCAAAGGGGCAGAATGGGCCACATCACGTTGTTGACCATGGGGGTATTGTCTTCCTATTGGGATGCATCTGTGAGCCAGTTAAGGTTAGGTGCTATACAGATAGGTCCACAAATGAGAAGCAGGGGTCAGCCATGTGGCTCAGGAGACTTTGATCAAGCAAGAAAGATAACCTGCCCTATGGATTCAAAAGGAGGCCTACAAAAGGTCAGGAGACTTTGGACAGCAGGATCCAGCTGAGTTCAGAGAGGCATGGAACTAGTAAGTGTCTCTGCAGTAGAGGGCCATGGTCCACGTTCTTTCACCTAACCAGGAAGCCCATCGAGGTATTGGTTAGTCTAACTTGCCTTTGGCTGGAGAGGGGTCGCGTTGGACTTGCCCTGTCTGGTGGGTCATCCCCAAATGCTTTGCCTTAACCCTCCTGTTTTCTGGTACCGTTTGTGTTGGCTTTTAGGATCCTGTGCACTTTACCCTTCCTAACCAGTGCTAAAGTGCTTATGCTCTCTATGTAAACAAGGTGAAACTGGCGTGGGTCCAATTGGCATACAAATGTACTTCAATGTCCCAAGTAAAGTGGAACTACATGCTTCCATGGCATGAAATTTAATTGCTACTATTCGGCCTGCAGCACTTATTATGCTACCAATCAAGCAGCCTTTTTAAACATGTCTTAGGCCTGCCTTTACAGCCTACTTGCTGTAGTCCATTCTTCTATTGCCAGTGATCAAGGACAATGACGTCGGAAACATGTTTGGCGCTTGTTTGGAGGGGAAGGCTGGCTCAACTGCTGTCCTCACGAAGGAGGTTTTAACTCCCCGGGTGCAGGCTTTCCTCAGAGGGCAACCTTTTCTTTTGTACATGTAAATATAAATATATACATGTACATATACATGGATATATATATATAATGTCTTTATTTGTGTGAGAACTTAAAACCTTTTCAACAGTAAAACAATAGTAGTCAAATTTCCCAAGTTAAAAGCCAAGGTTAAATCCCGGCGTTCATATACATATATACATATACATACATAAAAAATTGTGTTTACAACCTTACCTTCAAAGCAAAGTGCTACCATTTTAAGTGCTGTGATATAAAGCTACACCTAATATACTGTTGTAGTAGAATGCCGCAGCCCGACTACTTACGAATACCCCAGCCAGAACATCAGCCAAACCTGCACTGAGGAAACTACACTGGCTCCCAATCAGGGAAAGAATAACATTCAAGGCCCTTTGTTTGGCCCACAAAGCACTGCACAACGCAGGTCCACCTATCCTCAACACCTGGATCACACCCTACAGACCTACGAGAGCGCTTCGGTCAGAACATGGAAACCTTATCATGATTCCCAGGGTGAAGAAGGCCCGTGCAGGTGGCCGCCGCTTCTCAGTCAATACAGCAAAAAAATGGAACGCACTCCCCCCGAGTCTCGGATTGGAACCAAACCTCCTGCGATTCAGGAAGTCCCTTAAAACCCTACTCTTCCCTTAATGCTGTCGACATCCCCCTCCTTCAACCTTTAGGAGCTTGAGGTTTAGCGCTGGGATACTCTTGGGTGACTACGCGCTCTATAAAAACCTAAAAATAAATAATAATAACATACAACCTTTATTTTAGTCTATTGTGTGGTCTCAAACCAAGTTGGTAATCGTGATAAAGTCTATTTCTGTTGAAGTACCCGGCGGATTATATACACTGTTTTTTTTATGTTCTTTCCATTAAAAGGTAGGTGAGTGATGGGCCAGGGGTTAGCAAGTTCATTGGGTTTGATACTGATTGATGGTCAAGATTGGAAGGATCTGGCCATTCTTGAAGATGTCTGAGAAAAGATGATCCCGGAGAGGCAGGCATTAATCATGCTGAGCGGTAGAGAGAGAGCTTCTCCAGACAAGGCTTTTGAGAAGGATGAGTGCAGGACTTGATCCTCTTAGGGGGTTTCAAAGACAGTTGAGGATGTAGGTGGAGTTTTTCGAGGTAAAGAAGTTGACGGATTTACAGTGCAGTGGAATAGGTGGTGAGGGGGATATAGGCCTAGTGTTGTAGAAGTATTATCCTATTTTCTGTATGTTTTCACTGAAGAAAAAGTTGATAGTCTTGCAGTTCTTGATGAATGTCGGAGTATACAGTCTGGTAGAGTTGATGCAATGTTTGATCATCTCAAAGAGTGTTTTGCTTCTGATTGATGGTATTAGCATACTTTTTGGCTTTGGCTGATGTAATGATTTTTCTGTCTGATGTGCAGTGAAATTTTTGTTGTTGGATGTCATAGGTCCATTTTCTATTTCCTTTGCTGATTGAATGTTTGCAGTCAGAGATGTCTTGGAGTACAAGGGTGTGGTCCCAAAATGCCCTCCTGAATAGGCTTCCTTGTGATTTAGATTGCATGCTAAACGTGGCCAAAGAGCACATCCTATATAATGGAATTTTGTGTATGAGCTTAGCTTACCAGCATGAGGATAGCACTGGATTTTGCCATTGATTACGTGGCGCTTTATCACATTCCACGTTGTTAATCTTCAAACTAATATTTCCTTTCAAGGCACGGTTGTGTATGGAGAGCCAATTACAGCCAGTCTTGGCACAGACGGAACACACTACTGGAGTAAAAACTGGGCGAAAGCAGCAGCATTTGTGACATCTCCACCTCTTAGTCCTGACCCATCCACACCTGAATATCTCTGCACCCTCTTATCTTGGTAAGAAATGATTATTTCTGTTACATCTGCCATCTGTTGAAGCAATATTACCAGTAAATGTTAAAGTGATACGATTTTTCATTTGCATTTATTAATTTCCATAACAACGTCTTATGGAGGTATGTTGTAAGTCAGGATGTGTGATGAAGCAAAAACAAGCTGAGAGCTACATTTAAAGACAAAGACGTGTGAACTTGTTCAAAATATTTAACAAAGTGTAACATGGCAGGAAATCATTCTCCTACAGAACTGCAAGCAAACGTATCTCCCATCAACTGTCTCTAAACCAGGGCCGGCCCAGGAACCCAAAGAAGCACTGGCAATATTGTTGGACCAGCCCCCCAGACAGGATGGGGGTTGCAAGTGGGAAGCGCTGCTGATTTTGTAACGCGGGCCGATATTGCAGCACTCCTGAAAAACTGGCTTCCTTTAACAAAACCGACCCCCACTGCTGCAAAATCGGCTCCCACCCTTCCGGCCTCCCGGGGAAACGCCCGATACCCGCTATGGCTAGTCCGGCCTTGCTCTAAACTTGGCAGCTTTGAGTTGAGTGGAACCCAATGTCTAATCACCAATATTAGCTTCACACGATTGTACCTTTGATTATTAAGCACATTTCCTGTTGATTTTTTAACACAGTAAGAATAGTGCTAGTTGAGAGCCAATCAGGGACCACAGTCTGCACCTTGTGATGGCCGTTGCCTGCATAAGGCTGTGAGCTGGTAAATGCTGACATCTTACGCTTGGCAAATAGTTTCTTTCTGTCCTCACTGTGCGGTCATCAGTCCCTGCTTGGCATCCACAAAAACAGTTGCAAAGCATTTGTGCATTCTATTGCATTTTCTGTTGTGCCTCATAAGTGTGTACTGTTTGCATTGTGTATGTTAGGCCCATTACGAGCTGCTTGCACTTTTGTGTGTTATGAATTGAGACAGTGGTTTTGCACAGCCGGTTACACTAGTTTTGTAAATGCAATGGGGCAGATTTACAAGCCCTTTACATCACCGGTGTGTCACTTTTAGTGTCGTACTAGTGGCGCATTTTACTGCTCCATATTTACAAGGACAGGAAAAGCCACTCTGCCTGACTTTTCCTGTCCTTGTAAATATGGCCCCTTTGCACGCAGCACTTTGCGTGAAAGGGGTGTTCCATGGGTGTTGCTGTGGGTGTTCCCACGCAACACCAATGGAACCAGACCCATTTCCAGATTTACAAGGAATTGTGAATCTGAAAATGCGTGTGAATGCTACTCCTCCCCAGGGGAGTTAAAGGGAGGTGCAACGAGGAGAAATGTATTAATTTCTCCTCGTTTTCTTTTCCTCTTTCTATGCATCCTTCATTCTGGAGCACACATTGAAGGAGGAAATCACCTCTAATGATTGTTTATGTACAGGAAGGGTTCCCTTCCTTCACATACACAATCAGTAAAACAATCACGTTTTACAAGCTCTATGTTTGCTAATGCAGCACACATGGAAGTTGAAAAACAGCATTTCAGATTGTTTTTGTGCAGGAAGGGAACCCTTTCTGATAAAAAAAATCTCCCTATGACGCAGGCATCCTTGCACCATGGTGCAAGGGTGCCTGTGCCGGCGCATGACTGCAGTTTGTGCACCAGCGCAGGGGGAAACACAGAGATGAGACATATTGTTGTAAATATGTCACATCCTAGTGCTTTGAAAGTGATTCAGTGTGGCACAGCCAAATGGCTTGTGTTCCGCACTGACTCACTTTCTTGTAAATCTGCCCCAATGTTTTATGCCCATTGGCTAGTAGAGGAAATGTACGGACAGTTTCTACTTGTTGCAGATTCAGTAACAGCCATGTCTCCTACACTCATTGGATATTCTCAAACAGGAAACGGTGATCATTAATTCTCCAAAAAGTTATCTAACCATGAAAGAGCATCTGTCATATGCAATGTGCCCACAAAGATATCTGAAATGTTGGTTGATCAGATAATCTGGCCTTTTGACAAATAGTATTGCACTGCTGTGATGTTCCTTAGGCAGAGTAGCTTAACCACAACCATTCATTCAATTTCACACTGATTTCCCACCCATCATTTTCAGGAAAAGCCATTGAAATGTGTATATCCAACTGCTTAGCTTTTTTATGCCAGCAAGCAACATTTATTGGCAGAGCACCAATCTGTTTTGTTTTTTGTGGATTTAGCACTGAAAACAGAACAAAAAAAATATGAGTAGAAGTTCACCAGACACAAGACCGTGGAAGCTCCTGTTATCGTGTTCTTGTTTATCTTATGGCATTCTATGATGCAATTATCCAACCAAGTCCAGTAAGGGGTTTTGCAAAATAGAATATTTCTGTACAATTACGCCAAATGTAATGAAAATGTGTCAAATTACACTTTTAGAATGACGCGTTGATAGCCGACCTCTCATGTCACTTTTTTCCATGCAGAACCCTTTTTGCATAAACAAGTCATGTGAGACGTATGCAGAAGACTGTTTTGAGCAGAAAATGCCTCTTTCAGTGATATTTCCTGCGCAAGCCACTCTCCCATCTACACAGATTATGCGAAATTATGTAATGAGAAATGTATGAATTTATTCTTCACAGGCATAGGATTAATACAAATCCTAGCGATGTACGTGTGCTTTCTGCTTACTACCCCTTAGTTTGGGGTGGAGCTTGCCTAGGAACAATTACTAGATGATTGCCAATCTGGATTCAGAGCTGGGCATAGTACTGAAACTGCGATCCTGCATATCGTGGACGACGCCCTACAAGCCCTAGACAGAAATCAAGCATGCCTACTGATTCTCCTAGACCTGTCATCTGCATTTGACACGGTAAATCATGAAATGCTGACGACCAGGCTACAAGAAAGGATGGGCTTGTCGGGAAATGTGCTGAAATGGTTTAAATCTTTCCTGCACAATAGGACTCAACGTTTCCTGGTCAATCAAGCAACTTCTTCCCCTTGTCCTACTGCCGTCGGGGTCCCACAAGGTTCAACGTTATCCCCAGATCTATTCAACTTGTATGTTGAACCCCTCACGGAGATCCTTCGGGAATCACAGATACCCTATCACATGTATGCAGATGACACGCAAATATACATAAAGATCGCCTCCCTTGCTGACATTGACCTAATGAACAAGACACTAAAGAGAGCTCTACAGTGGTTAACCACGAACCATTTGAAATTAAATGCCCATAAAACTGAATTCTTGTTAATTTCACCGACGAAGAACCGTCCTGAGGTAAAGGAATTGACGAAACTGGTGACCGCGCTGAACTGCACCCCGACCCTAGTTAATTCAGCAAAATCACTTGGAATTACCTTAGATGAGAACCTGGACATGAAAGACCACATAAACTCAATGGCCAAGAGTGCCCGTTTCCATCTGAACTATTTAAGAAAACTGAAACCGCACATCTCAAAGGCGGACCTAAAACTGGCTGTACAATCCCTAGTTATTTCGAGGATTGAATACGGTTGCACCACGTTAGCGGGTCTACCGAAAACATCCACAGCACCACTAAAAGCCTGTCTCAATGCAGCGGCAAGACTGATCACGGGATCGAGGAAATTCGATCACATATCTCCTCACCTGAAAACACTAAACTGGCTACCCTATGAGGCCAGAATCCAAATGAAGATGGCTTGTATTACCCACAGAGCAGTTCACCACAACACGCCGAGATACCGGGCCAAGAAAATTAAGCTATCGGGAGGCAACAGACCAACTAGAAGCGCCAAAGAACTGCTACTGAGGCCAGCCTTTTTCCGTAAGAAAAAGACCTACGACCGAGCGTTCTCAGGAGCCGCCCCTAGAGTCTGGAACTCAATACCTCCGAACATCAGGAAGATTCAAAATTCGATAACATTCAAACGTGAACTGAAGAACCACATGATGAGCAAATACCTTTCATAGAGTAGCGTACTGATTATTGATGAGAACATCTACGCCAAAGAGAGACGGCCTCGACTAGAACATCCTGAAGATCAATTATCTGTCAACCGACTGATTTCATGTTTAAAACCTTGGCCACACACTTTACTACTACCTCAAATCTAGGTGATCCGATATCGGTAACTCACAGACAATACTATATACTCTCTACCTCACTGTGTTTTATTGCCTAGGATCCCGGATACATGGCAACACTTTTTACTCCTTAATGCTATTTACACATATTATTTGCACTGTTATACTATATAACCATACTTCACTCACCTCCTAACACTAACTGGATAGGCTGAAGAACTCCTACTTATAATCTCTCTTACAGCTTATCGTCTTATACTTCATATATATCTGTTGTTACAATTGCCTCCATAATGTCTGTAATTTATCTTACATGTGAAGCGCTCTGATACCCACGGGTCTTGTCCGCGCTATACAAAACTCATAAATAAATAAATAAATAAATAAATAAACAAGATGCCAGCTAACTAAGTGAGCTTCAGCGGCCGCCACAAAAATCTGGCAAAATCCTAGCACACATAATTCGTTGATCATCCCAAACTGAGCTGAAAGTTGCAGAGACTAATGACACCTGCACCAGAACCCAGAATTTCCAAGCTCTGTGGGTGGCCATTGCCATCATTGCTTGATGTTGAAGGCCTTCATGGGACTACGCATGGCCCGCAGGGCCGGACTGACTACCTGGCGTTTTGGAATGCTGCCGAGCTAGGGGCTGATTTCACCGCGGTGGGGTCTGATTTTGTTCATGGAGACCTGCGTGTGCTTCGAAATAATTAAAGCAAAACGAATTTCATTCAGTACACGCAGGTTTCCATCAACGAAATCGGCCCCCAGCTCAGCAGCATTCTAAAATCCCCGGTACCCAGTCCGGCCCTGGTGGCCCGGAGAGAAAAAAAACACGAAAGCAGCGATGGTCGGGATATACCTCTCAAATACAGTATCATGATTCCGGTAGGCTGTGGGCGATTGCGGTGAGCCATACTGGTGCGAGTAAACGCAAGGTCTGTGAGCGCAGAACTGCGGGTAGATGAGCGCATGCCAGCGCCGCATTGATGAAGCAGCCAGCAGATGGGATCGCTGCGGAGCACACAATGGCTGAGGCCGGTGGTGCGCGACAACCAGACTAACACCACAAGTAAGCAGCAGCTCGGTGTGCAGATGAAGCGGTGCGGACGACAGCCTAGGTCTCTTTGAACCACCCAGAGGGATTGAGAGCCCCGTTCTGGGCCGCCTGGGCAGCTCAGAAAGTGACAACATAGTGCAGCATAGCGGGCCTGTGCACCGTGGACTAAATTGATCTCCGGCAGCCACACAGAGTGCACCTGACTCAGCATACGTAAATCAGAGTCCTGGGGAGGACAAGATATTTACTTGAGAAACCGAGAAACTGTGCGACTGAAGCACAAGGTGTGGCTGTCCAGCTGTCCCACGTGAGCGAGGAGACAAAATAGTGCCCGTCACAAAAAGTGGGCGAATCCAGCAGATCGAAACAGCGGGGGATAACAGATTGGTGCACAGACGTGTGCTTAACAACTGGTCTGCAGCAAGGCAGTTAAGCAAAATTTGCTCTAGCGATCGAGCAGGTGACTGGGGGCCCCATTCTGACCCTACGTAGCTCAGAGTGATAAACAACAGCGGCAGCAGAGGTTGAGCTGCTGTTATGACTCGCTGAAACCTAACCCAGAAGACGAAGGAACTATCTCCTGAAGAGTGGTACCCCAGCAGAAAACACTCGGACCCCAGTGCTGGCACGCATCAACTAGCCGGGCAGAATGAGACAAACAGGCATGCGCTGTGATGAGAGGACTCAGACGGCAGCTTTGGGATAAATAGTAGCTCCAGGTAATCACTGTGCGACCACTAGGTACTACGGTCCTTCAGCAGGCAAGACAGGCATCTTAGGCTGTACCATCAATGTAAGGTATTTGATCGCTGCAGAGGACCCATGAACGTGCTCACACCCCACAGTTGGCACTCCCTGCAACATGAACCATGAGGCGTAAAAGACCGGCAAGGGATAATACACGTCCAATAGGAGCACAAGACACAGATTTTTTACAAGTGGATGGTTTCCCTCATTGTTACGGCGCAGAGAATTCCAGTGACGCGCATAACTGGAGCCACACTGGCAGAGAAGGGAGATTCAACTACCGCATCTCAAAAAGACAAAATGGGAAAACAGGATAAGACTCAATCAAAATTGCAGTTTGATTTGCATAAACCCCCAGGTCACGAGAACATACTTCCACTGACACGGAGGCAACATCTGAGGACCATGAAGTAGCCAATGACCAAGACATCAAGCAAATATTGCACAGTATGCAACAGTGCCTATCAAAAATAGGTAGCAAAATCAACACTCTAATGTTCTGCATGGATAGGATGTTGGATTGCCTCGACAAGTATGGTGATAGATTAGATATGGTGGAACAAAGACTCTCAGATGCTGAGGACACGTTAAACACAGAAGTAGGTGCATGCAAGGCAATCTGCAAGCTATTACATACGCTTCAATCTGAAGATCTTGAAGCACAATCGAGATGGAATAAAATCCGCATTGTGGGAATTGCGGAGTCCACAAATACTGGGAACATGGAGTGGTACATTGAAAAAATATTGATTGAGCTCCTGGGAAGAAACACTTTCTCTGAAATTTTTATCATGGAACGTGCACATCGTTCTCTGGCACCCAGGCCATTCCTGGGGGCATCCTGAGGCGATAATAGCGAGTTTGTTGAATTTCAGGGATTGCGCTGCAGCTCAAAGGAAGGTGAGAGATGCAGGGTCTTTCAGACTGGAAAGTTCTGAGATACCCATATTCCCAGATTTCACCTTGCAAGTTCAGAAAGCGAGACGGTTGTACCTCCCTGCCAAAAAGAGGCTCAGAGAACGTAATCTAGAGTACAGTATGCAATATCCAGCCAAATTAAGGATCAATATGGATGGCAAGGTGCACTACTTCACAGACCCAAAGGCGGTAATGCAATTCCTCAAGAACAGGGAGCCAGCAACTAGGTGCCGAGCTTCCCAGGACAGTCGTAGCCGCGGTAAAGGAGAGACACAAAATGCTGAGGACGAATGAAGCAGTTACGGTCAAAATGAAACTCTCATTCCTTTTTGAAAAGTGTTTGTTTTACCATATAGGTGAGGGCATGGTAGCATCTGCAGAGTGACTATTACGCCAGGCTTGGGACTGCTGTACACAAGACCAGCTCTGTATAAATAACCCAATGCTGCACTGGTAATTATAAAGACTAAATTAGAGATGTAGCAGGATCAGACATGTAATGAGATATTCCCACACCTCAAAATGTTTGTATTTGGATAGTTGCAGGTAATTTGAACTCCTGTACAGGGATGTATACGTGATAGAAAAGTGGCATAAAAGTCCAGAGTGAATAGGTAACATCTGCCCCCAAGTGTTACACACTTCTCAGAATGTTCTGAATTGGGATGTATATTTGGGTGAGGGGGTGGGATCCATGATAGCTATGGAAGTTGGTGTCACTAATAGCATGGGGGATACTGTTTTGGTTATAGTAATTGTGGGATCTAAAATTGGGAGGGAGTGAATAAGACGGAACACCAGGCACTACACAAACACTGCAATGCAAATCAACCATTCTGATTGCAAACCCAATGGCACAGACTAGCATGAAAACACAGACAATACAGCTAAATATGTGGAACGTGAGAGTTCTTAATGACAATAGAAAAACCAGGAAGATAACAGCCTATTTAAAAAGGCACAATATAGATGTGGCGTTTTTACAAGAGATGCACCTCAGCTCTAAGAACAGTGAAGGGGTGCAACATAATAATGCATGGAAACTGTTACTCTGCAGCTTTCACGTCACATGCGAGGGAAGTACTTCTGTGGGCAGATAAGAGAGCCGGAGTGGCACTGATGGGACTCCTTAGTGATAAAAATGGCAGGTATGCAGTAGCGAAATGCAGCAAAGGAGACCTAAGCTTCTTGCTGATAGGCATCGATGGGCCGCACTGTGACAACCCCCTCTTTTATTACATGATTGAGGCACAACTAACACAGTGGGCTGGGCTACCACAGGTATTGGGAGGCAACTTTAATTGCATTCTCAACCCAGACATAGACCGCTCTAAAAAGCCAGCTAGACACCCAGCGGCAGCGGCCTTAGCTATACTAGATTTTATGCAGAAGGGAAACCTCATAGATATATGGCAATACAAATCCCCAGGCATTGAGGGCTACACACAGTATTCCTCTGTGTATGATACACACATATGTATAGATTTGTGGCTGCTGTCGAGAGGCTTGGGAGAGAGAGTGACAGCATGCAAACATCTCCCTAGAACATATTCTGACCATTCCCCAGTTCAACTAGTCCTAGAATATCGAGCCCCCAGAGTGCCTACATTCGCATGAAGGTTCCCCCATACTCATTCCTAGATGCAAGTTTGAAGGCAGAATTGCAGCGAGCTATAGAAGAGTTCTTCGCAAAGAACATAGGGTCAGTTAAATCCTTCGCCACAGTGTGGGAAACCATTAATGTATATATTAGGGGGGTGACAATAGCCTCACATGCTGGAGTTCTTTGCTCGATCCGCAGCAGTTTTGACACTCTGGAGTGAGCCATTGGAACCATAGAAAGTTCTTTATTGAGGGACAAGGGCTCCAAACATGCTGCAGATCTCAGGCAAAAATTTGCAGAATATCAAGAAACAACAAATGATGAAAACAAACATTATGGGGAAGTATGCCTCCGCGCGTGCGTAAGGCGAGCAGGATAGGCCAGGTGTAACATTGGCAGGGATACTGAGACATCCTCAAAATGCAGATATGATAACAGAAATAATAGACAACAAAGGACACCCAGTTCAGGCACCGGAAGACATTGCAGAGCAGTTCAAAATATACTACGCAATACTGTACACCTCACATGTTAAAACAGATCTAGCAGAACTCATTGAATATTTGGCAGATATTAAAATGGTGCAGCTAACATCGGAACACAGGGAGCATTTAATGGCCTCGCTGCAAACTTCTGTGATTAGAGGGGCACTAAAAAGTATGGCTACAGGGAAAGCTCCAAGATCCGATAGACTAACAATAGCTTTTTACAAGGAGTTTCTGGGATTATTAATCCCACACCTTAAAACACTATATGAGGAAATGGCAGAAACAGGAGTGATGCCCCCTACACTCAGAGAGGCCCTGATAGTGACACTGCTAAAACCGGATAAGACCCCCGCCAATTGCTCTTTATATAGGCCACTGTCATTGCTAAACATAGATACCAAGATTTATGCGAAAATCTAGCCAATAGACTGGCACCACTACTGCCCGGTATTATAAGCCCCGAACAAGCAGGATTTGTCCCTTGCCGGAATCTGATGCAGAATCTTAGAACACTCTTTGGTTTGCGGCAGAGATTAGACCCGCAGTTAAAGCTGCAGCGGTGTTCCTGGATGCCGAAAAGGCATTTGATTCGGCAGGAATTCATGTTGGCAGTCCTACAAAGAATCGGGGTGGGGGAGAAATTCCTACGATTAATCTCGTGATGTACACGATGCCCACTGCAAAAGTCAGGATAGGAAATGCTGTCTCCAAAACGCTCAACATCACGAGGGGCATGAGGCAAGGTTGCCCTTTATCTCCTTTGCTGTATGCGGTGGTAACGGAGCCACTGGCATGCACGATCCATGAATATCATGGTCACAGAGGGTTGAGATTCCCAGGGTATACACTCAACATCTCTGCATATGCATATGACACATTGTTGTATATACGTAACCCAGATATACATCTTTCACCAGTTTTGCGAGAGGTAGTCCGTTTCGGTGGGCACTCATGGCTATGCATAAATTGAGATAAATCAATAATATTCCCGCTCACACGAGTAACTACACTGCTGGGTCTGGAATATTCCTCCAATGGACTACATATTCAGTCAGATACCTGGGAATCAGAGTTAACCCAGACCCATCCATAGTAATGCTTGAGAATTATGGCACGGCAATACTGAAATTGATGGAGGATGATTTTAGATGGATCAGGCTCCCCCTTTCACTGATAGGACGTGTAGCACTGATGAAAATGGTGGTTCAGCCAAGATTCCTTTTCCTATTCCGAAACATACCAATGTTGCTACCCCGCCCACAGTTTCAGCAACCGCGAGTGTGGAGGGACTCGCTCACATTACCGTACGACCTAGGTGGATTGGGAGCCCCGGATTTGAAAAATTTATTATAGAATGCACAACGCACCTCTGTAAATTATTGAATACAGGGCCCACAGGACACCCCTTATTTATACATAGGGAAGAATGCAGCAGACCAGCTCACATTGCCTCAGACTCTATTTCAGCCTCCACCCAGACGACATCAGGTTTTTGATTCCCTACCCACTACAGTTCAGGCATGGCAAGCATTATTGCACAAGCAGGCAGGAGCGTTATTATATGGACCAGAAGTCTCATTGCTGTGGTGTTTATGGTTCCCGCTGGAGCAGGAGGGCGGCGCTAGGAAGGCTCTGCAAACACTGGATATCCAGAAAATGAGGGAAACTTCTTCACGGACGGGATGGTGCGCACATGGGACACGTTACAAGAAGCCATCCCGCAAATATCAATGCTAGCCAAATTCCATTTCTACAGAGCTAGGCGTCATTGGCAAGCATTGTTGGTGGAGGATATAACAGAACCACAATCAATGGGAACGCTGTCCACCCTAATAAAAAACGACACCCCAGCCAGATTGACCACTAAATGTTACTCAAGTTTTCAAGACACACGTCGAACAGGCGCCTTGAAGGTTAGATTTGGCTGGCAGACGAACCTGGGGAATCTGCTCAGTGATAAGGACTGGCAATACTTTGTGAGCGTACAAAAACAGTTTCTATGAATAATAGTCAAAGACTTATTCATTATAAATTTTTACATAGAGCTTACTACACACCAGAGAGACAATACAAATTTGGAGTGAGAGAAGACTCAATATGTCAAAGATGTGGGAGCGAACAGGAATTCTGGCACAAGATATTTTGTGAGCTAGGTATCATTATAAGTGCAGAACTGGAGCCGGACCCAAAGCAAGCTCTGCTGGGTTGGGATCTAGATAAGGGAAAACCGTGCAACTTCTAATAGCTATTGGCCTGCTGCTCGCCAAGCAACGAGTGGCATTGAAGTGGGTCAGGGGTCCTTTGTCGCTAATAAAAGATTGGCACATGGATATGCTCTACTGCAATACACAGGCTGATACATACAATCAGCTACTCCCCCTTACCACCAGTAGACCAAACAGCAACTGGGGTCCCTATCAATCGGATTTACATAATAAGCAAAAAGGAAGATGATGTAAGCAACACAGAGGAGAATAACAGAGAGGAGATATAGTTAGTGCCAGGGTTGGCCCGGCGATGTATGAAGGTGAAGGGTGGGTCCAGATGTGGATGTGGAATTCTGATCATGCTATTCAGGAATGTCTTTGTTGGTGGACTGTAATTGTGGGTACTACTAATGTCATAGCAGTTCTTTAGTTTACAATGCATCACAGTTGTAAGCTATGTGCTCACTTGGAATTGAATTATCAGTCTATTCAGCAACGAAAATGTCATGTAAGTCAGATTATCTAATGGAAGTGCCTGGGCACGGGAAACATCCTTTACAACGCAACTTTTACCACGCAGTGCTATTACAACGCAGGTTTTACAACAAAAACCATTACAACGCATTGCGCTGGGGGGCGCTCTAGGATAGGGAATAGATTTAATTTACTATCCAACACCTTCCCTAGTGTCCACGGGGACTGGAGTTGGAATAGTAAATTAAACTATTCACTATCCAGCAACCCAAAGCGCTATGCGTTGTAATGGTATGCGTTGTAAAAACCGCGTTGTAACAGCATGCTTGGTAAAAGCATGCGTTGTAACGTCATACATCCCTGGGCACGGGGTTAACGGTTCTGTATTGTATTGAGCTTTAATAAAAATTCAATTAAAAAAAACCCTAGTCTGTGCAGCAGCCAATGACCATAGACGGTCAGATCAGAGTAATCCCAAGTGTCTGACTGCCTTCTCTCCAGCTTCTCCAATCTCTGAATGGCCTCATACACCGATGTGGGATTTGGAAACCTTTTAAAAACCATGTCAATGTCGAACAAATGAATAGGAGAAATTTTATTTTATGTATTAATATATATGTTTCTTTTAGTGGAGATCTACAGGTAACCGGCAGTGCACATTGCACATTCACTACAGCACAAAAGGCAGTAGGAAAGGACAACTTTTCGCATATCCCTGAAGGAACCAATGGTATTGAAGAAAGAATGTCTATTATTTGGGAAAAATGTGTTGTAAGTAGAAAACCATTTGTAACTCTAACACGTTTCCCTGTATTGCATTCTGTCTCAAGCCAATGATATTCACTGAATGTTGTAATATGAAACACTATTATCACCATGAGTCAAAAATCAAAAACATGAACTGTCTTAATACAATTTACTCATTTTTTTGTGTAAGTAACGTTTGTGCACTCTGTGCTGGCTTGCATTACGTAGTCTTTTAGTGTTCAAAGTGTTTGAATATTGAATGTATTGTTTCCTATGGCAATATACACCTTAGACAATACAGAAATAACCAACAAAAATATATTATAAACATGAAAAAGCATGGTGCACGCTCTCTGAGTCTAGGTGAGGTATAAAATATTTTTCACACTGTTCATAGGTAAAATAAATCCCTCAGTCAGCACTAGTGACTTTTCTGTTGTCAATACTTTATCTAGCAAGGCTTCCAAATTCTTGATCTAGGTAGTGTGACAATCGTCTAAAACTGGAGACCAGAAGGAGAGTTGTCAGAATTGCATCTATCGAGCCAATGACAAACAGTTCCTTATCTATATTAATTCACGAAGTCAAATTGAGGTGGTAATGCCTTGAGTACTGTACTTTGTACCCGAGAGCAATAGATGTCAGTGAAATGTATACATTTATCTGAGGAAGTCAAGAAAAATGTTAAAGTTTTCTTAATGTTATTGAGAGATATTGTGTCCATGACTCATTTTTGCCAGTGCAGCTAGGACCATTCATGTACCATTTTCTGGGAGTTCATCAAATCAGCAATGACCTTTCGTCCATCGTTCGCTACCGAGTGAGCAGTACCTCTAAGGGCCCTGCATGTGCTTCAGTGAGTCTAGCTTAACCTGGTAAAATGGTGCTTCCCACCGTTGCAGTAAACAGTGCAAGGTTCCATGACATCAGCTGCCCGCTTCCACCAAAATGTTAATGAAACTGCTCAGACGTGCATCTCTTTACACATATACACAAAGTACATAATCTGTTTATCAATTGAGTGCTCTGTCGTGTATGGCGTTGCCCGTAGGTTTTAACCATCCCACAGGCTCACTGTTAGTGAGATCACATATCTGCGTCGATTGTCACGACATACCATGCACAGACATGTGCCAGTTGAGACCACCTGCACCAACGATCAGATTTGGCTGTGTTATGCTTGTTAAACGATTCTTTTATTGACATCGCACACCAGGTTAATCAATATTATGGTGAATTCTAATTTCTGCTTGTAAAGGCAAAAGTTCTTCTTATGTAAAATGCCTTGGGTGAAAATTAAAAAAATATTTTCAGGCCCCTTAATGGGTAAATTCCTGCCTGGTGCCTTCTCAGAGCTCTCTCAAAATGTAGGGTCAGTCCCATAAAGAAGAGTACTGTAAGTTCTGTAAAAATCTAAATGCAGAGTGGAGGTAGACATACATTGTGATCCATGTTCTGTAAGTGCTACTGTTGTAGGATCTGGTTTAGCAGTTTGGGCTGGACAATTCCCATAAGGAGCAGGGTGAACACTGATTTGCATATGGCTGGGTCTAAACTGGAATGGTATGGTGCGCAAAAGAATGACAGATTAACACAGGTCTCTTGACTGGGGGTGTATTTTGACTTGTTCCACATTCCTCCCATCATTTCTGTGTCTTTTGATTTCTCGCCGTAAGTGCGCCACTTATCACAGACATTTGAATTTGAATTTGAATTTAAAAACATTTGTACAGCGCTCGCATACCCAGCGGTTTCATGGCGCTAGTGGTGATCAGTGGATGGCAGCAGCAGGGAGATTTAAGGGTAGGCTTGGGTGAACAAAAAAGTTTTAAGGTTTTTCCGGAACAGGGGGTAGGAGAGTGAGGTGCGCAGGGCAATCGGGAGGGAGTTCCAAAACGTTGGAGCCAGGAAAGCGAATCTCGCTCCGCCCGCCCTCTGCTTTTTAAAGCGAGGAATGGTAAGGAGGGCCAAATGGGCCGAGCGGAGTTCTCTGCCTGGACAGTATGGTTTGATGAGGGAACAAATAAACTCGGGAGCAGTGCCCGCTCTGGCTTGATAGGTAAGACAGCCGAGTTTAAACAGGGCACGCTCTCTTATGGGGAGCCAATGCAGGGACCTGAGTAAAGGGGTGACCCGATGATATCTGGGAAGGCCATGGATCAGACGGGCCGCCTGATTCTGCACCAGTTGTAAACGATGGATCATGTATGCAGGAGCTCCATTATAGACTATGTTGCCATAATCTATACGGACAGTACCATGGCCATCATGATGATTTTTAGAGCTGGGGGGGAAAAGAAGCGGGAAACTTTCCTAATCACTCTGAGGGAAAAAAAAGATGAAGAGACCACAGAATTAACTTGTGGGAGAACAGTAAGCTGGGGATTAAGAAAGATACCCAGGGTCTTCACTTTGGGAACCGGAAGTGGAGGGGCACCAAGGGAAGGGGGCCAGAAAGAGGGAGACCAGGGACTGCAGCCACCTCCGGTCAGGACCAGTTCGGTCTTGTCCGGGTTGAGTTTGAGGTGGCTGCAGTTCATCCAATCTTGAATGAGGGTCATGATGGTTTGAACGTTCAGGGCAGATAAAGGTGAGTGGGACAGGTTGAAAATTAACTGGAGGTCGTCCGCATAGTTGAATACGGTGACCTCCAGTTGCTGTAACATAAAAATAAGGGGGAAGATATAAAGGTTAAACAGAAGAGGGGAAAGTGATGAACCCTGGGGGACCCCGCATTCTACCTTGCGAGAGGCCGCCGCAAAACCAGCCAGATGGACTCCCTGTGTTCTCCCAGCAAGAAAGGACTCTAGCCAGCATAAGGCTAGGCCCTCTACACCCGCCGCCTTGACACGGCTGAGAAGAATGGTATGATCCACCGTGTCAAAAGCGGCGGATAAATCAAGGAGAATCAGGGCTTGCGGAAGGTTGATGTCGATTCCTTCACGCAGCTTGTCCATAACTGAAATGACCACTTTTTCGGTAGAGTGCAGGGGGCGAAAACCAGCTTGACAAGGGGAGAGGCAATGATTTGCCTCAATGTGGGTGCTCAGCGTGGAAGTGATGTGAGTTTCGAGTACCTTTGCAAGGTAGGGGAGGAGTGAAATGGGGCGGTAATTGGAAGCAGAGGAAGGATCGGCGTCCAATTTTTTAAAAATTGGGATGACAGTCGCTGATTTGTGTGAAATGGGAACATGACCATAAATAAGTGAATCATTGAGGAGGGTCAGAGGGGGGATGGGACAAGCTAAGTAGATTTCCCTGAGTATGTTAGCAGGGGCAAAGTCCTGGGGTGAGCCTGATTTGACCCGTTGAAGCAGGGGACAAAGGGTGTCAATGGTAAGGAGTGGGAAGTTGGTCAGTTTAGCAGTGGAGGGGGGTGGGAAGGGTCCACAAAGGTGGGGGAGGGTTGAGGGATGTTATGTTTAATTTTTACAACTTTATCTATAAAAAACTCGTTAAGCGAGTCACAGAGGGATTGAGACGGGGGGATGGTTGATGTGGCTCTAGTGGATGAGGCAAGCTCATGAACAGTGGAGAAGATTTCTTTCGATTGTGACTCCGCAACCAGTATCCTGTGGGTGTAATATTCAGCCTTAGCTTCCAGGATGCTCTTTTTATAGGTGTGCAGAGTGGCCAGATAAATTGTTTTTAAGGCAGGGTCGTAAGTTCTTCGCCAAGCTCTTTCAGCCCTTCTTGCAGCGAGTTTTTTCTCTTTGAGGTCGGAAGTAAACCAACGGTTGGCTGCATGGGCCCGTTTTACTGAGAGGCGCCTAAGGGGGGCGAATTCGTCTCCTGCCCTCGCGAGCCAGTTGTTAATTGCGGCCAATTGAGGGCCGGCTGTCAAACCAGTAAGGTCCGGGCAGGTCGTGGCCAGGGCCGAACAGAGGGAGGGCATGTTTACCTTACCCCATTTCCGAACCCAGGTGTTTTTGGGAAGGGGAGGTTTGACCGGGAGTGATAGGGCAAGGGAAAACGTGATGGTGAAATGATCTGACCATGGGCAGGGAGAAATAATGGGAGGAGTGGATGAAACATTTAGTGTCCAGATTTGGTCCAGTGTGTGGCCATGTTGGTGGGTAGGACTGTGGATAAGCGGTACAAAATTCAAATTTTTCATGAGGCTGGTGAATTCCTTGGATTGGGGGCTTTCGGCCGGGTCATTGGGCCAAAAATTAAGGTCCCCTAGTACTAGTACAGAGGAATGATTAACTGCCAAAGTGGCCAAAAGGGTCTGGATCTCGGGGAGGAATGAAGGAGTGGACTGGGGAGGACGGTAGATAAGAACAAGAGTAAGGGGGACTTGATGGGAGGTAGAACGGGCTAAAAGAAGGTCAACATCGGTGATAAGTGGGGAGGGGAGGATTTGAAAAGTGACACCAGTGTGGGCTATTAACGCCACTCCACCTCTCCGCTTGCCGTCAGGGCGATCCGCACGGATGGCGGAATAAGTAGATGGTAGGGCGGCAAGCACATTGGGCAGGGAGTCGGTCTTGAACCAGGTCTCAGTTAAAAACAGGAGATCTGGTTCATTGGTGTCAAGGTAGTCAAATAGCTCGTATTGGTGGTTTACGGCGGACCTGGTGTTTAGAAGGGTAGCCGAAGTAAAAGGCAATTGGGCAGGAGGGGCTGAGAGTGAAGGGGGGGCAGGGGAGGATGTGGAGGCAGAAGAAACAAGAGATGATACTAGACTGGGGGGGTGGGATGGGGGAGGACTATATAGACCGAGGAGTTGTAGGCCGGTGGTGGTAGCGGAATTTATACAGCCGGGGGACCACAGGAGGCATAGCTGAGACGGGGTGTAGGTGGTATAGCCAGCAGCGTCCCGTGCTCCTAGCCCCGGCCGGCCGCGGACGGGCGCAGACGGGCTTAACTCAGGCGCAACTCCGGCGCGCCTCCGTCGCGCCCGCTGCGCTCGTCCGCTGCGCTGCCTCATGCTGTCCGTATAAGTAGGGGCGGAGCGGCGGGGGAGGGGCAGGGCTGTGGTGGAAGGCGAAGCCCAAGCCAAGATGGCGCCCGCTGCCGCTGGGAGCCCGCGAAGGACCCGATCAGCCCCAGCCGGCAGCTCACCCCTAAATGCCCAAGAATGTTAAATACCTGCACAAGTTTGAGATAGGTTAATAACAATTTTAAAAACAATTTCAGCCAGGATGTCGCCACCGCTCGCAATCAGCGGGGCGGGAAAAGGGAAAGGCAGCAGCTCGCCAAGCAGCCGACCAATCAGCCCACTGCCACCGGGCCACTGGTCAGACACGAGGGGAGCAGGAAAACGCGCTGCTAAGTAGGGGCGGAGCGGCGGGGGAGGGGCAGGGCTGTGGTGGAAGGCGAAGCCCAAGCCAAGATGGCGCCCGCTGCCGCTGGGAGCCCGCGAAGGACCCGATCAGCCCCAGCCGGCAGCTCACCCCTAAATGCCCAAGAATGTTAAATACCTGCACAAGTTTGAGATAGGTTAATAACAATTTTAAAAACAATTTCAGCCAGGATGTCGCCACCGCTCGCAATCAGCGGGGCGGGAAAAGGGAAAGGCAGCAGCTCGCCAAGCAGCCGACCAATCAGCCCACTGCCACCGGGCCACTGGTCAGACACGAGGGGAGCAGGAAAACGCGCTGCTAAGTAGGGGCGGAGCGGCGGGGGAGGGGCAGGGCTGTGGTGGAAGGCGAAGCCCAAGCCAAGATGGCGCCCGCTGCCGCTGGGAGCCCGCGAAGGACCCGATCAGCCCCAGCCGGCAGCTTACCCCTAAATGCCCAAGAATGTTAAATACCTGCACAAGTTTGAGATAGGTTAATAACAATTTTAAAAACAATTTCAGCCAGGATGTCGCCACCGCTCGCAATCAGCGGGGCGGGAAAAGGGAAAGGCAGCAGCTCGCCAAGCAGCCGACCAATCAGCCCACTGCCACCGGGCCACTGGTCAGACACGAGGGGAGCAGGAAAACGCGCTGCTAAGTAGGGGCGGAGCGGCGGGGGAGGGGCAGGGCTGTGGTGGAAGGCGAAGCCCAAGCCAAGATGGCGCCCGCTGCCGCTGGGAGCCCGCAAAGGACCCGATCAGCCCCAGCCGGCAGCTCACCCCTAAATGCCCAAGAATGTTAAATACCTGCACAAGTTTGAGATAGGTTAATAACAATTTTAAAAACAATTTCAGCCAGGATGTCGCCACCGCTCGCAATCAGCGGGGCGGGAAAAGGGAAAGGCAGCAGCTCGCCAAGCAGCCGACCAATCAGCCCACTGCCACCGGGCCACTGGTCAGACACGAGGGGAGCAGGAAAACGCGCTGCTAAGTAGGGGCGGAGCGGCGGGGGAGGGGCAGGGCTGTGGTGGAAGGCGAAGCCCAAGCCAAGATGGCGCCCGCTGCCGCTGGGAGCCCGCGAAGGACCCGATCAGCCCCAGCCGGCAGCTCACCCCTAAATGCCCAAGAATGTTAAATACCTGCACAAGTTTGAGATAGGTTAATAACAATTTTAAAAACAATTTCAGCCAGGATGTCGCCACCGCTCGCAATCAGCGGGGCGGGAAAAGGGAAAGGCAGCAGCTCGCCAAGCAGCCGACCAATCAGCCCACTGCCACCGGGCCACTGGTCAGACACCCAAGGGTCCCAAGCTTACTCTGCCACCGGATTCAAGCTAGCCTAGCTGATGATGGGTGATATCCTAAAACTGGTCCTAAGATGCTTGCTTCTGGTCCAGGGAGGACCTGGCTTGGCAGTTTGGGCTAGACTGTTCCCATGAGAAGCAGAGTCAAGACTGATTTGCATATCGCTGGGTCTAAACTGGGGTGGCATGGTGAGCAAAGAAACGAAGGGTATAACCCAAAACCCTTGACTGGGGTGAATGTTTGATTTGTTCTGCATTCTGTCCATTATTTGTAAGTCTTTTGCTGTCGATTTGGCCTCAGCTTTCAAATGTAAATGTAAAAGATTGCCCTTCTATTTAAATGTGACGCTCTGCATGGAACCTTCCTTACCACTCGCCTTGGTGCACTTGGCCTCCACAAATGTCATATTTATGAACATGTGCTTGCTCTCAGTGAAACACAGGATAACCCTGGACCATTGTGTACCATGCCCATACCCTCTAGGGAAAGACTAACTTGAGAACATCCCATCCTCTCACCTGAAATGTAATTTGCAGTAACAACCAGGAAATTGGACGGGCAAATTCAGAAGTAATAAACATGGAGGCAGATCTGTTCGCAGGCAGCCACACCCATCTGGAACGGTACTGACACTTCAATGAGATCTCAGTGACACCAATCTTGTTTTATGAATAGCACAAATTTGTCACATTTTGACAAGCTTTCAGAATACAGCCTCTCACAGTGGGAACATGCAACCCATTCATGCGAACTCTAGCAGACAAGTGGGGGATACATTATCGTTCAGGTAGTATTTTTGCCCTACCTACTCAGTATGAATAGATATATCTGTCCAACATATATGTGGAAACCAATGTGAAATGTAAAGTTTTAAGCACAATGTAAAACACTTTGTGAACAAAAGTCCTATAATATAGAAAAAATGACACACACTTGTCCAAACTCTTCTTCTGTCACGACACCAGCCAAACGCCAACAAAACTTAAAATGACTAAAACTCGGGGGAAATCATTGAAAGCTTGGAAATTCTCTCCCATCAGCTATGATTGCTTAGTCAACATAACTATTCTTAGTACAGGTGAAATGCAAAGGAAGGGTTTGATGGTAAAAGTAGCAACTATAAGGTAGAATCAAGACTAGGCACTGAACAACCCCATCATTCACTGAAACTAGGAGAAAAAAATATAAAACGTCGGGCTACTGCATTTTTTTTTGGACAAAGCAACCATTCTCCATTGGATAGCTCCCATACTATAGTCAACAACTATTTATTTCAAATGTAATTCGAGAGCTCTGAAGTGGTTGGAGTCATGCACATTGTCACAATGTAAAACAGCAAAACAAATATATGACAAAATATTATTCCAATATAAAGGCATTCATAACTTTTGCTACATGTAGCTGTCAAAGCATAAGCCATAAGTTAATGGAAAGTCAAAAATTGTTGCTCAAGGACTAGTTACTCCAATGTAGAAGCTGGAAATTATGTTGCTTTTTCCAGAAAAAAAATAGATGATTACACTTTTTTATTGCATGACCAATTTGACACTATAGCCCTCTACACTACAGTGCTATATATTTGCTCTCTACAATACAGTGGTGTTGGAGGGTAGGATCTCTTTAGTGGTTGCCCCCACTTTTTTGCTGGTCTCATAACTGCTTTCTGACTAGTCTGACAGGGATCCTACTAATAAGGACTGCAGTCACTGTGCTTCCTTCCTAATGGGTTATGGTGAGTACCTTGGTACATTCCTATTTGGCTAATGGGACACCCTTGAAATTTCCTAGAGTATGGTACTAAGGTACCTAGGGCATGGGTAACCCAGTGGTCCCCTATGGGTTGCAGCATGTATTATGCCACCCACGAGGGACCGTCCAAACTACAACTAAAGGCCTGCCATTGCAGCCTGTGTGAGTTGGTGCATGCACCTCTCACAAAAGGTACAAGTCTCCATTTACCTATCATCACTGCACTGGAAACCTATGTCACCCCTCTAGCAGGCCTTTTAGTCCTATAGGCAGGGTGCACGGTTCCGAGTGTGACGGTGGCCCTGCATGAGCAGACCACCACTACAAATCCCGAGGTCCATTCTTCAGTCTTTGTAAGTGAATCAGCCATTACGATATAGAGAGGCCATGCGTCATCATGCAATGACCACCTCTAAACTGGCATGTTTGGTATCAAACCTGTTGGAATCATACCCCAACACTGTATCCGGTGTTGGAGGTATGATTCCATCTACAGTAGGGCCCCTCCGGGGAGCCCTCCATGCTCCTGGGACCAATCTTAAAGAGCCAGACAGCAACATAGGGTTGCTGCCGACCACAGACACGATTCTGTCCTCCTGCTACTGGGCTAAGCCCGAGCAGGGGAAGGTAGGACAATATGTATCCTGTCACAGGGAGGTGTAACCACCTTGCAGACAGGATTTAGTGTATTAGCCCGGGGGTGGGTGCTTGCCAGTACTACATAGTCTGCTGGAAGGGCAAATTTGGTGCCCTCTCGCAAAAAGCCAGGGACCGGGAGGAACGTAGGTGACAAGGACGGTGAGGCCTCGAACTGAGACCACCACACCGCAAGCCTCAGTCCGTTGAGGTGCACGAAGCCCCCCAAAATTTGCATGGAGCCTGGCAATACAGATACACACTAATACACCAACAAGGAGAAGCTACTCTTCCCTTGATAGACGAATAGGATAGGGACCTCCATCCTTTAATTCCCTAAATGAGAGGGGGATTCTACGCTTGCCCTGAAGAAAGTCCTGGACCTTTACGGCCCTCGTGGACTGAAACATGTCGGCATTGACACTAGGGTCTTAGGACCATCAAAATCCAAAGAGACACGTTTTTTTTACAGTTTTTTAAGAACCCGCTCTGACCCAAGAATAAAGGGAAACCAGGGGTCAGATTTAGGTTTCTTATCTTTGAGTCCCCCTGCCTTCATCTACTAAAGAGCTACCCAACACTGTGGTTGAGCCCACCTCGACCTTTAGGGGTCGGGGTGGCCCGATGATGAAGCATGACACCACTAGGGTGTGTGAGGGTAACTAAAAAGAACTAGTTTTTTTCCCTTATACAGCAGGGACATGACTAGCATGATCCCAATTCCCTAAGTGGTTGTGTGCACATTCCATACCACGATAGGTATTCATTCTGACAACGTACACTTTTTGAGAATTGGTCTCGAATAGAGTGTAATTGGAGTATTTTTTGTGAATCAAACTTGGTGCCCTCCATGCATACTTCAGTTCAAACCAACTCAGGGAGTCATTGGCTCCCACTATGGCGCAAAACTGTACAAAGGACATGGAAGTATCCTCCCCACTGTCCAGCCCGTCCTCGAAGAGGGACCCCTGAATTATCCAACCCTCTCCTTAGGGTACTTAAGGGCTTACCTCTGGATGGGATCCTAGATTCATTGTGGGGTTTGATTCAGGTCCAACTCCACTTCTTCTATGACCATCTGGACATCCTGCCCTCGTTGTGCTGAGAGTGTCGGACTGATCGCATCGTCCTTTGCTTTGGGATCGAGACTGCAACAGGGGAAAACTCTGTCTGCTTCTGACCTCATTGTCCTGCAAACCCGCTGCACCATCAGTGTTCGTGCTCCATACAGGTTCTGTCCTGGGCCTGTGGACATCTAAAAACATCCAAAGGAATCTCCCTTGGAGTGAAGGAGTCACTCCCCTGCATCCGCAGGCCCCTCAACACAATCGACAAGTCTGCTGAACCTGGGCTCTAACGTACTCCATAAGGCTCAGCAACACAGGTGGGGGTTCTGCATTCCCTCGAGGTCTGAGCTGTTCTCTTGTTGAGCTGAGGCCAGCATCCCTCGTTGAATGCCCTACAACTGAACCCCTGTGCATTGCGTCGCTGTATCGATTCATCTCACAGTAACCTCATTGGTTACCTCGACCGACTCGTGTCAACAGAGTCAGACACATTGAAAAGTTCTGCTGATGAGTCTGTCCCTGCTATAACTGACCTGTGCTGACGGGGTTGGTTGGACGGACGGATTCTGTTGTCTTTAGCATCACAGGGACTTGGGCAGAGCTACAGATTCAGTGTACCCATACTTGAAGCTCTTCATCAACTGACCTGTTTCCTTTAATTTGAGTGGCCTTCATCTTCCGTGCCACCTGGTCACCAGGGAGTGGCATAGACTCTGTCCCCTCTGCTTTCAGGTACTCTTCGACACAAATCTGCCTCTGGCTTCCAACAGACTCTTCCATTCTTCTGCAACAGCGGCCTTGTCCTGAAGTCCTCTATTGTGCTCGATAGTGGTTGTAGGTATCCTGATTCCGAGGGAATCCACGGGTGAGGTGGCTCCTCAACCTTTTGTCTTCCACAGGGTATCTTCAGGGTCCACTGAAAGGGTTTTTTCTCTTCAATACTGCAACCGTGACAAACCCATTGAGTAGTATTGAGTATGCGGTTGTGTATCCTCTTTGAATACGACGTCGGGGGGTACCTTGACTCTCACTTGTGGTGGTATCTTGTGTCCCCAACTTTTCTACACCTTCTGGGTCCAGTCTCAACTACTGTCGTAGTTCGGATTGCACTATTTATGTATATGGTTTAGTCTCCCCCTGGGGACCACTGTGCATTGGTGCTTCTTACTGTTCTATTTTGAAGTATTATGTGCATTGTCTTTATATCTCCGTGAAGGAGATATTGTATAGTGTTAGTGAGTGACTGTAATAAATACCTATTTTCATAAGCACACTTTGTGGCTCTTTTTCACTTAACCTATACTATAAGATTAGATACTGGTAAACTGAGCTGCTTAACACTCCTCCTCAACTAAGCCTGAAGGCTGCTCTTCACAGCGTCCACTTAGAGAGCCTTTCTAACGTTGTCTAAACCCACTAAAATCACTATATGGGTCGCCTGGATTAGTACAGGGTGCTACACTTACGTAAGTGAGCCCCATGTACTAAGCCAACATCCTATAAGTGGTATATTATTTCTGTGTACGTTTTTGAAGGAAAAAAGATGAAATAGTCCCCAGTATAATCCTTGCTCTTAAGTCACATTTTCATAAAAGTACATTCCCTTCAAAATGGGTTCACTTTAGAAAGTGTAGTCCTCAATTATTTTTGGATTATCCAGATATATTACAAACATATTTAATAACTTTTACTAATCTTCAAAGAAAAGTATGTAATAGGTCAGAGTATTTACTAGAGACAAACAGTATGAATTTTAAGGAGCCTCAAGAAGTGTTTGTTCACACAAAGATGCACAAATTGATTACATCTTTGATTGTAGTATTTCGATAGCTTGATTTCCAGTGACATTTACTATTTGTGTGAAATGTTCATCTCTGTAGTTGCAACCATAACCAACAGATGACCAACACACAGGTAGCCCAAATAAAGGTTTTTGGGAAACAAACACATAGCAAATACAGATAGAAATAACCAAAAATAACAAGGTCCCAGAGATCAAGGATGGAGAACACACTCACAAACACTCCCCTCACAGTATACTGAAAAACATACATTAAACTACTCATTTCTTGAATACATTGACACACCAACTGTTGGGAAGTGGATTATTAGTAGTAGTAAATATGAATCTACCACTGGCAATAAGGCCAATAACAAAATTTAGAGCTCAGAATAGGTCTCAGAAAATTATTCGCCTGCTCAACCAGCAGCTTGGCTGCTTGGCTGCGAGCAGGCAGGCTTAACTTCAGAGACAGGTATGTAAAGAATTTTAAAACACAGATTCAGTACATAATTAAGAGACAACACAGAATAAAAATCCAACACCAATTTATAAAAATAAGAAATATTTTTATCTTTAAAATGACACCAAAATGAAAGATAATCCAGTGTAGGAAACTGCAGACATCAATTTCTAAAGATGTAGCACTATATAGTGCATAGAAACCTACTGCACATATTGGGACAGCTGGTTGTGCTTGACCGGGACAAAATCAAAGTTTCAGGCCAAACGCGATGGAGCACTGCACAGCTACACCTCGGGGTAGGTCTCAGACAAAGTTTTTACCTTCTGACTTAGAATCTTTCCTGGAGTTTTTTCTGCTGGTGTCCCTCGATGCTCTCCATCAGTCCGGATTCAGTGAGGGTTCACTGGCTTGCCTTTCGACAAGGTCCTGGAAAATCTATGGCAGTCAGCCCTCTGAAACTTCCCAGTGGGACGAACCAGGCATCCAGGCTGGCTCGCGATTGAAGGTGGGTTGCTTGACTCTCACAGTTGGGGTCAGTCAAGTCTGTTACCTTCAAACTTAAAAACCTTTACAGAGCTTTTTCTTCTGGGGTCCCTTGATGATCTTAACCTGGGTGGGTTCGTTGAGGGATCGCAAGCTTGACTTTCGACCAGCTCCCAGTCAAACTCCGGAAGTTGGACTTCTGGAGCTTTTCAGTGGGACAAACCTGGAGGGCAGATCAGCTTGCGGCTGAAGATCACTGCTTTGGCCTGCTAGGTCGAGTCAGTCCACTTATGGAGCTTTTTTCCAAAGTTGCTCCAAACTTCTGGAACTTCTTCCTGAAGTTCATCTGAGGGTCCCAAAGTATCCAAAACGTTCTCCAAGGGTCTGGAAAGCTCCAAGATGGTCATTGAAAGTTTGGGACTTCAATTGCCAAATCCACTTGGACAAAACCCTTACAAATCCATTGGAAGCACTCCAGGCTGGGGATCCTTGGTGTTGATATTCCAGGTGAGCTCTGTTAACCTGCAGCCTGCAGGGAGTCCACTCATAAATCCTCTTGAAGCTAGTTAAGTCCACAGGGCTGTAGTTCCAGATAGTGCAGCAAGCACATTCAGTTATAGTGCAAGTGCAAAAGAAACATGTGATGGACGGAATGCTGAACAATGCAAACATTCACCCCCAGTCACAAGGATCTGGGTTTAATCTATCATTCTTTTGCTCACCACACCACCCCAGTTTGGACCCAGCCATATGTAAATCAGTCTTGACCCTGTTCCTTGTGGGAACAGTGCAGCCCGAACTGCCAAGCCAGGTACTCCCTGGACCGTAAACAAGCATCCTTGGACCAGTTTCTGGGCATCACTCTACATCAGCCAGGCTAGCTTGAATCCAGTGGTGTAGTGAGCACGAGACCCTCGTCTGGGAGGAACTTGCCTGGCAGTTCATGCTGAATTGTTCCCATTGGGCGCAGGGTCAAGACTGATTTGCATATGGCTGAGCCCAAACTGGAATGGCATGGTGAGAAAAAAAAATATGATTTAGGCCCAGTCTCTGTACTGGGGTGAATGTATGACATTGTTCTGCATTCTGTCCATCAATTGTTCTTTTTGCATTTGTCATCCTGGGTGGGACGGGTATGCCCAGATGTGGGTCCAGTGCTCTCTATGCCACTGGAGTCAAGCTATCCTGGCTGATGAGGGTTGAAAGCCCAAAACCGGTCCCAGGATGCTTGTTTCCAGTCCAGGGAGGACCTGGCCTGGCAGTTCAGGCTGGACTGTTCCCATTGGGCGCAGGGTCAAGACTGAATTGCATATGGCTGGGTCCAAACTGGAATGGCATGGTGAGCAAAAAAACGATGGATTTAGGCCCAGATCTCTGTACTGGGGTGAATGTATGACATTGTTCTGCATTCTGTCCATCAATTGTTCTTTTTGCAAATATAGTGCAGGGCCTGGTTAGTGCAAATAAACTTTCCAGCATGGACCCTTCTTCTGCTGCTGTTTCAAGCATCAGATCTCAGAGGCTCTTCCCCTCCTAGATACTTATTCAGTGTTATCTGGGGTCATGCAGGAGTGCACTCTTTTCCAATGAGGTGCAGGGCACACCCCAGAGCATAACCATTTCCCCCAAAGCGTGGTACAATGGCTTCCCAGAAAGCACTATTCTACCAAAATGCAATATTGCTGAAGTCTCAACAGAGAAGGAAGATCTAGCTAAACCAACATAAAGGATGGCTAATTTCCATAGCTTCCCTCCCTCCTACATCTGAAAATTCCTTACTTAAGCCTATCAGCTGTCCCCTTCTACCTTTGAAGCTGATGCTTTAGGACCCCTCCCTTTGCTCTGGCATTTCTGCAGGGTCCTCTCACCAACAGGTTAGCCTCTCTGGGGTAAGCCGCTTATCTCTTCATCAAAGCAGTCTGGCTAATCCTGTTAACTCTGACCAATCTGGGCAAGCCACTAGATGGCTGAATTGTGACTTACAGACAAGAAAGTCGTATAACTGCTTTCCTGTACATTTACGGTAAATTGTTACATTCAACAAAAGAATCTTGTTGGTTTTATCAATACCATTCTCCTAAGTCCTTGAATGATATGTTTTGATTGTTCCTTAAGGTGTTATGAATTCATAAACTATTGCAATGTTAACCCTTGATGTACAGTAATGCAAAGCAGAACAAAGTTACTTTCATTTATCTTTCCAGCCCAAAACAACTTTGGTACTGGAAAGTAAATCCCAAAGTAAATCCCAAATAAACATTTTGTTAGAGTTTGCCTGACTTTTGTGATGCAAACCTTGCACAAAATGTTAGTAAATCTGCCCCACAGTGTCATACAACAAATGAGCAACCAAACAAATTGCAAAACAAAGGACATAGTTAAGCTTTTCAGCTTCCAAGGCAACTAAACCAGGTATTGTAGGACAAACAAGAAACCTTTAAGAGATAATTATACTGAAAAGTTGGAGGCAATACATCAATCTACTTCCAAAATGCATGTGCATTGTCCTGTATTTCACATTGATACACATGCAACCATTCTTTTAAATAGTACCACAATACTTTCTAAATTATTACAGTACTGACAAATGGAGCACTAGTGAATAGTGAATAAAACTGCAATTTGACACCTTAACAAATAGATGCCTATAAAAGCAAGTCAAAATTGTCACAGCACTCAGAAGTTCAATTTGAGTACATTAGAGGACTTGTACCCTGGTTCAAACATGGCCCATGACCCATTTTATTCATCAAGGCATAGATTCATGAAGATAAAATCCGCTCGC
Source organism: Lissotriton helveticus (assembly GCF_964261635.1). Taxonomy (NCBI): domain Eukaryota; kingdom Metazoa; phylum Chordata; class Amphibia; order Caudata; family Salamandridae; genus Lissotriton; species Lissotriton helveticus. Next base: position 970,107,314 of record NC_136065.1, on the reverse strand, counting down.
AAAGGGGCAGATTCTCAGAATCTGCCCCTTTGCGACCGGTATTTTTGCATTTGGGATGCATCATCCCAAATGCAAAAATCGCAAAATAAGAAATCGCAAAATTGCGATTTCTTGCATTTAAGGAATCTCAAATTGAGATTCCTTAAATGCAATGCATTAAAGTTTAAAAAATAGCGATTTCGCTAATAGGGCTCGCAAATTACCATGAAGTTGAACTTCATGCTAATTAGCAAAAACTTTTTAAAACGTTTTTTCAAAGTTTTATGTTGCGCACACACATGCCCTAAGGGCGCAACATATGTGCACAGATCAATTTCAGGGGTGCAACAGGGTGTCCTTCGGACACCCCTGCACCCTTGAAATCGCATTCTCAATTTGCGATTCGCTAATTGCAATTCGCAAATTGAGAATGTCTTCCCATTCATTCCTATGGGCCTCTAGGCCCATAGGAATGAATGGGGAGGTATTCCTTAATTGCGACTCGCAATTTGCGCGTCGCAATTAAGGAATTTTAAGAAATCGCTATTTTTTAAGCGATTTGTTCTTGCATAGCATTTTGCTATTCCTTATTAGCGATTCCTTATTTTTCGCTAATAAGGAATTGCAAAATGGATGCTTGATGCATCTGGGGCAAGTTTCCTACAATTCCGACATCATAACCCACTTATCTTCATGCAGTGCTAGTTCAGCACACAACCACAGCGAGGCTTCATAACCTAATCAGAAAGACATGTCACATTAATAATAGGTCATGTGCTGCTATTGCACATCCATAATAGTAGAAGTGAACTTAAACTCTAGTAGACGTGCCAACAGACATAGTACTACCTACTCTGACAACCCTGCACATGCAGTTACACCAAAAGTCAAACGTCAAACTGGATTTATACTCAGTAGATGGATAAACACCGCCAAAGACAATATCACAAGTTATACAATTTCATTTATCAGTCGCAGCTAGGAGACTATACCCAGGGAGGCCATAGGCACAACACAGTTGACAAATGGCAATATGCACGGCTTTATCCAGGATTACCTATTTATCCTGTTACAGGACATACAGCCTAATGTAAAGTAGGGTGAAAACGCTTAGCTCTCCATAAAGATAGATGAGCTGCAACCATCTAGTGGTTCTGGGCCCGGCACAACATAGGCTTAGTGTAGTGCCACTCAATTTGAAGTATAGGTTATATTTTCCACACTAACGAGGGAAGATCCTGCTTAAATCTCTGTGGCCAAGATAAAAACATAAGGTTCACGTCTGCTAAAGTAAGGGGCCTGGCCTTGCATGTGATTGGAAGATGGACACTAAAGGTGATCAGAATGAAGAGTGGTTGTATCAGTTCCTTCACCTCCCCAATATATAACTGCTCCATATCCCTGGCCAGCATGACAACAGCATGAAGAATCACTGACTGAGGGAAAGTAGTCTTCCCCATTGAAGAATGCCATCATAGCACAATACCTTGAAATAGTGACAAGATGGAATCCTGGACATTTCTCAAAGAGGTCTATGTCAGGGTCATTTCAGTTTTACAGCCTATGTATCAAAGTTAGTGGATCATTGACAGAGTTGAAATAGTCTCTAGGTGTGTCTGTACAATGATGCAAACATATAAAACAAACTCTACTGTTGTATCAGTGTTTTAATATATACCACTTTTTGCACCTTCAGGATGATGTAACTGTAATGCCAGAGGTAAATGTCCGCACCACTGACACACTCTTCTTGAAGGTTTGCTACATCTCGGCACTGGGCCACTAAAATAAAAGTATAGCGAATGTCCATGTAATCACGTTACCCTGTATGATCAAGATTTGCTTATTTGTATGGTGATGCCTACGTAATTCTGGTACTAACATGGCACAGTTAGTTTCATATGAGACCAATGCCTCTCAAATACTGATAGACCTGGGCTTTATCAAAGCCACATTACGTCAGTGTTTCTGAAAGGGTAATTGGACTATGACAGCATCTGCCATGTTCTAGGCAAATACTGCTGTGGTTCCGAGGTGGGGCTGGGGCATGGTTACAGAATAAGCCAATGCCTTTTCAAAAATTGAATGACTTCAAAGCAGTCATTCCTACCACACAGTTGGCATTTTCAGAAGAATAGTTTGTCCCAGATCAGACCAAGCCTTAGATTGTCACCAGTAAGGCATTTCCTAGGCTTGGTACAGCCAGTTACCTGGTGTGGCTTTGATTATTGAAGGTAAGTATGGCTGAGGTGAAGGTGCAGTGTGAAATATTTAAGAAGGTATGGCTGCCATGGGTTGCAACATACATGTATGGCCAGTGACTCTGGAATGTTTGTTGAACAGTGCTAAACTTACATGCATTTCATGTTGGTGCCTGTGGAGTTCGATATACATGAAGGTCACATTTAAATGTCTACATAGATTGGTGTGCCTGTGTCCAATGTCAGACTAGTGCTTCTGAGAAGAGGGTGAGAGGTGTCAAGCCAGAATATTACATCTCACTGTTTTCATGTTCTGAGATGAGGAGAGGCGAGTTTAGCAGTTTAATAGTGTCCCATAGATCTGCAGTGCCTATTCAAGTCTCCATTGAATAATTACAGACATTTATATTAAGATGTCTTCCTTTCCCTCTTTGACTTGAATATGGATGTTACAGTAAGTTTATTAGTTAATAAAACCCTAAACATTAAAAGAAGAGACATATATCAATCCATTTCTCATAACCATTCGATCAAAATAAAAAAAATATGATACATGACATCAGGGTAAAAAAAGTAGAGGCTCTAAGACTATTTGCGGAGAAGTCTCTGCTGGGAAATCCCCTTGCCCTTTTAGCAATAGAGCCAGAGCCTGACCATTATCCTATAGGGGTGCATAAGCAAAAATAACCTAATCCTCTGAGGGACTCTCCACTAGCCTACCTGAGATAACTATGAGTTCTAGAGAAACACCCCCATGGTAGCAGCTAACGTTAAAGAAACCTATGTCATAAACACCCATCTATCATCTTTACAAGCTGCATTATACATGGCAAAATATGTGGTGCATGCTAAAGTGCAAAGAGTGGCATCAACCCCTCCAGGCCCAGACTCTATCCAAAAAAGACATCCATAATTTGACCATAGATTTGATGGACACTCATTACAGGTTTAAATGGGTTAAGCTGACCATCCACTTAAGATATAGAAATAATGAGGTTTAGCTAAAAAGAGACCAACCACTTTGTATTGGGTAGCAGCCAATGTGCTTATCCCTCAACATATTGGAGTCACCATCTTAATCCTCTCCTCATCATAATGAGTAATTTAAAACTGTAAAGTGCATAATGCATAACAGGCATAAGACCACAAACAGTAACCTGCATAGTGCCTAATGGAGATAGGAGACAAACAAAATCCCTCCTGCTGGACTCCAGCTAGTCTTAGTGGGATACGCACTATGAGCTTGTTGTTCTTACTTCACGCCTAAGTACCCCATAGCAGCCCACCCCCGGTGTTATCTGTGCACACCCACATCCTCTCATTGGCACCTTTCAAATACAAGCATACTGAATATACTTTTGTGTAGTGCAATCTTTAGATGTTGGATGCAGTGATGGGTCCCACAAAGGTTTATCCACTCCACAGCCACTGGCTGGCTTTCCTAAAGTTTTTATATATAAACAGAATATGAAAAAATATTGTCTGAAAAAATGTTATGACTTAAATATGATTGTAAAATTGGCTGCACATGTTCTATTATTAACTCCAATTAGGTGACAAAATTTAGAACAAAGTCATTACATAAGACATATACCCACAACAACACGGTACTGTCCCCCAATATCCTAGCACATACATGAGCATAGTAAACTAATTTTGTGGTCTTGTCCCTAAGTGTGATGTTGATTGTGTTTGACCATGTACTATTAAGGTTGACAACTCTTATTTATGCATAGCAAAGTTTTAGCATCTATGTTCTTATAACTTGGGGGCTGATTACAACGGTGGACGGACTTCAGTCCTTCCGCCATTGTCTCGGGGAGTGGGACTGCCCGCCTACAAGGTCACGGTCCCAGAGGGTGTATTACAATGCAGCCACCAATACGGCAGCTGCACTTGTCATACATTACATTGCGGTGGGTGCTGCTGGCTGCAGCACCCACCACAAGGTAACAAATGCACTTTTTACATTTCCATGCACTACGTGGCAGGCACCATGCGGTGCCTGCCACATGGTGCAGGGAAATGTAAAGGGGCACCATAGGTGACCCCCAACCCCAAAGTTAAAGTGTCAGGGTGAAAGGGGGGCCCGGTATGGGCCACCAAAGTCAATCCCGCCAGCCTTTCCATGGCGGATGAACCCTCATGGGAAGGCTGGTGGGGATGGACCATTGTAATCCCAACAGCGGTGCCTGGTAGGCACCTCCTCCATTTATGGGAATACGAGGGCCTCCACAGCACCGGCGGGCTCATGGCGGTCTGAGTTTCAGACCGCCACACTACCGCCCACATTATAATATGTCGGGCAGAAAATGACCTCACAATGGAGGTGAGTTCGCAACCTACAGCCTGTCGGTGGCGGGTACACCGTCATGATAATCAGGCCCATGGTTTTTACCATAACTCCTTGACAATTAGGTGGTTTTCCGAAAGTGATGAAGGTCAACCATCTAAGCTCTCACACAATTATTCATCTTGCTGCAGAATGGGTTATAATTTCCTTGGAACGTTGCCTAGGTTTGTGAGTTACAGCATCCAAAACCCTACTCTAGACTTCTACTGTAGTGTATTCCAACATTGTTCTATGGATTTGGTAACCTGTGATTCTGTGGTACTCATATATAATGTCAGATTATAAAAACCAGTGTATTGTCATGTCACCCCAGTCTTATGGGAGCATATGGTGGTGTTGCTCAAATCAAATTTCCTTAAACAACATAAGACAAGAGGCGTTTGACAAAACAGGAGCAGTTTGTTTAATTAAATAGTTTGGCCAGTTACAGGCATTAGGCATGAGGACTGTCTCAATATACATCGACTTTAAGGTTTCTTTATATCCAATATTATAAAAAGCAATAAAAGGTTGCCGGCGTACCATAAATTGTGAGGAATGTAAGTTGCTGCCTTTAGGGTCATAAATGAATGGTCAGTGGTTACTACAGGTGGAGCTTGAACTGAATGGACACCATGGGCCAGATGTATGAAGCTCAAATGGGTTCGCAAACGCCGAAATTCGCAATGGTATGTATGTAGCAAATTTCAATGCACAATAAGGAATCGCAAATTTGCGATTCCTTATTTTGCGATGGCATTTAAGGAGTCGCAAAATTTGCGATTCCTTAAATGCAATGTATGAAGCAAAAAAAATGTGCTAATTGTCCCTAAGGAATCGCAAATTACCACCAACTTTAAGTTGGTGGTATTTTGCTAATTTCTTGAAAAATGCCAATGTTAGCATTTTTCAAAGTGCCATGTGATGCACATACATGCCCTTAGGGCATGTATGTGCACCACATGTGCACCCATACTTAATTTAGGGGTGCAACAGGGTGTCCTTTGGACACCCCTGCACCCTTGAAATTACTCTCAATTTGCGATTAGCAAATTGCGAATCGCAAATTGAGAATAATTTCACATTCATTCCTATGGGCTTCCTGGCCCATAGAAATGAATGAGAACTTATTCCTTAATTGCGTTTAGCAATTTGCTATTCGCAATTAAGGAATTTTAAGAAATCGCTAAAAAATAGCGAATTTCTACATACATACCATTTGCAATTCTCAAATAGCGATTCCTTAAAAATCGCTATTTGAGAATCGCAAAAGTTTATCTTGACAAAAAAGTCGGGGAGGAGCCAAGCAGGCATTCTAAATGGTCGCATAGTCGCTCGGCTCCGCGATACCTTTTTCCCCACACGGCTATCCTGCCACATATCCTGGCCCACGGAGGCATACTTCGATTGAGGAAGATAACGAGCACCTACCGTTTGCTCCCGTAGCTCCTGTATGCCGCCGTTCCCGGGATTTCTCCCCGAATGTTCTGCGGCCCACGAGGTGGAGAGACCGGGGCGTTGATTAGGCGGGGCCTCCGGCCGCAACCACAGCGCCAACGATCGTTGCTGGCGGAGGGGAGCCTTGCCGGTGAGAGCCACTGATCTGAAGAACCGCTGCCTGCGGTGCCTCCCCGCGCCGCTTGACTGAGGCCCCCGAGGGGCGGTGTGGTGGCGAGGACTCGGAGGGGGCGCTTGGTTCCTGCCCCCTCCCCAAGTCTTGTTGCCCTGGTGTAGCCTGAGATCGCCCCCGACATAGGCGGCCGGCTCCCGGGATCCGGCGGGACTTTTAGCCTTCTGGTGACTCTTCCATTCTGGACCCTGTCCCACAATCCGTTTGACCTGAAGACACGTCCTGCAGTGCCCTCGCAATGCGGCCTGGTCCCTGAGTGTGTGCGGGGGGATGGTGTTGATTGGATCAAGATGGCGGCTGGTGCCCTTCTTCATGGCGCACGTCCTGACCGGGTGGCTGTTCCAGAGATGGGGCCGAAATGCTTGCAACGCGTGACAGAGTTCACGCCCCGGGATGTGTTTGAGGCCATAACAACTTTGCACGGAACCATTGATCGTTACGCCCTTGATCTAGGCGTACGGATCAACGCCATTTTTGTTTCGCTGTCTGTGGAGGCCGCGGTTCTACTTCAGGGGTTGGCCGCTGAACTTGATACTGTCATCATGGAGGAGGTCTCGGACCTTCGAGTGCCCTTCGGGCTGTTTAGTGACTGGACTCCTGTGCCCGTGCGACTCGTCTCGACTGCTCGTGTGGCTCTATCCCTGGGACGCATCTCCGACTGGCGGTTGGCGGTGGAGAGTCCCTCTCCTCCCTGGACTGGCCTGGATGTATCGCGGCAGTGGCCGGATTGTTTGACTTTCATCTCCTGGGTGTTTCTACTCCTTGCCAGCTTTGGGAAGTTTATGGGACCGGCATTGTTATTGTCTGATCTTCACTATCTATATTGTGATGGTTTTAGACTATTATGCTTTTTTATGGCCTCGTCCCTTCCGGGCCCGCTCATCCTGTTCGGACCCTCTATACTGTGCTCCGCATTGCTTACTGGGAAGGCTTCGGGCTGTGTCACTGACAGACAGGGCCAGGGATGAGATGGCCTACGGCTTATTTGCTCTATTGCCGTTAAATGATGCAGTGGGTATCTTCACCTGACATTTCATTGAGGGGGTCTTTATGCTCGTTATTTGCATTTTTCCTTGTGGTATTGCTTCCTTCGTGGGATTTCTGTAGTGTTGAGGTACTGGGCGGGGCCGGGCGGCGAGTTATGGGCCCTCCTCCGCTTATGTTTTCTTTTCTTTTCTTCTTCCCTTTCCTATCTTCTATATTTCGGGTTCTCTTAGGGCGACGGGCACGCGGCTGGGGGGTAGGCCATGGCCTTCTGCGGGTGTGCAGGGTGGGGGGTAGCGGGTTGGGGACTGGATTAGTATTTGTTTCTATGGCCCTTTAGTTTCCTTCTTCTTCTCCCTTTTTCAGTGTCGCCATTGCCCATGTGTTTTGCGGGGTGCTAGAGTGGAGGGGCGCGGTTTTGACTCTTTGCATTGTGATGTATTCCTATAGGTTCTGTATCGATCCCCCTATTCCTGACCCTGTTCTGGTTAACAAGTTAACTAGCAGCCATCCCATGATGCAGAAACCGTTATCTGATTAAGCCACACCACGGCACAGGAACGTGTTATCTGATTAGGTCATAACGCTTGCCATCTAATTAGACAAGCAATATTCCTCCAGCCCCTGATAAGGCATACGGAGTTCTCAAAACAAATCAAACCTATGACAACCTGGGAAAAACCCTGCGGCCATTGTTTTTATTTCACCGAGAACTTCAGCAAAAGAAAGTGCTAACGACCAGCTCGTTTGACATCCTTATTGACGTATCTATGTCCATCCTTACGTCAATCTCGGCACCTTACAGGTATAAATATTACCGGTATTGCCTTAAGCAAACACACGCGGTGGTGACGAGATCGGAGCAGCCAGACTTGCCGAAGCCCAGAGCAGAGCAGACCCCGCTGGCGCAGCCCCGCCTTCCTGACGCGCTGAGAACGAGACGCTGCTTTCTCCTGCCGAGAAATCCAGCTCCGGCGCTTCCGAGCAGCCCTCGCAGGCAGCTTGGAATATCGAGACCAGAGACGAGAGATACCATCCCTCATTCATCCTAAATTCCAGGTACAGAACTGAATAACCCCTTGCAGAGAATTCTTGAGTCAGTCACTTGGCAAAACAAACTTAACTTAAACTGCTACTTTCTATTCCCGCCCACGTATTAGGCTTAGGTCAGGTACACTGGGGTAGGCGTAGTTAGAAACACCAGTTGAGTACGATTAGTCCAATGTATATGTGTATGTATCTATTTTATCCATTTTAAACCACCTTATGGCTTAGAAACCATATAAATGTTTTTACAGTATTATTTTATACTTCTGCTTTTATTGTATGCACTTTACTTAACCATAAGTATTGCGATAATATCGATCCATTTCTCTTGTATGAGAAAAGAGACTGATCAATAAATACCATCTTTTATTGAACACGCCCGAGTAAAATAAGTTGTCTTTTGTTTTCACACGACTCTAGAGATACACTCTTGATTAGGGGAGAGCAAAGTTGTCATGTTCTATGGTTGTCAGAAACTAAATCCCTTCTTGTCTATTCAGGGAGGTTCAACTCCTCCTTGCCTATTCGAGAAAGTTTCTAGTGAACTCTGAGCTAGCTGGCAAACCCAAAACTTTAAGTCTAATATCGACAATAGAAGACCTAGTTAACGTCTGGTCTAGGCCTATACTATTGAAGGTATTATTCCAATGCGCAGAGCCTATTGGGATATTAGGAACTACACTACATGGCGCCCAAACGTTTGGAAAGGCGATAAAACTAACGCAAGACATTAGAGTAACTCAGTCGTGCTTTTTCACTCAGACCCCTTTTTTCCCATAATACTCCAAAGACGTCTGGAGTGGGTGAAAGGTCATATCCGCCAAACCTCGCAGGAGGAAACTCCTATGTATGGTTCTTGGTTTAAGTCAACGTTGAAGGATACACTGTTCCAAAATATTGTGCATCTAATCTTTGTTTCCATAAAAAAACCTGATCTGCAAACAAACGGAATAACCTTCCTGTCGGTAAAATGTCAGACAGCGATGGAGAAAGAGAGGCAGCTAGAATAGCAGCTGAACTCGTAGCAGCTGATATTACTATGCAAGAAGCAGACCCGGATATAATACTCATCCCGGTCAACATAAGAAAATCTATAACTTTAAAACTTATAGAAAATGGACTGACACCTAGAGGTGGCACAGTCATATTCGTAATAGAGGCACACGAATATCGGCAGACAGAGGTATTCTATTCATGGATACACTTTCCAGCAGCAAATGCTGTAACAAAGCACTTCCACTATTACAAAACAGAGGAACCTCCTAATGAATACACTCCTTTCGAGGAGGTGGAAGTACCACTTAAATTTCAAGAGCACCTGCTCTTGTTTAATGGCGCCCTAAAACATAATAATCACATCACCAGGCTCGGTCCATTAGGTAGACCAGGAGCAACGTGGCCGGTCCTAGCCGGATACACACCACATCCAGACATCGAAAGAATGTCTGCAGCAGATCTTTTAATACAACTAAAACAATTAATAAAAGTACATAGACAATTAGTCCAATATGTAATGCGGACTTCAACGATTCAACCAGCAATTAAAATTCCACAGCTGACCCCTCATCAGGGGAACACAAATAAAATTACAGCACAGAACATACAGTCCTGCCTAGGTAAAGTACCAGCTAAACGGGAACAAATACCATTCTGGTTAGCACAAAAAATCACCCAAATAGAGGCGGTGTTTCCAGACACCACCCCGTTGGAAAAACACAGGATTCTGACTATCTGTCTTCCAATGGGAATCGCACCACACTTGGAGGACTGTGACACTTGGGGTACAGTCTTTGCTTCCATTTACACAAAAACACATGGCGTTCCATCCATCTCGGTAATACCAGATGTGCTAAAACAAATTCAAGATGAATATGGTCCAGAACCCGCTTTAACTCTTGGTATGAAATTACTAAAAGACTTCAAGCAGGTCTCGGCTATATTACTAGCCAATATAAAGGGAGAAGCAGCAAACGTGGCGATCCGCCAAAGGTTAAAAGAAACAGATATAGCAGACCAACCAGCTGAAATTGCCAGAATTATAGAAAAATCCTATGAGGAACTAGGTAGAGATAGTTTAGGTGGAATACCAGTAAAACCCCGACTGATTGAAAGTCCTGAAAAAGTATTTTTTAATAATAATTTAACATCACAAAAAAAGAGCTGGGATGGAAACAAACAATCCAATCCTAAAGAAAAGAAATTCCAGTCCAGAGGAAGGTCTCCTCGGTGGAGAGAAAGATCTCCAAACCAAGGACACAGGTCTCCCCAAAGTGAGCCCTCTGGGAAAAGATACAACCTTAGAAATAGGGATAATATTAAGAAGCCTGATAGATATCAAGAAATTGATACACGCCCCTCTCAATCTTTTCAGACTTCCTCGCAGAAATCGGAAAGAAGAGGACGATCAGAACAAAGAGAAGAGCACGCCAAGTCCAAAGACAAGGAACCTGCTCATCTAAAAAAGAAATTACAATTTCCAAAAAAGAAGGTAGCCAGTATTAAAGTAGTTAACAATGCCGAGAATACTGAGGACACAACTGAAAAACGGAGAATGGGCTCAGACAATGCTAGACAGCGCAGCAGAAGTGAGCATAGCTCGCAAAGTCCTTATGAATCATCTGGAGACAGTGGACACGAATGAATATCTTCAAGTGGAAACTGCAGACACCAGAGTTAGCAAACCTCACAAAATATATGAAATAACTTTACGTATAGAAGGGGATAAGACTAGAAAAATAAGGGGCCTATTTTGGGATAATCTCTCCAAGGGCTATGACATCCTTCTAGCTGAAAAAGACTGGCCACCAGAGTTTGTCAGGGACTGCCCTCATGGCGAAGAAATAATTATGCCTGCCTTCTCAAATCATATCCCAATTCATAAAAAATACACACTTGCCAGAAAGTGGGCAGTAGCTCAAGCTCCTGCTTTATATAAAAATCACGTAGGATGGGATGAGGACTCTCCTCCTCACAAAATCCAGTTAAAAACACAACCTACTGCACAAAGACAGTACCCAATTAAGCAAGACGCTAAAAAACAGGTAAAAGAAATCCTAGATCAACTAGAATACCAGGGGGTGATTGAAACTTGCACCTCACAAATGAACAACCCTTTGTTTCCGGTTTCCAAACCAGACAATACATATCGTCTAGTTTTGGATTACAGACACCTTAACTCATGTTGCAAAACTTTTGCAGTGCAAAACTCGCATAGTGCTGCACTAATGAATAACATAGTGCGCAAAAAATACAAAACAACATTAGACATCTCTAATGGATTCTTTTGTCAAAACATAGCACCAGAGAGCAGATATTTATCCGCATTCTCAATAAATGGCGCTCAAAAACAATTCTGTTGGTTACCCCAGGGGTTCAAGAACAGCCCAGGATTATTCTCAGCGAGAGTAACAGAGTTACTACAAACATATGATGACGAAGCATTATCTTATGTCGACGACATATACCTAACAGATGATGACTTGGATACTCACTTGAAGAGAGTGAACACCATAATACTTGGGTTCGCAGCAGAGGGTTACAAATTCAACTTTAAAAAATCTAGAATTGCCCATCTAACAGTCCTGTTCTTAGGATATGAATTATCAAGTGAAGGCAAAAGCCTGGCTGACAATTTCCTCGAGAAATGTGCCGTACTCCAAGCACCTAGAACACTAAAAAACCTACAGTCAATTCTAGGCTTCCTAAATTTCGGAAGAACATACATTGCAAATTACGCAGAAAGGGTCAAGCCCCTTTATGATCTAATAAAACCAGATTTTAAAAGAACCAATTGGACTCAAATACACACAGAAATTCTGAGATCCTTACAAACAGACATGTTAATAAAAACAAAATTAGAAACACATGATAACACACGCAATCTTGTGATTCGAGTCATCCCAGGAAGATGCGGATTCACATACCTGACCTCTAATGAGGGAGAAAAGGTACCAATTGCATTCAAATCACACTTGTACACTAAAGCTGAAATGAAATTTAGCCCAACGGAAAAAATTCTAACTGCAACACAGACAGCTATAGCGAAAGAACAAGCCCTGGCACAAGGTAAACGAATAATAATCGTAACACCGATACCAGCCCTAGAAGCTGTAACAAAAGCAAGCATTCCAAATGCTAAAGCGCTCCATCCGAGATGGATACAATGGGCTAATTCTCTTGCTGCAACAGACGTGGTATACGAATTTGATCCCAACTTAAAAACACAAGAATTTCTCCAATACGAATTCGAATGTCCTCCGCCGACCGAAATTCTGCCTCTAGAACATTACGGCTGTATAATATATACAGACGGATCAGCACAACCCGCAGTGGGGGGTAAACAAGCTTACAGTGCTGCGTGCGCGATTGTTAAAGGTCGCTGGCACGAAGGGAAGTTTAAACCAGCTATCACTAAAACACAATCTCTAGGAGATTGTACAGCTCAGCGAGCTGAACTACTGGCATTCAAGATGGCGCTTGAAAATACCGATCGAGAATTCCCCACACTCATAGTGTGCGATTCGTATTATTGCGTTCAGTCTTACAATGAATACTTGCAGATCTGGCTTCAGAATGGTTTTAAGGATGCAAAAGGAGGCACAATCAAGCATAAAATGCTCTGGGAACAAGTAGTTCTTTTACAAAAAGAACTACCAAAGACTCACGTGATACATACACTGAGTCATCAACGTGATGGCGTTCACGTTGCAGGGAATTCATTGGCTGATGAGGCCGCAAAGGCAGCTGTGCAAACGACTTCCGTAGCTGCCATCACACGGTCAGAAACAAAAATAGACAGCGAAATATTACAGGCTGTCAGCGCTACAGAAAAGGATTCGATAGAAACACTCCCGAAAGGCTTTCCAGTAAAATACTCATACATAACTGATGCAAACAATGTTCCTTTTGCTCGAATCCCTGGAGTGGGGTATAGGGCAATTCCAAACACTGAACATAGGTTAGGACTAATCATAGCGGCACACGAAGGGCTTGCTTCTGTACATGCTGGCGTCTCAGCCACAGTATCATTATTAAAACAGAGATACTGGTGGCCACAAATGAGAAGACAAACACGGAACTATGTTCTAGAATGTGAAATATGTCAGAGAATGAAAGTATCAACGGTGAGACGACCAGCACAGACGCCCCTTCTAATCTCAGATAAACCATTAGCCTGTGTTTATCTGGACCACTGTGGTCCCTTACAAAGGGATGGTAACTATAAATACATCCTGGTCGCAGTGGATTCATGCACGAGATTCATATGGATGTGGCCCCAGCGATCGGCTGACGCCAGAACTGTTATAAAAGATTTGCGAGTCTTTATCGGCACATACGCAATTGGCATGCTACATTCTGACCAGGGTCCTGCTTTTAGCTCTCGAGCTTATAAGGAGGCCATGACCAGCATGGGCATTGCATTGCGGTACTCTTGTCCATTTCATCCCGAGGGAAACGGAATCGTAGAAAGAAAAAACCGTGACATAAAGCAATCTATAACAGCAAAGGTATTAGGTTCGGGAGCTGGGTGGGTCAAACATCTAATAAGTGTCCAACGTAGTCTAAACAACCTGCCAAGAAATTCTCTGAAGGGATTCAGTCCGTACGAATTATTGTTTGGAACTAGGATGTTAGTCTTAGATCTTGACAGTCAGACTTCAGTGGTGAAGGAAAAATGATTTGATATCAAAGATCGTTTGGCTATTTTGCAGGACTTAAACAAAACAAGGAAAGACCTGAGCAACATAAAGTTGAAACAGCAGCCAACAACCACTGAAGAACCACCACCTGTCCCAGCAAGACCTGTCGGGGATCTAGTCAGAGAAAAGATCGCGGTAAAGAAGGAATTTGGGCCTTCTTACAGAAAAGCAGTTCCTGTCTTGTCTATCAACGGGACAAGATCAGTTGTACTACCGCCGCTTGCTGGTAAAAAGGAGAACCGAGTTGTATCCATCGATCTGGTAAAACCACAATCATGTGGCCGATAACAAACAGTAGGCCAAGTGGACTCCCGATAAGTAGTAGAACACCAAGTTTTGCTACCAATACAGAGGTCCTAACTAAGAGGCTAATCACATTCGAAAAGCCTACAGAAGAACAACAAGTACTGTGCAACAATGCAATGGAACTTAAACCTCTGAAAACCCAAATAAAAACATTTAGTAAAGACACACCAACCTACAATGAAGTAACAAACGAATATGCAAGAAACAGTAATCCTGAAGCAATTGGAACAATTGACAGAACTGCATCCGGCTACTTCATAAACTTCGATGATTCCTCTGAAGACCTCAGTGAATCAAAAACACAGCCATCAACAAAAACCTTTAAAGATAAAGCTAAAGAACTTTTGAAACAACTGAAAGAAACCTATCTGATTTCTCCATGGATTGAATTTTGGATTGGCTTTGGTGCATTTATCCTCATACTTTGGCTCATCATGGTACTAACTTTGGGACGCTTCATTGAGGGAAAATATGCTAAAATGGACACAGCAAGTCAGAAAATCAACTTGATCCTCAAACCACACACATCTTCACACGTCGAGAAAAGAGAACTTTCTTCAGTCAACTTCACAGCCAATCCTATACCGGGTGGGGTAGCATGGGACAATACTGACTACGAAATTTATGGTCCGGTCGAAATCCTGAGATATCCACACCAAATCAAGATCTCATTGAGTGACTTTGTAAAACCAAGCTCATTTGCTGATGATTGGGACTTTGAAAGTATAAACAATATGATGTCTGACCTAGTGATGTCTGCTAAATTTACCAAACATGATTATTTGCAGGGTTCGACTAATTATGATAGTATGTACTGTTACAACCACTATGGTAACCATTTTTTACATAATTCGGCACAACCTAGAAATGTTTTAAATTATAATCAATGGGAACATTGTGCAACCCCTTCAAAAGGAAGCTCAAGAACCTTTTATGACAAATATTCATACTTTTCAGGGTTCAACACAAGTAATGCTGAAACATTTTATTTTAAATTGTCAAATAAGACAGGGACAAAGACCATGCTAACAAACACGAAATTGATATATTCAGACTCATTTTTTGAACAAATGAATACTTTTGGTTTTGATTATTGGGACAAAAATGTTGAAGTAAAAAGTGTTTGGGGTACAAAAGAATGGCAAGTACAAGGTATAGAATCATTGTTTAGAGCCTGCATGATCCCAGAACAAATTATATTTTTAAATGACACTGTTCAACAAACCACCTGTCTTGGCTTAGCCAAAATCAAAGACTTAAATAAACCGTCTATTCCAAAGCCAACAATGGACAGCAATAGCTCTACAGATGAAGAGATAGACGTAAACTATGTATTAAACCAAAACAGAACACATCCTGATTGGAAACAATGGTTGATCTGGCCCACAGATACTAATAACTGTCAAGATAGATTCCTGAACAAAACACAGGGGTTCACATTGACCAGGCCAGACCCTAGATATTCCCAAAGACAACACCCAGGGATAATACCACCTACAGTGTGGGCAAATTATGCCTTCAATGGCTACAAACTTCCACACTGACAGAAATTAAGCAACACCTAACTTTACTTACTGATGGTGCTGACTTGCGTGATTTCATTATGGGACCGCGCAAACAGCGTCAAAAACGCTTCATAGCAGCCTCTGTATATGCAGCTTACAACGAGGCCTGGAAGGTTACTCAAATTGAGACAGCGGAAAGTATACGGGAAATTGACCGTATTAATTTGGAAAAATCACTTTCTGTAGTGGACAATGGGTTAATGACTCTGTCCTCCAGAATTTTTTCTTTGGACAGCATTGTGTCTTCAGCAATCGACATAATATCGCAAGACTTACTGTTGTTACAACACGGTCAGTCTCAATTGCGTTCTATTGTACAGCTTGGCTGGACGTTACAAAATCTGCGTTCAGGCTATGTGCCTTGGCGTTTAATCAACACAACGTCACTATTCAATATCTTTAACCTTACTGATAAACAAATCAGTATGGCACAGAAGGGTGCTGATTATACAATCCTGAGCATTGAGAAACTCGATAGATTACCAGTGACAATGTCAGAACGACCTGTCAGTGAATGGATAATACATGGGATAATTAATATTCCAATATCAACCTTCAGGTTTCAATACTGCCAAAAATATATACAGGCTGGCATGTACGAAAAATTGGGAAAAGGGTACATTAAGTCAACATGGAATTTGCCCTATACACATGCATGTGTCAGTAATAAAGGACAGAAAGTGTTTCTTAGTGGCAATAATTGTGCGATGTCACTAAGCGGTACACTTCTGTGTAATGGAATTAGTTTGCATGGAGCCTGTGAAGGGAACTCAAATAACCTTTCATGTCACCAGCTAGGCACACCTGCAACAGATATAGAACCATTTTTTCAAAGACTCTATAATGGGAGTTACATTCTAATTGTGGACCGCAGATGTTGTAGTCTTATGCCCGGGACTCCTTATCTCGTAACTACGACTGCGAAGGTCAAGTGCTGTGGACGCTTATTGTTCCCCAGCTCCTTTCCAGACAGGGAGGCAAGGGCATTGGCTAACTTGAAAATTACTTCTATTCGAATAGATACTTTAAGCAGAATGAAAACAGTGCTTCTTCAGACGCCGACCAGGCTCACGTCATCAAAAGAAACGTATGATCTCCTAGTCGCAAGGACGACTGCAGAGATTCACTCATTGTTATCAACTAATTCCCCCATACATTTCGCAGAAATCCTGAATGAAATCTTAAATATTTCTGATACCAGTGGAGTCTCAAAAGTATTTAAGACAGTGTTTTCAATGGCATTAACACCATTCAAAGCCATACTGGGTATTTTTCCAGATTTCGTCCATTCGATTTTTGGCGGACTTCCCCTCATTTTGGGACTAATTGCAGGAATCCTATTCTTAGTCCTTATATTTCGTTATGGCAAACCATGTCACAGACAAAACACCTGCGACAAGGGAAGAAACAATCCGAGCCATTGGATACCGGGACCGGATATCAAAAATCCTGGGACTTTCCCGGCTTAGAGACCTGAACATGACTTGGTTTCTTTCATTTCAACCAATGTGGCATCGATGTGTTTTACCTGTATTAAGGTGCTTGCTGTGCGGAGAAGAATGCGTGTTGGACACCTGTCTGACGCTACAATCAGATGCGCCAATGGATGCAGAAACATTGTTGAGTCCAATAACGGCTCATGCTTTGTGCTGCCCTCAACGGCTACCAATCCTGATGACGGCATTCATGGAAACTTCACCACTACGATTAAGGGGTAGTGAAGTTCAAGATGAAAGCAGCATCGATCAGGTACGACCTTCTGTCAGCAATACTAATCAAAACGTCAATGGAGACAATCATGCGCACGAATGCATGGTTACACCTTTTTCCGAGTTAGTGGAACTCTCCCAGGAAGCTGTTGACAGCTTTTTCGACAGTCTAAATGATATGATGTTCTCACCTGAGCAGAAATAGAGACTTTTGAGCAAGCTAGCACACGGCGTTCCCAACACCCTGAATTTGGCCTTCAACTTTAATGATAAAATTACATGAACAATTTCCCCTCCAGTTCACGGACAGCAATTTTTTCAGCAGCCCCAAAATATTTTTACGATTTTTTCGGGACACTAATCATCTGCTTAAAGTAAGAACTATTCTTAGAGAACTAAAATTTCTATTTTTAGAAACTTTATAGACATTAGCTGCCCGCTGGTATGTTCATAATTATGTTTATTCTGTGATGAAATGGTCTCGAACTTTTTTTTCTGTATTAAGAGCCATTTCATGTGTAAATTCTCATATACAACTTAGCAATAGTGTATACATATGCGTGATTACTTTAGCATTATTCTACAGCGTGAGTGCATATAATACATGTGACTGCTTTTTCCGTATATTAGATAATTTCGAAATGCATTATGTGTATTTTGGGGTGGTAAGGTATACACGATACTCTACAGTATGTTTTACTATGCCTAGATTCGTAAATATGGCCATAGTTAGCGTGGAGTGGGTGTGATGTATTCCTATAGGTTCTGTTGCGATCCCCCTATTCCTGACCCTGTTCTGGTTAACAAGTTAACTAGCAGCCATCCCATGATGCAGAAACCGTTATCTGATTAAGCCACACCACGGCACAGGAACGTGTTATCTGATTAGGTCATAACGCTTGCCATCTAATTAGACAAGCAATATTCCTCCAGCCCCTGATAAGGCATACGGAGTTCTCAAAACAAATCAAACCTATGACAACCTGGGAAAAACCCTGCGGCCATTGTTTTGATTTCACCGAGAACTTCAGCAAAAGAATGTGCTAACGACCAGCTCGTATGACATCCTTATTGACGTATCTATGTCCACCCTTACGTCAATCTCGGCACCTTACAGGTATAAATATTACCGGTATTGCCTTAAGCAAACACACGCGGTGGTGACGAGATCGGAGCAGCCAGACTTGCCGAAGCCCAGAGCAGAGCAGACCCCGCTGGCGCAGCCCCGCCTTCCTGACGCGCTGAGAACGAGACGCTGCTTTCTCCTGCCGAGAAATCCAGCTCCGGCGCTTCCGAGCAGCCCTCGCAGGCAGCTTGGAATATCGAGACCAGAGACGAGAGATACCATCCCTCATTCATCCTAAATTCCAGGTACAGAACTGAATAACCCCTTTCAGAGAATTCTTGAGTCAGTCACTTGGCAAAACAAACTTAACTTAAACTGCTACTTTCTATTCCCGCCCACGTATTAGGCTTAGGTCAGGTACACTGGGGTAGGCGTAGTTAGAAACACCAGTTGAGTACGATTAGTCCAATGTATATGTGTATGTATCTATTTTATCCATTTTAAACCACCTTATGGCTTAGAAACCATATAAATGTTTTTACAGTATTATTTTATACTTCTGCTTTTATTGTATGCACTTTACTTAACCATAAGTATTGCGATAATATTGATCCATTTCTCTTGTATGAGAAAAGAGACTAATCAATAAATACCATCTTTTATTGAACACGCCCGTCTCTTCCTTTTCTCTACAATCTGATGAAACTAAGAATGCACGTACTGACTGAGTAAAATAAGTTGTCTTTTGTTTTCACACGACTCTAGAGATACACTCTTGATTAGGGGAGAGCAAAGTTGTCATGTTCTATGGTTGTCAGAAACTAAATCCCTTCTTGTCTATCCAGGGAGGTTCAACTCCTCCTTGCCTATTCGAGAAAGTTTCTAGTGAACTCTGAGCTAGCTGGCAAACCCAAAACTTTAAGTCTAATATCGACAATAGAAGACCTAGTTAACGTCTGGTCTAGGCCTATACTATTGAAGGTATTATTCCAATGCGCAGAGCCTATTGGGATAATAGGAACTACACTACTGCATCTGGGGGTTGTGTTTTCATTTCTCCTGCCATTTGTCTTTTATCCCCTGATGGGCACTCCCCCCCTCCCCCCGTATTATCATTGTACTTAATATCCTGATTCTTATACCTTCGCGAGAATGGGAGTAACTGTGCGACACCATTTTTCAGTTCTTTATTTGAAAATGAACCTTTTTCATCCTGACCCGAGCTGCTGTGTTTACTTATAACTACTGTGCTGTTTTGATACTACATCCCGTTCTGGTTTGTTGCCACTGTACGTAATGCTTGCAATGTCTGATCTTTTAGCGGCCAGCAGTGATGGTTGTAGGCCCATCCTTGTAATCGTACTTGCTATTAAATAAAGGTTCAATAAAAAAATTTTAAAAAAAGTTTATCTTGATACATCTGGCCCCATGTGGCCAGTGCTGGATGTGTCCAGATGTCTGGAATGGGAAGCATGTGATCACTATGGGTGCTAGGCCCTGATTGGATATGTCTTCCTAACTCATGTGGCATCTAAATTTCTGGTGTTTTTAGAAGCGCTTACCCCCACCGGCTATATGTGCTTTATGGGGGCAATCTCTCCTGACCATTTTAATGTCACTGCGCCTATCTGTGGAATCGATCAAGAGTTTCCTGCCTGAGTGTTTGCCTGCAGGCTCTGCACCCTCCCACCTGTGACCCATCAATCAGTAATCTTGTTCCCGGGTCGCAGGCCCTGCCTGACTACTTACTCGCATGTCAAGGTAGATGAGTTCAGAACGGGTGATTCTATTAATGAGGACGATAGTTCATTTTTGTCGACAAGAGCATCAATATTCGTATTAATAGTGGTAAGTTTTTTGTGCTTCATATAAAAGATAGCACTCTTTAGATAGCTACATCAACTATTTATTTGTGGTACACCCTGGTATGCAGCCGGCTGCCTCATATAGATGGTGATGTCCAACAAATATAGTCTTTCTATGAGGTGACATTATTTAGGTTGATGTTTGGATGAAATTCAATAAAATGTCTATAAAATGGAATGAGGTTTTGCCCCCCAACATTCCAAATTAAGAAGAGATGTCCTCAATGTAGCACAGCTATGTTAATGGACTGCTGTCGCAAGTGGCAAGGACATCCTCTGTGCCACCTATCATTTTTAGGTATGTACCATACCCAAAGGTGAAATAGTTGTGGGTTAGGATGAATAGGTCTCATTTATGGGTTTTTTGCCCTGTGACAGCACAGCAGGCACTGCTACTGTGCTGCCCTATGGTAAAAGAAAGGGGCAGGAATTTGCCATATCTATTAGATGCAGCGCATTCCTGTCCTTTTCCCCAGCGTCGGCGCCCAATGGGCTGCTGTGCGCCACTGCGGGCACATTTGCACCATAGTACAAGGGTGCCTGGATTGCGGGGATGTTTATTTTCCTGCACAAAAACAATCACAAGAGGCTTTTTCCTCTTTCTGGGTGTGCTGCAGAATGCAGCACACATAGGAAGCGGAAAATTTAGGAGAAATAAAGATATTTCTCCCTGTTGTGCCTCTCTTACGCCTCTCCTGGGGACGCGTACGTTTTTGGCAATTGCCTCAAACTTACGAAAGATCGTAAATCTGGGTCAGTGTCAAAAAGCCATGGATGTTGCTGGGAACACCCCCAGCAACACCCATGGAACACCCCTTTCACACAGTTTTCTACATGAAAGGGGCACATATTTATAAGGCCATAAAAAGTCAAGTAACATGGTCTAATAAATATGGCAGTGGCACATTGCGCCACTGGAACGTCAAAAAAGTGACATAATGGCGGCACAAAAGTGCAGGTAGGGCCTCATAAATTAGGCCCATAAGTATTTTTCAGACTCATATAGGTATCTTTAATTGCTTTTTTCACATGAATGATATTAATATTTTGATTGCCCCATATATTACAAATAACTTTAACTAACAGAGCGTAAGTGTATATATGCACATCAGGTATTTGCAGTACCTTCTGTTTTTGAAAGACTTGCTTCATATGTTAGAGACTCCCATGTGAAACTGCCATGCTGCACTGAAACATCGTCATTATGTTTTACTCTAAAAAGTGCACATTTCTTCATGAATTTCGTATTTTGACTTAGTCAACATCTTTTATCTATTTTCAGATGTCAGGAAAGATGGATGAAAATGAATTTGTTGCCGTAACAAGCACCAACGCAGCCAAGATATTTAATTTTTATCCTAAAAAGGGAAGGATTGCAGTAGGCTCTGATGCTGACCTGGTGATATGGAACCCGAAAACAGTAAAAATTATTTCAGCAAAGATGCACAATCTGGTAAACATACTTATGATCTTAATTCAAAGTTTGGATTCTGCCACAGTTTACATTCTGGGAAAAAGCATAATTTGTTTTATCTGAATACAGTATTGTGACCGTGTAGAATATTCTGATAAATGTAATAGAGCATATGTCTTACATTTATATAAGACTCATCATGACACATGGCCTGATCAACTACAGTGCTGAACAGTGGCTTGGTACTTTTACTTTTTGCATAGTATGGAACTGTGCAGACAACTCAATTCTCCTCAATCTGTTTGGATTGGGAGTCAAACGTGGGTCTTCCTATAAAGCTATATAATTAATTTTAGAAGGTTCTCTATCACCTAGGATCTTACAGTAAAATTAAAAAAGAAGGTGATTAAAGAAAAGCAAAAGCAAGAAAGAATAAAATGATAGATGTAGAGATATAGCCCCATGATTTGAAAGTGAAGTAGAGAAAAGTCAGACATGTTTTTCTGAACCGCTAAGTTTCCGAAACTTTCCTTGAAAACACCATGTTCAAGAGAACTACTTTTGTGAGCATTTTCCATATCACTGTCTGCTTATTATAATACCCATCGCCAATCCCCGTCAAATATTCTAGGAGTGCTGCAAATATCTCAGGTACTCTGATTACTTTTAATTCAGTAATAGTCATTGCTCCAGAAGTTAAGAACCCCAAATGCCAGCTATTGATGTAGACATGGTGAAGCACTATTTGTCAATAAATGAAGTATGACTTAGCAGATTGTATTGGTAATCAGAGTTTATCAATAATATGCTTGATCAGGCACTCAAAGCATGTTTGTAATCTGGGGTGAAAATGATTCTTCTGTTAAATGATACACCCCCATTGGCATTGTGAGCACCCTAGTGGTTTTGCATCAGTTACTTTTATCTTCAACCATGGCGGAATAGCAACTCCATGTGAGAAGGTAAACAAGCAGCACTGATGCGGGTGACAAGTCCACTGCCTTTTCTATTGGAGTTAAATCTGTGAAAAAGAAATGCTCATGAACTCTCACCAAAAGGTACGTCTGTTATCCTAATATCATAGGAAACAGTATCCCAGTCTGTTGTCAGACTATCCATGCGGGTAGCACAGTGTACAGTACTTTTCCACTTACTACAGTTATTGTAGAAATTCTCCAGTCAGACACTGACATTGGAGACATTTCCACAAACTTCACCAAGCATAGCCAAAATAGAAACTCTGTGCTCAACCCTCCACTGTCAAATTGCAGGACTCAAAATATAGAAGAATGTCCACAGCCAATGTGACAGAACACCTACATATTGAACTCTGGTGGATGGAAATTCCACTAAATAAACTCAAGAACAAACTGATAGTCTCTGAATTATAAAATGCTGCTACACTACTAAAGGAAGAACACGTGTAATGGTTTAAAATATTTCTAAAATATTTTAATCTAATCATGTGTCATGGAGTTCTGCTTCATTATCTGTTTTGTCACTTCCAGTCCATTATCCATTCTTGTTGAAATGTCTTTATCTGCTCCTGCCAACCTTTTTTAAATGTTTCTGCAGTGTTTTGGATTTTAAATTTACTCATGAAAACCTGCGCACTTTTCAGTAATACTTTACATTTCTTTCTTGAGAAACTAGTCAGTTTGTTTAATCTCTTTGTATTTTCTTAACCTAGTTCTTTCATATTGCAAACTAGTATCTTTATTTTTTCAGGTTGAAGCTCTCATGCTTGACATGCTAAGATATTGTTTCTGTGTTTGCAGGCTGTTGATTGTAACATATTTGAAGGAATGGAATGTCACGGTGCTCCTGAAGTTGTTATTAGTCAAGGCAAAATAGTTTTGGAAGATGGAAATCTCCACGTCAATCAGGGATCAGGGCGCTTTATTTCAAGAAAACCATTTCCAGACTTTGTTTACAAAAGAATAAAGGCAAGAAGTAGGGTAAGAATAATTAAATATGCATTTCATATTTCATACTGATAGCAGTGGATTTGTACAAGCGTCACATTTTGTAACACAGTGGACTGCACTGTTGTGTTGTATCATATTTTATGTTGATTTTGTTTGGTATTCTAATTTTAACTAATTTAAAAGAATAGGTGCACATTCTTGTTAACCGATCTCTCTAGCACAACTAACGTGCACCATGTGTGTTGAAATGAACAGAGTGGTATAATAAAGCACTATGGAACGTTGTTATAGGTATTTCTTCAGGATATGACATCAAAAGGAAGTACGGCATGAGTTGTAAGATGATATGTTGATAAAGTCTCAGAAAGTTATAAAACAGAGTCTGTTGATGAGTTACAATTACTTAGAAGGGCTATTGCAGAATGAATGGATGACACCGTTAGTACCCCTCTGATAAATTTGAAACAGCTATGCAAAAGATTTTGGCCTGATTTATATTTTAGCGGTAAGGATACTCCATCACAACGTCGACAGATTATCCGTACACCCAACGTAATGGGCACCGTACCCGATTTACATGCGGATGAACCATTGGTGTAACCATGGCGGAAACTACTTCTTCTCTGCCATGGTTATATCCATCCAACAGCCCGATGTAGTAAGGGCCATCAGAGGCTGACCTCTATTTTGCCCACCTAATTTAGAGGGGCTGTTGTTTTCACTCCCATCACCTCCAGGAAAACCCTTTCAGTAAGTGGGGTGAAAACTTCTAAATGCTCCCCTTGCCATAGGCGACATCCTCCATAGGGAAAGCAGCATATTCTTCTTAATTTCCAATTGACAATCCCTCTTTGGGAATTTCTTCTAGAAAATAAAAAAAATATGTTTGATAAACAGCTCCATCATGTTGATGGAACTCTGCACCAAACTATAAACAGCGTTAACAGGAACCTGCATCATGGTGGTTCCTGCGAATGCTTTAGACATGACCGCTGGCTTGACGGTCATTTCTGAATTTGGCAGGTGGAGTAGTTTCAGCCTGGTGGTTGCTAAGTCCTCCACCTGGCCAACAAAGATTACGCTGTTTACCCAAAAATTTAATTGGGCCCTTAGCTTCATTGTAGCCCTCAGGTATCTTAAAAGCTGGAAGAGTACTTAACCTGCCATCCAATACTGTAAGCGTATGTCAACAGGGAGACTGTGAAATCCTGAAAAGCAACAAAACTATTTATGTATTTTGTAACTGCTCTTATCTATAGCTTTTCATGACACAATCCTTATTTTCCTACTTCAAATAGAGTACATAAATAATATAGGGCTAGATGTAGGTAATTCTTATTTACTACTTCTTAAATACCGAATTTTACCGATTCGGTATTTAAGAAGTGGTAAAATTGAGGGGGGGATGTAGGTATTTCAGAATCGGTAAATACCAAATTGTTAAGATTCGGTATTTACCGATTCTGTAAATACCGATTCGGTAATGCCCATTGATTCCTATGGGCCTTGAAGCCCATAAGAATCAATGGGCAATACCGAATCGGTATTTACCGATTCGGTAAATACCGATTCCAGCAAGGGTGCAGGGGGTGTCACTTTGACACCCTCTAGCACCCCAAAGACGGGCATGTGTGCCATGTGGCACACAGACATGCCCTAAGGGCATGTCTGTCTGTCACATGGCTAGGTGTGCATGCACACCTGGATTCGGTATTTTACCACCCAATTGGATTGGGTGGTAAAATACCGAATCTGTAAGGCCTTAGGGACTCTGAAGAGTCCCACCTACATCTGGCAGTTACCGAATCGGTAAAAATACCGATTCGGTATTTTACAGAATCGGTAAATTTACCGATTCGGTAAATTTACCGAATCTGTAAAAATGGCCCCCTACATACCAAATACCCATTTACCGGTCGGTAACGGCCGAAATCGGCCGTTACCGGTCAGTAAATGGCCTCCTACATCTGGCCCATAGTTCTCCATAAGCACCACAGGGGACAAAACAAATTAGATAGAAGCACGATAAAAACTGTTTGATTATTGAAGATCTTTAATGAATATTGATTTGTCAGAAACCGGATGCTCTTTGCCACAATAAGCTTTAATGGACGGGTTGAAGTGGGGAACATAGCAGCAATGCCTCACAAATTAAAGTTCAGCCTGACGCGTTTCGTGGTCACTCCACTTTCTCAAAGGCCAACGAACTGAAGAGGCAGCGGCACAGCACTTGATAAGCACCACTCAAATGTCAGACCCCGCCTAAATGGGCGTGGCCACTCCAGTGGCACGCTGGTCTTTGTAGTGCTCCGTATTTCTCGTGAGCAGCTGTGCAAACGCTCCCATAATGTCAAAATTAAAACCACAGTGGGACGTGAGACATGGCTCGAGTCCCCGCTTACACAATCTTCCTCCAACAGCCCGGCTCCTGTCCCATAAGCAGCGGCGCATTACACGTCGTTGCTGGAGTGCTAATACAACACCGGGGCTCCACCGCGGCTCAGGCAAGCCGCTATTAATCCCAACACGATGCCTGTGTATAGAGGAGCCTCACAACCGGATGCTCTTTGTCACAATAAGCTTTAATGGAGGGGTTGAAGCGGGGAACACAGCAGCAATGCCTCGCAAATTAAAGTTCAGCCTGACGCGTTTTCGTGGTCACTCCACTTTCTCGAAGGCCAACAAACTGAAGAGGCAGCGGCACAGCACTTGATAAGCACCACTCAAATGTCAGACCCCGCCTAAATGGGCGTGGCCACTCCAGTGACACGCTGGTCTTTGTAGTGCTCCGTATTTCTCCAGTGAGCAGCTGTGCAAACGCCCCCATAATATCAAAATTAAAACCACAGTGGACTTGCTGGGTCTATTATTTAAAATAAACCACTGAGTTCACGATACGAATGGGTTTGTTCTTTTCGTCCTTTTCGAGCTGCTGACAAAGAAATTGGTAGTGGTGAGGCGGCGGTCTCATCAGGCGGAGATTGCGATATATATATATATATATATATATATATATATATATATATATATATTCACTCAAAAAAAACTAGGTTTCAGCCACGTTATAGTTAGGAATTAGCATTTAAAAAACCTTAGAAATTCACTGAAAAAACCATAGGTTTCACACATGTTATAGTTAGCTGGACATTTCACTCATACAAAACCATTGAAATTCCCCCGTTATAGTTAGTTCAGCTAACTATAACTCGTGTGCCAGCAATGCACTGCCGGAGGTTGCATTGCGTTTCTACATGGGGTGCAGCTAACATGCTGCTCCCCATGTAGAAAATCAATCGTCTTTAGTTTTTGAAAGAGAGAGCAGGTTTCCTCCTCTCTCTTTCAAAAACCAAAGCAGTTTGCTATGGTAGGTCGGGAGCCGCTAGGCTCCCGCGCTACCAGAACAAACTACAGTGTCCCGGGGTAGGCACCCAGGGACACTGCAGGAGCCATCTCTGGGGGGTGGCAGTCCCCAGGTCCACCACAAGGCTCCAGGAGGGGGCCGCACGGCCCCCTCCCAACATTTGAAAGCCCCAGGGGGTGGTGGTCCCTGGGGCTGGGGGGTCCATCACGGACCCCCCTGTTTTGAATATTAGAGCCCCGGGGAGGTGGCGGTCCCCGGGGCATGTGGGGGGGGCTTGAGCCCCCCACAAAGGTTTTTTTTTTTTAAACAAGCCCAAGGGGTGGCAGTCCCCGGGGCTGTGGGGGGGCCATGAGCCCCCCGCATACATAATGTTAAAGCCCCGGGGTGGCGGTCTCCGGGGCTGCGGGGGGGGCGTGAGCCCCCCGCATACCTAATGTTAAAGCCCCGGGGGTGGTGGTCTCCGGGATTGGGGGCCCCTCTGGGCCCACCATTATAATAAAACACATTGCCCCCGGGACTTGCCCCCCCGGGGGCTAATTACGAATTAGACAGGCTTTGTTTTTGTTTTTTCGGGATACGCGTATCCTACGGGCATTCCGCGTTTTAAAAAAAATATATATTTTTTTGTGCCTTGGGGTCCTTGTGGGACCCCCTGAGCAGGCCTAGGGGGTCAGGGTGTTTCTACCCTGCCCCCTTTGCGTTTTTTACGCACTTGTTTTTCAGTTTTCTTGTGCCTCGGTTCGACCGAGACACAAGATGGCTGCCAACACTTCCTGGTTTGGAGTGTTGACAGACAGTTGACAGCCAATTATCATGCAGCTCTTGCTCGTAAAGGTACGCGTATGATCCTCGGAGGATACGCGTGCCCTACTTCTTCCAAAGATATATCTATGATTTTACTTTTGATTTTCTCAGGAACTACTGCACGGATTGACACCATTTAATAAAAAGCGTGATCTGCGAACCAAAGTCTACCTTTTTGCCAAATTTGGTGTAAATCCGTTCAGCAGTTCGGGCTGTAGCCTCACTTAAAAGTCCCTATGGAAAATTGCATGGGGAAAACATGTTTTGGACCCCCTTTTTTTCTCAGCCCCCGCTTGACGAATCACCCCGGAACTTTCAGGTTAGGAGCGTAGCGTAGCGCCCAATCTTCTTGGAGAATTTTTTGAAAATTCGTCAACCGGCGCCAAAGTTATTCCAAATAGAATGTTGTAGATTTCCTATGGAAACTAGGTCCTAACTATAACCACCTACTGGCGACCGCCAGTAGGTAATATATATATATATATATATATTACCTACTGGCGGTCGCCAGTAGGTATATATAGTTAGGATTTTTTCTCTATGGGATTTTTGAAAATTCTATGTCAAATAACTTTGGCGTTTGTGGACGGAATTGGCTGAAATTTTCAGGAAAATGGCACATTTTGTTTCTGAGCAGCCCCTGAAAATTGGGGGGGGGTTCGTCCAGGGGGGGTCGAGAAAAAAGGGGGGTCCCAAAACGTGTTTTTAACATTGAGTTTTCCATAGGGCGGTTGGCCTCACTTTTAGCCCGAACGGCTGAATGGATTTGCACGAAACTTGGCAAAATTGTAGGGACTGGTAGCCCGATGTGCCTTTTGTAGGTCTCAATATATGTGCTACAGTGGATTTTGAGAAATTAACGTTTAAAAAAAGATATATATCTGTAACAGCGGACCGGGCAGCGCTCCAGTACGCGTACTTTTCGCGCAACGGAGCTTTGTGAAGCGAAGCTGATTGGTTCTCCGGCGTCTGTAAACATTCCAAACAGTCCGT
This sequence comes from Lissotriton helveticus, assembly GCF_964261635.1. NCBI lineage: Eukaryota > Metazoa > Chordata > Amphibia > Caudata > Salamandridae > Lissotriton > Lissotriton helveticus. The sequence goes on along the minus strand of NC_136065.1, from coordinate 970,078,431 downwards.
AGCGGCCGCCATCTTGTCTCTCGGTAGGATCGAGAGACAAGAGGAGGCCAAAGCGAAGGGGCAAATGACCATAAGGGGGCATAGTAGATCCTCGCTGACCCCCTAGGTTTGATGTGGAGGTTTTAAAAGGGCCCCGCGGGGCAAAAAAAAAAAATAATAATAATAATCGAACGGCTGAATGGATTTGCACGAAACTTGGTAAAATATTAGGGACTGGTAGCCCGATGTGCCTTTGCTAGGTCTCAATATGTGTGCTCCAGTGGATTTTGAGAAATTAACGTTCAAAAAAAGATATATATCTGTAACAGCGCTCCGCTTCGCGTAACGGAGGTTTGCGAAGCTGATTGGTCATTCTGTCACTGGGCTATAGTTGGGCTACATCTGGCTGATATTTGGGCTACATTTGTTTTTTTTGTCTCTGGCGGCCATCTTTGGGCTACATTGGGCTACATTGGGCTTCATTGGGCTTCATTGGGCTACATTGGGCTACATTTGGGCTCCAACATATATATAGGCCAATGTAGCCCAATATATATTTTTCAAAGTTAATTTTCGTAAAAACCACTGGAGCATATATCTTGAGACATAGCAAAGGCACATCGGGCTACCAGTCCCTACAATTTTGCCAAGTTTCGTGGAAATCCATTCAGGCGTTCGAGCTAAAAGTGAGTCCAACCGCCCTATGGAAATGAAGGAAATGAATGGGTAATTTGTAATTAGCAAATAGCTCATCGCAAACTAGGAATGGTAAAGAATCGCTATTTATTCCTTAAAGTTCGCTATTTAGGAAATGCAAAAAACTTTGATGATACATATGGCGGTTCATCTCTAACAAGATAAGAAGCATAGGGATAGATTTATGATGACTGGCGCATCACCAGGGATGTGTTAGTCATTCTGTGCCGCTGTTCCGTCACCTATGGTGTGCTGCATTTACAATGCGGCGCATCATGGGGCAAAAACAGCACAGATGCGTGATGTATCTGTGCCGTAAAGGTGGCGCATTGCTGGAGTTGTATCGCAAGTGTGATGAAGCTCCAGCAAGGGTCGGGGGTGCCCCTGTCGCAGGGTTTCTGTTCTCACACAGAACTGTGGACAGAGGATTGGAACCTCGGCGAATTAGGGTGCCCCAAAACTCACCTTAGTAATCAAAAACCCCTTAGCAAGCTAGGTACAGTGTCACATTGGATATAACAAACTCTCAATGTTTAGACAATCCAGAATATGAACTTATAGTACCTCAGGATACGTGGAACTCATGAACAGTCGGTCGTTATATATTTCTTAGAAACCAGAACATGGAGTTAAGAAGAACACATGTGTATTTGAAATGTTTATTTACTAATGCCGTCTTCTCAGGCGTAGTATCTTAGATAATACAAGTACACATATTATCAGTAGCAAAATTACCAGCATAGTTACTAGTACATAAAAAGCGAATGGTGACAGTATGTTAACATGCTGTAAATGAATAAGAGTTAGCAACACTTATAAGCAGCCACGGGCCGTGGAGGGAGTTACGGTGGGGCAGGGAGGCGGGGAGGGGGAGGGGCAGGGTGGAGAGGGCTCCACCCTGCTCCTCCCCCTCCCTGCCTCCCTGCCCCACCGTAACTCCCTCCACGGCCCGCGGCTGCTTATATCTCACCCTCCCTAATACACATATTATATTATTTGCTAAGAAGGTCTCTTTGTGTTGGTTTAGGGCGTGCCCATACTTTAGTGTCTTAGATTTGAAGGAATCACATCAGCATACACCAGCTCTCTCTTCATGTGAACCGCATCAACTGTTGTGTATGTGTGTTCGGCAAAGCAATATAAAACCCGCCTCATGCCCAGAATTGGCAGAAGCTGCACTTATGTTATGAGTATGAAGTCGTGGAGATCAGACCTCATAACAATTCTGTATCGTGTTGTTCTTGAAACTTCAGCACTCGCTGTACAGATATAGTTTAACAAGCAAAGCAGATAGTAGAGCAATAACATATTATTCTCATGTAAACCACGATGAACTACTAGGTTGAAAGCTAAAGCAACAACTAAGTGTCGTGTGCAGAAGTTGCAAAAAAGGAAAAATGGCGTTTAAACCGGTAATGAGCCCATGCTAACTTAACACGGTGTAAAGATATCCAGGACCTAGATGACACCTCCCCATGATCCGGAAACGAACTGAATAAGATAATAGAAGTGCCATCTCAGGAGAGCAGATTGCAACTTTATATGTGGATGGTCCGCAAGGTAAAACATTAAAAACTAGGAAAATTTAATGCTAAAGAAAAATAAAACAGCCAAGTACTTTATCGAGTCTTAAGCCAATAGGCAAGCTAAATAATAAAAACTTGACAAATAAGTCAATGAATTGTCAATGAAATGCTAGTACTCAGCATATCAAACATGAAAAAGGTCTATGACATAACTGTGTATGCAAAATAAGCTGCAACAGCCTCCAATAGGAAGTCACCGTCTTCATCCGAAAAGAGTTCAGCCATCCAATTTAAAAGCGGAAAAGAACATACGTGCTCTCCCAGCACCGGATCCTCTATCACCATCAGAGGACAGCTCGGTGGGTTTTCAAGAAAGCTCTGTTCCAAGAAAGACTGTGTTGCCGCCAGTAAATTCCAGGGACCAATTAGTCCATGCATCAATGCCACAGCCATAATCCTTTCGCCAGGACAAACCAACTCGTGAGTAATGATAGGAGTCATTAGCTGATTAAAGTCGACGTCAGGAGAAACCGGTCCGCAGAGACACAAATCAATGGCCCAATCGAAATCACAGGTCAGGCAGTGAAATACAGGCTGGACACAGGTGAAGTAGGAGAATCGAAAAGATAATCCATATGCCGTGCTTAATATCGCCAACGGCATTGTGCCATAATATTCTAGCATGCGATTGCGGAACAGTGTCAGCAGCTGCAGGGCAGGAGCTTGCACAGGAGGGACATCCATATTTAAAAATGTAAAAAAGCACAAGAGCGTCCGCTGGTAATGCAAGTAAAAATGGGAATCCACGAAGCACAGTTGAAAAAAATAGAATGAAAGAAAGCAGGGATGACTCCAAAGATTTTCTCAAATGAAGTCACGAGACCACTGGTAACAACTTTAAAAAAGTGCGCCAGGGCCTTTGTGGAGGACGCGTTAAAGATAGTCCGAACCATCTTGCTGAAATGGAAAGGCGAATCAGTATTGAAAAGGGTCTGCACCTCTGTACGGGTGTTCGCTATGTGAAGCACGAAAGTTTCACGGGCCGAACTCAAGGCCACCTCTCTCTGAGACAAAAGAGCTCTTATTCTTGCCATGCCGTTGAAATCTGCTCCCAAGGTTGGTATTTGTGGCCAGATTGAAAACTCCCTATGTTCATGTGTGGGAGGAAATAGAACATTTCTGCAGCAAATAACCCGTTCACTTACTGTTACGATAAAAGGAATACTTTTAATTAACCCAGAACAATCTTCATTATTGAGCATCAAATAACTACCATTTTCCAACAACTTGAACGTGGGGATGATAGCAGGAACTGGCGTGCCTTGCAACACGCAAGCCATATTTGGTCGGTGTTTGTTGCATGAACCGTGTAACGGTATGTGCCTACACATTAGTGAATGATCTGGCGTCTCAGTGCATTCCTCTCCATTCAGATAAACTTCTTGATCATCTTTGAAACATCTGTATGTGTATGGAAGCGACCAGACCTCATGAAGAAAAGCACTACCTAAAGGTTCATAACGACCTATTGGTATATATTTCATACAATTTGAAAACTTATATAAAGCAAAAGGCAGCGTTATTAAACCGTGGATAAGGCACGTTGCCAAAAAACCCGCAATCCTCTGCTGATGATGTCACTGAGCATGTCATGAATGATGTAATATGTGACATCATCAGCAGTGGATTACGGGTAATAGTATCTCTAGTTTACTCCCCTATAGCTGTCTTTCTTTTAACATAAGTGTCTGTTTCCTTCCCTTATACTTACTGTTCTTTTTTTAAAAAAAATTTTTTGGTTCACTTCCGGTTCGCGTACCGGCGAGCGAACTGGGAAGCGAACTACGAGAAATAGAGGTTGGCACAGTTCCAAATATTGTACCAATTTTTTAATAACGGGGAGGTAGTTCTGAAAAGAACTTTTTTTTTTATTGTTTTTGTTGTTTTATATTTTTTTTATTATTTTTCTGAACATTTTTTTACTTTTTTTGAATTTTTCTGAACAGTTTTATATTTTTTTGGGTTTTTCTTGCAGGGGGCAATGAAAACGATTCATTGTAAAGGGCTCAACAGGAGCAACAAAACAAAAAAAAAGTATTTATTATTTGGGGCGTTTCGTACAAACTTGCATATGATAGTCAATAGCTCTGTTGATCAGAGTGATGCTTCTTTCTCCGTAGCAAATGAATCCATTGCAATGTACGCAGACGTGTTTTACTTCATGAAATCTCGTTTGAATATTTGGCACCATCTCCCTGCCCTCTGGTCCCGTTACTTCCGGTACAACAGATCTTCTGGCCATAATAGGGAGATTATCTAGGTCGTTACGAAACTGTGCAGCACTGTAGTTGTTAGGATGCCACCTAGTCATATGGCGATGCATTGTGTAGTTTCCGAAACTGTATTTTTTGTCGGTCCCTCTGGACAGTCTATCTTGACATATAAGGCAAGTTACGTATCTTGCATTTACTTTTTTCTGACCTTTGGGAATTTTAAAAAATTGCCAATTGAAGTTTTCTTTCCGGTGAGACGTCCTGGGCTCCTCAGGCAAAAAGTGCCTCTCTTCGTGCTCGTCGTCCTGTTCCTCTTCTTCCTCTTCTTGCTGAATTATAACTTGAGCAGGTGGTCCACTCTTCCTTGGATGTGGTGGAGGTGGTGGGGAAGCACCAGCTGAAGCTACTAAAGAAGCCATTGCTCACTGGTAACAAAGGGTCTTTCTCTCACAATGATGAAAGTCAGAGTGAGGAAAGAAGGAGGGATTTTCATCATTTGGGAAAAACAATAGTTCTCAACCAATGAAAAGTGTTCATTTTAGATTATATGACCTAGTCTTACATCATTAGGAAACCAAAAGTGAAATGAACCAATGAAAAGTGTTATTACCAAGTCACATGACCTGCTGTGTTTACGTTAAGCGCTTTGCAGGGCCTCCCGGTTTGCTTCCAGAAACCTGTGCTTTGCGACTCGGTAAGCGTACCAGTTCGCTAACGTAGCACGTCATATGACGTATCACGCGACAACGCGAAACGTCATGCGGACGGGAGGCGTCACGATGTTGTTTTCTAACGCGGCAGTTGCGGTAAAGAAACGTTTACCGGCTCGCGGTCTATTTCGCGGCATCAAGGTCAGCTAACGGGAAGCTTCCCGATTCGCGAAGCGGGAACGAAGAAAAAAAAATATTTAAAAAAAAATTATTAATAAACATATAAAATATATTTTTGGATTTAAAGAAGAATACATTTTACAGCTACAGATATTAGCTGTTAAAAAACCAATGAAATTCACTGAAAAAACCATAGGTTATAGACCATATATAGTTAGGAATTAGCATTTACAAAACCTTGAAAATTCACTGAAAAAACCATAGGTTATAGACCATATATAGTTAGGAATTAGCATTTAGAAAACCTTATTGTACTCACACAAAACCATTGAAATTCCATATATAGTTAGTTGCACTAACTATATATCGCGCACCCGCAATCCACTGCTGATGATGTCACATATTACATCATTCATGACATGGTCAGTGACATCACTGATGACATCACTGATGACATCTCAAATGACATCACTGATGACATCTCAAATGACATCACTGATGACATCATGACACACCAATACCAGTTACTACATACGCACTCACTGATTCCTACGTCTACACACACATTCACTCATTCACCCATACAATCACTCATACATACAGTCACTCATTATTACAACACTATCATATGCACTCATACACCTATGCAGACAGTCACACACTGCCACTCATCCATGTAGTTACTCACACACCAAGTCAGTCCTGTAAAGAATCAATCACACTTCCATTTCTTCATCTATACAGTTAAACACAGAACACCATACTTCAGTGACATCACTGATGACATCACTAATGACATCTGAAATGACATCTCAAATGACATCACTGATGACATCATGACACACCAATACCAGTTACTACATACGCACTCACTGATTCGTACGTCTACACACACATTCACTCATTCACCCATACAATTACTCATACATACAGTCAGTTATTATTAGAACACTATCATATGCACTCATACACCTAGTCAGTCCTGTGAAGAATCAATCACACTTCGATTTCCTCATCTATAGTTAAACACAGAACACCATACTTTTCACACATATACTAACACATACTTACTCTCTTATACAATCACTGATACAAGTACACATTGATATGCACAGCGTCACACACCTCCCAGCCAGCCACACACACACTCAGTCTTCCATCCATCCAGTCATTCTTCAATATGTAAAACGTATTTAAACTTTACAAAAACACACAGACACTAGATGATGTCATCAGTGATGTCATCAGTGATGTCACTGACCATGTCATGAATGATGTAATATGTGACATCATCAGCAGTGGATTGCGGGTGCGCGATATATAGTTAGTGCAACTAACTATATATGGAATTTCAATGGTTTTGTGTGAGTAAAATAAGGTTTTCTAAATGCTAATTCCTAACTATATATGGTCTATAACCTATGGTTTTTTCAGTGAATTTTCAAGGTTTTGTAAATGCTAATTCCTAACTATATATGGTCTATAACCTATGGTTTTTTCAGTGAATATATATATATATATATATATATATATATATATATATATATATATATATACATGTACCAATAAATCATTCTTTAACAGTTTTTTCAGCAATTACAAAAAGTGTTGCACCTCGTAATGTGGTATAGAGGGTTCATGAGGTTAGAGCTGAATAGCTTATTTTTTTTATTAACTCTGGATAAATACTTTCTTTAAATTGAAATTGAGGTAAATGTTAGGATCCAGGTGAAGTGCCCTAGGTCTATTTCAGCTATGGCACTCATGCCAGCACAGGGAAAGTCTAGAGAGTAGACACTGACATGGTTCTGCCCAGAGGGTTCAAGGACAGGACAGCGTAAACTGTCATTTGTCTTTAAAAATTTAATCAAAGTCTCTGTTAGTGACAGGCTGGGTAATGCATAATTTTTTATTGTCACATTTGTTCACATCACATGGTACAGAGTAATCATGTACCCTGACTAAGTGGTTTAGAAATGTAATGGTGGTGAGTGAAAAGTTAAATACACCGGATGAGCAAAATCAATGTCGTAAAAGTTCATCGAATGATCTTTTCATACACCATCTATACCAGCATTTAAAATGTAAAGCAAGTACAATTTCTTGAAGGTACACCTAAAATTAAAATCATTTATCTAAAAGAAGTTAAAACAAAATCTACCAGTTTGTTCCTTTAAATAAAGGAATACTCTCTGAAATGTAGCAGAAGAACTGTCACCCACCTTTTACCAGAAAATGCCCTCTAGAAGTATATATTTTGGTTCTGAATGTCGTACAATTATTATGACATCTGGAAAAATTAAGTAAGAATGGTTGGAGCATATTCCGTTAGGTATATAGATGAAAGAGCAGTCAGAAAGAGTTGACTTGATAGTTGTACAGTAGTTGTACCTTAATGAGTCGTATTATTTCTGCATACTGACAGTGATAAGGGCATATAGGTTTCTCTGTCAATATTGGTTAATTGATGTCAACATTTAAATTAAAGTTATCCTTTAAGCAGACCTAAGTTATGCTTAGTTAAAATATGTCAATTTAGTCTAAGATGTACAGGGATGCATCTGATAGATGTGGTCAAGTTAATTGGTAGAGGACAGCCATCTCCTGCTGGTATTTAGCAGGATGAAATGAGCTATTCCATGACCCGGAATGCAGGTCAGTCTATGTGGCAGGATCCATCATGCAGAGAGCATTGGCACATCTACATTAGACCTGTGCACACATAAAATAAAAAAAAGAGTATGTTCATATTCTACACATAAGAACAATGGTCGCTGTGAGTTTTCTTGTTTCTTTTAATTTTGTTGGCACAAAGACCAGCCAGCCGACACATGTTTCGTCAGAGAACAGTCGACTCTCACTCTTCAGGGCTGGAATTGAAACAAAAGGAGCTTGCTCAGTACAGGTCATATACAGTATGGTAATAAATCAAATCTCACGATTATGGAACCACCGTGAATCATCTGGCATAAGTGGAAGCCAACATTGGAGGAGACTCCAAGGACTAATAAATGCACCCAAACTTATTATCAACTGTAAATACTGAACTGAAGATTACCAAGTGTGTACTCAGGTGGGTGAAATTTCATGCAAAACAGTCCAACATGGATATACTACTATATCCCTGATGAAAAACACCATCTCCATCTCCACATTAGTTTGTGTTAGATCCGAACGACGTAAGTGTTTGTGGCACACCAACACACTCCTGCCACCAAGTTTAAAGCCCATAGTAAGAGTGAAAAAACCTTTCTAAAATATTGAGACATGAAAAACACATACCCAAGTCATAATAGACGGTATGTGTACTCTACATATAAAGGATAAAAAGGGGGGAGAGGGTATAAGAAGGAGGAATAATATTAGGACATTACTGTTATAAATGCACAGAGGAAAAAACAGAAGGAAAAGAGGGGAAAAGGAAGGGATTTTAAAAGGAATAATCAGAAGTGGAGAACAAAGTAAGAAATACTAGTCTATTCAAAAGGGAATTCTATAGAGCGAACTCTATAGAAAGAACTATAACCAGGGAACTCACCCCTAAACCGGTGATAATTCCAACCCGGTTGGGGTCTGGGAAACATGAAAAACGTCACGTGCAAGAAGTAGGTTGAGAGTTCCCAACTGAAAGAAGGAGGGATGATGATTAAAAATGGTGAAAATTCTCCAATTATTTGCAGACCACAAAACAAGGGACAAGTGTGTGACATACCTGATGCTAAAGCTTGTTATATAGAATCAAGGTCGCAGGGAGAACTTAATGGGGCATCCACATCAGCGGGAATATAGTGCAGGGTAAGTATTACTGTATAAAAGGAAATAACACATAGGCTATAAGAAATACAGCATATTATATTGGTGATGAAAGAATTATTACAAATTGCCGCCACCATGAAGAACCTCTCGGCCTACATTGTAAAAATGCTGAGAGTAATTTAAACTTTATATGGGGTCGATGAGGCAATCTGGATAGAATAAAAGCAGAATGCACATTCAGGGTAATACATGGAAAGATCAAGTCAAAACTTCAAACATCCGGTGCGGTGAGATCAAATAGCAAACAAACGACAAATCAGGTACATTTGTAGGACTATAATGGCCAAATCAATCCTCTCAAACACAGGATAAGTGTCGAGTGATTCTGCAGAGAAACATTTTCGAATTAAAAATGGCATTCTCTTTGAAAGCAAGCTTGTATTGTACTCACAAGTATTGAAAGAAGACCCCATGTCTCGGTGGCAGTACAAACGATCCGGAAGTGAGCCAAGGGGGTCGACAGGAGGTGAAGTAATCCTCCGTTGCGTGAAAACTAGACCGCGCCAGACGCTCCCGTTTTCAAAAAACGGGACATGCGGATGTTAAAGACTAAGTGCTCATTAGAATAGAAATTACTGTGAAAATCTACTACCAGTATTGTGGCGCAACTGATGTTTCTTTGTTCGCTATAGTGATCCTTTGTTTATTATGAAACCGGTTTACCATCCTAAACTCCTACAGACAAAGAGTAGGATAATATTAGGAAAAAGACAGATATACACGCACATCCATAGCAATAGCAGAAAAAAGACGGGAGTGCGGACATAATAGTCATGGTGAAATCGAAAAAGTATTCAATTCGAAAGGTAGGATATCAAAAATTGGTTCGCTATAAAAAAGCCTTCTCTAAAGGCGGGAGTACGGACATAATAGTCATGGTGAAGTTAAAAAAACTTATTCCATTCAAATGGTAGAAGATCAAAAATTGGTCGGCTAAACAAAAGACTTCTCTAAATAAAAAGATACACAGCGAGGTGACAGGCAACTCAGGAAATTGATCCCGAGTTATCTACCACCCTCTCCGTGTGAATGCTTCAGTAAGCTGAAGACATTAAATGAATTAGTTCCCAGGCCTGAGAACTAAAAAGGAAAGAGTCACTTGTGAACACAATCACATATCCTAATCAAGACATGAAATATCAGAGTTACAGAAGACATAGACAAATTGGGTGCCAACACCCGATAGAAAGATGGTAAGGAACAGGAAGAGCGTCGCACCCGTGCACCCCCATCTTTGTCGATAAACATTCATATGTTAAAGCTTCTTATACATGTGACTGGATGGTGCCACAATTTGGTTTACACAAATTGTAGGAATATTCTCCTGGATATGCATTACATATAGTGACATGTGCTATTCAAAGAAAAACGCAATACATCAAATGAGAAGATAATTATGGAAGTCTATACGCATGCTTCATATACCACTTATGCAGTACTATAATACTGAAACAATTTATAATGTACATATTGACATGAAATTCGTTGTCGGATAGTGAGGACACATAGGGATATACACAAATGATCTTTTATCAGACTGTTATGTAAACCATGGTTCTGTGATCCAACAAAACCCAAACTTGGCCCATACTCAAGATCAGATCTAACATAATGTGGTGATTGCTAATCTCCTAGGAAGTATTGCATTTCTGAATCACAATTTAACCCATGTTGTACTGACTGCAAGCACATGATCCACAGTGCCTCTGTTCTTCTAAGATGTAACTCCCTATTGCCTCCTCTTTGGTGTTGATCAATTGTCTCAATTTCAAAGAATGTGAACTCTTTATGTGTACCCTGAGCGGCACATAGGGCTGCATGTGTGGCCACTGAGCATCTCACATCTCCTTGGTGTAGTGCCCTAACATGTTCAGCAATTCTCTGTTTCAAAGGCCCGATCGTACTTACCATGTATTTCTTCCCACACTTGCACTCTATGACATAAACAACAAATGTAGTGGTGCAGTTTATGTTACTTTTAATCACAAAGACTGGGTTGCTGGGACTGGTGAATGTTTTGACCTTATTTTGGGCCCACCTACACACCCCACAAAAACCACATTTGTGGAAACCTTTGGTATGTGGAGTCAACCATGTGTCTGAACGCCCTGTTTTTGGCAGAGTCGGACTCAGTCTGGTGCAAAGTGTTCTGCGACGTCTGAATGTGATTTGCGAACGGTCAGTGATGTTGTTAGCTAATGTGCTGTCTGCAAGTAATATATCCCAATGTTTATTCATGATCTTTCTTAAGACGTGGCTCAGACCATTGAATTCCGTGATCATACGCACAGTACGGTCACTTTCTGATACTTTAGACTTAGTCTCCAGTGTGTCCTCTCTTTTGGTCTTAGCGATTCTTTTCGCTGCTTTAGTCAAATTGGTTTTACAGTAACCTCTATTTTGAAATCTTCTCTCCATGTCCTTAATGCATTCTTGAAATTCATTGTCCTCACTGCACTTCCGCCTGGCCCTCAAGTATTCACCATACGGAATAGACCTGATTTGGTGAATAGGGTGACTGCTGTCTGCATGGAGGACGGAGTTGCAGGAGGTGCCCTTGCGGTAAAGGCGGCTGTTTAGTTTGTCATTCTTAATGTATAGCTCTATGTCCAAGAAACTAACCTTGGTTGCACTATACTCCATTGTAAATTGCATGCCATAATCATTGGTGTTTAAATGGTCTGTGAATTGTAGTAGTTGACTCTCCGTGCCAGACCACAATAATAGGCAGTCATCGATGTATCTGCCCCAGTAGATTATATGGCCAATCCAAGTTGCACCCTCCTTGCCCCAGATCCAATCCATTTCAAGACAATCAGGACTATAATGGCCAAACCAATCCTCTCAAACACAGGATAAGTGTCGAGTGATTCTGCAGAGAAATATTTTTGAATTAAAAATGGCATTCTCTTTGCAAGCAAGCTTGTATTGTACTCACAAGTATTGAAAGAAGACCCCATGTCTCGGTGGCAGTACAAACGATCCGGAAGTGAGCCAAGGGGGTCGACCGGAGGTGAAGTAATCCTCCGTTGCGTGAAAACTAGACCGCGCCAGACGCTCCCGTTTTCAAAAAACGGGACATGCGGAAGTTAAAGACTAAGTGCTCATTAGAATAGAAATTACTGTGAAAATCTACTGCCAGTATTGTGGCGCAATTGATGTTTCTTTGTTCGTTAAAGTGATCCTTTGTTTATTATAAAACCGGTTTACCATCCTAAACTCCTACAGACAAGGAGTGGGATAATATTAGGAAAAAGACGGATATACACGCACATCCATAGCAATAGCAGAAAAAAGGCGGGAGTGCGGACATAATAGTCATGGTGAAATCGAAAAAGTATTCAATTCGAAGGTAGGAAATCAAAAATTGGTTCGCTATAAAAAAGCCTTCTCTAAAGGCGGGAGTACGGACATAATAGTCATGGTGAAGTTAAAAAAAGTATTCAATTCAAATGGTAGAATATCAAAAATTGGTCGGCTAAACAAAAGACTTCTCTAAATAAAAAGATACACAGCGAGGTGACAGGCAACTCAGGAAATTGATCCCGAGTTATCTACCACCCTCTCTGTGTGAATGCTTCAATAAGCTGAAGACATTAAATGAATTAGTTCCCAGGCCTGAGAACTAAAAAGGAAAGAGTCACTTGTGAACACAATCACATATCCTAAACAAGACATGAAATATCAGAGTTACAGAAGACATAGACAAATTGGGTGCCAACACCCGATAGAAAGATGGTAAGGAACAGGAAGAGCGTCGCACTCGTGCACCCCCATCTTTTTAGATAAACATTCACATGTTAAAGCTTCATATACATGTGACTGGATGGTGCCACAAATTGGTTTACACAAATTGTAGGAATATTCTCCTGGATATGCATTACATATAGTGACTGTCAGGTTCCACACGTTACTCCTCGGGGCTGCGTTGAACGTCCTTGCTCCACACCCCCGCGACCATCCCGTGGCCAGATACTATATACCACAGACCACCGGGATGATCCCGAGAGCGCGGGGAAGGAAGGGAACAGCGGGGAGGGAGATCTGTAATGACAAGAACAAGAGGTTTAGGATTACACCCCTCCCTATCTTTAACAGGTGCTTAACACAACTATGACTGATCACTAATTCCTCTTAACATTTCAATAACATACCTGTAAAGGAAAATACACAGGCTTGATCTACAGGAGAGGGAGGTGAGGTCCTATCAATGGCGAGGACTGATTCTAAAGAACAAAAGAATAACTTTAGATATTGCAACTGTTTGCTAGCGAACTCAAGCTAACCTTACACCACACCTACCACTTATGGAGTACCCTCTGTTGTATGCCATTCTTTCTTCGCATTCAGGTACCCCCCCTTTGGTCTCTCCTGTACTATAATACAAAACACAACACAGGTTGTCTTCAAAATCAATTACGTTGTATGTAGTACTTGTTTCTAGGCACCTTCAACTCCAGGTGTGTCCTAGCATTCACAGTTCAATTATATACAATATAGTTTGTGTCTTTGTAATTCATGATCCAAATAACGGTAAGGCTTAATCCAGGAAAACAGAAGGGGTTTTTATGTCACCACATAAAACCCCAAAGCCAAGCATCCAATTCGCATCATGGGAAAACAATGTCACGTAGGAAATGATAAATAATAACAAGTTGTTTTTAACGTTTTCCCCGCACGAGAAAGCAGCCGCTTTTCTCTCCAGGCAACAGGGAAAACAAACACAGGTTTCAAAAGTCACTCGATACATACACCGCCGTGCATGTATCACAAACGGGATCCCCCGCAGCCTCGCAGAGCGCGGGTCCGTGTGTCACCAGCCGATGAACACACACTCAGAAGTTGTACTCACGGTCACCTCGGTACAAAACAAAGCCTCTCCTTACTGCACTCGAACGCGGCAAAATTATCGGCTCTGATCCTGCCGGGTTCCGGGTTTAAATGTCCGGTTCTGCGCGTCTGACGTCACGCGCTATGTGCCCCATTGCCCTCTGGGGATTGTGGTTCGGCCTTGATTTGAGTGCCGTTTCCCACGCATTGCGCGGACGGCGGCCCACAAGATCGGGTTCCTGACAGTGACATGTGCTATTCAAAGAAAAACGCAATACATCAAATGAGAAGATAATTATGGAAGTCTATACGCATGCTTCATATACCACTTATGCAGTACTATAATACTGAAAGAATTTATAATGTACATATTGACATGAAATTCGATTGTCGGATAGTGAGGACACATAGGGATATACACAAAAGATCTTTTATCAGACTGTTATGTTTAAACCATGGTTCTGTGATCCAACAAAACCCAAACTTGGCCCATACTCAAGATCAGATTTAACATAATGTGGTGATTGCTAATCTCCTAGGAAGTATTGCATTTCTGAATCACAATTTAACCCATGTTGTACTGACTGCAAGCACATGATCCACAGTGCCTCTGTTCTTCCAAGATGTAACTCCCTATTGCCTCCTCTTTGGTGTTGATCAATTGTCTCAATTTCAAAGAATGTGAACTCTTTATGTGTACCCTGAGTGGCACATAGGGCTGCATGTGTCGCCCCTGAGTATCTCACATCTCCTTGTTGTAGTGCCCTCACATGTTCAGCAATTCTCTGTTTCAAAGGCCTGATAGTACTTCCCATGTATTTCTTCCCCCACTTGCACTCTATGACATAAACAACAAATCTAGTGGTGCAGTTTACGTTACTTTTAATCACAAAGACTTGGTTGCTGGGACTGGTGAATGTTTTGACCTTATGTTGGGCCCACCTACACAACCCACAAAAACCACATTTGTGGAAACCTTTGGTATGTGGAGTCAACCATGTGTCTGAATGCCCTGTTTTTGGCAGAGTCGGACTCAGTCTGGTGCGGAGTGTTCTGCGACGTCTGAATGTGATTTGCGGACGGTCAGTGATGTTGCTAATGTGCTGTCTGCAAGTAATATGCCCCAATGGTTATCCATGCTTATTGTCTACCAAGAAGCCTAAGTTCTTGACTTTGGAAGTGGCGATAGAGATATCACTCAGTGCCGCTGGCCAATGCTGCGGTCCTCAGAGGCTCAGGTTCTTTCCAAGGATCAACACCTCAGTTATTCCACAATTCAATTTCAGCGAGTTTTAATTCATCCTTGAGGCTAATTGAGCCAGCTAGAATTTCAAATACATGAAGCTATGTCCTGAGCAGATGATAACGAAAAGGTGATTTGCATGTCATCAGCATAGGAAAATAGGATTGAGTAGCATTAGTGCTGCCATCTTGCCTTCATCTAGGAGCAGCCTGATATGTTCTGTGACTCTCAGGAGGGCAGACTTGCTACTGTGTCTTTCTCTGAACCCTGATTGGGAGTCATGTATAAATGTTTGAGACACCACAAATGCAGTGAGTTATTTATGGACCAGCTTATCTAGAATTTTAGACAGAATAGGGAGCAGGGAAATGGGTCTAAAATTAGACATATTAGCAGGAACCAAGTTGGGTTTCTTCAGAAGAGGAAGAAACATGGCATGCTTCCATGCCTGAGGAATGGAGTCGTCCTGCAATGAACAATTGAGGAGTTTTACCAGAGGAAGTATAATGTTGAGATTTAGAAGACAAAGCTTGGCGGGGGTAGGGGGCCTTGGAACCCAAGAGACAAATGACAATAGGCCCAAAGTATTCCACAAGTCTAATGTCTGGCAGGAGGAGCATTAACAGAAATGTAAGCACCAAATCAGATAGGAACGGAGCAACATCAGTCTGAGAAAAATCTCTTCCTCTCAGCAGAGAATGCTGAATATCCTTCACTTTACTCCTGAAGAAAAGCACCAATTCCTCACATTGTGCCTTAGATAGTCGAGCTGCCGGAGCAGTCCAGTTGGGGTCAGAGAAGTCACAGACTACTAAAGCGTTTTAGGACAGTTATGAGACAAGGTGATCTGATCAGAAAAGAAAGTGACGCAGGTCATTCTGCAGCGGTTAGTGTGTTAGTGCTCATTTATATTTAAGCTTAGCAGTGTCATTATAGCTAAGTCTACAGATCTTCTCGAACCTCTTACAATCTGTTAACATAGCCCCTAGTTCCTCAGTAAACCATGTGGCTTGGGGTAAAGCCTGGAGTAGCGACTAGTTTTTAAGGGCAAAATGTGATCTAAGGATCTACACAGTCACTCGTCCATTCAAGGCTGATCAAGCTTGGCATCTCCCGATGAGTTAGGGATCGAATTCCTCAGCTGACTGTTGAGGGCACCGATGTCCAGCTTTGACCAGGCTCAGGCATTGATCTGAGGTTTATTACTCTCCCTGACGATGCCAGGGGGGTAGGTACCCTGAAAAGGACAGCCAGATGATCCTACCACACTAGTGGTACCCGGATCTAACAAGTGCCCTGCCTGATGGGTTGAAGTAGAATTAAGAAGATTCAGATTCAATGTGCCTGTAGATTTTCAATAAGACGTATCAACAAAGAGAGAGGTAGGGAGATTTCAAAGACACTCTCTTAGTCCCCGGTTAAATGTCAAACAACAAAAAAAGAGAGAGGTCTGAACTGGTCAAGCCCACGGCTACCAGAAACGTGGAGCAAAAAGATAAGCGAGATATTATTGATCACAGTCACTCTAGTTTAGTGGGATCATAGTCACTCTATTTGAGTAGGAAAGCCCTCACACACCGACCTAGTCAGTGTCATGCTTCATCATCGGGCCCCACCGAAGAGACAGAGTGTCTCTTCGGTGTGCTGCGACGCCAGAAAGACTGCGGAGCTGGTTGTGTGGGGAGGATGTGTTGTGAAGATTCTCAAATTAAAAGTGACTAACAGGGTATCAAAAAAACTTTAATAAGTGATCCCTAAGACACGTGTAAGTGGTATATGTGTCTGAATTTAATAGCCAAGGTTATTAGGATCTAGTTTAAATTCAGCTAAATACCACAAATTTATTAAAATCAGTCAACATGTTTCTGCCTTCAATGTGGTATATATTCACCATGGCATTCTTCAGGACTAAAACCCCGGCGGTATGGACACTCTAATAGTCCACCCTAACCTGGGGGCGTGAAAGTGAAAAGGAAAAGTGAAAAAAGTGCTTAAAATGGGAGAGCAATTTGCTCAATCCAAAAAAACCCAAAATTAGGGGTGTATCAGCACCTGTAGGAAAAGATATACAGACAAACACATAAAGACATACATACAATTAGTATATGCCAGCGTGGACTTATCGTAGTGCTCCTAAGATGGTGGCAAACCTTTGTGTGCACACAATAATAGATAACTTATGCACCATCCAAGTAGCCCTTTGGGAATAATCGTATTTGCTAGGAGGTGAAGTGCTAGAGGTGGTTTAAAAACTACTATTGTAGTGAAGGAGATAAAAACGCGATGTGAACTCTCCATGAGAAGGGATCAATTTGACCAAATGGTCAGTGACCCCCACAAGATGGTGGAATATGGAGAACATCTCACTTTAAAAGTGGGCGCTACTTGCACCATGGGTCTCGGGAGGGGGGTTGGAGCGCGATTGGCACATCCTAAGAAAAAGTACAGAGTCGAAATGTCAGCATAACCCATACAACACACAGGCACTTAGCTTTGTTAGTCGTAGTAATCGTTCCGCTGTGGATGTAGACTCACGCCCTCAGCGCTCACAGCCCGCTTTTAAACCTGTTGCGACCCTCTAGACCGGACCCCGACGATGGGAAGCGGGGCCGGTGAATGCGTATAAGAGCGCTTTGTTTACGCGCTCGATTTCGGGTTTGGGCGTGCCTCGCTGTCCTCGCGATGGGCGTGTCTCAGTGAAAGCGAGGCTTGGGGCGCACACGCCCACTAAGGCGGATGCGCGTTACTGATCGGACCGAGGCTTGAATTAAGGAGCCTATCCCTACGCTAAGCCTCAGGGGGGTGTTTACACGCTGATAGTTGTTATGACGACCAAGGGAAAACATTGTCTCTCGGAAAAGGGAGCGAGGGATTAGCTATTTCGATCGGCAAGATTTACTTTGCAATCAGGAACTTGGAACTGCTATAAACCAGTGGGTTCATAAATAGGGAAGGACAGTGTGAAAGAGCACATAAAGGATTGTGATTTTGTACACATAGATTGAACTGTGGACTGGGATGTTAAAGTACACAGAGTTTTTTATGAAAAATAAATCGAATGTTACATGTTTTTAAGCAGATCAGTTCTGTGTGGTATTTGACAGCCAGCTGGAGTTAAAGAGTTCATGTTAGGACTGTGTTCCAGGGAATATCGTCGTTGAGCCCATTGATATTTGTCCCCAGACGGTATACCCAACGCTGTTCCTTTTCGAACAGTCTATTTTGTATATTCCTTGCACCATCAATTGCTTCAATGACAGTCCATGTCATGTCATTAGTGGTATGATTCTTTTCTAGGAAATGGCGGCTCAGCTTAGTGGTTACTTTCTTGTACCTTATGTTACTCCGGTGTTCGCAGATCCTTTGTTTCACTTTTCTAGTGGTCATGCCAACGTACCGAAGGTTACAGGAACATGTGATCAAATAGACCACATTGCATGAGTTGCAATTAGTATGAACACGTTGCGTCCACACTTTCCCTTCTTCCAATGTCAATGTTTTTGTAGGTTGTGTTAAATGGCAAACACTACAATCCGAGCAGGGATAATGCCCGGTGATTTTAGGGAGTCCCCACGATGTTGTTACTGATGGTGTGATATTCAGTGGATTCTCTTTTGGGCGTGTGTGGACCAGCGTATCTTTTAGACTGCGTCCCTTTTTAAAGGAAAAGAGGGGTTTTTCCCAATCCTTTTTAAAGGTTCTTACAATACTCCAGTGTTTCTTTATACTCTTTTTCATGGTGTTGGAGAGGCTGCTGTATGTCGTGACACAGGTGAGTGGAATCTGATCTGAATTATTAGTTCTTTCTTCAAGGAGAGCTTCCCTTGGCTGATTTTTAGCTCTTTTGAATCCCTTGCTTAGTGTGGAATTAGGATAGCCTCTATTTCTCAATTTTTCGGTCAGATCAGCTGATTGACTTTTGAAGTCTGTGGTTGTGCTGCAATTCCTCCGCAGCCTGAGAAATTGCCCGTAAGGTAGATTTTCTTTTAACGGGCGCGGGTGAAAGCTGTTAAATTGCAGTAGATTGTTTTTTGCAGTAGGTTTATTGTAGGTTTTTGTAGCCAGTGTCGTTCCGCTGATTGAAATAACCACATCTAAGAATACGATTTCTTTTCTGTTTGTGGTGTTGGTAAATCTTAGGTTAGGGTCTAAGGTATTGATCCATGAAAGGAAATCTTTCAAGTCATTATCACTACCATTCCAAATGAGTAGGATGTCGTCAATGTAGCGTTTCCACAAAAGCATTGACGAAGAAAAGTTAGCAGTTGGTGGTAGGATATGTTTAGCCTCAAAATCTGCCACATACAGCCCCGCCACGCTCGGCGCGAAGGTGCTGCCCATGGATGTCCCAGAGCATTGTAGGTACAGTTTGTTTTTGAATGAGAAAAAGTTCTCTTTTAGTGCTATAGTGGCACAATCGATGATGAATTTTTTTGGGGTCTGGAATTCCCAGTCGGTTGAGTCTAGGGCCTTTTTAAGGACCTCGATTGTGTCATCCTGCGGAATGCTAGTATAGAGGCTTTCCACGTCTAGTGTTACAAGGGTAATAGAGTTTTCAGGAAAGTTTATTTCTGTCAGAAGTCGTAACAGGCTCTTGGTGTCCTTAAGGTAGGTCGGTGTAGACTGGACTAATGGTTTCAAAAAATAATCACAAAATTGTGATAGCGGTTCCAGAAGTGACCCTATGCCAGAGACGATTGGGCGTCCAGGTGGCCACTATCACCGGCTATAAAAAACGACTAGACGAACTTAACAAGGAGATGAGTGAATACAAAGACAATCTAATGCAATCAAAGGTGACAAAACTTCAAAAAGACCAAAAGAAATTTGAGTTTGAGAATAAACTTTCCTGAAAACTCTATTACCCTTGTAACACTAGACGTGGAAAGCCTCTATACTAGCATTCCGCAGGATGACACAATCGAGGTCCTTAAAAAGGCCCTAGACTCAACCGACTGGGAATTCCAGACCCCAAAAAAATTCATCATCGATTGTGCCACTATAGCACTAAAAGAGAACTTTTTCTCATTCAAAAACAAACTGTACCTACAATGCTCTGGGACATCCATGGGCAGCACCTTCGCGCCGAGCGTGGCGGGGCTGTATGTGGCAGATTTTGAGGCTAAACATATCCTACCACCAACTGCTAACTTTTCTTCGTCAATGCTTTTGTGGAAACGCTACATTGACGACATCCTACTCATTTGGAATGGTAGTGATAATGACTTGAAAGATTTCCTTTCATGGATCAATACCTTAGACCCTAACCTAAGATTTACCAACACCACAAACAGAAAAGAAATCGTATTCTTAGATGTGGTTATTTCAATCAGCGGAACGACACTGGCTACAAAAACCTACAATAAACCTACTGCAAAAAACAATCTACTGCAATTTAACAGCTTTCACCCGCGCCCGTTAAAAGAAAATCTACCTTACGGGCAATTTCTCAGGCTGCGGAGGAATTGCAGCACAACCACAGACTTCAAAAGTCAATCAGCTGATCTGACCGAAAAATTGAGAAATAGAGGCTATCCTAATTCCACACTAAGCAAGGGATTCAAAAGAGCTAAAAATCAGCCAAGGGAAGCTCTCCTTGAAGAAAGAACTAATAATTCAGATCAGATTCCACTCACCTGTGTCACGACATACAGCAGCCTCTCCAACACCATGAAAAAGAGTATAAATAAACACTGGAGTATTGTAAGAACCTTTAAAAAGGATTGGGAAAAACCCCTCTTTTCCTTTAAAAAGGGACGCAGTCTAAAAGATACGCTGGTCCACACACGCCCAAAAGAGAATCCACTGAATATCACACCATCAGTAACAACATCGTGGGGACTCCCTAAAATCACCGGGCATTATCCCTGCTCGGATTGTAGTGTTTGCCATTTAACACAACCTACAAAAACATTGACATTGGAAGAAGGGAAAGTGTGGACGCAACGTGTTCATACTAATTGCAACTCATGCAATGTGGTCTATTTGATCACATGTTCCTGTAACCTTCGGTACGTTGGCATGACCACTAGAAAAGTGAAACAAAGGATCTGCGAACACCGGAGTAACATAAGGTGCAAGAAAGTAACCACTAAGCTGAGCCGCCATTTCCTAGAAAAGAATCATACCACTAATGACATGACATGGACTGTCATTGAAGCAATTGATGGTGCAAGGAATATACAAAATAGACTGTTCGAAAAGGAACAGCGTTGGGTATACCGTCTGGGGACAAATATCAATGGGCTCAACGACGATATTCCCTGGAACACAGTCCTAACATGAACTCTTTAACTCCAGCTGGCTGTCAAATACCACACAGAACTGATCTGCTTAAAAACATGTAACATTCGATTTATTTTTCATAAAAAACTCTGTGTACTTTAACATCCCAGTCCACAGTTCAATCTATGTGTACAAAATCACAATCCTTTATGTGCTCTTTCACACTGTCCTTCCCTATTTATGAACCCACTGGTTTATAGCAGTTCCAAGTTCCTGATTGCAAAGTAAATCTTGCCGATCGAAATAGCTAATCCCTCGCTCCCTTTTCCGAGAGACAATGTTTTCCCTTGGTCGTCATAACAACTATCAGCGTGTAAACACCCCCCTGAGGCTTAGCGTAGGGATAGGCTCCTTAATTCAAGCCTCGGTCCGATCAGTAACGCGCATCCGCCTTAGTGGGCGTGTGCGCCCCAAGCCTCGCTTTCACTGAGACACGCCCATCGCGAGGACAGCGAGGCACGCCCAAACCCGAAATCGAGCGCGTAAACAAAGCGCTCTTATACGCATTCACCGGCCCCGCTTCCCATCGTCGGGGTCCGGTCTAGAGGGTCGCAACAGGTTTAAAAGCGGGCTGTGAGCGCTGAGGGCGTGAGTCTACATCCACAGCGGAACGATTACTACGACTAACAAAGCTAAGTGCCTGTGTGTTGTATGGGTTATGCTGACATTTCGACTCTGTACTTTTTCTTAGGATGTGCCAATCGCGCTCCAACCCCCCTCCCGAGACCCATGGTGCAAGTAGCGCCCACTTTTAAAGTGAGATGTTCTCCATATTCCACCATCTTGTGGGGGTCACTGACCATTTGGTCAAATTGATCCCTTCTCATGGAGAGTTCACATCGCGTTTTTATCTCCTTCACTACAATAGTAGTTTTTAAACCACCTCTAGCACTTCACCTCCTAGCAAATACGATTATTCCCAAAGGGCTACTTGGATGGTGCATAAGTTATCTATTATTGTGTGCACACAAAGGTTTGCCACCATCTTAGGAGCACTACGATAAGTCCACGCTGGCATATACTAATTGTATGTATGTCTTTATGTGTTTGTCTGTATATCTTTTCCTACAGGTGCTGATACACCCCTAATTTTGGGGTTTTTTGGATTGAGCAAATTGCTCTCCCATTTTAAGCACTTTTTTCACTTTTCCTTTTCACTTTCACGCCCCCAGGTCAGGGTGGACTATTAGAGTGTCCATACCGCCGGGGTTTTAGTCCTGAAGAATGCCATGGTGAATATATACCACATTGAAGGCAGAAACATGTTGACTGATTTTAATAAATTTGTGGTATTTAGCTGAATTTAAACTAGATCCTAATAACCTTGGCTATTAAATTCAGACACATATACCACTTACACGTGTCTTAGGGATCACTTATTAAAGTTTTTTTGATACCCTGTTAGTCACTTTTAATTTGAGAATCTTCACAACACATCCTCCCCACACAACCAGCTCCGCAGTCTTTCTGGCGTCGCAGCACACCGAAGAGACACTCTGTCTCTTCGGTGGGGCCCGATGATGAAGCATGACACTGACTAGGTCGGTGTGTGAGGGCTTTCCTACTCAAATAGAGTGACTATGATCCCACTAAACTAGAGTGACTGTGATCAATAATATCTCGCTTATCTTTTTGCTCCACGTTTCTGGTAGCCGTGGGCTTGACCAGTTCAGACCTCTCTCTTTTTTTGTTGTTTGACATTTAACCGGGGACTAAGAGAGTGTCTTTGAAATCTCCCTACCTCTCTCTTTGTTGATACGTATTATAGCAGCGCACAGCTGTGAGAGCTTTCTTTTACTGTGTGCAAGACAACAAGAGCTTCCTTTGTTGCTTGTTCTTTTAACCTACATCTCACTATGGCGAACCTGGGTCTGACATACTCTGAGGCAGAAATCGAGGAGTTGATGTCAGATGCTGCAGTCTTTGCAGACCCTCACATATCACAGGCGATAGCCAACACTGCTGAATGGGACAGCCTGTCCGAAAAAAAGAAAGAGCACATTCGTACCGTCCTCCATGGTACAATCATGAAGGGCTATTTAACAACCAACACAGCACCGAAAGGACTTTTGGTGACTAATGCCCCACGCATCTTTCTGAATGATGCTGCCTTCAGGAAGGACTGGGCCGCAATCGCATGGCACTGCACACGCGATTAGATGGTCCTGATAATCAAAACAGCCTTAAGACTCTCGGAATCCATCATGATAGAAATCAGGGAAACCGAGACTCACTTCAAAGCCACTATCACCGGCTATAAAAAACGACTAGACGAACTTAACAAGGAGATGAGTGAATACAAAGACAATCTAATGCAATCAAAGGTGACAAAACTTCAAAAAGACCAAAAGAAATTTGAGTTTGAGAAAGTATATCCCTACTCTGCGGCCTCATTCACTCCACCAGCACGTAATGCCAACAACCCAGACTACTCAGATGAGGACTCATCGAATAGCAGCGGTTCTAGTAACAACTCCTTCAAACAAACTAAAAGAAGGGGTAATCGTGGTAATAGAACGAACAGAAGTGGACATGGAAATCAAGGCAATCACCAACATTGGTACCCCCCACAAATGGGAATGGGTGCCCACCCATATGCTTTCCAACAGCCACCTTTTCCTTTTATGGGCTGGAACCCAGGCTTCATGCCCCCGGCCAACTACCAACAACAGTATAGACAGCCTTTTTTAGAGAGCGGCCGGAGAGGCCGAGGCAAGAGGAGAGGGAACACCAGAGTAACCTGGCAGGAAGAAGACTCAGTAGCGAACCACACCCGGAGCAACCAGCAGCCGGGCCCGAGCGGAGTCTAAGTCTAGTGACAAACCTATCCACTAGAGTACTTACTCCTGTGGAGATGAAAGTTTTGGAGAAGGGGCTGGGTTTTGTCCCCACAGCCAAACCCGATAAATTCAAAATGCACTGCGAATTAGCAGGGTTCTTTCGCAAATTGAAACTGAAAGCTTTTTTTGATGGAAAAATAGACCCACTAGAATCAATCAGGAAAGGTGACACAGGTTTAAGACCTAACTCCACCTTCATCCCACCCTCACACACAATACCGGCAGCCATAACTGCTTTTGAGCAAGCGGTATTTAAGGACCTAGAACATTGCCAGAACCCGAAAACATTCGGGAATTTCAGTACTGCTGAATTTGAGGCATTGCAACAATTAAAAAACGACACCTCCATAACCATAAAACCCGCGGACAAGGGCGGAGGGATCGTCATCCAAGACACAACTGCGTATGAGACCACCTGCAAAAATCTACTCAGTGACGTTAGAAATTACACGCCACTGGCATTGGACCCAACCCCAGATCTTGCTAAAAGAATTAGCTCTATGGTAAAACAAGCAGAGGACCAAGACCAGATTTCCAAGAATGAAGCTGCATTTTTGAATAACACAAGTAGTAAAATACCGTACTTCTACACTCTGCCGAAAATGCATAAAAACAAACTCCCTCCACCTGGACGCCCAATCGTCTCTGGCATAGGGTCACTTCTGGAACCGCTATCACAATTTTGTGATTATTTTTTGAAACCATTAGTCCAGTCTACACCGACCTACCTTAAGGACACCAAGAGCCTGTTACGACTTCTGACAGAAATAAACTTTCCTGAAAACTCTATTACCCTTGTAACACTAGACGTGGAAAGCCTCTATACTAGCATTCCGCAGGATGACACAATCGAGGTCCTTAAAAAGGCCCTAGACTCAACCGACTGGGAATTCCAGACCCCAAAAAAATTCATCATCGATTGTGCCACTATAGCACTAAAAGAGAACTTTTTCTCATTCAAAAACAAACTGTACCTACAATGCTCTGGGACATCCATGGGCAGCACCTTCGCGCCGAGCGTGGCGGGGCTGTATGTGGCAGATTTTGAGGCTAAACATATCCTACCACCAACTGCTAACTTTTCTTCGTCAATGCTTTTGTGGAAACGCTACATTGACGACATCCTACTCATTTGGAATGGTAGTGATAATGACTTGAAAGATTTCCTTTCATGGATCAATACCTTAGACCCTAACCTAAGATTTACCAACACCACAAACAGAAAAGAAATCGTATTCTTAGATGTGGTTATTTCAATCAGCGGAACGACACTGGCTACAAAAACCTACAATAAACCTACTGCAAAAAACAATCTACTGCAATTTAACAGCTTTCACCCGCGCCCGTTAAAAGAAAATCTACCTTACGGGCAATTTCTCAGGCTGCGGAGGAATTGCAGCACAACCACAGACTTCAAAAGTCAATCAGCTGATCTGACCGAAAAATTGAGAAATAGAGGCTATCCTAATTCCACACTAAGCAAGGGATTCAAAAGAGCTAAAAATCAGCCAAGGGAAGCTCTCCTTGAAGAAAGAACTAATAATTCAGATCAGATTCCACTCACCTGTGTCACGACATACAGCAGCCTCTCCAACACCATGAAAAAGAGTATAAATAAACACTGGAGTATTGTAAGAACCTTTAAAAAGGATTGGGAAAAACCCCTCTTTTCCTTTAAAAAGGGACGCAGTCTAAAAGATACGCTGGTCCACACACGCCCAAAAGAGAATCCACTGAATATCACACCATCAGTAACAACATCGTGGGGACTCCCTAAAATCACCGGGCATTATCCCTGCTCGGATTGTAGTGTTTGCCATTTAACACAACCTACAAAAACATTGACATTGGAAGAAGGGAAAGTGTGGACGCAACGTGTTCATACTAATTGCAACTCATGCAATGTGGTCTATTTGATCACATGTTCCTGTAACCTTCGGTACGTTGGCATGACCACTAGAAAAGTGAAACAAAGGATCTGCGAACACCGGAGTAACATAAGGTGCAAGAAAGTAACCACTAAGCTGAGCCGCCATTTCCTAGAAAAGAATCATACCACTAATGACATGACATGGACTGTCATTGAAGCAATTGATGGTGCAAGGAATATACAAAATAGACTGTTCGAAAAGGAACAGCGTTGGGTATACCGTCTGGGGACAAATATCAATGGGCTCAACGACGATATTCCCTGGAACACAGTCCTAACATGAACTCTTTAACTCCAGCTGGCTGTCAAATACCACACAGAACTGATCTGCTTAAAAACATGTAACATTCGATTTATTTTTCATAAAAAACTCTGTGTACTTTAACATCCCAGTCCACAGTTCAATCTATGTGTACAAAATCACAATCCTTTATGTGCTCTTTCACACTGTCCTTCCCTATTTATGAACCCACTGGTTTATAGCAGTTCCAAGTTCCTGATTGCAAAGTAAATCTTGCCGATCGAAATAGCTAATCCCTTGCTCCCTTTTCCGAGAGACAATGTTTTCCCTTGGTCGTCATAACAACTATCAGCGTGTAAACACCCCCCTGAGGCTTAGCGTAGGGATAGGCTCCTTAATTCAAGCCTCGGTCCGATCAGTAACGCGCATCCGCCTTAGTGGGCGTGTGCGCCCCAAGCCTCGCTTTCACTGAGACACGCCCATCGCGAGGACAGCGAGGCACGCCCAAACCCGAAATCGAGCGCGTAAACAAAGCGCTCTTATACGCATTCACCGGCCCCGCTTCCCATCGTCGGGGTCCGGTCTAGAGGGTCGCAACAGGTTTAAAAGCGGGCTGTGAGCGCTGAGGGCGTGAGTCTACATCCACAGCGGAACGATTACTACGACTAACAAAGCTAAGTGCCTGTGTGTTGTATGGGTTATGCTGACATTTCGACTCTGTACTTTTTCTTAGGATGTGCCAATCGCGCTCCAACCCCCCTCCCGAGACCCATGGTGCAAGTAGCGCCCACTTTTAAAGTGAGATGTTCTCCATATTCCACCATCTTGTGGGGGTCACTGACCATTTGGTCAAATTGATCCCTTCTCATGGAGAGTTCACATCGCGTTTTTATCTCCTTCACTACAATAGTAGTTTTTAAACCACCTCTAGCACTTCACCTCCTAGCAAATACGATTATTCCCAAAGGGCTACTTGGATGGTGCATAAGTTATCTATTATTGTGTGCACACAAAGGTTTGCCACCATCTTAGGAGCACTACGATAAGTCCACGCTGGCATATACTAATTGTATGTATGTCTTTATGTGTTTGTCTGTATATCTTTTCCTACAGGTGCTGATACACCCCTAATTTTGGGGTTTTTTGTATTGAGCAAATTGCTCTCCCATTTTAAGCACTTTTTTCACTTTTCCTTTTCACTTTCACGCCCCCAGGTCAGGGTGGACTATTAGAGTGTCCATACCGCCGGGGTTTTAGTCCTGAAGAATGCCATGGTGAATATATACCACATTGAAGGCAGAAACATGTTGACTGATTTTAATAAATTTGTGGTATTTAGCTGAATTTAAACTAGATCCTAATAACCTTGGCTATTAAATTCAGACACATATACCACTTACACGTGTCTTAGGGATCACTTATTAAAGTTTTTTTGATACCCTGTTAGTCACTTTTAATTTGAGAATCTTCACAACACATCCTCCCCACACAACCAGCTCCGCAGTCTTTCTGGCGTCGCAGCACACCGAAGAGACACTCTGTCTCTTCGGTGGGGCCCGATGATGAAGCATGACACTGACTAGGTCGGTGTGTGAGGGCTTTCCTACTCAAATAGAGTGACTATGATCCCACTAAACTAGAGTGACTGTGATCAATAATATCTCGCTTATCTTTTTGCTCCACGTTTCTGGTAGCCGTAGGATTTTCAATAAGAGTCAATAAGAGTCTGCACAGTGCTGCAAAGAGGATTCTCTTGATGTATATTCCGGTCCCCTAGCACTACAAAATTGTTCGACCTAAGGGTTAAGGGGGTTAAGAAGTCAGGTAATGACTTGACCCAGATGACTGCATTGCCAAGTGGAAGGTAGATCAGAGCGCCGCAAATGGTACATTTGGGAGAAAGTTCCAGCGCAAAAGAGACTGCCTCGCAGGAAGGGATAGGTAAAGCTTGCATTTTACATATATATGCATCTTTAAATACTATCACTATTCCAACTCCCGGTCTTTCCACTCTATCCTTCCTTAAAAAAGAATAGTTTGGGGGAAGGGCTGCTATCACATGCTGATTGGACGCCTCATGGAGCCAGGTTTCCTTGAGGAACGCGGCATCCAGGATGTGTAAAAGATGGAGTTGATGGCACAGTAGCGGGCGAGCATTAAGGTTATTAAAGAGAAACTCACTTTCTCGCCTCATGTCTGGCGAGAGGACTTCACCATGCTGCGAGATGTCTGAAACAGAATAGTTAGGAAGCGGCAGCACAATTTCTTGCGGCTGAGCAGAAAACTTGCAATTCTTGAATTTGTTAGAATCCCTCATTAGATCAAGAGATCCTCGACAACTGAATAAACAGAGGGACTGAAGTGCTCCTAAGTGTTCAGCTGAGAATGAGACTATTAGACACAAAAGTGCCGGAGGTCCTTGCCCCTGGACTCATTCAGGTACAGACGGGCTTGACCTTGGCGTGCTGGTAATGCTGCAGTAACAAGTACTGGATTTATCTGAAAGAGTGATGAATTTGGACTACAGTGCAGGAGCGTGGAGTAACTCACTTGATACAATAATATTTGCATTGATGGCCTGCCTAAAGAGATAGAAGGATACCAATGGAGGAAAATGAAGTAGTTTGATGTCACACAAAAAGTCCCTCGAAGTAAATTCTGACTGAGACAGACAGTAGCAACTACTTAGCGAGGAGACAAGCCCCTCGAAAATGCAGGTGACACTTCAACTGATTCATCATGCACTGAAACAGACACTGAAACCTCGGCACAAGAAAAAAGCAGACCGTCTTTAGTTTACCTTATATCTGCCAAATGACCTCTGAGGAACCGATGCAACATTTTCTTGAGACCCAACATGGGGCCTCATACTGTTGTGTCTCTGCTGCGACTGTGCGCCCTAAATCGAATGCTGCTGAGTTCATTGTTTTTTTATTTTGTTTATTCTTATTAGTAACTTTGCATCGTTTTAAAGTATCTATGCATGGTATCAACTATCAACGCTCATTCATCAACATTGAACTCAGCAAGTTTTACACTGTATAATGCCATATGTTCTATTGTCTTGGGCAGGGGAGGACAGCTGGAAAGGGACAATAGTCATGATGCACACCCTTTGAGAGCTCCCTTCGTTGAAGAGCGAAGTTTGAATGGTACCTTAATATTTAAATGAGTGGCAAACTGTTCCATTACTGTCTTGTGTAGAGAGAGGTGGAGATTGGTATGAGAGTTTCAGAAAGAGTGAGAGCAAAATGACCTGGGACCACAAACACACACATTTGTGCATCTATTTTTTCAAATAGATAAGGGAAGAAGGAGGCTCATGTGGTTACTATAATGCTTTAGAAGACATGAATAAGGTGAACGTTAAGTGACTAATGACTGTACAACACAGACTTTGGGAGGGGATTGGATGAGGGAAAGACGACTCTGGTGATCCCATACAAAGTTTCTTGAAAACACAGGGTTAAATGGCTAATTTCTTAATTCAGACACACATAACTCAATGGAACATAATAAAATGTTTATGCGAGCCACCGTAAACTGCTCTAAGTCCTGAAACAGATACATGGTGTAAGGTTGCCTGATTGTGACAGGGTACTACGAGGAGTTCACATCATAATTATTGGGAAGGAAGGACTGTGTTGACAGAGTTTATGTTTGCTAAAGCGATAGCCTCACCTCAATGGAATGTTTGACACAATGGCAGAACGCTCGCTGTGATAGCATAACTCCATGATATATGAGGCCAAATATTACAAAACCTGGTAGCAGAGAAGGGAAATGATGACCAAACCCCATAACATGATTTGCTGTTTTGATCTAATACAATGGGTGTGGGAGTGAAGATCATGAAGGCCAGGATGACCTACAGAATGAACAGATGCAGCAGAGAATGAAAGCTGGGCTATATACACCCTACAATACCTCAAGAGCTGCTATACCATAGGCCGTCTTCAAGCGGTAAACAGACATAATATCGAATCCAAAATATCGACTGGACATAATATCGAGTAAAAAATATAGACTAGACAAAATATCGACCAGACATAATATAGACTACAAAAATATCGAGTCATATCGATATTAATAGCCAAAATATCGAATCAAAAATATAGACTAGACATAATATCGACTAGATAGAATATAGACCAAAAAAATAATCGAAAATAAGGTAAGTTTTTAATAATTTGTAATAATTGTGTAATATAAATCTGTAGCGGGTTGTGGGTTTATAGGGGAATAGGGTGGGAAGTAATTTAAATATAATTAATTAATTATGTAAATTAATAATAATTGTTAATTAATTATTAATTGGTAATTAATTAAAATATAATTGGTAATTAATAATAATTGATTAATTGATAAATAATTAATTTTTTGTAAATAATTTTCTGTAGTCGGTTGTGGGTTTATAGGGGAATAGGGTGGGAAGTAATTTAATTATAATTAATTAATTATGTAAATTAATAATAATTGTTAATTAATTAATAATTGTACATTAATTAAATTTTAATTGGTAAATAAAAGTAATTGGTATAGGAAATTAAATTTACTTGGTAATAATATTTCTATTAATTATATTTATTTATGTAGTTTTTACTTTTTGCTACTGTTGCACTCACTGGAGTGGGAATAGTAATTTTTACCCCTACGCTATCCAACGCTTTCCCTACTGTTGCACCCACTGGAGTGGGAATAGTAATTTTAACCCCTACGCTATCCAACGCTTTCCCTACTGTTGCACCCACTGGAGTGGGAATAGTAATTTTAACCCCTACGCTATCCAACGCTTTCCCTACTGTTGCACCCACTGGAGTGGGAATAGTAATCTTTACCCCTACGCTATCCAGCACTTTCCCTACTGTTGCACCCACTGGAGTGGGAATAGTAATTTTCACCCCTACGCTATCCAGCGCTTTCCCTACTGTTGCACCCACTGGAGTGGGAATAGTAATTTTAACCCCTACGCTATCCAGCGCTTTCCCTACTGTTGCACCCACTGGAGTGGGAATAGTAATTTTAACCCCTACCCTATCCAGCGCTTTCCCTACTGTTGCACCCACTGGAGTGGGAATAGTAATTTTAACCCCTACGCTATCCAACGCTTTCCCTACTGTTGCACCCACTGGAGTGGGAATAGTAATCTTTACCCCTACGCTATCCAGCACTTTCCCTACTGTTGCACCCACTGGAGTGGGAATAGTAATTTTCACCCCTACGCTATCCAGCCCTTTCCCTACTGTTGCACCCACTGGAGTGGGAATAGTAATTTTTACCCCTACGCTATCCAACACTTTCCCTACTGTTGCACCCACTGGAGTGGGAATAGTAAATTTTACCCCTACGCTATCCAACACTTTCCCTACTGTTGCACCCACTGGAGTGGGAATAGTAATCTTTACCCCTACGCTATCCAACGCTTTCCCTACTGTTGCACCCACTGGAGTGGGAATAGTAAATGTTACCCCTACGCTATCCAACACTTTCCATACTGTTGCACCCACTGGAGTGGGAATAGTAATTTTAACCCCTACGCTATCCAACACTTTCCCTACTGTTGCACCCACTGGAGTGGGAATAGTAAATTTTACCCCTACGCTATCCAACACTTTCCCTACTGTTGCACTCTCTGGAGTGGGAATAGTAATTTTCAACCCTACGCTATCCAGCCCTTTCCCTACTGTTGCACCCACTGGAGTGGGAATAGTAATTTTTACCCCTACGCTATCCAACACTTTCCCTACTGTTGCACCCACTGGAGTGGGAATAGTAAATGTTACCCCTACGCTATCCATCGCTTTTGCTACTGTTGAACTTACTAGAGTTGTTACAACAAATTTTAACCATTTTACTATGCTACGGTAAAAATATTATATATATTTATTTAATAATATGATTTTATATATATATATATATATGTATTATTTTTGTTATATTTTCTTTTAATTTACATTAATTATTTATTAATATTACATTTATTTAATAATTTTAACTAAGTTTATATTAAATATATTTATTATTATATTAGTTTTAACTTAATTTAAAGA
Organism: Lissotriton helveticus; assembly: GCF_964261635.1. Classification (NCBI taxonomy): domain Eukaryota; kingdom Metazoa; phylum Chordata; class Amphibia; order Caudata; family Salamandridae; genus Lissotriton; species Lissotriton helveticus. The sequence goes on along the minus strand of NC_136065.1, from coordinate 970,045,892 downwards.
CATTTTTAAAAAACGATATTTTGACAGTCTATATTTTTGTAACTCGATATTTTAGAGTCGATATTTTAGTACTTACCTGTTTGAAGATAGCCAGTCGATATTTTGTCTCTCGATATTTTATCCTCGATATTTTTGTATCTCGATATTTTTGTGGTCGATATAATTTCAGTGATCCCTTCAAGCATGCTCACAACAGCAATAACAAACTCAACAGCAGTGATAACCCATGCGCAAGATAGATGATCTCTAATGTCGCAATTTGACTCACCTTAACACGCCTCACCTAGGTTGAAAAATGTGTGTTTGTTTCAGTTGTTCCATTGGCTATATTAAGACAGATAAAAGAACATATTTTCAAATATAATACGAATATCCATAACACTTACTGTAGTTGTCTGTGCTACTACCTATCTCAGTGCCTAAGCCACATAGCATGTGTGATAAAATTTAAAAAAGGAAATTCTAATAAAAAATGGTCTGAGTTTCCTTTTTGTCAGTGCAGATCTCTGAATATCAATAGACATTTAAAGGTTTCTGCTCTACATAAATCTTTGGGTCTAGCTATATATTTTTATCTAAAGGAGTAGATTAAACATGGTTGTAGGTAGAGAAACATTTACTCCCTTAATGGAAGAAAACAGCGAGCTTGGCAAAAAGGTCCACAAGCCAAATCACACTCCAATATAAACAGAGCCTGTTCTACCATGACCTAAATGACCTTCCTATGATTGGTCGGTGTTGTGCTATAGCTCTTCAAGACCTACATTACAGGGGAGAGGATAAAACCAATGTGAGCCAATCTGAATTGTGATCATTGATCAGGCGTTCAATAGCAGAAAGTAAAACCTCAGACTGTGTGACCATAAACCCTAAAACATACACTTATAAAAGAGTTCGAGGTAGGCATCAATTCTATAAACAGAAGTACCTTGTCTCCATGCATAATATGTATAGACATCCCTCCCTCGCTTAAGGATGAAACTATCTCTAAGCCAGGGGTCTTCAAACTGTGGGGCGTGACCCCCAGGGGGGCCGTGTAGTGATGTGAAGGGGGTCGCGCATTCACAGTCACACTTCGGCCCTGGCCTACAGGGCTTCAGCTTCCCTCCTCCCCCGTCCTGTGTCTCAGCCTGGGCTTCTGCAGTGTAGCTCGCGCTGCTGGGGGCTCGGCTGCGCAGTGTCTGGAGTCTTATCTCCAGCACGCCCGAGTTTTTCACAGGTCTTTAAAGACCATTTGCATATTTACATGCCTTTGTTAACTGGTTACCGAGGCTTAGTTTTTTAATGGTTCCAGTACCCCCTGGGCCCCCACTCCTCCTATTCCTTACATTTGTATTTTGACACTTACTGCTGTAGTGTGAGAATGCATTTAATGAAAAGGAATATAAAGTTGGGTTGCCAAAAGAAAAATGCCTGCTCTTGACACTAAATAGAGTTATAAATAAAAAAGTATAGATTAATTAGTTATGTGACTTTTCTGTCTGTGTTCTCTTTCATTTGCAGTCATGGGTCATTGAGGCAGCCCTAGAACACAATTAAAAGTGACACAATTAAAAGTGCTTTCTATTTATATTTGCTGTTCTAAGTATTCACAGATAAGTGCTAAAAATACAGCTTTAGGTGACTGCTTATTTCTGGGCCATCAAAATAATGAGCTGGTAACCCTAATCATAAGACTGGAAGTTTGTTGCAGGATCAGCACATTATTTATTTCCTCCACCCTCGATCCCTGATTAATGCCATTATATCAATAGGTTAACTTATATCTGAAACCCTACTCTTCAAGTTTCTGGGAATGCACCCTGCATTCAGACAACTCACACTGATCACCATGCACTCACAGTAATCACAATGCACTCCCAGCAATCACCCTGCACTCACACTGATCACCATGCACTCACACCATTCACCCGCTCACCCAGCACTCACAGTGATCACAATGCACTCACACTGATCTCCAGGCACTCACACCATTCACCCACTCACCATGCACTCACACTGATCACCATGCACTCACACCATTCACCCGCTCACCCTGCACTCACAGTGATCACAATGCACTAACACTGATCACCATGCACTGACAACATTCACCCGCTCACCCTGCACTCACAGTGATCACTCTGCACTAACAATGCGCTTGCATTGTTCACCCTGTACCTCACCCTGGAGTCACACGAGCACACTACTCACCCTGCACTCATGTGAAACTTCACTCACCTGTCCTCCCCCTCACTGCTCAATCTGTAGCTCACTCAAACAAGGCCATCACTAACCATGCATTAATGCGTCCCACTCTGCACTTACAGCCGGACCCAAATTCATATGGTCACCTCACTCACCCTGCAGTCACTCCTTTTACCCTACTCTCACACTGTTGCATCGCTCACCATGCAGTCATATGGGCACTCTTGTCACCCACACAGTGCAGAAGGTTAAAGTGCCTGGTACAAAGAACATGTGCCATGCACATCACAGAACTGAGTGCGAGTAAACTATGAGTAGCGCTATAAAAAAATTAAATGTTTGTCAGAAAGGTGCTATAGAGAGATGAGGTGTATTGTTGGTGAGTGGTAGTGAAGGAATTCATGGAGAAGGTGGAAAGACTGTTGTACCGTGTGCGTTCAGTGTTAGGGCCAGCCCAGGCTGGGAGTGTTAGCCCCCCCCCTCCCCGAAGTTCGGGTCTAGGGGATCCCCTGCTTCTGCATATTAATATTTACATCTGCTGCCTGAAGGCAAATGACACACAAACAGAAAGGGAAGGAGAACCAGCCAAATGGGGTGACATACAGAGCATAGAGCCAGGTTTTTATATCTTGCTAAAGGATAATAGATTCTTGGTGTAGCGAAGCAAAGGAGGGTGCAAGTTACATAACTGCACGGCCTGCACCAAAACAGTGAGACACACAATTCATGCCTTCCTGAATTAGGGAACAATAAGCAGAGGGGCACAGGGCGAGAGGAGCATACGGGTCCAACCCGTATGCTCCATTAGGAGAGATGAGAGAACAGCAAGGGAGTGGAATAATTCGATTGAAGAGGTCAGGGATGAGGTGAAATGTGAAGTTCTAAAGCGAAGCGCGGACACACAAGAAGTGAGTGTGAGCAAAAGATGAGGGCTACTGTTAAACTGTGAGATAAGATAGCTGAGAGACAATCTGTGACCTAAAAATATAATTTGATGCGACATAGGTGAGGGACAGCAGCGAAAGGGGAAGAGAGGGAGTATTGGGGTGTGTGCTGAGCAGTGATTAATTTGTAAAACAACATATGCCAGGGCCCTCACCAGTAGGCCACTGCAACTTTAACCACCCACCATTGCCTGGCCTGTGCGGCCTATGACAATACATATGCAACGACCAACCATAACACTCGTACAAGTGTGACTATTCAGACTATTTCAAGCCCCCAAAGCTATAAAGAATGGCATTGGTGTCAGAAGGTTATCTTTTTTAGTGTATATTGAATTAATAAACAGCACTTCTGCTCATCTCTAAATTACACAGACAGAGCCACCATCTGGAAGTCTGTCATAGTGCCAGTGTGCATAATTAGGTGCCAGTGCGGAGCACCGGAAACCACCTGCTCAAATTAGGCACTTGTGCTGAGGTAACAGGGGAGAGGGACGTTGGTTCAAGAAGGTGTGGAAGACAAAGGGGAGATGTGAAAGATGAATAGGGGGACTGGAGAGGTGTAAGATACAAATAGACAAAAATTTGAACGGAGAGACTTGAGGTGAATGAGAAGAGCTGAGGTGCATGGGAGATGACGGTGCCAGGGAGGCCATGAGATGATTGTGAAAGACTGTTTAGAGATGAGGGCAGTGAAAAGACAGAATGGCAAGAGGTGATTAAAGGTGAAAAGATAGAATGGCAAGAGGTGATTAAAGGTGAAGTGAGAGGTTGAATTTGGGGAGTTCAGAAATTGTAAAAAGGGTTGAAAGAAAATGGCCTGCAATGTGTGAGAGGGATCAGAGGTTGGGAGAGGAGAGAAGAGAGGGTTGGAAGGAACTGGGTGAGAGGCAAGGGTCATGGGTAAACTGCTTAACTCTGCACAAGACCGCCAGGGTTTGAAGGGACCCTTGCTGCTCCCGGCCAGGGCCAGGTGAGCTTCTAATGTGGCAGCACATATTCGTGCGGAGTGGGAGGACCTTCACAAAGGTTGACTAGACATCTTTCTGATGTTAATTGCTGTATTTTGTTATAAACTGGTACTGTTGGGGTGAAATCTTTCCTCAGTGTTACTGTGTTTAAAAAATTTCAAAATAATAAAGCAATGCTATCCCAAAATACGTGGCATCACAGAACATTATTTACATTTTCTACCCACACAATTTAGTCAAGCCATTCGCATAATTTGGTCCTCACCTGCCTCATAATTCCAGTAGCCCTGCCTACAGGTTTAGAAATTTTTGTCAGGAGGGCGTCCTTACGCCTGAAAATGTTGACAGGGGGGGTCTCGGCATCCAAATGTTTGAAAACCTCTGCTCTAAGCATGGCGATTAACGTTTAAGTGTTTGGGTGCTGACATGCCAGGAATGAGACGGGCAGCTTGCAGTGTGAGATGTTGATTTTTTGTCTGAATGGTCTAACCTAATTGTGCAGTATTTTCTGCAGACGCTGCCTGATTTCTTGGTCTCGTTTTATCCCAGTAACATAAGTAAGCATATACTGAATTTTTTAAAACACATTTGCAGTGAGCAAAACGTTTTAACCCTAGAGCACACTACCTACATCAGCCACGGATGGCGACCTGGGTGCTGTTTCAGTAGCCTTCCCACCAGACTCCGACCGATCATTCTGCATTAGACTCAAACTTTAAATGGCTCCTTGCGTGTAATGCTCTCAGATGGAAAAAAAAAACATTGCTAAAAACTGACGGATAAGTTTTGAAGGGTACACAGCCCTCTCGGCTTCAATGTACCACAGCAATCACATTGCATTTCTTACAAGTAGGAGCAAGTTGTCAGTTACTTCATTCACTTCTTGCCCGTGTACTGCCCTCAAAATACGCGTGTTCAATTATATAAGCCAAACCGCTGGCTATCAACATGTCCAAAGTCCTCTGGCAAAAGAAGTAGCTGCCCATTAAAGGCAACAACACTCCCAAAGAGTGTACCTATTTATTTATTCCGGTTATCACATTTGACATCTTGCGTGCTTTGGGAATGGCATTCAATTTGTAGTTCTCTTTCATGTGATGAAAACGTATTTGAAAAGATTTGATAGCACTTAAATAAATGATGTCTTTAACTTAAGAAGTGAAGGTGTTGAGATGTAAATGCTTAGTAAATGTCACCTAAATTTGGCAAGTTAACACGATTTGCTGTACTCTCTAGATGACCTGACCCCATGGCTCTCAGAACCTCTATAGATATAGATTTTGTGCGAGGATCGCAATCAGCAGTGTCAGCTTTGTAAAGGTTTAAACATGTTACAGGTAACTAACTAGCCGTGTAAAAGCAATAGCTTATTTTGAGAACACACTTGTCTGATATGATTACATGTGCTGTGGTCTGTAATATTGGCACCATGCTGGAAATACCTTTTAACATTCTTGCTCTTACACAGATGCGGCTTAAGCGCAGCTCAAGCATAATCTTGCTCTTATGATCGCGCTTGGTATCTCTATGTTATTTCAGAAAAGAATTGATAGTAGAGAAGGCGAGAGTTTATTCCTGGAAACTCTAAAAGGTAACAAAGTCTTCTAGCTCTTTAAAAAAAAATCTTTTTATCTCCGGAAAAATTCTTGCACAAAATGAGCATGTTTGACTCCTCACTGTTAAGCTTCCCTTTGATGTATTAACTCGTTAGAACTATCAACAAGATGTATATAGGGGAAACTGCAGAACTAGGGCCTAATTTATGAGGCACTTTTACGCCGCCGTATCATCACTTTTTTGAAATTCTGATGGCGCAATATGCCACTGGCATATTTCTTATGTGGTTTTCATGGCCGTATACATATGTGCCCTTTTCACGCAGAAAACTGCGTGAAAGGCGATTTCCATGGGTGTTACTGGGGGAATTCCTAGCAACATCCATAGCTTTTTGACCTCCCCAGATTTACGAAAAATCGAAAGTCTGAGGGAGCGCCAGCAACGTACGCCTCCCCAGGGGAGGTGTAAGGGAGACACAACGAGAAGAAATATCTTTAGTTCTCCTCGTTTTTCCTCTTTCTATGCGTGCTGCTCTACAGAAAAAAACACATAAATGAGGCCCGTAGTGACAATCAGGAGTAGTGTACACTATTACCACTGGTGATGGAGAGACACAATCCGGATTCCATCCAGGATGCAGTTTAGAATCAGACCTTGTTCATAGTTGACGAGAGATTTACGATCTTTATTTGCTATGTTGTCATCTGCATGACTTGGTGTTCCTTCAATGTGAATTTTGACCTATCCAGGGCCATTGAAAATAGTTATTTTGTTTGAAAAAATGAAGGCAGTGGCTGTGGAACCCTCATTACCTTAACTCGTTTTTGTTTCCCTTGATGGTTTGTATGGATTCTTTTGAGGTTTCTACCAACATCTAAACACATGGGGGCATATTTACAGGGGGATATTGCCACCAGAATGTCACTTTTAGTGTAGTTCTGGTGGCCATATCTCCTTCTCCTTATTTACAAGGCGACATTAGACCACTTAGCATGGCTTAACGCTGCATTGTAAATAAGGCCCCTTTTCACGCTTCACTTGGCTTGAAAGGGGAGTGCAATGGGTGTTGCAGTGGGCATTCTATGTCGCTTCCCCATATTTACAAGGATGGGACAGCACCAAAACTAGGGCCAGGTACAACTTGGTCTGAGGATGGCAATACGAGGAGAAAATATTAATTCCTCCTCATATTTTGTTCTTTCTATGTATGCTGCGTTCTGCAGCACACATAGAAACATCAAATCTCCTTTACAGATTGTTTATGGGCATTAATGTTTTCCTTCTTGTACTTAAACAATCTCCCCTGCAGCTCAGGCACCCTAGCAACTTGGCGCAAGGGTGCCTCTGCTGGCACTAGGCAGTTTATTTAGAACCAGCATTAAGGGGAAATGCAGGAATGTGCTGTACTTATGTAAATACAGCACATCCCTGTGTTTAAAAAATGTTGGAGCGCTGCATTACCAATTTTGGACTAACACAGCGCTCTGACATTCGTAAATATCCCTCCTGCTGTTCCCAAGGCTCATACATTTCATTACTATATTCCATGTTCATAAGCTTTCCTCGTGCAATCTTTCAACCTCCACTAGACTAGGTTTCTATACCTTTACTCATCATGCTTTATTTACACCACACTGGATATTTTGAGAAGGACTGTTAAACAATTTGACGTCGGTATAATATTTAAAAAAAATTGGGATAACAGCAGGGTGGTAATGAACTGTAATAAAGCAGAATTTACAGTAGCGGCTGGCAGGGAACGGGAGTGAAGGCGAGTCGGGGGCCACAGGGGCGGGAATCACAAAAACAATTTAAAAAAACACTTACCTTCTTGCCGCATCTCGGGTTGTATGTCCTCCGTGTCCCTCGTCGTGATGTCATCTCTATGCCAGAAGCACCCAGGTTTCCTCCCCTAAGCCATTCACAATGCTGCAGGTCTGAGCGCCGTGGCTCAGCGCTCAGATGGGGAATGGTAGGGTGGGCATGTTCCCTACCAGGCTGTGTAATGCAGCCTGGTGGGGAACATGCAAAGTGCGCAGGACTGCTTGGCTGGCGCAAGAGGGCTGGCCAAGCAGTCCTGCACACTTTGAAGTGCAGCAACCACTCCTCACTCCGGATGTCACAGGAGTACCAGCCCTGCCAAACCTCGGCAAAAAAAAAAAAATGCAAACAGAAATACCTTCTGTTATTCTCATATTATATTGTTGACACTGCTCCGCGAGCAGTGGGGCGACACTCTTCCACCTTAGTGGAGGAGCCGCCACTGAGTACTGATCATCATGAAATCAAAACATCTCTTAGTAAAATTAGTCCTTGAATACACAACCTTCTTTACAAATGGATAGTCAATCATAAATTGTATTTCCTAAATTGGGCCTGAGTTAATTTTGACACAGTGTGCAAACTGTGAGGCTATGGCTGGAGTTCTTGCTTGATGTTCCTATATAGCACCCAATCATTATTGCATAAAAAGTAGGCTCAAGCTAAAATTACTTCCAGATTAGGCTACTGCATTTGTCTGATCGGGTGCCTTCGTTAAAGCTGGAGAAACATAATAGTCCAGCTGTAGGAACAGTACGCATCAGTCACAGGACTGTTACATCACTCTAGCCTTGAATAAATTACACTCGTTCTCAGGTCCACAACGGCACTTTCCTCAGTGTACACATCAACAGAGAGCTTTGGTGAAATTTTAAAGCTCTTTTATCCAAAACTAGATTTTTAATCTAGGAAACAACAATCTGCCAAAGGATCTCACACAGGCAGAATGCAGAGGAGGATATCCGGACAAGGCTCGATTCACTCTACGCGTAGATCTACACTTAAACTATCGCTTCCACTTAAGCAGTTCTGGCTGCTTAGCCATACTATTTGGACTTAACTACACTGACCATCCAGGACACACAGGCGGTACCTAAAGGCTTGAGGCCTCTTCTGCTACGTCGCGTATACTAACTAAACGGACTACGCTGACCACGTACTATGATGTCTACTACCCTTACAAGATATTCAACATATCAGCAATTGCCCTGAAGAAGCCCATGTTTGGACTAAGCGCGTTGGCTGTCTCCAACAAACGCATACCAGGCGCACTTGAAATAAAAATACACAAAGACCTCAATCAACGACTACCAACTGTTTTTCCACTCATATATTGTTTTGCTTTACTTGTCAGTAATTGTTATTGCCTCTCATTCACCTTCTGTACATGTTTTGATTTGTGATCAAGGGGTGGCTGATGACTTGAGGTGGGCAATTTCACTACCCCTCGTGACTGACCTAGGTGGTGCAGTCTCTTATAACCCGGCTGCTCTCCCATTTGGTGAATCACATGTAAGTTTAAATTAAGCATGTAGGGGAATCATCCCAATTATAAACATAAAATGTGATTCAATATTCAGAGTTTGGTCTAGAGTATGGAAAACAGAGTAACATAGAATAGTATACATTAATGTACAAGGAAACAAAACAGCATAATTACACCAGATATCGACTAATATATGATAAACATTAGTTTAATCATCGATTTAGTATAAAGGGTCCCAGTTAAAACCCACCCACGTTCCATCAAGTTTTTTAAGGGATGAGAGATCTCTAGATTTGGCGAAAGCCAATTCAGACTCTTATACCTGCAGAATAGAAGCCCACCACTCAGCTGGCTTTGGAGGGGAGGGATAGACCCATGACCTGGCAATGCAGAGCCAAGCTGAATCAATTATTTTTGAGAGCAAGCGCTTAAGACCGCAATCATGTTCCAACTTAACTCCCATCAAAATCTCTTCAGCAGATTGTTGCACTTCAAAATCTAAGCCGGGTGAAATTAATTCGGTCACTCCATTCCAAAATTAGTTGAAAGTAGGATAAGAAGCAAACATGTGTACAATATCTGCTGCTGACCAGCCACACTGAGGACATCTAGTCTTATCAGTGGCAATGTTCCTGCCTCATTATGACATTTTCTCTGATATTTAATACAACAATCAAATAGTCTTAAATTGCTGTCATTTTAAATTAATAGAGTGTACAGAGCAATCAACAATGTCCAGAGCACTCTGGATTTCAGAAGTGAGGATCTCAGAGGAGAGCAACCTGCTCCACTTACCCGTGAGTAGCATGCTATCCTTAATAGTATTCTGGCAGAAACCTTGATAGATTGTTCTGATCGAATGCTTCCAAATGACTTACATAAATGCGATGTTTACTCCGTACCTTCGAAATCGCTCGCAAAGTTCAAGCCTGTAAGTAGGAGGAGGGAGATCTGATGCCCTGCGAATGAACAAAATCTGTTTACTTTATAGGGTTTGCCCAGTGGTTTCACCCCCAAATCTTGCCCAGGCCTCGCCCACTGGGTCGTGAAATACTTGTGGAAAGGCAGAGTTATCCCATAGTGTTGTTTCTTTCTTTAGCACTACTATGGAGTATTTAACACACATGTCCTGCCATATACATGTGATATCCCTAACAACTTTAAATCAAACACATTTGCAGAAATTGGGATCCCCAATCTATAGATAAAAAAGGACCTATATTCTGATCCTAATGCAAGCGATCTCCGAAAGCTGATGTATCTGTTTCTGACAGGATTAGCATATTGGCCAAATGACCAGTGAATGCTGCCCTAAAATGTAACTTAAAATCGGAGAGCTGTAGCTCCCCCTGCATGTGTGAGAGTTTCAAAAAACGAATAGCACATCTAGCCCTCCAACATCCCCATAAAACCTACCAATATTGCCTTCCAGCACTTTAAAAAACAAATCTGGGACCCGCAATGAAATAGCACAAAATATATACAAATATTTTGGCAGAATATTCATTTTAATGATGTTACAACAACCAATAATACTGATCAGGAGGCTGTCTAGAACCTTCATTTTGAAATAACTGAAAGTAACAGGGGTTCATGAGTCACTTAAAAAATATCATTAACCCAGGTTCTTAAGTTTATACCAAGATACACAGCTGTTGTAGTTACCACTGGAGTTGTTAAATCTGGCTTAAAATTCAATAGCTCCTGGGTTTTGACTACATTTAGCTTGTACCCTGAAAGTGTTCCAAATCGATCAGCCTCTTTAATGATATGACCCAGCTAGGGCAGAGGATTCGAGGAGAAGACAGCAACGTTGTCAGCATATGCATTCATATGCAAATATTGGAGGTACGGCTCCATATAAAGAGCGAATAAATGAGGAGATAGGCAACACCCCTGCCAGGTTCCATATAGATCTGAAATGGTAATGAATGCGTTCCTACATTTACTAGCTTGTCACAAGGGGTCTTATATAATGACTGTACCAATTTGCTAAATATATCCCTTGTGTCAAAAGCTCACAGCATAGCCTACATAGAGTCCCTTACAACATGGCCAAATGCCATCACAGCATCTCATAAAAACATACCAGATTTCTTTGCAACATCAAATGTCGCAATTGCCATGCTGGTATGGCTTGTGGTGTCCCTGCTTGGTATAACAACGTGATGCTGTTATGAAACTAAAGCTGGGAGAAGGGGAGCAAGTCGAGTAGCTAAAGCTTTTAGCAAATACCTTTCCATCTACATTAATCAAGGACATGGGTTGGTAAGAACCCAAAGTCCTCTGGTGACTTTCCGTTCTTCAAAAACATGATAATGTATCTCATGTCCCAGGTAGTAAGGACTTCTCCCCTCCTTAAAATAGGTTGAATCACCCTTAATAATCCCGGAGCTATTTTAGCCCTAAACAACTTGTAAAACTCAAGTGGTATGGTATAATCTCCTGCTGCTTTGTCTGAGGGCAAGGCAGCAAGAGCAGCTACAATTTCACTAAACAGAAAAATCTCCCTTAAATTTAGATGCATGACACTCCACTAAACAGGTTATTCTACAGCCCTGAATATTTTCCATCAGACCAGGCTGATTTATCCCTTGGGGATGGCTACGCAAATCCTGATAAAAAAGATAAAGATTGCTCCATAATAGCCCAAGGGTAGAATAAACTATACCTTCCCTACATTTAATACCTTTGATAGTACATTTTGACTGCCTATCAGATATTTGGTGGGCAAAGACTCAAACCACCCTTCCCCCATACTCATATTGTAAAGCCTTATTCTTTGAATAGCTGGCACTTGTCTTTTCTCTCAGTCCACGTCCAAGCAGGGACCAGTTTACAATTAATATAAAATATAAGGGCTGCTCATCCACACTTCCCTACGCCATTACCTGAGCATGCACACTTTCCAGCAGAAGAATTGCCTGATGAAGAAGTCTAATGCAAAAAGAACAACTGATGGACAGCATGCAGAACAAGGTCATACATTCACCCCTGTACAGAGATCCAGGCCTAAATCCATTGTTTTTTTGCTCACCATACCATTCCAGTTTGGACCCAGCCATATGCAAATGAGCCTTGACCCTGCGCCCAATGGGAACAGTACAACCCGAACTGCCAGGCCAGGTCCTCCTTGGACTGGAAACAGGCATCCTAGGATCGGTTTCTTGCTTTTAGTCCTCAACAGCCAGGATAGCTTGATTCCAGTGGCATGGAGAGAACGTACCCACGCCTGGGCATACCCGTCCAACTTGGGGTGACAAATGACATGTGACATGTGTGGTGAGCAAAAGAATGATGGATTTAACCCAAATCCTTGTGACTGGGGGGGAATGTTTGCATTGTCCAGCACTCCGTCCATCAATTGTTTCTTTTGTATATGTCGCCCTAAGTGGGAAGGGTATGCCCAGACGCGGGTCCCATGCTCACTACACCACTGGATTCAAGCTAGCCTGGCTCATGAAGGGTGATGCCCTGAAACCGGTCCTAGGATCCTTGTTTCCGTTCCAGGGAGGACCTGGCTTGGCAGTTTGGGCTGGACTGTTCCCACAAGGAACAGGATCAAGACTGATTTGCACATGGCTGGGTCCAAACTGGGGTGGTGTGGTGAGCAAAAGAATGATGGATTTAACCCAGATCCTTGCGACTGGGAGGGGGAATGTTTTAATAGTCCATCATTCTGTCCATCATTTTTTTCTTTTGCATATGTTGTTCTAAGTGGGAAGGGAATGCCCAGCGTAGGTCCCATGCTCAGTACACCACTGGATTCAAGCTAGCCTGGCTGATGAAGGGTGATGCCCTGAAACCGGTCCCAGGATGCTTCTTTCCGGTCTAGGGAGGACCTGGCTTGGCAGTTCGGGCTGGACTGTTCCCTCAAGGAACGGGGTCAAGAATGATTTCTATATGGCTAGGTCCAAACTGGGGTGATGTGGTGAGAAAAAGAATGATGGATTTAAGCCAGATCCTTGTGGCTGGGAGTGAATGGTTGCATTGTCCAGGATTCCGCCCATCAATTGTTTCTTTTGCATATGATGAAGAAGTCTGGCATTTTCCAGTGCATCCCTGTTTTTTTAAGGATAAACTGAAGCTTGATGCCCCGAATGTATAACTTTTTTGCATCCCACACAACTGGTGGTATAGCCTATAAGCAGACCTGTCACATGCTTTCAGTAATCACAGTTAGAAAAAGGTGGCGAGGAAACAAAAAACTGGGATCATTCACCTCGAAGCACAGCAAGTCTGAGTGAATAGGGGATTATGTTCAATCCTGATCTTAGGACACACATCCATTTCTGCATCCTTAGCCAGAGACATACTGGAAAAAACCATGTCTATTCTAGAAATGTATAGTAGGAGATAAGTAGAACCTGTAGCCTGGCTTAAAGCGGTGTAAAACTCTCCATATATCAGTCAGCCCATGTATACAGGTGAGTTTATGGATAGACATCCTAGTTTTATACATGTGTGGGATAGCAGAACAATTAGTACAATCAATGTTGCAATCCATCTCACAATTAAAATCATCCATCGTGATTACTTCCCCAGACCAGTCCAATAATACAAAAGAAAGCCTATCCAATATCCCAGGCTCATCAACATTTCACCTTTAGACCACACAAATAACCAATTTCTGACCATGCAGTACCAACTGAGCAATCGCCCATCTGCCCCTTGGATCCAAGGCAGTTTTCAATACCATAGTCTCAAAACTCTTATCAGACATTATAGCAACCCCCCTGTATAGAATCAGATTGTGAAGTGCTAATAATTGTATTTTAGCCAAGCTGCCTGAGTAAAAGGCGGTCCTTGTACGCAAGATGGGTCTCAGTCAAAGATAGTAGCTGTGGTTTATACATTTGTATTTCCTACCACACTAACTGTCATTTACTGGAAGAATGTAGGCCAGAGACTTTCCAACACATGCATTTTATTCTAGCCATAGCACTAATCAACTATGCCAAGATACAATCTCATACTCCAGATCAAAATTCAAATATGCCAAAAAAAGGTAAAAATTCAAATAACAAGAACAAGAACAATCTGACTTATTTCAGCACTCACCCCACCCCACAATGCTATAACAGATATCCTCTCGATAAACCAGCATTTCAAAACCCCATGAGACCCATCCCCTACCCTACACTAAACCTACCCCCTTCTATCCTTTGAAGGCAATGATCCCAAAGCGTGAGCTGTTGATGACTAAGCCCTCAGAGGCATCGACCTCTCCTTCATTCCCACCTGACCATGAACCAGCCACGCACATTGCTGCCAGAAGGAAAGAATGTAAGACTTATGATATGATTCAGGCAATGAGAGACATTAAAACCAGCTAGAATGTATAGCTTACATAAAAGGGAAAAATACAAAAAAAGAAAAAGAAGGCAACAAAAAGAAAAATCATTAAGCATACATCATAGCATTGTAACATCCTGAAACATAGTTACACCCCCAGTCCAGTAATGGCATTATCACACCAGTAGTATATTGTCCTAAGCTAGGCTAATAATGTAGTATATAGATCTATGATGAGGGCCCCTTCAAACGATTTAGAGTCTGTGCAGCATCCTGCTCTGAATAACAAATCTGAATCCATCCATCCTTAATGATCTTAAGCCGGGCTAGTTCTTGCAAGAATACTTGGGCCTAGCAGCCTTAAGTGGGTTTATAAGTTGACACATCTTCCAGCTCCATAGTGGCTTTGCCCAAATCTGACTGGACTAAAATAGACATAGCATCAAGCAGACCAGAAGTAGTTGGTTGGGTCTTTAAAGAAATCGCCTGCCTTAACAAGAAATTTCCCACATAGATTGAAATTGGACGAGGATGCGTTGACTTGGCATTGGCTGTGTTATAGTTACAGTTGATAGGGAGGCAATGCGCACACTGCATTTGTGAATCCCAGTCCCAGTCCATAAGATCAGGAAGTGCTTCCCCAAACAGCTAAACAATGAACCACGGGGATCGTGCCCTCTTTGCCTTCCGGTATTCCATGTACCCCACAGGTATTTCTTCTCTGACTGTTCTCCATATCTTCAAATTTAGTTTGGACATACTATAATTGTCAATTGTATTTCCCAATGGATTTAACAGGAATTGTTCCAACTTCCTCAACATTGGCGAACCATTGTTGTAGCTCAGCCATATCAGTAGTAAGAGATGTAACCTTACCAGATACTTCAAGCAATGATAGATGCATTTTCACATCGTCTGCTCTCACTTGCGTACAGTGCAGTTGTGCCTCTAATCATTGGGTCTGCAGCAACTGTAGGATTGCCAGCAGAGATGGCTCCTGTGCATCATTTTCCATATAGATTTCCTTAGAGACCACTGGTGTATAATAACCAGAGGGGGCACCACAAGAGGAATCTAAAGTGTTGCTGGAAATTGGGGCAATTTCATGGTTGTGGGGTATGGCAGGGGACTGTTATTCCATGAGTTTTTTGTCCTCGCTTGTCATTGAGTGGAGTGCAGATGAGCGGAAAATTTAAGCTTTTACCTCCCCATTTGATGTGACCCAATTCCGCAGCAGATTGCCTTTAGCATCATAGCTACCAGCCTTGTCTGTCAGACACAAGGTTGCTGATTTGCCTGACTAAAAAGGTCTGGAGGGCTCCATAAGTTTTTTGTATTCTGAGCATGCTGTCTGCCTCTCTTTCCATGAGTTGCCTCAGTATCAGAGTTTGGAGTGCCCAATGTTGCATCAAGGGTGTTATCAATAGTAGTGCTATCACTGGGACAATCAGAGAAGTTGGAAGGGACAGGGAAAGTGATGGCAACAGGAAGTATTGGAAGGTCAAGTTTCACTGGCTGCTGAAGAGTCATAGCATCAGACAACTCTAGAAGGTTAGCCATGTCCCCCCACTTACCCACCTCTGTCAAGCCCCCAGCCTCACCCTCCTGATCTCCCAAAATTATTTCCATAGTACTCACTGTGTTGAGGGAGGGTTGAATGCTCTGGCTTTTTGCTGGAAACAACTCTACGTTGTTTTCAAGGGAAGGCTGAACAGGGGAGTCAGTTGCACAAAAGGACTGGCAGTTGAAATTGTGTTGCACACCGAGAGTATCGGAAGACACTACAACAATGTTGCCTTTGAGTGCCAGATAAGCAGGAGTAAGAACCGTTGTTAAATCCCCCCACTCCTGTTGAAGCTGCTGATATTATCATATCTGCCAGCGAGAACTCCACCAAAAGCAGGCTGCTCATAGCTAGCAACATGAATGATATTGGTTGCTGTGTCATATTTAAATAGACTAAATATGGGACCGCAGACATGGGAGGTAGGATGGTCCAGAGATGTTACCTGCAGGCTGCCACGTCCTCCTTGGCCTGATCTAGGTCGGTGTCTGCCACATGCACCTTAGCTGAAGTACCATCCCCATCCGCCGCGGAGTGTACTTGTTTGCTGTAGCTCCATACTGCCGGGTAAAATGATGAAATGCTTGGAGACCACGGAGCCTCCAGGCGCAGAGCTGAAACATCGGTATTCAGCAGAAGAGCCTGCAGTTTGCACAGGTTCACACAGCCGGTAAGGATCAGCGTGCCCTTTGCCAAACGGTGCTGCGGTCGGTGGTGATCAGAGGAGCACAAGGAGATTGAATTTTCAGCTGTGGGGGATCCTTCCACGTATCCTGCTCTCACATTATCTTAATATTCTGAAAATATGTATGTTGGTTTTATATAGAAAGGATTTTCCTTGTTTAAGTATTGCTTATTATTATCTAGTTTACGTTTGGTGCAACCATGCCAGCTAAAATGCTGCTTATAAAGTGTAGGTAGCTGTTTGTGTATAAAATTGTCTTACTTTAGGGAACTGGGAGTTTTTGAGCTTAAAACAATTATGAAGGGAGTACACGAACCAACCCATATGGTCTGACATTTGAATTAGATGTAAATAATATCTCTTTTTTATCAACTGAGTGTTGAAGGCTACACAACCTTTGCATACCTCTTTGGAAACTATCAGACACAAAGACATGCCTCAATATGTAGAGCAGTTTTGAAGTATTTTTTTTAAGATGTTATTATTTCATGATAAAACACTTTGTGCACATTAGTTAGTTTTGTCTATGAATATCACATTTAAAAGACTGAGTGGCTTATTTAAAAAAAAAATGACAGAGGTGCGCCATATTCACAAGAATACGGAACACCCCTGTGTTTCCCCTAGCACTGGCGCAAATAGGCTGCCTTTAGCCAGTGCAGGCACCATGCTGCCATGTTGCAAGGGTGCCTGAGCTGCAGGGAATATTGTTTATGTGGAGAAAGGGGCACCTTCATGCACATAAACAATAAATAATGCCTCAGCCCTGTAAATCTGGGACACAGTAAAAAAACAATGGGTGTTATGGTGAAACACCCATAGCAACTCCTATTGCATGGCCATTTGCAGCAGAGTACTGCGGCAGAAAGGGGCTTATTTACAAGGTGGCTATAAGCCATGCTAAGTGGCTTAGCGCCACAGTGTAAATATGGGAAATGGCACTATGCCACTGGAGCATCAAAAAAAGTTATTCTCTCGTGATGATAGGGGCTTTAAATATTCCCTTGACACTGTTATCCTCTTTTCCGTTATTTGTTGATTTATGTTTACAAAATAGCGCTGTCAGATTCATCCCCACTGCCCACATTGGTTTTTATTTTTTTTTCACTTCTGGTACAACCCCATTCTCCCGTTATTATTTTGTGGCTTTTATTCTGCCAAGATTCTGTAGTAAAAATAGATGTTGATGATTTTACTGCCACAATTGGTGCGCCAGGAATTGAAACAATTAAATAGCAAATGGTCAGTTTTCTTTTAATCAATCTACATCTTTAATAACATTTTTTTTAAAGTGAAATAAACTTTTGTTGCATAATGTTTTAAGACCTTTATTAACCACTATTCATATGCTTCTATTGCAATATGCGTAAATGGCAAATTGTTTTGTAATAAACGATTCCTGATCAGTGCCATTCAAACATTACAAAATTCGTGTTTCAGATTTTGTGCATTCGCTCGTGTGATGCCACACAATTTAGTACTGGGCACACGGGCATTTAAATTGGTAAGTAAATTGACACACTATTTTTTATGTCACGTTGCATCACGTGAGCACCTGCAAAAGTCTCAGCAAATGTAAGTCAGAGCTATGCTTTCATTTGATTACATCTGACCACTCCATAAAAGAACTTTTTGCAGATAGCACACTACTTTTCAATACATCAGCCGACAAACTCTTGTCAGTTACAACACTATGCAACATACCTTTTATGGAATTTACATATTACAGCTTTAAAGGGGAGTACCCTGAAACTGGCCTTGACAATGAGCACTAATGATACCAACGAAATAAATCTTGGCAGCAACATTTAACGACTTTTTCATAACATTTATCTACTAAAATAGCTCACTCTAAATATAACAGGTTGATTTAAATACTAAGGGCCCCATTAGGATGGCAGGCGGATCACCCCGCCGGGCCAGCGGTAGTTACCGCCGGCCTGGCGGGGGCGATCCACCCGCCATCCCTGCAGAAATGACCCCCAGCCATATTGAAATGGCTGGGGGTCCGCGGCGGACGGAAAGACCGTCCGCTGCTTTTCCACCCCATCGACATGTCGACCGGGCGGAAAAGGGATCAATATGGTGGCGGTGTCTGAAAGATGCCGCCAGCCATATTAGAATGTGTGTTTTGAAATGCCTTTCTGTGGTGGCATTGCCGCCATGGAAAGGCATGCGGAGTCTGCTTGTGGGGCCCGTTGCGGGCACCCCAGGGACTCCGGGGGAGTGGGGGGTGCACATGGGGGGTACCTATAGTACCACCCTGCAGTTCCATGCACAACATGGCAGGCACCGCGCGGTGCATGGCAGTGCACAACATGCCTTCCTGGCATTGTGGCGGGCGGTTCTGAGTGCACCGCCCGCCACAATGTTAGGAATGCAAGATGCGCCCGCCACTGTGGCGGGCACATCCTAATGGCACCCATGGGACCCCCCCCCCTTAAAGCGGGCGGTCCCTTTTTACGACGGGATGGCGAGCGGACAAAGTCCGCCCGCCATCCTAATGTGCCCCTAATTGTTCTATTTTGCCGCTTCCTCTACATGCTTCCTCTACATGTTCATATACATTTTCGGGCATTTAACATCAAGGGCATTCAAATATGTTTTGGGCCTGATTTCAGCATATTTTATCTGCTCAGAATGTTGCTTATTTTGAAAGCAGGTAGGTAGTATTTCCAATGTGACTCACACTAAATTGAACTGCATGATTGCAACTAAACTAAAATCCACTTCTTATGTTTTTTACACTGAAGCTTGCTGATGTGCGAGGTGTTCCCCGAGGACTTTACGATGGGCCAGTTCATGACACCACTGTGACGGCGAACTCAGGGGCCGCCACACCTACCTCACGAATAGCACCGTGTCCAGGCAAAATAGCAACACAGCCTTGTCGTAACCTACATCGGTCTGGATTCAGCTTGTCCGGTAAGAAAAGTTTAAGTAATTAGGTATACATATACCATGTATGTTGAAAGGTACTATAAACAAGAGCAATGAAACATATAATAGGTATTCCACAAGTTTCTTTAAAATACATTGATTTCATAGTTTCTGGAAATGTAGGCCCTGATTTAGAGTTTGGCGGACAAGGTATTTCCAATGGGGTGCCTTGTCCTCCAAATCCGCGGTCCTCCCACCTCTTTTAGAGATGTGTGGACCTTAAGGGCCATATTATCTAGAACGGCGCAAACATTATCGCCAGGAAACTGACGGTAAGGCCGCAATAAGGGGCTTGATAATATGCCCTAGAGAATTCCAATAGAAGCCCAGGTTCTGGTGTCAAGGACATCAAACTTGGGCTGCTATTGGAATTCTCTAGGGCATAATATCAAGTCCCTTATCGCCGCTTTAGCGGCAGTTTCCTGCTGCTAAAGCGGCGGTAATGTTTGCGCTGTTCTTGATAATATGGCCCTATGTTTTCTGATGATGGAACTCTCAATTGCTCCTCTGATGGGAATCTTCCTCCGATGACCTGACAGAGTTGGGGCCTCTAAAAACATTTCACCACCCATTCTGTTTAAGGTGGATATATTGTGTCTTTTTTTCTGTCCATCACCATCAGGAAAAAATTGCTGATAAGAAAAAAATAATAAAACTCGGACAAAACTTCAAGGGGGTGGGGGCCATTAGTTTTTGTTTTTCAGAGATAAACTCCCATTTTGGGAGGTTATTTCTGAGAAACAAAAGTTGTGTTGAACAGCAATCAAAACCGATGGTGGCAGTTCACCAGTGATTTTGTACAATGAAAGGAAGTGCAGTGACAACAGTTTCGTTTAAAGTACAGAGGTGACTGCTGGGCCAGCAGTCATCTATAAATTTGGTGGATAATAGATCAGTAGACCTTAGATCAGGCCCTTAGTCTCCTTCGCTTAATCTAAATATGGCAGATTGTTCACAAACATGCAGTCTACTGGATTTAAGGTTGATTCTTTTTTCACATCCAGTAAAGACACGCATACAAACTTTTTCTTTGTGTGTGCATTTATGAGCATTTGCAGCTTGGGAACTACATGGAAAACATATGTGACACTCACATAGAACAGATCTGAGTTTGCGTGAATTCATAAAGGCTTTTTTTTTAATAAATATTTTTATTTCAATTTTAAACAATAACCAGCACAGGATCATTGAGGTCATATGTGCAACAAATTTGACATAATTACTGATAAGAACAACATTAATGAATGCAGAGTTTACACCACAATAAATTCTCAATCGACCTCACAACCCCCTCCCTCCCTCCAGGTTAAGCACGACCCACATCCGGTACATTTCTTTGGGTAGCAAGATTTTCAGGCAACAAGTTCTGTGTCTTGTGTACAGGGGCTTACATTGTTTATTTCAGTCCCGGCCATCTCTAAATTATAGTATTGTAACCATGGCTGCCAGATTCTCCTGAGCTTTTCAGGACACCCTCTAGCCACGTATATGGTTTTCTCTACCCCCATGTATAAGTCCATGCTGAATTCGTAAACGTTTTATGTGCCTCTCATCTCCGATCTCCTCGTTAAATGGAAATGTCAGACAGGTAGACAGATGTTTTCTCTTGAGTAAGTGTCATTCTGATGATACCAAATTCTGGTATTTAGGATTTCCATTTTAGAAGAGGACATATGCATGTCTGAGTACAGATATAACACATTTTGTCAATCAGGCTTAAACCAGCCTGACATCCAATCTACACAACCAGATGAGAATTCAGCAATCTTTACAGACTGCTTAAATAACATGTGCCAGAGGTACAAAGCTTTTTTCAGCTCACAAATTAACTGATTCAAACCGTTTGCAACCAGAAAAAAGCATTTTTAAATGTACAGAGCCCCATTTGCGAGTCGGCAACCTATTACCAACTCACAAAATAGAGTTGCCGTTAGGAAGGGGCATGCCATGGGCATCTCTTCCTAATAGCAAGTCACAGGGGGATGTACGATTGTTTCACCACCGGAATGCGGTCGCAAAACAATCGCAGTTTACCACCTATTTCAAGTAGGTGGTAAGCCAGTCGCAAACAGAGAGGGTTACCCAGGGGTCCCTTCCCCTTCGTGAATGTTAACAAAAACGTTTTTTTAAGATCAGGCAGTGGTCCCAAGGACCACTGCCCACCCTTAAAAAATGAACCAGAAAGGTTTAATTTTTCTATTTGACAAACATCCCATTTTCTTTTAAGAAAAACGGGCTGCATTTTTCCAAAAAAGTTTCTTTATTTAAAAGCAAACGCAGACATGGTATTCTGCTGTCCCCAACAGGCCACTATCCTTGTGGTATTGTCCATTCCCAGTGGGTCACAAATTGTGACCTGCCTCATGAATATTGATGAGGTAGGTCAATTCCGAACCCATTGGGAATCTCTAATGTGTCTGAGACAGATTAGTACATTTTATTTTGCGAATATTTAATTGCGAGTAGCTAAAAATCACAATTTGAGACTCTCAAACTGAAACATTTGTACATCTGGCCCTTAGAATTACTCCCTCAGTTCTTTTTTATTTTATACTATTAAAAGGTATTATTTTCCTATTTTCTCTCGGGTGATCTTATACATAAGCTAATATTTCTTCCAATGTCTCATATGAAATATATTCCAATGTTCAGAATACATACGTGTTAGAAATGGGCATCTCTAATAGGCAGAGGTAGGCACCTTTGTCCAAGTAGGGACCCTTCTTCGTAGTCAGGGTAAGAGGGATAAACTTCTAAAATAATCCCTGGTCACCCCTTTGGCAGCTTGGCATGAGCAGACAGGCTTATCAATGAGGCAGGGTGTAAAGCATTTGTGAACACATACAGTAATACAGGGAAAACATTACATTGGACACCACACCAGTTTAGAAAAATAGGTAATCTTGTCTAAACCAAAACAAAACCAAATGACAAAAATCCACAATACAGTAATAAAAATATAACTTTCAGATAGTAGAAATAGATCAGTTCAAAGCAAATTGCATATGCAAACACTTTTCACTCAAAGTACCTTGGATGCGTCACACACAAAATAAAAAGGGTCGCAGGGAAGGTGATGCGTCAGTTCCTTACACTCAGGGAAGGTGCGGCGTTGGTTCCTTGCTCCGGGGGAGGTGATGTGCCGGTTCCTTACTGCTGTGCAGGGGAGGTGATGCATCGGTTCCTTAACGGAGTGGTAATGAGTCTATTTCTTACTGCATGGGGAGGTGATGCATTGGTTTCTTACTGCATCCCCCAACTATGCGACAGACTTGGCGCCTCGAGGCAATGCATTGATCTGGGATGATGTGTGGGTTCTTGCAGACGCACAGCAGGGCTTGCGTCGTTATCGGTGCAGTGAACTCGGACTTCGGAGATCTGTGCTCTCGATGTGACGTGCTTTGATTTCTGGAGCCGCAGACAGATGCTACGATGATTTCTTTGGGATGCTTTAGAAACAGGTGCGAATGCGTCATGCCTCTTGTTGTTGCAGTGCCTTTCTAGCTCCCAACAGCCAAAACAACCTCCAGAGGCCTAGAACAGCTACAGACTCCTCTTGGCAGGTCAGAACTCCAAGGAAGGACATTCAGGGGAGCTGGGGGTGGAGTCTTTGTGTTCCTAAGACTTCAGAACAGGAGACAATCTCTTCTTCAAGCCTTGCATCCTAGCAGAAGCACACTGGAAGGCTAAGCAAGAAAATACTTACTTTCTAAAAGTGGTATTTTCAAACACAGAATGTAAAAATCACCTTCACTAAAAGATGCATTTTAACATTCTGAGTTCAGGTGTACTAAACTTTATTTTCCTACCTAGTTACCAGGGGTAGTTATGTTTATAAGATGTTATAAGCAAACTCCCCATTCTATCCTATAGGAATAGTTAGCCTTGCAATAGTGAAAACCAAATTGGCAATATTTCACTTTCAGGACATGGCACACACACCAGCGCATGTCCTACTTTTCACATACACTGCACCCTGCCCACAGGGGGACCTTGGACCTACCTTAGGAGTGACTAACATGTAAGAAAAGGGAAGGTTAGGGACTGGTAAGTGTGTGCACTTGCCAAGTCGACATGGCAGTACCAAACTGCACACAGGCTCTGCAATAGCAGGCCTGAGTTACATTTACAGGCTGCTTATGTGGGTGGCACAATCAGTTTTGCAGGCCCACCAGCAGCATTTGATTTACAGGCCCTGGGTACACATAGTGCAGTGTACTAGGGTCTGACTAGTAAATCAAATCAGCCAATTATGGAAACACCAATCCATACATACCATTTACAGTGAAAGCATAAGCAGTTTACCACTGATCAGCAGTGGTAAAGTGCCCAGAGTCATAAAACCAACAAAAGCAGGTCAGAAACAGAAGGCCACAAAGCAAATAATCTGGAGATAATCCCACTTTAAAAGCCATGTCTAACAATATGGTTAAGAAAAAATCATTGATAGGCTGATAATTGTTCCTCTGATCAATATTTCTATTTCAGTAAGCGAGACATCCATTGCGTTTTTATTCAAGATGTACTCCTTAAAATGTTTTCATCCATGCAAAACATAATGAAATCACATGAGCCAACACATCCTACATTTTAGAACTTCGTAAAACTTCCCACATAGGCCTATTACAATATTCTTGATATTACACAGCACAAACAAATATAGGCACACACTTGAACCTTTAATCTGCTATGAGTTGCAAAGCTTACATTTTAATGCTATTCGAAAGCAATGATCCTACTCTACTGTACACTAAAAGCTCATTTCCATTCTCGGAAAACTAACTTAGCATATACTGTGGTTCCAAACTACAAAGTGTTTTTAATTTTTTTACATTTTTTATTTATTTATTTATACATTCACAGCAAAATTGCAGACCAAAATAAACGAATCACAATTCAACTGCTTTTCTGATACATTACAGCAAAACAGAAAAAAAACCAGTTCCTCTTTTCCCTCCCGTTTCTTGGGAATTCCATCTTTCCTTTATCAGTCCTCATAGTAATCGCGAAACGCACTCCAAATTTTTATGACCAGTCTACTTTTCCTAAGTCCCTTAATAGAAAAAAGGCCCCACTCCAAATTATACATACTGAGCATTTTAGCACGCCATTGGTGAAAATCAGGCGGTTTTTCCTGAAGCCACTCAGTGGCTATACATAAGTGTGCTACAGTCATTGCAAAGAATATAAAGTGCTGATGTTTATATAGCGGCTCAGCGATCCTGTCCTTCGGTATTTTTCCCAACAACAACATAGCAGGAGTGATAACAACAGGCATTCTTATTACCAAAGATAAGAACTTTTCAAGATCTAATATAAAGCCTTGAAGTTTGACACAGCTAAAAAAAATAAGCACTCCCCCAGCATCATCGGCACCACACCGAAAGCACTTGCCTTTGTTACCCCCTCCCCATTTTGCCATTCGAATCGGGGTATAATATAAATCATACATGGTCTTAAAAAACCGGGCTTTTAAATTTGCTGACATTAATGCCTCCTTGGAAAGGAGTATGAGATCTTCCACGTCTATCTCTGGATCCTCTAATAAGCCCGCCCATTTTACCCTCACTTTTTCTAAATCATCACTCCTATCAGCAAGTAACAGTTGATATACCGTTCCTATTTTGACTGACCTCCTAACTCCTTCTACAATTTTATTCTGCTGAAGAGACGCTTTTCGTCGATATAGGTAGTCTCGTATTTGCAAAAATTTAAAGAAAAAGTTTCTAGGAAAGAAAAACTGATCTTTTAGCTCCTCAAAAGATTTACAGGTCCCTTCCTCCTTAAACATATCCCCTAGCCATCTAACCCCTTTCCGCTGCCAAATTGTTGCCATATGATCAGAAAATATGTCTGGGAGAAGCCTATGTGCATTAAGGGTGTGTAATAAGATATTTTTCCTATCCCCATTCTATTAATGAACCATTTCCAAACCTTAAACGCGCCCACCACTACTTTGAAGCGAGTCCGTTTATAGTAACTCCCATCAATCTCCTTAAATAGTGATTGTTTCGCAAATGACCCTAATTGCATTTCAAAAATAGAAGGGGCGTTAGCCACATCAGCTTCTGTCTCTCCAGTAATAAGCACCCTCATCTTTAATTAAAAGCAAGTTACATAATACAAAAAAAAGTCTGGGACCCCCAATCCTCCCCTTACATGCGGTAAAGTCATAAACTTCATTGCCCGTCTCGGTTTCCCTGGGCTCCAAATAAATTTACTGCACCTCGCCTGCAAGGCCTGTATCTTATCCTTAGTAATATCTAACGGCATTGACCTAAATAGATATAGCACTTTTGGTAACACGTTCATTTTTACAACGTTAGAGCGACCAATGATAGTTAAATACAGACGTTCCCACCTGTCCAAAGAATCCCTAATTTTAGTCATCAGTGTGTTCCAATTAACCTCAACTAATTCGGTCATATTTGCCCTCAGTTGAATACCTAAATATGTTGCCTCCTTCACCACTCTCCCATCCTGCCATCCTACAATTTCAGAGCAGAGAATCTGCGTTTTTGACTCATTCAGTTTATATCCCGCCACTCGCCCAAACTCATTCTCCAACCGCTCAATTTCTTTAATAGCGATGCCAGGGTTTACCGTTGTCACCGCAATGTCGTCGGCATAAGCGAACACAGAGAAATAATACTCAGCCACTTGATAAGGTGGGATCAAAACACTCCGAAAGCAGGCCCATGGCGGACATTTTGGCCGTCGGGTAAAATATAACGATTGTATGGCGACCATACATTTTTGACCAAACCCCATTTTACGCATCAATTTCCACAAATATCCCCACTGAACCCGATCAAATGCTTTTTCAGGATTGAGCAGGATAAGCGCTAAATCATTTTTTTTAACAGCAGCGATATCAAATAGCGTGATAACTTTATTGAAATGCTCTACAATCCCTCTTTTTGGTATAAAACCATGTTGATGATATGACACGAGGGACACCATACAGTTAGATAGCCGATTAGCTAATATTTTCGAATACATTTTATTATCACCGTTTAATAACGATATGGGTCGGTATGACCCTACTAAGTCCGACTGCTTGCACTTCTTACAAAAAACCGCTATAGTGGCGTCTGCCCATGATCTAGGAGGAAAGCCCCGCTGAGCCGCCTGCATCACAACTAACAGCTCCTTCTTGATGATATTATAAAACTGTCTATAAACCTCACTGGGTATTCGATCGGGGCCTGCGGCTTTACCGATAGCAAGACTCTTTACAGCTTTTTCCAGCTCCTCCTCCATAATCGGAACTTCCAGTTCCTGCGCCACTATTGGATCCAGTTTTTTTAAACCCACTTCAAACATTTGTAACCAACCCAGCCCTTCGTTATCGATCCCTCTTTGCTGAGCATATAATTCTGATTAAAACTGACAAAAAATTCTTAAAATTTCTTGAGGGTCAGAATGAGACACCCCCTTAGCATCCTTCATTGTCAAGATGTTTCTAGCTGACTCCTTCATTTGAAGCTGTACCGCCAACCTCTTTCCAATTGTTTCACCATACTCATGCTTTTCCATCCTCGATGTTAAAAACCTCCTCGCATTCTCCACACACCAGAAACCCACCACTTTCGCTCTGTCTTTTGCTACCTTATCCTCTAATTTACTCAAATCATTCTGACCGCTATCTACCCCATTCATCAGTAAAGTTTCAGACTGTATTAAATACTGATATAGTATATCTAACTCTTGTCTAGCCTTCATTTGTTGGTGGAACGTAAAGCTCATGCATTCACCACGAAATCCCGCTTTAAAGGTATCCCAAATTATAGGAGCCGTGACAGAGCCCTTATTTTCCTTAAAAAAAACTGAATCCACCTTCCCATATGAGCTTCAAAATCATTATTTAACACCAACTTCCTGTCAAATGTAAAATTTAAAGATCTAGGTCTAGTTGTACCACTACGTATCTCCATTACAATAGGAGCATGGTCCGATGTAATTCTGGGTTAAACACTAACTGTCGCTCTGTCCAATACTGAAGCAGGGGCAAAAAAGTAGTCCAATCTGACCAGTTTCTTGTGAGGTAGGAATAAAATGTGTACCCGCTATCCTGTGGCCTCAAATGACCCCACACATCCACCAACCCTTGGTCCTCAACTAAATTATACAGCGCTTGTACACTTTTGGCTTACGCCCCTTATACTTAACAAACCCATTCAACAATGCCCTATTAATCAGATTTATATTAATATCGCCACAGACCACCACTGGCTGAGGCCAAGTTGCCAGCTCCAAATTCACTTCATTTAGGACTTCTGGATCATCTAAGTTGGCTCCATACACAGTGCATAACGTCATATTATTTCCTTCTACACAACATTCTGCTATCGCCCACCGTCCTTTGTTATCACTTAGTGTCCGCCCAGTAGTAACATTGTTTCCCTTACAGAGAATAGCCACCCCACGTATCATACTAGATTGCCCTGTCGTGACCACTAATGAAAATCCAAGTTCTTTTAACACCTCCCTCTTTGCCCATGGGATGTGGGTTTCCTGGAGTCAAAGTAAATGTGGTGAAATATATCTCAACTCAGCCGCAACTTTATATCTCTTAATAACATTATTCAACCGGGAGACATTCAGTGAACAAATTCTTAACCCTTTAGTTGCCATTTCTCCTCAGAAGCAAAAAATAAATATACTTATACATTTGCGAACACTTCCCAGATATCATGTTTCTTAAATCCCCCAAAAAATATTCTGATGAGTCCCAATACAATCTGATGTTAAAAACTAAGTGGCAATTTCTACGCAATTTGCTGTGAACATTTTTCCCCCTTTTTCCCACACCCCCCTCGTGCACCCCCCATACCCTACCTCCCTTACACTCAGCCTCCCCTACCCCCCTACACCAACCCCCCCCCCAACCCTTAATAGAGGCTTTAGGACTTATGGTCCTGTTGATGCGAGCTTGCCCCCAACCTCCTGCCTTCGCCCACAGGACATCTTGCTACGTATCATTAAAGAGAGAAAAAAAGTAGAGTCCACTGCTACTCAAGAAGAAGCAGAACAAAGAGAGAGTACCCTTACTAGCCTAATAACATAAATTACAGATATATACGACTAAACTATTGCATTGTACCCAAAAATTCCTTAGCAGCCACAGCAGTCATGAAATAGTGAGTACGCTCCTTATATATAACTTTCATTTTAGCAGGAAACATCAAATACGCCTGTGCACCCTTACTTTGAAAGTCCGGAATTATTTGTCGAAACTGCCATCTCGATTCAACAGACTGCTTGCAATGATCGGGGCGCACAAAAAACTCACATTCAAGCCCACTTCTCCTTCTATCTGGCCGAGCTTTCATAAAAATGTCCTCACGGGCCAAAAAGCTATTAAATGCTACTAAAATAGCTCTCGGTTTCTGATCTCGCTGATTTGCTCTAGTATTAAACGGAAACCGGTGTGCCCGCTCCACCTCCCTGTCCCAATCCCAACTAGTGGACTCAGGAAATTACTTTCTTAGCAGCTCGATTATGAAACCTCGAGGGTCTGACCCCTCCTTGCCCTCCGGAATCTGTAAAAACCTTAAATTATTTCTGCGTGACCGATTCTCTAAATCAATCAGTTTCCAGTTAATGTCATCCTTATTAGCAAGTTGTAGTTCAAGTTCTTTCTTCTGTTGAACCAGTTCATCCTCGAGGGTAGAGATACATGCCTCGGCTTCGTTAGCTCTTACTACAAACTCAGAGTGTGACTTAACAAGACGCCTAACTGAGTTCTGTAACTTCCTACAAGAGTTCCGTACTCTCAAGCTATCTTCCCGATTTTCGTCCCTGTGCTGCATCATGGTCTTCTATATCAGCCCCAGTGTTATTTCTTCCGGTGGCTCCTCTCCTCCAGAGGGAGCAGCAGAGTTGTATCTTTCCCTTTCGGCTTCTCCTCCTTTTATTTCACCAATCTGATTTAGCTGCAATTTTCGAACTGTACGAGATTCAGAGCCCTGATCTTCCAATTCAAAACTGCTATGGATACTGCCGTCCTCCAAACTCATATATGTAGCATATTGCTGCACAAGGGCTTCGGAGGAAGACATGGACTGCTCAGATAGGGAATAAAAGTCTTCAGAGTCAGACTCAATAACATTAGGAGTATGTTGCTCCTGTGCGGCCCCCCCTTGTGACCCACTCTCTCTCCTGGGATTCTCCATATTAGTAGCCTGAGTGGTGATTAACTTTAGCTTTGAAGATATAGCCGAGTCAGACATTATTTCCTGCTCGCTCTCTTGCAAAGTCTCCTCATTTATTACTTCAATGTTGCTCGAAACTGTCTCTAATACGGGAAATACAGAAACAGACTCCAAACCGCTCACTGTTCCACTCGCTGTCCCAATCCCCTGTACTCCTTCTACTGTAATAGCTCCGCTCCTCTGCCCGGCTCCTTCTCCCCCATTCAGTGTCTCAATCGTTTCGACAGCAGTCTCTCCGGATTGACCCTGTTTAGACATTTCCTTATTCTTAATTGAGGAAAATAGCCCCGGGATTGCTTTTGCAGATTTCGCGGCGCTCAAGTCACCACCCTCTTTACCTTGGGCCACCACTCTCCCTGCTTTCTCCGAATCCTTACTTCGTGTGTCGGAGCGGGCAGCAACCTTCGCCGTACTTGGAGCCTCTTGTCCGTCCTGCAGTTCGGATATAGCAGCTCCCTGACCGCGACCTCTTCGTCCTTTAGGAGCCATTGCTCCTTCCTGCGCTCCCTCCACTGCACTCCGATTCACGTGTCCAACAGCAAAGCCACTAGCCCCGGACCAGGTGAGCCAGGTGAGCCGCCTCCAATGCACCACCCACAACCACCGCGGGCTCTGTGCTCCAGCTCCACTTGCCGCTGCTACTCGAAACCAGCACATTTATGCCCGGAAAAGCTACTTTTCTTCTTTTCTTCAGTCAGAGAGACAAATGAGACCACATAGAGCCGCAGCACTATTCGGTACCTCTCTCCAGTCCACTCTTTACTCGAGCAGCCCCTTGTCCCGTGGGGTCCAGCAGGAGCAGCTTGCTCACGCGTCCAGCATGGACGCCATCTTGCCTCAGCCACATAAGTTGATGATTACAAAGTGTTTTTCAAAACAAAATATATTCTAAATTAAACATATTCATCGATGTTCCATGAAGAAGTATGTCCCTTACATAAATATTATTAACTGCTTTCATAATAAAAATATTTAAAAAAAGAATTTGGACAATGTGGTTACAACATCAGTAGTGCCTAAGTTTAAAATAAACCTACTTGCTTCATAGTAGTCCAGTTGTGTCACACCAACAAGCTCCTCAGGAACAAGGCGATGCTTAGAGGGGTCCACCTCCTGACTTCCTCACACTCTGACTAAATAAAAGTACACAGAGTATAGAGGTAATCAAGTGAGGGATAGGGTTAGGGTAGGAACAGTAGTGGAAGGGATACCTGAAACGACATTAAACAATGATTAATGGCATGCAGGACCCTTGCTACTCTCATATGATTCTCACTAGAATATTTCCATACCTAATGAAGATGTTTTCAAAGGTGAACCGTTCCTCTCTCTCACTCTTTATGGCATGATGCTTCTCTCACCGTAGGGGTTTTGCTATACCTAAGAGTCAAAGTACACATTAGTAACCTCAAAGCAACACCATACCAGACATTAGTATAGCCGCTAATCATTCAAATACGTACCCCTATCACACACCCAATAATCCAAAGATAACAGGCCAAATCCAGTAACAGGAGAATGTTCCGGTGCCAGATAGTAGGAGTACAGGTATGCAACAAGGATCACCACTGGTTAGAGAGACTTTTCCAAAGAAAGATCTAAAACAGATTGTCAAAGTAAAAGGGTCCAAATAGCAATCAGATGTTCCAGCATATAATCTGTGTGAACTTGGTCTTGGTATCTCAGTAAACAAAAGAAAAATAAAGTATTTTTCCCACAACATCCTCTCCGGATGCCTGGACGCTTACCGGACGTCCAGTGACTCCCAAAACTCCCAAGGACAATGATGGAGTTCCGTAATTGATAGCCAGTCTTTCCGCAGACCATCACTTCATCCAGGGATAGGGTTGCACATTGGCATCATGCTAGTTGTGGTTACAGCCCTTTATCCGTGCTACAGATGATGCTTAACTTAAAGTACAGAGTGTCTGTCTCCGCTATCATCATTTACTGTCCTCCCTCATCTGTGGACACTAGCTTGTACAGGGATTCCCCTAAAAGTATCTTCCAACGGGTAAGAAGACAGTGCCCTCTTGACAAATCCTAGGGCATCTCCCTGCATCCCCTTGAGCTAGCGCATATGAGTTTCCTACCTGGATTTGGTCTTGTATGGCTGTATTATTGGAAAATGCCTAGAGAGCTCCAGTATGGTGGGAGAACTGCACTGGATGAGCCACTGCTAAGGTGTTCGTAAAGTTTTCAATTTACGTTTTAATAACATGTCACTAGCATTCATATTACCTATCAGTGTTCCATAGTTAACATCACCCACAGTCAGTAATACAGTTGGTTAGTTGCTGGGCATTCCGTCTTCTTCTAATTTTGAGCTATTGTTAGTTTTGCGGCTCCTAGGTATTAGAGACTGATGTGCCATTTCTGATTCGTCATCGCCCTCAGATTGGTGGGCGTAAGGCCCAAAAGCATTGCTTCTGGTCTGAAGTGGATTAGGTATGTCAGGACATTCTCAAGGGCTCTGCATCCCCTCTAACATCTGGTAGAAGTGTTATGGTACTGGCAGTGTATCATCTGTGGGGTAGAGTGCCAGCCATACCATTGCTCGCACCAGTGTGGAAATAGAGGAAGAATGTATGTATCTACTTAATCAGTCCCATTGTTTGGTGGTGCCCTACAGGCCCCTGGGTTGTTCCCATTGCCTGTTGTGCTTCCAAGTAGGCTGTATGTCTTGCTGTAAGCGAGAGAACAAAATTAAGAGGAATGCGAATCCCTTAGTAAAGCAAGGATATGCATTTCTAAATATACCACATTGAGATTAAGAACCTCGAGTGGGATTCTAGTAATAAATCAAAACAATTACTCCGGCCAAAAGGAGCAGGGAACTAGATCACAAACCATAATAGAAGCAGAGTACCTGATTGCAGAGAGAAATAAGTCTTCACTGGGAAGCCGGACTGACGACAGTCGCAAACCCGACGAGACTCGCAGAAACGCCACCACCGTGACCCGAACGCAGGAACACTAGACTCCGGAACCGGAAGGAACGCGAAGCATTCTTGGAACGGAAGGAAGGGATTAAATGCTGGAAAAACCCTCATGCGCATGTGCTGCTCTTCGCGCATGCGTAATATTCTTTGCCAACCAACTGCAGTTGCTGTTCTTGCCAACCACGGCTCCGACTACAAGCATGACACTTGCTTTACAAGAGGCTTATATAAAGCAGAGATTATACCTTGAGTGCCTTCGAGCTGCTGAAAGGTTGTTTTTAAAAGGTGTTTAAGCCCTAGTGTCCCCAGCTCAGATGCTGAAATATGTCACCTAATATTGGATCTAAGCATAGCAAAGTCTCTCAGATTCTGGAACGTAAAGAACTTTTGCATTGCAGGAAGGTTTTAGGGACTCCATTCTTATACATGTCGGAAATCATGGTGCACCCTCCTTCCCTTCACTACCTGGAAGGCCTGCCAACGCCCCCATCACAGGGGTTAATGCAGGGCTGTAGTTGATAGGCATGTTAAGGAATGGGTAAGTAACCTGGCCGCTTGACTCCACATTCATGTCCTATGAACTGAGGGTGGTAGCCAGTGGGGTGCTAATGTTTCCTTTGACTGGTGTGCTATGCTTATTCAACAACACCAGTCCCCGATGGGGCCATGTGTTATTGTATGATCCATTCCCCACCAATTCTTCTTGGAATCCAGCATGGACAACTCTGCCATTACACACAGCTGAGCCACAGCATAGTAGTGGGGTATACTGGGGGCCACCAGTCCTCCCAGCCCTTGAGACTCTGTCATTTGTTTCAGCGGAAGTCTGGGTGTGTAGCCCTTCCAGATAAAAAACATTAGACGGAATTGGATACTTTTGAAGTATGGGCAATCAAGCCATAATGGGAAGGCGTGGAGAGGTATAGGAGGCTGGAGAGGATGTAATTTTACAGTGTTAATTATTCCCAATCAGGATATTGGTAGGTTTTCCTAGGATCAAATGTCTGACATGATTGCCATCATCGGGGGAGTAGTACGCCATCATCAGCAGTTCATGTATGGCATACACCAAAATATTTAATGCAGGATTTAGCCCAGTGGAAGGACGTGTGCAATGCAAGGTCTGCATGCTCCCCTCTGTCTAATGTCAACTTTAGCACTTCTGAGTTTTCAAAATTCATCTTGTATTCATAATATTTCTAATAATCCAGATGCAGATGTTTCACAGTGGGTACTGAGGTTTTTGGGGAGCCACGCATTAGAATGACATTGTCAGCATATATAGAGATTTTAAATTTGAGTGGTCTGAACAGTATCCCGATCACATCTTTGGATTGCCAGACCAGACAGTCCAGGGGTTTAATTAAAATAGCAGAAAGCAAGGGTGACAGCGGCCATCCCAGCCTCATGCCCCTGGAGAGTGAGGAGAGTGACAAGAGGTGACTATTTAAAGTAACTCTAGTTGTAGGGTTGGCATAACTCGCAAAGACTATCTTTGTGAAATTGGGACCCAGGCCCATCCCCTGAAAAGTAAGGTGCAGGAAAGCCCAGACTACTCAGTAGATGGGTTCTCAGTGTCACACGACAGAATAATCAATGGGATTTGGTTAAGGGAGGCCTTCACAATCAGGTGAATAGATGTTTGAATATTATATTGCGTTTGTTGGCCCTGGGTGAATCCATTCTGATCTGGGTGTGCCAAGCTAGGAAGCACTTTATTGAGGTATGTGGCTAATATTTTTGCGAAAGGTTTAGCATCAACATTAAAGAGGGTTATTGGTTGTTAGGAGCTGCATCAGAATGGAACTTTGTCAGGTTTCGGTACGGTATGACCGTTACCACAGCATCTCCCATGATCAGCATGACCACCACTGGTGCAGCACAGTAGTTGAACAGCATTATGATCTTTGGAATCTGTTTACTCTAATAGGTTTTGGAAAACTGAGCCTTAACGCCTTCAGGCTCCGCAGCATTGTTGGATTTCAGGGATTTGATGGCTAAACAGACTTCATCTAGGGAGATGGGATCTTCTAGGGAATTCCTCTGGATATACATTAGCTGAGGAAGCTGAACCTGCTCCCGGAAGGCCCACCTCTATATCATCAAAGCGACAAAATGTGTCTGCCTTCCCTGCTTCGTCTATCAAT
The DNA here is from genome assembly GCF_964261635.1 of Lissotriton helveticus. Taxonomy (NCBI): domain Eukaryota; kingdom Metazoa; phylum Chordata; class Amphibia; order Caudata; family Salamandridae; genus Lissotriton; species Lissotriton helveticus. Next base: position 970,011,136 of record NC_136065.1, on the reverse strand, counting down.
CTGGCCCCATAGGCTCAGGTATTTCCTTAATATATTTCATTTCTCTCTAGCTCCATAGGACACAGACCAGTTGAGTTTGTTCTTTGTCCCCCCAAAATATGAGTAGAGCAACAAGAGTTCTGCTTTATTCATATTGTGCATACGTAGTTGTCCAGTGGCTGTTTAATGGAGCATGGGTGGTGAGTGAAGAGGGATGCTGTAGTCTTTCCTCTTCCAATCTCTGGCTCTCAGTCTCCAGCTGCTGAGTCTCTACCTTACTGAGACTAGTGCGCTCTGTTGCATTAAAATGGCCCTGATTGACTGCTTTAAAGACCCTGCAGACTCTTGGGATGGTGATCTCTCCCCCTTCACTAAGCTGAAAGTATTCCTCAATATAAGCGCCAATTTCTTGCCAAGTGGCAATGTCTACAAGCAGATGGAGTCGCCAGGTCCTGGGGTGCATCCATCGTCATATGTCTGGCTTTACCAAGATCCTAAACAGCCATAACACCTCTCTCCACGAGACTGAGCAGCCCCACAAGGGGGTTGCTCAATAATATATATTCAATACGAGAATGAGTCTGGTGGATGTGTAAGTAGAATGTGAAGCCAGGTGCTGCTGTGTGTTTCTTCCGCCAGGCGTCTTGGAAACCTAGGTCACATAAGCACCTCTACAATGGCTTAGAGAAGCCCCCTGTATGTGTGTCTCACTTCCTCCCTGCCTGCCTCTTGGAGTATCCCAGACCATGTTAAAGTCTCCCATAAGAATAATCTCTACCTCTGCCCACTCTGCAGCACCTCCAGGAAGTCTAAAAGAAAGGAGCCTTGTGTTGTATTTGGGGTATAGGTAATAGAAAGTGTGATCAGTCAACCCTCCGGAGTTCCTACAAGCATGATATACCTCCTGTCTTTATTGGTTTTAGCTCTCTACTTCATCAGGTGATGAAGCGTTGTATTATAATTGCTACTCCCTGTATTTTTGTGGGGGTTGTAGAGTGATATGTATCTGGGAATGCAGGATGCCTAAGCTGTCACCACAGGAGGTGGGTCTCCTGAACGCAATAATGGCAGGGTTGTTATTGTGAAGTGCACGCCAAATGACACCCTGTTTCTTAGGTGAGTTGAGACCTCTAACATTAAGCAAGACTATCTAGACCATTGATCTATGCAGGAGGAAGGTCCATGTGCGTCGGGCTTTCTCCAATTGTGTATTAGTAATGTAATGGACACTGTATTATTACCTCCCTCCCTCCTCATGTCATTAAACCAAAGGATAAAACATTCAACCAAACCAATAGAACAGGGAGGAGGAAGAGAATCTTCTTCAAGGATTCCTGGGTCACAACAACATGTGCCCCCAGATTCCCACGACCTGGCGCAGAGAGACTCACCTCCTGTATGGGCCGCTACACCCAGTCGGAGCAGGAACATTCCAGTCATAGCTAGCTCACAGAAAGGGTTACTTGACCTCCCCCCATCCAGAGCAAACCCGTTTATTGATTCATTTGTATAGTTTGCATGTGTTCACAACATGAGTATCAGCACCGTCTGCTGTAAGGGGAGGGAGTAATCTTCCCCAAAGTCCCCTGCGGTCTCCAGGTGGATAAAGTGTAAAAGTCATTCTTGATCCCCTGGGCCGATTTCTTCACTCCACTAGGTGGACGTTTGGGCAGCTCTACGTTCTCGCACAGAAGTGTACAGTACTAGTGGTAAGGGGCCTAGGTCAGGCCATGAGCAGTGGGCCCAGCCTCAGCCCTGGGGCAGGAGACCCAGACTGTGACATCATCAAAGCCGTTCTTGATCCCCTGTGACACTATTTCCAATTCACCAGTAGTCCTTGTTGCCGTCAATAGGGTCTTGGATGCAATCATGTGATCAGTCAGATGGGTTATGCTGATCACTGCCTGTTCAGGAGCTTCTGCCCAGTCCATGTCGGCGAGTCATTCTCTCTCTCTTTTTAAGGAAGCTCTTGGTCTTCAATTGCAAATCTTTGGGGAGACTGTCCAGAAGAACCTCCACCAAGGTCACCAATCTTTGTAGGTCTGAGACAGTATGTCATTGATCCCTACACTTGAAATACAGTCAGAACTTATATGTCCATCTGAACAAATGCCATCTTTGCAAAGTTTACGTGCCGTCCGGCAGAACACAGCTCTGCATTAAATAGTGAATGGGGAGACATCCTGAAATATTGTGCATGAGTAGCCTTGTAACTCTTCCTTTTCCGAGAAGTAGTGAAACTTACTTAACACATCTCTGGTGCTATGTTGCTGGGATTGTCTTTTGGGGCCTGCACTGTGGAGTCTGACTATACAAATCTCAGGGTGATAATTGCCCAACAGGGAGGAGAACATCCTGATCACAAAGGTCTCCGAGTTGGCATCCTGGACTTCTTCACTAAGTCCCCTGAGCAGTAGATTCTCCATTTTTGAGAGGTTTTCAAGGTCCTCTAATTTTTCGACTGTGGTTAAGAATTTTTCTTCCAAAGCTGTGCATTTGGTGGTAGTGTCAGCTTGGGCTGTCAATACACCCTCTAATCGGTCTTACACATCAAGGATCTGCTGTTCCACTTTGTCCATGTCTGTGAGGAGTTGCGATATTTTGATATTCAGCAAATATGAGGCAGTTTGGCATTGAGATCATGGCTAAGTTAGTCTCTGAGCTCTGTTTTGAAGATATTAAGAATGTCCAACAGGTCAGACTTGGTGAGGGTCATGGAGGTTCTTGAGCATATGGGTCTGTCTGAACTTGTCTAAATAAGCAAGAAGGCTACCTGTCACAACTAGGGACCGGTACCAGAGTGAAGGTAGCTCAAAAGAAGGAATTGCGGGAGAGATGGTCGTGCTTCAGGTTATTTTATTTGTGCAAACACCAAATAAATCAAGGTAAACTTCCATTTGATTCCAGGGCAGGCTTCCTGGTTGGGATGGTCCTGTCTTCTTTTTTATCAATACGGCGCTGTAGAGAGAACTTAAGGAACAGGTCGCCCTCCTCTCAATTTTTGAAATACACACAAGACCTGTTCCCTTAGGCATATTGAATTGCAAATCTCACGGCAGGAGTTCCCCTAATAATAAGGAGAGCTGGTACGACTGACTTTGGCTCCCTTATGGTAATGAAATGCCCTACAGTGATGTGTGTATGCTTCCTTCTCCTTTTTTTAAAGGGGTGGAGAGATAAGATGTATTCTGGTAACCTGGCCATTGTGTTGTTTTGTCATTTGACAGTCATTTTAAGAAAATTGCACCAGTGTCCAACAGTAGCGACGAATGACCCTGCCCTGACGAAATTACCTCAAAGATTGAACGGCAATGAAACATGTTGGCTAAGAAAGGAAGTGGTCTGCATTTACGCAGCCGGTTTTACATTTCTGAATAAGCGCACAAGAAAAGAATAAAATTGGTAATCTGTGTGTCTTATTTCAGTTTTATACTGTATTGGGTCTTGTTTTGTTTTGGTAGTCGCAAAGCACATAGGGTGTGTGTTTTTTTTTAATCATTTGACCACACTTTCTTTGGGACACATAAGTTTTAGCAAAATGGTTACCGATGATGATACAAGTGAGCATAGCTGGTGAGTACCAATCAGCAAGCTCAACTGGTGGTGCGCACGTGAGGTGCCATTTTGCTTTTTTCACTATTTTTGAAATATTAAACACATTTATGGGTGTGTTTTTTGGTATATATACCATTTTACCCGTCATTAATATTTGATGGGGTATGACTGTCATATGATAAAAACACCATTTTATAAAAAAGAAGCCAAATAAAGTGGTGGGACATTACCTTGTAAGAAGTAAGGAGTGACCAACGTAGATGAAAATAAAAATTCTACATCCAGATTGCGATTTGATAAGCCTGAGGGGACAGGTCTTGTGTGTATTTGATGGTCCTGTCTTCACCCGGTCTTCTCCTGGACTTGGGCTTAGGCACGCGGCTGTCCGCTTTCCAGGAGCCACCCCCCTCCTGGAGGCTGGTTGGGCGAAACGCGATCCCTTTGGCCTCCCGGCTTGACGTCTTTGTCTGCGGCAGCAGCTCTCGGCTCGGCGTCTTCCTCTGCAACCACTCTGCTCGCCAAGTACGATATTCTGTCTCTGCCTTCTTCCACCGTCTACGCCACAAACTCTCCTCCTGCTTCGGGGAATACAGCTTCCATCTTTCGAGAGAAGACCGGCCTTCTTGTGTCGGCCGCCTGCTCTTCTGATAGGCCGGTTTTCCAATGGCGTCATGGGCCACGCTCTCTGGAATTCCTCTTGAGGGGTTTTCTTAAAGGGCTCCAGCCCATCCTGTACAAAGGGCGAGATGTCATTTGTGAGGGGTTTGTCAGTGTCAAAGGGCAACAAAGTCCGCAGTTCGTCATCAGACTTGTGACACATATCCCCTGATCCGAGGAAGTAGGAAACTGGGAGAGGTAGTCCTTGCCCTTAAGGTGTAATACCTCGAAGCGTGACTCTGTCATTGTTCCACTTATTCCTCGGCAGCCAAGTGAGAGGGGCATGGTCGGTATATAGCAAAAAGGAACGCACCTCCAAGTAATACCAGAGTTTTTCCACACTCCATTTCAGGGCCAAATTGTGGGATAGGCTTTTTCCCAGGGAAAGAGCTTCCTGCTAATATACAGTATGAGGCGTTCTAATCCCTCACTGTCCAGCTGGGAAAGTACGGCACCTATCCCCACCCCTGAAGCGTCAGTTTGATTAATGAATCCTTTCTGGAAGTTTGAAGTGAGGAGTACAGGGGAAGTGGTCAGTGACGTTTTTAGGGTCATAAAGGCCTGGAGTTCCTGTTCAGAGAGGTTTTGATACGATTAGCCGTAGTGTTTTTCTTTTGCAATTCAGTGAGGGGTGCTGCTGTTTGGGAAAAATGGGAATGAATCGTCTATAGTAGCCAACCAAGCCTAAAAAGGCCCTCATCTCTTTCTTGGTGTTGGGAAAGGGGGTGTCTTGAATGGCCCTTGCCTTATCCGATTGTGGTTCAATCAGCCCTTTCCCCAACAGGTAACCCAGGTATTTGACTTTTTGGAAGTTGATATGAAAGTTGGCTTCCCTCAATTCCGTAAGAATGGCGGAAAGGTGAAATGGATGTTCCCCCCACGTTCTGCTAAAGACAATAATATCGTCCAAATAGGCCGATAAGTATCCCAGGTGATTTTTCAGGAGGGTGTCCATGAGCCTTTTGAAAACTAGCCGGGGTACCATGAAGGCCGAAAGGCAATACTGTGAAGTGAAAGAGCCCATAGGGGTAGAGAAGGCAGTCTTTTCTTGGTCCTCCGCGTGGAGAGGGATTTGCCAGTAGCCTTTGGTGAGGTTGATGGTGGATATGTAGCGAGCCTCACGAAGGCGCTCAATAAGCTCATCCACCCCGGGAAGGGGATACCGGTCCTGTTTGGAAATGCGGTTCACCGCTCTGAAGTCAATACAGAAGTGGGTGCTTCCAACTGGCTTCGGGACAAGAACAATCAGTGAACATCAATTGCTCCTTGAGGGTACCACTACTCCCAAAGCTAACATATCGGCCACTTCATTTCGTAGTGCTTTGGGGACCCGATAGGGTTTTTGTTTAACCACAACGCCCTCAAGGGTATGTATTGAATGGGTGGCTAAAGGTGTTTTACCGGGTTGGTATATCAGAGAACGAGAGGAGAAGGGCTTGTAACTCTTCTTTTTCTTTTGTACTAAGCTCGGAGCAAGAAATGTATCACTACCGGGGTGGCGAATGAAATACTGCAGGGTTTCGGGGGAGGCGGACCCAACCATTTTTTAAGTATGTTCACGTGATATTTTTGGGTTTTGTTGGGGGAAAGACGGAGCACATAGGTTGTCTTACCGACCTTCCTTATAACCTCAAAGGGACCCTGCCACTCTTTTCTTAGTTTAAGAGAGGAGGAAGGGAGAAGTATCAATACCCAGTCACCTGCTCTAAACTCTCTCCACTTCGTCCCCTTGTTGTAATGTAGCTTGTGTCATGTCTGGGCCTTGTCTAGTTGGTCTTGCGCTAAAGTTCTCAATTTGTGAAGCCTTACCTTCACCTGGTTTGCAAAATCTAGTAAGGCGTGTGCTTCAGTAGCCCCTTCTATCTTCCCATGTCTCTTTTGTAATTTCGAGTAGGGTATGAGGCCGCCTCCTGAACAGGAGTTCAAAAGGGGATACACCCAGACTAGACTTTACCGTGCTCCGGATGACAAACAGTGCTAACAGAAGAAGCTGATCCCAATTTCTTCCATTCCCTGACAGGAGTTTCTTTAACGTGAGCTTTAGGTTACCATTGTATCGTTCTACAAGGCCATCCATTTGAGGGTGGTACACAGATGTTTTTATGTGCTTGATGTCTAGCTGTTTACAGATTTCCTTCATGAGGCAGGATACAAAAGGCGTGCCCTGGTCCGTTAGTATTTCTTTTGGAAGCCCCATTCTTGAAAACACCTCAATCAGTTTCTGGGATATGGCTGTGGTAGTGGCTGTCTTCGAAGGCTTTGGGATAACAAGTGGCATAGTTTACTATCATAAGGACATAATGATGGCCTTTGCTGGATTTAGGAAGGGGTCCTATCAGGTCCATCCCTATACGCTCGAAAGGCCACCCAATAATAAGTAGCGGCTGTAGAGGTACCTTCGGAGGGATATAGGTTTCGTTTCTGGCATATTTCACACTCCTGGCAATACTTTTTGATTTGGAAATATATACCATGCCAGTTAAAGTTATCCAGGATCACCTGACTTGTTTTTTCAGCTCCCACATGACCCGCTAACAAATGAGAGTGGCCAAAGTACAGGACCTGGTCCCTAAAACCCATTGAAACTAACAACTGAAGTGTAGCCCCCTCTTTAGCCACGCGGTAAAGAAACCCATGTTCTTCTATAAAGCAAGGACAGGTATTGTTTTGGATGTTCTTTGTTTCCTGCGCTCTCTGCCATGCATATCTAAGGGATGCGTCGTTTAACTGCCCCCCCTGAAATGTTTATCCATAGCCTAAGGTTCTGAGGTGAGGAGGGCATTGTGTGAACTTTTTGGGACGTTCTCTGTTTTCAGGGCACTGGCAAGGAGGAGAGGGACACAGGGATTTTCTACCCCTAAGATTAGTGGCTCCAGAAGAGAGGGGAGATCCCCTACAGTGATTGTTGTTTGGGTGCCTGCCTTGGTGCGTACTGGCAACTGAGCTACATGATAGAACCGGATATCCAAATGCATACATCATATGCCGACATTCCTCCCTGTGATAATCTGTGAACAAAGGGCCATATTCCCGGGGCCACTGAATGCTTACACCCCGAATCAAGGAGGGCTTTTACTTCCTGGTTGTTTACAATGAGACTCACATAGTACATATGTCCCATCTCCTGTGCAAACAGAATGAATCTGGGGACGTAGCTGACATCCATAGGCTCCTCCTCGGGTTTGTCTCTCTTTTTTTTACAGAAGCGAGCTATGTGGCCCCACTCACCACATTCGAAGCACTGGTGTCTACAGGTTATGGGAGGGTTAGATCTCCCAGGTCTAACCCTTGGGGGCTCTGGGAAGGTCTTGGCAGGTCTTCTCTCCGACTTTGACTTAAGAGGACCTTTCTGGGGATTTTCGGATTCTTTGAAAGTTCCACGGCCCTATGCACGGGTGAATGAAGTGGCCATTTCAACGGCCTGTTCGAAGCCACCTTTGGGGTCCCATAAGGAAGGGCTTCCAAATACTGTTCGAGATAGATTTTATTCATCACATTCTCGAGATTTGCCTCTTGTGGTGTTAACCAACGATCGGCGGTATCCTTCATTTTGTAAAAGAAAGTTTTAGGAATGTCACCCGCCGTTCAACATTCTTGCCTAAACCTAAGGCAGTGGGCTTCATCATCGACTCCGAGGCAGTCCAGGACTCGCTGTTTCACAACTCCATACACAGCAGTTCTATCCCGATTGATAGTCTGGTACGCCGCGTGAGCCTCTGCTGTGAGCAACGGTGCCAAATAAAAGGGACATCGATCGGTGGGCCACCCGCTGGCCCTGGCAGCCCTTTAGAAATTAAGGAAAAACGCTATAGGGTCCTCCCCAGGCACATACTTATGTAGGGGGATAACAGTGCCAGGTGGTGCGGGGGTTCTCCCTTGCCCCAGCCCCAGGAGGAACTGGTTCTGTCCTACGGCCAATTTTACCAAGTTGTCCACTTGGGTCTGTAGGGCAGCAGTAAGAGGCACCCTGTCCATCTCGGCCTGACTGGTACCCCGCTCGACGGCCCATTTTAGCTTGGTTTGGCTCTCCTTCAGCTGGTATATTATGTTCTCCATCCTGTAGTGACAGAGGCTATGCCCGCATTCTCCACCACTTTGTCGCAACTAGGGACCGGTCCCAGAGCAAAAGTAGCCAAAAAGAAGGAATTGCGGGAGAGATGGTCGTGCTTCAGGTTATTTTATTTGTGCAAACACCGAATAAATCAAGGGAAACGTCTATTGGATTCCAGGGCAGGCTTCCTGGTTGTGATAGTCCCATCTTCACCAGGGCTTCTCCCGGACTTGGGCTTAGACACACAGCTGTCCGCTTCCCAGGAGTTGGTTATACCTTTGTAGGTGGGAAGAAAGAAAAAAAACGACACCGGAATCAGTGGTGAAGGACTGGGTGCTTACTATATCAAGGGACGAGGAGTGAGGGTATAAGTCACCTCTAACCGGCACCAAGTGAGCCCCGACGTGACCTCCCTATAAACAATGCCCTTCCCCTCCCATGTCCTGTGAAACCCTGGAGTTTTGCCCATACCTTGGCGAGCCACCCCCCTCCTGGAGGGTGGCTGGGCGAGACGTGATTCCCATTGGCCTCCCGGCTTGATGCCTTCGTCTGCGGCAATATTCCGTCTCTGCCTTCTTCCACCGTCCAGGCCACAAACTCCCGTCCTGCTCCGGGGAATACAGTTTACGTCTTTCGAGAGAAGTCCGGCCTTCTTGTGTCGGCCGCATGCTCTTCTGGTAGGCCGGTTTCCGACTGCGTCATGGGCCACGCCCCCTGGGATTCCTCTTGAGGGTTTTTCTTAAAGGGCTCCAGCCCATCCTGTACAAAGGGCGAGATGACGTTTGTGAGGGGTTTGTTGGTGTCAAAGGGCAACAAAGTCTGCAGTTTGTCATCGGACTCATGACACTACCTCAAGACGACATTTTATTTTTGGGGGGCATGGAGAGCCCATTTGCACATTACTGAAAATGTCTGCAATGGGCAGAAGGTCCAGAGGTGCTTATGAGATTATCGGATAGGCATTGCCCTGTTGCCTCAATGCGCCAAATACTGCTCTTCATTATAGCCACTCTCTAAGTCTCTAAGTTCATCTTTTCGAATGGAAGTGTGTCTTTGTAACCGCTATCTCTCATAGGCACTGGATTAGGCCATTTTTATTTCCATGTTCAGTGGATCCTGGTGCCAACTAGGCATGGTGTTTCAGACCCATTCTAAATGGTCATCAATCATCATATGAGTCGGCATTGATTGGGATACTTGTGATCTGCTAGGTTGCTATGTAATGAGAGCTTATTTTGGCATAAAAAACTCTCTTCTAGGTCTGCTACTCAAAACAGAATTTCTCTACCAAAATACTTAATATGCGCTACAAGTTGCTAAGATACACACACCAGAGAGCTGACCAAAAAGACAAAGGCATGTCACAAAGCACAAATTAGAAACATATCAAAATGTATTAATACTTCATTAACATCCTTTTTGTAAAATGAACATATATGACATCCCACGCCACAATCACTCAAGCATTCAAACCAACAGATTCATATTCTCACATACCAACACATCTTAAAAATCAGAAATTCAGTCATACTCGTACCAACAATACAGAAGATAGAAGCAAATGGACCAATTTTAACAGCTAGAACTGACAATGATCATAATCTAAACAGAGGTGGATAATCCAGCATTTAGATAATGCCAAATTTATCTAGGGTCCTCAGAGTGCATTCAAATGATGGTGATAGCCAAGAATATAGATCATGAATTGGATGTAGTCCATAAACTAGAAACAACTCAGAGGCACGTTTCGGTGATCGACCTGGTGCTGGTCTCATCTTCCTCAGGGCGAAGGAATCCAGAGGCGTGGTAGTGGGACGAACCTATGATAAAATGCAGACCATCAAAGATACAATGTTTAAATAGCACAAAAAAATTAATTCATGTGGCTCAGCTTCCAAGGAATACAGTTCCAATAGTCAAGTGGTACCCAGAAGCATACGAAAACATCGAGTGCACAGAAAAGATATATATAGAGTGCAGATTAACATAAAACAGTGTCTCTGGATATAAAAGAAGAAGTGCAGGAACTATATAGTGAATAGGGCAGCTCGGGTGTGGTCACAGATTCAAGAAAGCATGACAAACCCTGTGAAACAACACCACAATGTAGCATAACTAAAAAAAAGTAAATACAAAAAGAAATATTATAAGAGCTCAGAAGAGAGTAAGTAATAACAGTAATTACCAAACTCAAGAGACCAACTCGGAGGTTCTCAGATTCGTAAAGCAAGAGGCTAGGATCACAGTAGAGTACTGATCTCCAAAAGCAACTAAATGAAAAAAAGAGAATGAAAAGGGCATCTAATACACACAGAGACCAAAAAAGAGCTTTTGCTGAGGGGATATCCTGCTAATCTCATTAAAGATTCATTTAAACGAGCCACAAACTATAACCGAGAGTATGTTTCAACCCAACGATAAGAAACAGAGTGATTGTATCGTATGCGTCACTAAATATTCCAACCATGACCATCGGACACGACAGATAATCTACTCACAATGGCATATTCTCAATCTTGGCCAGTCTACGTCTATTCTACAGAAGCCGCTGTTTTCCTTCAAGAGAAAAAAAATCTGAGAAATATACTGATGAGGGCAAAAAGGACAAAATGCCAACAGCTTCACAGAAAAATCCATTAAAGGGAGTACGCCCATTATGGGCAACCACAAATATTGTACCTGTCAGGCCTGCCCTAATGTGAGTGTTAAACACCAAATTATCATCAATGGGCGTACCGTCTTTCTAAAGGGTATGACCAACTGTCGGTCGTCCAATGTCATCTATACCATCTTATGCCCCTACGGACTTGCATATGTGGGGGAAACTGGCAGGGAATGAAGAATGCGCATTGGTGAACATAAATCCAATGTGAGGCTACGGAACTCAGTTGCCCCTCTAGTGAATCTTTGGATTGAGTTCCAGCATACCGAAGCCGAAATACGGGGGACAATTCTGGAAAAGATCCATGTGCCTAAGGGATCTAATTGCACAGCTGTACATAAAAAACGAGAAGTCTTCTGGATCTATACACTCGACATGAAAGACAGAGGACTTAATGAGAGTCTCCCATAGGAGAACGTCATTATTTGAACTGGATTTCTATTGCGGTTTGGGGCTTCAACCGCTTGCTCTGCACTCTACGTCATTCTAAAATTATCCCCTTTGAAGCTTTCTTCTCTTTTTCTACTCACTTTGTACCATTTCGCCTTTTTGTCATTATGGTTAGATGTATCCCTTTTTTCCTTCATTATTTATGTCTTTCGCCTGTGATATCCAAAGTTAACTAAGTCAGCATATTGTTTATTGTAGAGAGGGTCAAGCATTTTAATCTCGGACTCTGTTATTTCTAGAGGATCCCTTATGCATTCTATTTTAAAATATGCACTTTTTAAAAAGAACCCCTTGACCCTTCCGATATTTTCCAACATGGTATTATCGTTCTTTGGCACGTTTTGTTTTTTAGACGATCCCTTAGTATTTGACGAACTCGGGCTTCGTCTTCTTTCAGCTGTTCTCAACGGAGGCGTGGCTTTGTCGCTCTTTACCTGCTCTGGCTTTAAAAAACGTGATGCCTTTTGTATGGCGCTGGCTTGTGATCCGATGCAGACATGTGGGACGCCCTGATCTTAATTATACCGGTAAGTTCGCTCGCCATCCCTGAACTTGGTGTCATGGGTGCCCCACTAGTTCCGTTTCCTTGACTTGCCTCTGAATTTACTATCGGTGGTAATGTGTTTTTTAGGTCTCGCTGGCGTTGCAGCGCGAAGCGCTGCCACCAACGAGACTTATAGTCGCCGTGTTTGCCTCCAAGGGAGACAGACCTGGACACAGACCTGTGCATGAGCCGATTCTAGTATGGGCACGAGCCGATTCAGGTCTGTGAACGCGCTTCACAGTGGAACAGCTTGCACGCTCACAGCACTGCGTCTCATGCACTATCACCGCGTTGTTTCGCGCCCGGCGATCCTCACTCAGCTTGTTTATTATGTGTTGCAACCACATGCGATCTTTCGGCACCTGTTCTTTTGGTTTCCCTGACCCCTCTGTGGCGTCTACATGCTGCTTCTTTTGGGATATATGTGACTATAAATCATAGGTCAGTGGGAGCAGAAGAGCTCCTCAGCATCTGTTGCTTCATAAGCTTCCACGCGCACCTACTAGAGCTCAGGGACCTCGCAGAAACGCAGCCAAGGCCTGGGCCGGTGTGAGAGGCAGCAGTCGTGGGGCAAGCGGTGTACCAATCCTGACTCCGGACAACAGTTGCAACCACTGGAGGTCAACATTGTTCAGCTGCGCCGTGTGTAGTGCTCTCTGGCAAGCGTCGCATTTCTCTCACACGTCCCTTGACTTGTCGAGATGAATGCTGGAAAGAGGTGAGCGATGCTCCTAGGTGGAAATGTTACCGAACATGGCGAGAACTGTCCTTGATACACAACAGAAGCATGTTGAGCGGGTGACATTGTTTAAAGTTCAAGAGTGTGTTTAATTTGAATCGGTAACAGCATGAAGCGCTTTATGAGTATGCTGAGGTTTCTTATGTCAATTCAATCTATTCAGTTTTATTTTATTTATTTCTTTTCTATTTGTATTCTTTACTCTTCTATTCTTGTGTGTTTAATTGTTCAATTTGAATTTATTTAGACACTGCACTCTTCCTATTTAATTATTTTACTGAATTTATAAAGCACTTTCATCTAAAGTGCTAATTACATGAAAAGGTTGAGCCAGCACAAAGCAAGAGACTTTAGGGACACGAACATCAAGTATTTGCAATGCAACAGGTCTCCCATTTATGCCAGTTTGAGCTATTGGCATTGTAAACGGCAATTCCTTTTATTTATGTTTTGGTTTTTAAAACATAAATAAAAGGCATTGTCATTTACAATGCCAATAGCGTAAACCTGCCTAAACGCGAGACCTATTGCATTGCAAATGCTTGTTTATTTATTGTCTTCGTTTAGTTATCGCTGCCCCTCGTCCTGGACGCTGAAGGCGATTCTTTATTTAAGTGTCTCTTCGCCTCAGCGCTTCTGAAATTAATACTGACACTCTTTTGGATGTTCTCTGTGTTTATCCAAGGTGAGACATCTGTTTCTATTACTTATATTTGTTTGCGCTTTGCCGCTTGCAGCCCTTTTCTTCCTATGTGTTATTACCTGGTTATGTGTTTTTCCAAACACGTGATATGTATACGTGACCATTATTTTTTCCTCCAATTTGAAGCTCTTGTTTTTTCTTATCCTTTTTTTGATTGATTATTGTCTTCACTACGAATACTCTTCTTCTTTTATACAACTAGCCAGCCTTTTGTCCGTTTTCCCTTTATTAGATGGGACCCTGTTTTCATTATTATCAGTGGAGGACTTATCCTTTCCTTCATTCGTCCATGTATACTGCACTTACCCGGAATGGAGTTCTCGCCCCCTTCTATTTAGACCCCTGCATTATTATTTAGGGTAAGACCTGCTTGTCTGCACTAGATGTGGACTTTGCTCATTTATGGTCTATGTGTATATAAGATGCTCTTTTCATTCTCTTTTTTTTTTCGTTTAGTTGCTTGTAGAGATCAGTACTCTACTTTGATCCTAGTCTCTTGCTTTACGAATCTGAGAACTTCCAAGTTGGTCTCTTAAGTTTGGTAATTATTGTTATTACTTACACTCTCTTGAGCTCTTATAATATTTCTTTTTGTATTTACTTTTTTAGTTATGCTACATTGTGGTTTTGTTTCACTGGGTTTGTCAGGCTTTCTTGAATCTGTGACCACACCCGAGCTGCACTATTCACTATATTGTTCCTTCACTTCTTCTTTTATATCCAGAGACACTGGTGGGTGTGTTTTATGTTATACTGCACTCTATGTATATGTTTTCTGTGCACTCGATGTTTCTGTGTGCTTCTGGGTACCTCCTGACTATTGGAACTTTATTCCTTGGAAGCTGAGCCATTGTTTGACAACTGTGGCATGTTTTCTCTGTAGCATGATTTGAATTCCTTTTTTGTGCTATTGAAACATTGTATCTTTGATGGTCTGCAATTTATCATAAGTTCGTCCCACTACCATACCTCTGGATTCCTTCGCTCTGAGGAAGGTGAGACCCGCACCGGGTTGTTCACCGAAACACGCGTCGGCATTGTTTCTAGTTTATGGAGCACATCCAATTCATGATCTATATTCTTGGCTATCACCATCATTTGAATGCATTCTGAGGACCCTAGATACATTTGGCATTCTCTAAGTGTTGGATTATCCACCTATGTTTAGATTATGATCATTGTCATTTCTATCTGTTAAAATTGGTCCATTTGCTTCTATCTTCTGTATTGTTGGTATGAGTATGACTGAATTCCTGATTTTTAGGATGTGTTGGTATGTGAGAGTTTGAATCTGTTGGTTTGAATGCTTTAGTGATTGTGGCGTGGGATGTCATATATGTTCTTTTCACAAATAAGATGTTAATGAAGTATTAATAAATTTGTATGTGTTTCTAATTTGTGCTTTGTGACCTGCCTTTGTCTTTTTAGCCAGCTCCCTGGTGTTTGTATATAGTGACCTGTATCGCATATTAAGTATTTTGGTAGAGAAATTCTGTTTTGAGTAGCCTGACTTTTCTCTACCTTATTTGCTAATGGGGCCCCTCTGAATGAGTGGTCTCGTCTAGGTCTGCCCCATGCTGCAATGGGCCCCCCAATGACCCCCCAGGTCGATTCTGCCTCACTCAAAACCAACAACCTTTATTGGAAGCCCAGTCCAATGGGCCTTGACTGTGCTATGCTGCAAGAATCATCAGCTGTTTGGCCATGCCCAATCTTGATGCAGTTAACAGACCTCGGACTCCCAGAGCAGCTACCACCACCATACCTCTATGTGTGCAGTGTACACCCCATTGGGAGGCACGACCCTGACATCAGCCCCTAGCCTCTCCAATTTGCATTGGCCCACTGCGGCAATGCGGGAATCCCACACAGGTGCCTCTTCCTCACTGTCGACAGATGACTGCCACAAAGTGCAGATCAATCGCCCCAATTCAATGCTCCAATCCGTCTATCAGCACCCATTGTAGGGGTGCACGGTCTATCAGCTCATGCTTTGCAGCGTTGGGGCCCGCCAAAGGGCATAGAAGGACACAAAGATAACTGAGCTTGCAGGAGCAAGAGAGGTGTGCAACTCACTTCTCCACCGTCTTGGCCACACCCCTAAGCAGTCCTTATTTTTGGTCTAAGTACAATGCTTTGTTTGTTTGTAGTTGCTTGGGTTGCCAGTTAAATGGGTAAAGCATTCAGCAGGACCATTTTGGATCTTCAATCAACCCACCCTTTGGCTTTAGTCCCTGCAGAATAAAGTTCTGTTTAAGAATTGGAGATTTACAGTAAGAAATCGTAATTAAGTCCTGTTCTGTTTATTCTCTAAAGAGTCTGAATTTAACATCTGGATATCCACCATTGCATGAAGTCTTCCAAAATATGTTTTTCTTAACATAAAAAGAACACGTTACACAATTATAATGCAAATATTTCGAGGACACGTCCGTTTTTGGGATAGCTAACAACAGTATACTCATCTCAAAATAATAAATACCAAAACTATCTAATGTAATACACACTTCATTAATAACTGGTGGTACTACACTCCACTAAAATTGAAGGTAGTAAAACTACAGGAGCGGAATGTTATGATACAGGTACTCTGCAGTTTGTAAATGTTCTGGAAAAGAATGGATTTTTCTGGATTCATCAGTAGCACTGTCACAAAGTCAAAGAGGATTTTGTCAAATAATCTATTTACATGCTGAGCAAATGGCTTGATTTGGTTGTGTGCAAGTTTTTATTAACATGGTAGAGATCTTATACTGCAAAAAGTAGCTATAATGAACAGTTTACCAAAATCAGAAAACTAACTGAAATAGGTGGGATTTCAGCTAGGTCTAGGTGGACCTCGCGGAGTTCAACTTGCAGAATTCTGCAGAGTTACCTAAACAGCGGGATTCCACGAAGTTCCGGGAGTGGCAGAGTTGTAGTACATCACGTTCCTCTAGCTGATTTTTAGCATCAGGAGTTTGTCCCTCACTGTAAAATCAGCACAAACAGCACCACGCAGCGTGACAACGGGAGTTCCTTCTTTCTGCCACAAGAGTAGGTTTTCTATTTGAGCAGCAGCTTTCTCAATTTGAGTATCAGCTACCTCAATGCAAGTGATAGTGATCTGCCGTGTCCGCTCATGTTGCAAAATCTCGCCAGAAGGCAGTAGAGCGATTGATTTTCTCTCTCGTGCTCACCAACTTAACGTTGGCGAGCTACACATGAGTAAATTGTAGTGCGGAGTGGGCAAATCTCTGGGAACCCTAGCAGAGTACCAGAGTACCACCCACCCTAATTTCAACCTGTAGTTGGAGCAGTGGAAAATTTTAATTTGTTGCAAACATATAAGCACCGAACTCCAGAGTCTGCTCCAGCCACATAGAGCATTTTACACTCACGTTTATCATGACTCCCTATCTGACTAACCTGTTTGGAGTCTCAAGTGGGGCATAAAGCTCTTGAGCATCTTTGGGCTTGGGAATAACCCTTTCAAATAATCTGTGGCTGATCTCTAGTGATTGCCATACTGAAGAGAAGAACTTTATCCAATCTTTAACTAGAAGCCAATCGAGGTTCTCATGTGTTTTGTCATATCATTTGTCAGAAGACAGCCTGCATAGTTTATACAAATTGTCCTGAGAAACATTTAAATACACCACCGAGGAGTGCAAGAGCTTAGAATAATACAAACGTTTGGATAAACTAAATAAGGTTTGGGGCCCTCAAACGATTGGCTGAGCTGAAAATGTCTCTGAAACTTCTTATAGACTGAGCGGCTGTGGAGGTGCACCAAAATCATTATTCCAAGGAAATCCCAAGGATAGCTGGTTAAGACTAGAAGCAAACAATTTGGTTTAACTTTGTTTACACATAATTGATTCTTACTGCTCCATGAGGCAAAAACATGATATACTTTAACACCCCACTGGTCAGAGAGCTATTGCATCATCTCTGTTGTAGAGATAAATGAGATACATCTGTTAGTTCTACTAAGTGGTGTAATATAAGATAGATTCTTGGAATTATGCTGCAGTGGAGCCCCAAATTATGCAGCAGGGTTAAATAAATTACGTGGCAAGAAAAGGAAAATGATGTGGTGGAAAACAGTATAATTTATGATAGTATTAATTCATTATTACACTTGCTACCACTGCCTGGGCATTGTTTGCACCTAATTGGTACAAGTTTAGCACCCAAATATAGCAACACACAACAGAAAGATGATCAGGCAATCTTTGTATTGGGCCTTCCACTGCACGGCAACACATGTTGCTTTGTTATTAGTAACATGTGAACTGTTTTAGCTAGAATCACATTTTTTTTAATCTGCAGATTATGCAGCAGAGGATGGATTAAATGGAAAATGTGGCAAATCTATAATTATTTTTAAAAAACGCTGCAGCCGCACAATTACATAATTCTAGTGGGCCTCTTCATAAGTGATATATCACAGCTGAACTGTGAAACTGCTGCTGTCCCCTAGTGTTTTACATTCGTTTTATTATCAGAGTGCAATGACTCCCCAAGGTGGCACTGAGCGCTGGACTTCCCAGAGGCGAGTTTCTCTTAGACATACCACACTGGGGTTTTGCTTGGGGTTAGGGTTGAGGAGAAAATGTGTTGTGATTCTCTGTTGAGGCTTTTTACCGCAGTAACAATATTTTCTATGTTTTAATGATAGAAGTTCCACCTACCGACAATAAATTCAAAGAAACGTTCTCTGATCAGTGCTTCATTGTTTTTACAGTTCTTTTTATAGCGATCAAATGTGGTTTGTCATGTCAATGTCTAAAACTCCCCGGGTCAGGTGCACCATGCGCACTTACGAGCATTTTTATCATTATATCACGCAGTGCAGCAAGTCACTGTACTCAACTGGGCTGCATGATGGGGAAAGGGCAGGAATGCACCGTACTTAACATTGTATGATACATTCCTGCCTTTTCACAGCACTGGCACACAGGTGCTGCCTAGGGCCAATCATGCAAGTGTGCCGGCGTTGTTAGCAGGATTGTTTTTGTGCTGAAAGGGGCACCTTCCTGTACATAAACAATCCCCTGAGACATGTTTCTCTTTCTGTGTGTGCTGTAGAATGCATGTTTCTATTCCTTACGCCTCACCTAGCGATGCAACACAGTTTTGGTTCATTCCCAGGTCTACTACTTATGGCAAATCTTCGAAAGGAACACTCATGCATCACCCATGGAACACCTCCCTGGGGTAGAGTAACACAACACAGCGATTTGTGCTGCGTTGAATTACTCTGGGCCTACCAACCCACTCAGGGCCTTGTGTGGCTTGATAAACCACATCTTACGGGTTGCTTCACTTTTACACCCTGTTGCGTGGTGTAAAAGCGACAGCACCCTTTGATATATATGGCCCTCAACCTCTGCGCTAAAAAATGCTGCCTTACCTGCTTTCAAATGTCTTTTTAATCCAGCCTAAAAATAACCATATGTACCTATTTTCTGTTTCATCTCTTATAGGGTCTCAGACAGACGACCATGTTCCAAGACGTCCAACACAAAAGATATTTGCTCCCCCTGGTGGCCGTTCTAATATTACATCTCTATCATAGGAATATACCATTTGTAAACCATACATGCAGCGGTGTATCCATTCAACACGCTGGGAGGATCAGCTACGGGAAGAGCATGCTACATATTCACATTACTGCCCGCCAATAACTATTCCTTTCTGTTTCACATCTGCGATTGATTGAACTCCACTAGCATGTCTTTTTTTGTTTTCTTTGAAATTTTGCACGAAGACAAGAACACCCGCAATTAATCACTTAAATTATTTTAAGGTGAATCCATATCTCTTGCACTCCGACTCATAGGTAGTTATCTACTCTCCTGCTGGACACTGTTGCTTGAAATAAAACAACAGTAGCAAAGACGCTTAAAAGTGAAATTATGACAGTGCAGAATCATAAATTCCAAAATGTAGCAAAATGAAACCCACAGCGATATTAAGTTAATGCATATCAAAGAATGCTGGTTTGTTTGTTTGAAAATGTGTATTTAATGAAGAAAAAAGTACTCAAAAATCAGGCATGCGCACAATTGTGAGGGCATTTTATTTTGTGTTGCTGCTGGCAACACTGTAATCAGGCTTTTGCATAGTCAGCCTCAAGTGCTTATGGTTTTTACATCTTTTACAGACTATTTATGTTCATACTTAACATATTTTTTAACTTTATAAAACAATTGCCTCTACTATTTACGACCATATTGTATGTCCAGGGCCAGATGTACTAACCTTTCACGCAGCGTAGTGTAGCAAGGCAACTTGCTGTGTTGCGTTGCATGAAAGGGAGAGAGTAGAAATGCACCATATCTACTAAGATATGAAGCATTTCGGCTCTTTTAAAGTGTTGGTGCACTTCAGGCAGCCTAGTGTCAATTCAGGTACTGTGCAATGGTGCCTGCTTTGCATGGAGAATTCTTGTTGTGCAGAAAGGTACACTTCTCTGCACCAAAATAATCTCTTCAGGCATTTTCCTCTTTCTATGTGTGCATAGAAAGAGAAAATAAAACAAAAATGTTCTCCTCCTTACGCAATCCTCTGGTCCTCTGGGAGGCATTGCAATTTCACGCAATCCCAGGTTTAAAAAAATATGTAAATCTGAGATTGCGTGAAATCCATTGGCGGTTGCATGGAAATGCCCATGTTCTACCCATGGAGTACCACCCAAATTGAAATGTAACACTAAGTAGTGCAAGCCTCTGCATTGCGTTATATTTTTTTTACAAGGCGCGTATATTCCACCTTGTGTGACTTTGTAAATATCTACTAGCATTTTCCATTGGGGATGCGCCTCAAAAATGGTGCAGCTATGAATTAAAATGTTAGTAAATCTGACTCCCGGTTTTTATCATTTCAACACATTCTCCCTTTCATTATGTTTGATTGTTCAGGTTGCGTAACACGCATTCCACAAGCATCCCTTCACAGCAGCACGTGACCTCATGCACAAGCCCGTCTGTGTCCTCTTGGCTATCCACGGAAATATCATTCAACCAACGTGACACTTTGGAAGTGTTGCCGCAGTATCATTGCAGCTTTTTTCTAAAATGTTGTTCTAGAACTTGACAAACGTAGTTGAAACAAATTATGGTTTATATTTTTTGTTACACCGTTTTTTGAAGATTATCTATGAATTGGTATTTCTTCTTATTGACCGGAAACGGCACAATTTACAGCCAGTGGCATATGACAGACTTTTATAAAGTGTGCTTGATAGTGTTATTTATTATATGAAAGATTCAGTTTCCCTTGTCTGTATCATTCCAGGAAAACTATGCATGTTGTCTCAATGATATTTGTAGCTCTTGTTTTATGTACGCTGTGATTAATAAATGTTTGTCTAACCAATTTATCTTGTCAATGTTTGTCAAGCACCTTTGTCTGAAAGCCATATTATCTTAAATATGTCTTGCTGTTCTGCTACTCAGCATCTCTGAATTTGTAGGTCGCCGAATGCAGAGCTCGGCTACAAAACACTTGCAGCTAGAACTCTATTGTCATTGAATGCTAAAGAATCAGGTGCCTGGCATTGAAAATATAATTTGTATATAACTGTAACTTAAGTGCAGAAAAAAATGTCATCTGTACATGTAAAACCTGGATCCTCATTCTCAATATCACAATGTGTGGATTTCACTGAAAACATGTCAAGTCTGAATGTTGGGCATCTGAAAGATGTGCATATTTTTCCAGAGTTGTGATTGGCACCTATGGGTTCCAAAATGGACCATTCTAAGGGAGTGTAACGGGCAGTGCTTCATTTCTGAAAGAATGTGTGCAAATCCAAAAAACTCTGCTCAGAAGCCAGCCTCTCGTGCAATTAAAGGTCGACGTGTGGAGTACCAAGGCTGCGAATTTTAAAACCACCTCATATCTCTTAAATCCACTACCAAACACTCCCTCCCACTTAATACCACTCCAGAAAGTTCTTGTTATCTACTTTTGTGACAGTTTTGCCTTCTTTCTTTTCCTCCGTTTTTCAGATCTATGTTACTTCCTTCTTTTGCGCTAGCTAAATACATATTGTGGAAAAATAAGTGATGGTGCCCCCCACCAGCAACCACTGGCTCAAATTAAGTACTGGTCAAGAGACCAGACATTGTCGTTCCATATCTATGGGTGGGTGATATAGGTGTAAGTGGCGCAATATGTTTGGGGAAATGTATGAAATAACCCCATGTTAATGACTAGCTTGACAGCGCAGATTTTTCGCTACCTATTCTTACAAATAATATAAAATCGATTTTGACTTCACCTAGAAAAATATCACTATATCAACTCATGCTGTTGGCTATTTGATGTTTCATTCCATCTTCCAGGAACTGATACCATTGGAGTGCATTACCACATACATGCAAAGTTAGACAAGTTTTGAGAAAAGGACACCTAGGTACCACCAATTGGATCTATCCTTCATGGAAAGACACTTTATGTGACACTGCACCAGCACAACACCTTGATAAATATGCCCACTAGGGTTTGCTAACGTTGTTCTATTTGTTAGTTAGCTTATTTTTATTGTGCAGACCTAACTTTAGGAAGCAGCAAAGCACTGCACAAATCAGGAGTCATTATCCATACTGCAAAGGACCATCATGATGAGCAAAAAAATGCCATACATATTGTGAAATGTGTAGAAAGGGAACAGTGGAGGAAATCGTGGGTAGGCATTGCTCTGGAATGTACAGTTGAATGGCTAAATAAAAGCTTTGAGGAAGAATCGTGCATTTCCCTGATCACCAGGCTGATTATATAGCTGCTTTCAGAATGGAAAGGAGCCTTTCAAGCAAGGGTCGACTGAATTGCAGCACCTGTGAGTGAATAGGTGTGCATTGGGCTCCATTTTTATTGTAGGAGTTAGTGCACATGTTATGTTGTCATCGAATTTGATCTTTGTTTTAGGCTGCACTGAAGGATATCATATTCAAAAGTTGTTCTTTGTGATTTTTTTGTGGAGTTCCAGCATTGAAATGAGTAGGTATCTTGTGGCATTGATTAGGGCTCAGAGCAACAGTTCATTAACATGTTATTTAGGGGCTGATTACGACTTTGGCGCAGATGCGCTGGCTCTCCACCAACCCGGCTGTGCTGAAGCAGCGCAAGGACACACGCCGTATTGTGTACGGTGACAGGCCCTTCACCTTTCCAATGGCGGTGCTGGAAAACAGGCACTGCAATGGGAACAGGCAAAAATGTTCCAGCACGTCATTGATGGTAACCTCCATGCCGTGCTGGAACTTTGGGGAAATACAGAGAGAGGGGCACATGTTGTGGCCCTTGAATTTGAATCTATCCCCATGGCAGGGGGACATGAGGGCACTGTAGGGCCAACTTTGTTCCTCCACCTTAAGCCTTTTCATGGCATGGCTTCCTCCATGAAATGGCTGGTGGAGGTGAAACTCAAAATATTTTGAGCGAGACTGTGCCAGCCCCGCTCAGCATGTTATATTTTGGTGCAGTTCCGCCACGGAATGACTATTCCCTGGCGCAGCCTGTGGTCCTCTGCCGAAACGACTTTTGAAGTCGTAATGTAGAGGACGGACCACTGCCACCGCGAGTCTGGCGGCCCTATGACCACCAGACTCGTAATCAGGCCCTACGTTTCTCCATTGTAATTGAGTTTCAGAAGACTCAGTGTTGCTTGAGCTTAATGGGTTTCCTAGTTTTCCGAGGGTGGGTACATTTCTTTTGAACATGGCAATTTCTGAACTGAAGAGCACTTTCCAGAGGAAGGAATCTGCCTTTGCTAGCGATATGCAGTGCTTTTCACACATTTATGTGGGAAGGGGGCAGTTTTGATCCTTCATTCATTCATCAGACTTGTGTCTGCCTGTTCATCTTCGACCCAATTGGTTTCTGACAGAAAGGCAGTAAATCATTTTTAGACAATATGGACAAAGCTCAGGCATAAGCACACTAACTACCTTTTTTGAAATTAGCAAGCTCATCCTCAAGAAAAACACCATGCCTTGCTTTGCTTTCTGCAATTGTTTTCTTGACCAATCATTATTATTCTGAGTTCCAGCGAGCAGCTGACATCTCACCACTCAATAACCATAACTGTCACGGTGACATTGTCGGGTGGTCTCCTGCCTGCTGCGATGGGGTCAGTCGTCCAACCGACCGCCATAGTAATAAGGCCCATAGTCTTGAAATATTTAAACACATTAAAAACCGACCCATATCTTACTGCATTTATATGTTCCACAGTTACTGTAGTGTGCACATTTTGCAGTGCATTAACTCCAGGTCCTTTAAAGTGTGCCTTCCCAGTGTCTTGCTTACATGCAAAATGCTCTAAACAGGCTAGGGGAACCACCCACAGTTTCAGGCTTCAATCATCATAGAGAAATATGTGCAGACAGGGCTCTAAAGTAGGCTGAAAAAAGTGGGGCTCTCTAAAAGGAGCGTGGCTTAAACATGTAAACTAAATTTCAGTGATTCCCATAGATTGCCACTCAACCAGTATTTTGGTTTCTATCTGAGCTTTTCTTTCTGTAATTGCATCCAACCTGCCACGACTGTTCTCTTTATCAGTGGTAGTTAGCTGTTTATTGTAAATGAGTAACAACAATTATTTTGTGCAAATAATTAACATTGAAAATGTTTCAAATCTGAATGTTAGACTGAATTAAATATTATGGACGCCTGTGGAAGGAGTATTTGTCTTCAGTTATTTGCCCTTTATTTACTTTAGACATTTCCGCCCTTTTTCTTTCCACATCTTGCCTCTCAGCATATCTTAAACCTCATCTCTTCCCTCTTCACCACCCTCTATTCACTCTCTGAACACACTTCCTTGCATCTCCTTCACTTCCCGGCCCTCAAACATAAATTGCACTCACTCACATGTAAGCACTTTATTTTCTTTTTCTTTCAACTTGTCAATATTTTGGCAACTGTATACCCTCATCACACACATTCACACAGAATTTCAATTGCAACTGGAATAAGTGATCATTGTTCTGTATGCTCTGCAGAGCCCAATCCACTGACAGGCACTTCGAAAAAGTTGTACTGACTTCAGCCTCAGCGCCAGAACTCTCACTCACAGCCCGTCATAAACATCTGGTGTGACTCGGTTCAAAGTATGCACTAAACAAGAGTAATACGTTGCATGAAAAACTGACACATGATAGAACTAGCTACAACTCTTAATAAATGCAAAATTAAGTAAAACAACTGAAATAGTAACAGGAATTAAATCGCGGACATGTATTACTTAACGCTTGTAATATTAATTGTTTAGAAATTAATCAGTGTTTTTGGCATTATTTATAAGGACATAAATATTGGGCATGATACGGACCTGTTTCAATATCTGATTTAATTGCATATGACCGATCCAGATCCCCAGAATTACGCAAGCCCGAACATCAAGTATGCCACTGCGTCTGTCTTTAAAATCAAAATGTGCCCAGAGTGGGAATAAAACATTCTAGAACCATTGCACAGATCTGTCTACATAAATCAGGACCTTCATAAGCACAGAGGGCAGATTTACAATAACTGGCGCATCCCTGAATATCAGCAGGGATGCGCCAGTTATTGTGCGTCACGGCACCGCCACCATGGATGCGCCGCATTTACAATGCAGCGCACCATGGGGCAAAAACGGACAGATGCGTGACGCATCTGTGCCGCAAAGGCGGCGCATTGCTGGTGTTGTGTCGCAAGCAGGTGCAGGGTTTTTACACAACATGGGCTCAAACGTGACTGAGTTAAATCTTGTAGATTTCCCTCAGCCACTTTTAGGAGGCGTTCTGCCCCGGAACTCCCCTCGTTGCGCAGGAACGCCTACTTCTGGCGCAAAGCTTTACAACGTGACGCATCTCCCAGATGCGTCACGTTGTAAATACCCCGCAGCATGGTGCTGGTTTTGCGCCGTCGCTGCTTCACCAAGTGACGCAACGGCGGCATACAAAAGGCGCAGGGGGCTTGTAAATCTGCCCCCAAGTATGTGACCCTTAGTCTATGTCTATGTCTATGTAGGGGTATTTGTAGAGCGCACTGTTACTCAAAAGAGTGTCCTGCCGCCAAAGGCTGAAAGGGGAGCAGCAGGGAGGACAAGATTATTGGCAAAAGTAGAGCCAGGTTTTCAGCTTCTTTCGAAACAGAGGTGTTGATTCAAAGTTTCTTAAGTGAAAGGGCATTTTGTTCCAGAAGGCAGGACCAAGGAAAGAGAGAGCCTTGCACCCTGTCCTCGACTTTCTAACTTAGGGGGTGTTCACTAGCAGCAGGTCAGAGGAACGGAAATTTCTTCGTGGGGTATACAATGCGATTTTTCGTTTGAGGTATACTCTGGTCCGGTCCCCTAGAGGTCTTTCTGGGTAACAAATAAGGTCTTGCAGATTACTCTTCCTTACTGGGAGCCAATGAAGGCTCCTCAGAAGGTGGGACACATGCGCATTCAGGGGAAGCTCAAATATGGTACGGGCTGCTGCATTCTGGACAAGCTGAAGACTGTCCAGCAGATAGCTAGGCATGCCAAGATAGAGACCATTCCCATAGTCCAACTGGGATATAATCAAGGCTTGAGTCACCTGTTGTCTGGCAGCTCTTGCAAGGAAAAATATACATTTCGGCAAGTTACGTAGCAGGAAAAAAACGGTGCATTAACACCGGGTTGACTTGGACGTTGAAAAGCAGCTTGTTGTCCATTATGAACCCCAGATTTTTCACTGCTGAGTTGTTCGCCATGGGGGCTGGTCCGTCCGCAGGCCAGAAGCCTTGCAGCGGTGTCTAAGCGCCCCAATATACATAATGCAAGTTAAGCATTAACACTTACCATTACTGAGGACAAGGCACCAGATCTCACTGAGATGTGAGCTCATATTCCTAAATAAATCAGTGTATTTAATATTTTTGCAGAAAAGATGTTGGAATTTAAGAGGGGCACAGCCCTAGACCCTTAAAGCACAAACCGCCCTTGATAGTTTTTCAAAATGTGTGAGTTTTCCACTAGCCCTAAACTCAATGCTCCGGCACATGCATGTCTCCACAACAGCTTCAGTAAAAAGGATTCCCTGCCCTTTTGAGGCCCCAACACTCAGCCTACAGCTTATGAATATCTATGAAACATTCTGCCAGGGGGCCCATCAGTTTGCCTTATGCCACTCTGCAAGCATTTTCAGAAAAACTGTGGGCAACTTGTGTGTGGTGACTTTTTCATCCACAGGAACAATGCCTAAAACAACAACTCAATATATTATCTGATTTTGCATCCCTTTCTCCCCACCACAATGATTGCATTTATGAGTGGAGTGGCTGACAGGGACACCATATTGTATATGCAATTCTTTGTTGCTGTCCATACTATACAAATAGTTATCAATCCTCATTCTCCTTTAGATGTTATAGTGGGTCTGTGCCTGTATTTGTTCTCAGAGAACAATCACCTGATGAAACAAATTGTGATGAACCAGTTCTGTCAGCTCGTATCTCCTGGTTTGTCCTGACTTTGCAAACCCATATCCAACAACGTAACTCCATTCCCTAGTCACTGTCATGTTAGCACAGCAGATATGAGCTGGACCATGGAAACCCACATCTGTATTTATTTTTAAATGTGGATAAAAACGGAAATTGGGTTGCTTTTTGAGTGATTCAAAATACTCTCTGCCATGACTGTCAGACCAATAGCTGTGTGGATTCATAGGTAAGAGGGCTACAAAAGAAAGGAAGGTTAGTAAAGGGGCTTTAACAGCAGTAAATATGCACAAGATTGAACCTCAAATGCACATATTTCCATATAAGTGCATTGATTTATCTACTGCGGGTGTTTACAGCATTGAAAGCTAGTAAGTATTCAAACATGAGTGCATATTTACCATTTAAATAAATGTGGATACTAATTTCAGATAAATACAGATAAAATGAGCAAAAAATAAATATGGATAAATACAGACGAAAATGTCCCAAAAATAAATACCATAAAATCCGGAGCCCTAATTATTAGTCATGACAGTCAAATAACCTTGTATCCCTTGTTGTATCGGTTCCTTACAATAACTTTCTATTGTCACCTTAGATCTTTCACTTGAATATCTGTGAATCCCCCCCTAATTTCTAAAAAGACGGTTCTGAATTATTTCATACTGAATTGCAGAATGCGCGTGGGAACTTGAACACTACAATTTTCTTCCACTTCTTTCAAGAGGCCATTTATATACCTAAACCCGGCAATTTTTTCGCATCACTGAACACCATTGGAAGCTGCTCTTTTGCCCCTCTCAGGCCTCCCTCCCCCTGCTATGGTTATTGTAAGCCACCTCACTGTGGGGCTCAGGCGCGCGGGCCTGGACGCATGTGCAAATAATGGGACACCACACTGAGTTCACATTTGGGTGCCAACTCCCTATCCATTTGCAAAAACAACAATTGATGGACGGAATGTTGCACAATGACAAAATATTCACCCCCAGTCACAGATCTGGGTTTAGTCCATCGTTATTTTGCTCACCACACCACCCCAGTTCAGAAATGGCCATATGCAAATCAGTCTTGACCATGTGCCCCATGGGAACAGTCCAGTCTGAACTGCCAAGCCATGTCTTCCCTGGACCGGAATCAAGCATCCTATGACCGGTTTCTGGCTATCAGCCATCATCAGTCAGGATAGCTTGATTCCAGTGGCATGGAGAGCATGGGTCTCACGTCTGAGCATACCCATCCCACTCGGGTTGACAAATGCAGATGTTTTTAACCAATTTAAACTGTCAGGCTCCACTGTTCGATCCTCAGGATGGTGTTGATGTAGTATAAGGGGCCCACCTCTGGATCGCCTCAAATCTGGCATTGTATAACAACACAGACTTAGAGATGATCGAGCGAGGGGCAGGAAAGGGTAGGGACTGCGGGGAGGGAGATCTCAAGGAGACAGAAGTTAAACAAAGAGTAAGTTCCAATGTTACTGAAAACACATGACAAACAGGAATAATCAGAATTACAAGGGCTTGCGTCTCCCCTTACCTGAAAAGCAAAATAATGTGAGCCTAAGCCATAGAAGAGAGAAGAGGGCAGTGGTACGGTCACTTCACACACTATTTCATGCCAAAAGACAAAAGAACACAACGTTACACCTATACATCTATAAATGGTATAAGTACATCACATTTCCTATGGTTTGTTGATAGAGCGTACCATCATATGTGCAGTGAAGTATTCAACCATAGACTCCAGTGAGAACTTGCCCTCTACTCTCTCCTGTAAATAGAAGTAAAGAAAACGCTAAGGCAACACTCCAAGGGATTATGAAAAGTAGTGCTAAAGCCAAAATGAAAAAAACCCTAGTTTGATTCACTAGGTATTTGAAAGGCAAAAGTATTTGTCGGCCAAGATAGCTCTAGAACCTTGAATCTTCACATCTGGCATTCCCAAACATCTTATTGCATTGCAGTCAATAGGTAATGTGCCTTAATATATTCGAACAATACCAAAAGGTGCCTCTCTGCATGAGATTTACTGATAAGCGATCTCTTCCAACAGAGAAGCAAATGTCAAAGGAAACAAAATAACAAAGGCAAAGTTTCCTCTGCACGAGACCACCAGTCTCCGGTCTCATCCAACAGAGGAAAGGTCAAGGAAATGGGACCCTGACTTGAGAGCTTCAACCACTCTCTGTAAAGACTCTCAACGGCCCTATATTATAGAGTCTTCTATATCCCAGAATAGGCGGTCGGTAGAATGGTGCAGGTGCACCCTTACCGCCTCAAGGTTCACGGTGAAGAGTAGCTGACGAGTCCGTCCGCTACACCTGGGATCCACTATCCGGAATTATCGGCACTGCCTCATCCGACCACCGCCATTATATTCTGGCATCGGAATCGACGCAACCCACGTATCACGTGACCCGCAATGCTCCTGGGAACTGTAGTTTGGAATGTTCCTATTCCGTACTCCGTGCAAACTAAATGGCAGACAGTGATTACCAGCATACGGCGATCATGACAGTACATCCCCCCTCCAACAGTCACTGACTGCCAGATGGCTTACCAGGATGCGCCCGGTGGAACTTAGCCACCAGTCTAGGAGCGTGCACGGCCGTGACAGGCTCCCATGAGTCCTCGTCGGGCCGTAACCCTTCCACGAGACCAGGTACCACACCTTGCCCCGCACCAGCTTGGAATCTAGAATCCCCTTGACCTCATATTCCCGTTCATGCTGCACCCAAATAGGAACTGGGGATTTCTTCACTGGGCGAACTGATGGTTTGAGCAGGGACACATGGAACACTGGATGAATGCGGAAATGAGCAGGCAACCGCAGTTTAACAGTCACAGGGTTAATGCGTTTAACCACCCGATAGGGATCAATGACCTTGGGGTTAAACACACTGTGCTTCCTAAACCTGTTGTTTCTTGTGGACAACCACACCCAATCTCCCTGCTGATATACCGGCCCAGGCCTACGATGTTTGTCCGCCTGTGCCTTATAACAGATCTTAGCTTTGACCAAATTCCTTTGGGCATCAAGCAGCGTTTTACGCATAAGCAGTAACCTAGTGCGCAATTCAGGAAGCTTGGTCACTGTGGAAGGTAAGAGCAAGGGAGTGAACCGAGGATGGAAACCATAAGTACAGAAAAAAGGTGTGTATTTGGTTGATGTATGAATGGCATTATTATAGGCTATTTCTGCCGCCCATAACCAATCAACCCAAGCATCAGTAGTGGTATCGACAAAGCACCTCAAGTACTGTTTAAGGGTTTGGTTCAACCGTTCGGTTTGGCCATCTGTTTGGGGATGGAAACTCGTGGAGAGAGAAGAACTGACCTGCAGCTTAGCACACCATGCTTTCCAAAACCCTGCGGTAAACTGAGCTCCCCTATCAGACACGATAACCTTTGGGAGGCCATGGAGCCTAACTATGTGGGTAAGCAATAAGTGTGCCAACTGAGTAGAGGTGGGGGCCTGTTTGCATGCTATAAATGACCCATCTTTGTCAGGTAGTCTATTACCACTACAATTGCTGTATTTCCCTGGTCTTTAGGAAGCCCCACCACGAAATGCACAGAAAATCTTTCTCATGGCAACACTGGAGTGGGCAGGATCTGGAGCAATCCTTGCGTTTGACGGTGATCTGTTTTCATTTGTGCACAGGTAGTACAGTCTCTTACCCATGAAAGAACATCAGGACATATCGAAGGCCACCAGAACTGCCTTAGCATTGTTTCCAAAGTCTTTGTGCTCCCCATATGGTCTGCACAGGGAAGGCCATGACACCAAATAAAAGCCTGTTTCCTGAGTGTGTTATTCGCAAGGAGTACTTGGTTACCTCTCATTGGAATGCCCTGATGCATTTGCCACTCCGGATGACTCCTAAGCCAACGTTTCCATGCAAAGGTTTGTATCCCTTTTTGGATCCTACGGAGGAAATCGTCAGTTTGTATCACCCCTAGCACTTGCTGGGCTCGATAAAGGCTCTTTCGGGATTTTCATCAAACAGTTCCCCATGTTCCTGGCGTGTGAGGGCGTTGGCCTTCTTTTTGTCTGTTCTTGGACGAAAGGTGATTATGAAACGAAATTCAGCAAAGAACAAAATCCATCGCAGCTGCCTTGGAGTTAAGTGTCGGGCTGCTCGCATGAATTGCAGATTGCGGTGGTCAGTAAATACGATAACATGATGTGATGCCCCCATAAGCCAGTGTCTCCATTCCACGAAGGCATCCCTAATAGCCAACAGCTCTTTTTCCGCTATAGTGTAGTGTTGTTCTGCGATAATCAGCTTCCGGGACATAAAGGCGATGGGATGGAGATATCCCGTGGTGTCATGTCGTTTGGAGAGCACTGCTCCAATCGCTATTTCTGATGCATCAGCCTCTACAATAAATGGCAACATAGGATTGGCGTGGACCAGAACGGGCGCCGTGGTGAATGCTTCTTTCAGCAGATCAAACGCTCTTTGTACCTCCTCCGTCTAAACAAAGGGAGTATTCTTCTTTGTTAACCGAGTGAGCAGAGCCACCAGTTTTGAAAAATGTATAATAAACCTTCTGTAGAAGTTCGCAAAGCCCAGGAGGCTCTGGATGTCTTTGATGGTCTTAGGACGAGGCCAATTCAAAATAGCCTGGACCTTCCTTTCAGCCATGACCTGACCTGAGGGAGTGAGCATCACTCCTAGGAATTCAACGGTATGTACATGGAATTCGTATTTCGTGAGTTTGAAGAACAAGTGATGATCCTGTAAGGCCTGCAGAATTCTCTTCACATGCGAAATGTGCTCTTCGACTGAGTTGGAGTAGATGAGGATGTCGTCTATATATACGACTACGAACACATCTAAAAAGTCTCGCAAAACTTTGTTTAGAAAGAATTGGAACGCCGCAGGGGCGTTACATAGCCCAAAGGGCATCACAAGGTACTCAAACAACCCATACCGCGTCTTGAAGGCCGTTTTACACTCATCCCCCTTGCGCATGCGTACAAGGTGGTAGGCCCCTCTTAGGTCTAGTTTAGTGTAAATACATGCCTATCGTACCTGTTCCAATAACATCGGGATCAAGGGTAGAGGGTATTGGTTCTTTATCGTGATTGCATTCAATGCCCTGAGGTCGATACAACACCTCAGTTCCCCATTAGCCTCAGGGATGAAGAAGAGGGGTGAAGCTGCTGGAGACCTTGAAGGACGTATGAACCCTAATACCAGAAGTTTGTCCAGATATATCCGCAGGTGCTGATTTTCAGGTTGGGTGAGGGCATATATTCGTCCGCAAGGTACCACAGCTCCAGGGACCAGATCAATGCGGCAATCATATTCCCTATGTGGCGGGAGTACTTCCGCTTTGACTTCGCTGAAGACATCAGAATATCCCTGGTAGTGTTCTGGAAGAACTACCTCCTTTTCTGCGGCAGTGGCGATGTGATGCATAGTTGCTAACACTGTCGATGGCTGGATTAACTCCACGTTGCAATGGTCTTGGCAATAACTTGACTGTAACTGTAAAGTGTGATCAGCCCAGTTGATCACAGGTTTGTGTTTCTTTAGTCAAGGCAGTCCCAGAATCACCCCGTAAAGTGGGGCTTGGATGACATTGAATGAGAGCATCTCTCGGTGATATCCATTGTAGACGAGTTCATATTCCTGGGTGTGGTGGCTGATAGGACCAGATTCCAATTCTTGGCCATCAACAGCATACACCCGTTCTGGTGTTTTCTTGCAGATCAGATGTACCCCCAGTCTAATGGCTTCTTCGTTGTCCATGAAACAGCCCGTAGCTCTGGAATCCACCATGGCTCTGATACGTTTGGTTTCTTGATTTATACATATTTCCATCGCTATGAAAAAATGTTCGGAGTCATGGAATTCTTTTGAATCTACAGAAGGGATGGAATTAGTGCTTGAGCTGTTCCCTTCAACCGAACTCAAGCATTGAAGTTTTCCGCCCCCTTATCCGCTGCTACGATGGCCAATTGACCGGGACGGATTCGACCTATTTTGGGCTTAACCGGACAGTCCCGTAGGAAATGGCTTTTTTTGCCACAGTATAAACATAGGCCTTGCTTCCTTCTGTGATCCCTCTCACTTAGCGTGAGAGAAGCCCGGACTGTTCCTACTTCCATGGGTTCGGTTCTTGCGTCTGATTTCTCTGCTGCAAACCCTCGATCGTTGAATGAGGAGACAGGTCTCTCCTTCCTTTTATGGGCTCCTTTCCTCTATCTTATCCTGTAATCTAAACGGAGTGTTAGGTCAATGAGGGCCGAGCACGTTTGTGGTTGAGGTTCAATTTGCGCCAGGACATCTTTCAGTTCGTCGGTGAGACCCTGATAAAACAGTACAGATTGCTTAGCTTCAGGCCAGTCTGTTTCTGCTACTAACCGCCGGAAATGATTCAAATAGGTAACCAAATCTGTAGACCCTTGTTTGAGTTCTAGCAAATCCTTGTCTGCTGAAAATGTCTCTGCCCGACGATCAAAGGTTTTCTCGAATGCCGTACGAAAGGTATCCCAGTCATACAGCCCATTGCACTGCTTCTCCACCCAGATAAGAGATCAGGAAAGCCACTCTGGCCTGATTCGTTAGAAAGAGTTTGGGCTTACACGTGAAGTGGAGTAATACCTGGGTTATAAACACTTGAACTTTTTTCTTATCCCCATGAAATCTCTCAGGCAGGGCCAGAGGTACTTGGGCAGGCATCTCTACCACCACTGACGCCGGGTCGGAATACCTACAGTAAATGGGTTTCTTTGTAACAAGTCAACCCGCGTTTGCAGAACTGCGGTTTCTTGGCGGGAGGCTGCTAACTCAGCCTGCACCAATACCAAGGCCGCCAGTACATCGTCCAGAGAGGCCATCCTTAATGTCAACACAACCGGGAGGAAATATATTTTGTGGGCCGATAATTCTGTCAGGCTCCACTGTTCGATCCTCAGGATGGTGTTGATGTAGTATAAGGGGCCCACCTCTGGATCGCCTCAAATCTGGCTTTGTATAACAACACAGACTTAGAGATGATTGAGCGAGGGGCAGGAAAGGGTAGGGACTGCGGGGGGGGGGAGATCTGAAGGAGACAGAAGTTAAACAAAGAGTAAGTTCCAATGTTACTGAAAACACATGACATACAGGAATAATCAGAACTACAAGGGCTTGCGTCTCCCCTCACCTGAAAAGCAAAATAATGTGAGCCTAAGCCATAGAAGAGGGCAGTGGTACGGTCGCTTCACACACTATTTCATGCCAAAAGCCAAAAGAACAAAACGTTACACCTATACATCTATAAATGGTATAAGTACATCACATTTCCTATGGTTTATTGATAGAGCGTACCATCATATGTGCAGTGAAGTATTCAACCATAGACTCCAGTGAGAACTTGCCCTCTACTCTCTCTTGTAAATAGAAGTAAAGAAAACACTAAGGCAACACTCCAAGGGATTATGAAAAGTAGTGCTAAAGCCAAAATGAAAAAAAAACTAGTTTGTTAGTTTAGGTAATGTGCCTTAATATTTTTGAACAATACCAAAAGGTGCCTCTCTGCATGAGATTTACTGATAAGCGATCTCTTCCAACAGAGTAGCAAATGTCAAAGAAACAAAGTAACAAAGGCAAAGTTTCCTCTGCACGAGACCACCAGTCTCGGGTCTCATCCAACAGAGGAAAGGTCAAGGAAATCGGACCCTGTCTTGAGAACTTCAACCGCTCTCTGTAAAGACTCTGAACGGCCCGATATTATAGAGTCTTCTATATCTCAGAATAGGCGGTCCATAGAATGGTGCAGGTGCACCCTTACCTCCTCAAGGTTCACGGTGAAGAGTAGCTGACGAGTCCGTCCACTACACCTGGGATCCACAATCCGGAATTATCGGCGCTGCCTCATCCGACCGCCGCCATTATATTTTGGCATCGGAGTCGACGCAGTCCACGTATCACGTGGCCCACAATGCTCCTGGGAACTGTAGTTCGGAATGTTCCTATTCCGTACTCCGTGCAAACTAAATGGCAGACAGTGATTACCGGCATACGGCGATCATGACATAAACAATGTATTAAAATAATTTTACATCTGCTACCCAGTTAAAAATAATGGATTTCAGAAACACATATTATATTTAAACATTTCATTCAGAAATAAAAACAGATAATCACAATATTCAAAACTTTTAAAAAACTAAAGTGACAAGTGGGACACAGAAACAGCAAAAAAAAGAATTTCAGATTACGAAAACATCACGATAATCACACCGACCAATAGATAACATTTGAATGCACACACTAGAAACAATAAATTCCTGTTAGATATCAATCTTAAAGTGTTGCATTTGTCATAAATCCGTGATGTGTTCCAAAACAGAACATCAACACGTTTCGGTGAGTTCAACGTGATATCTCCCCTCCTTCTTCAGGAAATTACAATTTCTTCCCACCTCGTATCAATAATTCTATAATAGAATAAAACATGTATATATAACATTAAAAACACCTTTTTGAACTGATTTGATTAAAAATTTCACAATAATATCCCCAAAGGTACACACCCTATAGAGGCCCTCAATCAATCACACACCATGGACCGAAGGTCCTGCAATTCACTACATACATCCTCCATACTCCAATCATATGTACAAGCAACACCCAGGAACATAAAATTCTCAGAGTGCCTCAATATCCCAAAAGAGGTATATTATAAAGGGCCGGCTGCAGTAAACTCCGCTAACCACTCCCAAATAAGGTAAAGGCATGCCATGGACATAGCATATACCCTGCTTTCAGTCGCAACTACACTCCATTCCTATACTGGTTTAACAACAAGGGGCAAAATTACCTCCAGCTAGGAGTACTCCCAGAATCAGGTGTACTATAAAGACACAGGCTACAGTCCTCATCTTACAAGGCTGAAAAAGATACAGAAAATGAGGCACAATAAGGGTTTAATACTTAAATCTACGACTCAAATATGCAGGATACTACAAAGCTTGATTACACGTATGCATTTACCTTTTTAAAAAAAGGAACAGATATTCTTCTCAACTCTCAAAGTGGCATCACGCTCCCAAGGGGATCGTTTGTTGACTTTGGTCGATCGGTACCCTATCCCTGTGGTGTCATACGGTCCCTCTCTTTCTGTTGTATACACTTGGTACAGTCCCTGTGACTGGAGAGTCTCCTTATGGAGGTGCTTAGAGCTCGGTTGAGCCTATGG
Source organism: Lissotriton helveticus (assembly GCF_964261635.1). Classification (NCBI taxonomy): domain Eukaryota; kingdom Metazoa; phylum Chordata; class Amphibia; order Caudata; family Salamandridae; genus Lissotriton; species Lissotriton helveticus. Next base: position 969,975,144 of record NC_136065.1, on the reverse strand, counting down.
AACAATTCAAAACATTTAGCTTCACTGAAGATCAGTACAACAGGATCATTAAAGCTAAAAATGGTAACAAGATAGTCGTGATCAATAGGAAAGGAGAAAGCTTGGTTAAACTTGTTAACCTCAAAAAGAAACTCATTCGCACAGAGGCCCATGCAGATTTCCTTATTGAATATGTGAAATCAGGAACAATACCAATAGGGCTCCAGGTTCGTAATGAACCAGGGCTATTTGTTGAGAACCGCACATTTCTAGAAACCTGGACAATGACAGCGAATAGGTGTAGTAGGGACTGAATCCTTCTCATCATTGAGACGGCCCAGGAACTGGTTATTATAGAGAAGGAGGCTATTGAAAAATTAGAAATAGAATTAAGAGGCAGCTCAGCAGTTGAAGATGCCAAAAAGAAACTGGAAGCAATCAATAGGGATGTTGAGGGGTATAGGGATTACCTCATAAATAAAACTCATAAATAAAAAATAAAAAAAACTTAAGAAGGACATGGAAAGATTCAATCAGGAAGCTACCTACCCGTTTCTTAAAGAAATTTATACCAACAAAGGCAAGAATCGGGTTAGGAGAGACCAGCTAATAGACCCCAGGTATAACAGAGGGGGCAGGAAACAGATTACATTTTCGGATAACTCAGGGTCTTGTAGCGAAGAAGAGGGAGAGAATAGAGATGAGCCCAATGTAAAAACAATCCCAAAGAATATGGGGCATTTTTAGATACATGCCTCCTGAGAGGTCAGGGATGCAACAGAAATCCAGGGAGAGGGTGACGGAATCGAGGTCCCCCACTCCACCTCAAAAGTACATTCAGACTCGCAAACAGAGCTATTGGCGCTAGATGTAGCCCCTGAGATCAACCTATCAGATGTTGTGCTGAGTGAAGTAGAGGTCAGTGTACTAGGAAAGGGTTTTAGCTTTGTCCCCTCCACACATGTTAACAAATTTGAATTAGAAAAAGATCTACGTGCCTTTTTCCGTAAAATTTGACTGAATAGGTTTTTGGAAAAATGTAACCACCTAGGAATGTGGTCAATCATTCTGGTTTAAAACCAAAATCCTCTTTTACTCCTTCCTTAGGGATGGTAAGAAAAAATTTAGAGGTTTTTGAAAAAGCAGTAGAGAGTGATGTTCAAAGAATCCTTAATGACAGTATCAATTGTTTCCCCTATAAAATAACGAAAGAAGAAAGAGAAGCCATCAATGCCTTAAAAAACAATGTGAGTCTGACTTAAAAACTGGCAGACAAGGGTGGGGGAGTAGTAGTTTTTAACACTAACGACTACAATGAGAGGATGGTTAGGATGCTCAATGTTGTTGAGCATTAGGAACCAGCTCAAAGCTGCTCCCGCAGCAAGTTGTCTAGAGATTGTTCACTACTATTAAACAAAGCAAAAGAGAACAATTGGATATGTGAGGAAGAATTCAAGTTTTTACATAATGTAGAACCAAAGATTCCTGTGCTATATGGCCTGCCTAAGGTGCATACAAATCCTGATAATCCTCCCATTAGGCCTATCGTTAGCAGTATAGATTCCCTTTTAGAACCGCTTAGTAAATATGTGGACTGCTCTTTGTGACCATTGGTGAGTGGTTTGAATTCTTATGTGAAAGACTCATCACACATCATCTCACTTTTGGAGGGGAAACCGTTTTGTGGGGAGACTCACTGTCTAGTTACCCTGGACATTGAGTCTCTCTACACAAATATCCCTCAAGATGACACCATAAAAATGGTGCATGACTTACTGATGGAGTTGGACCTGGAAGGGGTCAATAAAAACGTTATTGTTGAGTGTGTGAACTTGATTCTTAAGAATAACATCTTTCTGTTTGGCGATCGTCTCTTCAAACAAAAGAAGGGTACCAGCATGGGGCCACCTGTGCCCCAAGTCTGTCCTGTCTTTATGTTGGAGAGTTTGAAAAGAAACACATTTTTAATGACCTTGCTCCTTTTTTGAGAATGTAGCGGGCTGGTTTCGCTACATTGACAGCATTTTTTTTATCTGGGACGGTGATTTGGATCTTTTAAATGAATTTTTGATTTGGCTAAATCTTGGGGATCCCAATATGAATTCACGTCTCAGATCAGTAAGAGTAGAGTAGATTTCTTAGATATTACAATCAAGGGTGTGAATGATACTCTAGAAGTAGAACTTTTTACAAAGTCGATGGATAAAAACACCCTTCTTCAAAATTCAAGTTATCACCCAAAGTCCCAAAAGAATAATATCCCCTTTAGGCAATTCCTCCGTCTATGGAGGAATTGCTCTAACAGTAAGAATAATAAAAAATAAGTTGGTCTTTGTAAGCAAATACTCCAACATTAGCAACAAAATTAAGAATGCTGTGAATAAGAACTGGCATATTCTTAACTATGAAGAAGAACAGAAATTAGAGAAACCGTTGTTTGTGTTTAAATGCAATAAGAACCTCAGGAATGAGTTAGTAATGAGCGAGGAACATGGAGAGACCCAAAGAACATTAGAAAACACTAGGGCCATTGGTTATATGAAATGCGGCACATGTAACTTATGTGCGTTGTGCATACAGTCTAAAGATTTGGAATTTAATGAACGACACTTGAGATCCAAATCCCTGAATAAGTGCAGAAGTAAAAATGTGGTTTATCTACTGATTTGCCCATGTGGCTTAGGCTACGTGGGCGAAACCAGTAGTTAATTACAGGTTAGGATTCAGGAACATAGGTCAGCGATTAAGACAAGAACAGAGAATGCCCCATTAGTTTCCAATTTCTATGAAAAAGGACATAAGGAAAATGATATAAGATGGTTCACATTAGAGAAGGTTACCATAGGCAGACGAGGTGGTAACCTTGAGATGAAAAGAAAATCTCAAGAAAAATGGTACATTTCTCTTCTGATCTCAAGAAAAATGGTACATTTCTCTTCTGAATAATCAAAAATCAAAAATCAAAATCAAAAAAATAAATAAAAAAATGAATACTATGCGTAAAGGCCTTAACTCGAAAGAGGAATGGGAACGCCTGGTTGGTCCTTTTTGGGCTAAATAGTCTGAGACTGTATGAGGATTTTAATATTGAGTTCCGATTTAGTTATCTAAGGTGATTAGACCCTTCCTGATTATACTAGATTGGATACGTATTGGTAGGTAAGGATCATTTCCATGTAAAGAGGGCGGCACTTTATATACTTTTCATTGATATGTTATATATCGATTTCCAGACGGCGCCACTTTGTAATTTCTGGGGAACACGTCACATATCCATTTCTTACCCACGATAGATATTGGGACTAGCCCGGAGTGGGTATTTATCAGATGATGTTTTTAATTAAATTTTTGTTTATTTTACGGCACAAAAACACTCTGACTTGCAGGCTCGAGATGGGGCCGCAACGTCAGTTCAGCCCGTTTTTTAGTTTTTGGTATAGTTATAGATACGCTTTTTCGCCGAAGATGGCCTTTCTAGGATGGCGCATCCCGGTACGGCCCGAGGTCAAATGATCAGTTGCACAGCTGAGACGGAAGCGAGATCTAGATTACCGCAGGCTTTTGGGGTTGAAATAAAGGTCCGCTCGCGCTGTTCCAATACACGTAGACGGAGGCTTATGACCCTGTGCTGAATCAACGAGATAAGGAATGTGAATCCGTTTTAGAGGAAAGCTGGGGAGACTTTATTTGAGCTGAAGCTCCACTGGGTATTGTTTAGAACAAGGTCAGGCTCTATTGTAACCACGGCTTGAACTTTTAGAACTTTTAAAGCTCATGGGTATATAGATTTTTTAAGATCGGGTGGGGAGTATTTCTTCCCGTAATAGAACATCATAGAGCAGGTTTCATCACTGTTGTATAGATACCTTGTAGTTTATACTTTGATGCAAGTAAAGTGCAACTATGGTGAAGTATATTTCACTTTTGTGTGTCTAGGCTGCTCCCAGTTTGCACTTAACGTATGGAGTGAGAAGGTGTCTTCCCGTACGTATATGTGACAGAAAGACGGGACAGTCTTAAGATTTGGAACAGGTAATAGTCTGGAGATTTTGGTATCTACATTGGCCCCAGTTCAAGTATGGATTTTATATGAACATTATTCTCCCTACGTGTCTGTTTCTATTTAGTTTGGAGGTTTTATTTACATAAAGGAAGTTAACTTTTGGCGGAATGAGCCTGATGCCACTTTGAGAGTTGAGATGAATATCTGTTCCTTTTTTTAAAAAGGTAAAGGCATACGTATAATCAAGCTATGTAGTATCAGTCATATTTGAGTCGTAGATTGAAGTATTAAACCCTTATTGTGCCGCATTTTCTGTATCTTTTTCAGCCTAGTTTGACGAGGCTTGTAACCTGTGTCCTTATAGTACATCTCATTCTGGGAGTACTTCTATCTGGAGGTAATTTTGCCCCTTGTTGTTAAACCAGTATAGGAATGGAGTGTGTTTGCGACTGACAGCAGGGTGCATGCTATGTCCATGGCATGCCTTTACCTTGTTTGGAAGTGGTTAGCGGAGTTTGCTCCATCCCACCCTTTATAATATACCTCTTTTTGGGTATTGAGGCACTCTGAGAATTTGATGTTCTTGGGTGTTGCTTGTATATATGATTGGAGTATGGAGGGTGTGTATAGTGAATTGCAGGACCTTCGATCCATGGTGTGTGACTGATTGAGGGCCTCCACGGGGTGTGTACCTTTGGGGATATTATTGTGAAATTTTTATCAAATCAGTTCAAAAAGGTGTTTGTAATGTTATATATGCATGTTTTATTCTATTATAGAATTAGTGTTACGAGGTGGGAAGAAATTGTAATTTCCTGAAGAAGGTGGGGAGATATCACGTTGAACCCACAGAAACGCGTCAATGCTCTGTTTTGGAACACATCACGGATTTATGACAAATGCAACACTTTAAGATTGATATTTATCAGGAATTTATTGTTTCTAGTGTGTGCATTCAAATGTTATCTATTGGTCGGTCTGATTATCGTGATGTTTTCGTGTCCTGAGACTATTTTTCTTGCTGTTTCTATGTCCCGCTTGTCACTTTAGTTTTTTAACTGTTTTGAATATTGTGATTATCTGTTTTTAGTTCTGAATGAAATGTTTAAATATAATATGTGTTTCTGGAATGCATTATTTTTAACTGGGTAGCAGATGTAAAATTATTTTAATAAATTGGTTAAAAACATCTCTTCCATACATATATTTTTTGCACTGATTTGATTTTTCAGCCTTAAAGTCATCTATTTCTTTTGTTTTTAATAACCCATGGACTATTGATCCTGTAGAATTCCGCCGACTCTGTTTAACATCTATGTCACCTCCTTGGCCAGACTTGTCAGGAAGCACGGTTTTGTAATAGTGTCTTATGCAGACGATTCCCAACTAATCATCTCGTTGGCGAAGCAACCTGATTATACCGCTGCCAGGTTCCATGGCTGTCTTCTGGAGATTCTGACCTGGATGAACCAGTGCTATCTAAAAATCAATACAGATAAAACGGAAGTCATGGAATTTGGGCAAGGACAACTCTTGTGGAATTCCTCGTGGTGACCAACTAGCGCAGGGGAATGTCCCAAGCCGGTGCCCAAAGTCAGGAATCTGGGTGTGATTTTTGACAGTCAGCTCAGTTTTTCAGCTCATGTAAACAGCCTTACCTCCTCCTGCTTCCACCTTATAGAAAAACTGAGAAAAATCTTCCCTTTCATTGACCAGGCTCTACAAAAGAAAGTGGTAGTGGGTCTCCTGCTTTCTAAATTGGATTACTGTAATGTGTTGCTTCTGGGAATTGATAAAGCCCAGAATAACAAATTACAGTCCCTGCAAAATGCAGCTGCTAGGCTGCTGCTAAACATTCCTAAAGGCAATTCAACGTCGAAGGGAATAAGAGCTATTCACAGGCCCCCCGTACAGCAAAGGGTGGAGTTTAAGGCCTTATGTACTGTCCATAAAGTGTATTATGGGGGAGGGGCTAAGGATATGCAGGGGTTATTTAAACCTTATATCCCAGCCAGGACATTGCAGTCTAGTAAAGCCTGCCTTATGCAGGTAGACAAAATTAGGAGAGTGAAATGGGGTGGAAGAACATTCTCCCATTGTGCAGCTAAGCTGTGGAACAAGCTGCCTCTAGCTATGCGACTGCAGCCTAACCATCTATCTTTTAGGAAGGATTTAAAAACTTTGCTGTTTCCACCAATATAGCCTGTTTACCTTGTGACTTTCCCCCACTTATACTAGCGCCAAGACGCTGTTTGCATTTGCGCGCTTTATAAATATATATCCTATCCTATCCTATCCTATTAGGTAAGGATATTAGGGGGCATATTCACAAGTACAAGTAGCAATCGCCGAATTAACGGCCAGTGACCCTGCCAGCCTCTCACACCATTGCTGGCCCCCCAACGTTGGCCCACATTACTCTTTCCTCATTCACATACTCCACTGACATCCTCTGCGGCCAAGTAGGTGCCATTTGTGAAACTGTGTCCTGGGTCCTGAATTGCAGTGACCCCAAATCCAGGCCAGCGGCCACAGCACCAGATCCCCCGCCGACCAGTGAGGCATAGTTCCATATGGGCATCTTGCAACATGTGGTGTTACAAACCCTGTTCAGCGTCAGTGCGTGACACGTTCTGCCACAAACCCTGTTCAATGCTAGCCGGCGACACGTGCTGCCACAAACCCTGTTCAACACCTGCCGGTGACACGTGGATGAGGGACCAGGACTACCCTGTGGACCAGTAGATCTCACATCCAGTACCTAGTTACGAATCACAAATGGCAGAGTCCACAACAGTGGTCGCAAGGAGATCAGTAAGCGGAAGATGCTGCTCAGTCCGAACGAAAGCCGGGTCACAGTCACGGAGGTGACCGAACACGTGGTGCCACTGAACCTGAACTATACAGGCCGGTGGGGCCAACAACATGTGCTGCGACACTCAGTGAGTGACCAGTGCTGACCGCTGCCTCCGACCTACACTGCGGTCCAGTGGGCCACAGAGTTATGATTTAGCAATGGCAGAGTTCATATCAGTGTACTGGCATCATTGCAGACTGCATCCCCTTTCAGCCCCGGTGCCACTAAGTCTGTTCCCCGACATTCATGGACACTCACTGGTCATACATTGGTGGCGCCTGAGTCTATGGACTAGGGGCTAGTTTTCATCCTCATGTAGCTGATACCGAATTGGTTTTGAAAACGAGGCTTGTGCTCTCCACCCCACAATTTGCTGCTTCCGGATAAGATCAAACCTTCCCCATCATGCCCTGGAGAACACCTTCTACTGTACCCGGTAACCCTCTGCAACATACACCTCAGACATTGATGGGGACACGCTCAGGTTGCATGGCCCATCTGACTGCACTGCAAGTCACCGTCCCATGGCTGGGTGCCTGTGCCGGCTGCAGTGGATCCGGGGCCACTGACTGTGTGCTGGTCCGGGCCGGGACCCCTTCTTCTGAGATATTGGATGGGCCCTCAAGCATTGGCTTTGGGGTCATCAACCCCATTTCTCTGTGGCTCTGCAATGTACGCAGCCACCGGGCCCATATGCGTCCCACCAAGGCTCACACACTAAAGCGAGTCCAGTCCGGCCCGGAAGTTGCATCACCGCAGAGGCCCACGTCACCCCCGCAAGGACCATGTGAGAAGGACGATACAACACTTGCCTTTGCGTCATCCTGGAACGGACATTCCGACGTCCGGAGTCAACCCAATGCTTCCTGGGACTTGATGGACGGAGTAAGTTCAGGACAATCACCATCTTGTATAATGTTTCTCCACAGCGAGGCACTGAGAACACGCCGGAAGTGGGCGGGAATGAACCAGGAAGTACTCCACTTGATCCAATGAAAGGAGGCAGGAACGGGAAGGAGTTGTCTGGGACCAATCGCAGAAGAAAAGAGCGAGTGAAGGAGAAGGAGGACGAAGACAGGAAAAGACCCGGCAAGGATGACGCTGAACTCCAGGAGAACGCGGAGACTGAAGGCTGTCGGGAGGAAGAAGACGAGGAAGCCGAAGAGCGGTGGACCGAAAATTGGTGGAGCCCACCGGAGGAGGCTGGAGAGCGGCCGCAACGAGTCGGTGAGTTATATCACCTCAGGGGACACGGGGAACAGAGAGCGGGAGGCGGGAGGTATATCTCGGGCTGGGCACGAATAAATGCACAGGAGTTTTGTTAGCATTCCCTCAGCACGGGCCGGTTAGTAGGATGGGCACTGAACACTGAGCAGTGTATGTTTACTCTAAGCATGGGCGAATTTTGCGAATTCGCAATCCGCGAAATTGCGTATTTACGGATTCGCAATCCGCAAAATCCAAGAACTCTCGCGAATTTTGCGGATTCTTTTTTTTTTGTGTTCGCAAGTGTTTCTGCCATTTCGCAAGGGTTTTTTACCCAGTCGCAAACGCGAACTTACTTGTCGGGTAGCAACGGTCGTGACCATGTTGTTTCTACGTCTGGTTCATCACAGCACCTTCTGTTTCACCACTGCCACCCTCTGTTTCACCACTGCCACCCTCTGGCTCACCCATGCCACCCTCTGGTTCATCACTGTAGATTATGGGGGGAGAAGCACACCTGCCCTTCCTCAACTGACATGAATTAATTTTGGGCTGATGAATGTGTCACTGAATTTGAGCTGGCACCTGCTTCCTTAGCTGTAAGTGCTTCCTCATTAATGATGAGCTTGAACTTTTGCACCTGCTAAGTGCTTTCAGTTTTGTAAGATTCGTTAGCACACCTGCCCTGCCTCAACTGACATGAATGAATTAGGGGCTGATTAATGTGTCACTGAATTTGAACTTCCAGGCTGGCACCTGCTTCCTTATCTGTAATTGCTTTCTGTTGCAGTGTAATTTTTTTTAACAGGACCTTTGTGGCATACTTGTAGCTATTCTCTGAGCCTGCTGTGAGGGTCAGAGCAGGGTCATAGAATAGTTGCAAGTAGGCAACTGAACTCTGAAGGAGCCCCTCAGGAAGCACTACAGGGAATGGTTACTAATGATAAGATTGAACTTTTGCACCTGCTGAGTGCTTTCAGTTTTGCAAAAATCGTTTTTCTGCAATTTTGCGCGATTCGCGGGGCGCAAATTTGTGCGAGATCGAATTCGGAAGCCGCGAATTCGTGCGAATATACGATTTGTTTTTTGCGGCGTGTTAGTTCGCGTGATTTTTTGCGTTTTCGCAAGCCGCTTGTAGCGCAACGTTGCGAAGTTACCCTAGCGGTCGTACATGGGTGCGGCCATCTTGTTTGCATGACGTATTTCCGTTTCCGGGCGCTATGTGTAATCTCGCAAAGTGTGTGGCTCGCTAGTACAAGTGCGCGTGTGATCGCGGGGGAAATCTCGCGCGAACTTACCCACGCGGTCATGAACGGGCGCGGCCATCTTGTTTTTCATTCATTGCTATGGTTCTGGGCATGCTTTCTGTATCCTCTGTCAATCTCTGCCATCCTTTGCTTGTTTGAAGTTTTTTTTATCTATTTTAACTATTATCTATCCCTCTATTTTTCTAGCTCTATATTTGTGTGTTTTCTGCTACTTTTGGTTAATTTTAAACTACTTTTTTAAACTCTTTTCTTTTCTTCTTCCCTATTCTATTTCTTATTTCTTATTTACCTTCCTTTCTGCCCAGACCATGGTAAAGGGAGCCGGGAAGCAGCCTGAGAAGGGGCAGGGTCCCGCACCCCGTGCCCGGCTCCCGTGCGGGCGTTTGAGGGGGGAGCAAGTCATAGCCCGGGAGATCTTTAGCGCGGAGGAGGTGGCCGCACTAGTGTTTTATGTCCAGCGCCGCCTCCCCAGGACCATCATGGCAGGCGGCAAGATCGCTAGCGGCTACGGGCTCCGGGAGCGCCGGAAGCGGTGGGAGAAGGTGTGCCGGGCCATGTTTCAACACTCTCGGGTCTGACGCACCTACAACCAGGCCACCCACCGTTGGACGGATCTCCTGGACCGGGAACGCGACTTGCTCGACGTGCGCGGCATCGAGATCCCCGGGCTTGGTGAGTAGTAGTAGCTATTTCTAGCTATTTCATCACTACTCTGTTTTCTCCTGCTCTGTGTGTTATTATATTGCAAGTTTTTGTTATTTACCAAGAGCAATAATGCTGCCGATTACATTGTAGGTAAATTATATTTCAAAATCTTCTGTGCATTTCAGGTGCACTGCTCTCCTTCTCAGTAGCGTTGCTACTATGCTTATTTGTTTTCGATTTTGTGTTCATTTCATTGGCCTGAGAAATTATGTATGAGTGTAGTGTAAAGAACTGCGTAATGCTAGACACTAAGGGTCAGATTTTCAATTACCGGCGCATCCCTGCAAAGTAGCAGGGATGCGTCAGTAATTGTGCGCCACGCCACCACCACCCATGGTGCGCCGTATTTACAATGCGGCGCACCATGGGCCCAAAACATCACCGAAGCGTTACGCATCTGTGCCGTAAAGGCGGCGCATTGCTGGTGTTGCGTCGCAACGATGGCGCAGCTCCAGCAATGCTCTGGGGTGCCCTATCTCCCCAATGCTGCGTGAAGCCGTACGTCTGCGTCAAGCAGGCGCAGGGTTTGAGTCTCGCATCATTGTCCTAAAAGTGACTGATTGAAATCTTGTAGATTTCCCTCAGCCACTTTTAGGATGCGTTCCTGCACAGGAACGCCCTCCCTTGCGCCGGAACGCCCCCTGATGGCGCAGGGCTTTACAACGTGATGCATCTCCCATATGCGTCACGTTGTTAATATACGCCGCACCATGGTGCCTCTTTTGTTCTGCCGCTGCGTCCAAAAGTCACGCAACAATGGAGCAAAAGAGCCGCAAGGGGCTTGTAAATCTGCCCCTACAGACTCAAGTCCAGTCCTTCCTTTGTACACCTGGCAATAAGAAGAAATAGTGGTGGTGGATTGATAGTTTGAGTATTTTAATGACTGGTTAATGTAGTAGGAAACTTTTTAGTGTTGTCGCTGATCTGCAATCACGATGGAGTTTGTCTGTCACTTCGCGTGCTGCGGACTGCTGCCTGCCAGTCCTAGGCGAACCTTTTTAGTAGTTTGTTTAGTGAGTTACATAACTCTCCAAGTCGACGGTCCGCAAATCAAGCAATACTAATATCATAGTAGACCACATGAGATAGGTCAATATATCCCGTGGAATAGTTGTCTATTTGCTATTTTGCCAAAATATTTTGTGTTTGTTCTTTGAAAATGTTTGATTTGGTTGACAACAATCATCCATGTTTTCGGGTCTTTCTTTCTTTCATGCTGTACATCAGCTCCCCCCAGGGGCAAGAGGACAGAGGAGGAGGGGTTATCGGCTGCTGCTGCTGTTCAAGGCCAGGATCGGTCAGGCGAGGGCTCCTTTGCTGGCCCCGGTAAGTTTTAATTTTAATATAGAGTACCTATTTTTTCCTAGCGTTCCTCATTCGATTTTTTCTAAATCGTCTTTGATCTTCTTGTAGACTGTATCTAAATTCTTATCCTGCCTCTACTATCACTCCCTGTGGTATTACTAGATTATTCTTATTAGTCTGTCTGTGTAGCTAACTAAGATTGCACATTTGGCAAAAGGTGTTAAACGAAACTCCCATTCTAGTAAGCAATAGCTCTATGCACTGAGTGCAGTCCTCTGGGATTGTCCATAATGTCTTTTCAAGTCTTCTAAATGTTTATGCTTTGACAATTACCAACAATAAAAAGGTGAATGACCACCAAGAAAGAATAAGATACTACTTTACTTTTGGTTTGGATAGGAGGACAATCCATACTACTACTGTTGCAGGAACAAATCTGCACAAACAGAACTATGGACACTAAATAGTGCATTGTTTATCAATTATAATAGGCGCAGGTAGACTTTCCACATACCTCAGTGATATCAGACTTTGAAGAACCCTAATCTCCTTACTGACTACATAGTGTGGCAGAGTCATTTAGCTCCCGAATTCATTGATGATTGATCCCCAATGATGATTATCCAACGCAGGACAAGAGTACGGAGTCAGAGTCCAGAAGTGTCAGAGGCACGGACTCATGCTTGGAAATTGCAAAACCTTTTGCTCATTCACTCTTGACCAAAAATCACAGAGTCTATTTAAGTTTTAAAGCTTTATTAAAAGTAAAAATATTTATTAAAATCAAGCTTGTCATAAAACATAAACGGTTGATTAAAAGTGGGAAAGTGCTTAGTGATTTCACACATTTATTGTGGGCGAGCCGAGCCTTCACCTGGTTTGAACTTTAATTTTTCTTTTTGGTGCTGAATCGTTGGTCACTCCGTCCTAGAGATGATGATTTGTTCTTAGAAGTGAAGCTTCTGTATGTTATGAGAAAAATGGTGCGTGTTAAAAAGCAAGCTTTCATCAGTTGTGGAATAAGGGACATTTTTACTTTAGAGTAGACAGTCACAAATTATTAGATTGGTTTCTGTATTCACATTTCTTCATTCATAGACAAAATACTAGTGAGTGGTGTATGTCTATGACATCTAACATTCTTAAATGTACTTTGTAGGTGGAACATCTGGTGCTGGGCCCAGCGCGGAGGTGGAGGAGGACACTTCTGGGGAGGAGGCGGTGCAAGTGCCGGACGAAACTGCTGTGCGGGTTGCCACAGTAGTGGCGGGCAGTGGTAAGCTCTTATATTCCTTACTTATTGAGATTGCAGACTGCATAGTGTGCTCTCTGCACAGGTGTAGTATATATGTTCTACAGTTGAGTTACTATACTGTTAAGCAGACTTTCAAATTTAGAACAAAGTTTTTTATCAACCAGGTAGTAGCCTCCTCTAAATTTACTTCAACTCAGCGGTGATTTTTTTTTCGTGAATCCAAATCAGATCTGAGATGAACTTGATGGATGGGATGAACGAAAAGCGAAAGAAGGGTGTAAGTAAGTGTGGAAGGACGAGCAAGTTAAAAGTAATGATGACTGACGAAGAAGAATGATACGTGTTTGATTGGTGCCCGAGGTGGCTGGGAAGGAATATGATGCATGGCTGGGTGAAGGATGAAGCAAGGATGGGTGGAAGGAGAACATCCTGGGTGGGTGAAACAGAAACTGTATGTGTGCGCAATATATGCTTTGGTTGAAATTCAAATGCAAGTCAAGCACGGATGTATGGCTTGCGGTTTCCCAAATAAAATGAAAAGGTTGTTTTCCCGTGAGAAAACTAAGGTTTGTCCAGATGGGAGACATGAAGAAGAATGATTGACATATAGTTTGAATGGATGGATGCATGGATCATGGTACTATCTGACTCTTAGATAGCATATGTGTATCTAGAGAGAGTAGACGGTCACTGGATGAACTAAGTGTTACTTTGAAGAGCATGTAACACCTCACCCGCACGTCCGTCCCAGTGTAGGAAAGGCAAGGAAAAGAAGTAGTAATTTTGTCCGAATACTACCATGAATAGTAGCAGTAGTTTGTATTGCAAGCACAGCATATATCCGGCTATTACGATGGCCACTCACTACCTCTGTTAATAAGTTTAGTAGAACTCGGTCATTCATGTGTGGATGTATCACTGTTCACTCAATAAAAAGAAAAGCACCTAAAGTCATCCCATATGTAAACAAATACATAGGATGTACGACATTACAACGCATGCTTTTACCACGCATACTTTTACTTCGCAAGTTTTACAACGCATAGCATTACAACGCATAGTGCTTTGGGGCGCTGGATAGTGAATAGTTTAATTTACTATTCCAACTCCAGTCCCCGTGGATAGTAGGGAAGGTGTTGGATAGTGCATTAAACCTATTCCCTATCCTAGAGCGCCCCCAGCGCAATGCGTTGTAATGGTTTGCGTTGTAAAAGTTGCGTCGTAAAGGCACTGCGTGGTAAAAGTTGCGTTGTAAAGGATGTTTCCCAAATTCATACCATGTGCAGTGATAGATAATCAGATTATTTATCTTCTTCATTTTCCTTTTCTAGTATTCATTGGCACTGTAGGGTGAAAGTTAAATTAATTAAGCAGTAGCCCTTGTAACAGAGTATTCTCAGTGCCACCCGTAATAGAAAAGTAAGAGCATCACCACCTGCATGTACTGGACTGGTACAGTAACGCAAGTCTGTCTCACTCATCATGGCGGGCGTCTGTTTTTCTCGGGTGCAAGTTGACTGCGCTGGCATTATGCCGGCTTGCAGAAGTTACCGTACCAATTTTGCTAAACAAGAGAGAAGAATAAGAATAAGACTGGTGTACTGTCATAGTCGACTCTAATGGAGTGAGTCCATAGTGCTCGTAGAATTGATTCCTTAAACTCCCACTAATGTTAGAGCAAGGATGAAGAAGTGGGAGGTTAGATAGATACTGGCCACAATAGTTATGTACTGCGCTTGCAAGTTGCTAGTTCTACTGTGACACAACTTTCTGCTGAATCATTTTGTGTTAATCTTAAAGAGCATTGGTTACAGACTATGTCTTTCTTTCTTCATATAGATGCTCCTTCCAAACCAACATGGAAGGAGCTGGCTAAAAGGGCCCGGCAACGGAGGCTGGAGGCCACTGTCGCCGAATATCGGCGGCTGGTGGCCCAGGAGGAGGAGGACACGCAGAGTACGTCGACAACATCCACGGCGACACCTGAAAAAAAAAAGAAAATGAAACCTTGTTTGTCCTTACCGTAGCATTAGAACGGTATGATAGAGAATATAGCAGGTGACAGTACACTAGAAAAGTGCCACAATGTAGCCGAACAAATGGTAAAGTATTGAAAGTATAACTAGTACTTGCGTTGAATTTCTTTGACATTGGCTACTACTACAAGAAATAGTACTGAAGGTGAAGGACACAGCAGCGTAATAATTTGCCATGTCTAGGAGGAGGATGTTCTTGATGACCAATCAAGTTGATGGCGCACATGAAAATCTGCTTTCATTTGCCAATAGTGACTCAGTGTCAAGCTGAGTAAGAATATATCCTCGGATTCCTTCACCAGCCTGTTGCTATGACCTTATCCTCCCCAGCAAGTGTGTGGAAATATTGCTGTCATTTAGTCACACATCAATCAAAACCACACAGCCCGGGGGAAGAGGGTTAGGGTTTGGAAAATAGATGGGAATGGGGGTTTTTGGAAAAGTTTTGTTGAGAGAAGAAAAAAAAGCACAGCATGGACCAACAATAATTGAAGATAAACAAATCTTTGGGTACAAAGCTATCCGTAAATCTTTTAAGTGACATAAAGGAAGTGCATGCACTACTGCATGCATGGTTACTGAAAAGTAAGAAGTACTTTCGACAACCGTGAATGAAAGAATACAACAGTACAGGGCTGCAGTAATAATTATGCGTTTTCACTTGCCTATCTCTGCACTCAGAGAAACACTTCTTACATTAAATTAGGTTTAAAAAATAGCAGAAGTAAAACCTATAGAATGGCTGTAGGGATGAATTTAGAAGCAGAGATCAAAGAAATGCAGAGTCACACTCATAAAAGTTCACAGCAATAACATTACTTAAAAGATAATTAGAAAAGAACGGATACTGTATCTGTATGTTGTTGAATTTGGTAAGTTGCATGCATCCAACCATTCCTCTTATTAGCGGGACTCCTCCATTCCATCTGACGCTCCGTCCATCAATGTTGGTGACCAGAAGACACCCTGTCCACTGCCTGCCTGGCGGATGCTGAATTGCGGCTCGCTAATGTGAAGCCTGACTTCATCCTTTTTTTCCCATTGCACAGGCTGAAACCCGGCCTGTAATTATTGATGGAAAAACAGGAAGTGATATTAGAACACCACTGACAAATAAATATAAGGTATGTACGCTGTGTAGTGTAAAAAGTCACACTTTGAGTTTCCTAATAGACAGTACAATATTTTTGAAAGTGCCTACTCTGTCTGAGTCTCCTTTTGAAGGATAAATAAGTATGGGCGAATTAATTTAGCGGATCTTTCCCCTCAAGCTAGGTGTACTGTAAATTGTGTTTTAGAACAAAATTAGACCTTCCCAGCAGTGCTCCCAGGCCCTTACTAAACCCAGTCGCAAAAATGTAGAAGACCCCCAATCAGATCTCCAAAAACGAGGCCTAGTAGAAAATGGTGACAAAACGTACTTTGAAAGTAAAGTAGGCCCAAATCCCCCCTTACCCACCATGGATTGTATTCAAACCACTTGCAAGCAAGCAAAAGTATCCATACCCAGCATTGCTCCAAGACTCGCAAACCCCCCCACAAACACCAGGAACCCCCACAAACAGCCCCCCGAAAAGAGGGTGAGAAATCTCAGAAAATGCAAAAACTTTTTCCCCAGGGATTGTCTCCAAAACACTTTCTTTCGGGTATTAGACATTCCCAGCAATGGCCCCAGACCCATCAACCCAGGCGGAAAGAAGTAGAAGACCCCCAAACAGCCAAAAAGCAAAACTACAAAAATGGGGACTTAGACATTTTCAGGCAAATTTCCAAAATTACTCCACGCGCGCTCTGCAGCTAGGCCCTAACTCTCCTTTGCCACCATGGATTTGGTTCAAACCTCTTGCAATCAAAAGTATCCATACCCAGCAGTGCTCCCAGACCCTAAAACCCACCCACAAACACCAGGAACCCCCCAAACAAGCCCCCCAAAACACGAAAGAGAGCGAAAACTATAAAAAGTGAAAAACTTTTTCACCATGTATTTTATCCACAACACTTTTATCCGGTATTAGACCTTCCCAGCAATGGCCCCAGACCCGTCAACCCAGGTGGAAACAAGTAGAAGACCCCCAAACAGCCAAAAAGCAAAACTACAAAAATGGGGACTTAGACATTTTCAGGCAAATTTCCAAAATCACTCCACGCGCGCTCTGCAGCTAGGCCCTAACTCCCCTTTGCCACCATGGATTTGCTTCAACCCTCTTGCAATCAAAAGTATCCATACCCAGCAGTGCTCCCAGACCCCAAAACCCACCCACAAACCCCGGATCCCCCCCCAAACAGCACCTCAAAAACAAGCAAGTCAGCAAAAACGCAAAAAAAAAGTCACCTCCGATTTTGTCCAAACCACTTTTATCAGGTATTAGACATTCCCAGCAATGGCCCCAGACCCCTGCAGCCACCCGCAAAAAAGCAGAACACCCCATAACAGGCAAAAAGCAGAAAGGGGCCTACTACCTTCAATTCTGTCCAAATACGCTGTGCAGATAGGCCCTAACTCCCCTTTTCCACCATGGATTTCCTGAAAAACAAATGCAATCAACATTAGACTGCGCCAGCAGTGCTCCCAGACCCCAAAACCCACCCACAACAACCTAAAAGCCCACCAAACAGCACCCCAAAGACAGGCAAGTGATCAAAAGCGCAAAATCTTTTTCTGCTCCGATTTTCTCCAAACCACTTTTATACGGTATTAGACCTTCACAGCAATGCCCCAGACCCGTCAACTCACCCGCAAAGAAGTAGAACACCCCCAAAAGTGCAGAGTCTTTCTTCATTGGGCGTAATCCAGCCATCTGCTTTGAGGGAAATAGGAGTCTGGAGTAGGAGGATAGAGGAGCATGTTCTTGTGAACTTGTGAACCTGAGAAATGCAGACTGCGGCACCTTCAAATCAATAAGCAAATAAGTGAAGACAGTTCTGCTGATGGGCTTGTTTTTGTGATTAGGTGATTAAAGTTTTTTTTATATAGATTTTGCAAAACAAAGAAAGATAGACACACAGGAATAAAAATGAATAAGGACGAAAAAGAAAGTTAGTGATTCCTTGACTCATTTTCAGGGCTCTGTGTCAGGGAAGAAGAGCTTGTCCTCAAACTCTGCTAATTCAGGCGGGAGTAGGTCAGTTAAGAGGGAAGAACATCCATCATCTAAGTTGGTGTCCTCCTTGTCTTCTTCCTGCGTGCATTCTCGTATTTTGTAATTTGGTGGTATGAAGTGCTGATTCATCTTGATCATTGTTAACCTCTCCACATTTTTGGGCAAGAGGCGGGTCCTTTTGGAAGTTACAATGCCACCCGCAGCACTGAAAACACGTTCAGAAGACATGCCTGCGAGTGGGCAAGACAAGTAATAAATAGCCAGGTTGGTGATCTCTGGCCACACATCTGTTTTCCCATGCCAATACGCCAATGGGTCATGAGGAACATGGACCTCTGTTGAGTCATTCAGATAGGCCTGCACCATCGACTCAAGGTTCTCCAGGGTTCCTCCACTTTGCTTACTTTTTTCTGGGACCATTTGAGAAGCAAACCCAATCTGAGTTAGCCAATCCTCTTCTTCACACAATGTTGTGTCTGGTGCAGATGATACATTTGCTGGTGTCGTTAACGGCTGAGAGGGAAAATCACGCACTTCTGCCACAGCCACAGATTCAGAAGTGGATTTTTTTGACTGCGGATGGCCTGCTGATGCTGATGTACTGCCTTTTCCTTCAATTGCCTGTTTCAAACCGAGTGGCTGACACAGCTAGCCAATGTTTGTACTTTGTAACATCTGCGTCATCAAAAGAAAAGAATACTATGCCTGCCACTGCCTTTTTGTACCGTGGATCCAGAATAGTAGCACAAATGTAATGCTGTTCTGTGTTGATCATTTCAAGACGATCATCGCCAAGTAGGTGGTGTAATAACTTCTCCGCCAACTCAAATGCTTCTTCCTTTCCATCTTTTTCAAACTTAGAACACACCGCCTTCAGTTTGTCCTCTAGCATGCGCAACAATGGGATAGCTTTTCCCAAATTACAGTCCTCCCTGCTGACTGCACGCGTGAAGACCTCAAAAGGACGAAGCATGTCTGTCAGGCTTTTAACTAGGTCCCATTGCTCCACCTGTATCCTCATGTCTATCATAGGTGTACCCAGTTTAAAGAAATACTGATCGACTACCGCATACTGCTCATACAGACGCTCAAGCATGTAGAAGGTTGAGTTCCAACGTGTTGCCACCTCCTGGATGAGTGCTTTCACTGGCAATTTACGTTCATGTTGCAGGCACCTCAGCTGCTTCCGGGCCTTAAAAGAATGGTTGAAATGTGTGCACATTCTTCGGCAGGTGGTCAGTAACTCGGAGACTGGACTTTCTTCACTCAAGAATTTTTTAACAACCAGGTTTATATAGAGTGCGCCAGACACGGCACTCTGTAATAGTTACCCATATCCATGGCCTTAACTACATTGGCACAATTATCCGTGGAAACATAACCAATCATGCGTTTTCTTGGGGACAGCCATTTAAAGACCTTTTTGCTAAACTCATGCAAAATGTTTTCTCCTGTATGACTTTTCTCCATGGCAACATGTCTATTGTTGCATGTTTCCGAGCAGCTTTATAAACTTTGTCCGAGTCAACACCTGCGTTTATCTTTGCTTTAACCCCTGAAAAAGAGACCCAGTGTGCAGTGATGCACATGTAATCAGTGGCTGCGCAACTGGTCCACATGTCTGTTGTCAGATGTATAGTGTGAACTGCACTCTTCTGCAAAGCTGCCCCAATCACCTCCAGCACATCTTCATGTAGTACTGGAACCGCAACTCTGGCAAAATAGAACCGGCTAGGAACCTTCCATTTAGGGCAGAGCGTTGCCACCATTTCAAGAAAACCCACCCCTTCCACAAAAGAAAAAGGGATAAGGTCCAGCGCTAGCATTTTAGCCAGCTTAGTGTTATACAGACGAGCCATTGGGTGGTTGCGTTCAAAGGGTGCATCTGAAAACAACATGCTTCTAATGGTGGGCTGGACCATTGTACGGGATGATGATGATGACTTCTTCGACTCAGTTACGCTCAGTGATGATGAACTTTTTCGCATTGGTGTCTCACTCTCTCCCACACTCTTAGTTTGGCTCATATATCTTGCAGGGGGTGTGCTGCTGACAGGGGTACTGGGTATAACTGAAGAAATGTTTGACGCTTCTTCCTCCTCGTCATCAGCAGATGAAACATCAACGGATACAATTTGTTGACTTGCAATTCGGGCATCCTTGATCTCCCTTAGATGCGCATGCCATTTGACAGTGTGCTGTCTCTCAAGATGACCTCTCTGGCCTCCGGTATTGATAAAGATCAATTTACAATGGTCAGGCGATTTCAGAAGTTGTTTCCTAAGTTAAATTTGCCCGGCGTGGAACGCCTCTAATACCATACGAAGTTACTAAATAAAGAGGCAGGCGCTGGAGACTGGAAGACAGGAAACAAGTTTTATTCCGACGGAGTAGAACACATCAGATCGGACAACGAGGTATCGTCTCGAGGTGCTCTCTCTACCTCTCTGAGACCTGGGCTTTTATACACTGGTTTAAGACATGTGAACGTCCTTTATTACAACAGGGACATTGTAGAGCATGAGAATGACATCAGAACAATATCTCCGACACCCCCCAGTTCCAACCCCTTCCAACACATGACAACAGTAGAGACCCTTTCCCCTCATATGATTGGGAGGGGCTATCACGCAGCTGAGTGTTCTGCCGATCTCTTTGGAATGTGTGCGCCTGATCGAATCTCCGGGGGCGGGGATGTCATGATCAATAGTGGCCTCTTTCAGGAGAGGCGAGGGCGTACGGCAGTGGTTCCCAAACTTTTTTGACCCACGGCTCCCTTGACCCAATGGCTGTTGGCCGCGGCTCCCCGTTATGTTACTTTTTGATTCGGGTGGGCGGGATGTAAGCCCAGCCTCGGCTCAGTACCTAGAAGCAGTTAGCAACGATGCTGGCTTCAAGCAGGACTATAAAACACTGGCACAAAGAAGTGAGTTATGTGCACCTGGCAGTTATTAGCCACCCTGTAACAATGATTAGAGACAGACAAAAGGACAAGCCCTGTCTAGAAACTTCTTCACCTTGAACAACAAACTGCAGTCCCACCTTTGCCCCTAACATCCACTGAACAGCAGTGTTCCAGAAGAACTTATCAGCATCACTTTACTAACAGGGCTTTCATTTAATTTCTCAACGGGTGCCCGGTCTCCATTTTCCTTCACATCAATGTCTGTGTCTCAGCATTCCAGCCACAATCCATACATCCCACTGTCCGCAAAAGCTTTATCAACCCTCTATCGAAATTTACATGGTGAAAATTGCAATGGATGTGATAATTACCAAAACAGTAGTTTGCACAGGGATCTGAAAAGAACAGCCCACTCGTACGAGGCCCGTTATTCTGGCACACACCAGAAACGTATTTGTCTCTTGTGAATAGGGTTTATCACTGAGTTATGTGGACCTTTAGGCGCAACAGAGGTTTGGTGAGAATATGTTTTCAGACTGATTACTGACGTCATCAAGGAGATGGCCAATGAAGTCGTTTGGCGCAAGCACAGTTTTCCCCTTTCCTCTACTAACTATGGGGCAGATTTACAAGCCCCTTGCGCCTCTTTTACGCTGCCGTTGCGTCACTTTTGTGATGCAGCGGTGGCGCAAAATATGCGCCATGGTGCGGGTTATTCTAAATCTGCACCTTATACTTTCCCTTAGCAGCGCCAGTCTCCACTATCTGCGAATTTATAACTAACGTTAATGCATCAAAGTGCCTCATGTTTGTGCAGTATTTATTTTTTGGCTCATTCATTAAAAATGCATTCGGAGAAATGGGTAAAGTGTTCAGGACTTCAGGACATCTGAGTGAGGGCTCTCACCTGGTTGGTAGGTCACTGGCTCAAGGGGGGATTCACACTTCAGGGGTGCCAGTGGGAAACGGCCATTGGAATCAAAGGGCTTCAGCCATCGCCCCCCCCCCCCACCGCCCCCTTGTGTGTGTCAGCCCGGGATGAGACAGCTTCCCGGGCACACACACACAGCTGCACCGAGCACTTCCCAGGTCTTTAAAAGACCATTTGTTTGTTAATGAGGCTTTGATGCCCCCCCCCGCCCCCCTGCTTAGAGCTCCTGCAGCTCCACTCTGCCTTTTGCGTGAAGAATCTGTTCTCTGCCGCCAATCCTAAATCCTGTAAAGATAAGTCTGATGAACCTCTGTCAATCAGTGCTGGCACAGTTTTGAAGTCCCAGTCCGAGCACGTTCTTGCCGCAGCGCCTAAAGAAAGCTGTCGTCCCGCACTGGTTCTCGGGGCTGCAGAGAGTCAATGTACACACTTCACACATTAAATCTCCTTCAGAGCATACTTTCTTTTCCATGTTCCCAAGACGTGCGCGGCGCCCCTGGCAAGTTCTAACGGCGCACCGGGGCGCCGCGGCGCACAGTTTGGGAACCACTGGCGTACGGTAATGGGCAATAAACTGTATCTTCGGGCTAGAGGATGACCAGCAGTCAGTGCTGACGTTCAGGGTCAGAGGAAGGGGACATCAAAGGAGGGGTATTCATGGACGGAAAGGACTGGTGTGGACAATCGAGCGTGGTGGAAGGGTTTATCCACAGAGGGGTATTCATGGACGGGAAGGAGGTGTTGGTCAGGCGCGGGGTGTGATTCCCTGAGACAGAGTCATGGGGGGTTTCATGGCTTGTGCATGTGAGCGCGGGGGCAGCCAGGGTGCGCGGGGAAGGCTTGCATGGTCAGGGAAATGTGCTGACGGGCGATCGTGACCAGGGAGACCATGGTACCTAAAATGGCTGTCGTGTATTCTCATACCTGAGTCTGCAAGATGGCGTAGATAATGTTCAGTACACGAACTAAATTTCCACAGTCCTCCCTTTAACATGTCTCGCCAGCTTGTCAGTTCGGATCAATCCCCATGAGACCACGCACTTCTATTTCGTATAGGGGACTCATGTGCTCTGGTTTAAAGTTCAAAGTCTTCGGGCACATGCAGTTGGAAACGAGTGCACATAAAGATGGTAAACATTGAATACCTAAACAACACCCACATAGTATCATGATTGGTATCAATAAAAACGTTAACACTCTCCATCCCCAGTTCTTTAAAGTGTCCCAGAACCAGCCTCCAAGCGACCATCCTTCCTGTTCCTGGTGAACCTCCAAGGACAGTCTGTGGAGGTGTTCGATTGCTTTGTAGACTGAAGGTGAGTTATCTGGCACGTAGGTGCAACAGCTGGAGCCGATGATGCGGCATGCACCTCCACGGTCGGCCAGAACCACATCTAGAACAAGACGGTTTTGAAGAGCCACCAGGCGGACTGCCTGAAGCTCAGCCGTGTTGTTGGCGAGGACGCCAGCGGTGATGTTAATGGTTGTTTCTAATGCCTGAGTCAGGTGTCGGATAGCGCGGCTATTTGCCATTGGTCCCCACAGAGGAACAAGTCCCTTTGCTGCATCTAGGAACTGTGCTCCGGTGGAGTCGGCTTGTTCAACATCTCCAGCGCGCTTTTGCCGGTGGTGGTTGGCTGGAGCCACATACGTGGGAGGAAGAATGAAGGCGATGTAGCACGTACCCTTCCAGCCTTTTGGGAGCCACGTGTAAGCTTTGGTGCCACAAACAAAGTACATATTCGGGGAAGCAACAAAGGAGGGGGTGTTAGCTGAGGCCAATGTTTTGGTGATGCGGCAAGAGCTGTGACCCACCAGCTGCGTTCCTTGTCCTTCGAGGCATACGAGCCCTGTGACATTGATGACAGACAGGGCTGCAGTCAGGGTGGCAGCCGTTTGTTTCCGCAGGTGGGAGAAGGTGGATCTGGCTGGATTGTGGAGCACCTGCATTTCGACCCTTTCGTTGGCAGGGATGTTCGTAAGGAAGGTTGAACCTGAAATTGCGGGACAAAAGGGCTTTCCTGTGTTGTTCGGCCAGAACCCATAGTAGAAGTGCGACACTGTCTGACCAGAAGCAGCATTGTCCTTGTGGCTTTCTTGCATGAGGATCAACCAGGCGAGGCAAGAGCCGTGAACTGAGAAAGGTGAAGGAATAAAGGGGATGGAGTGTCCGGTAGCATGTGGGAGCAACCCACAGATCCAGCAGTTTGTGGCATTTGCAGCAAGGTTGTGCTGGTGCAACAGTTGTACAAAGGAATTGTTCCAGAATTCCCTACGCCTTTCTCGAAGCTGAGGTGAAAGGGTGATCAGGTGGTGCTCTTTCACGGTTGTTGGCTGGACAGTTGTTGGCAACATCTGGTGAGCGGGCGTGCTTTCCTCCAGGATCCAGAAGGAAGTCATGAGGCGGAGGCAGAACAGGGAGATAATGAAGAAAGCAATTGTCTTTGATTTGTGCAAATTGTCAGTTTTTGGATTCCTATAGTGGGTATTTCCTGTTGCTTTCGACGTCTTCTTATCTGGCGCTTCCATCATCTTCTTATCTGGCGCTTCCATCATCTTCATCTTCAAGGTGCTCGGTAGTGGGCAGAACCACAGACTTAGTTTAGCTTCTCTCCAGGTAACCCTTGGTTGCTTTGGGTCACCGTTCTGAGATTTTTAACTTAGTCAGTGGCCTACTTAGCCGAAGCTCCCTCCTTTCGACGCAGGAAATACCCTTCTCGAGATGGCACAGTGGGATCAGAGTGTTTTGCAAGTTCAAGTGCCTCGGTATCAGGATAGCAGTTCAGTGACGGTCGGTCTTTGTTCAGGAGCTCTTCCTGGGTGCTGACGTTGTCTGTCGTGGCCAGGGTCGAGGAAATCTTCTTGCAGTGGTGCGCATGCAGCCAATTCTTTTTCCCCTCCACTCGAAGAGCCTTCCGAGTGGTGATCAGTACTTGCCAGGGGCCCGTCCACCGGGGTTCCAGACTCTTCGCTCGTTGAAAGTTCCGGATCAAGATATAGTCACCCGGTTGGATATCGTGACCGGGACCCCTGGAAGTATCGGGGATGGCCTGCTGCACCTGTTGATGAATGACAGACAATGTCTTAGTTAACTTGTATAAATAATCTGACAGCAGGACGTCGGGGACGTCATGAATGGAGGTTGGTTTGGGGGCAGTCCAGAGGTTCATAGGCCGTCCAAACACAACCTCGTAGGGGGTCAAGTGATGCTTATTGGGGGTGGAGCGCATCGATAGCAATGCCAGTGGAAAGGCATCTGGCCACTTAAGTCCTGTGGTGGCCACTATTTTTGACAGTTTCAGTTTCAGTGTAGCGTTGTGTCGTTCAACCAGGCCAGCGGATTGGGGGTGGAAGACCGCATGGAACCTTTGTTTGACCCCCAACCCCTTCAGGATGAGTTGGATAACTTCAGCTATGAAGTGGGGGCCATTGTCGCTCCATAAAATTCGACAAAGGCCGTAGCGGGGAAAAAACTCCTTCAGTAGTACTTTGGCAGTAGTCATGGCAGTGTTATCACGGGTCGGATAGGCTTCCACCCATTTGCTGAAGGCACATACAATGACTAATACGTACTTCAAGCCTTGGCACCTCTCTAATTGGATGTAATCCATCTGGAGGACCTCAAAGGGGTGGTCGGGGATCCCAAACCCTCCCCGGGGTACTACAGTTCCTTTCCCGGGGTTGTGTTGTAAGCAGATAAGGCACTGTTGGACTAGGCGTTTGGCTGAGTCGGGGATCTTGCCGTTGTGCCAGACTTTGGAAATGAGTTCGATCATGGGGGCAGAACCTATGTGTGCAGGGGAATGTGCCATTGTCAGTATGGGGATCAAATATGCATCAGGCAGTAACCATTTGTTTGTGTCCTTTGTCCGCCAGCAGCCTTCGTCATCCCTTAGACCCACCCGTGCCCACTCAGTCAGTTCGTGTGGTGTGTTGGCCGATTGGATATCCCTGATCGTTTCCCTAGCGTTGGTCCATTTTTCTGCTTGTGACCTGGTCACATACATGCGTGTCTGGCTGTAAATGCTGGGACTTTCAGGGTAGCCCTGGGGAGCTCTACAAAATCGGTATGAACGTTTTTTTAAAGTGAAACCGAAGAGATATTCTCAGCTGTGGTTCGGGCAGTGATGTCGGCTAGTGCGTTTCCCTGTCCAACTAAATCTGTCACCTTCTTGTGTGCCTGACATTTGATCACTGCTAATCGTGTGGGGAGAAGGACTGCTTCAATCAGGGCGGAGACTAAATCTCCGTGAAGGATGGGTGTACCATGGGACGTCAGGAATCCCCTTTCCCTCCACAGGATCCCAAAATGATGAACTACCCCGAAGGCGTACTGGCTGTCCGTGTAAATGTTTGCCGTGGTTCCTGCTGCTATGATACATGCTCGTGTGAGGGCAATTAGTTCTGCTGCCTGTGCGGATCGTTGTGTGATGCAAGCTGTTTCAACTACTGTTCGAGCAGTCGTTACCGCATAGGCAGCAGAAGTGGTGCCGTCTGGGAGTTTGATGCAAGATCCATCTACCCATAGTTCTCCGTCAGGGTCTGTGAAAGCAATGTCTCGGAGGTCAACTCTACTCCTAGTCTGTTCGTCCGTGAGGGTCACACAGTCGTGTATAGGGGGCACATCGGGGTCATTTTCAGGCAAGGATAACAGTGTAGCAGGATTCAATGTCGTGCATCTCTTCAGGGTGATGTGGGGCGCAAGCAAAGTCAATTCGTATCCTGTCAGTCGTGCACTAGTCAGGTGTTGAGTCTTTGTCTGGTTCAAAAGCGTGTCAACTGCATGGGGTACTAATACTGTGAGGGAGTTCGAAAGTACAATTCCCTCACTCTGTCGGATAGAGACAGCAGCAGCGGCTACTGCTCGAAGGCAGGCTGGTAGAGCTCTGGCGACTGGATCAAGAGTGGCAGAAAAGTAGGCACAAGGGCGCTGTTTGGCGCCGATGGGCTGAGTCAGAACAGACAATGCGCATCCCTCCCTTTCGTGAGTGTAGAGGGAGAAGGGCTTGGAGTAATCTGGTGTTCCTAGAACGGGTGCCGAGCAAAGGGCATCCCGCAACTCCTTAAAGGATGCTTGGCATTCAGGGGTCCACGGGAGTGGGAACGGAACATCTTTGGTCAACAGGGAAAGTAGGGGTTTTATAATGAGACTGAAATTTGGTAGCCATTGTCGGCAGAAAGAAGTAAGGCCTACTAATGAACGGACTTGCTTCTGTGTTTTTGGAATAGGGGTGTCTAGGATGGTTTGGATTCGGTCGGGTGTAAGTTTTCTCCCTTCTTTGGACAGGAGATGACCCAGGTATGTTACTTGGGACTGACAGAACTGCAGTTTCTTTTTGGAGACTTTGTGGCCATTCTCC
Source organism: Lissotriton helveticus (assembly GCF_964261635.1). NCBI lineage: Eukaryota > Metazoa > Chordata > Amphibia > Caudata > Salamandridae > Lissotriton > Lissotriton helveticus. Next base: position 969,948,233 of record NC_136065.1, on the reverse strand, counting down.
GCGAGAAAGTGCAAGAGTTGGATAGTGGCTGTGATTGCAAGTGGAGTGGTGTCGGCCGCCAAAAGGATATCATCGACATATTGGATCAACACCACTCCATCTGGTAGCTGGACGGCGTCCAGCTGCCTTTTTAGGGCCTGGCTGTAAATGCTGGGACTTTCAGGGTAGCCCTGGGGAGCTCTACAAAATCGGTATGAACGTTTTTTTAAAGGGAAACCGAAGAGATAACGGCTGTCTGGATGGATGGGGATAGAGAAAAATGCATTTTTAAGATCTATAACGGTGAAGGTGGTGGCAGTGGACGGGATGAGAGTCAGAATGGTGGCGATGTCTGAGACTACGGGGTACTGTGGCACCACCACTTTGTTGACTTCTCGCAGGTCGATGATGAAGCGGTACGCTTTCTCATCCCCCTCACCTTGCTTCTTAACAATGGGTAGGATTGGACTATTGCAGACATTACTAACCACGTCCTCTATCACTCCTGCATCTACCAAGGACTGAATAATTGCTACCAACGCCTTCTCGCCTTCGGGCGATATCCGGTACTGTGGGAGTTTCGGGAGTATTGCATCTGGTCGAACAGTTATGTGTACAGGATCGATCATCATTCGTCCCACATCCGAGTCGTTTCTGGCCCATAGGTGCAGGGGTAGTGAATCGAGCAAGGATAGGTCAGCATCTGTTAAAGTGCACATATGTCGTGCGGGGTAGGGTCCGGTCAAGTTCGGGTTGTCGTACAGGATGACTCGGACTCCTTCCGGGGAACACCTAATAGTAGCTCGGAAATGTTTCAGTAAATCAATACCCATAATAGCGTCAGGGGAGTTGGAGGGGAGCAGAAACGTCGTGTCATTGGGATTGTTTCCTAGGTCAAAGGAGATAGGTACCGACAGGGGATTAGTGGAGGGCGTCCCATCGAAACCTATCGAGGTAATGTGCGAGCCAGACAAGGGCGCCCTTGGAATCAGTTGTTTTGATAACACACTACGTGTCGCTCCAGTGTCTACCAAAAATGGAGACTTTGTACCCAGGACCTTAGCAGTGACATAAGGACCTTGCTGGTCAACACAGAGCTCGACTGGATCCCTCCCTTGCCCCTGGCAGTCCTATGCAGAGTCGTGAGCATTGTTGCCATCGGACTGCTGGTACTGATTCTGTCGGGGGCGGTCAAATGTGTTTGATTTACCAGATAGGTCATTGGTGGTGTCGTGGGTCTGTCCTCGTCCCTGCCCTCCAGTTTTGGGGCCATTTGCCATGTCCCTTGTCTCCTTATTTTTAATCAGTTCCCGAAGGGCTAGGCACTGAGACTTCCAATGTCCAAATTCTTTACAAAATGCACATTGGTTCTCATCAAGGTCGGTTCGTGGAGCGCCAGGGGTGGGGTTGCGGTCTCTAGGGGTCGAATTCCTAGGGGTATTTGACTGGTAATTTCCCCTATACCGTTCCCTCCCTGTGGTCACTCCCTGTAGTTGTGCAATCATTACTCGTTCTTTTAGGTCCTTTTTCTTTTTCTCAGTTGCCCTTTCGTTCTCGTTCTTTTGGTGTTCGTAATACTGAGCCATCTGAAGGATAGCTGTAGGTTTAGAGGCTCCCCAACTACTTTCGCTAGTCTGTAACTTTTGGGAGACCTCTTGCGATAGCCCCTTTACGTAGTTCTGCACGAATAGGTGTTGTCCGGTTGCGGTGGTCATGTCTTGGCCACTGTAGTCGGAGAACACTGTTTCAAATCGTGAGAAGTATTCTGATACGTCCTCTTGAGGTTTCTGGCGGCAGGCTGTGACTATCGACCAGTCTACCTTCTTTTCTGGGATCAACGTTTTTAGATTCTGCACTATTTTGTCGGGGAGTTCCAATATGTCTTTTACAGGTTTCTTTCCGGGCTCTCGCTGCCTATCTAGTTCATCGAGTTTTGTCCAGGTGTGTCCGAACAGATCTGTGTGGTCGGCTCTCCGGATTTGCTTCCACACATCAGCCGGCAGACACAACCCGAAAAACAAATCCATGTCCGCTAGAGTCATTATGGTTGAGCCCAAGGCTGTGCCTAATTCAGTATAAAATGCTGTAGGGTTCTTTCTTAAATCGGGCAGGGTTTGTCTAAAAGTTAAAATATCTTGCCGATCCCATGGTAGGTAAACCCAGTTGTACACAACCCTCCCTTTGGCATCTACATGGTTGATATCATCGTTCTTCCCTGACCTCTTGGGGGAACCCAATAGGGGGCGGCTTCTCTGATAGGCATCATGGTGTTGGCTGCGTCTAATGAGGGCCCAATCGTCTCAGGGACTGTGATCTTGACTTCTGGTTTCTGTTCCGCGAGGTGGCGGAAGACCTCAAGCGTTTGCATGAAGAGGTCCGTCACATCGCTTTCAGCCCCATCTCCGACATCGACCCTTCTATATAGAGCCGTCACTTTAGCAGGACCCTTAGTCTGGTACCTATCCTCATACACGTTCAGGGTGTGGTAGCTGAACCGTAAAATAAAATGCCGTCTGTGACTACCGGCATGCGAGTTGTGCATATTCATCGTATATTCTTCGCTCTCTTTTCGTTCTACCAGGGTTTTTGCTATTTGGTCGATTCCATCCCGCTCATCTTTGCTCAACCTGTTTGGTCTAGCTGTTAGATGCCTGTTGGTCTCATGCTCATCTGCTATTGTTACCAACGCGGCTGGTGCGAAGGCCGTAAGAGCCGGGGCACTAGCGCTGTGGTCACCCATGCATGCACTTTGAACTGGTGAGTGTTGTGCTAGAGGTTGGCAGGGAGCATATGGAGGAGGCATGTAGATAATTGGAGGACCGAGCAGTAACTCGTCATTTGCCCGCTGTTTGGAGGGAATCTCCGGGTAGAGCGCAGAGGTGGTCCTGACAGGGCATTGACCTGTCAGTCCTGGTTCTTGCGTTTGTTTAACTTCCTCTCTTCTTCTTATTTCTTCATCTAGTTCTTTTGCAGCCAGATGGGCTGTTTTGCGTAATTCTTTCACTGTTTTTGCTTCTTCCTTTTTTTTGCGATGGTCTGCTTCTTTGCGCCACATGCCAATACTAACAAGCATAGTGGGCGTTACCTTATTTATTTTTACAGCTGCTTCTAGTGTTTTTATTTTATTTTCATCAAAAGAACCTATCAGTGGCCACTGGTTTTTAGGATCCCTTTTTGTATATTTATGCCATAACTTACTATAAGCTATAGCGACTAGTCCTTGTTTAGTAAACATGTCCTTATTAGGGGTGCCCTCCAGTGGAGCTGGATGGTTCATCTCTAATAAGCGGTCCGGGTTGACCCAACTATGAGCCAATGGGGAGAAGATAGGCATGACGGATTACAATGGGGGGCAAAAGCCTGCACTACCTATCTTTTCACTATTTGCAAAGACTGGACAGAATATTCTATTCTACGCTATTTGCAAACAGGGAATACCTCCAGAAAGAACCAATTCCCAAAACAGTCAATGTTTGGGCAAACAATCAATCAATGAAGGAGTGGAATAGGTACGACGTGTTAAAGTTTTGCGTTACCTACCCTTCACTATCGGCAAAGGGAGAGAGAATATTCCTATTCTTCCCCGTTTGTAGACAGAGAAGATCCTTAAGAGAACCAACTTCGAACAATTCAATGCTCGATTCAATCAATCAATCAATGGGGAGAAAAAAAGAATAGGCACGACGTGTTAAAGTTTTGCGTTGCCTACCCTTCACTATCTGCAAAGACTAAACAGAGTATGGCGATTCTGTGTTTGTTTGCAAATAGAGAATTTCTCAAAAACGGTCAATAAGTAATACTAGTATTTTCAAACAATCAATCAATCAATTTCGCAATTTGTCGTGTGTCACGACCTTACCCGGACCGCATGGACAGTTTCTCGTCTTCCGCCTCCAGCGCCCGATCGTCCTCTATTCTCTGTTGCTATCGCGGCACTCCTGGTGGTTCCCAGTCAGGACCGTAGATCACTCGGGAGAGGTCTGCTCGGAATCAGTGAAGTTCAGATGATCGGCTGTCAGACGAGGGTCTATCGGACAGGAGCTCTTCCGATCGTTGCAGTCGTTCACTCTGTCGTCGGGACCTCTCCCACTGGATCCACGTGTCGCTGATGGGCCCCGCGTTTGGGACGCCAATTGATAAAGATCAATTTACAATGGTCAGGCGATTTCAGAAGTTGTTTCCTAAGTTAAATTTGCCCGGCGTGGAACGCCTCTAATACCATACGAAGTTACTAAATAAAGAGGCAGGCGCTGGAGACTGGAAGACAGGAAACAAGTTTTATTCCGACGGAGTAGAACACATCAGATCGGACAACGAGGTATCGTCTCGAGGTGCTCTCTCTACCTCTCTGAGACCTGGGCTTTTATACACTGGTTTAAGACATGTGAACGTCCTTTATTACAACAGGGACATTGTAGAGCATGAGAATGACATCAGAACAATATCTCCGACACCCCCCAGTTCCAACCCCTTCCAACACATGACAACAGTAGAGACCCTTTCCCCTCATATGATTGGGAGGGGCTATCACGCAGCTGAGTGTTCTGCCGATCTCTTTGGAATGTGTGCGCCTGATCGAATCTCCGGGGGCGGGGATGTCATGATCAATAGTGGCCTCTTTCAGGAGAGGCGAGGGCGTACGGTAATGGGCAATAAACTGTATCTTCGGGCTAGAGGATGACCAGCAGTCAGTGCTGACGTTCAGGGTCAGAGGAAGGGGACATCAAAGGAGGGGTATTCATGGACGGAAAGGACTGGTGTGGACAATCGAGCGTGGTGGAAGGGTTTATCCACAGAGGGGTATTCATGGACGGGAAGGAGGTGTTGGTCAGGCGCGGGGTGTGATTCCCTGAGACAGAGTCATGGGGGGTTTCATGGCTTGTGCATGTGAGCGCGGGGGCAGCCAGGGTGCGCGGGGAAGGCTTGCATGGTCAGGGAAATGTGCTGACGGGCGATCGTGACCAGGGAGACCATGGTACCTAAAATGGCTGTCGTGTATTCTCATACGTGAGTCTGCAAGATGGCGTAGATAATGTTCAGTACACGAACTAAATTTCCACAGTACCATAGTTGGTACCAAGCTTACCACGACTAACTTGAAGCTTACAAATGGTACAAATGGCTATGTTTTCCCTTGTTGGGCTAACACTAAAGAAGTCCTAAACTGCGGACTTCAAATGTCTGTGGGGGGCGGAGGAGGCGATACTGGGAATGCTGCTAATGCCAGATGAACTGGAGGATGTGTGTTGCCGAAATTTAGTACGTTGTGCACTTACAGCACCACTAATTGAGGAAATGGAGGTCGAGGTGAATGGAGGTCCATTCTGGCGAGAAAATATGGAAGCTGTAGGTGGTGGTGTACTAGTTAACTGCATTCGTGGTGGTCCCATTCCCACGTCGCCATCATCATCATCACGCTCAGCAGCATTTCGGGCTAGGGTTAAAATGTCTGTGTGCTGCATGCCCACTGAGGCTGGAGTGACGTCTATGAGGACTGCGTCGTCGTCGTGAGAGTCTTCATCAGGAGGAGTATACGCCACTTCTTGTTCAGCGTCATCATCACACTCCATAACTCTGAGATGTTCGGGGACCTTCCTTTTACGCTTAGCTACCTTTGTCAGATCATGGTGTGCCTCACTCTCAGACAGCCGTGGTGGTTCCCAAGTTTCATCCATATCATCAAAAGGAAGGGGGCTTGAAGAAGAAGTAGACACCATCCTTGATCTTTTCCTTGCTGGGGATCTGGAAGACAATGAATCATCAGGAGGAGTGGCTTTCTCATGTGATACCTCGGCTTGAATGCCGATTTTCTGATGTGCCCCTACTTCGGGAGGAACAACTATTGTGGGCACTTGTGCCGCTCCATGCACCTCTGCTTGCTCCTCTCCTTGCGCCACCTCTCCTTCCACATGTACTTGGGCTTGTACTTGCACATGTGGTTGTTGTTGCGGCTGTGGTTGTTGAACACTCGTCAGATGAGTTACAACAACCTGTGTTGATTGAGGGATGCTGCTACTTTCTTGCGATGAGCCAACATCACTGGTCGATGGTGATTGAACAACTATACTGGCTGCCTCTGCAGCACTCAAGGGCTTGGACCTAAGTTGGGGTGGTGGTGGTGGCACTGAGCCCAATTGAGCGGAGGTTCCTCTCCCAGCTTGGTCCCCAGCAGACCCCGCTGCTGCTGCAGGTGTACTTTTTTTTCCCTAAAAAAATGTGGCGGTCGTCACACCAGTCTCCTTGGTAAGTGGCGCCAGTTGCTTCTTCTGCTCCTTACTGGCAACTTTCTTGCTAGAGGAGCTACGGGCAACTTTTTTGGGGGCCATCTTCTTCAGATGTCAGAACAGCAGGCCGCAGTTGCACAAGTTGCAGAGTTGTCTGTGGCCACACATGACGTTGTGCTGCACACACCGCAGCAGGACTTCTTCCTGGCCCTGATGAGGAACGATGAGGCTGATGATTTGTCTTTCTGCACCTAAAAGCAAACAAAGCCAGAGGAACATCAGTTAAATAAATGTTGCATATGTAGCGCTTCAATTAATAGTTTGCAAGTAAGCATTTTTATTATACCCACCCCCCAAAATGGAAAGACCAACAAAATGCACCACTGACAGAGTACCCCTGGGCATAATGGATGAAAGCATGGCAGACTGGGTGCAGGCCTATGACACAACAAAGCACACTGCCTGGCTTCAAAATTGCCCCTAGACCCCCACCCACATGGCCAGGCCCTGCCTGGACCAGGCCTCAAAATGGCCCCCACCCACATGGCCATGCCCCATCAACACCCCAAAAAATCGAAAAACACACAAAAATCACCACAATCCAATGCCATCCATGCCCTCCATGATGTTTACATTCAAGACACCCCACAGTAAGTAAGTAAGTAAATTATTTATTGTTTAGGTAATTAAAACCATTACAATATAGAAAAAATGCCACTATGTTTAAAAAGCAAGACATTGACACTACAATATAAAAGATAAAATCTATAAAATCAGTTGTCAAACATTCTTGAAGATAAGCTTGATAAGGGCCCTAATTCTGCTACAATAAAAGGAATTCTGATATCGAGATCAGGTCTTTGCCAGAAGGCCTCGCTTTTTCTCAAAATTGTTAATGAATTTGACTGTTCTACAAATTAATTGTGGATCCACTGAGCATAGGATTTGAACAATCGCAGACCGACAGGTGCGTACTCCATATTCATTAAACTTAGCTTTCAGCCAGCATCGACAAATTTTGTTCATGGCTGAACAAATGCAAATCAAATGGATGAAGTCTTGTTTACCTGCACCACAAAGTTCACATTCTTTACATTCTTGAGGCCTCCATTTCGGTTGATCTGCACTTGTTGGAAGGTTGCCCAGCCTTAAATTGAGATATTTGCGCTTGATGAATGGCGAGAAGGCAAGATCTAAATAAGCTGCTGGTACAGGCTTTTTATATGATTTAATGGTCATCCAGGCGTGAGTTCTGTGACTGAAGGTTAACTTATCGTTAAATAGCGAGTGTCTTTTGGCCGCCTTCTTAACCACCTGTTTGAATGATGGTACTGGAAGCTTGGATTCCCAGAGAGTAGTCAACTCAGTTGCTTCTAACGATAGTCTTAAGTACTTTGCGTACTCAGAGTTCAGACTTTTTGGGATTGCTTCCCACATGGCGCGGTAGACTTCATTTTCCTGGTTCCTCCAAAGATCATACCAAAATTTGATGGTCTCATACTTTTTCAAGAGCACTTGCGACTGCAAACCAAATTCAAGTCTTACTTGTGCCGGCGATGTGTTGTTTGGTACGGCGAATACACGCTTGTAGACTTTGGTTTGTATTTTGTCAATGAGTGTTGCACTTTTGCCATGATGTAATACACTCCCGTATGCAATTGTAGGCAGTAACTTTGCTTTCATTGCGGTTAGCAAGGGGCAGACCACCGGGCCTTTGAGCTCGATCGCTAAGTTGTCGAAGGCATGCAATAGTGTTGAACCCAAGACACCCCACAGAAAGACTAGGCCCATGTACCACTGAGTACCCCTGGGCAAAAGGCCCCAACAACAGCCAAAAAATCGAAAAACACACAGAAAATCACCACAATGCAATGCCATCCATGCCCTCCATGATGTTTACATTCAAGAGACCCCACAGAAAGACTAGGCCCATGCACCACTGAGTACGCCTGGGCAAAAGGCCCCAACAACAGCCAAAAAATCGAAAAACACACAAAAATCACAACAATCCAATGCTATCCATGCCCTCCATGATGTTTACATTAAAGAGACCCCACAGAAAGACTAGGCTCATACACCACTGGGTACCCCTGGGCATAATGGATGAAAGCAAGGCACATTGGATGCAGGCCTATGGCACAAACCACACTGCCTGGATTCAAAATGGCCCCTTGACCCCCACCACATGGCCAGGCCCTGCCTGTACCAGTCCTCAAAATGGCCCCCACCCACATGGCCATGCCCCATCAACACCCCAAAAAATTGAAAAACACACAAAAATCACCACAATCCAATTCCATCCATGCCATCCATGATGTTTACATTAAAGAGACCCCACAGAAAGACTAGGCCCATGCACCACTGAGTACCCCTGGGCAAATGGCCCCAACAACAGCCAAAGCATCGAAAAACACACAAAAATCACCACAATCCAATGCCATCCATGCCCTCCATGATGTTTACATTAAAGAGACCCCACAGAAAGAGTAGGACCATGCACCACTGAGTACCCCTGGGCAAAAGGCCCCAACAACAGCCAAAAATCGAAAAACACACAAAAATCACCACAATCCAATGCCATCCATGCCCTCGATGATGTTTACATTAAAGAGACCCCACAGAAAGACTAGGCCCATACACCACTGAGTACCCCTGGGCAAAATGGATGAAAGCAAGGCACATTGGATGCAGGCCTATGGCACAAAGCACACTGCCTGGATTCAAAATGGCCCCTTGACCCCCACCACATTGCCAGGCCCTGCCTGTACCAGTCCTCAAAATGGCCCCCACCCACATGGCCATGCCCAATCAACACCCCAAAAAAATCGAAAACCACACAAAAATCACCACAATCCAATGCCATCCATGCCCTCCATGATGTTTACATTCAAGACACCCCACAGAAAGACTAGGCCCATGCACCACTGAGTACCCCTGGGCAAAAGGCCCCAACAACAGGCAAAAAAAACGAAAAACACACAAAAATCACCACAATCCAATGCCATCCATGCCCTCCATGATGTTTACATTAAAGAGACCCCACAGAAAGACTAGGCCCATGCACCACTGTGTACCCCTGGGCAAAAGGCCCCAACAACAGCCAAAAAATAAAAAAACACACAAAAATCACCACAATCCAATGCCATCCATGCCCTCCATGATGTTTACATTAAAGAGACCCCACAGAAAGATTAGGCCCATACACCACTGGGTACCCCTGGGCATAATGGATGAAAGCAAGGCACATTGGATGCAGGCCTAAGGCACAAAGCACACTGCCTGGATTCAAAATGGCCCCTTGACCCCCACCACATGGCCAGGCCCTGCCTGTACCAGTCCTCAAAATGGCCCCCACCCACATGGCCATGCCCAATCAACACCCCAAAAAATCGAAAAACACACAAAAACCACCACAATCTAATGCCATCCATGCCCTCCATGATGTTTACATTCAAGACACCCCACAGAAAGACTAGGCCCATGCACCACTGAGTACCCCTGGGCAAAAGGCCCCAACAACAGCCCAAAAATCAAAAAACACACACAAATCACCACAATCCAATGCCATCCATGCCCTCCATGATGTTTACATTAAAGAGACCCCACAGAAAGACTAGGCCCATGCACCACTGTATACCCCTGGGCAAAAGGCCCCAACAACAGCCAAAAAATCAAAAAACACACAAAAATCACCACAATCCAATGCCATCCATGCCCTCCATGATGTTTACATTAAAGAGACCGCACAGAAAGACTAGGCCCATGCACCACTGAGTACCCCTGGGCAAAAGGCCCCAACAACAGCCCAAAAAACGAAAAACACACAAAAAGCACCACAATCCAATGCCATCCATGCCCTCCATGATGTTTACATTAAAGAGACCCCACAGAAAGACTAGGCCCATGCACCACTGAGTACGCCTGGGCAAAAGGCCCCAACAACAGCCAAAAAATCGAAAAACACACAAAAATCACAACAATCCAATGCTATCCATGCCCTCCATGATGTTTACATTAAATAGACCCCACAGAAAGACTAGGCTCATACACCACTGGGTACCCCTGGGCATAATGGATGAAAGCAAGGCACATTGGATACAGGCCTATGGCACAAAGCACACTGCCTGGATTCAAAATGGCCCCTTGACCCCCACCACATGGCCAGGCCCTGCCTGTACCAGTCCTCAACATGGCCCCCACCCACATGGCCATGCCCCATCAACACCCCAGAAAATTGAAAAACACACAAAAATCACCACAATCCAATGCCATCCATGCCCTCCATGATGTTTACATTAAAGAGACCCCACAGAGAGACTAGGCCCATGCACCACTGAGTACCCCTGGGCAAATGGCCCCAACAACAGCCAAAACATCGAAAAACACACAAAAATCACCACAATCCAATGCCATCTATGCCCTCCATGATGTTTACATTAAAGAGACCCCACAGAAAGAGTAGGCCCATGCACCACTGAGTACCCCTGGGCAAAAGGCCCCAACAACAGCCAAAAATCGAAAAACACACAAAAATCACCACAATCCAATGCCATCCATGCCCTCGATGATGTTTACATTAAAGAGACCCCACAGAAAGACTAGGCCCATACACCACTGAGTACCCCTGGGCATAATGGATGAAAGCAAGGCACATTGGATGCAGGCCTATGGCACAAAGCACACTACCTGGATTCAAAATGGCCCCTTGACCCCCACCACATGGCCAGGCCCTGCCTGTACCAGTCCTCAAAATGGCCCCCACCCACATGGCCATGCCCAATCAACACCCCAAAAAATCGAAAAACACACAAAAATCACCACAATCCAATGCCATCCATGCCCTCCATGATGTTTACATTCAAGACACCCCACAGAAAGACTAGGCCCATGCACCACTGAGTACCCCTGGGCAAAAGGCCCCAACAACAGGCAAAAAAATGAAAAACACACAAAAATCACCACAATCCAATGCCATCCATGCCCTCCATGATGTTTACATTAAAGAGACCCCACAGAAAGACTAGGCCCATGCACCACTGTGTACCCCTGGGCAAAAGGCCCCAACAACAGCCAAAAAATCAAAAAACACACAAAAATCACCACAATCCAATGCCATCCATGCCCTCCATGATGTTTACATTAAAGAGACCCCACAGAAAGATTAGGCCCATACACCACTGGGTACCCCTGGGCATAATGGATGAAAGCAAGGCACATTGGATGCAGGCCTATGGCACAAAGCACACTGCCTGGTTTCAAAATGGCCCCTTGACCCCCACCACATTGCCAGGCCCTGCCTGTACCAGTCCTCAAAATGGCCCCCACCCACATGGCCATGCCCAATCAACACCCCAAAAAATCGAAAAACACACAAAAATCACCACAATCTAATGCCATCCATGCCCTCCATGATGTTTACATTCAAGACACCCCACAGAAAGACTAGGCCCATGCACCACTGAGTACCCCTGGGCAAAAGGCCCCAACAACAGCCCAAAAATCAAAAAACACACACAAATCACCACAATCCAATGCCATCCATGCCCTCCATGATGTTTACATTAAAGAGACCCCACAGAAAGACTAGGCCCATGCACCACTGTGTACCCCTGGGCAAAAGGCCCCAGCAACAGCCAAAAAATCAAAAAACACACAAAAATCACCACAATCCAATGCCATCCATGCCCTCCATGATGTTTACATTAAAGAGACCGCACAGAAAGACCAGGCCCATGCACCACTGAGTACCCCTGGGCAAAAGGCCCCAACAACAGCCAAAAAAACGAAAAACACACAAAAATCACCACAATCCAATGCCATCCATGCCCTCCATGATGTTTACATTAAAGAGACCCCACAGAAAGACTAGGCCCATGCACCACTGAGTACGCCTGGGCAAAAGGCCCCAACAACAGCCAAAAAATCGAAAAACACACAAAAATCACAACAATCCAATGCTATCCATGCCCTCCATGATGTTTACATTAAATAGACCCCACAGAAAGACTAGGCTCATACACCACTGGGTACCCCTGGGCATAATGGATGAAAGCAAGGCACATTGGATGCAGGCCTATGGCACAAAGCACACTGCCTGGATTCAAAATGGCCCCTTGACCCCCACCACATGGCCAGGCCCTGCCTGTACCAGTCCTCAAAATGGCCCCCACCCACATGGCCATGCCCCATCAACACCCCAGAAAATTGAAAAACACACAAAAATCACCACAATCCAATGCCATCCATGCCCTCCATGATGTTTACATTAAAGAGACCCCACAGAGAGACTAGGCCCATGCACCACTGAGTACCCCTGGGCAAATGGCCCCAACAACAGCCAAAACATCAAAAAACACACAGAAATCACCACAATCCAATGCCATCCATGCCCTCCATGATGTTTACATTAAAGAGAACTCACAGAAAGAGTAGGCCCATGCACCACTGAGTACCCCTGGGCAAAAGGCCCCAACAACAGCCAAAAATTGAAAAACACACAAAAATCACCACAATCCAATGCCATCCATGCCCTCGATGATGTTTACATTAAAGAGACCCCACAGAAAGACTAGGCCCATACACCACTGAGTACCCCTGGGCATAATGGATGAAAGCATGGCACATTGGATGCAGGCCTATGGCACAAAGCACACTGCCTGGATTCAAAATGGCCCCTTGACCCCCACCACATGGCCAGGCCCTGCCTGTACCAGTCCTCAAAATGGCCCCCACCGACATGGCCATGCCCAATCAACACCCCAAAAAATCAAAAAACACACAAAAATCACCACAATCCAATGCCATCCATGCCCTCCATGATGTTTACATTCAAGACACCCCACAGAAAGACTAGGCCCATGCACCACTGAGTACCCCTGGGCAAAAGGCCCCAACAACAGGCAAAAAAATGAAAAACACACAAAAATCACCACAATCCAATGCCATCCATGCCCTCCATGATGTTTACATTAAAGAGACCCCACAGAAAGACTAGGCCCATGCACCCCTGTGTACCCCTGGGCAAAAGGCCCCAACAACAGCCAGAAAATCGAAAAACACACAAAAATCACCACAATCCAATGCCATCCATGCCCTCCATGATGTTTACATTAAAGAGACCCCACAGAAAGATTAGGCCCATACACCACTGGGTACCCCTGGGCATAATGGATGAAAGCAAGGCACATTGGATGCAGGCCTATGGCACAAAGCACACTGCCTGGATTCAAAATGGCCCCTTGACCCCCACCACATGGCCAGGCCCTGCCTGTACCAGTCCTCAAAATGGCCCCCACCCACATGGCCATGCCCAATCAACACCCCAAAAAATCGAAAAACACACAAAAATCACCACAATCTAATGCCATCCATGCCCTCCATGATGTTTACATTCAAGACACCCCACAGAAAGACTAGGCCCATGCACCACTGAGTACCCCTGGGCAAAAGGCCCCAACAACAGCCCAAAAATCGAAAAACACACAAAAATCACCACAATCCAATGCCATCCATGCCCTCCATGATGTTTACATTAAAGAGACCGCACAGAAAGACTAGGCCCATGCACCACTGAGTACCCCTGGGCAAAAGGCCCCAACAACAGCCAAAAAAACGAAAAACACAAAAATCACCACAATCCAATGCCATCCATGCCCTCCATGATGTTTACATTAAAGAGACCCCACAGAAAGACTAGGCCCATGCACCACTGTGTACCCCTGGGCAAAAGGCCCCAACAACAGCCAAAAAATCGAAAAACACAGAAAAATCACCACAATCCAATGCCATCCATGCCCTCCATGATGTTTACATTAAAGAGACCCCACAGAAAGACTAGGCCCATACACCACTGGGTACCCCTGGGCATAATGGATGAAAGCAAGGCACATTGGATACAGGCCTATGGCACAAAGCACACTGCCTGGATTCAAAATGGCCCCTTGACACCCACCACATGGCCAGGCCCTGCCTGTACCAGTCCTCAAAATGGCCCCCACCCACATGGCCATGCCCAATCAACACCCCAAAAAATCGAAAAACACACAAAAATCACCACAATCTAATGCCATCCATGCCCTCCATGATGTTTACATTCAAGACACCCCACAGAAAGACTAGGCCCATGCACCACTGAGTACCCCTGGGCAAAAGGCCCCAACAACAGCCCAAAAATCGAAAAACACACAAAAATCACCACAATCCAATGCCATCCATGCCCTCCATGATGTTTACATTAAAGAGACCCCACAGAAAGACTAGGCCCATGCACCACTGAGTACCCCTGGGCAAAAGGCCCCAACAATAGCCAAAAAAACGAAAAACACACCAAAATCACCACAATCCAATGCCATCCATGCCCTCCATGATGTTTACATTAAAGAGACCCCACAGAAAGACTAGGCCCATGCACCACTGAGTACCCCTGGGCAAAAGGCCCCAACAACAGCAAAAAAATAAAAAAACACACAAAAATCACCACAATCCAATGCCAACCATGCCCTAAATGATGTTGAAATTCAACCAAACAGTTGCATCCTGCACCCATAACTAACCCTGGTCCTACTGGATACTGTGGCTACCCACAATATATTTTATTAAATGTTCTGAAAAAGTTCCAAAATTGTAGTTGCAGCAACTGTAATGCCCCAAACAAACAACATCAACTTACTTGTGAAATTTCTAATCCAAAAGTGATCCAAAGAAAGTCAAAAAGGCCTCAAATCCAAATATCCAGCAGCATCCACAAAAAGTAATCTATCCAGGTCAAGATCCAAATCAAAGTGACCAGGACATGAACAAAGCACTGGGAGGAGCCTGCTGGACAGGAACAGGAAGTTGGAGACTGTGGGGCACTTCCTTCCTCCCACTCCCCCCAAAATGGACTCCTTGCAAAAGAAAGTGCAGGCAAATGTCAACCTGAGGAGTTATTCTGATAAAAATCATAATTTTCAAGGTTTATGCTGCCTGCTGGTGGATTTCTTGTGCAAAATTGCAAATTTTGCAATCTCGCAATTGCGAGATTGTCGCTGCCCGCCGCAGCTACGTGTTCGCAAGTGTTTACTCCGCGATGCGTGATCACGGGCCTTTATGACGTACTCGCGTTGACAAACTCTCGCTGTGCAAGGTGGCAAGCCGCAATGACATAATCGCGGTCGACAAACTCCCGCGGGATCCCGCAGCAAGATCCAAAATGGCGCAGCACACGCAAACATGGAGAAAAACAACTCTTCAAACGCTGAATGACGGTAAGGGAACGCTGCGCGCCGCAAAATTGTATAATATTCTATTTGTCAAGCGCGACCAAGTAAACAAATCCGCTTCGCGCGAATTTGCGAATTTTTGGCAAATTCGCGAGAGTTCGCGGATTGCGAATTTGCCGAAAATCCGCAAAATCCGCGAGCGGAACGGATTTTACGCCCATGCTTAGTTTCCTCCGCCTCGTATGGTAATAGACCTATGTTAAAACGCCATATCCTCAAAATAGGCTGTGGACTCCTTTACCATTTCTTTCCAGTTTATCACCCTTGAACCCTCAACCTCGAACCCCTCGACATTGACCTTGCACAACCTTATGTCCCACCTCCCAAGCGTCCTTCCCTCACTCCCAGGTGTAGTGACTGGTAGAGTATATATAAATCCCGACTGAGCCAGAATATCTGATGGCTCCTTTTTTATCTCTTCTTCTATGAGCCTCCGGGCAGCCCTCACCAAGATTGAAGAGGAGCCTGGAACATCATCCACGGAAACACTGGCCAGCTCCCCACAAAGGGACTCTGGAGAAGACCACGAGGATTTATGCTCTGTACCAATTAATAATCCACTTACTGATAATAAACCACGTATTTTTGGAAAGTATATTCAGCCTCCTCGCCTGTTTATCAAACCTGCTCTCCCACAGACCACCTCAAAAACACCATCTGCCAGAGTCAATACGGTGGTCCTGACAGGCTTACGGAGTTGCTCAGACTGTTGTGGATGCCGTCATTGGCCTGATACCCTGCTCAGCACTCCAGGTGCCAGTGACTCAGTGCACTGCAGGCCATTGTCCGTTGCTGATTGTGTTTTGTGCTGTGGAGACTTTTTCTTCACATGAGCATGCTCATCTCTAGTGTCCCAACACCAGTGCACTGTGACTCACGGACACTTCTGTTTGCATGCTGGCTGTCCTTTCTCCGGCTCACTCCATGTTGCTCAGCAGTTGACTCTGTTATGCATGTGTTTTCTGTTTCCCTTGCACTAGTGTCCAATGTTCAAGTGGTTGCAAACACCAGACATTCCATGTGGAATGGCTTACATTCACCCCACACACATCCAGAACAGGCGTCACTGTACATGTGGCCCTGCCAATAAAGGGGCCAGACGCATGTGCCCTTTAGCCAGTTGAAAATTACATATGCGTATGTCTTGTATGCATGAGGGCCCTGGGCCCTACGACATTACATTGTGCTGTGTACATCGGATGCAGACATCACCGCAGGCAGCGGGTTGGAGCTTAGACATGTAGCTCTTGTCACCCACTCAGTTCGTAAGGGGAGTGGCCAGGGCTGTCGTACGCAGAGCCAACATGGGTGTGTGACTGCTATTTGAGCGCCTCTGGGCATGGTTCTGTACTGTGAATGTGCATCTGCATTTGTCTCTATGGCAGTGTGGGTCTCCTTAGTGGGATGTGGGTGGGCCCTGAAGGGTGAGAGACACCTACTTATGTGTCCTGGTTCGCATTTCATGGGTTCGGCACCCACCAACACCTGTTGGGCCACCTCCTTTTGTCGTGCTGACACATGGCATTGGGGTGCCATGTGTGGGTGGGTGGAGTGTCGTGAGCCAGCTGTGCTTGTGGGTGCTTCCTGCTGTGTGGTCTGTTGCAGGCTCGGCATTCGCCTCTGAGTATCATGGCTGGCCGGGTCCTGGTGCAGGGTTGCGTCACGTGGGATGTCCATGGGCTGTTGTAGAGCATCTGTGTTGACGGTGTGGTGGTACTCTCCAGCATCACTAGTGTGTTGTATTCTGTGCTCTGCTGAAGGTGTTGTGTGCCCCTCTGCGATGTGAAGGGGAGATGCATGTTGACTTTGTGTTGACATGTATTTTGGCGCATTGTGCTGGTTAGCATGCAGACTGTATGGCAATGTACATTGTGACTGTTTGGGGGTGCTGGATTCTTCTGCGGGACAATGTACATTTGGAGTACATGATGGATGTGAGGTCGTACGCGTACATTTCCATTTTACAGTTTCCGGCTCTGTCAGATGTAATGGGCATGTTTCTGTGCATGTGCGGAGCCAGTGGTGTCCTCTGTTCTGCAGTGTTAGCAATGCGCATTGTACCACATTGTCGTCAATGTGGGTGTGCTGTGTTTGCTATGTGTGTGTGCTGCAGTGTGCCAAGGGGATCTGGGACATGATCCTGGGTGATTGTGGGTGTGCAATGTGCCACACCTCGTTGTGCATGTATGCCATTGTGCCCATCTCCCCCCCTCCCACAAGTCCGTGTTCGTTGCACTCGTGTTAATGTTGTATCAGATCCTCCAAGCTGTTTCTGAACTCCCTACTCCTTGCACCGTCTCCACACTGATAACTGTGGCCTGGGTTTCCTCCAGCTCCTCCTATGGCGCTGAAATGCCACCTCCAGTCACCGTTGCTGCCTTCCTGTTGGGTTTGTGCCTGATTTAGGTTGTCACGTCATGCCGGCGCCTATTGGTCTCCTCGATTTGCCTCCTCGGCACTCCAACTGCATTCCTGGTGGTCTGCTAGTGGGTCAGTTGCTGGTAGTGTTCTGTCATTTCCGTGACACTGTTCTTGCTTTCCTGCGGTCTGCACCCCGTCTTCTTCTCCCTCTTCCCCTGATCTTCTTGGACCCCATTGTTCCTTGCTTGTAGTCTGTGGGGGTTGTGGGGTTTGAGTTTGCCTCTGCGCTGGGTCATGGTGCATCCATGTTGTTACGTGCTTTGGCTTGTTTCTGGTGTGTTTTTTCGGTGGTTTTTATGGTGCATTGTCCCGCCAGACGCGTGGGATTTTCAGGTCTGTGGCTGGTTTTCGCTACTTTTTGTACCGCGGTTGGCCTCTTTGCATGTTTTTTGGCTTTCGTGTATCGCATTTTTGCGGCCTGGCGTTGATTTTCACGTTGAAATTTGATGCGTTATTTGGTGTCCATTGCATGCTACTGCCGCGTTGTGATTCTATGCTGACACAGGGTTATTTTCCCGCAATAGGCTGCGATGTTGAAAGTTACGTTACGCTACTCTTGCGGTAGTTATCACACGTTCTTGTGAAAATACCCCTAGGTCTTTTGCGAATAAAAAAGGAATTGATTACATGTCTGGGCTGGAGATTTTACAACAGTAAATTTCAGTGTCCCAACAGCTTACTATGTAGTTACACAGAGTGTTATGGGAATGAACAATCCCATTTTCCTTTTGACTTGAATGGGGAATCTTTAATTAAACTTTCGAATAGCTTAAACATGAAATTGTTAGAGCAAGAAGGAGAGCCAAATGGAGCTTTGATACCTACTTTCTATGGAAACAGGCACTGTTCCATCATAGATCATATAATCATCTCGGTAACCGAGCCCAATTTGGTTAGATCGGTTAAGATAGAACCAGCATTGCATATTGACCACTCAGTGCTTAAGCTTACACTTAACATATTTTCATGCAAGATTACTTCACAAGCAATGCCCATCAGACTGATGGGTACTAACAGGGTCAGTTTAAAATGGGCAGGGATTAATGGAAACAGACCATTAGAATCCATAGTTAAAGGACAATGACAAAGCTTTTGACATCTGCACAGAATGGGGAGTGAACTATGAAACACTCCTAATTGAGTTTCGGAACATTGCAGTTGCAGTAGTAGATAAACTTGTCACACCAATTAAGGACCAAAGGGGTAATAGAAAGGCTGTGGCTGGTTTGATACACATTGTAATAAAGCCAGTAAGGAGTTACGAAAAACACTACAGAAAAGTCAGAATATTTGGAGCATATCCAAGAACTAAGAAGGAACTGGAAGTCGATTCTTTCTATCATAAAACGGATCTCCAGGAGCAGACTTGGTAGAACCTAGTAAAGTTAGCAGATTCAGGGCACTGCACCTTGTTTTGGAAGCCCATTATTTTCCCTTTTCTATATAATAAGTTAAAACCGGTCTTGGTTGCTCCTGAAGCATGGAAGAACCACTTTGGAGGGTTTTTATTCAGAATAATGTGGACATCGGTTCTACTCAGACCTCATCTTATGTGGCTGGTTTTGAAGCCATGAAACCAATCAGCATTGAGAAGGTTATTGATGCACTTAAAAACAGTGCCCCTGGAAAAGCGCCAGGGCAGGATGGGGCACCCGTCAACATTTTTAAGCGTGTTGAATCATTATGGGCACCCCTATTAATTAAAGTATGCAATGCAGCAGTACACAACGATTTTCTTGAAACATGGAGCGATAGTACCATAGTAACAATTTTTTAAAAAAGGTATTAGACTTCTATGTAAAAATAATGGGGAGGATGATTCTGGCTAGGCTGGAAACCTGGGCTTCGGACAGCTACATATTGTCAGATTGGCAATATGGATTTAGGAGAAATTTGGCACAGTGGAGCAGGGCATTAATTTACATGTGATAATAAGTAAATACATAGTAGCCCACCAGGGACAAATTAATCTCTGCTTTTCCGACCTGAGCAGTGCATTTGATTTAGTGAATCATGGTATATTGTGGCAGACTCTAACCAATATGGCCACCCCACTTTATATAAGTTTTATCTCTCACAGCATACACCTCCTTAACAGCTTGTGTGCCTTTTGGGAAAAACGGGCAATGCACTGAAAAATTTAGGGCGACAAAAGGCATTAGGCATAGTTGTTACTTGGTCCAATTTCTATTTTCGTTATATATCAATAGGGTTGGCAATATGCGCCAAAGTTTAAATGTAGATGCACCCAAAGTTGGTTCACGCGTTACCCCAATCTTGCTATACGCAGAGGATGCGGTGCTGATATCAAGGACAGCTAACGGTCTCCAGCTTTTAATTGATCATTTTCTCTCTCTTTAGAGGGCAGCAGATTAAACATTAACTTGACTAAAACATACACTATTGTCTGTAGTAAAGGAAGGAAGAAGGCCAGGGCACTTTTTCTTACAGGACAAATGATTGGACAGATTAAAACATTTAGTTACCTCTGCTTTCTATTTTCACAGCATGGGCTATGGTAAACCGCATCTAAAGAACGCAAACTTAAAATATTCTCGTGCTTCTGGTGCGCTCTTTAGATTTGCCAATAAAAAAAAAATGAAACCCATTAGAGAAATGGTAAAATTGTATAAAAGCAAATGTCTCCTAGTTGCAATATATAGGGCACCAATCTAGGGTTCAACAAACAGTAAACAGATTCAGACATAGGAGAATGTTATTTTAAGTAGACTTCTAGCAGTCCTACAATCGACCTCATCTCACTTAATCAACAAAGAACATTACCTCTTGTATGTTGAAGATCCCATCCATCTTAGTGGCATTATCAAATGGCACAGTATCGGACCAAACAAGGCACAGATTTCACTTGCGACATCATAAGGGATTGCCAGTGGCGTAACGAAACTTGAGGGCCCCCCCTGCAGAATACATAGAGGGCCCCCCCCCACGGTCCAGACGCAGTCGGGAGCTCTCAAGCCAGGGGCCTGCTGCCCGTGCACAGTGCCAGTGGGGGCGATTAGAGCCCGGGACGCCCCACATATATATGTTGATAGGTTTCTGCATTGTGAAACCACAAAGGGTCAAAGGAATTTGTCAGGACTTGGAGCACTGGATATTGTGAATCTGACCAGCAATAAGTCACGTTAGTCCTTACATCTTAGATAGTGTTTCCTTTCCACCTGGCCAGTCTATTTGTGTCCAGTACGAATGTCTGGAAATAGGTTACTCCATTTATCGGAATCAACTGGTTGCCTTAATGTGACTGGCTTGACCTTTGTCAGAATAAGATAAGTTTGGTTTGTGCCTGTTGGCAAAATATGAACGTTTTCCTTTAGTCCTACCCTTCAGTGGATGTCTGAAATGAATACATGTTCATGGGTGAGTTCAGCACAACCAAGACAATAACAATCCAAACCACCCAAGGAATCAGCACCCCCAAAAAAATATTTAAAGTATACACGGAGCCTCAATTGAATCTACTTTTAAATCACAATATTGGGTTCCACACATGTACTGACAATGCACAGCTCGCACTCTAAATGGTAAGAGACCCAACAAAAGACTCAGACACTCTTAATGGTGATCTTTTGATCCCCAAACATTTAATGGGTTCTGATTGGTATAGCCTCAGTGGTGACTAATATTGTTACCAGACCACCCATACAAAACTCACAAAAGTGTAGTCCCACATAACATTACACAGCAGCACCACTCTCAAAGTCCTTACTTAAAACAAGCCAAACAAGAGTAAGCATAATACAGCAGTGTACCCAACACAAACCATCTCCACTGGAAACTGCAAGCTTTATATTAAAGATGGCGGAAGCCAAACTTTTGTGGGTAATCATTTGGCAAATGGTAAATCGTAAAAACATTATTTACATGGCTTGCCAAAAACAATGTATCCAAATCATTCCGAATAGCACTAGGAGCTCTAAGTTTTCTCATACCACTCCAGTTCTTATGAAGGTCCTCTGACTTAAAGATTAATCAAAATAAAAACATGTCATCAAGATTAAAAAGAGCCTACACATGCATCCCCGTTTCAAAAAATGTCCAAACAGGTAAAAATACATTCTACTACAACATATGACAAAACATCACGTTAGCAGTTCAACACACAGGAGGGAAATCTCTACAATGTGACAGAGAAGCAATATGTGGAAAATTCTCTGTACACATAGAAACAGGGTTTGATTTCCGAATCCTTTTGGCATACATTTAATGTAAATAGCTTTTTTACAAGTGTACAAATGTTTCCTATTCAAGTCATTTTTGCACTCATAAAGGGATTCATTCACAGTTTCATTGTGTGTAAATGTCCTCTTGAAGGAAGGACAAGGGTATTCTAAATCAGAAACGCCGACGATGTTTGTGAACACCCACAAATTGGGGTATTCACAGGCTCCTTCCTGATCCATTCCCACCTTAGAAACAGTTGGAGATACGCTCCTGGCAAGCACAGGAGTTATCTTTCTGGAGCCTGGGCCCAGCCTGGATTTAATCTGGAGCGCTCAGGCCTGAGTACTGTGCTGCTGAGGGGGCCACCTGCAGCTCGCACCGCTGAGGATGCAGTGGCCTGTGTTACGCCCTTTCCTGGAGTCTGCCTCCTGATATGGACGGTGGTATTTCAGCAGTGCCAGCAGAGGATGTGGATGGAGCCAATTGAGGAAGGGGTGGAGCCAGTATAGGAAGTAAGTGGAGGCGGGGAAGTGGGTGTGGCCTATTACAAAAATGTAAGGACCTGGACTTAATTTTTTACAAATTAAGCACTGACTGGATTTCACTTTTTTTAGAAACATTTTACCAGGCTGGACTTAACAATACAGGCCATGATAGTAAAAAGGCAGCCAGGTGGAAACCCTATCTGTCTATTTTGCTTCCACCCCAAGCCAAAGGTCTCAGCCACGAAGAGCAGCTGCATCAGAAAAGCAGGGCAGCCGATACAGTGAGTCCTGGTGCCACTGCACCTGCTGCACTATTGACAACTATACCCCAGTGTAGTATCCGGAGGAGCAGGAAACGGGGAAGGAAAGTTAGTTACGAGTAGGACACAGATGAATAAAGACGTGTCATCTACTACTCCTGGCTCCTGTCCTATTTAGGGGGGGCATGACAATGGCGACGAGGATGGGATTAATGCCGAAACCCACATTTGCCCAAAACCCCTGCCGTTTGTGAACGGCCCAAGACCAGAGCCTGCAGCCTGTGTCGGCGCCGAGTGCCAGAAGCGCGAAAATGAAACGCGCTACACGTCACGCCTGAATGCTGCCCCACGATATGACAAGCGAGTGAAGTGAAGCTGCCTGTACAATTGGAGGGCCACCCAGAGCGTCTCCACCTCAAAACGAAGCGGCTGGAAGAAAGGAAACGGAGCGGAATGCAGCACAGAGGTCTGAGAGCACCAGGGGACAGACTGCCACGATCAGCAGTGCGAGGGTGAGTCTCAAAGACCCATGAATTCAATTTAAAGTCCTGGCAAGTGAGCCAACTCCACGATCAGGCGATCGTGTGAAGCCCTGACTGGCAAGCGCTGTTGAGCGCTAGAGCCGCATGAAGCCGAGCGCTTTTTGGCGCCCAAAATCGAGAGCTCACCCCCGATGCGTGGGATTTGGCAAGTTGTCGCCGAGTGAGCGCGGGACCCAGAGAAGAAAGGTGGGAGCCCACCCCAACCTTACCTGAACCTGGCAGCTGTGGAGAGGGTGTGGAGACCTGGAGGGTGCTGCCCTTGAGACCGGCTGCCGGTGAGTCCTATCTGAATTGGCCCTGGTGAGAATGAGCAGTGAGGAAGTCTTGTGTGAACTGAGACTTCAGTGATAGCGGCCATCTTGAAGTCAGGCAGCCATAAGGACAGTTCCCTGTGGAAATTATAAGCAGCCATTTTGAAGTCAGGCAGCATTGAGAATTGCAAAACAAGCACTGGAAAAGGATAAACAAGCATTGGTAAAGACAAGAAAAGAAACACAACAAGCATTGTTCAATGTAAGTAAACAAAAGGAACAAGCTGTGGCAAATGGAACAGCTGCGGTGAACAAACATTGGCAAGTGCCAGACTATATCAGTGAACAAGCCTCGACGGATGCAAGCAAACAAGCACTGGCGAGTGCAAAAGATAAAGGGACACAACAGCATGCAAGCACAAATGATAAATAAGCACAAGTAAAGGCAACAGTGACATACAGAAAGCACGAGCAAATGCAAGAGGCTGAACAAGTAAACAAGCACCTGCAAAGAAAAGGGTGAAAACACGAGCAAACACAAGCCAGTACAAATCTCGAATGCAACAAACACAAGCACATGCAGATCCTAATGGAAGAAGCACGAGCAAAGGCAAGTACCAAAGTAAACGTCAGAACCACATGAAGACAAATAATTAAGAGTAGAAGAAGCGAAAGCGGGAATTCGCAGAGCCACGAGTCACGCATGGTGCAGCTGAATGGTGGCCATTTGACCTCAGGAGATCCAAGACTAACTCACTGAAACATACCGAGACAGTCGCGCCAGGGGCAGACAACATACAAGAGTCACCCGAGCGCAGCGAATCTTATCAAAACCAAAGGAAACGACCAAACAAAGACTATCGGCCGAGGGGGGGGGGGTCAGCAAAAGAAGGCAGGAAGAAAAGGGAACAGTCCTGTGACATTGTTATACACTTCACCATCATGTCGGTGAGAGAAGAAACACACACATCCAAACCCTGCATTGAAATACCACCCCCAGTGACGCAGACCAGCAATCAGAGTTTGAATCCCCAATGGAACAGGTGGCTGAAATCACTGGATGACTTTCTTGAAACAACCGGTAAGCGAAGAGATGAAAAATGTCTACTGTTGCTACTTCAGCTTGTAGGTCACGAAGGCCGACGCCTAATCAGAACATTTTCAGCAAAAGACACAGAGACATATGGAAAACTCAAAGAGACGCTACGCGCTCATTTCAACACAAAGGACGACGTCGCGGCCCGGCAGGAACCTGGAGAATCATTACCAAACTTCATAACTAGGCTACAAAGCCTAGTACAACGCTGCCATTTCAATACATTTACAGATGAGGAAGCAGTTCGATTCCGGGTGATTGAAGGTTGCTCAAAACCTGAAACAAAACGCAAGATCCTTCAAGGGCAGTTCTCGCTAAAAGAAATCATCAGGAGGGCTGACGTTGGAGAGCGGGTTAAAGCAAGACAATCAGCGAAAGAACTGCACCCGAATACAAGTCACGAACAGACGTCTATCATGTCTGTGGAGAAGGCCCAAGAAACAAACAAAACCAGAAAGAGGGAGGGCGAAGGCAGAATAGAGACAAGACCACGGAAGAAACCAAGTGACGTGAAACACCCTGGGTTAATAATACAAAAGGCGGTGAAGGATGGTTACGACAGCCTCACTGATACGTCTTCATTGAATCATTCAACAGACATTACAAACTACTCGGATGAAGCATCAAGTGGGACAGATCACACAAAGGAGACAGATGACAGTCTGCTCAATGGATATGTAGAAAGGATCAAATACAGACGAGTGGACAAGTCACGCCAACTCTGGACACCGGTATACGAACACACTCGAGCAACCCACTGCCCATCAAATGTCATAGACACTTCTGAAGAAACACTCAGCAGGAGGACACACTACACAAGTGGCACTGCCGTCAGTACAACCAACGAACGAGAAGAAGAAACAAATCACATAAGGCGTGGTAAGCCACTCAGGAACCGAAAAGGGATAGGCATATGCACTAAAGACATCCACGACAGTGAGAAAACTGGGAAGAGACAGTTAATGTCATGTGAGAGGGACAAAGACCAAATGCTCCACGACCAGACCAAAGAAATTAACGTGTGGCTAGAAAATAACCTATCCACAGCAATAACACAAAGCGACACCCCCCAAAAATGTCTCACAGATGACTCCGACTCCAGGAGCATGTCATCACAGACTACCAACTCAAGAAATGTATCAGTCAAAACAATCTCAAAGAAACGTTCTCAGAGGAAATCAGCAAAAGGCTCCTCCAACTCAGAAAGCATGTCTGTAAGGTCACTCCAGTCAACCAGCACCTCTCATGTCAATGACTCGGAATGTTTGATCACCCCACAATACAACACGTCATGTCAGTCACAATTATTTCAAGACATGAAGAATATCCCGGCACCCCTGAAGGGGTCAGCGAGGCTGACTCAACGCGCTTGCAGAAGGAAACCGGACATACGGGACAGCACCCACCGGGTGAGAAAGGACTACCCTACCACTCAGCAAGGAAGGCGAAATGGGCGGATAAGGGAGACACACACACATGCCCGGATGATCAAAGAGTCCACCGGTCCCAAATGCGAGTGGGAGTGGGTGAGACAAACCGGGTCAACGAATGAGTCCCGAGACCAAACCGAGCCACCCATGTCAGATAGTGCCTTACTGCCTGGTATGTGCGACTCGGAACAAGAGGACACTGCTGCCCCCGACCGGAAGGGTCAAAAGGAAGAAAGATCTCATGCAGATGTTCGGAAGAGAACCAAAACATCGTCCACTCTTGAAAAGGATCGAGCGTCAGTCGAACGAGGGCTACCAAGAAAAACAGATTGTCGCTATCGAACTGAGCCATCAACTGCCACCTCACAAAAGGCAACCACGATCGCGTCCGAATCTGTAAATGAGTGGATAACTCGGAAGATTATTGGAAACCGCAACGAATCTGAGAACCAGAGGATCGCACACAATGTCTCGCACTTTCAAAGACACAATCCCGCAGTCAAGGATACTCTTGTCAAGGCGGCTGACAGCTCAAACAATGCAGTGTCTCCAACAGACTATACCTTGCCAACGCCTGAGGAGCTGACTGAGTCTAAGCCTGGAACGGCAACGTGTCTATGACCCATGCGGACAATCCGCAGACCTGTGCGGCCAGTCAAGGAACTATAAACATGTGTGAAGTTAATTCTATTTTGTTAAGAAAGGGGGAGATGTAGTATCGTGTGCAGCAGTCTAGTGGTTAAGATAGACTCGTGGGAGGAGCAGGAGGGGGAGGAGCAGGAAACGGGGATGGAAAGTTTGTTACGAGTAGGACACAGATGAATAAAGACGTGTCATCTACTACTCCTGGCTCCTGTCCTATTTGGGGGGGGCATGACACCCAGTGACCAGGACATACATACCAACAAATATGCAGAGTGGAGAAGTAGGAGCTCTAAGAAGAGGTGAAAACACTACAAAGCCTCGTTAGCAAGCAAATGGTCTTTTAAAGACCTGTGAAGTACTCGGGTGCGGCTGTGTGTGTGCCCAAGAAGATGTCTCAACCCAGGCACACACACAACGGGGGGGGGCTGAAGCCTGTGAGCACAATGGGTGTTGCGCACCTGGCGAGAGGGCGCTCTTCAGGGCCCTCTCACTGGCAAATTTTGTCAGACCAGCCCTCATACTGCATGTATCGAGTGAGAACAGCAGGCGAACCTGACCACTACAAGTGGTGCTTGCTGGGGCTCTACCTTCATGAAAGCTTTGAAAAAAATTGCTAATATGGTGTATTTTACGATACATTTCTCATTATAGAACCTTGTCCAATCATTTAATAGATGGATGGAGACTGGAGATGTAGTTCCGTGGAATGAATGCATGGTTGGATGGGTGAGAAGTATGTCGTTCAATTAATTCATGAATAGATGATAATGAATAGAAACATTTAGCTACATGGTGTAAATGCCCTCAATGCTCACTGGGTGGGAACTCTGTGTTTCATTTTTAGCTCCTGCTTTAAAACACCACCCTCTAAAAACACTACTACCACCGATCCTTGTGAAACATGCATAGCCCGGATGTATTTAACCCAGTACGCTGATTTTGCACATCAAAGAATTAAACACAAAGCATTCAGCTTTCATCTGAAACTAGGGAGAGAAAGCCATAATCATTAGGGACTAAATAATACCATAAACACACCATAAAAAGAGGAAAACTTGTATCAATCCTGCTTCCACTTGACCACATTGTGTGATCCCAAGCAATTACCTCTTTCACAGCGCCTCCTTTCCTTCATCATCACTTGAAAGCACCTTTAAATAAATACTTCAGGGTGTGCGCTGCACAAAAGCAAAAGGACTGGTTCAGGAATTGCATAGTAATCACTTTTTGTACAAAACAAATTTACCAGGAGAGGTAAAACCCAGGCACTATTCCACCTACCAAAAGCAGGTGGAATATGTGTTCGATATTTGGCCAAAACATTGATAATGGGGAGAAAACATAGAAACAGGGGCAGTAATTCCACATCCTGCATGTTATTCCCCATTTCGGTCCAGCCACATGTAATAGCAACCAAATTGTGAGGGAATACACCAAATAAACTGTACTTTTATTTGTGGATTTACCACCGAAACATTACCATGTAACGCATAACAGTGCCTTTAAGGGTCTCCATACACCATCAACTTCCTCTTTATGCTTTTCATATGTTGTAATCTAAAGACTCTAAATTATCAATCCATAGGCCAAGTGCTTTTTGAAGTTTATTTTCAACCGATGTGAAATGTTTACAGCAAATAAATAAGTTGCTGTTGTGAAGTCCCTTGAAATCCAGGTAGCTGCGGCCAGATTATCATTGCATTGTATTGCCCTTGCGTCACGCATGGTGTTGCATGGGTTTGAGTCAAATTTACCAAGCAACGAAGACCACCTTGCCTGGCCCTGCGTTGCTTGGTAAATCTTGAATAAAGCAAGGCAGCTCAAGTCACTGCCTTGCTTTACTCTGCCTTGGGAAGGCGCTCTATGGGTGGAGTGT
Source organism: Lissotriton helveticus (assembly GCF_964261635.1). Classification (NCBI taxonomy): domain Eukaryota; kingdom Metazoa; phylum Chordata; class Amphibia; order Caudata; family Salamandridae; genus Lissotriton; species Lissotriton helveticus. The sequence continues at coordinate 969,919,582 of NC_136065.1, read as the reverse complement.
GGGTTTTCCCATGCAGCCACGCATGGATTTTGGTGAATTTCCAGATTTACCACAACTGGTAAACCTGGGAATGTATCAAAATGCTAGGAGGAGAAATATCTTTGTTTCTCCTCGTTACTTCCTCTTCCTATGTTTGCTGCATTTAAGGGCAGTAGTCGCCCGTCTGTCAATGAGGGCACACCACACTTGGTGTACCCCTCCAGGTCACAGGACATATCCAGGACCTTACTAATATCAAGAAACAGGCCTACGTCTGTGTCGACACGCTAAATTAGCATGATTCCATGGCCAAAATTAAACATGAGGAGACTAAAAACAGTCATTCGGGCACTCAGGACAGGGGACCACGATTGTAAACGATATGAGGACAATCTGTTCCAACAACAGGCACATTTGTGATAAGAAGCAAGGGGGGGCTTGGAAAATCTAGGAGTGCTTGTCGAAGGATTTCTGTATGTTGAGCTGGTGGGTGAGATGGACCTGTGAATCCTGTGACATTACAGGCTGGTTGTTCTACAGGGATTCAAGGGACAAGACAAGTGTTGGAAAGAAACAAAGAGTAATGGAGCGTGACTGATTCCGTGCTAATTTCGGGATGTTAAGGACACGCTGTACCCAATCTGTTAATTAATGAGACAACAGAGAAATATCTGCACCTTTATGAAGAAAGTGAAAATAATAGGGTTACTGTAAAATATGTCATTCGCACCTGTGCTAGTGCTTGTTTGAGAAATATATGCAGTGGGCAAGTGGAACTTTCCATGCAAGTCAAGTAGCGCCCACTCCACTGAACAGGATTTGACACTATACAGGCGAGTGCCACTGCAACCCAGGTAGCCTGAATTGACCTATAGGGGCATCAATAACATCAGAACAACTCAAAATTAAACATAAATAAATGGCTGTACCATTTTCTTTTATGTGAAAATAAGGCTCTGAACAGTCAGTCCTGGCAAGGCACATCCCCCTGTATATGAGTGATGAAACAACAACTTGCAACTTGTGGGGCATTAATGCGAATGGCGGTGGGGGTTACAATATCCTGCAACAATATCGTATCTACATGATCGAATGCAGCTATAATGTCAAAATGTGGCTGGAAATGGAGCATCATTGATGACAAATTCAAAGTAAACCACAGAACATGACCCAACAACACACACGATTAAAACACAACACGGCACAACAACAAAAAAACTTGCAACACAACATCCAAACTGTAGCAAAGCATCACATTACAATAATGCAGCACAAAAAAACAGCAGCTTACACAAAGGAAGGCCTGGCCACCACCACAATATTGCCCACAACAAAGTGCCGCCTTAACTTACCAATGAAGAGATGAAATAGCGTCGATCAAAAAGGTTTTGTAACCCAGCCCACCTTCTAATCCACTGAAAACATCCAGAGGGCTTTCCCACAGCCAGAAGCAGGAGTTAAAAATCTTTCTTTTCAATCCGGACCTTGTGTCTATTTATTGTGCAGGATTGATGCCGGCTTGTCCTGGTAAGATTGTATTTTTCTGCCTTCCCCTTCTCTGTGTTCTTTATAAGAACTTGGACAACTGCAGCCCGATATGCAATCGGCCGAGTCACACTAGCTGAGGAAATTAGGTAATATTGTTCAGAGAGGCAGGCTTGAGGCGGCGGGCCGGGCAGGACAAGGCTAGCCAGCCAGGGGCTCGGGGGGCTAGGAACAAATTCATTCATATTATTTATGGCCGGTGACGGATGTAGGGGAGTAGGGACCGTTACAACTGGGGCCTACCGGTAAGTAATGGGCACACACAATGATGGACACTACACTTGGATTACTCTGTTGGACCGGAAGCCCCGAGCAACTTCCATCCGTTTATTTATAGCCTTCTGGCCAGGCCTGGCCAGAAGGTGATACATAGTGTGATAGTGTTTCCGGGTCTCGGCCGAGACCCGCGAAACAGTAGAGCGTCACATCCCTTCCCACCTTGGTATTTGTTTTTCTTTCTTTTAGAATAGTCTTGGTGAGTCAACATGCAAAGTCGGCCAACCTCTGGCTGGGCCGGGGGTTTGGTCGAAGGTTGTGAAAACTTCGCCCCCTGGCTGGCAAAGGTTCAACTTCTCTCCTCACTGGAGATGGCGGTGTGCTGATGGATTCACCACTCTCAAACGGTTCACCAATACTGTCAGATTGGTCAGCAACTTCAGTACTGGGCTCATCGCAAGCTGGAGTGGTTTCAGGCACAGATGGAATACGTTTTAACCACGATACATTCCTGGTGATTTCTTCCCCACTCTTCTGTGCCATTACCGCCGTGCCTTTCGTTGCTTTGACTCTCCACGGTTCAACTTCATAGGGAGTGCGAAACTTTCCTCCAGGTCTGCGCGTTCGCCCTAACACCATATCTCCAGGGATCAATTCCTTGTCTCGTGCTCGCCTCTTCTTGCTTGCTCTCTCGTTCGTCCATCTCCTCCTCTCTTGGGCGGCGGCCGGTGCATATGGTTCAGGCATCCAGTTTTCTGCTGTAGGCAATAAGTCATGACGGGGTCCTGCAAACATCAACGACCACGGGGATCTCTGAATGGTGCTATGGGGAGTGCTTCTATACTCCCTCAGAAAAAGTTGCAATGCTGTCTCTGGATGTTTCCCTTCTACCATTGCTATTCTCAGGGTTATATTGACAGTCCTCATGAATCTTTCTGCTTCCCCATTGGCTTGAGGCCATTGGGGTGTGATTCGACGGTGCTTTATCCCTAACTTTTGCAAGAATTCTTTAAAGTCGTTTCCTTGAAACGGTGGGCCATTGTCCGTTTTGAGCACCTGGGGGATACCAAACATTGCAAATATTTTGCTGAGGATCGGCTGGACATTTATGAAACTGGTGGATGGTGCTACCTCAACTACAGGGTATTTAGTGTAACTGTCCAAAAGCACCATAGTCACTCGCCCGTCAGGAAAACTACCAAAATCCAAGCTGACCCAGGTCCAGGGTGCTGGAGATGGCTCCTCCGTTATGACAGGTGCAGGGGTATCCGGCAAACTGGTCAACTGGCATGCTCGACAGTTTCTTACTACATTGTCCACCTTTTCATCCATGTCAGGAAACCACACCTTTTCCCTCATTCTGGCTTTCATCCTTCTCGTGCCTTGGTGTCCTTCATGAGCCAGTGAGGTCGCTCGATTCTGGAGAGTGTACGGAATCAATACACGTGACCCCCGAAGGATGAGTCCATTGTTTGCCCTACTGAGTTCATTGTGTACCCTGCAGAACTGAGACAGATGAATGCGGTCTGCTTCCTTCCAGTCACTCACATTACGCAGGAATTTTCCCATGATCCAGTGTCCATTGCTGTCTTTACTCTTGTCACGACGACATCATGGTCATACTGAGCTACAATATCTTCCGCTGCCATTGCTTGGGGACATGACAGTTGTGACACCATGTCTACAAATTCTTCGGTCCGTAGTTCTTGGTCTGGAGTCTCACTCGCTTCCACCGGGGGATGTCGTGACAGAAAGTCCGCCGGGTTCTTTGCTCCAGGTCTGTAGACTAGATCCATTTGGTAATGTTGGACCTGAATTGCCCATCGCTCAATTCTCGGCGGCGGGTGTGGTGCTGTACCCTTAAACGAAGGTATCAACGGCTGATGGTCTGTGATCATCCTGAAAGGCTGTCCGGTGATATATAGGTGGAAATGATTGCAGGCCCACTTCACTGCCAAAGCCTCTCTCTCGATCTGTGAATACCTTGCCTCCGTCGCTGTGAGGGCCTTGCTTGCAAGTGCCAGGGGAACCCACACACCAGGCTCTGATTCTTGTGTCAACAGCGCGCCCAAACCAACAGGACTGGCGTCCACCAATATTTCAGTCTGTCTTGCCGTATCAAAATATGCCATCGTGGTGCTGTCTAACAACGCTGCCTTCACTTTGTTAAACGCCTCGGCTTCTGGTTGAGACCATCTCCAGGGGGTTTCTTTTCTTGTCAGATTCCGCAGAGGTTCGGCTATGATAGCAAGATGCGAGATGAACCGGGCACAATATTGCGCCATGCCCATAAAGCTTCTCACCTACGACGCGGTGGTTGGGGCTGGAGCACACTTGATGGCGTTTGACTTCCGAGGATCTACCTTGACTCCTTCCGAGTCAAAGACATATCCGAAAAACTCTATGGACTGTTTGAAAAACTGACACTTGTCCTTGTGCAGCGTGACTCCAAACTCAGCTAGTCTTCGGAGCGTAGCTTTTAGCCTCCTATGGTGTTCTTCGCTAGTCTTGGCGTGGATGAGTATGTCATCACTGACATTCAGTACCCCACTCAACCCAGACAGGATCTCTTTAATGGCGTTCTGAAAAATTTCGGCCGCAGATGTTATGCCAAAATTGAGTCTTTTATATCTCCTCAGTCCTAAGTGCGTCGAAAACGTTGTGATATAAGGGCTCTCTTCTGCTAGCTTTAGTTGATGGTATCCTGCATTTAAGTCTAACTTGGAGAACCATTGTGCTCCGTTGAGGTCCGTTAGTATGTCATCTACTGTGGGCGTGAGATGCCTCTCCCTCTTGATCGCTTTATTGGGCATCCTCATGTCAATGCATATGCGGATCTTGCCAGGCTGCCGGGGTTTCTCTGCGATCACCATTGGCGATACCCACGGTGCCGGTCCTGTTACTTTTTCTATCACTCCCTGCTCTTCCAGCGTTAGTAATTCTCGTTCCACTGCCGACCTCAGATGAAATGGAATTCTCCTATGCCTCAACGCTATCAGTTGTATCGCCTTGTCAATGTGTAGTTTGACTGGTGGCCTCTTGATGGTCCCTAGGCCTTGAAACAGTGATGGGAATAATTGAAGGATTTCCTCCGTGTGTAGCGCTTTAACGGCATTAGCGAAAGCAATTAGCTTAAGGTCCTCAGCCGTATGACTGCCGACCAACAAGTCTGCCGCTTTGTCAATCATATGAAAAGTGGTCGTCAGCTCTTGATCTTCGGTTTTCACTTGCACAGTCATTTTCCCTAACGGCCTTTTGCTGCCATATGTGAGAATACGAGCTTTCGATGGTACCAGTTGTGGTCTTGGCTGCAGCGCCTTGTAATGTTGAATGCCCATCACTTTGATCGTGGCTCCAGTGTCTATAACCCCTGTTACAGTCGATCCATCGATTTGAATCTGACACTTTGGCTGTGGTCTTCGCCTCCTTTTGAGTTCACTCACGAATGATACGTAGTAGCACTCTTCCTCATCTTCCATCGACGAGTCATCTAGCCGCTGTGGGTAGCGTGATGGTGTTCTACTCCCACTCGACGGGTGTGCATCACGAACCTCTTCTAGGGCAAGTTGTCTGACTGCTTTAGACGGTGCTTTCTTCCTGGCGGTTCCTTGTCCTCTAAAGTTTCCTCTTGCACCACCCCTGCAGACGCTGGCGAAGTGGTTAAATCCTCTGCATTTGTCGCACGTTTTGCCACGTGCAGGGCAGACATCTTGGTTGTGTTCTTCATATCCGCAGGAGCCACATTGCGCACGCCGCTGTGTCCTGGTCGGCCATCTTCCTCTTCCTCCGCAACTGCTGCTCCGTATGGCATCCACCCTTTCTGTCTTCACTGTTACTTCAGCGCTTGTTGAAGGGTTGATGGCGGCCTCCATCGCCGTGGCTCGTGCATCCGACAGCTCATGAGACCTGGCTAACATTAATATTTCATCCAATGTTATGCGGGGTTGCCTTAGTATCAGCGTCCTTAGGTGTTTATTCTTGCATCCTTGAATCAGCTGCGCTGTTACCTCCTTCGTTTGATCATCGTCCGGACACGTGCTTATCAGCTCTCTCAGTCTTGCATGAAAGGCATCCATCATTTCTCCTTCCCTTTGTCTGGACTGTCTGAATTTGAACCTTTCAAAATGGGGGTTCAATTGCAGATCAAAGTGTGCATTTAGTGCCTGAACAGCAGCATTATAGTCCGTAGATGCTCCAGTGTTCGGTAGGTGTGAGAATAATTTGTAGAGTTCATCACCCCCAAAATGCAATAGCAAGGATCTTTTTACCTCATTGTCCTTTTCCCTCGTTGCCATGAAGTAGTTATTTAACCGACTCAGCCACACTGCCCACCTTGGCGCCGCTGTGCCTGGGTCAGCTAGCGCACTAAATGGTGGTATCGGGTTGATTTGGGAATGTGGCGACGGTTGGATTACTGGACCTACTGCTTGTTGTCCTGCCAGCCCTGCTCCCTGTGCCGGGGCTGCTGCCTGCTGGGCCCCTCCTGTAGCTGCGGCGTCTTGCACAACTGACATTGCTGCAAATAGTTAGGCTTGCTCTTGTGCTCCATGTGTCCGGTCTGGTGCTTGATGTGTGGCCGTCTTTGTTATGTAGCCAATCCTTCCCTGTTGGCTTTGCTCGTGTTTTTTTGTGTCCTGTGTTTATGCCACCTGGTGTCTTCCCCTTATCTCCCTTTTTGTTGTCTGATTCAAAACTCTTTCTTTTTTTTTCTATTGAATGTGCCAATGCTTGATGGTGTGCACACTCGACAATGTCATCACCCCTCCTCACGCTATTATCATTCACATCGCAGGTGCGGGGACTCTCAGTTCTCCTGCGCAGATCACACTCCTCATTTGAAAAGACCGAGGCTTCTTCGCGCGTCTCCGACGCTGGGGCAGGCTTCACAAACACTGCGCATGCGCGCACCACTCCAGGCGCCAGCCGGGGCCCTCGTGCTGCGCCGCCGATCAATGCCGTGTCCCTCACCGCAGAGGCGTCGCCGCACACCGGCCTCCACGCAGCTCCACTCACGCTGCTTTCCGGTGCAATCGCGGACAGCGGTACCTTCTTCTCCAGCCTTCCCACCACCACGACGGAGCACGCCCGCCTTGGGCTGTGGTCACGCCGACACCGCCAATCAGGGATCATCCTACTCCTCAGCGAGGGTTCTTCCACCGTCTTCACCACCCTCGTCGCCAGTGTAGGGGAGTAGGGACCGTTACAACTGGGGCCTACCGGTAAGTAATGGGCACACACAATGATGGACACTACACTTGGATTACTCTGTTGGACCGGAAGCCCCGAGCAACTTCCATCCGTTTATTTATAGCCTTCTGGCCATGCCTGGCCAGAAGGTGATACATAGTGTGATAGTGTTTCCGGGTCTCGGCCGAGACCCGCGAAACACTAGAGCGTCACAACGGACTTCGGTCTTCGGACAGTCCTCCATAGTAGGAGCGTGGCTGGGTCCACACCTCAGTCATTTAAATTGCGCGCGTGCGCTCAATGCGAATGTCATCATCATGGCCAATGTAATCAGGGCATTCCTCACCTCACCAGCCCTGCCCGCCCCCACCATGAAGATTGCGCAAACGCGTCGGCGAAAGAACTGCGCGCCGCGCGTCTTCACCCTGACCCACCATTAAGAGCCTCAGAGACAGCCCCGGCCCGGCCCGCACCCATTTAAATTAGGTTCAGAGGCCCGTCTGGGGGCCCGCGTGCCGCGCTGCCATGTACGCAGAAGGTGTTGCGCACCACCATTTCATTCATGAAGAGCACGGGGCCGCGGGCGTTGCGTGCGCATGCGCACCATTGATTTATTCATGATAAGTAATGGGGCCCCCCCAGCAGCGCCTCCCCCCCCCCGCAACGCAGGGGTTGCGGGGACCAGTGTTACGTCCCTGGGGATTGCCTAGAACTTGACCGGTCCAATCAGGAGAGCTTTTACTGCATAGGTGACTCCTGGCATTGTTCTTTGGCAGTGTGCTTTCTATGGGTATTTTTCTGACCAGGAACACGCTGGGCTTTTCCTCCTCAGCAGTCTCTTGCAGGTTCATGCAGACTCCTTCTCTCGTCAAGCAAGTAGGCAGGCGGTTTTCTAGGTATAAAGCAAACCTTCAGATTCTCCAGCAGAAGTACAAGACTTCAGGAGATGTCCTCTCACTCCCAGGGGACTGGCTATCAGTCAGCCATGGTCACACAGCACTCCTTTAAGTACCCTGCAAATCACTCATTTCCTTGGTTGCTAAGAACTTGGAACTGGAACAAAGTGGGTGGTTTAGGTCCCACATTCATACATATTTTCTAAATAGGAATGTGGTTCCAGTGTCTCAAACCCGAGATTTTCCAGATTTGGTTGGCTCTCTTTTAGGTGGCCTTCTCAGACTACTCTCCAGGCAATTTGTGTGAAGAGGTGCTTTTATAAGCAGGTAACACTGGAAATGTTTTTATACTAGAGAACAAACAACATGGGTAAACTAAAGTGTGAGGTTTGGTGTACCTGGCCTCTCTGATGTAGTAAATTGAGATGTCTTACTGGGAATTGTCCTTATGTTGACAACAGAATTTTCAGTCCTACCTTTCACCCCACCATCCACCAAATGGCAGGGCTCAGGAAGAACTAATCAGCAGTTCTTGCTAATAAAGTCTTCATTTGATTGCGAGTCCCAGCAGTCTCTGCGGCGCTCTATTGGCCGCACCTGGTGACTCTTCCCGCCCCCGCCTCCCAGGTCCTTATCACGACTCGCGGCCCCCGCTTCGCGGGAGCCGCTCGTAGTCGCGGACTTTGAAGGTCCCAGCGGTTTCTGTGCACGCCTGGGGATCTTGCCACCATACCCTGCCTACCTGGAATTTGGAGCTGACTTTAGGGGCTGATTGCTGCGAGGTGGTTGACGGAGCGGGACTGCGAGTCCCAGCAGTCTCTGCGGCGCTCTATTGGCCGCACCTGGTGACTCTTCCCGCCCCGCCTCCCAGGTCCTTATCACGACTCGCGGCCCCCCTTCGCGGGAGCCGCTCGTAGTCGCGGACTTTGAATGTCCCTGCGGTTTCTGTGCACGCTTGGGGATCTTGCCACCATACCCTGCCTACCTGGAATTTGGCGATACAAAAGGGGGTGGTAATGGACGGAGCATCTGAACCAATCAAACACTCACACCCAGTCAAAAGATCTGGGTTTAATCCATCACCGTTCTTTAGCCCACTCTGCCACCCCAGTTCAGACATGGCTATATGCAAATCAGTCTGACCCTGTGCCTCATGGGAACAGTCCAGCCCGAACTGCCAAGCCATGCCTTCCCTGGACCGGAAACAAGCTTCTGAGTACCGGTTTCTGGCATTACAGCCGTCTTCAGCCCGGCTTGCTTGAATCCAGTGGCAAAGTGAGCAAGGGACTCACGTCTGAGCATACCCTGCCACACTTATGGCGGCCAAAAGCGATACAAAAGGGGGTGGTAATGGACGGAGCATCTGAACCAATCAAACACTCACACCCAGTCAAAAGATCTGGGTTTAATCCATCACCGTTCTTTAGCCCACTCTGCCACCCCAGTTCATTCATGGCTATATGCAAATCAGTCTGACCCTGTGCCTCATGGGAACAGTCCAGCCCGAACTGCCAAGCCATGCCTTCCCTGGACCGGAAACAAGCTTCTGAGGACCGGTTTCTGGCATTACAGCCGTCTTCAGCCCGGCTTGCTTGAATCCAGTGGCAAAGTGAGCAAGGGACTCACGTCTGAGCATACCCTGCCACACTTATGGCGGCCAAAAGCTTTAGAAATGGGGGTGGTAATGGACGGAGCATCTGAACCAATCAAACACTCACACCCAGTCAAAAGATCTGGGTTTAATCCATCACCGTTCTTTAGCCCACTCTGCCACCCCAGTTCAGACATGGCTATATGCAAATCAGTCTGACCCTGTGCCGCATGGGAACAGTCCAGCCCGAACTGCCAAGCCATGCCTTCCCTGGACCGGAAACAAGCTTCCGAGGACAGGTTTATGGCATTACAGCCGTCTTCAGCCCAGCTTGCTTGAATCCAGTGGCAAAGTGAGCAAGGGACTCACGTCTGAGCATACCCTGCCACACTTATGGCGGCCAAAAGCGATACAAAAGGGGGTGGTAATGGGGGTGGTAATGGACGGAGCATCATGCTCCGTCCATTACCACCCCCTTTTGTATCGCTTCTTTTGTTAAACCGGGCATGTATTAACTAATTTATCCTTTAAGTTTGGAGCCCTTCTAAAGGCAAATCTGTTGGGTGGCATTTTCTTCCCCCCAGTATCAAACAGTGACCAATGCTTCCATATTGTCTGTCTAATTTTAGTGGACGGAGGATCAAAAGTTGTTACTACCGGTGCACACTGGTCTTTTTGTTTATCCACCCTCTCCAGTAGTGCTTCACGGGTCTATTGAGAGTGCGCTTACATGCTCTCTTAACCATATTGTTGGGATAATCTCTATTTTTTAGTTTCACTACTAAGTCTTCAGATTGCTCCGTCGAGGAGCAGTTCCTGCGATATCACAAGAACTGCCCCACTGGCAAATTATCACTGAGTGCCCTAGGATGGAATGATCGGTAATGCAGCAAAGAGTTTCGATCAGTAGGCATCTGATGTACGGCCGTCAGCAACCCATTACTCTCTGCTGTGATGTCTACATCCAGGTATACAGCAGAGTCTTTACTCACGCTCCAAGTGAACCGAAGACATTCATCTTGTGCATTGAGCAAGGATAAAAATTCCAAGAGCTTGTCCTCTGTCCCTGTACATTTGTAGAGGACAAAAATTCCAAGAGCTTGTCCTCTGATCCTGTACATATATAGAGGACATCATCGATGAACCTCTTCCAAAAAGAACTATTCTCCTGGAAGGGGTTGGAGCATGATACACCACATTCTCTTCGAACTGGCCCACATAAATGCAGGCCAGACTCTGTGCAAATATGATATTCCTGACACTTGGAGATATTTCTGGTCCTTATATGCAAAGAAATTTCTAGTTAAAGCTAGTTAGACACATTGCAGTACAAACATTTGGGGGACATCATAGAACCATTCCAATGCCCCAAGAGCATTCGCTGCTGCCACCAGCGTGGCATCTCGGGGTATGCTGGTACATAAAGATTCAATGTCAATCGTTACCAGCAATTGTGTTGATGGATCATATTTTACTGTCTCCAGGATGTAAAAAAACATCAGTAGTATCCTGCACAAATGATGGTTAGGTAATCACAGACTCCCTCAGGAAAAAATCATCTGCAAACTGGGACAATGGCACCAGTACTGATTGAATCCCCGAGACAATCAGGCGGCCAATTGGAGGACCCTGGGCTTTATGAATCTTCGGCAAGATGTAAAACGCCAGCATTCTAGGTCTTACATGCACAAGGAAGTCAGCCTCCTTGTAAGTTATCCACTTTTTCTCCTTAGCATCAGCCACCAGGGCTCCGATAGTCTCTTAAAGTTGAGATGTCGGTCACGTGCCAGTGGTTGGTAGTTGGTACGTAACACAAGACGCCTCAGGACTCCTTACCACCATCCGGTCAGTCCTATTCATATTACAAGGGTGAGATGTTGCATGTAGCTCTTCCAAAGCCTCAATATCCTGAAATACTTGTTGCTCGAACACGGAAACCTCCAGGCCTATTGATGAACTGGGAGGACAGAAACGTGATGGGCGGTGTAAATTGGTAGAGAATACTGATGGTACTTGGACCTCTTGGTTTGCAAAAAATCTGTTAATCTTAATCTTTCTCATTAGTTCAAACAACTCAGTTCTACATTTAACGATGTCATGCTTTGGTGTCGGGACAAACCCCAGGCCCTTATTCAAAACTCCTCTACGGAAAGTGAGTAGTTGGAAATATTTACTACTATGTCCCCAGTGTTTCTTTCTGGAATATGCCCTACATGTTGTCCAGTATTCACAGGGTTGATTGCTGCAGTGTCCTGCCTCTGCTGCGCGTTATACGGGTGAGTATGCCTGCTATGTTTGTTGTTGGTTGGGTCTCCACCTGCCTCTTCCCCTTTGCACACTTCCTGCCCTGTTGCCTATCTGACCCTGGCAAAAAAAAGATCTTAAAAGTGCCCCTACATCTTCACTGGCTCTATTCTGTGGGGTAAACCTAACCCTATTCTGATTAGATGTAGAAGATTGTTCGCCTAAATCCTCCTCCTCACTGCTTGTATTATCGAATGTTCAATTGTAGGGAGTTCTTCTTGCCTGTCTGCGTCCCCTTCTCTGAAATTACTGGGTCTGTTGCTGTTCTAGGGCCTGGTAATACTTATCCTCAACATATGGAAATGGCCACTCGTGTGAAAACCGGTCTAGATTTCTTTTAAGACCTTTAATTTTTTGGTTTACCATGTATGTTTTAAAATCCGCCAGATCATTGTATACAATCTAAATGCTCCTTAACATCAGTGATCGTTGTGTCACCCTTAATCGCTTCCTCTAACTCATGGATCTCTTTCAACAACTCTTCAGTGAGCCTCTTAGCTGTATTTATAATTAGAATTAACCAGTCCCGAGTGTACTCATTAGCTATATAGCTCCAGTCCACTTGGAACTGTTTATCTTCCAGGAAGATTTTTGGTTCTATCCTCATGAGCAAACTTGGTTTAGCCGAACCTGCCAGAAGGTACTCTGTCATTAAAGCCCCGTGCAGCGCTACACAAATCTGGTGTTTCTCGGCATTGGTTTATTTATCCCACTCTTCCCTTACTGTTGTGTTGCTAGCCAGTGGGGTCTCTGGAAATAGTGAGGGGCCAGGCAAAATTAGAGCTATCTGTTCATCAGTGAAGGCTAGGCAGTTTTTGTCTCTGTCAAACCAAGAGCAGTTACTTCGGTGCTGATTTCAATGCACTTTCTAGCACTCACAGTAACTCTAGATGTTCCCTATCAAAGGGTTCCTGTTGTTTATGATCAGCACTATCCACCAACAATTTATTTTTATTATGCTCTCACGTATGAGCCACCATACAAAAATTACATCCACACAGGGCAACAGTGGATTTCAGATGGAGGCTGACATGTGCAGTCGGTAAGGTGGAACGCGACCATTTGGCGCAGGTTCCTTCACTGAAGGTGGTTGCAGGCACGCGGGACAACAGCAACCACTCGGTAAATACATGAGTGGATGGAGGGGCTTTGAAATTTTATTGTATATAGGGTTGTTCATGATTGGCACATTCTTCTTTTTTATCTTATCAATAAGGACAGATTGTGTGTGAAAAAGGACTGAGGTGTATATTGGTTCCCCAGCAGCCCTGACGAAGTTGCCTAGACTGGCAACAAAACATGTTGGCCTTTTGTGAGAGTAAGTGGCCATATACATGCCTGTCTTTTAACCTGATGACACTCACAACATTTAATAAAGAACGTCTTGTATGTGAGTGGTACCTCATTTTTAACTTGTGAGAACCTTGTTCTCTTTGCACGGTTGGGGACGACTAAGCACTGAGGGAGTTACATAGTCTCAGTGTTGTCTGTCACACACTTTTTTATGTTGTTTGATTTCTCACCTCTGTGGAATTCTAGTACACACCTTCTTTTCTTTTTGAGGCCAAGAAAGCAACCGATGATAATGTGGGCATACTGGCGAGTACCATCCAGCAGCTCTGTGGGTTTGCGTACATGAGGTGCTTTCTGGCCTTTTCTCACATTTTTTTTTAATGTTTTGAGGTTTGGCATACACATTGATGTGATGGTTTTAAACCACTGTGGTATGTGTATTTGATGTGGTAATTGACAGTTCTCTTTAAATTGAGCAGCAAGGACTAATCAGTCAATGGACATTTAGAATGGACTGGTCTGGGAAGTTAAAAATGATAATAACTCCCTGTAGTTTCAAAGAATATGAGACTGCCTGCTCAAGAAGGGAACTGCCCCATCCCTTCTCACTGTGCAAGGGGAAGGAGGGTTTCGCTCCACTGATAAGAACCCAGGGGCCAAGATGTGGGGAGAAACTCCAAATAGTCCTCCCAAACAGGCAGACATTATTGCAACATGAAAGGAAAACGTCCTGTTAATCATGAAACTAGGGCAGGAGATGTGGGAGCATGTGCCTGCTGATAAATGTTACTTGCGAGAATTAATAATACCTGTCTGTTCTTTGTTCTTTTATATCACAGCATGGTGTGTATGTGCTCTGCTTGCGCTCCCTAGAGTGTGTTTGCTCATGTTCAAGTGGGGCCGGGAGCCCCTTACTCTGAAGTGGCCAGCCGACAGTGCAGACTAACATCATTGCTGACTAGACATGACAACGTGTGGTCCTATCTTGCACAAACAGTCCTCAACAGGTCGTACTTTTGTATGAAAAACATGAATAGCACCATGGAGATTATTTCCATGTGCCTAGTAGCTATACCTACCCTATCAATGTACTTCTGCAGTCTATAAAGTCACAAATGAGGACGGGCAGTGGAGGAAAATAATGCGAGAACTCACCTGTCAGCTTATGAGTTTTGCCAATTTCGTCCGAAAACTACTGATGATACTTGGAATAATCTAACACAAGTGAAAACATACAATGCCACTGAAGGCGACATTTGTTATAATCTGACCTGCGACCCAATTAACATTGATAAATGTGCTCAAATATGACCTGAACGAACTGAATCACAAAGGACATGGGAACAACAAATTTTATGCAGAAATCGAAATGAGTACATGTAAAAATATTCATACCAATATGACATGTAAAAATGTAGTACCTGCTGCCAGTCATTTCAGCCATGTTAAATTGCCTGTAGGGTGGTTGTTTTCTTGTGGTAATGTTACATATAGGTATATTCCAAACATATCACAGGTGGACCATGTGCCTCACTAGATTTGGCCTCATGATGTTCCCATTAAATCCAACAACACATGTCCCGAATACGAGATAAGGTGTTCAACTCAGTGAACATTGTGATACTGAAGTTCATTTATGATCTACATATGAATATTTCAGTTTTGCTGCTCCAGTAGTAAGAATTCCAGGCCTATCCAATTATAACTCTAGGGCTGTTAGTGAATTAGCATGCTTGATGGTGAAATATTATAATCATACATCAGTTGCTCTAGCAGAATTATTATTAGATGTGCAGGGGTTGATAAAGGCTATCTTACCAAACAGAGCCGCAATTGATTTTTTACTCTTGAAACATGATCACGGATGTTCAGATTTTGAGAGAATGAACTGAAAGATGAAAGCAGCACATTCCAAGTCAATTCAGTCCCACATGGAAGCTTTACACAAGTTAGCTAAAGATGTCAACAGAATCTGGAAAAAGAATGGTGGGATTGATTGTTTGGGTGGTTGCCGGATTTTGGTAAACTTCTCTCTGTTATAGGCAGAATAATATTAGTGTTAGAAATGGGATCCCTGGCTGGCCAGGGCTTGCGCCAAAGTCAGTCAGAGACCACCACTTCCACGTCAGGGCAAGGGAGTTACACGCCAAGATAACCCCTGCTCACCCTCTAGGTAACGTGGCGCGAGCAGCAAGGCTAAACTTGGAGGCGATGTGAGTTAAGTATTTGCGCACGCACCCCAGCAACAACACCCAAGGCCCACCACAAAGGAAACTCCACACAAGGTTATATGTAAAAATAGCCTTTATATTACACCAAAACACATTAGATAAAAACACACACTTTACAATGTGCCAACAGGCACGGGCAGAATTTACAGGGGATCTGTACAAGACAGGGCCACATGGACCACTGTCAGGAATCAGCACTTTTAGAACTTAGGATATAAAATGGAAAATCACTGTAGCACTAATTAGAACATACAGTACACAACCAGTAATTACTGGTAACCGGTAGTACCACCTACGCAACCCTAACCACCTTAGGAACTGGTCACGCAGGGAACTAGGACCTCACTAGCACCACCTGTACTAGCAAGAACAACCACCTAAGTATCACAATACCTGTAGGGGTATAAGCACATTACACATGATGCCTAAAAACATTCAGAGGTGCAGGAAAGGAACACATGATGCAGAACCTACATTCAGCGGTGGAAGGAAGGAAAACACATGATGCATAAACCACACATTCAGAGGTGTAAGGAACAAGGCACATGACGCATAAAAACACATTCAGAGGTGCATCAAAGAACACAATTGCGCAAAAATCACATTAGTCACCACCTGTGACTGTCCCTAGGCCAACTGGCCTCTCTAGGGCTAGGACGCCCTGTGTCCCAGTGTCAGGGGCCTAAACGTGGCAGCTGCCCACGAAGTGCTTGGCAGCTGGGGAGAAAAATTTGGGCCACCGCTGGAGCCTCGCAGGCTCTGGACAACTGACTGTCCCCTCTTGGAGCCTCGCTGGGCTCTAAACACAAAATGGCACTCAGAGAGCCTCTCTCCGGGCTCTAGAACACAAAATGCCCCGGTGTTGGAATCCCTCGTGGGGGGGGGACTCGAAATAAACGCATGGGCCCCTGAGCCTCTCTGGGCTCCTCAACAACAGAGGCCGCCTGAGCCTCTCGTGGGCTCGAAATACCAATGCCCTGTGCCCAGACGCCCCCCTCTCCTTTCATTGACTCACCGGGTCTGGCGGCGGTAGCGGGGTTCTCCCGATCCCTGGGAGCCCCGCCCGGCAGCGCCTCTATTCACCCGGTCCCCCATCTCGGGACCGGGACTCCGGGTGCAGCCTGGGCGCCTCGGTGGCTCCTCCTTCCTGGCGGCCCCGGGGCTCTCTCCAACTCATGGGAGCCCCGGGCCACGGGCGGACTCGGCTTCTCTTCTCCCGTCAGGCGGGCAGCATCTCCGGTCTCCCTCTGGGCACGGGAGACCGGCAAAGCAGGCAATGGCTTCCCCCAGGCAGGGGGAAGCGGAAGACACGTCCTCCCGGCCCCGCCCACAACCATGCGGCGGGCCGGACATCTTCTTCCGGTGTTTCCTCCGGGCTGCGGCAGTGATTTTCTCGGGTTAACGAGGGGTGGGCTCCCTCGCTAATTAAATAATAAAACCAAGCGGCAAGTGCCGGGTGGGCACCGGCTGTGGGCATAAAAGCGCTCCCTCAGCGCTAATGGGGAATAAAGCACTTTGAAGCGCTAGAAGGGCAATGAATCAGAGCTCCCAAGTGCGAATGGCAGGACACAGCGCTCCACAGCGCTAGGACAAAGAACAAGCGCTCCCAGGCGCTTAGGGAAGTCCACAGTCCAGCAAAGTCCTTCAGGGGTCCAGGACCTCAATAGTCCAGGACATAAGGTGGAGCACAGCAGCTCCCAGAAAAGGAAAGTCCATCAGGTATCCAGGGGCTTGGCAGGGCTCAGGGAGGCAAGCCTTCCCCTGAGCCCAAGCAGCAGCACGCCCCTGGCAGGATTCAAGTCAGAAACAAGAACATTTTCATGGGGCCACAGCCCCTCTTTTATACACTTTTTCCCTTTGTCTTCAGGTGCAGGGTGGGGGGAGAACCAGTCGCAGCTGGTTTTGGAGCACTGTGTTTACCTCAGCCACCCTTTCCATTCACCAGTCAGGCTAGGGTCATCAGTCGCACCACGGGGGGCGGAGCCAGCATTGTGTGGGGAAAAGCCCAGCCTTACTCAGGACACAGGTGCAGCCCCTCCCTCACATCAGCATGCTAATCTCTCCATTCACCACCGGGGCAGACCCACACAGACTCCTGGGGCCAGGCTCCCCAGCCAGCTTCAGCCAATCACGCGCCAGCATACTTACTGCACACGCAGGCACACGTCTAGAGGTGGCACTTCCACATTAGACATATTCATGCCGCATACATCATTTCGCAGCATTCAATCACACGAGTCCGCACATACCAGACTCAAGCCTGTACACCCCACGCATCAGGAACTACCAGGGACACATACATTCCCCATGCATTCCTATGGGAGGGCAGGCCTATCTCACCACATGCACTCAAAATGCGCATGCACTTTCCACTGGGACACAGTGAAAGTGCGCAGAACCCAAAAATCACCATCACCAGGTCACCATCAAAAGCAAAAACTTTAGGGGTGAACCTGCCAGA
Organism: Lissotriton helveticus; assembly: GCF_964261635.1. Lineage (NCBI taxonomy): Eukaryota > Metazoa > Chordata > Amphibia > Caudata > Salamandridae > Lissotriton > Lissotriton helveticus. The sequence continues at coordinate 969,901,879 of NC_136065.1, read as the reverse complement.
AGGGCCAAGTCCAACAATTAGTAATATGTATCTTGATATGTTGTATCCATTGTGTGCTAATCTCTTATCTATGCTTCAACCTTAAGCAGTTGATCTTAGATTGATATGTTATTAGAGCCAATGGTCAACAGGTGGAGTCCAAAGATATATTGACCATTGGCTCCATTTTGCATAACTGACTCAATTTTCTGTACTGACTCCATCTTGTGTAACAGACTCCATTTTCTGTACTCAAATGTAGCTACAAAGTGGGTAAGGGATGTTTTTGCTCTTCACTTGTTTTCCCTCACCGATCAGAGTGAACTAGAACATGTTGTGTGGGATGTACAGCTCTGTCTCAGAGTCAAAATACTGGGGCCTGGCCAGCTTCTGTCTTGACCCTGACACAAACCAGTATGGCCACCTCGGTTTGTGTATAAACAAAAGAAAGGAAGCGAGGTTTCTAGAACCTTTGCCTCAGATTGGAGCTCACTTGTGGGATAAACATACTGTTACAAGAAGAATCTTGATTTGAGTCCCGATCGCAAGTCTTGCCTGGCTGTCAATGGGCTCCCCAGCTTGAGTTGGCAAGGATGTTGAGTGAACGATCAGTGAGATGTTACTTTGTGTTTATAATTTCCAAGTTTCTCTATTCCATGTATATATGCTATATGTTATTCTGGGTTTGTGCCTACGTTTCTTGATATTTGGGAGTCATGAAACATGTGTGTGTCACTTTAAATGCACCTGCAGTGCATTTGCCTCCTCTCGGAAGTGCTGAGTTTAGGTGGGTCAAATTAGTAGCATAACACCCCCCCCGGGCTTTTCTTGCCATGTTGTTATGTACCCTCTGCACCCCATATAGGTGATTAACACAACTGCCCCCTCAGCCTAATTGCCTTGCTAGTAAGGACTGCTTTAAGTCACAGTTTTGCCTCTCATCTACAGAATCTCCCTCGGGATGATAAGGGGAGATGTACCGCAAGGTCACATCCAGATTTCCAATGGATTCTTTGTAAGCCCAAGAATTAAACACCGGGCCATGGTCAGAAAGAAGTGTGCCAATTGTGTATGTCCCGATGAAGGCTTGCAAATCCTTTATAACACTTTGAGCGTCCGCCCAACGCTGGGGCTAAACCCACAGGAATCTAGTACATGAATCTACTGCCACCAAGATGCACTTGTAAGCCCCGTCAGAGTGTAAGGGGCCACAGTGATCAAAATAAAAAGACACATGCAAGAGGTTTGTTTCAGATCAATAAAGGTGTTTGTAATGGACGTGCCACAGTGGAGTCCTTTATGTGCTGACAGATACCACATTTAAGGACTAAGTCTATGGTCTCTTCATGTAAGACTGGCCATCAATAGCACTTTTTTAGGGATATAACTGTAGCATTGATCCCTGCTTGTGCTGAACCCTGACCCTCGTGTGCAGCTATTATCAGCCCCAATATACGATCAGTGTTTGGTATTACTCTATCCCCCACTCCTGGAACTTGTGCATACAGAATATTTTGCACATCTAGTTTGTAGGAGTACTTGATTGGAAAGCCTTTCAGCTGGGCTGAGCTGTTGTGGATGGCATTGACAGCTATCATGATTGCTTTGTCTAGTCTTGTGCTTGAATGAGTAATTGCACCAACGGCAGCAGTGCATACTGTTGCCTTGGCGGCCTCATCAGTCATTGAATTCCCTTCAACATGAACACCAACATGTTGATGGCTCTATGTGTGAACAACATGAGCCTGTGGCAGGCTTTCTTTCAGCTTTGCCACCTGCTCCCAAAGCAACTTGTGCTTGGCGCAACTCTTGGAATCCCTAAATCCATTCTGGCCCCCATAATGTAAATGTTCATTGTAGGACTGTTTACAATAGTATGAATCACACACAGAGTGTGGTGAATTCATGATGCATATTCTATAATGCCAATTTCAGGGGATTTAGTTCCACCAGCTGTGCCGTACAGTTTCCTAGAGACTGAGTCTGTGTTTTTTTTGGAAAGGAACTTTCCTTCCTGCATGTGTCCATTTACAGTTGTGCATGCCGCAGAATATTGCTGTTTTATTCCTACGGCTGGCTTGGCAGATCCATTGGTATAAATGATACATTCATGTTGATCTAGAGGCATTATCTCATTCAGTAGAGGATATTCCTGTCCGTACTGCAGAAATGCTTGTCATGTAGGATCAAATCTGTAATCTACATATGTTACAGTCAGAAAGTTATCCCACTGAATCCATATTGGATGTAATGCTTTGGCATTTGGGATGCTTACTTTTGTAATGGCCTCCGAGGTTGGGACTGAGAGTCATGACAATTATGCATTGCCCCTGTACCAGCGCTGTCTCTCACTACAGCAGTTTGTACTGCCATCAGTATTTTTTCTATTGGTGCAAAACGCATTTCGCCGTTTGTGTAGAAATGTTATTTGTATGTAATAGGTGCTGTATCGTCTTCTTTGACAGTGATTTAGTTATACCGAGTTGGTCCAGCGACTATGCGGATCACCAGCTTAATTGAGTTGACCATCATGAGATTGCACACAAACAACTATGCCCAAATCAAAATGGGAAAGGAAGGTGGGTTATCAAACTGGATAGGGGTGAGTTGGGGAGTGAGGCAAGGGTGCGTTCTCGCACCAACACTTTTCACACTTTATATAAACTGCATGATTTCTACACTAATAGGCTCTAATGACGATCCACCTAAGCTTGCAAGCCAAGAGGTGCCTGCACTACTTTTTGCAGATGACACCTTGCTTATCTCGAGAACGCCGATGGGGGTCCAAAATTTAGTAGACAAGTTTGGGAGGGCCTGTACAGACCATGGACTGGAAATTAATACCAAAAAAATGAAGTTTATGATCTTTAACCGCCCCAAGCCTTTCAATTGCAACATAATACTTTGCTCAACCATACTAGAAGAGGTAAAACAGTTTGATTACCTTGGGCTGCGGTTCATAAACACACTATCATGGTCACTACAATTAGTGAAAAGTCAGTTATCACTGCTGCATGTGGGGATGGCTATAATTGAAAAGCTAAGGAAATCAATCTATAGACCATTGACCCACGTAATCCAAGTACACCAAGCTATGGGTCTACGGGCTGCAATCTATGACGCAAAACTATGGGGACACACTGAAGCAACCTCTATCGAGAAAATAGAGAACATTTTTATTAGAGCTGCCCTGGAGCTCCCACAAAATTCCTCACTGTTAGATCTGGGGGTCTCTAGTTGGCAGAGGTAGGTACCAATGTCCAAATAGGGACCCTTGCTTCTAGTCAGGATAAGGGGGATACACTTTTTAGGTAACCCCTGCTTCACCCCCGTGGCATCTTGGCATGAGCAGACAGGCTTATCAAAGGCAATGTGTATAGTATTTGTACCAACACTCACAGTAACACCGTGAAAACACCACAAATGGACCCCACACCAGTTTAGAAAAATAAAGTATCTTTATCTAAATTACACAAGAACAAAATGACAAAAATCCAACATGCACAGTTCAAGAATACATTTTTAAAAGAGTTCTACGGTTTGCATCAAAATAATCCACAGTTGCGTCACGTTTAGCCTAAAGTGCCGGTAGATGACACAAAAGTTCCAAGTCAAAGTTGCAGCGTTGAAAAACAAGCGATGCGTCACTCCTGAGACCCTGGGGAGGCGATGCGACAGCCCCGCTGCACGCAGCGTTGTGATACAACAAACCGGTCTGTATGGGGCGGGATGCAATACCTTGTATGGATTCCAGTGCGCAGGTTCAGTAGGAAGCGTCTCGCACAGGCACAATGTGACAATCTTCGGGACGGCGACGATCTCCGGTGCGGGGACGATGCGCGGTGCAGCGTTGATCTTCTCCTCTCACGGCCCCTCGATGCGTTGGCTCTGCGATGATGTTCGCAGCGACGTGATGCGGTCCGCAAGCAAGCAGTGCGACAATCTCACCCAGGGACGACAGGCTCTGCGATGATGCTCGCAGCAACAGGAATCTTCCCGCTCCGGGGCGATGCACTCCGCAAGTGAACTATGCGTCGGTTCGTGCAGCGGCAATAGGCGCTGCGACAATCTTCACAGCAACGGGAATTCTCTCGCACTGTCGTCGATGCGCTCTGCAAGTGAGAGATGTGTGAATATTGCAGCTCTTCTTCTTTTCTCCTTGTCCAGCTCCCCAAACAGCAGGCAACAACTTCCAGAGGCCCCACAATTGGACCAAGCGCTCTCGGAAGGGCAGAACTCACTCAGCAGAGTTCAGGGGGGAGCTGGGGGTGAAGTCCTTTTGTTCCTGCGACTTCCTAACAGGAGGCCAGCTCTCCTCAGGCCCTTGGAGATCTCTTCAAGCAAGGGGACACAGAAACAGCAAAGTCCTTTCCCTCTCCTTAGCAGCAAAGCAACTGCAGGTCATCTCACAAACACAGAGCAGGACAGTCCTTCCTCTTCAGTCTTCCAGCTTTCTCCTTGGCAGAGGTTCCTTCTTGATTCCTTTTTTTAAAGTCTGGTTAGCCCTTTTTATACCAATATTCTCTTTGTTCTCTGAGGGCAGAGAGGGTTTGGCTTGGTCAGAACCAATTCTGGTCAGTCCTGGAGCACTTTGTTTACTTTACTTCTTCTTTCCTTTGAGAGAGAGGGGCAGGGTCGTCAGCCACTCAGCCGGAGGTGGAGACAGCATTGTGGAAGGCATGCACTGCCCTATTCAGGCCAAGGTGCTATCCCCTCCCACCACTCAAGATGCAGATGGAGCTATTCAGCCCAGGGATGTCTCACTTAGCCTCTGGGAGCCACCCCAGCCCCTGTCACTCACAAATCAGACAGCCAATTCACAAACAGGCCAAGGCACACATAAAGGTCAGACAAGAAAACAGCCACTTTCTAAAAGAGCTGTTTTCAAACACAGGATTTAAAAACCATCCTTACCTAAAAGATGGGTTATTAAATTATGAGTTCAGGGATACCAGACTTTTTTTTCTATCTTGCTCCTACGGGAAGATATGCAGGTAAACATTATACACAGCATTCCCCATTATAGCCTATGGGCAAGATAGCCTTTCAATAGTGAAAAACGGAAATGGCTGTAATTCACTACCAGAGCATGTCACACACACGAGTACATGCTTTTCCTTTCACATACACTGCACCCTGCCCAGGGGGGTACCTAGGGCCTTCTATAGCGGTGTCCAATGTGTACAGAAAGGGAAGGGTTAGGCCTGGCCAGTGTGAGCACTGGTCAGGTCAGCATGGCAGTTAGCAACTGCATACAGGCACCGCGGTGGCAGGCCTGAGACACCATTTTAGGGCTACTTGTGTGGGTGGCACAATCAGTGCTGCAGGCCCACTAGTAGCATTTGAATCACCAGCCCTGGCACACTCAGTGCACTTTACTAGGGACTTCCGGGTAACTCATATATGCCAATCATGGATAACCTAACACAATAACAATTTACTTGGGGAGCACTTGCACTTAGACATTGATCAGCAGTGGCAAAGTGCCCAAAGCATCTAAACCAGCAAAAACGAAATCCAGCACAGCGTCAAAAATACAGAAGGTAGAGGCAAAAAGTCAGAGGAAACCACGCCAAAGATGCCAGGTCTAACACTCACTAACACCAATGCGCTTAGACCTGGGCATGAGGAGTGTTGCCCTGCAATTTATTTGCGACCTTTAATTTTCTGGATGAGCATATGGACAAATAAGTCCCCACTGCCAATTAAAGAAACTCTGCAAGAAATACTACTGCTGGATACAAAAGGATTTGTCCAATGGCTCAACCACATTAAGCAATGGTTGGGCAAGCTTGGTATGAGCGACCTATGGTTAACCCCTGGAAATATTTAAAAAAAACTCTGTAAACCTACTCAAAAAGAAATATTGGAGCCTAGTAGAGGACGCCTGGCTAAAAGTGAACAATGCAGGTGCATTAACAACTGCATTCTTAAACATAAAAGGCAAAATACAGCAAGAAGAATTCCTGGACAGAATCGAGCCACCACTCGCAAGATCGCTTTATTTAAAATTTCGATATGGCAGCATTAGACTCAACAGCTTCATTGGCTGCTGGAAGTGTGTCGACATCTCAACCAGTTGTCCTAGGTGTTGTTGAATCGGAAGTTCACTTATTGTTTTTCTGCCCCATGTATAGGCAAATAAGAAGGAACTGGCTAATCCCAATCTGTCAAATCCTGGCAGCCAACCGTTGAGCTATGATTGTGCTGTAGCTTTTCAAGATTCTGGCAGAATATATAGTCTTCAGCTTGTCCAGATATCTTCTCTATGCATATGTGGCTTGGAGTAGAGCATTAAAAACTACAGCACAACAAGGGTCAGGGTAAATATATTGTTGACTGTATAGATGACCAAATCTAGGTAAGGACGAGTAACACTTGATGGATTACAACACAGAGTAAAGTGAAATATTTCAGGTTCCTATTATATGCAGCATTCCAGACGTAATTCTTAGCATGTGATGACTCAACAATTATGGTGTTATCTTGTTCATGACGACCACACTGATGTTTTATGCATTTAGGAAGGGAACATTAATAATTCATTCACAAGTACATAAAACCTTAAGGTTAAAATTTATTTTCACCATGATTTTATTGTACATACTCTAATTTTTGAATGCAAAGGCACCAGGCACCAGGCACTTTACCAAAACCTCTGCAAGTCCCATGGCAATTACACACAGCCACACTATGGCCTGTATGGCCTGTAGCTTACACTAAGAAATAGATAGTATGGGTTCTCTTTACCATGATAGAGTGGTATGGACATGTGCCATCCACTGTCTGAAACCATGTTATTGGAGGAATACTTGTTGTGGAACATGCGCCCCCTCTCCTTTTTCCTATCATCTGCTTTGAAAATGTATTGCATAAATGTGTGTAAATAATGTGCTCTTCTGTTTTTTATAATGAAAATCGAATAAAGATATCTATGTGTCAATCACTGCCCATTCCTGGTCAGAAGCAGAGTCCTTGGAAGCATGGGCATGTTTAAATTTAAAAAGAAGGTAGCTGGAATTAAATATTTTTTTGTACTTGTAGTTTATCCTCTGGTTTAATGAAGTAGACCGGAGTGCGACGCATCTTCCTTTTTGGCTTGACTCTCTCTTCTGATCTTTACCCTGACCGTCCGTCTCTTTCTGCACACTTTTCAGAATTTTTCTGAAAGGAACAAGATGAACATGTATCCGTATCCTGACTCCTGTCAGGTTTTCAAATATTATCACTGTTTCACAGATTATATTTTCGTTCGCTGTGTTCCTGTTGAGGAGACCCACCCCATGATTATGTTTATTTTTTGTTTGGTATCCCATTTCTTTTCTGAAGAATTGGGTGCTAGCTTGCAGTTCTCAATCTCGGAATTACTCCTAACTATTGGTTTCCCGGGTTTGGCTCCCAGATTATCTCTGCTTAAAGAGGCGTATATTTCTTCAATAAGCTAACTTAATTCACTCTCCTGCTGTAAGTGAGTGAATTCCCTCATGTGTTGACGTATAGCCACCGCTGCTGCCTACCCTTATATGTTTCTCATCATAATCGTTGAAACTAGTGAGCATCTTTGCCCAAATTTAATTCCCAGATATAAGGCAGGCTCTGCCCTGTACTCATTCTGAATTTGTTTCAGTACTTCTGTTATGACTGCTATCGAAGAGGTACTATGTGTTCTAGTATATACGGTAACGAAGACTGTGGCCCCAGTGGTGCAATCTTCTTTTGGGGGAGCCATCCACATCGGCAAGCACACTGTCAATATTCTGTGTTATTCCTGCAGGCCTATATGGGGAAAAATTGCTTCAAGCTGTGCTGTTTTCTCTGCTATCCTGAACTGGATTTGATCCCGCTGGTGGGACCCTTTCCCATAACTGCATGTTCACATGGATACCACAGGTATTAGCCTGCAGTTGTGTAGCCTGAGGAGTCACCGTAGGTTCTACTGTCAATTTTCTCATTACATATTGTGTTAGATTTCTGTAACAGTTTTTTGAATCCCTGTAAAATGTGCACATCCCTGCTGGTTTCAAGACCGCATTATCTGGGTAGGGTGTATATGAAGTTAATACCAGCCATGTTGTTCATTCTCTGCTGAGTGGACAGAGCCTCGCGTACTCTGTGGTGTGGGCTAGGGCGCCTTTACACCAATTAATGTGCTGTTGGTAGGTTACTAGGACTTCTAAGTCTACGTATGGTAAATATTCTTCAGGTAGTTCATATTCAATATATTCATGAAATACCTTTGTGTGTGGATCTGCAGCGGGGGAATTTTACCATGAATGCTTTGAGTGCCTCGACCATGAAGGTAACTTCTCCTCCCATTGTTGGGAAGCCATGTTGTAATAATTGAATTGTAACTGCTTGTCTGCAATTTTTTTAAATATTCAGTCCCACTAACCTATTAACCTATCCCCACTGTTCACATTGTGTTTAGTCATTGTTAAAATACCAGTGCTATAACATATGTTTTTGTAGAGATATGACATGCACAATGTGGGAACTTCTAACCTTTCAAGCTTGATTTATTATTATTATTATTATTCTGAGTTTTGTATAGCGCCTGGTTACCAATAGGCATCCCAGCGCTTACCAGAACATAACACTACTAAGAAGATGCAGGGATTAAACGGAAAACAAAGAAGTTTTTAAAAGCTTACGGAAACGAAGAAGACTAGCTTCCGAGCGCAGATGTAAGGGCAATGAGTTCCACAAGGAAGCCACATTTATTGAGAACCTTCTGCCACCAGTTCTCGCCTTTTTCACCCTGCCAACCTTAACCAACAGCCAATACATAGGGTGTATCTAATCAGCTGAGGCAGATATGTTTCCCTTCCCAGTACAGATGTTTCAGGTTAGAATATGGTCAGGGTCTCTGAAAAAGCAGGACTGAACTACACAGATTTGACCATTAAATAAGTGCCTAATCAACGTTGGTAGCACAAGAAAGGAGATAGGTCCTTAGCGGGACTGAGGGAGGGCTGGACCCTATAATATTGACATACACAAAATTGCCCCCTTACTCAATGATTTAATATTTAGTATTTAAAGACTAAATAAACAAATTCGTTAAATCTAGTCCAGTATATTTATTTATACCTTTTTTTTAGAGAAACTATTTAAGAAGTTTTAAATGGCAAAGAAAGGATACACAATACAAAAGAATTACAAAAATTTGCTACACAATTGAATTATACAAAAAGAAAACATGAAGTATTACATCCAACATACAATACACATAGCAGTGTCACAGTTTTGTGATATATTCAACCATTTCATAATCAGAAAGAATTATTTTCATGAAAAGAGCCAATTCAGTTGTAAGAGCATAAAAGCATGTAGCAGTTTTATTTTGAAACACACTAAATGTTGTAGTTAGCTCTTGCTCGATAAGCCGACGCGTTTCAAGTTCGGGCCACGAATGTCCAAACTATCATCAGGGCTCTGTTATTTCTCTGTATATTTCTATGAGGTTGACCTGTCGTGGTTTTTATTCATGGACACAGTCCTTATTTCAGGTATCAACAGGGGACAGTGTTCATCAATCGATTGCTGTTCGTTAGTGGTCACTAACGAACAGCAATCGATTGATGAACACTGTCTGTATGCGGAAGAAACAAACCGCTCTTAAAGAGATTTACGGATTAGTAATCGGAACGCACTAAGAGTAAAGAGAAAGGCGTTTCCGACGTTCTGCAGCCCCGGCTGGGGCCGTGGCTTGGGGGCGTGAGGCGGCACCCTGTTTATTAAATCTACAGGTACACGTGAAATCTTTGAAGAAAAGACAACGTTTTTCCCCACACCGGTGCTCCCTACAGGATTGAAGAAAAGACATCCCTCCGCCCCTCCTTATATTGCAAGATCGTTTTTATTAAGATTATTTTTTGTGAAAGTGTCCCCTGTTGATACCTGAAATAAGCACTGTGTCCATGAATAAAAACCACGACAGGTCAACCTCATAGAAATATACAGAGAAATAACAGAGCCCTGATGATAGTTTGGACATTCGTGGCCCGAACTTGAAACGCGTCGGCTTATCGAGCAAGAGCTAACTACAACATTTAGTGTGTTTCAAAATAAAACTGCTACATGCTTTTATGCTCTTACAACTGAATTGGCTCTTTTCATGAAAATAATTCTTTCTGATTATGAAATGGTTGAATATATCACAAAACTGTGACACTGCTATGTGTATTGTATGTTGGATGTAATACTTCATGTTTTCTTTTTGTATAATTCAATTGTGTAGCAAATTTTTGTAATACTTTTGTATTGTGTATCCTTTCTTTGCCATTTAAAACTTCTTAAATAGTTTCTCTAAAAAAAAGGTATAAATAAATATACTGGACTAGATTTAACGAATTTGTTTATTTAGTCTATAAATACTAAATATTAAATCATTGAGTAAGGGGGCATTTTTGTGTATGTTAATCAACGTTGGTGGCACAATATTTTGTAGTTCCTACTAATCTGTAGGACTTGTGCATTATTTGATCTAAATAAATTACGGGCTTGGTGTAAAGACTGATACTAGACACCCCCGCAGGATATGTCGTCCTATAGAGCAGCTACCTCGCAGTACTAAAATAAGCCCCCTGACCTTAACAGGGAGCAAATGGTAATGGTTTCTGGCAACCACTGAACATAACAACCCTGATCCCTCAGTGATTGTAGAAACAATACAGAACCTTTTGCTCAGTCACGCCTGCTCACGGTTCTCAGAGAAATATACAGAGAATACACCCTGGGACGTTTTCAATAATATTTATTGAACCAGCGTTATTCTTTCATAAAATACATTTGCTGCAATAATTAGGAGACAGAAGAAGACAAACGGGATTACAAGCACCAAGAGTATAAATGGAAGGTAAAGTTCTAACATGGTGCTAAATCAATGTAAATATGCAGGCATATAAACAAGGCAGAGGAGAGTTTGCATCATAGGAGTACGCTAGATTACTATGTGTACCTAGAGTGTATGTAGATGTAGATCCAAGAATCCGCCCAAGGGATGATCCTACCCCATTACCTAATGGAAAAGAATGAAGGACCCCATCTTGGTCATAAACTGGACACCCTTCACAAAATGCCAGGCTGCTGCGTGATGATCTCTCAGCATGCATGGAACCTCAGATTACCAGAGGAGGCATCTCTGCTGACACTATCAGGATGCTCATCTTTTATAGAAAGCAACCTTGCAATGTACGCATAGATTAATAATGTTGTGGATATCTAGATAGCACTGTCATCATCCACGGTGCAACAGGACTGACATTTGTATGCAGTAGGAAATGAGACCTTGTATAAGGCGTTGTTTTACATTTTGCGCAACATTGTCACAAGTTAAGTTTCAGAAAAACTAATCAAACATTGTCGTGCGTGCAAGTGTATGCCAGAGATCACAGCTTGGAAAATGCGTATTTGTGAGGACCATGTAAGAAATAAAGTGCCTTGCTACATGGGCCGAACTCGGGAATATAACACAGTGTCTTGAAATTATCGTATGAGAGCCGCTGGGTGCACACTTGGTTATGATGGGACTGACACTCCATTGCTTGCTCATCCACTCAGGGAGTGCATACATTTGAAGGGTGGATCAGCACTGTTTTGCACTTGCATTTTCGATCCTAGGAGAGATCCTCTATCCGCTGTACTTCTTACAAAGCACCCTTGACCTTAGATCACTGCATCGGAATCCACTGTCAACAGCATTGAATTGACTCAGCATTTTAGGTAGTGCAGTCCTTTGTCAGTATACAGCTAATCGGCACAATACCTTCTGACAAACCAGTAATTTTTTGTTGGAGCAGGCCCTTTATTGTACTTGCAACTTCTCAAGCAGTGCACATCTCGCTATAGGGACTGGCATCGTATTGTACTTGCACTTAAGGCTTCAGGAGGGTTTCCTCTTTTGCAGCTTACTTAGCACAGCAACCTTGACCCCAGATCGCTGTATCGGAATCTGTGGTTTACTGTACCAAACCACTCTGCTACTTTATATCTCTTGTGCCACACAGCTCTGTTCACATAGCTAACTTGCATTAGTACAGGCCTTAAAGCTTCATGAGGACCAAGGGCACATATTGCCATAAAGCTTCATGGGGACCCAGGGCACATATTGGTAAGCAGCGGCACCTTAAATTCCTGAGATTGGTGTTGTAATTTTTTCCATGTTTCAACTGGTTTGAGACTTGAACTCAGAACATAGTTCTTGTTCAGGGGCATATTTATGAGCCCCTTGTGCTGACATTGCATCCCTTTTTAAGATGGTATGGCGGGGAATACCACAAAATCATATTTGAACCACACAAAGCCACGTCATGTGGCTTTGAAAGGTCTCATAAATATGTAGTAAGACAAGGCAGCGGCAATTGTTGTGTTGCCTTACTCTGAGCTAGGAAGCTGTTTCATGGGCATTGTAGTAGGTGTTCCCACACAACCCCAAAGGATTTTGACGCTTCCCAAGATTTACAAGCGGTACAAAAGGGGGTGGTGATGGACGGAGCATCTGAATCAATCAAACACTCACACCCAGTCAAAATATCTGGGTTTAATCCATCACCGTTCTTTAGCCCACTCTGCCACCCCAGTTCAGACATGGCTATATGCAAATCAGTCTGACCCTGTGCCTCATGGGAACAGTCCAGCCCGAACTGCGAAGCCATGTCTTCCCTGGACCGGAAACAAGCTTCCGAAGACCGGTTTCTGGCATTCCAGCCGTCTTCAGCCCGGCTTGCTTGAATCCAGTGGCAAAGTGAGCAAGGGACTCACGTCTGAGCATACCCTGCCACACTTATGGCGGCCAAAAGCGGTACAAAAGGGGGTGGTGATGGACGGAGCATCTGAATCAATCAAACACTCACACCCAGTCAAAAGATCTGGGTTTAATCCATCACCGTTCTTTAGCCCACTCTGCCACCCCAGTTCAGACATGGCTATATGCAAATCAGTCTGACCCTGTGCCTCATGGGAACAGTCCAGCCCGAACTGCGAAGCCATGTCTTCCCTGGACCGGAAACAAGCTTCCGAGGACCCGTTTCTGGCATTCCAGCCGTCTTCAGCCCGGCCTGCTTGAATCCAGTGGCAAAGTGAGCAAGGGACTCACGTCTGAGCATACCCTGCCACACTTGTGGCGGCCAAAAGCGGTACAAAAGGGGGTGGTGATGGACGGAGCATCTGAATCAATCAAACACTCACACCCAGTCAAAAGATCTGGGTTTAATCCATCACTGTTCTTTAGCCCACTCTGCCACCCCAGTTCAGACATGGCTATATGCAAATCAGTCTGACCCTGTGCCTCATGGGAACAGTCCAGTCCGAACTGCGAAGCCATGTCTTCCCTGGACCGGAAACAAGCTTCCGAGGACCGGTTTCTGGCATTCCAGCCGTCTTCAGCCCGGCTTGCTTGAATCCAGTGGCAAAGTGAGCAAGGGACTCACGTCTGAGCATACCCTGCCACACTTATGGCGGCCAAAAGCGGTACAAAACGGGGTGGTGATTCAGATGCTCCGTCCATCACCACCCCCTTTTGTACCGCTCCCAAGATTTACAAGACCTCTTTCTGTGTGCTGTTTTATATAGCACACATAGAAAGAGGAGCACACCTCAATGGATTGTTGCAGTGCCCCTTCCAGCACTTAATCCCGCCGAAAACACAAGCACCCTTGCACCATGTGCAAGGGTACCTACGTTGGCGCTAGGCTGAAGAAACGACACCAGCACAGCAGGAAAGGACAGGAATACACTGTTTTGGATACATACGGTGCATATCATTTGTGAGGCACTTGACTGAGTGGCACCTTGGGCCACTAACGCTCCTAGGTGACAATCTTGATCAGCGACCAGGTTTAATGTGGAGCTGAAGGCAATGAAATCCGTCTGTAAACGTCTGGAACACAGGTGGAGGGAATACTTCCCGGAAGAAAGGAGGGCCATATATAAAACTAATCTAAAAATGTATCACTCTCTCATAAGGAAGACTCGTGCGGCACATTACAATATGAAGATTGAACTTGGAGACAATTCCTCAAGAGAATTATTTGTGATTTTTAAAGAACTTTCGTCCCTGGATAGAACCTCCGCCCCTAGTAAAGCCACTGTTGAATCTTGCAATCTGATTGCAGACTACTTCTCGGATAAAGCGGAGAAAATCTACTCCACTTTCCCGGAGGAGGCCCGTGGTAGGAAAGTTGACTGGAAAGGAGTATGCAATCTGGAAGAAGCCTCCTGCCTCTCCAGTTTCTGCCTCCCCTCCCTAGATGACTTAATATCTATAGCTCTGAACATCAAATCAGCCTCCCCGAAAGACCCCATTAAACCAGGAAATATAAGGGAGAGTATGCATATTCTATCGCCGTACATTAGACACCTTATCAAACTCTCCTTTGAGGCAGGAGTAGTCCCACAATGATGCAAGGAGGCAGTGGTTGTCCCTATTAGAAAGAAACCAGGGATTAGTGCCAACCAACTGGAGAATCTTCAAACTATATCTCTCCTACCTTTCTTCGCCTAGATCACGGCGAAGGTGGTTAATGCTCAGATAACGGATCACATATATCAAGCCAGCCTACTCCACCCCACGCAATCGGGCTTCCGAGCCTTTTATTCCACAGAGTCAGCGCTGCTTCTGTCCACTGAAACCATCCGCGGCTGGCCGATGCTGGAAAGACAGTGGCACTGATTCTGTTGGACCTTAGCGCTGCCTTTGACACCGTGGTTCATTCCATACTGATTCAGCGCCTTAAGGAGAGCGGAATACCCAACCTGGCTCTGAAGTGGCTAAGCTCCTTCCTACAGGACAGAAGTTTTCAAGTATCCCAAGGGCAGTATTACTCCAAGAATATTAGACTAGGTCAGGGGGTACCCCAGGGATCAATACTGAGCCCTACGCTCTTCAATCTGTACATAGCCCCTCTGTCAAACATCATTGATAAATACGGCATTAGCATTGTGTCATACGCAGATGACACGCAGCTCGTCGTATCCTTATCCCAATCTCAGGAAGAAGCTGCCTCTAACTTCTCGGCCTGCCTCCAAGAGCTCTCAGTCAGGATGGCTAACAACTTTCTAAAGCTGAATGGCGGGAAGACTGAGGTGCTGATTGTGGGAAACGCCCCCGCGATATGGTCGCCGAGTTGGTGGCCGCAGACTCTGGGCGCCACCCCCGTCCCCAAGGAGGAGGTCAAAAACCTGGGGATATGGCTAGACCCCACCCTCTCCTATGATCACCACACCAGGACGGTGGCAGGAAAGTGCTTTGGCATAATGAAGATCCTTCGGAAAATCTTAGATGTGCTCCCAGTAGCGGCCAGGAACACTCTAGTCCACGCATTTGTCACCTCCCACTTGGACTACGGGAATGCACTCTATATAGGGGCCAATAAAAAGAGGGTGCAAAGACTACAGTACATTCAATACACCGCCACCCACCTGGTCCTGATGCTTCCCAGGAGAGCCTCATCAAAAAAGGCCCGATCTACTCTCCACTGGTTCCCTATAAGTGAAAGAATCATATTCAAAACTATGTGTATTAGTCAACGAATTATGTTGAGGAAAGGCACAGAGTACCTGCACAATCTACTGGCCCCTTACACGCCCACTAGAGCCCTGCATTCCCAAGGCGCAGGACTGGTGAAAGTCCCAGTTATAAAAAAAACGAGAATGGGAGGCCGCTCTTTTTGCTACCTGGCCGCAAAGCAATGGAAAGCTCTTCCTCTAGACCTCCGTATGGAACAGTCAGAGAACATCTTTAGAAAAAAACTGAAAACTTGGCTTTTCCAGGATTAAAACATTGCTTTCCCATGAGCTCTACTGTCCCATTCTTCGACTTCTCTCTGTGCTCTTTCTGAAAGCAGCGCGGGGACACACTAGTCCGTGTAACCAGGCGCTCTACAAACTCTCTATTGTTATTATTATTATTACCTGCCTTTTTCATTTTGACTTAGGGCAGCGCAGCAAGGTGACTTCCTGCACTACCCTATGCCAAATCCCGTTAAATGAGGCTCTCAGACTTTTCGCACTGTGACATTTAACTTGATTTGTGGAACATAACTTGCCTATAATGACCACTTTTATTGCTGATTGCCGTATGTATTTTATTGACATTTTAACCTTCATGGCATGTTTTCTCCTATCTTATATTTGCTCTGCTTTTATTTTCTAATTAATGTACAGTTTGAAATGATTTTAAATTAATCGAGCAAATAAGAATAAAACATCTTTGAGTCTTTAGTCGAGAGAACTGGCATATTCCAAGATATCTATTTAAAAAATAAGTTCTTTGTGGTGTATGTAAACTCGTATAAACCTGCCAAGATTCATGAAATAGCCTGTTTTCTTTGGGACCCTTAAAACAGGGACCTCTGCGTCAACACTTCCATTGATAACAGAAAAGGTTAACTTGTTTTTTGAAATGTTTCTCCCACATTTTGGACCTAATTTCAAACTTTCCTGATACTCACATCACAGCATGAAATGGGAAATTTATACTCAAAGGGATCACTTGAGAGTTAAATGTGATTGACTCGCTCGTGTCTCTTCTGACTGAGCCTAATTTGTCTCGTTTTGTAGTTTATTGTAAAAGCTGATGTTTGCATTTTCATGGGCTTCGTAGTGACAGTAAGACCATTTACAGCTTTTGTCATATCATCTTTCATCTTTGGAGGCAATTGACCCCAGTCTACCATATCTGTTAGATCTGCAAAAAAACTTTGATTGGTGACACCAGGGGATTAATTAGACCCACACTTTAGGGGTTCTAGAACGAAAATGTGGTGGTGGTGGTGCTACAATTTCCCACACTGCGAACCGGAAGCGTTTGAAAGGCCAATATGTCCAGGTTTAGTATGCTAATGCATAGAAAAGGTGTATGTGGATGCCTGTTCTTTCATGATTTAGCACATTAAACCTAGAACTTTTATCTTCACCAATGCATTCCCCTGAGACACCAAGCACTGCTGGAGCTCATAGTGTGTACACCAGACCTGCGAGCATCAGATTTCTGCAAGATGGTTGGCACCAAGTGAGTCCTATGCATGTCTGAGGAAGTAGCATAGCAAGGATGCCATGGGCCCTGGTGCAAGCAGGGGGAATGGCCACTTCGAATACTGGTGTGGTAGTAAACACAGCAATTATCAGGGTTCCGTAGGCCCCTTCGGGGCAGCAGGTGCAGAGGCACAAGACCCCTTTGGGGCTACGTCCCTCATCTGATCCACAGAAACGTGCCTTATATGATTAAAAGTAGCATGAACTGCACAATGATGACATGCTTCCAAGGAACAAGAACATGAGTGTGAGAGGAATCTCGAAACGTGCCCAAGACAATGCTCTTACAGATATTGAGAAGTAGACTTGAGGTGGGAAGAATAAACCGGAATAAAGAAAATTGTGGGGAGCTTCTATGTGGCTGTCACAAAATGAGGGGGGCTCACCAACAGCTCAAAAGTAAGGAGTGTCCACAAACAATAATAAGCTGGGTACCTGTGCACAATGTAAAAACATGCATATATTGGTATCTCTGCAACATGAACCTAGTCCAAAAACAAAAGAGCGATGCTTATTATGAGAGGTGATGGAAAATGATCAATACAATCTTGCATAAAGTCGTGGCTTAAATCTTATTTATTACATACACTTACAGTAGTATGTTACAAATTTACATTTTAGGCAAAGCTTGATTACATTGTTTCATACAAATGCACAATTTTCAGTTAATGATAATCTGCATTCAAACCAAGGTCCTCAAATTGACAGCTTAGTCATTAGACCAGATTTCCTTCCTTCAGTGATGTACTAGAAGTTTAAAAAAAAAAAAGCTTCAGATGTTTAATCTTACAGCTCCTTGTGAATGATCATGTTCTGTTGATGTTTTAGAGTAGATGGCAAGAAGAATACGGCCTAATGGCTATTATTTTGGAAGTTATGTTTTAACCTTAAACAAGAGACAACTCATTTAGGTGCTACCCTTGTTTGAGTTGTATCTATTTGCATTTGCACAGTGGTTTAAAGTTGAGTACATAAAGAGGCTACTTAATGGGCAGCTGTGTAATCTGGTCCAGTATTGTCATTGAGGGGTTCAAGTGATATCTTTGGGCCTTTGGTTTGTCAGTGTCACCGAAATACTTAGACGGCAAAGACAAGGTACGCATTTTGTGTTTTTTATATTACAAGTGGTTTTATTCAAAGTGCAGCTACCAATGTGCATTGATTGAAAATAAAAGGTTGGTTTTGCCTTCCTGTTATAAATAGATTCTTGATAAATCAATAGGCAGCCGTGAAATAAGTGGATTTATGTGAATCTGCGGCTGCAGAGTTTATAGCATAATTATGAATTTACTGAATTTGCCACATAATTTCCCAAATACGCACATTTCACCTAAATTGTTTCTAGTTCAAACGGATGAAAATACCAACAACAGACAATGTGCCTCATAATTTGAATGTTTTTGCTGTAAGATTTTGATAACCTTGGTTCTCCGAGCTGCA
This sequence comes from Lissotriton helveticus, assembly GCF_964261635.1. Classification (NCBI taxonomy): domain Eukaryota; kingdom Metazoa; phylum Chordata; class Amphibia; order Caudata; family Salamandridae; genus Lissotriton; species Lissotriton helveticus. The sequence goes on along the minus strand of NC_136065.1, from coordinate 969,883,426 downwards.
GAGGTTTTACATTGTCCTGGCGGCTAACAATATTCAGGGTGGTTTGGAGCCTAAAATTAGGACCTCAAAATTGATGTTTTAGATTGAACCATATTTCATGGTTCCTTGGACTACATGGGTTTGACACTACTTTTGTGCAAACAAGTACCAAAACATTAAATACATACATTTTAATTCGAACTTGTAATGAGCTCTCTATAAACTTAAAATGGCTGTGCACTGCTGTGAGAGGAGTGAGGCAATATCATAAATTAAACCTGTGCAGCCAGTTCCTATTTTGTAAGTTCTAAGTTAATTTTGTTATTTAAAAAAACTGCACACTCATGCCTAAGTTTAGTATTAGCAGCCACGTTATTGAAGGAGCTGAAGCTATGTAAACAATTTATTAAAAAATTGTTATGGTGAGCATTGGCCGCCATAACACATTTCTATAGTATTATGAATTTCACGGTAGGTCTGCTCTGCGGCTACCGAGCTCAGCTGCTTTCTCGCACCATAGTGGCCGGAACTCTTGTAATGCGGGCTTTCCATTTAAAGCAGATAAGACAGTGGACGTGCATGGGACATCGGACGTGCAGCGGGCATGCCACTGGCACGCCAAAGGCAAGACTGTCTGCACGCGTCCAGCCCGCGTCCAGCGCCAGCCACGGTGCCTGTCCGGACCTTATTACAAGAAATGGCTTGTCCAGGCATAAACTGCTGGAGATGTCCATGGGAGGTTGCACCCTGCCAACAAGTCTTGCTTCAAGTTCCATCAAATTAGGTGGTGATGCAAGAGGAGTACTACAAGGCATGCACCTTTTCTCTTAGTAAAGGATAGACCCATGGTCGCAGACATAATGACATCAGTACAGAAACATTGTCTAAAGCACGGACACCAGTCGATGGGTCCATTATCAACGCATGGGTCTAATCGATTGTCGATCTCTCCTCCAACACAGAGATGACATCTGGCAATCACTTGAATCAAAAACTCTTGACCTCATGTTTCTTACTGAAACATGGTAACCACAGCTAATCGGACGGGCAGCAGAAGCGGGGGTGGGCTTGCTGTGATCTTAAGAGACCATTGGGAGAGCTCATTTAAAAGAATTGATCAGACCAGACGAATTGAAGCAATGTCCTTCAGTATTAAAATCTCCCCCACTTTTGCTGTGGCAGAACTACTGGTCTATAGGCTCCCGGACTCTGAGCCGTCTGAGCTGTTGGAGATCTGCGATTTGATCGCTGATCTTTCACTGAGACATGAAAAGTTCATTGTCGTGGGTGATTTTAATGCCCATATGGACAATGATAACTGTCCTTTAGCCTCTCACATATCCGAGTCCCTAATGGGATTAAACCTTACACAAATGGTTGCTCTTCCCACTCACAAAGCTGGTCATCTACTTGACCTAATCTTTACCAACGTCCCAACTCTAAAGGTGGCAGATCCTATCCCCCTCACATGGTCAGATCACAGCTTAATACCTTTCACTCTTGCTGGTCCAAGCCGCAGAGATCCAGTGAAAGCCAAATATGAAGATAAAAGGAATTGGAGGAAAGTCTCACTGGAATCTATGGGACCAGTTCTCTTAAACACTCCTCTGCAGCTCACAGGGGAACCGAGCCATGATGCTTCCTCTTTCAATGGCTGAGTTACCACAGCTCTTGATAAAGTGGCCACAATCAGAAATTCTAAAATGATTAGAACTAAACCATACACCCCCTGGTTTACAGATGAACTCCTCAAAGAGAAAAGTTTGTGTAAAAAGTTGGAATGGACATGGCAGAAGAACATATGAAGCTGAGAATAAGAGCACCTACAAAGCAGCATTAAAACAATTTAAAAAACTCAAATGCCACACTATTAGGGACTTTCTGGCTGATCAAATTATTGCCTCTGACAATTCTACCAAAGACGTTTTTAAGATTGTCCAAGGATTTATCAAGTCAGAGGCCTTGAAATGCACTATCACATGTTCTTCAGCCTTATGTGAGGACCTCTCCGGCTTATTTCCGGATAAAATCGAGGCAATATAATTTGTATTTACCTCAACAAAAATCTCTACCCCAGCCCCACCTAACCCTCACGGCTCAGACACAGGGTGTAAATTTCACGGATTCAGCTCTGAATTTTCCCTTAAAAAACTTGTCAAAAAATCGGGATCTCCAACTGATCCATGTCCGGCTGAGTTTTTTACCTCACTCGCCCCGTTACTAAATCCCTCACTAAACCAGATCTGGAATGCTTCCTTAAACACAGGCACCTATCTATCTATCTGGAAAACCACAGTAGTACAGCCCTTCTAAAAAAAGTTGATGCTGACCCGACCGAATTAAAGAATTTCAGGCCATTCTCCCTCCTGCCAGCTCCGGCCAAGATCTTAGAAAAGGAAGTACAGAAACAACTCTCAGCATACCTTGAATCAAACAACCTCCTACATGACTTCTCTACTGGAAGTGGCAGAAACACTACGAGAAACCTTGGATCATGGTAATTACGCAATGATAGTGCTGCTGGACTTGTCCGCAGCATTTGACACTGTGTCTCACCTGATCACACCTGATCCTTCTGGAGAGGCTTGAGCAGACAGGCATGGGGGGCAGCGTCCTAACGTGGTTCCACTCATTCCTCGAGGGCTGATCCCATAAAATCTGTCTACGCCCTCATGTATCCTCCGCCCACCCGCTTGTTTGTGGAGTCCCTCAGTGCTCTGCCCTGAGCCCAACCCTTTTTAATATTCATCTCGCCCCACTTGCCTCAATCATCTAGCAACATGGTGTCAAAGTGGTTTCATATGCTGACGGCCCCCAGCTGGTGTTTTCTTCCAGGGATCACTCTGAAGTTGTGATGGCAGGAGAAAAGGATTTGGTATAAAGGAACAAATGGCACTCTACAAGGTATACCGAGGTCAAGTGGACATAGAACTAATTGATATGGTGCTGACAGGAAAGGGGCGACCCTTCTAACCCTTACTTAGTGTTTGGAACACCAACCACATGTAACATTTACAAACAGACCTGTGCACACATAAAGTAAAAAAACAGAGTATGTTCATATTCTACACATTAAAACAATGGTCGTCGTGACTTTTCTTGTTTCTTTTAATACTTGTTGGTATAAAGACCAGCCAGCCAACACATGTTTCGTCACAGAACAGTCAACTCTGACTCTTCAGGGCCAAGTCGTAATAGACGGTATGTGTATTCCCTATACCGTTGATAATTCCAACCCGGTCGGGGTCTGGGATAACGCAGAAAAGGTCACGTGAAAGAAGTAGGTCATGAGTTCCCAACTGATGATAGAACATATATTACGGTATCCAAGTCGCAAAGAAAGGTAAATGGGGCTTCCACATCAGTGGGGAATTAAGTGCAGGGTCAGCTTTACTTGTCAAAATTCTTGGAATGAGTTCAAGCCAATATGGGGTCGTTGTGGGATGGATAAGTCCATAAAGGCAATGATTATCGAGCTTGTAAAAGACCAAATACATCTTCTGGGACACAGGATAAGTGTCGAAGTTAGGAATAAGAAGGAGACCCCATGTTTTGGCGGTAATCCGATCAATCCGGAAGTGATCAAAATCTGAAGTTGGTAAAAACTTCCTCAAACAGTGTCTGATTAACATCTCATCCTGGATGACAGACAATTGTTTAAAATTAAACACAGACAAAACAGATGTTCTGTTTTTTAAGGAGCCATCACCACCAAAAGCCGAACATTGGTGGTCAAAGGAACTTAATCCCCCTCCTCTGCCAGTCTTGTCGGCGAGAAATGTTTGGGTGTAAATGTGACTCCGCCTTCTCAGGGAAAGCCCAGATAGGCCAAATCTCATCCTCATGCTTCTGGAAGCTGAAAACCCTAAGGAGATGTTTACATCTCCTACCAATGGACTGTAGGAACACAGTAGTGCATGCACTGATTAATTCTCAGCTGGATTATACCAACAGTCTATACTTGAGACTCCCAGAGTATCTCATCAGAAAGCTGCAGGTCACTCAAAATGCGGCCCCCAGGCTCATCAGGAATGTTCCACTTCGCCATCATATCTCCCCACGTTTGCGCAGCCTACGTTGGCTGCTGATTTAAAAGAGGATCCAGTTTAAGGCTCTGACCCTCGCCCATAGGTCCACCAGTGACACTGGCCCCAAATACTTAAAACTAAGACTACCCAAATATGTCCAAAACAGGACTCTGAGATCGAATCATCAGAGACTCCTAGCTTTTCCACGTGTCAAAAAGGCAAGACTAGGCGTCGCTCATTTGCTTTTAAAACCGCCTTTCTCTGGAACTCCATGCCGGAGCATCTTTAAAAGGCTAACTCAGAACCGCTATTCAAGAAGTCTCTTATAACCTGGCTCTTTAGCCTATATTAGAGCCTCCCCCACCAGGTACCATCCCCCGCAATCGCTGTCAGCACTGGGACACCTCACTTGGAAATAGCTGTTTGCGCTTTACAAATTGCAATAATAATAATAATATTATTGAGATACCATGCATCTGGAAAAGCGTATTCATACCCATAACCCTGCTGCATTCCTTTAAATGGGCTCCTGTAGCTCCTGCAGATGCACTACATCTTCACACTGAGCCAGTGTTGAGCTCATGTTCCTTCACCTGAACAGTTGCCTGGTGCTCTCTCACAGTTAAATGGAAGGTACAGCTTGTAATATAGGGGATTATGCAGAGCTTTTCTTGACTGAGTGTTGAAAATAGAAACCTTCTCAGCGGTCCCACTGATACTTGGTCCTTTTAAACCAACAAAGAAGAAATTGGCTGAAATATAAAAAGTATGAAATATGAATGAGGGTGGTCTGCACTCCTTGTTCTCCATTTGTATTCATTTGCTTTTACATTCAAAATTTAAACATGTTGCGTGCTACCCAGATTGTGTAAGCCCAATACACCTTACTAAACCTCCACATGTAGGGGAGTGCGCAGACGCACACTCCACTCCGAGGTGCACAGCATTGTGCGGATTTCAAATCCATCTTAGTTTTAAACCATTTTAATCTGTGTTTATAAATTTCTTCAATCTTTATCAAGTCATTTGTCATTGTTTCTTCCTTATGCATCAAGTACACACGTTTTTCATACTGCATTTGAGTAACTTCTCATATTCTTAAGTGTCCATCCGGACTTCTTTAAAAATAAGATCTCAATACACCCAGTTGTTCAGAGCAGCGTCCGTTTATTTCAAACCCAATGCATTTCGGGCTGCCGTCCAGCCCTTCGTCAGGGGTAACTGTGAAAGGACAATTATAGACCAAACATTATTTGTCTGCATAGACTACATCACATTAAACATTTCTTTTTCGAATTTCCTTTGTTTAAATTTTTTTACATAAATTAATATTAGACGTTGCGCATCAGTGTTTAAGCCTTCTAAAGTGCATCACATTTCTTTCATTATCTTGCATACCGCTTCTTTAAGAATTTAATCAAAAAACACCACTGAAAACACATCACGGGCTCATTTAGTCTTCCACATACCTGCTCACGTTTTGCATTTCTACCAGCTCACGCCGCGGTAGAAATGCAAAACGTTAGCAGGTATGTGGATCACTGTAACACGGTTGTATTAATGTTTGTTGGTCGACAATCGACCCATGGAAGATTGGGAGTATCGGAGGATACTAGGAAATAGATAGACAATCTCGGTAGGGTTCAGCAAATGGAATGTAGTTTGATGTTCGAAAGACGATAATCACTGCAAGACTAGAAGACTAAATGAGCCCGTGATGTGTTTTCAGTGGTGTTTTTTGATTAAATTCTTAAAGAAGCGGTATGCAAGATAATTTTAAGGGAAGGTTTAGGCTTAATCTATACCCAGACTACATGCGCTTGGGTTTGCGAAATGTGATGCACTTTAGAAGGCTTAAACACTGATGCGCAACGTCTAATATTAATTTATGTAAAAAAATTTAAACAAAGGAAATTCGAAAAAGAAATGTTTAATGTGATGTAGTCTATGCAGACAAATAATGTTTGGTCTATAATTGTCCTTTCACAGTTACCCCTGACGAAGGGCTGGACGGCAGCCCGAAATGCATTGGGTTTGAAATAAACGGACGCTGCTCTGAACAACTGGGTGTATTGAGATCTTATTTTTAAAGAAGTCCGGATGGACACTTAAGAATATGAGAAGTTACTCAAATGCAGTATGAAAAACGTGTGTACTTGATGCATAAGGAAGAAACAATGACAAATGACTTGATAAAGATTGAAGAAATTTATAAACACAGATTAAAATGGTTTAAAACTAAGATGGATTTGAAATCCGCACAATGCTGTGCACCTCGGAGTGGAGTGTGCGTCTGCGCACTCCCCTACATGTGGAGGTATAGTAAGGTGTATTGGGCTTACACAATCTGCGTAGCACGCAACATGTTTAAATTTTGAATGTAAAAGCAAATGAATACAAATGGAGAACAAGGAGTGCAGACCACCCTCATTCATATTTAATAAATATTAGCCCCCCGTTGGTCATTGCACCCATGAAAAAACTAGAGATAAAATGCATGAACTAAAGATGGTACACACGGAGGAACATCGAGTTCGGAGCAACAATCGGAAATGCTGATACCGACAAACATCAGGAAGGACTGGAAAGACTTTCGCTAAAAGAATGGATTGAACATGGACTCTTTTGACAAAAATGACAGAAAGATTTAAAACATTTTACGCTTTAGACTTGAGTACGAATTTTTATGAAAAGCATGCTATGTAAAAGTGGACGATTAGGTGCATTATGGGAGAAGAAGTCTTGGCATGCCTGTTACTAATGAGTCAGGTGGAGAAGTAAGGGGTGGAGCACTAACTGTTTAAACACGGCGCGTAAGCACGAGAGATTGAATAATGAGCAGCGCGCAGCGCGCGGCGTGAGCTGGTAGAAATGCAAAACGTGAGCAGGTATGTGGATCACTGTAACACGGTTGTATTAATGTTTGTTGGTCGACAATCGACCCATGGAAGATTGGGAGTATCGGAGGATACTAGGAAATAGATAGACAATCTCGGTAGGGTTCAGCAAATGGAATGTAGTTTGATGTTCGAAAGACGATAATCACTGCAAGACTAGAAGACTAAATGAGCCCGTGATGTGTTTTCAGTGGTGTTTTTTGATTAAATTCTTAAAGAAGCGGTATGCAAGATAATTTTAAGGGAAGGTTTAGGCTTAATCTATACCCAGACTACATGCGCTTGGGTTTGCGAAATGTGATGCACTTTAGAAGGCTTAAACACTGATGCGCAACGTCTAATATTAATTTATGTAAAAAAATTTAAACAAAGGAAATTCGAAAAAGAAATGTTTAATGTGATGTAGTCTATGCAGACAAATAATGTTTGGTCTATAATTGTCCTTTCACAGTTACCCCTGACGAAGGGCTGGACGGCAGCCCGAAATGCATTGGGTTTGAAATAAACGGACGCTGCTCTGAACAACTGGGTGTATTGAGATCTTATTTTTAAAGAAGTCCGGATGGACACTTAAGAATATGAGAAGTTACTCAAATGCAGTATGAAAAACGTGTGTACTTGATGCATAAGGAAGAAACAATGACAAATGACTTGATAAAGATTGAAGAAATTTATAAACACAGATTAAAATGGTTTAAAACTAAGATGGATTTGAAATCCGCACAATGCTGTGCACCTCGGAGTGGAGTGTGCGTCTGCGCACTCCCCTACATGTGAAATATAAAAAGAACATCTTTATTCACCTCATATGAGGGAGACTACGTCATACAGAAGCCTTAGCAACTGAATGAGTGTAACGTGGCAGGACGACAGACCCCACTGAATGGGGGCTTCGGGACCCTCGAGGGGAGCTCTCAACATCCCCCCCCCTCTTTTCTGTCCTCCACAGAACGACTTTCCAGAGGCTATCATTGGGGCCGGAGCACCGGGCGAGGAGGACATACACTGGCCCTTTAACTACACGTCACCTGAAGAGTGGGAGGGGCTGACCAAGGAGGCTCCGACGTCAAATACAGAAGAGGCGAAGGAGGAGGCTTGCTTGTTCACCCAGAGTGTTGGCGTGTGGAGGGAGTCGGAAGAGGAGCGGAGCGGTGTCAGGAGAGCAGAGGAGTCAGGAGGAGAGACGGAAGGAGCAGAGACGAGCGGAGAAGCAGCGGTCCAGACGGAGAGTACGCCAGGAGGCCAACGCACCCACGAACCACCCTGCCACACACCCGGGGGAGGTGTGTGGCTTTCCCAGGAACGAGATAAGATATGGGGCTGGGTGGGGAGAAAGGGCAGGACTACAGCGTAAACCGGGATCGTTCCCTTAGCCCGACACTCCTATCCCTGAGCACTGAGTCACTGCACCTTCCCGACATCCCGAGTGTGTGACACGAGTGTTTCCCTCACTCCCTTCTCCTTAGTACATGTACATATATTTGGACAATTCCCTGACACTGATCTTATTTGTTTGAACCGAGAGGCAAGACGGACCTCGGTGGCTATCGACCCCGGAGGAGCCCCGACGGGTTTCGAAGAAGCGAGATGGTCCAACTCAGGAGAAGCCGGACCACTTGAAGCAGATCGACACGACGAACAGTGCCTATCAGAAAAACGTGTACCGACTTCTTACTTGCCTCAATAAAACCCTCGATAACAAAAACACGCCTCCTACCCATTCCTCCCGCACCTGTTACAGTGGTGGAGAACGCGGGCAATACTGCCATCTGTATAGAAGAGATGGAGACAGTGGTGCAACAGTTGGTGAAGGGTCAAGAACGTCTGGAATGGGTGATGGAGCAACAGTTGAATTCCGCCCAAGCCGACAGAGAAATATTAACAAAAGCCCTGACTGCCCGGTCTGATCCCCCGCATCCCTGGGGAGAGTCCCCCCTACGGGGAAGCAGCGAAGAACGGATCATTCCCCACGGCTCTGCGGCCGTGTCCCTCCAGAAATACCATCCCTGTGAGGATCCGGTCTCCTTCCTGTTGAACTTTGAAAGAGCGGCCAGAGCCTGTTGATGGCCAGTCGGCAAATGGCCCTTCTTCCTGGCCCCGCTCCTAGAGGGCGAAGCACAGGCCGCGTATCAAGTGGCCAACCCCAATGGTGACACCCCCTATAAGGAGGTAAAACGGATCATTCTTGACCATTTAGGCTTGGATGCAGAGGCCTATAGACTACGGTTTCGGAAAGAGAGGGGTAACCCCGGGGAAAACCCCAAAACCCTTTTTGTGAGACTAAAAATGGCCACTGACAAGTGGCTTACCCCCAACACCAGCTCCAAGGAGGAGATCATGGACCGCATCTACTTGGAGCAATACCTCGAAGCCCTACCCCATGCCACGCAGCGGTGGCTTCGGCAGCACAATAATTTGACCACCACCCAAGCCATCGACATGCCTGCCACGTTTGCCCAGGCTCAACCAAAGACTCCCGGTTAGGACAATGAGAAGTCCACCCGGCCTGGTCACAAGCCGGAGAGACGTCCGCCTCGCCCCCTGGACCCTCCTCGACCTCGCCCATGGAGGCCTGAAAATCCGGGTCCCACCGGACCTCAATGTTTCGATTGCGGTAATTGGGGACATATTGCCAGACTCTGCCACCGAAGAAAGCCACAAGACGAACCCATGGAGGTCGGGTACCTCCCCAGAGCGGTCCTATATTCCGCGGAAATGGGAAACTCATACAGAGTAAGTGTAAGGGTAAACGGGTCCTCTATCCATGCCCTCCTACACTCGGGCTGCAGACAGTCCGTGATCCAGTCCCAGCATGTGTCCCTATCCCAATACGTGCCCCATGAAACGGTAAACATAAGGTGTGTGCACGGTGATATAAAGCTCTACCCAGTAGCCAATGTCCCTATACAGCTTTGGCAAGGGGAACCGCATGTGATACGGGTGGGGGTCCTATCTTCCCTCCCAGAAGACCTAATTATTGGTACAGACAACCCTGGTTTCTTACGCATGTTTAGGCAGAGTATCTACCAAGAGCAGGCTCTATCAAACCGGTCCGCTGTGGTTCTGAAAATCTGGATTTGTGTAATCGTTCTGGACTCGAGAATTAAAACTTCGTCGAAACATGACGAATTTGGTATCAAAAGACCGAGAATGACGAGTACATCATGTACATATATTTTCAGCATATTCGAGTGACGATTTCACCTCTAAATCGTCATTTGCGTTCAGAACCCTCGGCTTCCATTTTGTGTATGGCAGCCATTTTGTGAGTTGCCCTTTACATAGGCCTTAATCCAATTGAATTCAATTGCACAAGGACACATACTCCTTAATCGACTTTTCCATGACCTGCGCAAGTTGGAACCATTGCCCCAGGCCGAACTCGTTAGGTCAGTTCCCCTCCCAGTGGCCGAGCAAGATAGCATCTAGGCTCAACGAGCCATAAAACCATTTCAGCGCGCACACCTGCCGTATCTTGCTCACATCTGTCTTTTCCCTTCTGCTTCACTTACTTTATGATGGGGAGGTGCCTGTTTTTATTGGGGGTCCACCGATATCTGATGAAATGTTGGGTCTTGCCAGGTGATTTGTTGTAGGCAGCACGAAGTGAAATATGGACATGTCATCATGACTCTGCTTTCTCTTTATATTTGAAATATGTTAACGATTTACTTTACAACCAAGAATGTTTTGCCTGAAGCTTAAAATTGTGTATAAGAAGAGAAGCCTGACTTTGTAAATTCGAGCAGTCTCCTGAGAACATACTTCCCCGCGTTGTACTTCTAGGACACTTGTTACCTTGGTTGCAGCCAATAAACTAATCTTTGACTTCACCTAGAAGACTCTGAGTTTCTGTGGTCTGGAACAGGAAGAACCCGAGGTCTCTGGGTGTACCCTGACACCGCTGGGTTACCGGTGTCTGTGCCGGTTCTGAAAAACCCAGTACCTCAGTTGGCGCCCAACGTTTGGGGCGATTCCAGTGGTACCAGTCAGCCAGAGGGTCGTGAGGAGCTTCGTGTGAAAATTCCGGAGGACGGCCAACCACCTCATCGACCCCTGCATGTCGACGTGGTCCGAAGGTCTTTGCTGCGAGGTTCCCCGCTTCCCGATGGCTATAAGGACTGCTGCCCTGGCTATCGCCCTGATTTGGACCCTTGAAGTTTGGTAGAGCGAAACACTAAGACGAGTCTTCTGGTGACGTCATCGATATTTCAGTTAAGTATAAGTGGAGCGTCTCCCAGTCCTTAGTTGATCTTAGTTTTGGTATCCTTGGGATAAAAGTTTTGTGTTGGTACTTGCAAGCACCAAAACCGAAGGACTCGTGTATTCACGAGAAATATCGTAATCGATAATCCTTTGAAGTTTGGAACTAGACTAGAGAGCGAAGATGCCTAGTCTTAGACTTGGAAATTTGTTTTGTCTTGGTTATAATAATAGGGACTCCCGATTGGAGGACTCATGTCTGGTTCCTCCAGTTGGAACTCCAACTTACGAGCTATACGTGAAACATGGGGTAGGCCCCATCACCTACAACGAAGTATGGATTAAATACACCAGGAAAGATGGTGTTCTAAAATGGCCCCAATATGCTAGTTTTGATTCCGAAATCTTAGACAACCTTTAAGTTAAACTCTTCAAAAAGAAAGCCCGGCCGGCGATGTTTGACTCTTTCCGCTTATGGCGTAAAGAAGCCAAACAAAAAGAAATCAAATTAGCTAAGAAAAATAAGAGAGAAGAGGGACTCTCAGTAATGCAAGCTGCTATACAGTTTAAAGATAATGAAGAAGAGCAGATGAGTGAGCAGTTGCACAGGCAACGTAAAATGACAATAGATAAATGTTATCCAGTTTTGCCGTCTCTTCCGCAAGAGGCAGCAAAAGAGCGTGAAAAAGACCCATTAATGTCGCATTTACTAAATTCGCCACCCCCCTATGCGCAAAATGCCACGGCACCCCTCAACCTTTAGTTGCGCAAATTACGCCTCCTGTTCCTCCACAGCACCCTCCAGCTGTTCCTCAGCTGGCTCCTACTCTTTTGGTGCAGCCTCCTCCAGGCCCACCGACCACTTCTGTTTCACCTGTGTTTTCTACGATTTTGCCTACTGTACTTTTTACGTCTCCTAATGCTCCCTCTACGAGTTTGCTTACTGCTCCTTCTATTTCCCCTGATACCTCTACTGCTATCTCTGCCCCTGCCCCAGAGACCCTCTCCCTGCCTTGCTCTCCCCGGAACCGTGGATATTAGACAGGAGTTTCCGGTTCGCCCAGGCTAACGATCACACTCTCTTCAATGCCTGGGAACAAGCCCACCGAGACCAAGGGAAGAACTCTACCGGATATCCCCGGTTCTTTATCCAAAAGGACCTGTTGTACAGACAAGGAAGTAAAGACGAACCACATCAGCTCCTGGTCCCAGGGTCTTTTCGGGACCAGGTATTGTTCTTCTCTCATAGCCATTTGGTGGCCAGACATACAGGGACCAAGAAGTCCACCCAGATCGTCCTCCGACATTTCTATTGGCCAGGCATTTATAAAGACACAGCGGTGTATTGTAGAGAATCCTAGAATATGCCAAAGAAAAAACATGACCAGGCCACTGCCGATTATCGGTAAACTGTTCGAAAGGGTCGGGATGGATCTCATAGGACCTCTGCCAAAGGCCAGGAAGGGATACCAGCATGTGCTGGTGGTGGTTGATTATGCCACACGTTTTCCGGAGGCGTTCCCCCTAACCACCACCACCTCAAAGCAGGTTGCGGATAAGATGATTGAGCTGTTCAGCCGCGACGGATTTCCCAAAGAGATCCTGACGGATCAGGGCACTCCCTTCATTTCCAGGCTCAAGAAGGAAGTCTGCAGGAACCCGAACATACAACCGATTCGTACCTCGGTGTACCATCCGCAAACCGATGGACTTGTGGAACGCTACAATCGCACGTTGAAAACGACGCTCCGGAAGATGCTCGAAGTCAGTGGAGCAGAATGGGACCAGATTTTACCCCTGGCCCTATATGTGATACGGGGTCAGACGCAAAGTAGTATGGGGGTCTCCTCTTTCAAACTATTATACGGCAGACAGCCACGCTCTTTGTTGGAGATGACAAAGGAGGCCTGGGAAAACGAGATTCCAGAAGAAACCTCCAAGACGTTGGAATATGCCCAGAACCTCAAAGCAAAACTCGGGAAGCTACGAGACCTGGCCTATGCCCACCTAGAAGAAAGCCAGAGCCGACAGAAAAACGCCTACGATCGGGGAAAAAAATGGAGACAGCTCCAGGTGAATGACTGGGCTCTGGTGCTGCTACCGTCCTCCTCCCAGAAATTCAGAGCCGAATGGGTTGGGCCCTATAAAGTGCTTGCCGCCATAGGCCGAACGAGCTACAAGCTACAAGTAAGCCCCTCCAAAACGCAGTTATTCCACATCAACCTGCTAAAGAAGTGGCTTGGCCCCCTTCCCACCGGAGTGAATCGGACAACGGGCCCCCCAGTGAAAACCTCCTCATCTACACTAGACCAGCTGGTGCTCAATGACGAGCTAGATGACAAAAAGCAGAAAGAGATACAAGACACCTTAGGGAAACACGTTTCCCTATTTTCCGACATTCCAGGGAGGACCTCACTGGCCGAACATTGTATAGAAACGCCTCCCGGGAAAATAGTAAGGATGCGGCCGTATCGAGTGCCAGAAGCCAGAAGAGCCGCCATCCAAAAAGAAGTAAAAGACATGTTGGATCTCGGGGTCATCCGACCCTCCAAGAGTAATTGGCCCAGTTCAATAGTCATGATTCCAAAACCTGACGGGACGCGACATTTCTGTATGGATTTCCGCGCCCTGAACGAAATCTCCAGCTTCGACGCATACCCCATACCACGAGTGGACGAGCTCATAGAGAAACTCGGCGACGCCCAGTATATCACGACTTTGGACCTCACCAAGGGCTACTGGCAGGTGCCCCTAAGGGAGAAAGACCGGAGGAAGACCGCTTTTTCCACCAATGAGGGTCACTTCGAGTTCACCATCCTCCCTTTTGGCCTGCACGGGGCACCTGCCACCTTTCAACGTTTAATGAACTCAGTACTGAAAGACCTAACAGGATTCACCTCGGCATATCTGAACGATATAGTCGTCTACAGCCCCGATAGGGATACCCATCTAAACCATCTACATGCCATATTCAGTGCACTTGAGAAGGCCGGACTCAGGATCAACTCGAAGAAGTCCAGGGTGGCCTATCAAATAGTGAAATACCTGGGCTATGTCTTGGGCCATGGTCTTATCGAGCCGCAAATCGAAAAAACACGAGCCATTGCGGATACCCCCTTCCCGGCGAACAGCAGAGAGATGAGAGCCTTTTTGGGGTTGGTAGGGTACTACCGGCGGTTCATTCCGCGGTTCGCTCACCAGGCCGGCCCCCTCACCGATTCGCTTCGGCATCAAGGTAAATCCACGACTCCTATCCAACCCTCCGAAGCTATGCAAAAGGCCTTTCACCTGCTAAAGCAACTTATCACTTCCACCCCGGTCCTTTCTTCCCCAGACTTCTCACGGCCCTTCTCATTGCATACAGATGCCTCCGATTATGGTATCGGAGCAGTTCTCTCCCAGGTTCGGTCCGATGGTCTTGATCACCCGATTCTGTATATAAGCCGAAAACTATTCCCCCGAGAACTCAAGTACTCTACCATAGAGAAAGAGTGCCTGGCCATAAAGTGGGCTGTCGAGAAACTGGCTTACTACCTGGAGGGACACCCGTTTTCCCTGTACACGGACCATGCCCCCTTGCTTTGGATGGCCCGCAACAAATCGAACAATGCCAGGGTGATGCGATGGTTCCTGTCGTTACAGCCATATTCATTCACCGTGCACCACCGTAAGGGCTCTGAGAATGTGGGGGCCGATTACCTCTCACTACATCCTCTCCCCGAACGGGAGCATCCAGGGGGGAGGTGTGTAACGTGTCAGGACGACAGACCCCACTGAATGGGGGCTTCGTGACCCTCGACAGGAGCTCTCAACATCCCCCGCTCTTATCTGTCCTCCACAGAAGGACTTTCCAGAGGCTATCATCGGCGCCGGAGCACCGGGCGAGGAGGACATATACTGGCCCTTTAACTACACGTCACCTGAAGAGTGGGAGGGGCTGACCGAGGAGGCTCCGACGTTCACCCGGAGTGTTGGCATGTGGAGGGAGTCGGAAGAGGAGCGGAGCGGTGTCAGGAGAGTGGAGGAGTCAGGAGGAGAGACGGAAGGAGCAGAGACGAGCGGAGAAGCAGCGGTCCAGACGGAGAGTACGCCAGGAGGCCAACGTACCCATGAACCGCCCTGCCACACACCCGGGGGAGGTGTGTGGCTTTCCCAGGAACGGGATAAGATCAGGGGCTGGGTGGGGAGAAAGGGCGGGACTACCGCGTAAACCGGGATCGTTCCCTTAGCCCTGTCATGTCTTTACAATCACGATAGACAAATATCTTAAATGTATAATGGAGCTTTATTCTATACATCCTTCATTGGCCCTGTCCCTACTCTAACTGCCCTAGTTCCTGTCCCCGGCTCCTCACGTTCCTGCTCCCCCCTTTAACTCCACCCCCCAACCACTAGACTACATCACACAATCCTACATCTCCCCCTTTCTTAACAAAATGAGCTTAATTTCCACAATGTTCGCAATTCTTCAATCCACCACACGGGTCGGCGGACAGCCTGTTCTTCAAGCCTCAGTAGGGTCGAGTCAGTGATGGGCTTGACTTTGGTCAATCTTTCCATTGTCTTAATCAGGGCATCCTTGACTACGGTGCGTGTGAACTGTTTATTCTCACATTCCGCAGTCATCATGTTTCCTTCTTGTGGTGTAACTGCTGTTGGCTCAGATGCTCGATCTCTTTCATGAGTGGATAATGTTCTGGTTCTCTTCCGAGCACCCGCATCTACTTTTACTTCCTTTTGTCTTGTCCGGTCAAGGGCAACACTGCCCTCCAGTTCAGGGTCATATGTACCAGACAGTACGGTACTATCTGAAGAGATTGTCTTGGTTTGGTCCGGTAACTCATTCGCGGCCTCGGTTTGTCTGGCGAACTCTTGGGCTATCTGTGCATAGGAATGTTTCTCTCTCATCCGATGATGATCTCTCTCTACTGCCACGTCCGGCTTTCCTTGCGGAGTGACTGGCTGGTCCCTTCCCATCCGGTGACTAAGGTCCACTATCTCTGTTTTCCTTTTGTAGGCCCTTTGAGTCAGCCTCGCGGACCCCTTCAGGGGTGACGGTGTATGATCTATGTCTGGATATACTTGAGACTGACATGACAGGTTGTCTTGTGGAGTGACTGAGTATTCAGAGACCTTAGGGTGGGACATGTTGCTCTTGACGGGAAGGATGTCCTTTGGTTCCATGGTGCGTTCGGGTGATTGACGCCATGGCTGTTGTCGGGACCATGACTGGGTCGACTCAAGGGATTGGACAGACATGCTTTCTGAGTCAGAGAAGTCTGTTGTCGACTTCCAGGATCGGACAGACGCGCTCTCTGAATCAGAGGAGTTCCTAGCCATATTCTTTTTAAAACGTTCCTTTGAGATTGTATCGAGTAATGGATTTCTGAAATGAGTAGGCCGTGACACGTTGTTCTTTGACTCAGGGTTGTCTTTAAAACACTTCTCCGGGCACCTTAGTCGACTTGTCTTTGACGTTGTTTCATTTGAGAAGTTGTTCAACAACCACGTGCTTGTTCTTTGTGTTTGATCTCGAGGTTTCTCATCTTTGCCCTTCTCACATGATGTCAACGACTTCTTCTCAGTTTCTTTGTTGTCACGGGTGCCATTGATGCGTTGGTCTTTTCCTGCTCGTTGTTGGGGAGGATCAGTTCGTCTTATGCGACATATTTCTTCTTCCCACTTCTTTGGTGCTCGGACACCTATGATGCGGGTGTGATGTGTTCTCCTGCTGGATGTTCCCTCGGACTCATCTTCACAACTTGGCGAAGAGTGTTCCTGTGCCGACTTCCAGTATTGACCATTTTGATCTCTTCTTCTATAGTTTGTCTTCCTTACCCTCTTGTTGTGCAGGTTGCCATCTTGTCCAGGGGTGCGATCTGTCCCACTTGACGCTTCCTCCTCGTCAGACTTTGAATGACACCTGGAGGGTGAAGAACTCCTTGGGGTTGTCCTTTGACTGGTTGACTCGGAGTACTCCTTGTCACTTCCCTTGTCACTTTGTCTCTCCCGTTGTCTTTTCACTGGTCTGCCTTCCCTCTCTCTCCTTTTCGTTTTGTTTATTTTCCGAGTTTTATCTGTCCAGGCATCTTGACATTTTGCCTTCAGAGCCAGGTCTTTTGACCTGTCTCTTGCCGTGATGTGCATTCCAATTTCAGCCTTCCTAATGATTTCTTCTAATGACCAATGCCCTCGCAGGATCTTGAGCTTTGTGTCGGGGTTTGCGCAGCCTTCAATTATCCGGAGTGGAACTGCGTCCTCATTCGTAAAGGTGTTGAAATGGCAGCCTTGTACCAGATTTTGCAACCGAATGATGAAAGTTGGCAATGGTTCGCCTGGTTCCTGCCGAGCTGTGTTGAAAACGATGCGATCATGATCCACATCTGCTTGTGCGGAGAGATGGGCACATAGCTTCTCTTGGAGTCTTTCATAGATTTCTGTGTCTTCTTTGGAAAATGTTCTGATTGGGCATCGGCCCTCAGGACCCACCAGATGGAGGAGTAGCATTAGACATTTTCTCTCTCTTTGTACATCATTGGCGTCCAGGAAGTCACCCAATGTTGCCAGCCATTGGTTCCGTTTGAGACACAGACTCCAAGTATCAGTCTGCACCCCTGGGGGTGGTACTTCAATGCAGGGGTTGAACCGTTGTGCTACTTCTTCCCCCGCCATGAGAGGAGGATTCTGATCAATTATATTCGCAGGGCACGGGCTGTTCACTCGGCTTCTCGTCTTCTTAGCTGATCCTCTTTAGTCGAGGCCTTCGGTCTGGTCATTTGCTGGGACGTTGATAATCTAACTAGCCATCACAGTATGCGCCAGTGAATAAAACTTAGATTTCTTGCGTTCCGAAATGTCCACCACTCAGCTGCACGGTGCTAGACACATGGCTCCTTCTCTTTCGAGTCGCATGCTAGTGGCAGGTGGTTACCGACTCTTCCGCGGTGATGCTGGGCACGTTTGACATCTTTGTTCGTTCGGGCGTTCCCTTTACACTAGTGCAAGTCCTCCAGTCACTTCAGTGTATGTTGTGCTTGTTTCTGGGACTGTCCTTCGCAGTCTTGCCCTCTTCTGAATCTCATGCGATTCTGTCCAGCAGTTCTTCTCCCTTTTACGCTCTTCGGTGTGAGTTCACCATCACCTTTACCTGTTGCTTGCGTTTGCGTATGCTTGTTTGCTTCTTCTCTCCAGTGCTTGTTTATGTTTCCTTATTACGTCTCTTGCGTCTGCTTGGGCTTGTTTTCTTATTATACTCCTTGCATTTGCTTGTGATTATTTGTGTCCACTTATCGCTTCTACCTAGCTCTTGCATGTGTCTGTGCTCGTTTCTTTCCCTCACTTGTGTTGGCCACTGTTTGTTGCATCGCTTTTGTAGGTGCTCGTGCTTGTTTGCTGTTTCTTCCTTGCACTGACTCATGCTTGTTCATTTGTCATCCCTTTGCATTGATCAATATTTGTTAACTTGGCACTGCACTTGGCACTATAGTGTCTAGCTTGCTTGCTTGCATCTGTCGATGCGTGTTCATTGATACGCTCCGGCACTTGCCAATGTTCGTTCACTGTAGTTGTTCCATTTGCCAATGCTTGTTCTTTTTGTTTGCTTCTTTATGTTTGTCAAAGTTTGCTCCTTTACATTTGCCAATGCTTGTTTGGGCTTGTCTCTCACTTCTTGTGATTTTCCACGGCCCGCTTGGCTTGGCTTGTGCTTGTTTGACTTTAACTCATACTTTCTCATGCTTTTAGTGCTTTTCTGCTACTTGACTTTGTCATTTTTTTTCCTTCGCCTGACTTTAAGATGGCCGCCACACAATAACTGTGGAGTCTGTCCTCACGCTTGCCTTACTCCCAGATGGCCGCCGCTACTGGCTGAACACGAGGCTTCTCTCATGCTCGTTCACTCTCAGACGTTGCACTTGGGACTCACCGGCCGCCGCCTTCAGGAGGGAATCAGTGCTTCTCCCACCTTCCACGCTCACTACCTTGGCTGCTGGGTTCAGGTGAGGTCGGGGTGGGCTCCCGCCTTGCTTCTCGTGGTTTAGCGCGCTTGCAAGGCGCGACCGGGCCAATCCTCACGCATCCGGCGTGAGGCGCGATTTCGGCACGATGTATTTCTTTCTCTTGAGCGTGTCGGCGCTCACTGTATCGGTCCCTCTCAGCACACACACAGTCACCAGACTGGGGGCAGGGTCACCTGCTGCTGGCCTCTCGTTTCCGGCGGCAGCTCCGTTTTCGGCACTAGCGCTCCTCCTCATAGGCACTGTTGGGGACAGGGCACTTCAGCGGGGTTCTGTCAGCAGGGGGGCGGCTGATCCCATCCTCGTTGCCAGTTGTCATGTCTTTACAATCACGACAGACAAATATCTTAAATGTATAATGGAGCTTTATTCTATACATCCTTCATTGGCCCTGTCCCTACTCTAACTGCCCTAGTTCCTGTCCCCGGCTCCTCCCGTTCCTGCTCCTCCCTTTAACTCCACCCCCCAACCACTAGACTACATCACACAATACTACATCCCCGACACTCCTATCCCTGAGCACTGAGTCACTGCACCTTCCCGACGTCCCGAGTGTGTGACACGAGTGTTTCCCTCACTCCCTTCTCCTTGGCACATGAACATATATTTGGACACTTCCCTGACACTTGTCTTATTTGTTTGAACCGAGAGGCAAGATGGACCTCGATGGCTATCGACCCCGGAGGAGCCCCGACGGGTTTCGAAGAAGCGAGACGGTCCAACCCAGGAGAAGCCGGACCACTCGAAGCAGATCTCCACGACGAACAGTGCCTATAAGAAAAACGTGTACCGACTTCTTACTTGCCTCAATAAAACCCTCGATAACAAAAACACGCCTCCTACTCATTCCTCCCGCACCTGTTACAATGAGGCAGTCTGAGGAGTACAGAAAACAGAGGCCTTATATATGCTTAGGGTTACATAGTCAGCATAAGACCAAGGGGCAGTCTTGGCACATGTAAGCATGCAAAAATGACTAATATGGGCATGCAAGATCTGCTTGCTCAACAAAGTGGGAGGAGCTAACAGTTGCTAATTCTGGTGAATACATCCTGACATTTACAGACTAGAAACAGTTGCAAGGACATCTGCAAGCTCTTCTGAGCATGTGCGAAGGTGGAAGATGCTAAATATAGTTTGTTTCTAGGCAGATTACAAGAGCAGTCAACACTGAAGGAGCACAGAGCACATGGTGAGCACGTGTCAGCACAAGGCAAACAAGATGGCTGCCAGAAATACAAAATGGCTTTCTGCTCATGCTAACAAATCCCTCCAATATATAACATGAGGGGACCATGATTTGTGGGCATCATAATTGGAGCTCTTTCCTTTGTGGTGACACCAAACCATATTTTTATAATTAACGCACATGCACATGCAAAGGATCCTGCAGGAAATCCCTCCTATTGCACCCTTGAACTTGAGCTGCCTTCACAAGCTTTTTGCTTTACTACTCTATCCGCTCACTTTGACATTTTATATATTGACTTTCCTGCCTGTTGTTGAAGCAGGTAAACTCCAAACTCCTTCAGTATGTGAAGGGTTTACGTTTGATGTTCCACATGAAACAGTATATCGAATTGGACTAGGTCACTTTTTACAATTCTCAAACATAGCTGCCTGTTGTAATCTCTTTTCCCCTTTTCCTCCTCACCTTCCGCTGTGTGTTTCTTCCACTCCTCCCACTTGGTACCTTCCCCCTCCCCCTGCCTTTACCTGCCTGTTGGAAAGTTCCTCTAGAGTTCACATTATAATGTTGGATGTGTTGTCATCTGCGGAGAGTGGATGACAGACTAAAGATGTTCCTACTTACATGCTTGTAGTTTCTTCTTCATTACAACACTGGCGACGAGGATGGGATCCGAACCCACGCGTGCAAAGCACAATGGATTAGCAATTCATTACAACACTGGTGAGGAATTGGCAAAGTGGACCAACACTGTCATCTCCCCTTTCATTGTTCTCTCCTTCCTGCAATCCTGATTGATGATTTTTCCGCCACCAGAAAGATACCTCTGGAATTGAGTATGTCTCCTACGTCTGCCTGTGATATTCTCTTACTGCAGTGCTGTGCTGGGACGTAGTAGCGTCATCCTGTGATAATTTTTCCTCTGGATTGATGTCTGAGCTACTCCTGGACTATCGTATCAGAGAGTGTTCGTCTACATTCGGACTCCAGCAGCTCTTTGTCTTCCATAATATTGCCTCCGTAGCAAGATTCTTGGTATTTGTCACACATACCAGAAGTGCCCAGCAGTGTTCCATCGAGTTCCCCGGAGGTGTGAGGAAGGAACCAGCAGTGTTTCACGTCTCATCTTGGAAGACTGCGATATAGTGTTGTGCTTCATGTTCTCCCGTTGCTCAAGTGTGGGAAGATAACTGGAGCGCTGTGTGAATCCGCATCAATACCACAGTGCCCCACTGTGTTTCACGGCTATTCCTAATCTGCTGTAGAGATCTTCAGTGGAGATATCGTAGTGATAAGGAATCTGCCACAGCACCTCAGAGCCCAACAGTGTCGCACGTTCGGAAAGTACAATTGGGTCCCTACGGCCCACTCTGGTGATTGCCAAAGGTCGTCCCCTTTTCGACCGACAACGCCTGCTTTTCATTCAAGCATACAACCTCCCTTCCTCTGCCTCATAGCGACGCTCGCCAGTTTAGTCATAGTGCATCTCGTCAGTATTCAGGTGCTCCAGTCCCTCAGAGCGCGGCGCGCCGGTTCATCAGTTCCTCTCAGGGCGCCCCTCGTCAGTTTCCTGGCGCTCCAGCAGCAAAGAGCCAGACATTTCTCTGTTTTCCCTCCGCTCTGTCCACAGTTTGTCCACAGTATTGCCATCCTACGATCATCTCCTCCAGGGGATAACTGCTCCGGTTGAGTATTTCGTGTGAAACTTCCATCGCTCCAAGTAAGATTTTATTTTTTTTTCTCTCAGAACTCAGCTGGTTCCTCGGTGACTCATGGCAACCATCCTGCTCAACCTTATGTGTCTACCTCTACGGTGATACACACACCATCCTCGCTCTGCTCATTTCCCTCTCACAGCGAGGCGATTCTGTCCTTTTAGTGATAAATAACAGCGTTTGCTCTCACCAAGGCTCGTTAATTTCATTGCCTGCTGGGGGTGTTATTTGTTATTTTTGAGCGTAACTGCAAATCTACATCAGCAATCTAGAGGACGGCTTTCCCTCAGCGGCTTGACGTAATTACAGCGGGAGGCAGTCCCTTCCTCGTAGGCTCCGGCGCACCAACCACTTGAGGGCCGATTCTTCCTCGCCCCAGTTTTTGTCCTGTTGCCTGTCTTCATGTCTGGTGTTTTCGGAGCGAGCTGTTCCCCACAGCGTTTCTTCAGCTAACGACCTCGACCCACGTGCGGAACTCCCCTCCTGTTTCCCTCTGCATAAGGCAGTTCCAGGACTTTCTAAGTGCTTCAAGTTCTAGTTAGGCCTTTTTTCCATAATTTCTGGGAACCGTGAATCATTTTCAGTACATCCCCAAGTGACACTAAAAGCACCCATCCAATTTATTTGACCATATGTGAATCACAAATACTTGTTAAGTTTACTATCTCTGTGATTGCCACCCCTCTTAGGTGTAATCCTACGGACACACTCTCCTTTAGTGTGTCATGTGTGTTTCATCACGGTGATACGCACACCTTCTCTATACTCCAACCATAACCAATGTACTTTCCTTAATAAAGCCATCATTACCTTACAAGTTTTATTCCCACTAAATGCTATTGGTATTGATATTGCTTACATTTCCCTCCATGTGCATTGTTTACTGTTATGCACACCTATCTTACAAGAGAATATTTCATGTAATTCTGTAATTTCTTTGACGATAATTGCGGGGGCAGTTTGACAATATTTTTGCAGTTGCAGGGTACTACGCCTCATTTTTGCATAATTTAATTTTTCTCATGTGTAATGTGCTAGTTGTATGGATACTATGTTAAAAGCCTGGTAGTGCAGATCTGTTCTTCTTTCTTCCCGTTGGGGATAATTATTCTATGCTGTGGTGACTAGCCTGCTAGTGCTGCCTGCTTGCTAATTTCATTATATTTCAGTTCATCCTATCAGCTAAAAGTTTACCCCCTTTCTGGTTTCTAGCCCTTCAGACCCCCTTTTGCAGCTAGAGACAGTGTGACCATTCTGACCAGTGTGTTTTCCTGCTGCGACTTAGCTGGTCTTTTCTATTCCCTATCATGGCGGGACAAGCTATGAGCCAACCGCCCCCATTCTTAAATGAGATTGGTGAACCAGAAATTCACTGGAAGGAATGGATACATTTATTCGCATCTTACCTCATTGCCATAGGTGGCGAAAGGTATTCAGCAGTACGCAAACAACATATATTGTTGCATAACCTAGGCATACAAGGTAGGAAGATTTATGACACCTTACCTGAGCCGGAGTTAGAGGAGGATGAGGATGATACAGATGAGTTTAAAGTCACCCTTTTAAAATTAGAGGCGCATTTTGGTGACAGAGTGAACGTTGTTTTGTAGAGACATAAGTTCTTTACCTGCATCCAAGGTAAACAGGAATCTGTCATTAATTACATAGCTGTTCTGAGGGGGCTGACACAACTATGCGACTTTGGCGAACTCACTGATTCACTCATCAGGGACCAACTTGTCAGGCGTACAAACAATACTCGCATCCAAGAAAAGCTCCTGGCAAAAAAAAAAACACCTTAAAGGAAGCGGTTAGCATAGCAGTCTCTGTAGAACATACTGCCAAGTGTATCAAAGTGATGAGAACTCCCAATGAGTTTGTTGCCATTGTTCGTAGTAGCTGTGATGTACAGGCCAATTTCAGTGATTATGAGGTTCTCAAGGTCAAACCCAGAGAAGACCAGGTTAACCAATCTTCCAGGGAAAAGGGAAGATTAAAATGCTATAGATATGGCAGCAGCAATCACCTTGCTAACGATGTACATTGTACTGCCAGCAATGTCACATGTGTTAAGTGTAACAAGAAGGGGCACCTAGGTAGAGTGTGCAACAACAACAGTGAAAACCATCAAGTTAAAGTAGTCCACAGTGATGAGGATTTGGCCCCTAAGTATGTGTTCCAAGTAAGAGTTAGAGACAGTCAAACTTCCCCAAGTTCCCTAGGTCAATTCAATGACCTCAGGCCCATCTTACATCCCAAATGTACCATCTTTGTGAATAATAAGCCTATAGATGTTATGGCCGACTCATGCACCGCTGTAACCTTACTCAACATTGAAGTCATAAATGAAATTTTAGATACCTCCGGTCTAAAGATGCTAGAACCTGACATTTCAGCAGTAGGGTATGCTGATGAGAACAGTCTTTTAGTAGGGATGATGAATGTTTGCATTACATTTAAAGGAAGAGCTACAAGGGGCAAAGTGTACATGGTGAGCAAAGGGTCTAACTTGTTGGGATGGCAACATCAAAGAGAACTGGGAATAGTAATTGACCCTAATAATAAAGATCAAGTTCTCGTTACTGAGGGAGTGGAGGAAACCAACAAGGAGGTAAACATTTGTTATGAGTCGTTCACTAAAACAGGGCACACTGTAAATAAAATGCATGTGATGTACCTCCCAAGGGAATGTATTTCATGCCAGGGATGGTTCATGCTGTATCAAGTACTGATGTGGTTAAGAGTTGGTCTGTAAGTTCTGATATGCGCAATCTCTCTTGTAATCCCACTGTAATTCCCCAGACTCCATGGACTAAGTTGGCATTGGAAATAATCGGTCCCTTGGGACAATCAGGAAACCCTAAGAGATTTTTGATTGTTCTCATGGCCTACACATCCTACTGGATCAAATACAATTGTGTTTCATGTGTTTCGACAAAAATTCTTATTGACTTCTTAAGAGACTCATTTGCATGTGAAGGTGTGCCTGCGTGCATAGTCACCCACCATGACATCAAATTTTCATCTATGGAAATGAAGTCATTCCTCTGTGAGCTGGGTATCAAGCTTGAGGAATCCTTTTAGCACAGCCATGAAGTCAATGACCCCATTCGTATATCAATGCTCTGGATAAAAGATCTCACTTGGCTAGCGTGTACCAAAAACATGGATATTGATAAAATGTTAAGAGATTGCATTTGGGGTTTTCACACCTCTCCTGATATGTTAACAGGAGTCACCCCTTTTGCTTCCATCAGGGGAAGAGATCCGTTTGTAAATCCTGTACCCCCCTGAATTGTCTAGTTGCCTCATTATGCTCTGCCCCTTCACACGTTCATTTGCCCTTTTCGCACCTTCCCCATCTTTTCAGCCTTTCCTCTTTATTTCCTCTTCCACTGTAGGGAGATGTGTTGTAATCTCTTTACCCCTTTTCCTCCACACCTTCCGCTGTGAGTTTCTTCCACTCCTCCCACTTGGTACCTTCCCAACTACCCCTGCCTTTACCTGCCTGTTGGAATGTTCCTCTAGAGTTCACATTAGAATGTTGGATGTGTTGTCAGGTGCGAGAGTGGATGACAGAATAAAGATGTTCCTACTTACATGCTTGTAGTTTCTTCTTCATTACAACACTGCCAAGTAGATCTGTCACACGTGCAACACTTTAACACAAATCCAATGCTTTATTTGCTTTAAAAAAAGTGTGTTGGTGACCAATATGTTTCTTTGGTGATTGGTATCTGCACCATTCACAGCCAGCCCAGTGACAAATTGAAAGGCAGACTTCTGGTGAAGGGGGAAACAAATTGGGGGAAATGTGCTGTAAAGTTTGCTTTAGTTAATGTCATCACACCTTCCTCTTCCACACCCTCGAAATGCCTATTGAAATCTTCAAATGGTTCCCAGTCAACACATGAGGAACAGTTACCAGGCCCTTCATCACCAGCAAGCTGGACTATGGCAAAGAATTCTGTCAATCACTGCCTAACTTCTAGAAGACTTCAGGTTATACAAAACCTAGCTGCCAGACACACACCCAGGCTTTCCCCCCGGTCACATTATTCCGTACCTCAAAGAACACCACAGGCTTTCTACTTACTAAACCACACTCTTAAAACTACTCTCACACACATACAAAGTCCAGTACAACCCCTACACCGCCTAGCTCGATATCCGCATCCAATTCAACACACCCATCAGACACCTATGCTCAGCCAGACTCCCGTTGGCACACATCCCCTGCATACATAGAACCTTCTTGCTTTCTCCTACGTCATGCCCATAGCCTGGAATGATCTGCACCTACACATTAGAGCTGCCTTCTCATACTTGAGTTCCGCCAGAAACTGAAAACTTGGCTGTTCAAACTTCTCTGTGGCATCTCTTGTTTTACTTGTAGTCTGTGTGTTATTTTCCATCTCAGTCACACTCTTCTCATTTCTTTCATACTTTTCTGTCCGTAATCTCACACATGAGTAATTTGTTTTTAATACCGTCTACTTCTCTCACTCACTCTCTTTTCAAATGCTTCTCTCAATCCCTTCTCTCACTGTCATCCTCCCTCCCACCTTCTCCTCCTCACTCCCTACCAGAAACAGGCCATGTGCAAGATTAACCTGGGTGAGAAGCATGTGATCATCCCACAAAATATTAGCTGGTACTGGTTTCTCAGTCCCCACAGAACCTCAGCTTTTACGTTATAGGAATGAATGCTGAAAGTGCCTTTGAACTGGCTCAACTCTGTCTGTGTCTACGCAGGGGCCCAGCTCTGTCTGAGCTGAGCTCTTTTAAGGATGCAGCTGAGCTTCACTGCAGTCTGCCCAGGGATGCAGGGCTATGTATGCAGGAACTCATCGCCAGCTCAATGAAAGAAATTACCTATGGGTTCATGGACTTTGCTCTAGCTGATCATGGGTTCAGCACTATACATGCAGGGACTTGGCTGCATCTGGGCTGAGTTCAGCTATACAAAATGATATCTGTTTGTGGCAGAGCTCCACTGTCTCCGTATGTACACCAACCAACTTCTCTCTGTGAAAACATAAATTTCAGTTAAACATAGATTCTCACTTTCACTCTGGGACTGTATATGACTAAGTGAAAGTGAGTGAGAGTGAAGGCTAATGAGTGTGTCAGAACGAGTGATTGGAGGTTGTGAGAGGGAGGGGAATAAGTTGTTGGTGTAGCTATTGATGGCGCAGTAGGTACAGTTGCACCAGGGCCAAGCATTAGTGAGTGTGCTTAAGTGTGTTAGCAAGTGAGAATGAGAACCAGTGAGTAGGAGTACGTTTGTGTATGAGTACATTTGTGTATGAGTAACCTTGAGAAGAAATAAGTATGAACGATAATGAACAAGTGAGAGAATGTGAGTGAGGGGAAAGAGACTAATTTTCAGATTTTCAAAACATTCACACAATGAAGAACAGCACTCAATGTTCCTGCATTGCATGAGAGGGAGAGAGCCGGAAAGTGCCATATCTAAATAAGATATGGTACTATCCTGCAATTTCCATATCGATGAAGCACAATTAGGCTCCCAAGGACCACACAGACACCTTTGCACCATAGTGCAAAAAAGGTCTGTTCCAGGCTTACCTTAGGGTTTGTACTGCAGGGGTGCCCCTCCAGCACAAAAAACTATGCTTTTTCTAACTCTAAATATTTTCCTACTTTGAATGTGTGCTGTACCATGTAGTAAATGAAACTGGCATCACATTTATATAGGGCTTACCACCCCTGACTAGTACTCATGCAAAGTGGGAAAAATTATGAGAAATAAAAGCACCTCTCCATTTTAATGCCTGTTTTCAAGTGGCGTTTATTTTTTGGTGCAAAACCCTGTCTATTGTTAGTAGATACGGTTTTACATAAAAAAGCATGGGTGGTTGCACGGGAACGCCCATGAACCACCCATAGTCACCCCCTTGACACAGAGAAAAGCAAACCAATACTTTGCACTGCTCTGCATTACTTTCAGGCAATTTTCCAGTGCAAAAAAAGGTTTTGGTCTGAAAAGCAAATCGAAAAACACATTTAGCACAAGTTTACCTTCTTTTCGAGATGCAAACCCAGAACAAAATGTTTGTTGATATGGGCCTAAATCTGAGCGGGAGTGAGTAGGAGTGAAGCAAATAAAAAAAAAATGGGGTGAACTACTGGGGAGTATTACATCCAAGAACTTTCAAAGATCACGAGCAGCCACTGACGCCAATACTATTTGACGAGTTGTGGTCTAGCAGCCTGAGCTGCCGACTTTGGAATTAGGCAATTTGAATCCCAGCCTCAGCTCAATATCCTTTGATACTGGGCAAATCACTTACAGCCTGATTCATGTACGGGCCGTTTTGCGTGGCCCTAATAGCGAATCATAGCGACTCGCTATTGAGGACACGCAAAACGGCATTCATGTAGGAATTGCTAAATAAATAGCGATTCCTACATGATCTCTATTTGCGAGTAGAAAATTGCTACTCGCAAAAAAAGGAATAACTCCCCATTCATTCCTATGGGCCAAAAGGCCCATAGGAATGAATGGGGAGTAGCCCTCATTTGCGAGTAGCAATTTGCTACTCGCAAATCAGATAGCGATTTTAAGGGTGCCAGGGGTGTCCAAAGGACACCCTGTAGCACCCCTAAAATGCACATTTGAACAGGTGTTGCGCACACACATGTCCAAAGGACATGTGTGTGTGCAACATGCAACTTAGAAAAATGCTTTTAAAAGCATTTTTCTGAGTTTTTGCTATTTACCGAGAGGTCTGACCTCTCGGTAAATAGCGGCCCAAAAGTGCAAAATCGCAATTTTTTTTTGTGTCATGAATAGCATTTGAGGGTTGCCATTCCTCGCAAATATGCGAATTCTTAAATAGCGATTTTTGCATTTGGGATGATGAATACCAAATGCAAAAATCGCACTCGCAAAGGGCCAGATTCTCAGAATCTGGCCCTTTTGCGAGCGCTTTTAGCTACATGAATCAGGCTGCATATCTCACCGTGCCTAAAAAAAAATCAGATTTTGTGGTGGTATGCAATCTAGTCCTAGTGACGTACCATAAAATATAACCTATGGAGCTATACCTACCAATAGCCCCAATATTGTCTTACCAAAATAATCAGTCAGTTGGCCGTGAAGAAAAGTCAATCGTTCATTAACACACATACTCTATAGTGGAGCCTCTCCGCCGTCACCCAGCCGGTGTCGCAAAGAAGACTGCCGGTTCATAGTCAATACATAGCATATATACCTTTATCATACTGTGTGAGATTACCGTACATGGAAAGATACTGGTTGGCACAGAAGCTTCAAGGAAAGACCATATATGGAAGTCTGCTTCTACTATTATTGGGGAGGATCAGGAGGGGTGACTCCCTTTCGTCTCGATGCCTGGGAGCGCAGGCACGGCACCTTCAGGAATACGCTTATCACCTCTGAAGCCAGATGCGACCTTGGGTCTCAGGACGAGGAAGAATAGTGTGTATTCAGCTGCTTCTTATAACTCAATTTGCAGGGGCCTTCTGACTACTGGAGGGGGGTGGGGGGGGCACGTGACCGTTGCTGAATCTAAAGTGTGTACGAACAAAATGGCATTTGTCTGGTTTTCAATTCGTGTTTAAGAAATAAAGAAAGACAACGGATAAAGGCTATTTAGCTAATAGACAAAGAGCTATAACGAATACAGGAGGTTACACATACAAATAGACACATCATGCTTACAAAGATTACGAAAAATCGATTCTATCCCTTACTAGTGTAAGGAGCCCTGATGCCTCAGAGTCCCCCACCCCCTTGAAAGATGCTATTGACAGAAAATGTTTTTCTTTACCTTTTTAGCATTTATTTAGAGCTTATTATCCATCACATGGGTATTAAGTGCTATATAAAGGCACTTCCAAATCAAGACAATTTGCTATTTCTGCCTTGTTTTATTGAAAGCAGAGGAAGATGGCAGGGAGCCCTCTGAAGTGCAGATGCAGTCTCTTAAACCACATTAATGGGCACTCATTGTCTCGCTTAAAAACAATGGTGAATCAGTAAAGCACACTACTGCCTTGCACAAGTAGAACTTCCAATGTGACGTATTTGTCCTGGATGCTGTGATTCATCCCGACTCCTATTGCCAATCTTGATGTCACTGTAGAAGGAAGATAAGTTGAGTGTTTGCCTGAGAAAAGAAAATGTTTGTTCGGACGCACTCTGTCCCAGGGAAAGCCTGGGCAAGTAAGGCGGGGGGAAGACACATGCAGCCCGGGCTACCAAGACCTTTAAGCCCAGTGGGTGTTGGGTCCTGGGTGGCACGTACAACGTTAAACAGCTCTCACAAAATGCATTTCCGGTTCATAGAGTAAGCTAAAGTACACATTCTAGTCCTTGTCTTCCACCCCATGCCCGCTTCGTCATCTATTTTATAACGTGTGTTTGGGCAAGGATCTTGTGATGATTCAGAAGCTTAATCCTGTGACTGTAATTTCAATGTTTATTACTTGCCTTACTGGCTTTCTCCAAAGAATGGTCACTTTATGTGGTTGATTTTATTCAGTGATTGACAGACGTAGGT
Organism: Lissotriton helveticus; assembly: GCF_964261635.1. Taxonomy (NCBI): domain Eukaryota; kingdom Metazoa; phylum Chordata; class Amphibia; order Caudata; family Salamandridae; genus Lissotriton; species Lissotriton helveticus. The sequence continues at coordinate 969,852,848 of NC_136065.1, read as the reverse complement.
TTCTTGAATAGTTTCAAGTAAAATTGTTGTAATTTAAAATGCGTTTTGAATACTCCAGTTTACGTCTTATTTTGCCAGAAAGTCTAACAAATGTAAAAATCTATCTAATATAAATTGACAGCGCAAATTCAAAATATATAGGAATGTTTATCCTTTTTTCTTTGTCTACTGCATTACATTATTGGTTTTTAGACGCCCTCCAGTGGCATTTTGTTGAACTGTTTTATTTTGTTGTGAAATCGATTCACTATAATTCTCGTGGACGTCTAACAAGGGGAGAAAAGGGGTAAAATAAGGTAAAACTAGAAAACTATGCCGAAGCGAAAGTGACAAGGAACTCCAATACTTCTTAATATTCTGTCACAAATAATGTGGAGTGTATGAAATCGAAGTCAATTGGAATACTTGGCAAATAATGTGGTAAATATGCACATGCTGCCTTAGTAACGACCGCGCGTGGCTGCAGATTTACGACTTCCTGACATTCACAAAACGTTTCAAGGCCTAGAAACTTCCGTTAAGTTTAATGTTATATTAATTACTAGCAGCCCGTCCCGACGTTGTCCGGGAGCAATCAGGCATCTGGACCCCCGCGAGCCCCGATGTTGTCTCAGGCTTCAGGGCCCCCGCCCGCCCCCCCGACGTTGTCCGTGGGTCCCCCGGAGCACACCCGCCACTTTCAAGGCCCCCAATGAGCCGCACACGGGCCGCTTCACCTACCTCAGCCGCCGCTCCTCCCCGCCTGTCCACCGCTCCTCACCGCCTGTCCGCCGTTCCTCACCGCACCTCCCCGCCTGTCCGCCGCTCCTCCCCGCTCTCATGTCCGCCGCTCCTCCTCGCGCTCCTGTACGCCGCTCCTCCCCGCGCTCCTGATGTCAGCACGCACGTCGCGGCCGGCGCTACTTCCAAGGGACTACTTTCTTTTTAATCGTAAATATTTTAAAGAACGTATATTTTATTTTTTTATATAGCCTATGTCCATCTGCAGACCCTGACAATTACAACGATGTATCGGGTGTTTGGATTGGTGCTGTGGTTCCTGTTCAAAGTTCTCTCTTTATAATAGTAGTATAGATATATATATATACATATAAAGTCTAAACAGGAAGCCCCAAATTAAAGCAAAGCCACACAAAGTTCAGATATGCAGGTTTATTTGCATGCATTTCACTGCTCGCTCCTTGACAGCTTTCAGAGCAATCTTTGAACATGTAAAGCCTGACGTTTCAGGAAATAATCCTTTCTTCAGAGGCATTGTTCACGAAGGGCTGAAAGAGCAGTTTTTGGCCGCGTCTGCTTATATAATCACTGGCACCTGCAACAGTGGGCGTGGCTAAATCGCAAAGCCTTCTGTGCCTTGTAGTACGCTGGCCCTCTTCCCACAGTGGGGTCACTCAACAGTCCTTGCAATTTGAACCAAGTATTCACCAAGTGGAGTAAAGTAAAGCGCTGTAAGCCCTCAGATTGCGCTTTGCAGCAGTGAATTCGTGCTCAAGGCAGCACCACCTGCATTGGAGCTGCTCTTGTCTTCGTTCCGTCTTTGCAAGCCCCTTCTCAGAGCCTGCACGAACCCTTCGTAAGGTGGGCCTCGCTTCTCGACTGGGCAAACAGCCGATATCCATATAGTCTAAACAGGAAGCCCCAAATTAAAGCAAAGCCACACGAGGTTCAGATCAGCACGTTTATTTGCATCCATTTCACTGCTCGCTCCTTGACAGCTTTCAGAGCAATCTGCGGCCGGCGCTACTTCCAAGGGACTACTTTTTTTTAAATTGTAAATATTTTAAAGAACGTATATATTTTTTTTTTTATATAGCCTATGTCCATCTGCAGACCCGGACAATTACAACTATGTATCAGGTGTTTGGATTGGTGCTGTGGTTCCTGAGTTTACCCGCCTCAAAGGTTCAAAGTTCTCTCTTTATAATAGTAGTATAGATTTCATGAAGAAAGACATGGATATCTGAGGTTATTGCTCACAATGGTCATAAATGAGTTTACTGTAAACATTCACACTAATTAACGCTGAATATTTCTAACTGAATTGTATACAGATCTAGGCACAAAATAAATCAGATTGTTCCTGAATAATAATGAACAGTAAAGAAAGCCACAAATTCAAAGTGAATAAGAGAGTAGAGGATGACAAGTTCTGTCCATAACACCAGGGAGCCAGCCTTTATGGAGTGTCTGGTTTGGAGTGCCGTTACTGACGGATGTATGACGTTACAACGCATGCTTTTACCACGCATGCTGTTACAACGCAGTTTTTACAACGCAAACCTTTACAACGCATAGCGCTTTGGGGTGCTGGATAGTGAGTAGTTTAATTTACTATTCCAACTCCAGTCCCCGTGGACACTAGGGAAGGTGTTGGATAGTAAATTAAATCTATTCCCTATCCTAGAGCGCCCCCCAGCGCAATGCGTTGTAATGGTTTTCGTTGTAAAACCTGCGTTGTAAAAGCACTGCGTTGTAAAAGTTTCGTTGTAAAGGATGTTTCCCTTACTGACCCATCCACTGGAGATGGTATTTGACTTAGCATTCATCAATCAAGGGTGATAAATACCTACCTGTAACAGAATAGGCCAAATGACGAATAGAGGACCACCAAACTCGTGCAAAGACTCCAGACAATCCAGAACGCAGCAGCCAGGCTGATCCTCAACCTGCCCAAGAGGACACACATCACCCAGCACCTAAAATACCTCCTTTGGCTCCCTGTCCAGAAGAGCTCCTGGCACGCCTACAAATCCCTCCACAGCAAAGGAAGAGCCTACATGTACCACTGCCTGATCTTCCACCAGCCAACCAGAATCCTTCACACTGCACACCTCGCCCTCGCCTAGACACCTAGGGGGTCCATTAGGATGGCGAAAGTCCGCCCGCCACCCTAACGGAGATCGGGACCGCCCGCCATAAGGGCGGGGGTCCCGTTGTGGGCATTGGGATGTGCCCGCCACAGTGGCGGGCACATCCTATATGTTTTACGTTGTGGCAGGCGGTGCTCTCTGCACCGCCCGCCACAATGCAAAACATGATGCTGACACATTTCAAGATGCAAAGCGGCAGGCACCGGGCGGTGCCTGCCGCTTTGCATATGTACATGTGGGGGGTACCATAGGTACCCCCCATGTGCCCCCCGACAGTGGTGACAACCTGGGGGCCCTGCAGGGGGCCCTCGCAGCAATCTCTGCCTGCCTTTCCGTGGCGGCATTGCCGCCGCGGAAAGGCCTCTACTTTGTGCCATCGTAATATGGCTGGCGGTGTCCATTGGACACCGCCACCATATTAATCTATTACCGCCACGGTCGCAAGGCGACCGTGGCGGTAAAGCGGCAGACGGTCTTTCCGTCCGCCGCTGTCCCTTCCGCCATCCTAATCTGGCGGAGGGGAAAACGAGAGTGCTTGTCGGGCGGATTGCCTCCGCCAGGGTGGCGGTGGCCACCCTGGCAGAGGCAATCCGCCCGACATCCTAATGGATCCCCAAGTATCCACTGCAGCCGCTCCGGAGGGCGCTCCTTCTCCCACCTCACCACCAAAGCCTAGAACACCTTCCACCTCCACACTGCCCCCTCGCTGGCCCACTTCAGGAAGAGACTCAAGACCTGGCTCTTGACTGAGACCTGCAGCACAACACCTGGCTACCCCCCAGGGGTGATGAGCCATTCTATCCAAATACCACTTGATTGATTGGGAGATTGGTAGCAGGAGGTAGGTCAAGACAGGTGTTTCCTCACGATCTGCATGCAGTGTCTAATACAGTCCAGTTTGTTCATAGTGTAATCATCCTGATAGTCAATTGGTGGCCAAGACTAGATTGACTCCAATTATCGCACGTAGGGAATGTTGTGGCCTCAAGGGATACTTTAGCAAAGACTGCAGTGCGGAGATTAACATTCCAGTAATAGATGTCATTCGTAATGTGGAGAAAAAAATTACTCTGACGTAGGGACACATTTGCACCTGTGACATCTCTACCACTTTTGCCTTTTCTCTTGAGAATCCCCTGCTTTTTTCTTGTTGCCAGGTTTTGTGGGGTCCTACATTCTAGGGAACTCTCAAGCACAGGGCTGGTGTTTTCAAGAGACGACCATTAGGGTGCTCTGAGATTGAAGCACCCTCCACTAGTTCTTCCTAAAGACTAAAGGGGAAACCTCTTAAAATGTCAGCACAATTCCTCATTTGTGGAAACATTTTGTGATTTTTTTTTCTGTGTGCCGTAGCTTCACCCAGAGTAGATGTTTACTGACCTCCCCAGATAAATGAAGTATAAAAGCTCATGGGAACTCTTTGTGACTATTTTTTTGTGTTTGGGATGTTGGCTAACATTATACACACACCGTTTTCAATAATGATCACCATCATTCGCACAAGTGTGCATGGTTAATGCTTTACGAACCATAGTGTGTTCATTAAGGGTTACAACTAATAAGGTTATCTGTTAAGAGTGGATTTCGTCTGTGTGTAAGTACCTCTCATCACACAAACCGCCATAGGCAGCAAGGCCAACCACCCACCAACAGGAGCCAGGCAGCAGGTCTCCAAATAGACACAAACGAGAGAAACGCAATGCCGCCACTCCTCCTCGCCTATCTCCTCTAACTATCTCTTCCGCTTGTGGCCGGGGGGCGGGACAGAGAAGGACAATAAACGCCACCCTGGAATGGGGAACTGAGGGACAAACAGCGCTCGCACGATGAGAACTGGGCTAACGTCATAGGACTGGAAGCAGGAAATGAACAATTCGGACAAACACCCCCCCCCCCCCGCGGACATTCTTTCTCTCCTCCTTTCTTTCCTCCTCTCTTCTCTTTCCTTTTCTCTTCCACCCATGTATATGTTATGCTCCATGTAAATATATATTTTTTCTACAATAAAAAATTACAGAAATAAAAAAAAAGAGTGGATTTCGTATTGTTTGCTCAGGCGCTTGCAAGCTGCTATACAATTTTGCCCTATGATCGTGGGCCTTTGTAATGTATAGTAAAAAGGCGCCAACCAAGTTACCCTTTGCATTGCACTGGTTGAACACCTCCACAAAACGTTAGTAAATCTACCCAGTAGTTTTTCAAGGACATTTATTTATTTATTTATTTATTTATTTATTTATTTATTTATAAGAATTGTGGATGCAAGATGGAGGGTGGATCAATTGGGCACAAAGTGAAAGGGCTAGACCCATGGCCGAGCCATCTTCCTGTGCAGTTTCTTAGTTTCCATGGTTGTCTGAAGGGGTTTACTTAAGTATTCTCAACTCGGTGGAAGGTATGCCTGGACAGTTCTACAAAGGCATTGACCTCCAATGTTAGTTCTTTGGTTTTCAGAAACCTCTCTGAGGAAGGAATTAGTGTGCAAGCCTGATTGTATCTTTGAAATAAACCTGGATAATACACTGACTGGTTGGCAGTAGGTCATGGCCCGCTGCCTGTACTTGGTATATGACTAGTAGCTTCTCTCTTGGTTGCTGAAAACACCTCTTGCATATGGACATCGTTTAGGAGTTGCACCCTTTGCTACTGCCCTTGTGACCTCTTGCCTCAGAGTTGGCAAAATAAGTGCCAAAGACACAGTGTTGGCACCTGCTTACTTACACTGGGGCTCCACCTTCCTTGTTTTCTGCCCATTGTTTATTATACTACATTAATAAGTCTTTTATTCACTATGCCTAATAAAAAAGGGGATGACACAAAAAAATGATGGACGGAATGTTGAATAAATCATACATTCACATCCAATGAGGAGATCTGGGTTAAAGCTATCCTTCTTTTGCTAATCATGCCACCCCAGATTAGACCCAGCCTTATGCAAATCAGTCTTAACCCTATGCCTCATGGAAAGAGTCCAGCACAGGCTGCCAAGCCAGGTCCTCACTGGACCAGAAACAAGCATCCTGTTATGGGGTTTGGGGTTTACCGCTCATCAGCCAGGATAGCTTGATTCCAGTGGCATGGAGAGCACTGTTTGGGCATACTCATCCCCACTTGGTGGTCCATCCATCATCTGTTTGCATAGCACTTTTCATCCCAAGAGCTGGAACGGGATCTCCACTGGCAGTTGAGGAAAGAAAGAAACCGGTTTTAAATGTGTTTTGTGCATGCCAGTCAGTGACAAGTACCGAGTGTGAATGAGTGACATGGAGCACCTTTTAGTCGGAGTGAGTCACAGTGAGTAAAAACAAGAGTGACTACAAGTGAGGGAGAGGGGTGGGCACAACTGGTGTAATTCTTACTAGGATAATTACTTGTAAATATAGTGAAAGTACCTGTAATTATGCATAATTACATGAGAATCCTAATCCAGCATTTAGTGTTATTTTCTTAGTTCAAAATGCCTCCTCTGGTCCATTTTGGATGTAAGGGTTCATATTGCACTAAGCAAATAGCACTAAATGCTGCAATGCAGGAACAGCAGTAGCCAGCAGCCGCTCTCTCTTAGAACATTGTTCCTTTGGTATGAGTTTTTCCCCACTTTTCTCCAAATTAATCAACTATAATAATCACGTCATTTTGGACATTTCACATCACAGGAGTAATGCATGATTACAGAAATTACTCTGATTACTCCAGTATCATTCAAATTTCACCCAGGGTTGGGGAGAATGAATAAGAATGAGTGTGAGGATATGTTAGAGTGTGAGTGAGAATGAGTTTAAGCGAATGAGCAACTGTTACTGACTGTAACTGTGAGTGAAAGTGAGTGTGTGAGTGAGAACAAGTAAGTGTAAAAGTGAGTGTGAGTGTGACAGTAATAATGAGTGAGAGTAAGTGTGAATGTGAGTAAGAAAGAGGGAGAATGAGAGAGAACGTCAGGCTGAATGCAAGTGAGTGTGAGTCAGAAAGTACAAGTGAGCCAAATAATTGAGTGAGTGAGTGTACATGAATTATTGAGATTAAAAGTGAGTGCAAAATAGAGAATGAACGTTGGAAATTGCCCTTTTTGCAGGGTTATTCACTAACGCTTTGCTTCTTCTTCCTATTTTTCCTGACCCACTGTTGTGGTTTTAGGGCTCTGGGCACGTTAGCACTGAATGGCAGTGGTAACATGCATATGCTGTCTGGGTAAAGTGTATTATGAATTGTTGTTTCCATGATTGGCATATTTTATTTACTGGTAAGCCCCTAGTAAAGTGCACTGAGTGTGCCGGGGCCTGTAAATCAAATGCTACTAGTTGGCCTGCAGCACTGATTGTGCCATCCACAGAAGTAGCCCCTTAAAGGTAACTCAGACCTGCCACTGCAGAGTCTGCCTGCAGTTTGTAACTGCCATGTCGACCTGGCAGGTGCATCTACTTGCCAGGCCCTAACCTTCCCTTTTCGATCATGGGCCTACCTTAGGGGTGAATCACAAGTTACCCCTGTGGGCTGGGTGCAGTGTATGTGAAAGGTAGGACATGCCCTGATGTGTGTGACATGTCCTGGTAGTGAATTACAGTGCATTTGTTTTTCACTACTGAAAGGCTATTTGTCCTATAGAATAGAATGGGGTGTATTCATAACATCTTATAAAAATTGCTTCCCATTGGGACCAGATAGGAAGATAACGTTTAGTATACTTGAACTCAGAATGGTAAAATGGATCTTTTAGTGAGGGTGATTTTTACATTCTGTTTTTATAAAAGTGGTATTTTCAAATAGGTATTTTATTGCTTACGCATCCTAGCAGAGGCACACTGGATGGCTATTGACTGTCTGGCTTGGGAGTGACAGGGGCTGGGGATGTACAGTGGCTCCAGAGAGTCTGGATGAGTCAGGCTGAGCTGCCTTCAGAGTAGTGGGAGTTTTCACTAGCACCTGAATAGGCCAGGTCTGCATATAGAGTGGTGGGAAGAGATTTCCCTTGCACCTGAATATCCCCTGTCTGCATTGGACAATGCTGTCTCCAACTCCTGCTGGGGAGCTGGGCCAGAGAGGATCAAACTGGTTTGAACTAAGCACAGACACTCTGCTTGAGAGGACAAAGGAATGCTTTGCTGTGTTGGCCTGCTGTGGCTGCTTCTATCTTGGGCAGTCAAATAACTGGACTGAACTTCCTGCAACTTCCTTTTTGTGATTTTCTCCAAGGGCTTGAGGTAGAGCTTAACCTTTGTTCAAGAAGTCCCAGGAACAGCAAAGACTTCAAGTTCTTCTCCCATCAGCACTGGGGACTGTGTGCTTTGAGCTGCAACAGAAGAAAACATATATATATTTATACCTAAGGGGTATACCCAACTCACCCTCCTATATCTGGGTATAAAACACAATCATGAATAGACGAACAATGATATAGAAGAATTAATAGATTACTTTTATTTTAGTGTAGGGAACATTCAATTACTGGGAAAACAAAGGAGAGAGCAAGGGATTGTGCCCACTCCGAGTGGACAAGAGATACTCCTGTTCCCCTGGACAAGGATATGCAAAACAAAAGAAGGAGTATGCTCCGACGTGTCAGGTGGGGGTCAACCAAAGAAAGGAAGGAATAATCCTTTTTTTTATTAAACCCCTCACTCACCACCTAGTGGTGACATGCTTCATCATCGGGGTCCACCCTGGTGGCCTAGCGTCACCAGGGTGTGCTTCAACACCTGTAATACAGTGGAGCGGGTTTGTGAAGTGTAAGTGCAAAAAAAGGGTGATGTTAAAAATGTCCTGGTTTGTCTTTCAAAAGTGATTTTTATTAAAAAGCAACTGGACAATATTAAAACAAAATGCGAGATACTGGAAGGGGGAAGTTACGACCTACGTATCTCTATATGTGTTGGTGGTGTTTTTAGGTCAACATGTTTCTACCTTATGGGATAGTTCCCGGTATTCTTCAGGACCAAAGGAGATGGACGGTATGAGCCTCCTAAAGGACTCACCCTATCCTAAATCCTTGTGAAACCTATGGCACAAATGTACCTAGGTAAAATGCTCACAACGTTGTGGAGCAAAAATTTGAAAAACAAAAACCTGTGGGGAAAGAGAAATGGATTGGCGTTAGGCGCAAAGCATTATTACTAGCCTGTAACGTCGTGCAGATTCTTAGTGCAGTCATTCTGCATGCCACAGTGGTGATTTGGGACCTCAAGTTATAGATGAGCATTGTGATATATCGTGGGTGACCGCTTATTATTAAGGCCAATAGGGGATATATCAATGTCTGTTAGGTGCGTGCTGAATCACATGCAGATTGTACCGTTTTATCTCTCAGGTTAAGGGAAAAATGAAAACATACTATGCTAACAGCGCGTGGTTATTATGACGCGCAATATGGTTTCTCACGAGTCAATCACCGGTTGCTGGGGGTGACTCTAAGTGAAATGACAGACAAGACTGACAATACACGAATAACACAGAAGGAGACAAAAATACAGGATGGCGGGGGTCAGGCTTACTATTTTCGTTTTTGTTTGATGCTTCGTCGGGCAGGGGGTAGGTACATCACGCGGTACAACGTACTCTAAATAAAGAGGTGTTGTGTCCGTGATTAGAATCTAGAAGAATGAAAATATCGTGGTGGGGCGGTACACAATCCGCGCGTGTGAATGTACACGCCGGTGTAATGGATCAATTACTTACAGTTATCCGGCGTGGAACATGGCCCGTTACCTACAGCTACCGTCCGCTGCTCGGCTGCAATTGCCGGGCGGGTTTCCGCGGTAGATAATGGGCGGCTGCTTCCGGGTGCGGTCACGTGGGTCCGCGTCACCGGTGGGGCGGGGTTGCAGTATGGCAAGCCGCCGGGGCCCTCGGTTGTCAAGGAGACGCAGTAAGCGTTAGGGATTAGATAGCAGATATCGCTGCCTACATGGGGGGAGCAGCTGGTGCTGGCAAGGAGGGGGTTGACTATCACGTACAGATAGTATCTCGTACAGATAGTAGATACAGATGATTAAACAACGGGAGTAAAGAAGGAGGTAAAAGACGGGAAGCAAAAAAAGAGTGAGCTCACTCTTGGAGGGTGGGTCTAAAATACAGACCGAGGGCTCTATGGTTGGTACCAATGGACATTGTTGTTAGGAATACGCTAAGTCCTGCGTGGGACTATTCGGTGGCAAATGGGAGCTATGTTCATAGGGATATTGGGGAGGGGTTTTACACGGTGCCAGTGGGCATGGTCAACGTGGTGGGCGGCCCAGAATGGTACAGGGGTATCTACAGATTATCGGAACAGGATGCTCATTTCATCACAGAGGTCCACGGAATATTATCGTTTAACCCCTGTTTGTGGGTCGAAAGTCTGTAGATCCAGCGTTGCTCTTTCTCGACATTGATATATCCCCTATTGGCCTTAATAATAAGCGGTCACCCACGATATATCACAATGCTCATCTATAACTTGAGGTCCCAAATCACCACTGTGGCATGCAGAATGACTGCACTAAGAATCTGCACGACGTTACAGGCTAGTAATAATGCTTTGCGCCTAACGCCAATCCATTTCTCTTTCCCCACAGGTTTTTGTTTTTCTAATTTTTGCTCCACAACGTTGTGAGCATTTTACCTAGGTACATTTGTGCCATAGGTTTCACAAGGATTTAGGATAGGGTGAGTCCTTTAGGAGGCTCATACCGTCCATCTCCTTTGGTCCTGAAGAATACCGGGAACTATCCCATAAGGTAGAAACATGTTGACCTAAAAACACCACCAACACATATAGAGATACGTAGGTCGTAACTTCCCCCTTCCAGTATCTCGCATTTTGTTTTAATATTGTCAAGTTGCTTTTTAATAAAAATCACTTTTGAAAGACAAACCAGGACATTTTTAACATCACCCTTTTTTTGCACTTACACTTCACAAACCCGCTCCACTGTATTACAGGTGTTGAAGCACACCCTGGTGACGCTAGGCCACCAGGGTGGACCCCGATGATGAAGCATGTCACCACTAGGTGGTGAGTGAGGGGTTTAATAAAAAAAAGGATTATTCCTTCCTTTCTTTGGTTGACCCCCACCTGACACGTCGGAGCATACTCCTTCTTTTGTTTTGCATAACATTCAATTACCCTCACTTTAGTCTTTGAATCCTACAGAAATATGTTACCTAAATTAATGTAAGGCACACCTAAGGCACACCTACACAATGGGACCCTTCTTCAAACAATAATAACAATCAATTGTACAAAGACATACAAATGTACATAAAAAAATATATATACAACACAAACAATAATACAAACAACTTTATCTTGCCAATACCCTAAAATAGTTTTCTATTGTTAGTGTCTGCCAATTTATTTTGGGTTGTCCACTCGGAGGTAGTCAAATGTGCGCACAGAGGCAAAAAGTGTCCTTTATATTGCTCTCTTGTGTCACAAAACGTTTTTTATATATCACTAATTTTAAATTTAGTCAGGACTCCGCCAAAGTGAATGTCGGCGTCGCAGACGGGTTTCAACCTTTGCCCTCGTCCTGAGGAGGCCGAAAAGATGTCAAAGGAAAAATAATCATCAGATCCTCTAAAGATAATGTGTATAATAACCCCGAGCTGTGCCTCGGTGGTGACCGGAATTCAAAATAGCTTCCCTACTCTCACTCAAAAGGGTCAATCTATTGTTGTAAACCAGTTCATCTGGTGTTTCAAATGTAAATACTGCCTGCAGATCAGCTGTAAAATCTCGAGCAGATAAGTGCTCTCGGTCCTCTTTCCAAAACTCAGCATGCACATCAGAAGAAAAAGCAACCCCATGCCGTCTACGACACAGTTGCTGAAGGCACCGCAGAGGGCACCACCGCACTTTACAACGTAACCCTGGCCTCACTGACGATGCCATCTGATTTCGCCACTGAGCCGCTGTTTGCACCGTGATCTGTGGGCACCACATTCCGTACCACCTCGTTTCATGCCATCACCTTGGTATCCCCGATGAAGCCACTCCACGCCGACAGAGACGTCGCTGCTTTACACACTGCCTCCAAGTTAAGCCTAACTGGTCGTGCCAAGCTACCAAGGGGGTGAGCAGGGGTTATTTTAGGAGTGTAACTCCCTTACCTTGACTAGGAAGAAGGATCCCTACTTGGACAAAGTTGCAAACCCTTGCCAACTAGAGACCCCCATTTATAACAATGAATGAATGTGAGTGACAATGACTGTGTGTGGGTGAAAGTAAGTGTGCATGAGTGAGAATATGTTATAATTATGCTGCTGCCATTGGCCGTCCTATACTGGAGATAATTCTTGCCTCATAGACGCGCCCCTTGAAAAATGATGGGACTGGCATATTGGAGTCAATATGGAGCATGAAAGGCACCTATGACGAACTACTACCACTGGCATTTTGGAAGTAATTCTTGGCATAATAGACCCATGGTAAAATAGAGGTACTGGTATAGTAGGGTGGTTCTTGGCATATGGGGATACCTCTGAAAAATGCTTCCTCTGGCATATTTTAGGAAATAATTGGCATAGGTGGCACCTATGGCAAAAAGCCGGCACTAGCCCATTCTGGTAATTCTTGGAATTACCAAGGGCAACTGTGGCATATGGGATGGGGCAAGCAGGACAAAATCCTAGCCCTGACATCTCAGAGGTCAAGTCAAAATAGTCAAGTCAAAATATATGTTTATTGTGACCATAGTCACATCTCAGAGGACATTTTTGAAAGATGGATCACCCATGTTACATAGCTGGCATTGAGGCAGAATTCTGACACTGGCATATTTTTTGCATAACAGGACACTCATGGCATATAGGAGGCACCCATTACAAAATGATGGTCCAGGCACAATGGAGGTAAATGTTAACACATTGGGACACCTATTGTGCACACCTATTGTGCAATAAAGTCAATTCATGATGTGCCAAGCTATCATACCCATTTTTTTTACAAATATTTAATGCGAACCTTTCCAAAGCCTATGGCTTTTCAGCAAATGTAAGAGGAAATTATGCTTTAAAATGCACTAGTTGACCTCATGTTTATCATGATTTTCTCAGGGTGGTTTCTCCCTACCCCCAAGAAAAATATGCACAATTTGACTACATGGGCTTTCAAAAAATGTATTTTAAAACTGTACTTTAAAATCCACTTTTTGACCCCATGTTTTTCAAACTTTCTTCTGGGGTGAGAACATCTCTCAAACTTTTTAAAAGAGGTCCGCCTCAATTTACTTGCCAAGTACAATCTAGGGCAAGTATTAAGCCCCAGAAAACGCCCAAGGATGTAGTGTGCTACATGCTGACATCCAGGAGCCAATTGACTAAGTTACAGAAGCAAGGTTCTGTAACTTAGAGAATGGTATGACATCAATTCTACCACTGTGGATTTGCATCCTGGTCTGAAAGTGTGGGTGAGGGCATCTGTGGAGCCCAGGGCTCTCCAGCAGTGCTGGACTGGGCCCATAGATGTAATTATGAAAAAGTGTGTGACCGCCTACCCTGTGGATCTCAAGACCCCCTAGGCAACCCCACCGCGTGCTGCATGTCAATCATCTCAAACCCCTCTTTGAGAGGTCTGAGGTCATCATGCTCCTGGTGATAGATGGCGAGGAAGAAGAGGAGCATGAACCACTCCCGGACCTCCTAGCCAGCAGGGAGAAAGATGGGTCTGTGGAGGGAGTAATCATTGTCCCCACTCTAACTCCTGAGCAACAGAGAGACTGCCACCAAGTGTTGGGACAGTACTCCTCTCTGTTCTCCCTTATCCCTGGTAGTAACCACCTGGGTACCCATGATTGGGACACAGGGGACAATCTCCCTGTTATGATTAAGTCTTACAGTTGTTAGATAAGATGAGGTCCAGCATTAAGAAAGAAGTATCTAAAATGCTGAAGTTGGGGTCAGTAAAACTCTCCATTCAGCCCTTGTCCTGTCCTATGGTTGTGGTTCCAAAAGCTTCCTCACCGGGCACCACACCTGAACTGAGGTTCTGTGTGGATAGTAGAGGGCTAAACTCAGAGGATGGGATGAGCATCTGCTTTTGTCACTAAGCTGATTAGCTGATCGAAAGGGAAATCTGCCAGTACCCTGATGGAAGATCAAAGGTACTGAAGTACTGGGCAGCTCTTAACCTAACAGAGGAAGCAAAGGCAAGGTCAGCCTTCTCCACTCCAGAGGGCCACTATCAGTTTAGGGAGACACCCTTTTTGATTAAAGATTGCCCCTGCCACCTTCCGGAAGTTGACGAACCAGTTCCTTGCTGGCATGGAGCATTCTGTGCTGCCTATCTGGATGACATATCTGTCTTCGGGAAGTGCTTTAGGTTCTGCAACAGGCAGGCCTGACTTTCAAGGCCAGTAACTGCTAGATAGGGCAGGTGTCAGTTGTGTACTTGAGGAACCTGGTGACCTGAGGAATGGTGCAACTCCTTCAGGCCAAGATAGAACCATCATGGTCTGGCTTCCACAAAAAATCCAGACTGAGGTCAGAGCATTCTCGGGCCTTACTGGATACTATAGGAGGTTTGTCAAGGGTTGTGGCACCGTTGTTGCCTCCTCGGCTAGGCTGACTTCCAAGAAGCAGCTTAGAAATAGGATTTGGATAGAGGTATGCTAAATTATATGTGACTCTCGTAGGGAAGTCCCTGGCCCTGAGCATAGGAGCTGTACACATTGCCTGCCTAAGGAGTTTATCATTCAGAAAGATACCTCAGAGCATGGAATAGGGGCAGTACTATCTCAACATAATGAGGAGGACCTAAGACTAACCTGTCACCTTCATCTCCAGGAGGTTACCCCTCATGGAACAGAGGTGGAGTGCTATAGAAATAGGTTTGCGATAGTTTTGGCACTGAAGCAGTTGAGGCCACACTTGTTTGGCACTCACTTCCTGATTGAGACTGCATGAGCCACCTGAGGGATCTGTGGTCAAATGAGGGGCTGAGAATCCAGAACTGTAGGGTATAGACTTCAGGGTGGAACGCAGTCCAGGGGTAGACCACTCCATTGCTGATGGCCTATCCAGGTTTTTCTGCCTTAATGAAGAGAACTCCTTAGAGATTGGTAGATCTCACTTTCAGCTGGGGGGGGGGCACTTGTCAGACCTGTCATCCTTAGGGTGATCTTCCCTCTAAATTTTAGCTTTTTGCCTCTGTGTTGCTGAATCTTTTGTTGGCCTTAAGACTCTAGCAATGGTTAGCCATGGTATTGTGCTCCAAGTGCATACTCTTTTCTCATAACATGATGACATTGGTGCGTACCTGATTGGAATATTTGTTGTACTGATAGGTCCCTTATAAAGGGATATATCATATACCCAGGGCCTGTACTTCAAATTGCTACTCACTAGTAGACAGCTGCAGAGCTGATTAAGCCACCCACAGAAGTAGCCTTAGAAACCTGTCTCAGGCCTGCCTCTGCAATGCCAGTGTGTGCAGTTTACTGCTGTTTCGACTTGGCTTTTAAAACTACTTGCCAAGTCTTCAACTGGCCTTTTATTACATATAGGTCACCCCTAAGGAAGGCCCTAAGTAACCCTAAGGGGAGGTAGTATGTAAGTAAAAAGTAGGACATGTACCTTTGTTAATACCAGGACATGCAAAACAATTAGTGTATTTTTGTTTTTCACTACTGTGAGGCCTACCCTCTTATAGATTTACATCGGGAATTCCTTAATTCACTTTTAATCTGTAACTAGCTACTCATTTCTGATCAGGAATTAATGTTTTATATCTTTGGAATGGTAATAATAACTCAACTTCACCAGTAAGGAGGATGTATCATTACTTTTTTTTCGAAATGCCACTTTTGGAATGTGGACATTTCCCCTGACCTATTGCTCTGTCTGCCTGACAGCCTGCCTACCATACATGTCTGGGGTGGGTGACAGCTACATTTTGTGCATTCTCTCTAGATAGCCACAAACACAGGAAGACTAGATGTGTCTGAGTACCCATCTACATACATCTGGATTCTGATGGCCCGGTCTGGGCAGGATGCAAGCTAAGGGCTAACACTTCACTCAGTAAGTAGTGTCCTGTCCCCACACAAAGGGCTGATTTACCCACCATAGATAGCTTACAGACAGCGATGGACTGAAAGGATCTCTCTGCACTTCAAAGACCACTCTTTAAAGTCACCCCCACTTGAAAGGCAATTTTGGATATACTACTGGGTCTCTGTCACCCTATATTCAGGCACTATTGGACTTGTAACTGATGTTATACCAAAAGAACTGCTCTGCTGCTTAAAGGACTGAACTTGACTGCCCTTTCTCCAAGTCAGAGAGCATCAGGCAACGAAAGAGAACAACTAACCTTCAAGTTCAGCAGAGTCCAGCGCTCCTTCAGGAAAGTGTGCTCCAAGGACTTGTTGGCTTGCCTCCTGTTGCTTGAGACTTGGGGATATCAAAGTTTCTACTGTGCTCTTTGCTTGGTTCACTGGAAGTGGACCTAGATACTTGCATTGATGTCCATGTTACAACTCCTGTCTGCGTGTAGCAGAAACAGGGCATCGACCTAGTTGTGAGAGAAAATCAGCACTTCGCTCTCATAACCAATGCAGCACCTAGAAAGCCTGACTCATTCAAATCATGAATCCTCGTCTCAGCAGCTCAGAGATTGCATCCCTCAAATGCATGGGGAATCCCGGTGCATTGCTCTATGGAACCAATGCATCACACTCCAGCGTCTCTCCTTCGGATCGGCGCATCGCCATCCCTGTGTGGAAAAGATTCAACGCAATCCTCGACCTGTGGGATCAACAACAGGGCATCTCACATTTGCGACCAGGAAAGGTACTTTGTTCACTGGGCCTGTGTGGGTCCTGTAGCCAGCTGGTGCTCCAACACAGTCAGCCCGAACTTTGACTGTCTCATCTCAGCACGACAGAAGCAAAAAGCACTTTTTAAGTAACCCCTAAAGCGCTATTTTTCACTTGTCCTTTTGTAATTCAATATCTCAACTTGTATTCTTTGGATTTTTATATATTAAGTTTAGTTTTGGCAGACTATACGAATCCATTTTCCAACCCTTTGTGGGGTCCTTTTGTGGTGTTATCATTGTGTTATTGTGTGTATTTTGCCCAAATACTTTACACATTGCCTCTTTGATAGCTTTGCACAGAGCAGTCAGGCTTATCTAGAGTGTGAGCACAGGCTATCTTTTAGTATATACTTTGCTTAGCCTAACTAGAGGGGTGGTTCCTGCCTGGCCTGGGTGCATACTCAGCCAACCAGGAATCCCAGTTCTAACAGTGGGTAATAGCTCTTACATCATCTGTGCTGTCCACCCAGACCTAAAAATTGTAGTTGATTTAAAAAGCAGGCCCAGATCACCTTAAAGTTTGTACTTTCACTGCCATTTCTTTTGCTTTGCACCATGTGTCACCAACCTGGTGACTGCAGCACATCAGCCAGCCCATTTTTCCTTGCCTGGCCTGGAAGTCAGGCAAAAGGGAGGGGTCACGCTGTCACGTCAGACCTGAAACAAAAGGAAAACGGGAGGTCACACCGATGGAGAGAAGAAGGAGAAGGAGGAGGCCAGTGACAAGACGCAGGAGAGAGCAGAATAGACAACGTCACCCAGAAAGGCACGTGGGAGGAAACGACACATCATGAGCCCAATTCATCCAAGGAGAAGCAGGAAGCCCACGCCGTGAAGGAGTCTCCTTCCCGCCACTTTGCACTTTAGGCTTCAGTAGGGTTTCCCCTTATGCAACTTACTCTGCGCAGAAACATTGACCTTGGATCACGGCATCAGAAGCTGTAGTGTACTTTACAAACCACTCTGTCACTTTAGATCTCTTATGGAACACATGCAAGTTAGCTATGTGAACAGTGCAAACTACCTTTGGTGAATATAACTACAGGCCTTATAATGTCATGGGGGGCCCAGGGCACACATTGGTAAGCAATGGCACCCTAACTCCCTGAGATTGGTGTTGCTGAAATGTAGCTTTAAAAGGCCGCATGGAAATGGAGAAAGACAAGGCAGTGCAAATTGCTGTGTTACCTTACTCTGCGTTACGGGGATGTTCCAAGGGCATTGCAGTGAGTTTTCCCATGCAACGCTCATAGATTTTAACGCTTTCCCAGATTTACAAGGCCATGGAAAGCAAATAAGAATAACATATCTGAATCTTTACACAAGAAAACTGGCATATTCCAAGAAAAGTTTTTTTGTGGTTAATATAAACTCATATGAACCTGCCACAATTTATGAAATAGGCCTCTGTTTTAAGTATCACTAAGAAAACTGGCTGTGTGTCAACACTTACATTTACAATAGGAAAAGCTAGCTTGAAAGTTGAAATGTTTCTCCCATGATAGGACTCCCACATTTCAGACTTTCCTGGTATTTACAAGAAATCATGGAATGTGACATTTATACTGAAAGGGATCACTTGATAATTAAATTTGATGACTCTCTCATTCTTCACTTCTGACTGAGCTTAATTTAGGTCGTTTTCTAATTTATTGTGAAAGAATGAAAAGCTGTTGTTTGTATTTTCATGGGCTTTGTTGTGACAGTAAGACCGTTTAATGCTTTCATCATATCATCTTTTATCTTTGGGAGCAATTGACACTGGTCTACCAATATCTGTTAGATTTGCAAAACAACCTTCATGATTGTGACACCAGGGGAGCAATGAGACACAAACTCTGGGGCTGGGGGGGTCTAGTACTAAAAAGTGGTGGTGGTGCTACAATATCACACATGGACCTATTGGCCTTCCAAACATTTCCGGTGCCCCAAATGTATTGTGCTAATGCAATGAAATAGGCATATGTGCATGCTTGTTCTCTCATGCTTTGACACATTAGAGCCAGATGTTTTATCTTCATTAGTGCTTGGTGTCTCATGGGAATGCATTGGTGGAGCTCAGCGTGTGTACACCAGACCTGCGAGCATCAGATTTCTGCAAGTTGGTTGGCACCAAGCAAGTCCTATGCATGTCTGAGGAAGTACCGTAGGAAAGATGTCAAGGGCCTTAGTGCAATCAGGGGAAATGGCCACTTAGAATGATGGTGTGGTAGTGAATACAGCAATTAACTAGGTTCAACAGACCCTCAGGGCTGTGGTGCCCTAATCTGATGAACAGAAAAGAAAAGCGTCTTATTATTATGCAGTTCATGCTACTTTTAATCAGATAGCATGCTTACAAGGAACAAGGAAATGTGTGAGATGAGGCTTCCAATGTGCCCAAGAAAGATTTCCCACAGAGATTGGGAAGTTGTCTTGAGGTGTGAAGAATAAACTGGAATAAAGAAAATTGTGGGGAGCTTCTTTATGGCTGGTACAAAATGAGGGAGGGCTCACCAATAGCTCAAAAGGAAGGGGTATCCAAAGAGAATAATAAGCTGTATGCCTGTTCACAATGTAAAAACATGTATGTGTTGGTCTGTTGTTCTTGGGCTAGGTTCATGTTACAGAAATACCAATACTTATTATGGGATGTGATGGAAAATGATGCAAGATTTTATTCAGCAAGTGGTGGCTGGTATCTAAAGAAAACTAAAGAAACTCCAATCAATTTGGTGTTTCGGAACTTTGGCAGAACATACGTTCCAGACCAGGCAGAGCGGGTAAAACCTTTCTAAGACTTGATACGTCCAGACTTTTCAAGCACACATTGGACAACTGAACACACACAAATGCTATGTTAAGTACAAGCTGACATGCTAGCTTCCACACACTTGCATCTACAATTATATGGATCACTAGGTTCATGTTGTTTACAAGTGTGTGTATCAGGGTATACATATGTCCGATTCAACAAAGGAAACACTGTACCAATTGCATATCAATCACATTTATACACCAATGAGGAGATTGTGACACCATCAGGATCTTTTCTGTCGGTGCAAAATGCGACTGCTGTAGTGAGAGAAAGGTCCTTGGCTATAAATATCCACTGCCTAATGGAGTAATGCCTTTGGATCAGTATGATTACATTATTTATTCTGACAGGGCAACACAGCCTGCTGTAGGGACAAAGCACCAATACTCTGCAGCATGTGCCACTGTTAAGGGTACAATGAAGGATGGTGAATTCTGCCCTCACAAAACCTACAAGCAGTCACTAGGTGATTGCACAGTGCAGCTGATTGAACTTAGAGCCCTAATACTGGCACTTGAGAATACGGATCATGGATTTCCAACACTTACTGTGTGTGTACACAATAAGTTATTACACTAATACGAATCAGTCTTACAACATTGGATTCAGAGGATCCAAAGGGTACAAATTAAAGCACAAATAGCTTTGGGGATAGGTGGCAAAACTCAAAGGGGCATATTCTCAAGGAGCTATCGCCGAGTTGACGGCACTTTTTCGCAGCAATAGTCGCGATAAATTTATCGCCCCATTCACAAGCCGGTGCTAACAGCCGACATCACATTTTACCTGCGTTAGCAGCCGCAAAAAACATTTCCACAGACAACCCAGAGAACTATTGCTAATGAGATGCAGAGTAGGCGTTCCCGTGGCAAAAGCCGCGACAACACCACTCCGCAACATTCTCAACGACCAGCCAGATTGGAGAAAATACCACGAAACATGCGATAAGGCTCGTTAGCTGCAGGAATTTAACATCTGCTCTGACCTGGTGTAAAATCGGATGGCAGCCTGCACCACAAAAGGGAGCCCAGCCCACAGCCACACTTTTTTTTCCGTTTATTTGGACCTTTGGTTCCCAAACAATACATATGTGGTTAAAAATACATCTAAAAGTACACTTATTAAACACACTAAAACATATCTTAAAACACATCCTGTTATAAAACCCTTTATCCCCAATTTAAGATTAAATAATTCACTTAAAACGTATTAAAAGAGAGTAAAAAGAAGTACCTTCACGCTTTGCATAAATTTCCCAATAGCAACGGCAATGTCTAAGTGAGTCATTTCTATCATCAAAGTTACAGCCTGGGCCCTAGTTCTAATCTCATATTTCTTAAATATCGGTTTTAGAAACATAATTCGTAACTCAAGGAACTTCTGACAATCTAATAAAATATGTAGCAAGTCACATGAGGTGGCCAAGGTACAAGTGCATCTTCCCGTCTTATCAATCACTATGCCTTTTACCACGTTATTTATATAACACAGGTTCACCCCAATTCTTACCCTAAAAACTTCACTTCGTAGTCGGCAGTCCGGTAACCTATCAATGTAGGGAAAGCATTGTTCATTCTTTTTATACATCAGTCCTAAAGTGCACTGCGGGTTTCTTAGCAAGATAATTTTGGTCCTGTACATGGGATAATTCCTTCCCCAACCTCCTAAGTACCTTTTTATCAATACTAATCATAAAGGTCGTGGGGCACAAATCAACCTTCATCAATCGACATAGCTTCATCATGATCGTTCTGGTCTCTCTTGCCCATTTTAATTCGCTATTCTGTATTTTGTTTTTACACCACTGAGATATTTTGGTGTTCTCGCCCACTCCTAGGCATTGCCAGAAACTAAGTAGGGCCGTACCGGCTAGAGTGCCCCATGAGGTTAGACCTAATTCCAGTCTTACAGCGTGGACGATTGCTGACATTGGGTGTGAAAATAGATTTTTTAGGTTTTTGCCTTCCTCGACATCCCAGCTCTCTTTACCACTCAAGTATAACAGTTCTGTGCCATACAGAAACTGTGGGGGTACCATAGCCGAATAAGCTTTTGGCACTGGTCTATCTGACATATCGCCATAGGCTTTGTTAAAAATTTCAAGCCACTAATCGATGCAGAGATTCTTAATTTTGACGCCTCTAGGTGGGTGATCCATTTCATACTTTTTTCGAACCATAACCCCAGGGATCTATATTCGATGACCGATTCCACTTTCTCTGTCCCCAACCACCATGTGAACCCAGCTTTCCGCTGGCCAAAGCTCAAGGTTTTGGTCTTATGCATATTTATCACCATTTTTTCTTGGTACAATAGTCTTTAAATGTATTCAAGTTCCTTTGTAGGCCAACTTCAGTCTGACAATCAGTCAAGGGGAAGTCCCTGGGTGCACATTCATGTATGGCCTTATTAAATCTCCATACCTATCTAAAGTAACCAAAGAATTTAAATTTCCACACTAAAATAGGAACGGTCACAGTCTTTTTTAATAAAACATAAGACAGTTTATACACAGTAACAAATTAAAATTTCAAAGAGCGGTCTTTGAAAAAATATAGTAAAAACAATTAACTTTAACAATCAATCATAACAGTTCATTACATTTCATTTCACATACACAAAAATTATTAAATCAGATATTAAACATCAGAATCATTTAAGGCAAAGATCACATGCAAGAATTACATAGAGTCACAGTGAAAAAATCTTATAATATAAAAAACAATCTTCAATAAACCCCTACACAGCGTGGCTTAATGATATTATTGCCACTCTTAATTATTTGATCCAAAGGTCATTAGTTCATAGGAAAGTGACATCAATAGTACTACTTTTGTGTGCGTATCAATTGTTCACTGGACCTTGTTTGGATTCTACATAAAAAAATGCGTCGACACGTTTCGGTGCGGAGAACAAAAGATACTGTAGCACCTTCCTCAGGACTGCCATTTCTTTGGGGTGACCGGTTTCAAAGGTTGTTGCTAAAACACCCTTTCTGTAAATATATGGGGAAAAAGCAAGGTATCACTATTTTTGGGTAGTTCATGACATTATAGAATAGTCTCATGGTATCATCACACAGTTAATTTATACACCCTTTCTTTTATCTAATAGTATTATCAGTTTGTCACAAAAAAAAAAAAAAAAAAAAAATGTGACACACTGATAATGCTATTAGATAAAAGAAAGGGTGTATTAATTAACTGTGTGATGATACCATGAGACTATTCTATAATGCCATGAACTACCCAAAAATAGTGATACCTTGCTTTTTCCCCAAATATTTACAGAAAGGGTGTTTTAGCAACAACCTTTGAAGCCGGTGACCCCAAAGAAACGGCAGTCCTGAGGAAGGTGCTACAGTATCTTTTGTTCTCCGCACCGAAACGCGTCGACGCATTTTTTTATGTAGAATCCAAACAAGGTCCAGTGAACAATTGATACGCACACAAAAGTAGTATTATTGATGTCACTTTCCTATGAACTAATGACCTTTGGATCAAATAATTAAGAGTGGCAATAATATCATTAAGCCATGCTGTGTAGGGGTTTATTGAAGATTGTTTTTTATATTATAAGATTTTTTCACTGTGACTCTATGTAATTCTTGCATGTGATCTTTGCCTTAAATGATTCTGATGTTTAATATCTGATGTAATCATTTTTGTGTATGTGTAATGAAATGTAATGAACTGTTATGATTGATTGTTAAAATTAATTGTTTTTACTATATTTTTTCAAAGACCGCTCTTTGAAATTTTAATTTGTTACTGTGTATAAACTGTCTTATGTTTTATTAAAAAAGACTGTGAACGTTCCTATTTTAGTGTGGAAATTTAAATTCTTTGGTTACTTTAGATAGGTATGGAGATTTAATAAGGCCATACATGAATGTGCACCCAGGGACTTCCCCTTGACTGATTGTCAGTGTACCCTGTTCCCTGGTGTCAGTGGGGTACTCTCTCTCTAGATATCCAATTTCAGTCTGATCCATAATCACCAGATCGTCAGCATAGAGCAAACATGCAATATGCTTACCATCTAGTTTCGGGCTTGCCCCATTGACGTTTCTTAGGGTCAACGGCAAATCTGCTAAAAACAAGAATAACAGCAGAGGGGCAGCCCGTTTCCAATCTCAATTCTCCCAGATAGACTCCCATTTATATCTAAACTTATCTGTGCCCAGTTCTTAGTGTGGAGCATTTAGATCAGACGTAACAAATCTTTTGGAATACCATAACTAGTTAAGGCCTCCCACAACAACCCCCGCTCCACCAGATCGAAAGCTGTGTGGAAGTCTACAAAACAACAAAATAAACGTTCCCGCATTTCCATCGACTTTCGTGCTATGGATCAGAGAGCAAGGCAATGGTCAATTGTGGAATGGCCTGCTTTAAACCCCTCCCTGCTCCGCGGGTATAATCTGGTTTTCCTCCGCCCAATCCTTTAGTAAGCCCAGAATGGCTTTTGCGAAGACCTTTTCCCCTATATCTAGGAGGTTTATTAGCCTATAATTCTTCGGTATTTTGTGGTCGCCCTTCTTATGTATAGGTCTTATAATTTCACCCTTTCAGCTTTCTGGTATTATTCCCGTTTCCAAGATCACTTGGAACATCTTTGCAAAAAACTCAGCCCACCATTCTGGTCTAGTTTTTATTATCACTGCCGGAAGGTTATCTGGGCCTGCAGCCCGGGTAAGTTTCAAGCTTGCTATGATTTCCTTTATATAACTTGGGGTAAAATATTCTTTTATGTTGTCCCTCACGTGTGGCCAGGCTAGGGTCCTTGGCTCGTCTACTATTGACCATTTGCCATAAATTTCTCCCAGGTAGCCCGCCCAGTCATCTTCAGGAATCATACAATCTTTTCTTGTACTAATTTCCAAAATCCTTTAACATCTCTGGTTTCGATTACCTCCAACATATTTGCCCAGCACTTATCTTTATATGTTCTTTTTTTGTTTCGAATCAGTAATTCATATTTTAGCCTTAATGACTGGAGCGATTGGTATAATTCCATTTTAAACCTAACCCTTAATCTTCTCTCCTTCTGTCTAATCTGTGCCTTAGCTATCCAGCATTCATCGTCAAACCAGGTCTTCCTAATTTGGATGGCACTATGGCTCTCAAGCCCTGCCTTTTTTGACTTAAATGTTTTCCTTAAGGTGTACACCAGCTTACCTATTGTGAATTCAAACCAGGTAATTCCATTTCTAAATTGAATTTCTTCTACAGGGATTATCTGCTGGATTTGCTTTAGCTTTTCAATGTGTTCCACTTCTACACTAGTTGTCAACCATTAGGCTAATCCACAAGTACCTGTAGAACCCTTTTTCTATTTTTACTTCCTAAATAATATAGTTCTGCCCTCAATGGATAATGATCACTGCCTGTCATTTGCACCACCTTGACATTCTTAATGAGCCCAAAGCACCAGACCTGACAGAACACATAATCTAGTGGGCAAGGTTGTTGATCCCTCAAAAAGGTACGACCCACTGGTTGGTCTGGCTGCAATCTCCCATTTGCGCATACCATGCCCAGTGAACCCATCAGCTGAGTAAAAGCCACGTCCTGTGACGAGATCTCTCCACTTGGGAAGATGGCCGCTTCAATATTATACGATTCTAGAAGTTCTTTATGCCAACTATCCACCCTTCGGGGATCTAATCTATGGTTAAAGTCACCTACCACCAGTAAAATATCCTTCTGATACTTTACACTAGAAGACACTATATCTTCTTTCAGTTTTCCCAGGTTCACCTTATAGTCATGGTCCTTTCTTTTCGGTATATATACGTTTATAATACATATTCCCTCATAGCGGGATTCCGGGTTCTGCAATAAGACCCTACAGCCTAATCCCCAATCACAGCTTAGTTCTATCTTTTTCAACCTTCCTAACTAACTGTGTGGAAATCAGCGTTAGTTGCCCCCCCGATGGCCTCCCCAGACTATTTGTCTTTGCTGCTTTAGAGTATTGAACGAATTCTTCTATAGCTAGGGTTTCAAGGGTATCGTCACACATCCAATTCTCCTGTAGGCACACAATGTCGTTTCTCTTAATGAAATTATTGAAGTTAATCTGATCCGATATTTTCTTGTAGCCATTTATATTCCATGATATGACTGATAGGCTGTGTGACGACCCATACTCCTAGTCGATTTCACTCAGAAAGCCCTCCTCTTCATATTCCCTAGATTCTGGAGATGCTAGGGCATTGAACCTATTCACAGAAAATGTATTTTTCATATCTTGCAGATTTGTTATCGATTATGGTTATTGCAAGATCCTCCTTCTTATTCCAATTTGAGTTGATTAACCTTATCTGCTGTAACCCAAGTCCAGCACGATTTGTAAGGAAATGCTGTCTCTGTTATTCATCCCTTCTAACCAATCTAATCCCCTCCTTTTGAAGCTCGTTTTTAGCATTTTCCACAGTATCTTTCACCAAGGCAGAATAGAAAAGAACCTTGGTCACCTCGCTCACTGTACTACTTGTAACAAACCCTACTTCTCCGAGGTCCTCTGTGTCAATACTACAGAGACTTGTAAAATTTGCCAAGGAAAAAGAAGTTGCGATCTATTTATTGGGTTTAATTTCCTAACTTTTTCCCACCTTTTCCATGTCCGTAGGGTTCTAGGAAGACCCAGAAATCGGGGGTACATTCTTGCCTTACACTGTGGGCATCCCCCTTTAATCTTACTTCCCTTTTCTTTGTTGTAGAGTCCCCCTTATCATTTTCTATAGGGGCCTCACTACATCTAAGATTCCCAAGTCTCGGTTGTGATGTTATCCCCCTTTCAGTACCTTTCACCTGTTTCCCCTCCTTCCCTCTCATTGTAAATGCCAAACCACTTTTAGTGCTCTTTGGACTTCCTAGACTATTCCAGTGTTTTTCTCGTTTGGCTAAGGGCATTACCTTCTTCTCATTTGGTGCTTTCGTTAATTCTCTTGCTTGGCCTTCTTGTTCCGGCTTTTCACCTTTCCCTCTTCTGACCTTCCTTACATGATGTTTTATTAATTGTCTTTTTTAAGGGCGACCTCCTCCCCCTTGACCTCGGGAGTCAACCCGTATAATAGCTCCTTTCGCCCCATTTCTTCACAATCATTGGCTGCCAGGAAATGTACACAGTTGGTTCTTCTTTTAAGTTAGAGTCTCTTAGCCCAACTTCCTCCTCCTCTTTACCATCGACCCCCTCCTGCTCTCCATCAATCGGTCTAACTAAACCCAGCATTAACCCTCTGATTTGAATCAGCTCGCCCAACATTGCTTCAGACTGGTCCCCCTGAGTTTTTAAGAGATCACTATTTGATATAGAAACCTCTAGCAAACCTTGCAGGGGTTTTTGGAGGATCCACATAACCTCAAGCATGGAAGTACTCGAGACTCCTGTGACCTCCAGCCCATGCAATGGGGATTGCAATGTTCCACTCCCTATCCCAAAAGAGCAGTCTTCCCCCCACATTCTCCTTAGATTGGGTAATTGTTCAGTTTAAGGCTTTTATACTTAGTTCCATGCTGCTTAACGTTGCATCTTCTCCTTCATCTTCAACTTCACGTTAAAGTGACCGCTGAAACATTCTTGGGGAAGAAGACAGCCGTGGGTTCAAAGAAACCCCATATATATTAAATATAGTCTGGTTTAGAGAGGCTACATCAACCTCGCCCGCGGACTCCTTGCTCGTCGCCTCCTTCCCCTTGAAATGTCTTCCCAAGAAGTGAATGAATGAATGACTACACATTTGTATAGCGCATGGCTACCCGAAGGCATACCAGCGCTTCCGTGGCCCATTCACTCCCAGGGTTTATGAAAAAAGGAAGGTTTTTAACATCTTCCTGACCCAGAGATGGTTTACTTCCAATCTGACGGAATCAGGGAGATTATTCCAGAGCATTGCGGCCTGTAAGGAAAAACGCCTGCCGCCCATGCGGACTCTCTTCGTCCTGGGGATTGCCAATAAGTTCTTATTATTGGATCTTAGGATCCGACAGGTTTGATAGGGGCGGAACATGGGTTGGATCAAGGATGGTCCAGCCTTGGTCACAGCTTTATGAACGATGGTCAAGGCCTTAAACTCAATCCTCTGTTGCATTGGCAGCCAATGAAGTTGCCGCAGAGCTGGTATGGCCGATGTCCTTTGCGGGATGTTCAACAACATCCGGGCCGCAAAGTTCTGCACGGTCTGCAGGATCTTAATTGTCCCCTGTGGGGTCCCTAAGTAAACCTCATTAGAATAATCTAAGCGTGACAGAATCAAGGCCTGTACTAATATCCTCCTGGCTTCGAATGGAAGGAGCCTAATGATTTTCCTAAGTAGTCTAATAAGGGCGTAGCATGTAGATGCTACCTTCCGGTCTTGCACCAAGAAATTCAGAGCCGGGTCCAGCCAGACCCCCAAGCTCTTAATTTGCTCCTTTGGAAGAGGGGGCTGGCCAAGGCTACCCGGCCACCAGACCTCCATCGAGGAGGGTGCCGTATGTCCCAGCATCCTGACCTCCGTTTTTGCTCCGTTGAGTTTTAGGAAAGATTCATCCATCCACTCACGGACTTTACTGAGACAGGAGGAGAGGTTGCCATGAGGATCGTCCTGCCCTGCCAGGGTGATAATAAGCTGGGTGTCATCAGCGTAAGTCACCAGTTGCACCCCCCAGGGAAGCACCACCTCAGCCAGAGGCCTCATATAGATGTTGAATAAGGTTGGGCTGAGGGATGAGCCCTGGGGAACGCCACACTGTAGGTGCATCTGGGGGGAGAAAGCGTCCTCCTCAAACACCGCAAATGTCCTGTCAGACAGGAAAGACTGCAGCCATTTTAATGCGGGGCCCATGACCCCTACATCGCTCAGCTTTTGAATTAAGATGGAGTGATTCACGGTATCAAAGGCCGCGCTGAGATCTAAAAGTAGTATGGCTGCACAATTTCCACTGTCCACAATCTTCCTCGTTTCCTCAACCACCGTAATGAGGGCTGTTTCGGTGCCCTGTTTACAACTGAACCCTGTCTGGGTGGAGTGTAGGGAGATGTTATTTTCAAGAAAGGTGGCTAACAGGGCATTTACATGTTTTTCGGCGAGCTTACTGATGGTAGGCAACAGAGAGATGGGACGATAATTTCAGACCTCTCAGACCAATAAAACCATCAGTGTCTGCTTTGGATTGCTTAAAGCGCTCAGACAGATTTTGCCCCTTCTGCCTGATGAGTCTAGACCGCTAGTGGTTAGGAGTGTGATCCTGGCCAGACTGGACTACTGTAACTCCCTATATCTAGGGGCCCCCTTATACATCTTACAGGGGCTCCAGAGAGTCCAGTCCATAGCGGCCAAGCTGGCACTTAAAAGACCTCGTAGCTCTTCCACTACGCTGGCGCTCAGAGATCTACACTGGTTGCCAATCGGGAGTAGAGTCGCTTTTAAGTCCCTATGTATTGTGTATAGAGCCCTGCACAACACGGGTCCTATTCCTTTACAGGAAAGGCTCAACTGGTATAAGCCTACCAGGTCCCTGCGTTCCTCTAGCCTAGGTTTGGCAGCAACCACCAGGATCAGGAGATCGAGGATGGGAGGCTGAGCCTTCTGCACATCCGCGTCTAGGATGTGGAACGAGCTTCCCCAGAACATCAGGCAAATAGACACCTTGCTTGGATTTAGAAAGAGTCTGAAAACATGGCTGTTTGCCAAAGTTTAATAGAACTGGCGGCTGTTTTACATGTTATGACAGCCAGTGTATTGTTGTTCCATCTGACTACTTCCTGTTTTGGGCGCCAGGATACCCGTAGGGTGACAGTTGCGCGATACAAATAACAAATACAATACAATACAATACAATTTGCCCAGTCTTCTGAGTTGAGATTGGGTTTCTTCAGTAACGCTTTTACTCTTGCCTGTTTCCATGAAGGTGGAACTACTCCCGATGCTAATGAGGAATTGATCAGTTCCTGGATAACTAGGGCTGCAGTGTCTGAAGCCATGTTGAGAATGGTAGGTGGTGCAGGATCAGCCGGGGAGCCTGATTTCAGATTATTTAAGAAGGCCTGAACTCTCGGGCAGTCGAGCGGGGTGAATTCAACAATACATATTAGCCCAGCACACTTTGAAAACAATTTGTTACAAATAGATAAATCAATAACAGTTTTTTTCAATTTCACGAAAAAGTCGATGTTTTCAGTTTTCAGTAATTCTTTATTGTTCAATCTTTTAAAAGCTTTTGGACAGCATCACTTTTGGAACCGCCAACGCGTTTCGTCCCATCCAGGGACTTCTTCAGGGATCTATTAAAGAAGAGAAATTTCTAGTCAGAGACCCTTTATATATTCACGGTTGCTGATTGTTAAATTTCACTTTTGGTCCTTTATTCATGTGGTTAGGACATCATATTTATTCGTCGATTAATGGTCGATTTGAAAAGGTAACGACCCGGATATAGTAGTTCGGGTCCGGAAAGGGTCCTTCGATCGTCTCGGCTCCAACCAGGGATCACCACGATTCCTCGAGCCTAATCATATCTAGGGGTGGGGACAGAGTTGGCTCTGTAGGAATCTGCTGAAAGGATGAATATATATTCGCCACTTTTGAGGCAAAGAATTTTGCTAATTCCCTGCAGCGGGTATGAGCTAAGCAGGGGTCGCTAATGGAGGAAGGGGGGTAACAAGGGATTTAAAAATTTAAAAGATTTCCCTAGTGGAGCTAGAGGCAGACTTAATTTTGTCCTGGAAATAATTGGACTGGGTGGCTTTAATTTCCTGTTTATAATTCCGTAAGGCCATTCGATAGCTGTCTTTACTGATTTCGGTGTAGTTTTTCCTCCACTTTCTCTCCTGTTGTTTGCATACCTGTTTAAGGGCTTTTAGCTCTGGCGTATACCAAGCTTTTTTATTCCCACCGCTGCGATGGGAGAGTTCAGTTTTTGGGAGGGCAAGATCCAATGATGCCTCCAACCATTGATTATAGCGGGCGTCAGCTTCAAGGGGGTCATTAGTATCCTTAGGTATAGTTTCCTTAAGATTCGAGATCCATTTCTCAGTTGATAGTTTGGACCAAATTCGGCTTACTTTCTTAGTTATGTTAGCAGGTCCTAACTGCTCCTGGGGAGCCAGAGAGAAGAGCAGGAGGGCATGGTCGGACCAGGGGACTCTCATAGAGTCACTTTTTCCTTTTTGCACTGCACTTACCCGTCAGATCAGATTCTTATGGTTGTCCAAATGTTGGCACACGTGAACTATGAGTCCGTGGAGGGTACTACAGCTGTCTCGTGATCTAGAGACACAAGACCCAGGACGGAGGACCATATGATAATATTGATCACACACGATGTTGATGGGAATCCAAACATAGTTTTTCACTCAGCTAACACAGGGTTAACCATCTTCTGTATGACGCCTTGAGTCAGAATCCCAGTCTCTGATTTTCCTTCAGCATACCAATGTGTTGCTGAGGTATAATATGTATTCCTGATTAGATTTTCAGATGATAGACCCATAGGTTTGTTAGGTTGTTCATATATCAGTACGGGGGGATACAACCTATGCAGGTCTTTAAATGTCCCTCAGGCCCTCCCAAATCTAGTGTGGTATATATGTTTTGAGCGGCAGACCTGCCGCGGGCCAAGAAACAACTGTACCTATAGAGACAGTTGATGACATTTCACTAGTTTTAGCAGTGACCTTTTCTGTGTTATTGAACTTTCCTCAGGGACTCCCCTTCCCTTCGGTATTAGTTGCTCCGACCACTTGTTATAACCATGTCTGAACGTAGAGGTATAGCTTATGATGATACTGTCTACCAATCAATTCTAGACAACATGCCTAGTATCCTTGAGACACTACCAGCCCTGTCTGTGGTTGGCACTGATGATTGGACCAAGGTCCTGTCGCTAAAAAAAGTACATTCCCGCACTCAGACCCACAGTACAATAATGGCAGAGTATTTAAGAGCGAGCTGTGCACCACCTGGGCTTATCGTGACAAATGCCCCCGGCTCTTTCTAAATGATAAATCATTTTTGGAAGATTGGTCCTTAATAGCCTGGCGCTGCACCCGTGATTGGCTGATATTAATCATCAGCACAGCCAAACAGGTAGCAGACACATTACTGATAGAAATACAAGTCCTGGAAGGACAAATTAAGGCTACGGTCACACAAACTAGTTTTAAGAAACAGAAAGATGATTCAGATAAGACCACCAAGGACTATGGGGAGACTATTCTCCAGTCCAAATTAGACAAATTCAAGAAGGACCTGGCAAAATTCAAAATGGATCGGGTATACCCATACACCAGTGACAACTATAAAGCACCAGATTTCAACCAGAATGGTAGAAAGTATGGGTCCAATTACTCAGGGTCGAGTTCTGATTCAGGCAGCGATCCTGGGACCACACCGGCTCCATTCACAGGTCGAGGTCAACGAAGAGGTGGGAGACACCAAAACTTCGGGGGACCACAGATGATGCCAGGACAACCATGGTGGCCACCTGCCCCATGGGGGCCACCCGGTATTTTTCAACAGCCCTTCCAACAGCATTTTCAGGGCTACCCCCAATATCCCAACCAGCCGCTTTTTCGGTTTGGCCCCCGACGATCACGGGGAAAAAGAAGACCTGCACAAGCACAAGCCCAAGGCCAAGCACAAGTACACTGGGAAGAGTCAGAGGGACCCCACGCCGGGACGAGGAGTCAGAAGAGGAGAGGTGCACAAGAGTAGAGACCACATCTGAACCGAGCTTAGTGGTGAATCTGAGTATTCGGATCCTTACGGAGACAGAAGAGTACATCTTGAATAAAGGCCTTGGTTTTGTTTTCACGGAGGAGGGAGACCCCTTTTTGTTGCAAACAGAATTGGCTCAGTTTTTCCGGAAACTGAAATTACATTACTTCTTTATGAACAAAGATACAGATACCTCCAATCAAGAAAAAGAAGTGAATACAGGCTTAAGGATAAAGTCCACTTTCTGTCCTCCCATTCACTCTATTCCACCTAAAGTATTAACATTCGGGCAGGCTGTCAAGGACGACATAGAACAGATTTGGTCGAACAACACCAAATGTTTCAAAAATCTATCAGGACAAGAGAGACAAGCTCTTCGAACTTTGACACAAGATCAAACTATTATTATCCAGCCTGCTGATAAAGGAGGTTCCATGGTAATACAGGATGTGGAAAAATATAGGTTTGAATGTCTGAAACAGCTCAACAACAGAATCGCATATCAAGTGCTAACCTCAGATCCGACGGCAAGGTTGACCAGTGAGATTAAATCACTAGTAGAGGAGGCTTTGTCAGAGGGTTGGGTAACCCCCCTAGAAGCACAATTCCTTCAAGCACAAGCACCAGTCACGCCCTATTTCTACACCCTACCCAAGGTGCACAAGCCACAGCGACCACCACCAGGGAGGCCAATCATCTCAGGCCAGGGATCCCTCCTTGAGCCACTCTCTGCTTTTGTGGATCATTTCCTACGACCAATAGTGCACACCATGCCTACTTATCTAAAGGACACAGCTGATGTCCTGAGGATAATTCCTGATATAGATTTTAACCAAGAAACAGATCTCCTGGTGTCACTGGATGTCGAATCTCTATACACATCAATCCCCCAGGATGAGACTCTAGATACCATCAGATCCATCCTGGGGGAGACTGATATCGACTCCATTACCCCGGTCCCCTTCATAATGGCCTTAGCCACTATGGCAATGAAGGAGAACTATTTCAAATTTGAGGAGACCTTATATCTACAGACTTCAGGGACCAGCATGGGAAGCATTTTTGCTCCATCGCTGGCAAATCTGTATGTCCACAAATTTGAAGAACAGACCGTGCTGACAGCAACTAATCCTTTTCTCACATCAATACTATGCTGGAAACGCTATATTGATGACGTTTTACTGATCTGGAGAGGCAGCACGGAGACAGTACTTGAATTTCATGAATGGCTGAATGCACAAAATGAGTTCTTGCGATTCACTATCGAAATCAGCAAAGAGAAAATTGCTTTCTTGGATCTCTCCATCTACTCAACACGGACTGGATTAGAAAGCGAACTCTACCGCAAGCCCATGGCGAGGAACTCTCTTCTTCTATATGAAAGTCAACACCCCAAGCCTCTGCGGGATAATTTACCTATAGGCCAATTTTTGCGCCTCAGGCGGAACTGTTCCACGACAGAGACTTTTTAACTCATGCTAATGCTCTATCTTGCCAACTGATGCAGAGACATTACCCTAAGAAGTTGGTAAAGTGGTCATGGAAACGAGCGGCGAATAACAATCGCGAGGCGCTACTCAAAGTATCCAACAAAGAACCCTCTCAGGATCGGTTGACCCTGGTCAGCACCTTCAACACCAAGTCCCACAGTGTGCAGAAGATCATAAGACGACATTGGCGGATACTCAATAGTGGTAAAGAGAAGATTGAGTATCCCCTCTTTGCGTTTAAGAGAGCAAGCAGTTTGAGAGACTGCCTAGTACACACTCATCCACGAGAACAAGCAAAGAGACAGTTAGGTACCCTTTGGGACCTACCAGCGATCACAGGTCATCATCCGTGTGGCACTTGCTCGATGTGTGCCCTCACTTGTAGCAATACAAGTATTGACATCGGCACCACGAGACCATGAGAACTGCGGCAATTCACCAATTGCAATAGTGAGAACTTAATTTACCAAATCAAATGTCCCTGTAACGAAATATACATTGGGATGACAACCAGGAAAGTGAGGATACGCATGCTAGAGCACAAAAGCACATTTCGATGCAAGAAGAATATTTCTAAGCTGACACGGCATTTCTTGGCAAAAAACCATTGAGAAACAGACTTTACATGGACCGTACTTGAGAAACCCTTCATACCATCACATGTCACAGACGTGGTGAATTTTCTTTTCAAGAAGGAACAAAAATGGGTTTTTAAATTACGTACGGACACACGGGGGCTGAATGATGACATACCCTAGCTTAGCCTTAAGTGAAACAAGGGACTACACCCTCACCTAGAAATAGGAGATCTTACTTGGTACTTTGTCCGATGACATAATCAGTTTTGTTTGTAAACTCTTAATTGACCATTGGCAGTAGATACCCGGTGTTCTGAGTAGGGAATGTACTGTAGTCCAACAGACATGATCCCTTGGGTCATAAAGGTTTGATACACAGAGGATATATCTGGGACTCTCTGAGTTATAACATAGAGATGTTCTGGGTGGCCCTCACCGGTCTTACTTTTTCGACAGCGAAGACGTGAGGAGGACTATACTAATAGCGTAGATACGGAGTCTGCATGATATTTATGGTATCTTGATACACTAATGCCTAAATAACGTGATACCCGTGGTACAGATGCCTAGTCAGATTTCAGGTACAAGTGGTTCAAGAACTACCTGGCAGGACGCTATTACGTCATCTGGTAGTTCTGTTAAAGTTCAGGGATTGATGAATTTCATTGAGACTGAACTACACGGGAGGACGTGGTGACGTCACCGTGTAGTTCGGCTAAGTCTCGCGATACCAAGAGTCTTTGTTTGTTAGGCACCGACTTGGTTCCTACCTTCAACAACCCGGCAGTGACAGTTTCGGGAACATCTAAATAGCCCATAAGACTCTCTATTTCCCCCATTAGGAATAAAGAAAAAAACGAAACAAACCACAACGGCCTACAAAACTTCAAGTTATGACGCGATGACGTCATTTTGTAGTCCGATGTAATCCCGCGAGATCTCGCGATCGAGGGTTACCAAAGAAAAGTTATTATTCTTTGTAAAGCATGCATATAATGAGAATCAAAGAACTTAGGCAACTGGTTTTATTCAGAGAGACAACTCTGAGAACTGAACTGAACAGAGATATAACCATGTGATCAACCGCCAAGAAATCACTTGTGATTGGTGGATAAGCCACTCAATTGTCCAGTGAAATAGAATGTCGCTGCACGGCTCCCTGCCTCCCCCTGTCTCAGCTACGGCCAGAGGCAACGCCGGCTAGGTAAGGAGCCACATCAGGCCTTTACTATTATACTTCATAGACTTTTGCAGCAGACGCAGTGCATGTAATAAATTGCTAGAGACACACAGATGTGTAATTTGGAGGTCTAATATGGATCTCCTTGACTTGCTAAGAAAACAGATTTTGACATTGGGAGGAGCAATAGATGCGCGAGGGGTGGGGTGGTGTCCTAGAGAGTAAGATCCATGTAGCATGGATTTGACTTGAAAAGCTAAGAAAACTCGCTGGTACATTAAGGAGTGGGATTAGATAGGACGAGCGAGTCCTGCAACCCATTCTCAGTTCCAGTGTCCTTTTGCTTTTCAGAGCGGGGTCTCACTACGCCTGAGCCAGGTCCAGGACGAGGTGAGGTCTCTTCCCCAGGCACACTGGGTGAGTGGATATATGTACTAAAGTTAGACATATACTTAAGGCAATCTAGTAAAGGAATGGTCCTTAACTAAGAGGTGTTTTTCCCTGTGTTCGGTGTGTTTATTTTTCTTCCTCCTCCACAGATTCAAGTGAGGTACCAGGTGCTGGAGGAGTGAAGTCACAGTTTATGGAGACTCATATCCTTTACTGTTAAATATATCTTAGAAATATTTTCTTTTGAATTAAGTTTGTCACTAACACCAGTTTTGCAGTTGCATTGATATGAGAACAGAGGCCCTGAAGAAAGCCTAGGGTTCATTTCCCGCTAAGGCTGAAACATGTTGGCCCCTATGCAGATATGTGTTAAACTGCAGTAGTAATGTTTTGCGCTGTTCTTTGTTTTTAATTAGGAAGAGGTCTTGGTGGAATAAAAATTATAATGAGATTCTCTATCCTATTTTAAAATTCACACACTTTTTCCTTTTTGCACTGCACTTACCCGTCAGATCAGATTCTTATGGTTGTCCAAATGTTGGCACACGTGAACTATGAGTCCGTGGAGGGTACTACAGCTGTCTCGGTGATCTAGAGACACAAGACCCAGGACGGAGGACCATATGATAATATTGATCACACACGATGTTGATGGGAATCCAAACATAGTTTTTCACTCCGCTAACACAGGGTTAACCATCTTCTGTATGACGCCTTGAGTCAGAATCCCAGTCTCTGATTTTCCTTCAGCATACCAATGTGTTGCTGAGGTATAATATGTATTCCTGATTAGATTTTCAGATGATAGACCCATAGGTTTGATAGGTTGTTCATATATCAGTACGGGGGGATACAACCTATGCAGGTCTTTAAATGTCCCTCAGGCCCTCCCAAATCTAGTGTGGTATATATGCATTTAGTATTGGCCAACGAGCAGTGCAACTCACAAAACAGGAAATGCATACATCACAATCTCACATACAACATGCACACCCACCAGACACAACAGCACAACTCACTGTGGGAACGTGGCCCAGCCATGTACATTAGCCATCAACCGCAAGGCACCTCAGCCACACAATAGCAGAATGTCGGAAGAGGTGGGGACCAGGCATGTGCGAAGGAGGCAAGTGACCGATGAATGAGAATGTACACAATGCCAAGTCTGGTGTGGATGTGACGGCCAGACTGCGGTATGCAGACCACACATACATATCCATGTCGACACACTCTGCTGGTGTTTGTAGTGTTGTGCACAGTGGATGCAACCATGCCGCCCCAGCCATTGGGGAATATCACGGGAATGTAGCTTGTTACGTTCCCCTTGTAACCGTCAGCAGAGTGGGCTGGCCCGGCGTACACCAGGCCAGCATAAGGGTGTGAATAAAAGGCACGTAACTCTGGACGTGGTCCTCTTCCAGAATGCCAACGTCTCTGCCATGGCGGCGCCTCTCACCCCGCCACGGTGCAGATGCCATTGCCGTGAGTGGGGTTGCCTGCGATCCTGTGTGCCTGCTGCACCCTGGGATGCTGGTCCCCAAACCTGTCTTACCCGCCCTTGTGCACCCAGGCCACAATGCCCACCTGCCGACACCGGCGTGTGTCAAAGAGGGCCAACCACTTGCCAGTGCACGCTCCAAGCCGGATGCCTGGGACCCTGGCAACCTGTTACGACGATCACGGCCTCTGAGAGCAAGGCGCGCAGTTCTCCTTTCTCATTTACGTACTCTACCTGTTGACACAGCTAATTTGTAGGTCACACATTTGGAACTGAGTCTTTATTACACCAGGGCAGAGGACGATGGTTATGGCTGACTTGAAATCACTGTACTCTGTGTGACTGTCATTCCCTCCTGAGGCGTGAGCCGGGAGGTTGCTGTACTTTGTGTTTGTTGAAATTTAATTTGCACGCTTTTACTAGCTGTCCTGGCAGCTTTTTAACCTCACTTGCTTCAGCTTGAATACAAAGCTTATTGCATCTAGACACGATTCCTTCCGCTTGACTTGAAAGCGGTGGTTTCATTCTCCCCTCGCCCCCTTTTTGCTCGCCAGTTAGAAATTTGTCCCCACCGTCTCCAAGACTCTCACTCACCTCAGCCGACTTCAACGCTGAGTTAAGCGCTGTCTTGGGTGATTGGTTTGACTCCGGCGGCCACCCTGGAGTGGGGTAGCCTTCGAAGGCACCCGATTGGACACTATAAAAGGACTTTGCTGCACGGGCTCTCTAAACCTGTGTGACTGTCATTCCCTCCTGAGGCGTGAGCCGGGAGGTTGCTGTACTTTGTGTTTGTTGAAATTTAATTTGCACGCTTTTACTAGCTGTCCTGGCAGCTTTTTAACCTCACTTGCTTCAGCTTGAATACGAAGCTTATTGCATCTAGACACGATTCCTTCCGCTTGACTTGAAAGCGGTGGTTTCATTCTCCCCTCGCCCCCTTTTTGCTCGCCTGTTAGAAATTTGTCCCCACCATCTCCAAGACTCTCACTCACCTCAGCCGATTTCAACGCTGAGTTAGCGCTGTCTTGGGTGATTGGTTTGACTCCGGCGGCCATCTTGGAGTGGGGTAGCCTTCGAAGGCACCCGATTGGACACTATATAAACGGAAGATCATGCCTCCGCGCAGCGGACGCGAACAGCGGACGCGCCGGACCTGTGCCGGAGTCGTGTCTGAGTCCTGCCCGTCTGCGCCCGTCCGCGACCAGGATGCTGCCGCAGACGCAGGTACTGTTATGCTCGGCATCTCCTCTCCTTTGACCTATGATAGCGCTAGGCTTAAATCTCTGCGGCCTCCAAATTGTATTTTACCATCTATCTCTAGTACATCTGTCAACCCCCTCTTTCCTCTCATGAAATGCTTCTTAGATCAACCCGGCGATGGAAAACATGATTGTCTTTTCCTGCAGAAAACCCCGCATCAGGCACATTTTAAAAGCTGGCCTGTTAAACTGTCGGTCTTTAGTAAAACACTCTTTGGACGTATTTCATACCCTGGAAGAGGATAAATGGGATCTATTGTTTCTCACCGAGACATGGTTAAGAGATGATACTAATCCCGCGATACACTTAGCAATCCCCACAGGCTACAGTATATTGTGTGCCAATAGACAGAGCTCACATCTTGGGGACGGAGTGGCCATTATATACAGATCCCATTGGACCATTTCGTCCTTTCCCTACACCCAACTTGAACGCATCGAAGCGCTCCCTTTTTGTATCAAAATCTCTCCTAATTTTACCTTCTCTGGTCTTTTGGCCTATCGACCACCCAATTCTAAACCAGCCCATCTTACAGCTTTTTTAGACCACATCCTACAAACTTCACTGCGATATGCCAACTTCACTCTTCTTGGGGATTTTAATCTGCATGTTGATAATCCTGAGGACACTACCTCTATCAATTTTCTATCCACTTTGGCAGACGGCGGACTGAATCAACTTATCAGCTGTCCTACCCACAAAGCGGGTCATACTCTCGACCTAATCTGTACTAACCTGGAAGGCTTAGAGGTCCTTGATCCAGTCCCAATAGTATGGTCAGATCACTTGCTTGTCCCTTTCACATTCCCCTGCCATTGCATAAATCGACACATCCGCCCGGTTAAACAACAGGGCAGAAATTGGAGCAAGATTTCTTCTGAGAGTCTAGCTCCTTGTATCCTGTCGGTCGATCTCCTAGACACGAGTCGAGATCTCGACACATGACTGACTAACTTCAACGATCGGATCACCTCGGCAATTGACCTCATTGCCCCAGTTAGGCCCATAAAAACTTATCGTTCTGCCCCTTCAGCCCCTTGGTATTCGAACGATCTTCGAGAGCTGAAATCGGAATGTAAACGTCTTGAGAGACGCTGGAGAATTACCTTCTCACCCGACCGTAAAAGTCTTTATAAAGCTGCTTTAAAAAACTACAGGAGAAAGATCATTGAACATAAAAGAACATTTTTAAAAGAAAAAATTAATCGTTCCCAAGGGTCATCTAGGGAAATATTCGAGACAGTGAGATCTTTTACGGATCCCCAAGCTCTAAAACGACCCCCAGTGGTATCACAGACTCTCTGTGATAACCTTTCAGTTTTCTTCGAGAATAAAATAGCTACCATTTATGATTCCTTCCCCGGCAATAAGCAGGCAACAAATAGTTTCAATCCTTCCCCTCTCACTGGTCCAGAGTCCCTGTTCTCTGACTTCGCAGAGATTACTTTGGAACAATCTTTTGCGGAACTTCCCAAAACCAAATCTGGCTCCCCGCTAGACCCCTGGCCCGCTAAACAGTATAAGTCTTTAGCCCCCGTTCTCAACCCTTCCTTGAATAAGATCTGGAATGATTCCTTTAAGCTGGGATTTTTCCCAGACACCTGGAAACAAGCACGACTAGTTCCTAAAATCAAGAAGACCAACGCTGACCCGAGTGAGCCCGCTA
Organism: Lissotriton helveticus; assembly: GCF_964261635.1. NCBI lineage: Eukaryota > Metazoa > Chordata > Amphibia > Caudata > Salamandridae > Lissotriton > Lissotriton helveticus. The sequence goes on along the minus strand of NC_136065.1, from coordinate 969,812,618 downwards.
ATTACAGGCCAATCTCGCTGCTACCAGCCCCGGCTAAAGTACTCGAAAGACTCGCTCAACAACAACTAGCGGGCTTTCTTGAGACATCAGGTGCTTTTCATGACTCTCAGCACGGCTTTAGGCCAGGATATAGTACTGAGTCGGCACTCATCGAGATGTCAGACGCGGTAAGATGGAGATTGGACGAGGGATCCAGAGCGGTGTTGGTGCTGCTGGATTTGTCAGCAGCATTCGACACCGTTTCCCACCCCCTCCTCCTTGAACGCCTGCATTCGAAGGGCATCCAGGGTACAGCCTTAGGATGGATTTCATCTTTTCTATCCAACCGTACCCAGGCGGTGTTCACCCCTCCTTTCACTTCAGAAAGTCGCCCGCTTCGGTGGGGAGTCCCTCAGGGCTCCTCGCTGAGTCCGCTTTTATTTATTGTTTATTTTTCCCCTCTTTTGATATCATTGCCCAAACTGGTATAAAAGTCACCTCCTATGCTGACGATATCCAGCTCTTGTTTTCATTTAATAGCATCACCCCTACGACTTTTGATCCCTTAAAAAACTGCCTACGAACAATTGCCCAGTGGATAGACAACAATTTCCTAAGGTTGAATGAAGGAAAAACGGAGGTTCTCTTTTTCCACCAGCCAAATCCACTCGACCCCAACATCTGGTGGCCTCTTGATTTAAGTGCCCCTCCTCTCCCAAAAGACTCCGTGAAAAATCTAGGAGTAAGATGGGACTCCAATCTCACATTCCACCATCAAGTTCATACAGTCTCCGCCGCATGTCTAGCTAAGATCAGAATGATAAAAAAGTTCATTCATTTTCTGCCCAGTAATACCAGGAAGATCGTAGTCCATGCGTTAATCACCTCACACCTGGACTACGCCAATGGCCTGTATACTGGCTTGTCTGTGGGGCTCTGTCATCGCCTCCAGACGGTCCAGAATGCTGCGGTGCGACTGGTTGGTGGTATCCCCTTACGAGAGCATATAGCTCCTCACCGTCGTGAACTTCACTGGCTACCGGTGCACAAAAGGGCAGAATTCAAAGCTCTGGTCTTAGCTCACTGGGCCTTGCGAGGCAACGGCTCTGCCTACCTTTCCACGTGCCTGATTCCTTATAATAACACCAGGACCCTACGCTCCTCGTCAAAAAACCTCCTTACTGTCCCCAGATTTAGGAAAACTCGTTCTGGTGGGAAATCTTTTCCAGTATTGACTGCGGCTCTCTGGAATAAATTACCTAATGCCATCCGGTTGATCAAGGATGAACAACCCTTCCGAAGAGCCCTAAAAACCTATCTGTTCTGTTGATCGTCCTTCTTTTAACAACCATCCTATGCAGCATGTAGTTACACAGAAGCGCCGGGACACCCCGTTGAGGTAGCTGTGCGCTATACCAAATCACACTAAATAAATAAATAAATAATACTCTCTTCGATGCGGTGCTACCAAGTCTATGCATAGCATCACAACCACATGTGCATGTGGGCCCATGCGGACTACTGCCCACGGCCTATGCTGCGCTCAAGTAGGTCACAGAGTGGGAACTGGACATTGATTATTCAAAGGCAGAGTACTTATCATTGCACGCAAGGACAGGCATAAGAGGATGACGCATTGCATTTGGGAGGAAAAAAGGATCATCGTTATGGAGGTGATTGAACACTACCGACAACTGCCCTGGTGTCACTAACTCTGTGCATCGTGAGCCAAAGACATGTGGCTGTGGGCCACTCCTGACCACTGCCTCCTGCCTACAATGCAGTCCAGTAGGTCACAGAGTCTTGATTTAGCAATGGTGGAGTTCACATCAGTGTACCGGCATCATCGTAGACTGCATCCTCCTCAGCCCCGGCGCCACTAAGTCTGTTCCCAACATTCATGGACACTCTCTGGTTGTACATTGGTGGCATCTGAGTTTATGGACTAGGGGGTCACTTTCATCCTCATGTAGCTGATACCGAATTGGTGGTGGCAACGAGGCTGTTGCTCTCCACACCTCCATTTGCTGCTTCTGGATAACATCAGACTTCTGCATCATGCCCTGGAGGACAGCCTCCACTGTCCCACGCAGCACTCCGCCACATTCACCGTGGACATTGGTGAGGACCCGCCCAGTCTGCGTGGCCCTACGTCAGTGCACCGCAAGTCACCGTCCCGTGGCAGGGTGCCTGTGCGGGCCGCGGTGCATCCGGGGCCACTAACTCTGTGCTAGTCAGGTCCAGGACCCCTTCTTCTGAGATATTTGATGACCTCTGAGGTGATGGCTTTGGGGTCATCAACGCCATGTGTCTGTGGCCCTGCGCTGTCCGCTACCTCCGGCCTCAATTGCGGCCCACCAGGGCTCACACATCCAATCGAGTCCTGACCGGCCTGGACGTCACATCACTGCAGAAGGCACACACCACCACCGCCAATACCAACTCCAACCACTATCTGCCAGAGTCTAAATGGTCGTACTGGCTGATTGACGGAGTTGCTCGCATCTGTCGTGGATGCCATCTTCTGCCTGATCCCCTGCTCAGCACTCAAGGTGCCACTAACTCCGTGCACCACGAATCATTGTCCATTACTGTTTTGGTTATGGGCTGTGGAGAGCTCACGCAGCAATGTCACCTCAGGCAGTGTGGGATACCTGGGACGACGATGAGGAAGATGATGCAGGTGTGACACCCCCCTGCAGCTGCACCAGGAATGTCCTGGAGGGGCACATTCCTAGATTATTTTCTTCACATGAGCGCACTCAGCTCTAGTGCCCCAACCTGTATGTTGGGTGCCTCTGTACTTGCTCCGGCACCCTCCATGTTGCTCAGCAGTTAACTCTGCAATGGTGTCCACTGTTCAAGTTGTTGCTGGCACCAAGCACTCCGTGCCGGCTGGCTCATACTCACCCCACACACATCCAGCACAGGCGTCACTGTACATGTGGCCCTGCCAATAAAGGGGCCCAGGCGCACGTGCCCGTAGCCAGTTCAACATATTAACTGTGTGTGTCCCTGTGGTCTTGTTGTATGCATGAGGGCCCTGGGCCCTCCGTCATTACATTGTGCTGTGTACAGAACACGCAGACATATCACCGCAGGCAGCGGGTTAGTGCTCAGACATGTAGCTTTGTCGTCACCCACTCAGTTCGTAAGGAGAGTTGGTACTGTGCCGTCGTACGTAGAGCCAACATGGGTGTGTGACAGATATGTGTGTGCCCCTGGGCGTGGTTCTGTACTGGGAATGTGCATCTGCATGTGTTTCTATGGCAGTGTGGGTCTCTTTTGTGGTGTGTAGGTGGTCCCTGAAGGGTAATGGACACCCACATATGTTATCCAGTTCACCTTTTATGGGTTCGGATCACACCCGCAACTGTTCGGCCACCTCTTTTTGGCATGTGTGGGTCAGTGAAGTGTTGTGGGCCTGCTGTGCTTGCGGGTGCGTCATGCTGTGTGGGATGTTGCAGGGGCTGGGTTCTCCCCTAAGTGGCTTGGCTGCCCTGGTCCTGGTGGTGGGTTGCGTGGGATATCCATGGGCTATTGTAGGGCATCGGTGTCGAAGGTGTGGTGGTCCTCTCCGGCATCACTGATGTGTGGTCTTCTGTGCTCTGCTAGAGGTGTTGTTTGTCCCTCTGCATGTGATGGGGAGATGCATGCTGACATTATGTTGCCATGTATGTTGGCGCATTGTTCTTGTTTACATGCAGACTGTATGACATTATACATTGTGACTGTTTGGGAGGTACTGGATTTTGATGCGGACAGTGGACATTTGGACTACATGAAAGGATGTGAGGTTGTATGCGTACATTTCCATCGCACAGTTTCCCGCTGTGTTAGATGTAATTTGCCTGTTTCTGCACATGAGCGGACCCAGTTCTGTCCTGTTTTGCAGTGTTGTGGTTGCACATTGTACCACATTGTCGTCAATGTGGATGTGCTGTTGTTGCTATGTGTGTGTGATGCAGTGTGCCACGGGGATAAGGGACATGATCCAGGGTCATTGTGGGTGTGCAGAGTGCTACACATCGTTTACATGTGTGCCATTGTGCCCATGTCCCCCCCAGACCCTGGTCTTTACTCACCCTTTACTCACCCTGTTGATGACTCACCCTGGTCCTTACTCACCCTGTGCTGTGTCTGCATTCCTGACACCTTGCACCATCTCCTCACTGTTGACTGTAGCCTCCAATTCCTTCAGACCTTCTGTCGCCATTGCTGCCTTCCTGTTGGCAGCGCTTTTGTGCCTGGTTTTGATTTTCACATCATGCCACCGCCTCTTGGCCTCCTCCATTGGCCTCCTCGACTCTCCAACTGCGTTTCCGGTGGTCTGATTGTGAGTCAGTTGATGGTTTTGTTCTGTCACCTCTGTGACGCTGATCTTGTTTTGCTGCAGACTGCACTCTGTCTTCCTCTCCCTCTTCTCCTTGGCCTTCCCGACCCCGTTGTTCCTTGCTGGTGGTCTGTGGGGTTTGTGGGGTTCGCGTTGGTCTCAGCACTCGGTCAGGGTGCATCCATGTTGCTACGCACTTTGGATTGATTCTGGTGTGCTCTTTGTGTAGCTGTAATAGTGCATTTTCCCACCAGACGCATGGGATTTGCAGGCCTGTCGCTGGTTTTCGCTGCTTTTTGTACAGCGCCTGGCCCAATCGCAGGTTTTGTTGCGTTCGCGTTTCGATTTTTTGTGGCATGGCGTTGATTTTAACGCAGACATTTGATGCGTTATCTGGGGACTATGGCATGGGGCCAACCTGTTGAGAATATTTTGTTATCACGGCGTAATTTTCCCGCGATATACTGGGATGTTGGAAGTTGCGTTGTTACTTTTGCAATGGTTATCACACGTTTTTGAGAATATGCCCCACAGTGTTTTTTACAGACTGATGTAATACACACACTGAGTCATCAGCATGTAGGAATACACGTTCAAGGGAAATTCCATGTCTGATGAAGCTGCAACAGTAATTGCAGCAACAGCAGCACTTTTTTAAGTACAAGATAGATTGAGACATCACTGTGGCTGTCAGTGATGCATGTGATGGCACCCACCTGCTGAAAGGAATACACTATCAAACTCCTACCAGTTAAGAGCACAAAATAGTCCAATTGCTCACATACCTGGAGTGGGGGATCGAGTATTAAGTAATTCAGATTGCAGGTTAAGTGTAATCCTAGCAGCATATAAGGGCCGAACATCTGCTCACTCAATGGTGGCAGCTACAATTTCATTATTGCGTAAATTCTATTGGTGGCCAGCTCTATACGATGAGACTAAGGATTTTTTCCTTGAATGTGACATCTGCCAGCAGATGAATGTTTGCATCATAGCACGCCCACCAAAGACACCTCTATTGATCTTAGACAAGCCTCTTGATTGTGAGGGTCTGCTGTGGTCCAGACAAACACAGTCAGATAGGGCTTACAAATACACCTTGGCAGCAGTGGTTTCCTGCTCTCGATTCATATTGATTTTTGCCACAGCTATCGTCTGACGTCCAAACTTTATAACATATCTGCAAGTCTATAATGGGACATATGCAGCAGCCACATTCCATTGAGACCATGGGAAAATTGGGTGTGACTGTGTGGCGCTTTCCCCTATCATCCTGAAGGCAATGCGGTAGTGGAGAAGAAGACCCCAGACTTAAAGCAGTCTTTTACAGCGAGAGTATTATGTTCAGGTGGCAGTTGTGTAGACCTCGCTGGACCCCGCACAGTTGATGAGCCCAATCTGCCCAGAAAACCCCTGGGTGGTTGGACTTCCAATGAGATCCTGCTTAGGGTAAAGATGTGGGTTCCCAATCTTGACAGTCTCAGCACAGTGGCGGCGGAAACACCATTTCACATCAGTGAACAATGGTATGCTTTAAAGGGTCTGAACAACTTCTGAGAAGCAGCAGAAATGTTACGCCACTGGAGAAGTGAAGGAAGCATAAGCAGCTCCTGTTGGATCCCCAAGATTAGTAAACTAGTCCATTAAAACTTTGTGGACAAGAAGGAATTTAGGACATGTTAGGGAATGCCTGTACCTGTCCCGGCCGTTAAAGGTATGAGAACTGTACTTCTACCGCCCCTTGCTGGTTGCACAAACGAGATTTGTGCGAATAGATCTTGTCAAACCACACTGTGTGGCTGGTTCTACACAGTAGGCAAGAGGTCTCCTTGGTAGGTTGGTGTAGAGCAGTCAGTAACTACCTGAGGGTGAGCACAGGTTATCTTTAGTGTGTAACTTACTTGGCCTCACTAGAGCGGTGGGTTCTGACTGGTTTAGCTAACCAGAAACCCTATTTCTATGATATGCACCTAACATCCCACAACCGTTAGGGGTGAAATTCAGGAATCCTTACTGAATCCTCAAAACCCTCCAAAAGAGCAGGGAGGGGACATTCCAGCAGTCCATGAAGAGCACTGGGACACACATGTGCCGGCCTGCTGCTTGTCTCCATGCTCTCTAAGGTAGTTGCAGTACATCTTGCAGCCCAGCAGTCAGCAGGCAGAAGGCCACCACAACAAAGCTGGCAGTCTAAATGCTGGTGGCTCTACAGACTGCACATCTGCCAGAACAAGTTCACACAGTGTCTAAGAAAATGGGGTCAGAGCCCCTGTACTTAGACTCCAAATTGTCTTTGTTGCACACTTCTACTGACATCTGGAGTCAAGACTGGGTTGAAAGTGATTGTTTAAGGCAGAACTTCAAAGGGAGCCTTTAGGAGTTAAATCAGCCCTTTGTGTGAGGGCAGGACACCATACTTTACAAGCCTATGAAAACCATCAGTATGCAAATGTAGAGGGTGTTAACCTATACAAATGTAATCACTCTCACACCAGGCTCTTTCTGTGTTGTAGCTTTCTGGAAAGTATACACCAAGTGTAGCTGTCACCGAGGTCAGATGTGGATTTGAGTCCATCTAGACAGAGAAATGTCTAATATTTTAGAAATTGCACCTGTGGAAAGTAGCGACAAATCCTGCTTACCGGTGTAGTTGCATTTCACATTATCATTCTAAACATAACAAACATGACCACTACTCCTTCCAGATCTGGAATTACCATTTAAGTATATATAAGGGCATGCCCAAAGCTAGCCTATGAGAAGAGTAGGCCCCCACAGCAGTGAGAAACAAAAATAGGCTGTTTGTCGGTACCCGGACAAGCCACACGATAAAGGCACATGTTCTACCTTTCACTTACACAAACCCTACATAGCCCTATGGGTAGGGTGCTATCTTAGGGGTGACTTAAAGAGGCAATACACTTTGCATGCTGGCCCTGCAGCAGCAGGCCTGAGACAGGTTTGAAAAGCTACATCTGTGCGTGGCACACGCCGTGCTGCAGGCACACTAGTAGCATTTCATTTACAGGCTCTGGGTACATGGGATACCATTGTACAAGGGACTTGCTAGTAAATCAGAAATGGTATTACTGCCGCTAATCAGTGCTAAAGTACATGTGTTCTCTCCTCTAAACATGCCAATCATATGCCCAAACAGTAGTAAACCAGAGTCCTAAAGCCAGCCGAAAAGAAGGTCAGAAAAATAGATGGAGGAAGGCAAAAGGTTTGGGGATAACCCTGCAAAAAGAGCCAGATTTGACATCTACGGGTTTATTTCTCTGCCAATGTTGACATTTCACTTCTAATACTACTTACAACACCATAAAGTGGGCAGATAGCCTCTAGGACAGGGGCATGTACATGAGTTCTGGATCTTACCTTTCAAAATCCGGTCTCGGAATACAGAGATTGAGGTTTTTCTTAGCGGAAATGACTGCAAGAGTACCTTAGGGCATTCCTTAGTTTGCTGGGAAGTTTTGCTTCATGGCACACGTAATGCATCTTAGGCAAACTTTTCATGTTATTTGAAGGATTCTCTGGCTGCTGTGATCCATCCGTCTTTCAGATTACTCTCAAATGGAAGTTACTTGATGCTGAATGATCAAGGTTGCTGTGGGATGAGACCTGTGTTGGACTTGGCCCTTTTTGCAGGGTCATCCCTGAACTTTTTGCCTTTTCTGACCTGTTGTTGGCTATTTTATGACTCTTGGGCTGATCAGCAGTGGTAAAGTGCCCAAAGTTCATATGCTCTCCCTCTTGTAAATTGATGTATGAATTAGTGATTTCATGATTGGCTGGTTTGGTTTGCCTGTCAGGCCCTAGTACAGTGCACCAGGAGTGCCCAGGGCTGGTAAACCAAATGCTGCTGGTGGGCTTGCAGCACTGGTTGTGCCACCCACAGAAGCACAAAAAGAAAAAATTCCCTCATGGCCTGTATATTTTATATTGTGACATGGTTCATATTCCTTTCTCTGTCCTTCAAGATAAACCAATAACACTTACTTTGTTTATATTTTCAAAAGTTTATTGCTTTTTTTTGTATATATATCAAAAACTTTGTTCTACTTCTTTAAAATGTCTTTCTTTTAAATTCATTATATTCTTTTAGTCAATTTGAACAAACATAAAAACATAATTCATCATTTATATACATTTCAAATTTTGTACACAAAACCAGAGAAACCCTGACACCACAACACTATTCACACTAACATACTACTCATACATACACTTACACACAAATCACTTTTCATCCAAAACAATCTTTTTTCTGTAACTAAGGTATATTGTCAGCAGAGAATGGCTCTGTCTGAGTGAGAACCACAGAGTGTTATGTGGGATTCCACGCCAGGTTGACGCACTTTTCGGTGGGTTTGTACCACCTTCCTCAGGACCTCGACAGAAAAAACTTTCTTCCTTTTTGTGTGGATATAGGGTATCTAGAATTACAAATACAACTCATTGCACTTTTCCCAATGTATCAAATTGAAGGACAGTTTATTACATATTACAAACATTTACTATACATGATTACATTGGAATTAATGTGCACATAAATGTCACATGAATCTGGGAGTTACACATATACTAAAACAATTCACTGATGTATAAAAAAGTCTCTCCAATTTCTATTATGAGAATTTCAGTAAGCAGTAATTCCATCAGTATTCATACTCTCAACACGTAGAAAACATTACCTCTAAGTCAGAATTAGAACCCATAGTAAAGGAAGAAAGAGAGAAGAGAGTAAGGCCACATTTTTACCCAAAGATCGAAACAGTGCCAAGAAATACATAAAAAGGATCCTTCTCAGCTATAATATCTTCTTACTTGTATATAGCATGGAACTATTCTTACCCTCTAGAGACTGTAGTTCTAGGCAAAAGATCCTAGCGATGGCAAAAAGGGGAACTTGTTCAGTTATAAGTCCTATAATGATAACAAACATTTGCTCAGAAGTCAGTCCCTGATGTTACTATATTTAGAACAGTCAATAACAGCAATTGCCCTTACCTAATACCGTAGCAGTTATTAGAGACTTGTTTTAGCAGGGTTCCTGATTCTTTAAGAAGTCACAGATATTGTCTTTTGCGGCGTTTTCTAAATATAAATATAAATGTATAAGCCTATAAGGTTCTACATTTATGCAAAGAAGTCTAAGACCCCTGAATAGGAGGGCCCAAACTAACCTTGTTATATTCAATAAACTTGATTGTGTCTATATTCTTCTATTCCTCTCCTTCATCAATTCATTTTCCATGACCATGCACGGAGTTGGAAATGCTTTTTTAAGTACCTGAAAGGGCATGCAAAACATAGGGGATTTATTATCTACTCCTGCTGACATGTAGATCATATCTAAAATCTCAACGCAACCCTTGAGCATATGGGCATGTTCTTTGGCCATAAGCAGTATGGTTAATAATAACAAAGTGTGCGCACAATTTCATATGTACTTATTTTAAAGCTCGCACTACCTTAAGCATGGATGATTTCGCCTAACTTAGCGATGGTTTTATAGATGTTATACTATTGCCGTAGTCCCTCCTAAGTGTCTCCCACATAGCCATATACGAATGATATTGCCTACCTCAGCGATGGTAGCTACGTTTCAAGATTTATCTTAACGCAGTGTCCGGGTAACTAATATAAGCAAAAGCATGCATAGACATAGCTATGAACTTTGACCATATAGAGCATGTGCCCCAGTAAGTGAGATGATATTACAACTTTTTTTTTAAAGAAAAAAGAGAGGGGAAGGGGAATATACTCGGCGAGGTAGTATCCAGTGACTGCTATAGGCCGGAGCGTGCACAGCCATAGATTAGTACTTTAACCATATTGAGCGGATGCCCCAGTGAGATAAGCAGGTATAACAAATTTTTAAACAGAGAGGAGAATATACTCGGTGAAATCCGCCCGCAGTCTATCCCACAAGAGACTCTCGAAGCCCTTCAATACCGCATGCTGTAGTGCTTACCTTCTATCTCGACAAAGTCTCCGATATCCTTTCGCCCGTAAGCCAACGTGGATATGGATGAGACATAGCCCATAGTTTAAATACCTCGCATGGCGCGAAAATAGTTATTACGTGCACCTTTGGAGGAGGGGATATTAAATCTACGTCTATCTGCTTTATTTGTATAGACCACAACGGGCGCCATATTGGAATGGGTGAATCCCAATGTATGGACATATATAGAGGTCGATATATAGGCGAAGTACGATATAGACAAACATCTAGCCTGTCTATTCTTGTAGCACATGTATTTCAAGACACTGCGCCCTGTGCCTCAATATTCGATTTTATTGTGTTTTTTTTGAAAAATAAAAAAAACATCCCAACTGTTATAAGGATTGGTCATATATTCCGCTTTCTAATTAGGCACATCCAATGTTATATAAGAAACGTTCAGGATAATACTACCCTTCATTGGATATATCGATTGTTTTTATCTACGGTCACTGCATAGATCCTAGATATAAAAGTAGTACAACAGTTTCAGAATGAAATGGGCTCGATGTTGGAACATCATCAAAAAACATTCTAAAGGCAAATGCTATATGTGAGATCTAGGGACAATTCATATAATTAGAGCCATCCTTAAATCTGCATTGCATCCTATTTCTCTTGTTGGTAACATTCGTCAATAGCAATATCTTTAATACGCCTCGGCCTATATTCCATATTAGTATAATTTTACCATAATTTCACCAAATAGATGTCAGTCATCCCAAACATTGTTGGGTGCAGATAATATAGGTAGAAGGGCATTCTATATGATATTATTTGTAAATTAGCGTAACTACACCAGTAAAGCACCAAAATGGTGCGAACAATATGGATAAACAGTATTACTATGCAAACCTGTAAGTACTGAAATAAATTCAGATTATTAGGAATTCTTGGTTACATACCAGGCTATATCTTCATTTAAGCCTTTACGGATGCAATCTAAGAGAAAAATCCAGAAGCTCTCTAGTTTTTTGCGAGTAATCTCCACTAATTGGCCCATCTTATTTTGCACTTTTTCCAGTATACACCACTTAAGATCGAATTCGCTGTGGTTGGTGTCTAGACAATATTGTACTAGTGGGGCTGTCGTTCATATAGCGGATTTGTGTTCGCTAAAACGCGTCCGAAACTCACGTCCTGTCTTCCCTATGTAAGCCAAGCCGCACAGACATAGGATTACATAAATGATATTGCTACTTCTGCAATTGGTTAATGATTTAAGTTTCACATTGACTTTGTTATAGTAGAGGGAATCTGTTACTACAGCTACATTGCACGCATGGCATGAACCACATTTATGATTTCCCAATATGATCGGGAGGTCGTAATAGATGTTTGAGTTTCCTGCAGCTTAGGTTTATTTCTGGTATGAACCAACAGGTCCCTGAGGTTCCTATTCCCACAGAAGCAGCCTTGTAAAATGTGTCTAAGGTCTGCCATTGCAGAGCCTGTGTGCAGTCTGGTATTGCCATGCTGACTGGGCAAGAGCACCCACTTGTCAGTCCCTAAACCTTCCCTTTTCTTCATATCAGACACCCCTATGGTATACTTACAATGCACCCATCTCTTGGGCCTAAGGTAGGACAAGCCCTGATGTGTGTGGCATTTCCTAATAGTGAATTACACCCATTTTCGTTTTTCACCATTGCAAGGCTACCTGTTCTCCATCGGCCAGAATTGTCGTGTAGTTCCTATATTCCCAATAGGCTCTGCGCATTGGAATAATATATCCTATAGTTTAGACGTAGAACTGAGGTCTACTAGGTCTCTATCGAATACATTGGACTTAATTGTGAGTGCCAGCTAGCTCAGAGGTCACTAGAAACTTTCTCGAATTCACAAGAAGGGATTAGTTTCTGACAACCGCATAAACATGACAACTTTGTTTCCCCAAGATAAAGCTGATCATCAGAGTCGTGAAAACAATAATTAGATATTTCACTTAGTCAATCGTGCATGCTTCGTTTCACCTGAGGTGCAGAGAAATAGAGAGACGGGTGTTTTCAGTAAAAAGGTTTTATTGAACAGTCTTCTTTCTCAAGCATAAGAAATGAACTGCCACAATCGTAAAACTGGTTGTAAAATATGATGCATACAGTATACAGAGTAGGATAAAATAATACTGTAAGAGCATTGTATGGTTCCTAAACCATTGATAAATAATACATAAATAACAGAGGCTAAAAGTACTCTATTGGTGCTTCTAAAATACGACTACCCTGATGTACCTAACCTAAGCTTAGTAAGAGGGAAGAAGTAAGTGAGGTGTAGCATAAATGTAGTATTCTTTTTGCCAAGAATCTGTCCAAGATTTCTCTTAGGGTCTAATCAGCTCCGTACCTTAGTTTGGAATGAAGGTCAGGCTCAGGACTCGATTTCCTAGCAACCCGCAAGGGTTGCCTGGAAACACTGGAGCTGGATTACTCTGTAGGAGAAAATACAGCGTCTCTCTCAGTGCGTCTGCTGGAGGGTCGGCTTCCTTCAGCACTTGCTGTAGCAGGATGCGCTGGGCAAGTAGATAGTCGAACTGCCCCAAACCACTGTGTCTTTGCTAAGGCAAGTGTTGGTATATTTATACCTTGAAGTTGCCGAGTTTGATGTAAAGTTGGACATAATAACGTCATCAAAGAATCTCGGATCTTTGAAAACTCCATGAGTTCTTGGACAAGTCAGTTCTCGAGAAAGGGAAAGTCCCTAGCTGCTGAAGCCGAGTTTTCCAAGAAATCGTTGTAGATTTTCAGAACTAGTGGAAGTAGCCATGCCGTATTTGGACTGCATAAGCTATGTCTAAATATGGTTATGATTCTTATGCCTATATAAGGACACAGTGATTTATACCTATATAAGAGCATGAATCGGGAAATTTACAATAGTGTCCTAAAATGGTTTACAACAGAATGGGGAGTTAGGATTATAGGATGTAATAATATAACTGACTCAGGGAACACGGTAGAAATTCAAGTTTATTATGCCTGGACTCAGAATGTTAAAATCAACTTCACTAAAAGATGCATTTTATCATTCTGTGTTTGAAAATACCAATTTTAGAAAGTAGGTATTTGCTTGTCTAACTAACGCAGCCTGCCTCCGCTAGTTTTTTATTTCTTGTCTGGAGTTTTGAGTGACAGGGCTGGGGGATTCCAAGAGACAGAATGAGTCAGCCCAGTGGTCAATAGAGAGATCTGCATCTAGATGGGTGGGAGGAGTTGCACCTGGGACCTGAATAAGGCTGTGCCTGCCTTCCACAATGCTGGCTCCACCTCCTGTGGTGCGGCTGATGTCTCTGCCCTGCACTGTGAAAGAAGAGAAGGAATAATGTCAACAAAGTGCTCCAGGGCTGTGCTTTCCCTCCACAATGCTGGCTCCACCTCCTGTGGGGCGTCTAATATTTCTGCCCTGCACTGTGAAAGGAAAGAAGGAGCCTTGTCAACAGAGTGCTCCAAAACTGGTTTGGACTGGGCAAAGTCCCCTCTGCCCTCAGAGGACAAAGGATTTTGGGGTATAAATATTGGGACCCTGATTCCAAGAAATTAGATCACTTTTGGACAAACAAGAAATTTTTTTACAGAGGAGAGGAACCTGAAGAAACTGAGGAGAGACTATCCCTGAGCTGAAGTGCTGCTTGGGAGATTGGCCTGCAGTGATTGCCTGACTGCCAAAGAGAGGAGAAAGAACTTTGTGTGCTTTACTTTCAACTTGTGAAGGATCTCCAAGGGCTTGGAACAGAGATTGCCTCCTGCTGAAGTCTCAGAGACAACAGACTTCAACCCCCAGCTCCTCAGAGACCCTTGGGAAGTGCCTGCTGCTGTTTTGGGCCTTCTGAGGGACTGCGTGTCGCAAGGAGCTGGAAGCAAGACTCAAGAGGAAGAAGTATGTTGCTGCTGCCGTCGCATCCAGGATGTCGCCGCTGTAGCTGTTGTATTGCACCGCATCGAGGGAAGCGTTTCGCAAAATTAAGAGCAAGCGTGTCGCCATCGCTGCTGCTGCCGTCGCATCTTGGATGTCGCCGCTGTAGCTGTCGTATTGCCCCACATCAAAGAAGTGGTGTCTCTCAACAAGGAAGAAGCGCATCGCCGTCGCTGCTGTCACATCGTGGATGTCGCCGCTGTCGCTGTCGTATTGCACCGCATCAAGAAAAGCGCCTCTCATCCATGAGAAGCGCGCCGCCATCAGAGCTGCTGCTGTCGCATCTTGGATGTCGCCGCTGTAGATGTCGCATTGCGCAGAAGCCTCCCCCTACGTCGGAGTGTCACAGCCGAGGCTGTTGCCGTCGCATCGCTGAACCAGGGTGTCGCCGCTGCAGCTGACGCATCGGATCGAGACTTCTCGCATCATCGGAGAAGCGTGCCGCATCTGGAAGAAACTTCACGTCTTTATTTCTTTGCACCGGAACTTTGCCGCATTTCCATCGCTGCAACACGTTTCTTGTGGAAGCGTCACGCATAGTAAGGTACATTGACTTAAGATGGTAGTTTTAGCTTAGTTCAGTTCAGTTCTTAAAATGCGACACTTTAGGTATAGTAGTGTGGATTTTTGTCGTTTGTGGTCTTGTGATAAGTCTATATAAAGAATACTAATTTTTGATATAAAACTTGTGTGGTGTCCATCTGTAGTGTTGTCACTGGATTACTGTATGTGGTCACAAATGCTTTACACACTGCCTCTGAGATAAGCCTGTCTGCTCGTGCCAAGCTTCCAAGGGGGTGAGCAGGGGTTATTTTAGGAGTGTACCCCCTTACCCTGACTAGAGGCAAGAGTCCCCATTTGTCACAAGTACCTACCTGTGCCAACGAGAGACCCCCAAATCTAACAACCAGGCATTGCCTATATGGTAACAGTCTCTGTTTTTGTGACCTATTGTATACAGGACTGTTTCCACCTGCCCGCACACTTAGGGATGCAGCACTTTGGCCTTCGATAAAGCTTATGAATGTCTGCTTTGATGCTTTAAGCAAACTAAAAACCATATTGTTCCAGAAAGATGTGGTCTTAAGCGTCTCCCTTGCAGAGCTTATCTCAGAAGAGGGCCCTGCAACATGAAGATCATAGTCGCCACTCTGCACCAATTTCTCACAACTTTTTGAGGAGCTTGTGCACCACATTTTTAACCTGCCTAATACTGCTGGGGTAGAGCGTTTTTTAAGACAATTGGCTCCGGGTTGATTAGTACCTTCCAACCGGTCTTCAGAGTTATTCGATCATTCCTGGCATTTTTGGAGGCTTACTACTTGTGCTATTCCTAGTTGTCAAAACTGTGCTCATTTTTTTTTTGCTCCTCAAAAGATGTCCCATCTAGAGGCCAAATGGGGATGGCACTACAACACATGCTCCTGTGTTGTGACCGCATGATACAGTGCTTTGGGGCACCCATGTTTCAGGAACTCAATGACCACTGATTCTTGTCCTTTTAGACGGTCTGGCTACACTGGGTGCAGACCATTTTCTACTGTTTAATGTGCACTTTCAAGTGTACCCTGAACATATGCATGGGAATACAATTGGTTCACTCCCTGTACATTGACCTACTGCTGGGAACGTTAATGGCTCCTTGTATCATTGTCCTTCTCGCTTGCCATTGCTCCTAAATGCATACTATGGGTCCTTCTAGGATGCTTTCGCTCCTGGTGATCAGGATCTTGGCTCTTCTTCTGTGGAACCAGCAGTTGCTCCCTTGGCAGACACTCAGGGTGATCGACTGACTGTTCTATGGACTTGATGCATTGGGTGTCTCTGGGGACATAGTCTGTGGTGGGAACCGCAATGTTTTGTCTACTACTTGGAACACATAAAGAATCCGGCAGTTTCAAGTTGTGGGAACCTTTTTAATTCAGACGTGTTTTAACATCTCAAATTGTTTTAAAAAGCAAATTAAAAGTAGTGCAATTTCTTAAAATGAGCTTTTATACTTTATAAATTTGGTTTTCTGAATGCTTTTACCCTCAAACTAGCATAGTGCCTTTTTTATACATTTAGGGGTTTATTCTTTTATGTATTTGTTTAGCATTATATTTAGATAGTTTTTTAGTTGTCTCAAGTCCAAGGAGTGGATGTCACATGGTTACATTAGGCCTAGTAAAGTAACACCATTTTACATGCTCACATTCTTAAGTTGCCTACTCTCCCTGAACACTCAGACATATTCATTTGCATGCACTTGCAGGATAATATTCTTCAATTTGCCAAAATCAGTGTTTCTTCAACTACCACTTCATAGGACTCTACCAAAGCACCTTGAAATTCTATACAAGGGCTAAGTATGTTACGCAAGATGTTTATTCTATTGTGATAGCTCTGTCGCAGAGGGACCAATAACAATAGCGGCCTGACTGGGGTTTTCACATGATAATATGGGTGATGTTGTTACATATACAACATCACGCCTTTGTTTATACAGAGGAGCACTTTGCTAGCCCTGAGAGGTTGATCCAAACTGGAATTCCAGCTCAGCTGATTCCTGCTTACCTTATGTGAGGGATGCTGTCCAGCTCTACACCAAGACGGGCAGCTTGATGACACTAATGCACATATAACAGGGAGTTTGAACCTGCCACAACCCCATAGGATGATCTCTCACCCTAGACAAAATAGGTTAGGACGTGCTATGTAGGAGTTCAATATATTACAGTATGTGTGTACAAGCATATATTCTCTGTAATCAGCTAAATGGTTGAACTGTTAAGCATTACGAGAATAGAGAAAAAGATCATCACATTGATTGTCGTGCAAGTGTTTTACACAAGAATCACAATGCTTCAATATATATTGAAACGCTTTACTGTATATTTCTTGTGTATCTCTTTGGGTATGCATTGGTAACAGATCTAGAGCACTTTTGCTTAGTTAATAAGATTTCTTTGGGGAGTCATGGTTATCATGTTCTAAGCTTGCACATCCATTTGTTACCTTGTAAGGTTAAGAGTACAGATGATGCTCTGTGAGTTAGCAGGACTTTGGGCAACATATCTGTATAGTGTGCATGGAATCCGTCTCGCCCAGTTCTGATAGTTATGTTGTCCAACTAAAGTACAGTTTTACTTGGGAAACGATAAACCGGATGACAGTTCAGGATACATCTGGACCTGTGGAGACTCTGCTACCCTTCTGTCTGAGTCAGTCTAGCATAGTGGCAGTCCTTTAAGCAGCACAGCAGTTATTCCTGGAAGAGGGATTTGGACCTGCACTTGAACCCAGGTCTCCCAGAGTGCCACCAAAGGCTTTTCTGTTGGCCTCCTGTTCAGAGTCATAGGGTCCTAACAGTCTCACGACCACCTGAACCAACATCTAGACCCAGCTGGAGTCTGCCCCTGACCCCCATGTGGTGAATCTCATGTCCTGGGCCCTTGGTGTAACCTCAGAGGCTAGTTTTATGTTTTTGGCTCTTTTGCACCTACGGGCCAGTTCATGGTCACAAACATTGTCAGTCAAATAGTCCACTAATGCAAAGCTCTGGTTCACCTGATCATGGTTACAACAGGATTTTCGCACTATACTACGACCATGCATGACACCATGCCTGATGTTTGGGCTACATTGATGACCTTCTGTGATGCTCCTCTGCACCTAACAGCCCCCTCCACCTCAAACAGGACTCTTTGTGCTGGACTGAGAAAGTAACTTTTCACTACGACTAACCTAGTTTCTGTATCCGACCAGTGCTCCATCTCGGTCGGCCTGAACTTGTGACTTTCTTCCTGTCTCACACAAATGGAAAGCCACAAAGTGGCACTCTGGATTTTTGTCATTTTGGTCTTGCCTTAAGTGACAATAGAGCCAAAAAGCCCAATCAGTAGGACAGGAGATATGCAATTTTAAAGAATTATTATTACATTTTACTCTATTTTTCTAAATTGGCATGGAATTTTTCGTTTTGCTTTTTTACTTTATTCCTGTAAGACGTGCTGCATAGATTCTTTACACATTGACTCTAAGTAAAGCCTGACTGCTCTGTGGCAAGCTACCAGATATTTAAGCACAGTGTTAGGAATAGGAGCAGATAGCCATTTATGTACTAAGGAATACCATAATGCTTCATTAGGGAGGTAGAATGTGCTGTCTCATACTGACTTGTTCCCCCCGCACTACGAGTCCCAGAATGCCTTGGTGTGGGTGTAAAGGAGTGCTGTTTCATGACGTCTAAGGAACCAATCACGGACATGAGGGGAGGTACATAACCCCTCCTAATCAACATGGCGGCGCTTGGTTTTCTCGCCTCAATCCTCCCTGTGTTTCCCCGTCTCCTTATTCTGAACCTCGTGCTTCGCCTCATCGGAATATCCGCCTGCTGCTGTTGTTTGAACCTTTGCCCTCAGTCCGGGGATTCTCCTTGCATCTCTGACAACGCCCGAAGTCTCAGTTTCCAGCCGCGATTCTCACGGAGCTGCCCGACCCCTGCTGACCTCAACAAAACTTTATTGAACCTTCCCAGGTGCCACGGCTTCCCTCCTGGGTTCTTCCTGACTCTGACCTTCTGGCACAGAAGTGTTGCTGCACTCCTGGATTGTTTCTGCTCGCCGGTTTTGGATAAACGCGAGGACGCGTTTATTTATTGTTGCCTCGTGACATTGGTGCAGCGCTGGAACGCGTTCGTTTTTTGTTTCGCCTCCCGAGGAGCGGACCACGCTAGGAAGCGTTTTCTTTTTCGTTGGTACTATGAGCTGCAAACTCGCAGCTGTTGACAATTGCTCCTGATCGTGTTTCACTGTCTTTATTCCGGGGTATAAGATTCCCTCGCTTCCTGGAATTCAAGTACACGACATTCCCAGAGACCACACAAAC